>NW_023425344.1:88585928-90985928 GCF_014108415.1 Molossus molossus | reverse complement strand
AAGGAAGGAGAGACCCCGAGGCCCCCTCCTCTGCTGGCTGCTTCTTGGCCCACTGGTTCCCAGCCCCCAGTCTGGCCTTTTGGTTGCCCTGACTGTCTGTCTGGTCCTGCTGATGTCTGTGCCAGGAAGGCCTATGGGTTAGCAGACAAGGACCTGGAGGGGTTTGCAGGAACCAGGTCTTTTCCTCACTAGAACGTTTCTGGTGCCTCATGTTTTATTGTTTCGAAAACATTTATTTCAGACTGGCCCAGAGGTCTGAGTCTGCAGGTGCCAATTTTATGAATCCGATAAATTTTACGTGTTAGCTGCAGTTGTTGACATTTTCTCCCAAAGACACTGTAGCTTCCAGCACTATTAGTAAACATGACACATTTGAGAATCAGGTTCTGAGCGAGACTGGCCAAGTGCTTTAACCCAACAGTGAGCACTGCTGTGCACAGGCGCATCCGCTGCCAATGCGCCAGCCAACGGGGAACCTGTGCAAGGTGGCGCTACTTGTGGGCTCCATTTTGTGTAGCTGTTTAGCTATTGTCAAGAAGTCTAGGGCTACTTCTCTCAGAAAGGCAGGATAGCAAAGCGGTTAAGAGTCTGGATTTGGGTGTGGCTCCCAATGTGTACTATCTGTACAATGAGTAGGGTAGTGTCCTCTAACTCATGTGGCCATTGTTGCCTGGTACACAGTAATCATTTGGGTATGGCGGCAGCAGCAAACATGGTTGTGCAAGCAACGGTGCTACTTATTGGTGGTGAGTGGAAGAGAAAGTCACAATGCAAAGGGACATAGAAATGGTCAAGTGGAAGCTCTCAGGGCAATAAGCCACCATCACGGACTACTCCTCAGTCTGCATGTAGAAACATGTTATTAGCCCAAATCCCCTGAAAATGGCTTTTGTGAAAACTCAAGGCAGCCATTATAATAAAATCAGAGAAAAGAAAACCATGTGATTTGAATTGATGAGGAAGCATTCACTGATTTGGTAATCAGGTAAATTCGTGCCACAAAGTGTGTCTGGGGGAGAAAATTCTTGAACTATAGCTGTTTCTTTTCCCTCGCTATGGATTATTAAGAGGCATTTAGAAACACCTTTGAGTGAAGATGCCTCCTTCTGAAACTGCAAAATTTCAAGCTAGTTTCAAGGAGAGGGACAAAAAACATAACCAAGTGACACATAGTATTCTACTTGAGATTTGCTAATTCAGGTCTACACATGCCTCTGTTTATATGAGTCCCTTACAAGAGGAGCTCAGTGCCCTTAAGTATCCAGTTCTTAACTAAGCAGCTCTTCGGTGGTGCTGTCATTAATGACAGCACCAACAGTATAACACGTGGTTAGCACTGCAAAGAACGTGCCATTTTTGTTTAAAAAGAACTGTTCAAAAAGAAAGAACCACAACCTTCTAAAATGTCACTATCCAGGCAAAATCATCCAAAATTACTCGGTGTTGTATTCCCCTTCCTTTCCAAAGGATTACCCCATTCTACACAGACAAAGAGGTCTTCCTTGGTCGGTGCACTGGCCAATTTTTTTCCCTTTTTAACCACTGGAGGGAGGGTGTTTTTGCGATGCCTGTGATGACATCCAGAAGAACTGTAATTTTTCCAAATCACTGGTTTTGTTTAGCAGAACGGAGTTGGCTGTCCACAGCAGTCCCTGACAACACTGCGTGGGATGTTTAGATGTGCAAAGCAATTAAGACACGCTCCAAAGAAACCCAAGCCAGCGCCAAGCCAGGATCTCAGAACAAGGTCACGTAAAAATGCTTTTCAGCTTTCAGCTTAGATCTGCCTTCTTTTTTGTTCCTGGTGGGCCAGGGTACAGGAAGTGGCTCCCTGGCTCCCTGCCATTGGCCCTGTCCTTGGTCCTGAAAACGGGAACTGGCCAGCACCCTGGGGTGCTTTATCAGGGCTGTGGCCCAGCAGAAGTCAGCAGTTTCATTCTGGCACAAGTGGCTTCCTCTTCATAGATCAACTCTCTTCTACTTGTCAAATTCCTGCTGACTCTTCAAGACCCAATTCACATATTATCTAAGTTGCAATGTCCGCCAAATTCCCCCAAAGAGGTTGCTGATCACAAATGCCTCCCCATAACACATCACTCACTCTACATGTGTATTTATATTTCTGATGACCCTGTTTAACTGGGTAATTCCTCAGACACCAGTGCAGTGTTACAAGGGGGTGCCTACCAACCTAAAACCTCACTTGGTAGCCACTATTCAGAACATATATAGGTTGGTAATAAATGAATGGGTGAATCAACATGCTTAAAGTTGTTTTACGTTTGAGATTTCATCAATGTGCCTGTGGTTTCTTCTTATGATATCTCCTTCATGAAGATGTATACTGGCATGAAATGTACTCCTTACAACTTTTGAAAAAATATTTAATATCTTCCCTGTTTGCAAAAGAAACAAGTAAAACTGTAATAGAAAAAGCTTCCTTCCAATTATTAAACTTTTTCTTGCTTGACTGAGGGTTGAGTGTCTTCCACATGCTAGTTGTAGGTATGTTCAGATATTCTACACAGATACTATTGGTTACATAAAAATCCATCAAGTGGAAGAGAAGCCCTGGGCGTTTTCCTAAGTGTGGTTTCTAATTGACATTCAGGATCATTTTGACAGGGCATCTAAGGACCAAATTTTCCACCACATTGTGGCCAAATTTAGAAGTCATGACAATTGTTTCAAGTCATGAGACTCACCTAGAATGTGGTTTGTGCTCTTTGCTACCCTTGCCCTGGCCACATGAAAAGCAATAAGAAGGGAGGAGGCACCCTGGCCTATGTGGCTCAGTTGGTTAGGCATCGTCCAATGTGCCGAAGGGTTGCTGGTTTGATTCCTGGTCAGGGTGCGTACAGGAAGCAACCAATGGATGTTTCTCTCACATGGATGTCTCTCTCTCTCGCTTGCTCTCCCACTCTCTAGAAATAACTTTAAAAAGAAGGGAGAAGGCATTTGTGTCTCCTGCTGATAAAAGAAGTAGGGCTGACATTTTTTTCGAAGATTTTGTGACATTTAAAATTAGCACAAAAATATTTTTTAAATATGTACCATGATTTTGTCATATCTTCTTATTCTCAATTTTTGAAATTTCTCTAGATTAAGGTTGTTATAGTCTAAATGCTCTGTCTCCTCCCAATTCATATGCTGAAACCTAACCCACAGTGTGATCATGATAGGAGGTGGGGCCTTTCAGAAGTGATGAGGTCATGAGGGTGGGGCTCCCATGATGGGATTGGTGCCCTTATAAGAGACCCCAGAGCTCCTTCATCCCTTTTCCAAGTGAGGACACAGTGAGAAGATACTGTCTGTGAACCAGGGAGAATGTGCTCACCAGACTGAATCTGCTGGTGCCTTGACTTTAGACTTCGAGCCTCCAGAACGCTAAGAAACAAGTTAATATGATTATTGATAAGCCACCCAGTCTGTGGTAATTTGTTAGAACAGCCCAACGGACTGAGATATAAGTCACACTTTATTCTTTCAATTCAATATTGTCTAAGGAAAAACTAGCTTTCAGTGATAGAGACTCATGGTCTCAGATATTTTATGAGGTTATAGCATGACTTCCATCGGGATAAAACAACTGGCAGCTGGGAAAGGAAAGGAAGCCATCATAGTCTGAGCAAAGTATTCACCCACCCATGTCTGATACCCAGTCCCTTTCTAGTCTCCCCAGTAGATGAGGAAAGCCTGGATGCGGCCAAGAGACATGTTGTGGACACAGGCAAGTGCACACACTTAAGACCCTACCACTTCATTACTATTTGTCAGATGACTGAAGTGATAAAGAAACAATACCTGAATAAAGTCTATAGAGTCTTTTTGGCCCCACCCCCCACAAACAAAGAATAATAATGGATTGTCTACTATGATTCTCCCATCAAAAAATTGCATAGCCTTTTTTCTTACTGTTACATTTGTTAAGCTATGATAAATGTCACCTAAGCAAATATTATTTTAAAGGATTTACAAATATGACAAACAGCAGTAGCTAGTACTATTTAATATGAGCCACTGTGCTAGGAACTTGAGAGACAGTCTCTCAAATCTCACAATATCCCAGTGTGATAATTATGACTGTGCTTGATTTTATTGAAAAGCAGGCCAAGGGTCATCCATTAAGTGAAGCACTAAAACTCAAACTTACTTCTTCTGAGTTTAAAGCCAAATTCTTTGGACAACGTCACGCCTGAGATAAATTTCTTGACATATTGCAGGAATCAGGGTTAACTGCAAAGAAAGAAATGCAACCTTCCAATGATGACAGAAGCCATCCATGCACCCAGAGGGCCTCACCAGGGTGGACATCCACCTGCTGAGTGGTTCCCTTGGCCTTACACTGGTAAGGGAACACAAGGCCCTCTGGTTTCATTGTCCATCAAATGGATGAACAGAACAATACTCTGCCAATGTGGAATGTGTATCTGCAGGTGTGAATCCTACCATGACAACACTGCAAGGTGGAGGTAGGGGCAGCATTCTCTCACTTTGCCCAAGTTTGGAAAACCATCCCCCATGTGGATTCATGTACACAGTGACTGTCTCCTGGGCTGACCTGGGACCACTGCTCATGTTCTGATTCATTACAAGAGCTGTGTTTTACTTAGAGAGAGATGAGTGTATTCATAAATAATTCAGGGATCCTGGGAGAGTGAAAGCCATTGTGAGAATATTAAATTTCCCTTAGATATTAAGTGCGACCAGGCTCTCAACGGTTCTCCTGTGTATGGAATGCAGCTCAGTGTTAGGATGGGCAAAGGCCATCAGTGCGGGAGTGTTAAATCGTTGAAGTAGAAGGTGAAAACTTAAAATTTCAAGGTACTCAGGGATTACACAAGTGCGTAAAACAAACTCAGTGAGAGATCATGGCTCATGAAAATTAAGCTATGCAAAAGGACTCTGGGTTACACTGGTCGGATTGCTACACATTTAGCCTTTTTCAGAATGACCTGTAACTAGTATCGTATACATGTAGCCCTCAGAATCTGGTCTCCGTAGGGAGTGCTTTTGAGATTCATTGGTACTGTTGTATGAATACGTAAGTTTCATACTGAGTTCTATCTCATGGCATGGTTGGACCACAGTCTGTTTACCTATTCAGCAGTTGGTGGTATTTGCTTTTATCCCCCCATGTTATGGTGATTGTGACTAGAGCAGGTGTAAACATTCATGCATAGACATGTGTCCTTATGTTTTCATCTCACTTGAGTAAAAATACCTATAGTGCAATTGCTGGACCTTATGATACATAGATGGTTAATTCTGCCAAACTGTTTTCAAAGTGAGTTGTTCTATTTTGCATTGACATCAACAGCATATAATAGTACTCACTGCTCTACAACCTGGCACACATCTGGTGTTATCAGTTTTCTGTCTATGTGTTTTCAGTCATTCCAATAGAAGGGAAGTGGTATCTCAGTGTGGTTTTAGTTTACATTTGATTAATTAGTAATATCTGGCCAATGTACTTATTGAATATCTGCATTTTTTTTATAAAGTGTTCAAATATGTTTTTCCATTATGTATTGGATTATTTGTCTTTTTATTATGGAGTTTGGAAATCTTTAAAATATATTTTTGTTAGTAGTCCTTTATTAGATACATGTTTTTCAAATAGTTTCTTCCAACAGTGTCTTGTGTTTTCATTTGTTTAACTGTGTCTTTCAAAAAGCAAGAGTTTTTAATTTAATGAAGTTTAACTTATCAGTGTTTTTTTTATGGTTTTATGAGTAAGTTATAAATCGAAGTTTATTTTTGTACATATGGATGCCCAAGTGTTTCAGCATTGATCTTTGAAAAGATTACCCTTTTTCATTGAGCTGCCTTGATACAATTGACAAAAATCAATGAGGGGTTTTCTGTATGTTCCATCACTTTAAATGTCAGTCATTATGCCAATATATGTCATTTCTATTACTCGATCTTTATAGAAAGTTTTAAAATCAGATAGTGGTCTTTTTCAAAATTGTCTTGGCTATTATAGGTCATTTGTTTTCCATATACATTTTATATAGCTTATAAATTTTAACTCAAACGGGCTGTTACAATTTTGATTGTGTTGGATATATTAATCAGTTTTAGAAGAATTGACCATTTTTTATTATCGAGTTTTTATATCTACAAACATGGTATATATTTCTTCTTTATATATTTTATTTAATTTAAAGTTTACTTTTTCTCAGCGATATGTTATATTTTTCAGCAGAGAAATGTTACACATATATTTTTGTTTTCTCCCTATGTATTGCATAGTTTTGAGGCCACTGCCAATGTATTTTTATTTTAATTTTCACTTTTTCATATTGGCATTTATAAAAATAAAAATAAAAAAGTCAGTTTCTGTATTTCAAGCCTATTCCTGATAACTTACTAAACTCATCTATTCTAGTTGTGTTGTTTGGAATCTCTGGGGTTCTTTTTGAAAATTATTTTATCTTCAAATAAAGAGAATTTTATGTTGCCTTTTCAATATCTAACCTTTAAAAAAATACTTATCTTGCTTTATTGCTTTGGTTATATGTACAAACATAAATAACAGAAGTGAGAGGCCTTTCTTGCCTTGTTCCTAAACTTAGGGCAGCTTCTTTCACTAGTAACTATGATGTTTCCTATTATTTGAGAAAGTTTTGTTATCATGTTGAAGCAGTCTCCTTCTCTACCTATTTTGCTTTGAGTTCTTTTTTAATCAGAAATGGGTTTGCTCTAAAATCATATAATGATATACATTTTCCTGTTTAATCTATTGATGGAAGAAATTACAGTGATTGATTTTCAAATGTTGATTTGACATTCCTGGGATAAATTTCAGTGAGTCATCATACATTTTTCTCACACTGTTGGATTTGGTTTTTCAAAATGTTGTAAATGGCCGAGCTGGTGTGGCTCAGTGGTTGAGCATCAATTCATGCACCAAGAGGTCACTGGTTTGATTCCCGGTCAGGGCACATGCCCAGGTTGTGGGCCTTATCCCCAGTGGGGAGCATGTAGGAGGTGGCCAATCGATGTTCTCTCTCATTGATGTTTCTATCTCTCTCTCCTTCTTTCTTTATTTCTCTCTAAATAAAAAAAGAAATTTTAGAAAAGGTTGTAAATGATTGCTACTTCTGTGTTCATGTGGAGTAGTACTATTCTGTAGTATTTTTTTTCTTGTAATGTTTTCATATGGTCTTACTTCAGAGTAGCTCTGGTCTCATGTAAAGGGTTGAGATGTGTTATCTCCCATTTCTCTGGAAGACTTTGTGTTGAATTGCTATTATTTCTCACATAGATTTTTTGGTAGGTTTTACCTGGGCTCCTTTTACAGGGGCTCTTTTCCAATTGCTCATGTGGGCCCTTTTGCCTTGTCTGTCAGGGACCTAGGGAGGGCTATGCTGGTGTTTTAATGCAGGTTTGATGATATACATGAAACTCATTGGAATAACTTGAACTCCAGGACAGAGTAGGCCATCAGTATCTAGGAACTCAGCTGGTGGGCTAGAAAGAAACTTGAAAGCATAGGGCACAACACAGGAAAGAAAGCAAACTTCTGACAGTGCATGGATTTGTCCAAGGGCTTTCCTCCTAAACCAATCTGATTCTTATCAGAGCCTGCCTGGCAGGAAACAGCTTCAAACCAGTGCCCATCTGAAAACTGGAAAGGCCTTAAGGATGACCTGGTCTGATTCTCCCTCTGATGTTTAAATCCATCCACAGCATCCAGCTCTGTGGGGCCTGACCTCTGTCTGTGCTTGATTCCTGGAACTTAACCACTGCCTAAGGCAGAGTTTTTGTCCTCAGACAGTTCGGAAGATGAGCATTGAGCCCACACTGCCTGCCCTGAACTCCACATATTGGTTTTGGTTGACAACAGACGTCCAGGGGAATGACTCGCCCCCTCTTCCATAGGTCAGCCCTTCAGGTACTCGGGCAAACTGACTGCATCTCCAACTTTGCAGCTTCCCACCAGCATTCCCAGTTCTTTCAATAATTTTTCAGTAAACAGTTCACCATTCTGACCACTATTTTTTTTTAAATCCTACTCTGTCTATTAATGTATTGAGCTGAGAACTAAACCTACTTCTGATATTGTCTTAAAAAGACAGAAAAAGGAAATGGGGTCTCTTCCCAAATTATACTTCCAGAAATACAGCATTAACGCTTGCTCCCGGGGTCACAGAACACCGTCACATCAGACCAGGCGAACGACATGATTAGAACTCCCTGTTTTTCCAGAAGACAGATTCCTGAGACAAAACCTTTCATCTGCTTCAAAAAGATTACATGCACAGGGGAGGAAGAAAATGGCCTGAAATGAGAATACCATTTTATTTTCGAACTTGTACATTTGACTTTTAAGAAAATGAGGCTTCTTCATTCTCAAAGAAAGTAGATAAAAAAAAAATTACTCTCAGAACTTTTTGGCCCAAATTTATAAATGAATTATTACTTTAGAGAAGATTTTAAAAACCACATATCCAAATGCACATCTTGAGCACTTGACTGGATGGGTTTTTTTTTTTTCCCTATTACGCATACATATTAACAGGAACTTTCATAGAATGTTGTATCCATGGAACTATATCTTCATTAAATCTGAGAAATGTAAAAATTCAAATCCTTGAATAGGTCATTATTTCAAGAAACATGAATTCTGCCAAATGTTGATGTTTTAAATAATATCAGCTGATACAATCAATGTTCTTTCTTTCACTTCTCTGCATAATGTGCCTTCTGCCACCAAACCAATACTTGCATCAAGGTACAGAAGGAGGTCGTGCTGAGTGAAAATGGGGAGAATTTTGCATAGCATACGGTTTCTCCAAGCTCTGGAGTTATACAGAATTGCCTCAGAATTACAGCCTCGCCATTTACTAGTTGTACAAAATTGGGAAATTGCTTAACCCCTCTAGGACTCGGTTTTCTTATGTCAGACATAGGCCATGGAAAGGATTGCTGTAATGATGTAGGTAAGTGCCAGGAAGAGATTCACCAGTAAGCAGCACATGGTAGCTACAGTCATTCTCTATAATGAAGACAGCGAGCTGAATTCCATCTTCTGAGCCTCTCTCCATGTGACCCACCCACAAAGTAAATTAAAAAACACATTCCATTTCTTGTATTTCCCACATCCCCATTTCATATGCATCAAGCTCTGGGCTACTGTTTATCCTGTGTGTTTACCTTCCATAAGAATGCCTTCTCTCTCTAATTAAACTCTATTTTTTTTCTCCAAGACCAGTTTAGAAATAGAAGCCATGAAAGGCAAATGTGGGGTGCAACCTAAGCCATGCCCGGTCACTCCAAGTCCAAGTGCATCCCAGGTTCAGAGAACATCAGCTTCGCCTGGTGCTCATCGGGAATACAGTGTCTCCATCCCCATCTCAAGCTTTCCCAGTTAGAAACAGCATTTTAATGTGTGCTTTTCCAAGCGAGCCATGTACACACCCCAGTCAGGGCAGCACCGCTCCCCAGACCACCACACCGTGAATGAAGAAGAGGATGATAGAACAAGCATGGAACATGGATTCTCGGAGCATTGCAAGTGACAGCAGCATTGTAAGAGCTGGTTGGACCCCCTCATGAGGAAATGGTTAAAAAAAATAAAGAAACTGTCTTCCACAAATTCTAATCCTTGAGAATAAAAGCGACATCCCAATGCTGCTTTATTTCTGTAGCACCATTCTGCCTACCTCCGAGGGCCACATGGAATAGAGAAGATGGTAGAAACAAAATTAGAAGATCAGTAACTTTTGTTTTTAAATCACCATTGTTTACTTCGTATTACAAAATGAAAATAAGTGAAGTAGAATCTCTGAGCCTGACAGTGTCTAAAAATAGTGCTGGCTGACTGGATGGATGGATGGATGGATGGATGGATGAACCAGAGCCAAGTAAGAGGAAACAAAGAAACCTTGTTGCATGTGCAGGTGATATATGAGATTGTTTTCAGCTCCTATGAGTGATCTGTGGAAGTTTGCTGGTAGAAAGAATACGAAGACTTTTGCAAACTGATTAATTGAACATTTAACAGCTTGTTTTCATGTACAGTTTACTCAATTTATATAAGCAATTACTGAATTTGCATGTACAAATGGATGCAGCTGCAAAGCCTAAGGTATTTATTTTTATTAGCTCTACTAAATTTGAATCAGAAAATAGGTTTAAAAGTCGTGTTTGGCATAGCGCTCTCTGCTAATGATAAACACAGCCCAACATTCTGTGTTTGAAAGGTCATTGGGAAGGTCACTTTTACCAAATAAACTAATAGGATTTGAAATGCATGAAATCCTGTTTTACAGTTAAATTGCAAGACGAGACAAATCTTAATCACTTCCTACCTTGATCAAGTCCTGATGCGTCAACTGTTTTAATGAGTTATGTCGAGTCAGGCTGGAGTTCAGCTAGCAAGATAGTGAAATGTGCTCACAATGGTGATATTAAAACACATTTTGAGTTATACAAAGTTTATGCTATTTTTTTCCAAATATGTATTTATTGATCTCACATGGAATTTAAAGGATGAATAAGGCATTTTAATGTTGTACATAACCCCATCAAAATTTGACTTAGATTCATACTGAGACATTTTGATTGTATCTCCCTCGTTTTTCTTAATTATATTTCTGGTAACTGCATTTTGAATATTGCAAAACTGGCCTCATATATAAATAAGAAAAATATGTTTCTATGTACTGATTACTATAAGCAAAGAGAATTTCATGGCACATTTTCTTAGACACCTCTAAAATCTTGACCAGATATTGATTATATTGGGAGGTTATTAGTAAATTCATGTCCTTGGGAGTTTTCTTTTTTTTTTTATCCTCACCCGAGGACATTTTTCCACTTTTTATTCAGATAGAGTGGGAGGAAGAGAGAGAAAGAGAGAGAGAGAGAAACATCGACGTGAAAGGGACACATCGAGTGGCCGGCCACCCACACGACCCAACCAGGGCCCGGGACAAACTGCAGCCAAGGTACGTGCCCTTAGCGGGAACCGAACCAGGGTCTCTCCGGACTGCAAGCTGATGCTCCAACCGCTGAGCCAAACCGGCCAGGGCCTTGGGAGTTTTCTTTATGTGTTAAATAGTAAACTAACTCAAGAAGGATCTATCTGATCATTTTAAAAATTATTTGTACACAGACAAAAGTGATGATTTTGGTTTTAATTTGAGGTTTTCCAAATCACACAGAAGTACTCTCACATTCGTGTACTTTAAATCATCTCAGTGCAGAGTAAAACTGAAGGGCTTGTATCCCCCGGTTATAAATCGAGCAGTCTGTCCATCCCAGGTATTTCCAACCTTCTCATCTCCATTGAAGTGTATCAGAGGGGTTGAGGTGACACTTAAAGACTTTCAACCCATAAAACAATGAGACATTGTTTGAGGTACTCCCACAGAACCCAAACTACCCTTCTGAGAATTTATATTGGTGATTTGTTCCTTCAAGCTAACATGAAGCTTCCATTTTAGTGTTGCTCCTGATTTACAAACTGCCTTGGACATTTTTTACCATGGAGTTCTATTTCCTTGCCCTTCAGACTCTACGAGTTCCAAGTTTCCCTCTAATGAAAGCATCCTGTATTTAGGAGAATTCAGTGATAACCCACATACACGGGCCGATGTGACATCTCCAGATAGTATCACTATAAATGCCATACTAAATGTAAGGCTAAAATTATTTAATTATGGAATCAGACACTCATATTGTGTGTGTGTGTGTTAGTATTTCAGTTACATTATTCACATTTCTCACTACCATTATTTTTCATAATAAAAGCTAATGATTGATGAGCACTGATGATGTACCTGGTACAATGCAAACTGGTGTGCGAGTATTCTGTTTATATAACCTGCAACATGACCCTCTGATGTAGAAATTATTATTATTCCCACACTACATATGAGAAAATGTTGAGGCGAAGAAAGAAGTAACTTGCTCAGGACCTCGCATCTAATCAATGGTCAATTGACAATCTAGTAAATGAGTTCCAGTAGTAACCTAAAAACATCCAGGGGTTACATACAGAATTACTGGGTGTATTAGGTCCAACTATTATCATTAATGAAGTTTACGGTCTTGAGTTCTGATATTTAGTTTCTTATATATTAAAATACAAGTTGGATTTTTAACTGCTTGGCAATAGTCCAGCTAAAAATTTTTAAATGAATCCAATAAAAAAATCTATTTTAAAAAATAGTTCTTTTAGGCCTTTAGATTATTATTCTGAATTTTAGATCTCAATATAAACAAATTAGATTAAAGTTTTAAGAGATTGGCTTGTATGGGATCTGAAGCCCTCCAAATCTTCTGAAAATTATGTTGACTTTAAACACATTCTAGGTTTTAATGTGTCTTATCAAAAGAGACTCAATTCCATTATTCACAATAAAAGTCGTCAGTTGGATCCTCAAGCACAATAATAGTGCCTGAATTCCAACTGTGTATTTTAAAGTCCTCAGCATGTCCTGAAAGTTGCATCCCAAGGCCCCCAGGCACCAAGCACCAGTCAGCAGCCCAGGGCAGATGCAGAAGCTGTGGCCTGCAGACCTCGTGAGAGGCAGCTCCTGATTTTAGACACAATATGTTCCCGGGAACGACGTCTCAAGGTGTGTTACTAAAAATCTCTGTTAATGCACAACTGCTTTCATCTTGTTCGCCATCGAGATTAATCTCTTTTTTTAAAAAGAGCGGGATTGTATTAGGAAGGTTAGAAAGAAATGGTAGGCCATACTTTGGAACTAAACACAGTGAGGATTGTTTGAATAGAACCACAGGAGACGCCGTCTCACTGTTTCTTCCCTGGAAACCACGGCCTCACATGAAGGCCTGACTCAGCCTGACTCTTCTGTTTTTGTTTTTTTTTAAGCTAGTGTTTATTTATTTTTATCATTTTAAAAAATTTTAATTACAGTTGACATACAATATTATATTAGTTTTAGATGTACAACCAGTGATTAGACATTATAAAACTTACTAAATGATCATCCCGAAAAGTCTCAAACCCATCTTATTGACTATATTGCCTATGCTGTACTTTATACCCCCATGACTCTTCTGTAACTACTATTTTGTGTTTCTAAATCCCTTCACCTTTTTCACCCATCTCCCCAACCCCTCTCCCTTCTGGCAATGAACAAAATGTTCTCTGTATCTATGAGTCTGTTTCTGTTCTGCTTGTTTATTTGTTTTATTTTTTTAGATTCAATTGTTGATATATATTTATCGCCATTTTATTGTTTATATTTTTTATCTTTTCTTTCTTCTTTTTCTTAAAGAAGACCCTTTAATAGTTCATGTAATACTGGTTTGGTGGTGATAAACTCCTCTGGTTTTTTTTGTCTGGGGCGTTCTTTTATCAGACCTTGGATTCTAAAGAGAGCTTTGCTGGGTGGAGTAATCTTGGTTGTAGTTCCTTCCTTTTCCTCATTTTGAATATTTCTCGCCACTCCCTTCTGACCTGCAAAGTTCCGTTCTTTTATTTTATTTTTTTAATTTCAGAAAAGCTTGTTTCATAATAAGCAAAAACTAGAAACCCTATATGCCCATTAATAGCAGAATAAAAATATAAATTGTATGTTCATTCAGTGGAATATTGACAATGATAAAAAGAGCAAGCTGCTACAATGAAATGTGGATTGTATACACATGAACAAACAATAACATGTACTGCCTACTTACAGTAGTAGAGATGAATCACGGATATAAGTACACAAAGTCTTTGATTCCATTTACATGAAGTTCAAAATAAGGCAAAACTATTCTAAGATAATACAATCAGAACAATGGTTACCACAGGGGTATCAACAGGAAAGGCACAGGGAATCGCCTGGGTAGCTGGAAAGGTTTCATATCTTTTTTATTATTATTATTTTTTCTGTATTGATTTTACAGAAAGAGGAAGTGAGAGGGAGAGAGAGATAGAAACATCGATGAGACAGAACATCGATTGGCAACCTCCGGCATGCCCCCCCACCGGGGATCAGGCCCACCGGGGATCAGGCCCACAACCTGGGCATGTGTCCTGACTGGGAATCAAACCAATTGATACCTCTTGGTGCATGGGTTGATGCTCAACCACTGAGCCACAGCAGCTGGACTTTATTTATTTATTTATTTATTTATTTATTTATGTTACAGATGTTTCTCCTTTTTCCCCCCATTGAATCCCTCTAGATCCCACCCTCCTCCACTCTCCCCGTCCCGCCCCAGCATTGTTGTCTATGTCCATTGGTTATGTATATATGCATATAAATTCTTTGGATTAATTCTTCCCTCCCCACACCCCCTTTTCTGAGGTTTGTCAGTCTGTATCCTACTTCTCTGTCTCTGGGTCTATTTTGTTCATTAGCTCATTTTGTTCACTATATTCCACAAATAAGTGAGATCATGTGATATTTGTTTTTCTCTGCTTGGCTTATTTCACTTAGCATAATATCCCTTCATGTCGTTTCAAAGGATAAGAGATCTTTCTTTTTTACAGCTGCACAGTATTTCATTGTGTACATGTACCACAGCTTTTTTATCCACTGATCTATTGATGGACACTTGGGCTATTTCCAGATCTCAGTGATTGTAAATAGTGCTGCTATGAACATAGGGGTACATATGTTCTTTCTGATTGGTGTTTCAGGCTTCTTAGGATATATTCCTAGAAGTGGGATCACTGGGTCAAATGGAAGATAAATTTTTAATTTTCTGAAGAAATATCATATTGTTTTCCATAGTGGTTGCACCAGTCTGCATTCCCACCAAAAATGTACTAGAGTCCCCTTTTCTCCACACCCTGGCCAACACTTGTTGTTTGATGATGTGTTGATTGCAGCCATTCTGGTAGGTATGAGGTGGTATCTCATAGTTGTTTTATTTGCATCTCACTAATGATTGCAGATGTTGAGAACTTTTTCATATGTCTCTTGGCCATTTGTGTCATATTTAGAGAGGTGTCATTTTAGATCCTCTGCCCATTTTTTAATTGAATTTTTTGTCTTTTTTTTGTTGAGTTGTATGAGTACTCTAAATATTTTAGAAATTAACACCTCATCTGATGTATCATTGGTGATTATGCTCTCCCATATAGTGGGTTCCCTTTCCATTTTGATGGCTGTTTCTTTTGCTGTGCAGAAGCTTTTTAGTTTGATGTAGTCCCATGTGTTAAAATTTTCCTTTGTTTCTCTTGCTTTAAGTGTTACATCAGTGAAAATTCTGCTGTGTGTGATGTCTGAAATTTTTTTGCCTATATTTTCTTCTAGGATTTTTATGGATTCACGAGTCACATTTAAGTATTTTATCCATTTTGAGTTTATTCTTGTGCATGCTGTAAGTTCATGGTCTACTTCCATTTTTTTTTTTTTTTGCATGTAGCTGTCCAACTTTGCCAATGCTATTTATTAAAGAAACTGTCTTTACTCCATTGTATGCTCTTGCCACCTTTGTCAAATATTAATTGAGCATATTGTGTTGGGTCTATTTCTGGGTTCTCTGTTCTGTTCCATTTATCTATATGCCTGTTCTTGTGCCAGTACCAGGCTGTTTTCATTACAATGGCTTTGTGGTATAACCTGATATCTGATATTGTGATCCCTCCTACTTTGTTCTTTTTTCAAGAGTGCTGTGACTATTCAGGGTCTTTTTTGGTTCTGTATAAACTTTTGGAGTATTTGTTCTAGTTCTGTGAAATATGTCATTGGTATTTAAATGGGGATTGCATTGAATCTATAGATTGCTTTGGGTAGTATGGACATTTTAATGATGTTAATTTTTCTATTCCATGAGCAAGATACATGCTTCCACTCTTATATCTTCCTTTTTACTTCTTTCAATGTCCTACAGTTTTCTGAGAACAGGTCCTTTACTTTTTTGGTTAAGTTTATTCCTGGGGATCTTAAGTTTTTTGCTGCAATGGTAAATAGAATTATTTTTTTAGTTTCTCTTTCTGTGAGTTCATTTTATTATTGGTGTATAAGAATGCCATCAATTTTTTATGTTAATTTTGTATCCTACTACTTTGCCAAATTCATTTATTAAATCTAATAGATTTTCTATGGAGTCTTTAGGATTTTCTATGTACAATACCATGTCATCTATAAACAATAGCAGTTTCACTTCTCCTTTCCAATTTGGATCCCTTTTATTTTTTTATCTAGTCTAATTGCTGTGACTAAGACTTCTAGTACTATGTTAAATAAGAGTGGCAAAAGTGGGCATCCCTGTCTTGTTCGTGTTCTTAAGGGAAATGCTTTAGTTTTTGCCCACTGAGTATGATGTTGGCTATAGGTCTTTCATATATGGCCTTTATTATGTCGAGATATGATCCCTCTATTCCCATATTGCCAAGTGTTTTTATCAGAAATTGGTGCTGGATTGTCAAATGCTTTTTCAGCACTATTGATACAAACATATGGTTTTTATCTTTCATTTTGTTTATGTGGTGTATCATATTTATTGATTTGCAAATATTGTATCAGTCTTGCACCCCTGGGATGAATCCTACATGGTGAATAATTTTTTTAATGTGTTGCTGGATCCAATTTGTTATTATTTTGTTGAGTATTTTGGCATCTATGCTCATCAGAGATATTGGCCTGTAGTTTTCTTTTTTTGTAGTGTCTTTATCTAGTTTTGGAATTAGAATTATGCTGGCCTCATAAAATGAGTTTGATAGCCCTTCTTCTTCTTGAATTTTTTGGAATAGTTTGAGGCAAATGGATGTTAATTCTTTGAATGTTCAGTAAAACTCCCCCATGAAGCCATCTGGGTCTAGGCACTTGCTCACTGGCAGACTGTAGCTGTTCATGAGCTCAATTTGCACTTCTCTAGCCTGGCCTGGTGGTGCTAAATTCCTGAGGGAGGGGCCATCACTTCCCTTGTTGCTTCTCTCCAAGGCTCTTGAAAGGGGCTTTTGAATAAGATGGTTACTGTCTTATGAGGGAGTCAAACTCAGCATAAAACTCCTGGTGTTCTTGTCCCAGCTCTGAACCCCAACTTTTTTCACACAGTTCTAGTCCAGTCCACCCTCCCTCTGCTGGAACCCAAGGTGAGTGGCTGTATCTGATTTGGTGTTCTTTTAACCCCCAACTTCCAATCAAGAACTGCTTACAGCTGAATCTACTCTCAGCTGCTGTCCATGGGCTCCCAGCCTGCCCTCTTGTGCCCCTGCAGTTCCTACCAAGCTCGAGTTGGGGTCCTCTTTCCAGCTCTGGTTATACGGGTTCTCTCCAGCTGCTTTTCAGTTGGTTTTTCCTGATGATTTGTCCTTTTTTGTTGTATTTCCAGTTTGGCCCTCGGAGACAGTCTGTGTAGTTTCCATTCACTCTGCCACCATTTTTCTCTTTGCAAAGTTTCTTTTGAGAAATCAGCTGACAGTCTTATGGGAACTCTCTTGTAGGTAACTAACTGCCTTTATCTTGCTGCTTTTAAGGTATTATCTTTGTATTTAACCTTTGGCATTTTAATTATGATGTGTCTTGGTGTGATCCTCTTTGGGACTCTCTTGTTTGGGATTTTCTGCATTTCCTAGTATTGTATGTCTATTTCTTTCACCAGTTAAGTTTCTGCCATTATTTTTCACATGGGTTTGTAACTCCTTTTTCTCTCCCTTCTTCTAGCATCCACATGATGCAAATATTGGTATGCCCAGAGGCTCCTTCACTATCTTTGTACTGGGGAATTATTTTTTTTCTTTTTGCTTTTCTGTCTGAGTGTTTTTTGCTTCCTCATATTCCAAATCGCTGATTTGATTCTCAGCATTTTCTGCTCTTCTGTTGATTCCCTGTAAATTATTCTTCATTTCAGTTAGTGTATTCTTCATTTCTCACTGGTTCTTTCTCATGGTTTCTATATCTTTTCTCATGCTATTGATGTTCTCACTTAGTTCCTTGAGCATCCTTATAACCATTGTTTTGAATTCTGTATCTGATATTTTGCTTGCCTCCATTTCATTCATTTCTTTTTCTAGAGATTTCTCTTATTCTTTCATATGGAACATATTTCTTTGTCTCCACATTTTGGCTGCTTCACAGTGTTTGTTTCTATGTATTAGGTAGAACTGTTATATCTCCTGGTCTTGGTATAGCAGCCTTGTGTATTAGGTGTCCTATAGGACCCAGTGGCACAGCCTCCCCTGTCACCTGAGCTGGGCACTCCAGGTGTTCCCCTGTGTGGGCTGTGTGCACTGTGCTGTCGTAGTTGACCTTTGGTTGTTGTTGGCATCCCTGAGAGGGATTGACCTTTAGGCCAATCAGCTGTGAGGACCAACTGCAACTACTGTGGAGGAACTGCTATGCAGGAATCAACCCTGTGGAGCAGGACTTGCCTAATTGGGGCTTTGGTGCTCAGAGAGTCTGCCCCTTGAGTGTGTCACTCATGGAGGTGGTAGGATTGTAATCCAGCATGGTATGAAGATTTCCACCAGGTACACTGGCTCTGGGGTCTCTCAGGAAGTGCAAAGTCAGCCACAGCCTGTGCCCTGCCTGGGGCCACCCGGCACAAGCTACAGAGCAATCTACAGAGGGCTGCTACTTGTGCTGGACTTGGAGGTGCCCAGGCAAGGCCAAGCTGTGAACCAAGGCTGGCTGCTGCTAATCCTGGACCACTTAGCAAGAGGTAGGGATTACGCAGAGGCCAGATGCTACATGTTTGAGAGATTTTTGGTAAGTCTGTAACGAGACAAGAGAGGTCAGTTGCATAGAAAAGTCACTGGAAATGGCTTGGGTGGGCCCACACTTTGGGTGAGGTGGGGTCTCAGGGAATCAGCAGGGTGGGGTGAACAGTGTGAGCCAGGTTGATGGAGAATCAGATCTGGTGCTCACCTGTGGGATCTGAGTAGGGGAGGCTCTGAAAAGGAACAGTGGCCTCAGCCAGCACTTTTGTCTGGGAGAAAGTTGCCCCTACATCTTGTGCCCTGGTGGCAGACAATTTAGTTCCTCTTCGTATATCCCTGGTGTCTTTCTTTATTTTTTTATATCCTCACCCGAGGACATTTTTTGATATTTTGTTCAGATAGAGTGGGAGGGAGACAGAGAGAGAAAGAGAGAGAGAGAGAAACATTGACATGAGAGGGACACATCAAGTGGTTGCCACCCGCATGACCCAACCAGGGCTGGGGACAAACTGCAACCGAGGTATGTGCCCTTAGGGGGAACCAAACTCGGGTCTCTCTGGACCGCAGGCTGATGCTCTAACTGCTGAGCCAAACCGGCCAGGGCCCCTGGTTTTATTCAAGCTGCTGTTCCAACTCTGGAGCTCAGAGGGAGTGAGTCCAAGTAAGTCTATGCACGGGCCCTTTAAGAAGAACTGCCTGGGACTCTAGCAACCACTGTATCACTCAGCCACAATCCCCACTGGTTTTCACAGTCCAAAGTTATGATAATTTCTCCTCCCAGCACTGGAACTTTGGGCTGGGGAGGTTTGGTGTGGGGCTAGGACCCCTCACTCCTCAGAGGGGACCTCCACAACCAAGGTATCCCTTCCAATTATAAACTGAAACATGAGTGTGGGACCAGACTGTTCTGCAGCTCTGCCCCTTCTATCAATTTTGATGTAGCTTCTTCTTTAATTCCCTAGTTGTATGACGTCCATTCAGCTAGATTTCAGGTGGTTCTGAATGATGGTTGTTCTGAAGTTTGGTTTATTTTTGATGTAATTGTGGGAGAATGCAAGTACTGCATTTACCTACACTGCCATCTTGACCAAAGCCTCAGTCTGATTTCTTACACATTCAGAGTCATGACTCTCCCCACATCCTGTGGCCGCCAAAATGGTTTGCTCAGACTACCTCACGAATCACACTGTCCTTGCTATCTGATACTGTCCAATAATGACTCATAAATGGTTAAGCCTCTGGAAATCAAAACAAGATTGTCTATGATCCTCCTGATCTTTCAAACGAAAGTCCCTTTGGAAACAACTTCACCCACTGAGACTGTGATGAGTGTGTATAGATATGAGCCAGACCAAGCTCTGTGGATTCAATCCATTAACTCACGCTTTGAGCAGATAGAGTCATTTCTTCTATATTGTCTGCAATAGAATATACTCAAGCACTTCATATTTCATTATAATTATCAGCAAAATGATTTTCATTGAATTTCATTTCTTCTCTTAATAAAAAGAGCCTTCAAAATGAATAATACAAAATTTCCCATTCATTTTTTATACTTATAATTCACAATGCATATACCAGAAAGAAATGACCCCCTGCTCCAATTAATAATAAAAGTCATTCACTATAGGGTTAAGAAACTTTTTTATTTCTACCAAGGTTTATGAATTTTTCTATGGATTTAACTACTCAAACCCCCACAAATTTTTAGTCAATGCATGAAATGCGATATACGTTTTTTTGTTTTTACTGTTTATAGATTTTGTGCTTCCTTTGAAGTGCAATTTAGAAATCTCCAGCATATTTAGTTCATTCACTTATAAAATGTACAAAAGTCTTTTCAAGAAGCTTTGTATAAATTGTCAAGTTTGTATTTTCAAAAGCAGCTTAGAGAATTGAAAGCTGTGACAGATTATTTTAATGTGATGTGGTCTGTGTTTATTCAAATTACATCTCTGAAAGAAAGATTTAAATAATCTCAGAAATATACATACACATTGTGTGAGTATATTCATGCGTGTGTGCACACACACAGAGAAAGAAACCCCATTTTAGCTATTCTGGTATGAAATTCATGTTTATATTTTGAAATGATAATCTTAATGCTATCTCCCTTGCTTTCAACAAAACTCCAGTTTTATTGGTGAGTTCACTCCTAGGGTTTGTTCCCAAATAGTCTCTGGCCTCTGGAGATACTGAGTCTCACTTTCTGCTCACCACGACTGCCAGTTATTGAAGGTCCGGGGAACTCACTGAGACTGAGGACTAAGAGTACTTCATCATTTGGTTAAGTGTTTTAACCCATTAAGATTTAGTATAGTTTATCATGCTATAATTATGCTTATTATTAACTGACATGTGTACATATGCTCTGATACTGCATATAAAGAATTCACTAACTTGAGAATGTTGCTTTGTTTTCTTTTCTATTCACATAAAACATCAGTCTTCATAGTTAGATAGACTGGATTCGAATGAGACCCCAACCCTACTATTCTGGAAACCCTGGGTAGGTATATATCGCTTTGTGCCTCAAATTTCATCCATAAAACCAGGATATCAATAACACCTACCTGCCTATTTTGAACATTTAAAGATATGTAGTTGATAGACAGATAAATAGATATATAGATAATGATGATGAATATAAATAGATATAGGAATACATTAGGCTAAATTATACCAAAGCCGTCAATAAATATTAGCTATTATTATCATTGCTATCACCACATTATTACTATAATCATTTAATTCAAGGTAATATACCCTAAATTTGAAGAATGTATCTCAGATCAACTATACACAGACATGTATATATTGTATTTTATTTCTATGTACTGTATTTATATCTATTTATAAGACATATGGATATTATATATAACATATTTTATATATACATATATGTTACATTTATGCATATATACATACAGAAGTTTAATTGAATTTCCCAGATCCCTCATTCCTAGGGAAGTTTTTCATTAGCATTCACAAAGCATCTTCCCTCTCACTACCTGACTCAATGATGACCACCTCTGAGGATGGCACTTTGCAACTGGCACTCTGTCTGCTTGCCACCATGGTAATGTCACAGTATAAGCCAAGGACACCATTCCCCTATACTCCTAAACCTGAAAACTTATCAGTATGCAAGCTTGGCTTTATGTCCACCACAAGCCTATCGTATTCAGTCATTGTGGTTGACAACAAAGGGCACTTCCTTTTAAGAGTAATTCCACCAATAAATGCATCATATCCAACAATGTATAAATTATTTACAATCATTCTGCCAATTAGAAAATATTTACATAGGTCCTGATGTGTCAGGCACTATTCTAATCTAGATTTTTTTTAATCTTTGTGAAACTATGTCTTTAGGTTAATATAATTTTCAGATTAACTGAGGTCTACCTAGAAATCCCTATGTGACTTTTATTTAGCTTGGCTAGACTACAGTGAGTTCTCCATAATGAGCTGTGGAAAGACAAGGAGGCATTTCCCCTAGGAGGGGCTGGAATCTGGAATCTAGGACTCTGCTCTTTGTTTCTGCTTATTCCTGTGTTGAGCTGCTTCCTCTGAGCCCAACCTTGAGGAGAGAGGGGGGCTGGCACTAAAAACTCTGGGCTCCTAATCTTAAAACCTCATGAGCATATAAGAGTGTTTTTGCAACTCCAGTTTAAAATAAATCAACTTGGTAGATAAGCATACATTGGAGTCAAGACAGTCTCTTCAATAAATGGTGTTGGGAAAATTGGACAGCTACTTGCAAAAAAAAAAATGAAGCTAGAACACCAATTTATACCATACACAAGAATAAACTCAAAATGGATAAAAGACTGAAATGTGACTCATGAATCTATAAAAATCCTAGAAGAAACCGTAGGCAACAAAATTTCAGACATCATACACAGCAGAATTTTCACTGATACAACATCTAAGGTAACAGAAACAATGGAAAATATGAAGACATGGGACTACATCAAACGAAAAAGCTTCTGCACAGCAAAAGAAACAGCCATCAAAATGGAAAGGGATCCCACTATATGGGAGACCATAATCACCGATGATGCATCAGATAAGAGATTAATTTCCAAAATATATAGAGTGCTCATACAACTCAAAAAAAGGAAGACAAAGAATCCAATTAAAAAATGGGCAGAGAACCTAATAGACACCTCTCCAAACAGGACATACAAATGGCTAAGAGACATATGAAGAAATGCTCAACATCACTAATCATCAGAGAGATGCAAATTAAAACAACAATGAGGTATCACCTCACACCTGTCAGAATGGCTGCCATCAACAAATCATCAAACAACAAGTGCTGGTGAGGGTGTGGAGAAAAGGGGACTCTAGTACACTGCTGGTGGGAATGCAGACTGGTGCAACCACTATGGAAAACAATATGGTGTTACCTCAAAAAGTTAAAAATTGAACTGCCATTTGACCCAGTGATCCCACTTCTAGGCATATACCCTAAGAAGCCTGAAACACCAATCAGAAAGAATATATGTACCCCTATGTTCATAGCAGCACTATTTACAATTGCTAAGATCTGGAAACAACCCAAGGATCCATCAGTAGATGAATGGATTAAAAAACTGTGGTACATGTACACAATAGAATACTAAGAAGCTGTAAGAAAGAAAGATCTCTTATCCTTTGAGATGGCATGGAAGGACCTGGAGAGTATTATGCTAAGCGAAACAAGCCAAGCAAAGAAAGACAAATATCACATGATCTCATTTATTTGTAGAATATAATGAACTAAACAAATGCTGAACAAAATTAACCCAGAAACATAGAGGTGGGGTACAGACTGACAAGCCTCAGAGGAGGGGGGTTTGTGCGGAAGAGATAAACCACAGAACTTACATGCATGTGTGCATGACCAATGAACATAGACAACAAAGCTGGGGATTGGGCAGGAGGAAAGAGGAGGAAGTTGTCAATGGGGGAAAATGAGAAACATCTGTAACTAAAACAAATTAATAAATATAAAATTAAAATAAAATAAATCAACCTGGGTGAAAACTGGGTGGAATGGGTTCCCCAAGTGCTGAAAGCTCCTTTGGAAATTATGTGGCCAAAGCAAAGGCAGGTACGTTTCCCTACAGGAGAGAGGTACTGATTTTCAGAAAATAAGTGGTAAGGGTTAAAAAACAAAAAAGGAAACTGAAATGTCACTACACTTTTTATTTTGCAGTTGATAATACTATGCCACAGATATTTAAGGGTTGTCTCCTGAGTTTATGTTGGCCGTTGATTGCAAAGTTAAGATTAGAATCTAGAGATCTCCTAGCTCCAGGGAAAATGCATGTGTCCTTGATGAAAATATTGCTAAATGTTCTGATTCCTGTGAAAGGAATTTAAAACATGTTTGATGACTGGGTGATCCTGTCACCTGGAGAGTCATCGCATAATTACTTTACAGTGGTGCTTATATGAAAGTATCAAGATCTCCACTAATTGAGTGTGACACAATCCTTGACATTTAATAATCTTAAAGACCCATATTTATGGGGTTGTTTTTCTATCATTTTATCTTTTCTGAAATATAATCAGTAGAGAAAAAAAAAAAACATCAGTTTAACTGGGAATTCCAGTTAGATATTTACTTTTTTTTTTTTAAAGACTTAGACACTTTTTTTGAACTTAAAAGCTCATTTTTAACCAGAGAGCATCCTGTTATCTAATCAATAAGCATCATCATTTTTCAACTATTACGCCTCTGATAATTTTCCCCTTGTATAAAGATGAGGAACTGGGATAAATAAATTCCTAGTGAAAAATGTGTTCTTGGATGAGTTGATTTGTGTCATGATCTCCTTTTTAAAGTGACATTTTTAAGAAGCTAAAAAATGTCTATGAATGTAATACTATACATAATATACACAAATCACTTTCACCTGGTGAATATCTAACCCCTGTCTTTGAAATGCTAATTATTGGTTCTAAAAAACAGTTGAAAAATGTACAAAAGGCATCCTAACATAGGGACTCTAACTGCCAAACTCAAGCATATGAAGTTCATGCAGTATTGTGTAAAGGTGTGTTTGTGTTGGGCTGCTCCAGGGACCCCTGACGGAAGCATCTGTCTTATACCTGGGCATTTCATTCTGTGTCTTTTATTCTTAGTCTTTTTAGTCCGTAGCAAGTAAATGCTGTTGTCTCATGCTCCTTAATTACAGCTCTGAGTTGAAATCAGCTTTAAGGATAAACTGTGATCTATATATCTATAGCAACTTTAGATATTAACAGTCATCCCTTCATATCATCAGCACTCACTGCACCTTGGGGAGATGGCTGAAACCTCCCTTCTTGGGTCTCCCCTCCCAGGCAGGACCCTGGGGTTCTGAATCCAGGCTGGGGACTGATACCATGAAACCTGACCAGGACAAAAACACATCATACTAACTTAAAATATTTCTTGCACTTGATGCATAAAGGCAACAGAAAATGTGTGGAAATTTCTAGTACTTTTCACACCCTTCACTGTGTACTGTGGGTACCATCCTCACTTCAAGAGCAAGGTATAGAATGAGGCCCCTGTGTGGCCTGCCACATGAATCGAGTGATTAACTAGGCATCGCTTCAAAAATAATAAGCACCTAACCATGTCATCTGAAAAAGGAACTAATCTATAAAAAGTAATGGATATTGATCTTTTTAATTGCAATCAAATTTGGTAATACCATTTCAAACAATTTATAGAAGTCTCTCTGAGATGGCTTCTTGTCAACCACATGAGAAATCATTTTCATGAAAGCTGATTTCATCATTGATTTTTTTTTTTCCCCCTCTCTGGAATACTCCATCAGAACTTCTCATGTGCCCAGACCTCTGAAATTCTCTCTGTTCAGCAGCTGCAGGTGTCTGGCACCAGAAAGAAGCATGATTGAAACATCCATAATGGTTTTAGGGGCCACTGGAACAGTCATTTTGGATCATATTTAACCCTAAAGTTCTTTAGACGATGTCCCTGTATTCTAGACTTACCATGTTCTACCAAATATTGCAACGCAGCCAGGAAAGTTTGTCAACAGCCACCGAGTGTGTCACACTGCTCCTGCGTATCCCTCATTCCTACGCTGGGAAAAGCAAGGACGCAGAATCAGACAAAATGCACAGTTCCCTTCTTCCAGTTAGTAGTTTTGCAACCGTGTAAAAGTTACTCAGTCTTTCTCTGGCTCCATTTTCTGAGCTTTAAAATGCATGTCACAGGACACAAGATGAGAAAAACGCACGCAGTTTGTGTCAAGCTCCACGCCCAGCCCATTTAGGTGTTCCATCGACATCAGCCCCTCTGCTGGCTGCCCTCCACCTGCTTCCCATCATATCCGTCAGGGCCCTTCTCCTACAGGCTTCGTGACAGTGACAGCTAACTTCCAGGAAAAGGAGGTACACGTGGGAGGTCCCCAGCTTCTGCTGGGAAGCCGGCCCTGGGCTGTGCTGTCCCTCTTCCTTCTGTCCTCACCTGAGCTCGGGAGCCGCCCCCTTAGTCCTTGAGGTCCAGTTACCTCCACATCCCTGTCAGGCTGTCACCCTGTTCCATCACCTGCTTAACTACTTTAATGCTAAAGTCTCTCCATGATAAAGACTCAGAGTTGCTTCTGTTAGCTCGGCCCATCACCAACTTTATTTTTGCAACATTATGTAACATTTGCAGACAGGCGACCAGCTTCTCAGATGCACTGGGTGGCCTAGTTCAAGCGCCCCAGACCCCGGATGGTCCCTGACCCTCCTCTGGAATGCCTCCTCCTTTCATCTCAAAGAGTGAATCTACACAGAAACTATTTAATCATTAAAAATGAAAAAGAGGCAGTTGCAGTTGTCTCACTTCAAATCACACATAAACTCGTAAGTAGCCCCACCAGAGGACCTCAAGGACAGGCTGCAGCCCAGACAGCAGGTGAGGTGGAAACTGCCCTCTTCCTCCCGCCAGCGACCCTGCATGACCCTGAACACAATTTACCCGCGCCTGTATTTTACTAGGGAAGCAGCGGCACCTGGCCTCTCATGTTGCATTTTAGGAAAAACGTTGCAATGATTAACTCTACAGTAAGAAAAATGCAAGGAAAACAAAACGAAACCTGACTCTGGTTGTTTCATTTCTGCTGAGGACTCTGAAGACAAGAAGCAGTGTTGTCTCAAAGTAAAAAAAAAAAAAAAAATTAAATCAGCATGGAGAGAAGTTGTTTGAGTAGACATCACTCTGATAGGTTTGGAAATCATTCTTTAATTGGCTGTTGCACTGAGATAGCTGTGGAAACAATTATTATCAGTGCTCAAAATAGATATTTAACCATCTACAAATAATGTAATACCAACAGGCCATAGTGTAACATAAACAATAAAAGGAATTTTCAGAAAATACCATGGAAACATGAAAATTAAAGAAAAACCTTTACCCATGGAGTTTTTAGGTTTACTCTGAGGGGACCCTACATAGGAAAGACCTTAGAAAAAGAGCTTAATAGATATGTGAACTTAGAACATTTAAGGATGGGTTTAAATATTTGTTCTTGAGTGAATCCCTTCACCTTCTTTATCCAGCACCCCCACACCCCTCCCCTCGGGCACTGGCCAGTCTGTTCCATGTATCCATGCTTCCGGTTCCATTTTGTTCATCAGTTTATTTTGTTTATTAGATTCCACATATTAGTGAGATCATATGGTGCTTGTCTGTCTTTGACTGGCTTATTTCACTTAGCACAATACTCTCCTTGTCCAAAGGAGGGGGAGGCGGGAGTGGGTGGAGGTGGGCAAAGGGCAGGGAAAGGGGAACACCTGCAATTATGTCAACATTAAAACTTTTTAATTAAAAAAGGGTCTGTTCAGGACACCTTTAATAAAATAAAATTTAAGTGGGACAGTATATGATACATAAAAATTCATCCTGTGGTCTCTCTCACTTATACAAGAATATATAGAGAACACTCAACATGCTTCAGGGAATAGGTCGGGTCAGGGTTAGGGTTAGGAATTGGGTGTTCAGAGGAAACCCATTCAAGCTGGTTTTATCCATCCTTTCAACACAGGCACTAGGACATGTGCACACAGGTACCAGGACATGGTCAAACTCATTGGCTCACCTCATTGTGGCCACAGCTACAGGGCAGGGTGACATCCGCTTTCCATAGTTCTCTATTTCTCAGAACTAAATACTCAAAGTTAGTTGGACACTCAAAGCTCCTATTGTAGCAAAATATGACCTGAACTGAAACAAAGCTCTTTCTAGTCTTTTGACTACCACTGCAGTTCCATCGTCGTCAGAAATGGCAGGGTGCTGTCCCACTGTAATTTTATGACACCATGGGGGGGTGTAATAACCAACATATGCAGCATGTTGTTTTTCTAATGTATTGTTAAATAAGTCTCAAATTAGAAAGCTACCTTTGCAAAAATGAACTTTCTAAACATCTGGGAAATTCTGAGTTATGAAATACCTGGGTCTCCAAGTGTCAGGTAAGTGACTAGGACTTGCTCGAAAGGCGGCCCACAGGTCCATAAGATGACACTCTCACCTCAAGTTATTACCTGCTTTGTTCCTCCTCAGAGATTTGTTCCTGTCCCTCCAATACCCCAGGTGCCCCCTCTACATGCCTCAGGGACTTTGCACTAGCCATTCCCTCCATTTGAAAACCTTTTACCAGATATTTGTATCATTCCCTTCTTCACCACCTTCAGGACGCTACAAAAATCCAGCTTTCTTGCCCTGGCTGGTTTGGCTCAGCAGTTAGAGCATCAGCCTGCAGTCCAGAGAGACCCAGGGTCGGTTCCCACTAAGGACACGTACCTCAGTTGCAGTTTGTCCCCGGCCCTGGTTGGGTCATGCGGGTGGCAGCCACTCGATGTGTCCCTTTCACGTCAATGTCTCTCTCTCTCTCTCTCTCTCTCTCTCTCTCTCTCTTTCTTTCTCTTTCCCCCACACTCGATCTGATCAAAAAATGGAAAAAATGTCCTCGGATGAGGGAAAAAAAAAAATCCAGCTTTCTTAGTGAAGGTTCCCCTTGATCATACAGGGGCCTAATATATGGTGATGGAAGATGATTTGGCTTTGGGTAGTGGACACATAGTGGATATACAGATCTTATATTGTCAAAATGTACACTTAAAACCTATATGATCCTATTAACCAATGTCACCCAGCAAATTTAATTTTAAAAATAATAATAAAATTAAATTTAAAACATTTTAAAATTTCATTTTTCTCTATAGCATTTATCAGTGCTTCAAGTACTATCCATTTTACTTATTTTGTTTATTTTTCTCACACAGTAAATTTAAATTCTATGAGTATGAGGATTTTTTATGGTCTGTCTCATGATACGAGTTTAATAAATACCTGAATAATTCCTATGTAGATTATGCGTGTGTGTGTGTGTGTGTGTGTGTGTGTGTGTTTCTGTGGTATGTGATTCTCTTTAATTTCTTGAAAATATTACATTTAAGTAACACTTTACGGCATTCTAAACCAATCTTTTTAGGAAAAAGTTATTTCATGACTTAGATAAACCAGCTAATAATTTTTCTTCTAATTTTCACATTCAGAGGTGAAAATTTGATTCTACATAGGATATAGTTGCTTTCTCTAGGATACAAGAATATGAAATAGAAATTTTTCATTTCCTTTGATGTGTTATTTTGGGGGGACTTATGAAAAAAAAAAAAAAAAGGCCTTTGATTCCCAGTACAATCCAGGACTTTCAATAGGTCTTCTTTCAACCCCAATCACTTGGGACTTATGGACCTATGTAATGAGAAAAAGAGACCCAGGGATCTTGTTAAATAGTTCAACAACCTTTTCATTTTGTAAATACAATTTGACAAATACTTACTGGGCTCTGCACATGAGGCTGAAGATGAAGCAGTAGGCAGAAGTAAGCTCTGCTCGTGAAAGTGTAGTCCATGGGGGTACTAATGAAGGAATCACAGCTTCTTACAAAAGTAGCGAGGTGAATGACGACGGAGTGTGTTGGGGGCGGGGAGCACGGCACGGAGCAGGCAGCAGGAGCCCAGGTGCGCATGACATGAAGCAGACCCAAAGGATGAAACGCCTCTCCTGGGCGTGAACCTGCACAAAACCCATCCCTGTAGTCCTGCCATATCCATTCTTGCTTAAGCTTTTGCTTTGTTAAGACGTTCAGACGCCTTCAAAGTGAAGCCTGCTGTGCAAGGACCCATCAGTGTTCTGCAGTAATGTGAGAACTTTGAAGCTCCAGGACAGAAAGGAGGTCCTGGGTGTGGGACTATCTTGTGGTCCATCTATCCGTGTGGATGCCCACATATTACTCCTATCGTGTACCTGTGTGCTGGAGGCATTGGCTTCAGAATCTCCCTGCCCACATTCATAATCTGGTCTTCATCCATCAAGGTGGTCATTCTCCACCAGACTTGCATTCTATTCATGACCTTTCCCAGAGCCTCTGTTCCTTCCAAAAATGCTGAGTAATTTTCAAATTTCAGTCTCCTAGTCCAGGCCATTATGAAATTTCAAAGAGGAGCACAGAAGAGCAGACCAGGCCAAGCAGGTGGTCAAACAGATGCTCAGCAAAGGATGCTGCGAGTGAGATGGCCTGTGATAGACACTCATCTCTTTCCTAGGGTCATGATGAACCATGTATACTTGGAACATTGTAAGTTAGTAATTAGCTGTGCTTCTGTTGTCACGTCCTCTGTGCACATCATAGGCTGCCTTGTATCTGGATAACTTAGCCCAGCACATAGCAAAGACTCAGAAAATGCTGCGGTTATAAATAATGAATTAATTTGACACCAAATGCTCTGTGAAATCTTCCCTCATTATTTCATTCTGAATTCTATACTTATACTTACAAACATTTCCCTTGTTATGGCTGCCTGTGGGCGTAACCTCCATCTTCAGCTAGACTTTAAATTATTTGAAAGAGACACATGCATTTGCATTTATGTGATACCCATAATGTTACTACCCTTCCCAGAACAGAGTAACGGTGAAAATATACTTCTTCTCATTGAATGACTAGTTGACAGCTTCTGATTACAAGTGGTTGGGTTCATTCTTCCCTAGACAGCAAATGCATGACAAATCATCACTCCGGAGCTACATGGACTGCATGTGGTCATGTATATTTAAATTTAAATTTATTAAAATGAAACAAAATTAAAAATTGAGCTTCTCAGTCACACTTGCCACATTTCAACTGCACAGAAGATACTTGTAACTGCCAGCTACCGTGCTGAGCAGTGCTGAGAATATTTCTACCATCACAGAGAGCTCTACTGGGCAGACTGCTGGAGAATAGGGAAGAAAATGCTTACAAATGTGCTATCCACTGTCAACAGACAAAACAAAAAAAAAGAGATGTTGTTTTTTTATATTTTTAGGTCAAGTATATGCTTCTGGTTGCTCTTCTCCTCTAATTCTGAAGTCCAATTTTGATAGAAAACAAGTAATGTGTTTAGAAACTAACCAGCTTACACGAGGTGTTGCAGAAGTCCCAAAGGATAACAGAGAAGGAAAGCTGTGGGCATCCCCAAGCTCTGTGACCCACCAAAGCCTCGTTTAAACAAACCGATTTCATTGAGAGGATAAAGCTACATGTGCGACCTGAATGCAGATAAAATTGGGAAGTCAGAGCAGCAGATGGGCATTGCACAGGTACAACTGCCAGGATGCACAAGTTCCATGGGCTCCACATGGGTCAAATGTCCTTCTGGATCCGGTGTTTTGTGTGAGCAATGCTGAAAGCTAAGTCTGAGAAGGGAGCTTGGGGTCAGATCATGACATGCTGTAACTATCAGACCAGTAATAGCAGCTGAAACTGTGAGTAACTCACAATAAGCTTACACATGAAAAACAGCAAAGATGTGGTGTGGCCACAGTGCTTCTTGAAAAATGCACAGGATGGATAGATGGGCGCACAGCGCAGGTGGGGGAGGCGTTGAGGAAACAAGGCCCCAAACGTGGATATGAGTGCCACCGCCTCTGCACCCCCAAGAGCTTCTCCTCTGTTCAGATGCTCTGAAAAGACACAATCACCCTGCACTTGTGTGTGTTTGTGCATGTGTGCCTTTGTGTGTGCCATGTATGTATGCTCATGTGCATGTGTGTTTAGGTATGTATGAATTGTATATATGTGTGTGTTCATGTATGGGTGAGTTATGTGTTGTATTTGTGAGTAGAGTGCATGTGTGCATGTGTGTGTTTGTGTGTCACTATGTGTTTATGCACGTTTGCTCAGATGTTTATGCATGTGTGTATTTGTGTATGTGTGTGTGTGTGAGGCATGTATTATGGGTGTATTTATTTGCTTATGTCATCTATTAATCCATAAGCTCTCTGACGCCTGGGAATGACATTTACTTCTCTGTACGTGTGTCCAGAAAAGAGCCTAACTCGTCACACAGGCTGCCTGGTGAATGCATCTGTTATTATTGGGGTCGTCCATTCTTAAAGTCATGGAAAGCTCATCTCTGGGAACAGAAAGGGGGAAGAGATGCAAGAAGCTTTATAGAGGAACCATTGAGTTAGATATTATATGGACCTTTGATGAATAATTTAGAGATAAGAAATATTCAGTGGGTAAAAATGCCACATATAACAAGTAAAACACAGCAAATAGAAAAAATCGACCAGAATACTGAGTAATAATGGATCATTAAGGAATTCAGTTCTCTGTGACCCTCTCGATATCCTGATTTTGGGGTCAGGCATAAAAAATTATATGGAAATAAAATATCACATATTCCAAAGACCATGAGGTAATTTTGAGAGAAGGCTAATGGGCACATCTACAATGCAGCTATATGTCTGTCAACATATCTTTTCACCTGTAAACATTTGCAGGCAGTGATTATCTGTGCCGTAGCTACGCAAGCTATAATTGCCACCCTAATAGAAAGTATTCCGGTGGTGAACAGAATGTCAGTCGTGGAAGAAGTACTTCATTCCTCTCAAGTGTTCAAACTACCCATTCCTTGAAAATCAAGAGCATTGACAGAAAAGTATTATGTATGTACATCATCCTTGGACATATTTTTCATTTTCTCCATTTCAAATTCTTAGTGCAAAGGGCAAAGTTCTTTTTCTCCATATTATTCACACTTATTTTCATGTTAATTTGTTGCACCCAGTTTATTAAAAAAATAATGTAACTCATTTTGAATAAACAAAATTACAACATGACATCATTTATTGTCTCTGGTTCTTACTTACTGTACTAATTATAATGCTGCTTATACAAATAAAAAATTAGTTTTATTGTTTTATAGCAAGCCAAAAACATAACTTTCTGTTCTCTATTGAATTAACGGTACATTTATTACCTAAGCAATGTCTGCTTGTTTTCTTGAGAGTCTTAGTATAAATTGAATCATCAGAATTCAATTTGAGGTGGCACAATTTATTTCTTTCAAAGCTCTTCATGAAACGCTAACACTCAAGGGATTACACAATCAATGCCGGCGCTATGTGGCATAGTTCATTACAAATTTGTACTGAAAGAGAAGATTTTGAATAATCTCTTCCCAAATCCTTATTTAAAATCAGAGGTGTACGCTAGAGTATTCAATTTTTCTGTCAGCCAAGACCAACCATTCAGAAAGTTCAAACTTGGAGATAAGTGAGTCCTCACAAAAGAGGTACATTTCTTCTCATCTGTATTTATCTAAAGGGGTTTTCTGGGCTGACATTAAATCAGTTATGAATTGAGTGACAAATTTAAAAAGGATCTATTAAAGCATATTATGTGAAAAAACAATAGCCAGCCAGTAAGTGCACACACGTGTGCTCATCCCAGTTGTGAACTGCTGGTGTTGATGACGGGACTGACAATAATAGGTGATGAATTGATGTCAGCATGACCTGGTGGCTGAGAGCACACATTTACTGAGAGAAGATGGTTTCCCCTCCAGACCCCACCGCTTACCTGTGATCACAGGCAGTTACCCTACACGTCTGTTCTTCAGTTTCCTCATGTACATCCCAAAGTTCCTGTGAACATTATGTAGAGATGATACTTAAAGCACTTAGCATAGTCTCCAGCACTATGCTAAGTGCTAGATAAGTATTAGCTATTTTATTATTAGTGATGACCTCAGCCAAAAATATTGCCAAGCATTGTTACTCTCCCCAAAGGAATCAAATAGCATGTATCTACAATTATACAGGAGGAAAGAGTATAACAAAGCACTCACAATATTTTTAATAATTAATTAATTTTTTTTTACAGATGTTTCTCCTTTATCCCCCCAGACAACCTCTTCCCTATCCACCCCCACCCCCAAAAATTGTTGTCTATGTCCATTCGTTATGCATACACGCATATAAGTTCTTTGGTTTATCTCATCCATCCCCCCTGCCCCCCTCCTCTGAGGTCTGTCAGTCTGAACCGTACTCCTTTCTATGTCTCTGGGTCTATTTTGTTCATCAGCTTTTTTTGTTCATTACATTTCACAAATAAGTGAGATCATGTGATATTTGTCTTTCTCTGATTGGCTTATTTCACATAGCATAATAATCTCCAGATCCTTCCATGTCATCTCAAAGGATATGAAATCTTTCTTTCTTACAGCTGCACAGTATTTCATTGTGTACATGTGCCACAGCTTTTTTTTATCCACTCATCTATTGATGGATTTTTGGGCTGTTTCCAGATCTTAGCAATTATAAATAGTGCTGCTATGAACATAGGGGTACATATATTCTTTCTGATTGGTGTTTCAGGCTTCTTAGGGTATATTCCTAGAAGTGAGATCACTGGATCAAATGGCAGATCAATTTTTTATTTTTTGAGGAAACACCATATTGATTTCCATAGTGGCTGCACCAGTCAGTCTGCATTCCCACCAGCAGTGTACTAGAGTCCCCTTTTCTCCACACCCTCACCAGCACTTGTTGTTTGATGATTTGCTGATGGCAGCCATTCTGACAGGTGTGAGGTGATACCTCATAGTCGTTTTGATTTGCATCTCTCTTATTATTAGTGATGTTGAGCATTGTTTCCTATGTCTCTTGGCCATTTGTATGTCCTGTTTAGAGAGGTGTCTATTTAGGTCCTCTGCCCATTTTTTAATTGGATTCTTTGTCTTCCTTTTGTTGAGTTGTATGAGCACTCTATATATTTTTTGGAAATTAATTTCTTATCTGATGTATCATTGACAATGATGTTCTCCCATATAGTGGGATCCCTTTCTATTTTGATGGTTGTTTCTTTTGCTGTGCAGAAACTTTTTAGTTTGATGTAGTCCCATGTATTAATGTTTTTCTTTTGTTTCTCTTGCCTCAGGCATTGTATCAGTGAACATTTGCTACATGTGATGTCTGAAATTTTGTTGCCTATGTTTTCTTCTAGGATTTTTATGGATTCACAAGTCACATTTAAGTCTTGTATCCATTTGGAGTTAATTCTTGTGTATGGTGTAAGTTGGTGGTCTAGTTTTATTTATTTATTTATTATTGCGTGTTTTCTATTTTTTAGTATTTGAAGATCTAACATGGAATGTGTAATTCCTGAGCATATTTATATTATTTTATTTGTATTAATTGTATTTTGAAGTCTATTATATTCGCAGGGACATTGTTAAAACATGCCCCTAGTGGATTCCTAGTTGAAGTCTGCCTTCGACTGCACTGCAGTCCCAGTCTATTAACCCCTTGGCTGCTGTTAAGATTCCAACTCAAATGCCCCATTTCCATAATAGGATCCTAGCAAACCGTGATTCTGACTTCATTGCGGACCCTTTCGGAAACAGTGCCACTCACATCGTGCTTATTACATTCCGCTGGGTAATAAGGGCATTTGTATTCCTGAATACCAGTGCATGTCTTAATTTCTGTGGTGGACAGTTAACTGCTTGAGAGCAGAAATGTCTGACTTGTGGAGGTATACTTTCTAATTCCATGTGAAGCATCTTGCATAGACACCGGATAAAGTTATGTAAATGTCCCTTCCAGAAACAGCATAGATATTACTAATTCCCCGAATCTCATCTGAAGGTGAAGCTCGAGGTTATTTATGAGAGAGAGAGAAATAGTTGATGCCTAATATTTAGCTGACGATGTGACAAAGTAACAATTTCAGCTGGAATAGATAAGTTGATACAAAGCAGAAGACAAAAGTGAAGATGAAATGATATGGAAGATGAGGCTGATGAGAATAAAGTAAGAGATTCATTGCTGAAAGAGGCATTGTGGAGACTTTCAACTCAATTGATAGTAGGTGAGCTCCGGCTTGTGAGCGTGAACAAATACCCAGCATGAAATAAAGAATTGGAGTTAACAAGGCAGTACGCTAACAAGCAGAGAAAAATGATGTGCAGTGCTTGAGGGGATAATAGGATTTGAAAAGAGAAACTTGAAGAGAAAGTGAATGAGGCGGTGAGGAACTGTATAAAAATTTTATCTGGAATAGTTTAAGAGGCAACTTTTGTATGTAGGCAAGGCAAAAAATAGCGTGCTATTAAGACAAAGTTATAAACAATCATAAGAATTTGGTTTAAATTTTACAAGGCAGATTCATCTATTCAAATGTCTCTTTGGAGATGCATTTTGGAATCTGCACACTTGGGCAGAGATCAGAAGCACCACATCTGAGGAGGAGGCATGAGGTCCTGTTTGATTTACCTCCTCGAGGAATGAGAACTGTACCACAGGGTCGAGGTTCTGGGTAAAAACAGACCTTGTTACTGAGAAACCATTACAAGAAAACTACAGACCCATATTCTTTATAAATGTGGATGCAAAACTTCTTGAAAACAAATGGGCACACCAAATACAGCAGCATGTGAGAAAGAGTTGTACACTAAGACATTGTCCCAGTATCACCAAGATGGGTCCACATATGAAAACCAAATGCTAATATACCACATTAACACAATAAAGTAAAAAAAATCAATACTATCAGCGGATGAAGAAAAAGCAAAGAACTTATATGTGTACCCATGGACACAGACAACAGTGTGGTGAAGGTCAGGGTGTGGGGGGACAGGGGTGAGGTGGGGATCAATGGAGGAAAACAGGGGGGACATCTGTAATACTTTCACCAATAAAGATACATTTTTAAAAATAAAAATAAAATAAGAGTTAAAGCCAAAAAAATAACAAAGTTAAATATTTCTGCTAGAAATTATTAGAAATATTAACTTAAAAATGATGTATTTTCCTTTATATATATATATTTACAAGGCAATAGAGTACATTAACACTTTAAGTTTTAAAAATTCATTTTGTTTCAAAATGTAGCCTAAGAAAGAATTCAGAATCTGCTGTATTAGCTAAATAAAAGCTTTTAAGCATTTAAAAAAAAAGAAGAAAAGAAAACATTTGAAAAAAATAACACCCCTTCATGATAAAACACTCAACAAACTCGGAGTAAAGGTCACTTTACCAAAATAGCTTCTGTGAACACCCTGCAGTGAATGTCACACTTAATGGTATGGGACTGTAAACTTTCTCTCTAAGGAGAGTAACAAGAATAACCGGAGGTGAATTCTCTTCACATATGCCCAGCGTTGCACTGGAACTGCCGGCCAGAGCAACTAGGGGACAATAAGAAATAAAGAGTCCAGGCCCTGGCTGAGTAGGTCAACTGGTTAGAGCATCATCCTGGCACACCAAGGTTTTGGGTTCATCCCTGGTCAGGGCACATGCAATAATCAACCAATTAATACATAAATGGATGGAATAGGAGATCTCTCTCTCTCTCTCTAAAAATCAATAAATAAATATGAAAAAAATGTTAAAGACATAAAAATGTGTGGTGGTTTGGTTCAGCGGTTAGAGCATCAGCCCTCAAACTGAAAGGTCTTGTGTTCCATTCCTGGTCAGGGGCATGTACCTGGGTTGCAGGTTCAATCCCAAGCCCCTGTTGGGTTATGTGGGAGACCATTTGATGTGTTTCTCTCTCTCTCTCTCTCTCTCTCTCTCTCTCTCTCTCTCTCTCTCTCCCCCTCTCTCTCTCTCTCTCCCCATCCTTCTCCCTCCCTCCCCCATATCTAAAAAAAAAAATCAATGGAAATATATCCTTGGGTGAGAATTAACAACAACAAAAATAATAATAAAGAAGAGATAAGAGGAGTCCAGATTGAGAGCATAAAAATAATCTTATCTGCAACTGTGATGATTTCTTATACAGAAAACCCTAAATATAAAAATAGAGTTAACAAATTAGTCAGGAATGTTGCAGGAAACAAGATCAATCTGCAAAAATGTGTTATATATTTTATATATCAGCAATAGGCAATCTTATTTCTTAATAACACTAAATAGAACTTCAGCAGTATATTTGGGAGCTACTTTAAACAGAAAATCACCAAGAAAGATACAAAAATATGGCACTAAGTAGACCAAGAAAAGGACATGAGAGCTAAAACAGAAAACAGAATGCTGCCTTTTTCAGCTTTGGATGACTCAAATTTTTGGCCACTTTCTTTATTTCCACAAATGACCACAAAAGCACTGCCAGAATTGATTTGGGGGCTACAAATAAAATGTTGTGGGTAGGGGAATTCACAAATATGAAACACACAGGTAATGATGATCAACTGTATATCTATACAATGGAATATTATTTGACTATAAAAAGGATTGAAATACTATCACATGCTACAACATGAATGAACCTTGAAAACATTATGATGTGTACAAGAAGCCAGACACAAAAGGACAAATATTGTACGATTCCACTTATGTAAGAAATTCAGAACAGGCAAATCCTTCCTTAAGTGTTTTATAGACGACACTTATCAGTTCCAGAGAATCCCCTACTATTACTGTTTGGTGAACTGTTTTATCATGAAACATTTTGAATTTTGATAAATATTTTTTTCTGTCTGTTGAGATGATTATGAGGTTTTTATCTTTTATTCTGTTGATGTGTGTACTACATTAATTGATTTCATGATGTTAATGTAAGTTTGCATGCTGGGATAAATCCTTTTTGGTCATGTTATATAATCCATTTATATGCCTCTGGTTGCTTTGTTTACTAAATATTTTGTTAAGGATGTTTTTGTCTAGGCTCGTAAGATATACTAGTCTGTGCTTTTATTATCTTATGTCTTTTGTATTTGTGATTAGAGTAATACTGGCTTCATAATAAATTGTGAAGTATTTCTTCCTCTTATTTTTTAGAAGAGTTTGAGAAAAATTTGCATTCTTTATTAAATATTTAGTAGAATTTATCAATGAAGTCAGCTGGGTTTGGGTTTTGGGGCGGGGTAGTTTTTTTAATTACTACATCAATTTCCTTTTTATGTGTATTGAGACTTTCTATTTTTTAAGTCAGTTTCATTGGTTTGTGTCTTTTAGAAACTTGTTCATTTTATTTAATTTATCTAATTTGTTGACATATAGTTCTTCAAAGTATTTCCTTAAAATACATCTTCTTTCTGCAAAATCAGCATCAAGGTCTTTTTTTCATTCCTGATTTTATTAATGAGCCATCTTATTATTATTATTATTATTATTATTTTGCTTTTTCAGTCTAGCTAGAATCTGTGAATTTTGTCGCTCTTTTAAAAGAATTAACTTTTGTTTTTGTTGATTTCCTCTATTGTGTTTCTATTCTCTATTTTGTTAATTTCTACTCCAATTGTTAGCATGTTCTTTCTTCAGATTGCTTTCCATTTCCTTTGCTCTTCGGTTTCCTGTGTCTTAAGTGAAAAGGTAGGTTATCTTTTGAGATCTTCCTTTTTTTCTTCTTGTAGATATTTGACTATAATTTTTTCTTTACATACTGCTTTGATTGTACCCATAATTTTTGGCGTGTTATGTCCTCATTTCATTAATTTCAAAGTATTTTGAAATTTCTCTTGTGGTTTTTTTAAATTTTATTCATTGGTTATTTAAGATAATGTCACTTAGCTCTGGCCAGTTTGGCTTAGTGATTAGAGCATTGGCCTGCAAACCAGAGAGTCCCGGGTTTGGTTCCCACAAAGGGCACGTACCTGGGTTGCAGTTTGTCCCCAACCCTGGTTGGGGTCGTGTGAGTGGCAACCAGTCGATGCGTCTCTCTCACATTGTGTTTCTCTCTCTTTCTTTCTCCCTCTCTCCCTCCTGCTCTATCTGAAAATAAATGCAAAAATGTCCTCGGGTGAGGATAAAAAAAAAAGATAGTGTCATTTAATAACCACATATGTGTGAACTTCCCAAATTCCTTCCTGCCATTGGCTTCTAATTTTACATCATTGTGATCAAAGAATCCACTTTTTAAAACTTTAAGCTTTTAAGTTGATTGAATCTGGTTTTATGTCCTACTATGGCCTAGCCTTGAGGATAATGCATATTATGCTTCTGTTGAGTGGAGTTTTGTACAGGTGTCTATGAGGTAGAACTGATCATCATTAAATTATTATTAATTAACCATTAAGATCTTATGTCTCTCTGGGGGATAATAATTATGAAAGCTGCACTTATTTAAAGAACTTATAATCTAACTGAAGAAGTCAGAAGAAGCATGAGAAATTGATAGTGTTTGCAAGTTATGAGTAAAGTAAATAATTGTTCAGAAATGTCTGATGAACTGAGAAATATGGTATTTTTATCATGGAACAGTTTTAATTTTTATTTTTCAATTACAGCTGCTATTTAATATTACATTGGTTTCAGGTATCATAGTGGTTAGACAATTATATAACTTATGTGGTGATCCCCTAATAAGTCTAGTACCCACCTGGTACCCTACACAGTTATTACAGTATTATTGACTATAGTCCCTATGCTGTTCTTTACATCCCTATGACTATTTTGTAATGACCAATTTGTACTTCTAAATCCCTTCATCTTTTTCACCCAGGCTCCCATCAGAGAAGATCTTAAGAAGTGGGACTTGATTTGGGGGCATGAAAGATGGGGTAGGATTTGCCTGACATACAGTCAAAGAAGGGATTGGATATAAGATGTTGAAAATAACAGGGCTTAGAAACTGTATGGTTATTACAAATCAAACTTGAGAATTACAGACTAAAAGAATTGACCATTGCAATGGGAATAAAAGTAAAAGATAAAAATGGAGGGTGAACAGATAATTTGGAAATAGACTAAAAATTGTGTAAAAGTGACTACTAATTCAATAATTTAATGAATCTACATTTCTACTAATCACTTTTTGCTTTGCGGTGGCACATTTTGGTTTATATCTTCTCTCTGATGCCCTCATTTACATCTATTTGAATAATGCTCAATTTATTGCTTCAAACCTCTGAGGACAAATATTACATTCCCATCCTAAAAAGTCATCTGCTTTTAAATGACGCTATTAGAAGCCCAGGTCCCCACCTCTGGTCTGAGCATCTTCCACCTACTGTCTCATATCCCCTTAAGTCCGCTGACACAATTCTGTTGAACAGCTGTCTAGGTGGAACATACCAGAAGCCACCAATAATTGATTGTTTTTCACATGCAGACACATTAATTTCATGTGAATGAACTGAATATGTCCTCTTCTTGGATGATTCCAAAGCAGAAAACTGAAATGTTTAACTTTTTTGGAGACTGAGCCCTTCCCTGTATTACTTTACTCATTATATGCAGGCTGCTAAGACAGGTCCCAAATGAACTGTACAATTTTGTTAGTTAAAGGAAATAAAGGCCACAAAATCTTGGATTCTCCTTTTCAGCCACGTGCCCTGATTTACATAAAAGATTCATTCCAAATTGTTTCTCTTTGTCTCTCCACACAGCATGCCCCATATGGAGGCCTAATGAACAAATTAACAGAACCTGTGGTGATCCATTTGTAAAGGACAAATTGGTTCCTCGTTGAAAGAATCATTCCCCACATTTGTCTACACGTTTAGACATGCACAGTCCTATAGATAAATATAGGCTTTCCCTATTATAGACAGATTAAATGTCTTTGAATACAAATTAAGATTTTATTCTTTCTTTGATTTTGAATTTACTTACACTTAACATAAAGAAGAAGAGCTGTTTCTAAACAGTGAGACTAATTACATTTGCTTTATGAACCCAAGAAGTTCTAGATGTACAGGATCCTTTTATGCTGTTATATATAATATGTAATTTATTTATGTTGTGATATATGTTATATGTATTGTAATTTTATATCTTATACTAGATATAATATTTTACATATACAAAAATAGTTCCTACTATTTCTTACATTTCCTCCTTTTGTGTATGGTAAGAAAACTTTGATCAGTAAATCTGAATGTGCACATAGCTACATTTGAATGAATATGTTATCAAAATGGAATGCTGACGTGGAAATGTATTTTAATGATGTTCTAACATAAGCTCTTTCTGAAATGACAAGCTGGACAAATCACTTGGCTGGCTTTTGAATTTCTATGTATTGAAACTGATAATACCATTCGAACTCACAAACACATTACCATTACCTATTATTAAGGAATAAAACATGAAAACCAGGTTTTAAGTCACTCAATACTAGAGAAATACAGCTGTCTTTTGCTTATCTCAAGGTTGTCTCATATTTTAAAAATTATTCTGCTACTCTATTGTGGATATATATTGGTTAAATTCTTTTCTACTCAAGTTTCTATGAATGAGTCTAAAACACATTTTTGTGTGTAATTTAGGAAATAAAACACAAAGGTTAATGAATCTCCAAATTTACAGAGCTGGTCAATAATAGAGCTGTATCTAGAATTCTAGGTGTCTATATCTATATTCATATATATTTATATCTATTTTCTATCTTTATATATACATGTGCATATATATGGTTAATTTTATGTATCTACTTGACTGAGCTATGGGGTAGGTAGGCATTTGGTCAAACATGATTCTGGTATGTCTGTGAGGATGATTCTGGATGAGATTAATATGTGAATCAGTGTACTGATGGACCTGTGTAAGTGGGCTTCATCCAATCTATTGGAGGCCTGAAAAGAACAAAAGGTTAAGTGAAAAAGAATTGTTCCTCTGCCTATCTTTGAGCTGGGTCTTATCCTGCCTTTGGACTTAGACACAGACTGAAATAAAACCATCAGCTTTTCTGAGCCTCCAACTTGCAGACTGCAGATCCTCGTGGGACTGTTCAGTCTCCAAGACCATGTGAGCTAACTCCTTATAATATATCTATGTATATGTACACTTTATACATGTGTGTATATGCATAATAGGTGTGTGTACAGTGTGTACATACACATATAAATATTCTTATTGTGCACACACACAGTAAAGACCCTGGAAGTGATTTAGGACACAGCTCTCTCCATTTTGTGCTGGTTTGAGAAGGGAAACTGTGGATAGTTTTCAATAGAGGCCTGGAATGACCAAATGGGATGGTGGAATCATGTCACCCAAGCCTAGAATGTACTGCTTGCCAGTTTGGGCCTTTGAGCTCACACAGCAAACCTAACTGCAAAGTTATTTTTTTTTTTTTCTTAAAAAATTCAGCAGTTATAACACTCATTTAGACAGTGTGTTCTCCTCACTGCTGTCATAAGTTCTGCCACTCTTCCTGAGTCCTGTCTCTAGCTGTGTTGCTAGGCAACTCATGACATGGCTGGATTAAAATAAACACACGGCCATGCACATGTAATCACATCCCCCAGAACAGCCAGCAGCTCTCCACCCACCACTGACTCCTCGCACAACGCAGCACAGCGAGGCCCTCCTTTGTGGGAGCCGTACAAGTTACTCTGACATATCTGGAGGAGTTATTTCAAAGAATTCTGTATAGAAACAGTGATGAGGTTTAAAAATATGAAACATGAAAATATATTTATTTAAACACTGAAATTTGGCAAATACTGATTGCTTCATCATATCCTCCTCGAATTTTAATGCTGAATCTTTTTTGTTAAATTTTCTTTACATTTATTTTTTTTTCTACAAAACTGAGGCTCATTACCTTCAATTGGCATTCATTTATTTTACTCACATTTCATGGGTATAAAATTTCTTTTTGTATTAAAATGTTCAATGTTTTTACATAATTGCAGTTGTCCCCCTTTTCCCTGCCCATTGCCCAGCTCCACCCACTCCCTGTGTCCCCCTTTCTTGGCCTTCACCAAGTTCCTTATAGTGAATAATATGTAATGTATTTAGATCTAAGAATTGAGTATTTAAAAATATTTACTAGACCACCAACTTACACCATACACAAGAATAAACTCAAAATAGATTTAAAAAAAAAAAAATAAAGACTTAAATGTAAGTTGCAAAACATAAAAAATTTTAGAAGAAAACATAGGCTGTAAAATCTCAGACATCTGTCATAGCAATACTTTTGTCAATGTATTTATTTCCTAAGGCAAGGGAAACAACGAAAAAAATAAATAAATAGGACCACATCAAACAAAAGTTTCTGCACGGCAAAAGAAACCATCAACAAAATGAAAAGGAAACCCACTGTATGAGAGAACATTGCCAATGATACATTGATAAGCAGTTAACTTCCAAAATGTATAAAGAAGTTATATAACTCAACACCAGGAAAATAAACAATCCAACTAAAAAATGGGCACAAGACCTGAATAGACACATCTCCAAAGAGGACACACAAATGGCCAATGGACATTAAAAAATGCTCAGCATCACTAATCTTCAGAGAGATGCAAATTAAAACCACAATGAGATATCGTCTCACACTTACCAGAATGGCTATCATCAATAAATCAACAAATGACAAGTGCTAACGAGGATGTGGAGAAAAGGGAACTTTAATGCACTGTTGGTGGGAATGCAGACTGGTGCAGTCACTGTGGAAAACAGTATGGAGTTTCCTCAAAAAATTAAAAATGAAACTGCCACTTGACCCAGTGATCCCACTTCTGAGAATATATCCTAAGAATCCTGAAACGGTAGTGCAAAAGAATATATGCACCCCTGCGTTCATTGCAGTATTATTTATAATAGCCAACATCTGTAATCAGCCCAAGTGCCCATCAGTAGAGGAGTGGATAAAAGAGCAGTGGTATGTTTATACAATGGAATACTGCACAGAGGTAAAAAAAAAAAAGAAGGAAATCTTACCTTTTGTGACAGCAGAGATGGACCTGGAAAGTGTTATGCTAAGTGAAATATGCCAGTCAGAGAAAGACTACCATATGATCTCATGTATATGTGGAATCTAATAAACAAAATAAACTGAAGAACAAAATAGAACCAGAGGCATGGATACATGGAACACACCGACAGAGGTTAGAGGGGAGGGAGTTGTAGGGGACAAATGAAAGACGATGAAGAGATTAGCCAAAGAACATATATGCATAACCCATAGACACAGACCACAGTGTGGTGATGGCCAGAGGGAAAGGGGGTGGCGAAGGGCAGGCGTAGATGGGCAAAGGGGGGGGGGATGGGGACATCTGTAATAGTGTTAACAATAAAAATAAAGTTTACAAATTGCTTAAGGTATATGTGAAAGTACTCATCTGGACACTACAGAATACAATAGGTCAAATGTAGTTCTTTCCCTCTAGAAAACTACAATGACCCTTCTTATAATACCCATTCTTATTTCACAGAGAACATGGCTTTATTTGGTGTGATTTTGTTTCTGATTATCTAAATAACATACACTTATTGTGAAGATATAAAATAATAAGAAAGAAATAATAGCCCTGGCCGGTTGGGCTCAGCAGTTACAGCGTCAGCCTGCGGACCAGAGATTCCCTGGTCCGGTTCCCACTAAGGACACGTACCCCGGTTGCAGTTTGTCCCCGGTCCCGGTTGGGGTTGTTGGGGGGGGCGGCCAGTTGATGTGTCTCTCTCACATCGATGTTTCTCTCTCTCTCTTCCTGTCTCTCTCCCTCCCGCTTTATCTCAAGATAAATGCAAAAATGTCCTCGGGTGAGGATATTAAAAAAAAAAAAAAGGAAAGAAATAGTAGAAAGAATGTATAAGAATGAAAATACTAACCCATAGAAGATCTCACCACTGATATGATGGGGGCCCTCCTTCGGTTTCTGCTTCATTGTCTACACATGTACCCACACCCATCATTAGCAATGAATTCATACTATGCACACGCTTACATCCAATACACGTTGCTGGACCCAGCCCAGGGGAGCACAAGGACCTGACTGACGTTCCTGGTCCATGGTCCCAAGCTGGCCTTGGCAGCCCTCCGCTCCGAAGAGCGAGCTGGTGGGCAGACAGGCATTCAGAAGAGAGTGGATGCAGTTGTGTTGGCTCAGGACTCCAATGACCTGGCATGCTATCAATTCTTTTTACTTTTTCTCTAATTAGTTTACTTTTAATATTGTTTTGGATTGGTTTCAGGTATACAGCATAATGGTCAGGCAGTCATATACTGTACAAAATGTTCTCCTCAATATTTCCAGTACCCACCTGGTACCATACGTAGTTATCACAATATTATTGACCATATTCTCTATGCTGTACTTTACCTCCCTGTGACTATTTCGTAACTACCCATTTGTAGTTCTTAATCCCTTCACCTCTTTCACCCAGTCTCCCAAACCCCCTCCCCTCTGGCAACCACCAGTCTGCTCTCTTTCAGTCTGTTTCAATTTTTTTTTATTCACTTATGTTCTTATTTTCACTGATTTGTGAAATGATATTGTATTTGTCTTCTTCTAACTGACTTATTTCACTTAGCAAAATACTCTCTAGGTCTATCCATGCTGTTGCAAATGATAAGATTTTGGGTATTTTTACGGCCAAGTAATATTCCATTGTATATATGTACCACTGCTCTTTGAACCACTCATCTATTGGACACTTGGGTTGTTTCCATATCTTGTCTATTACAAATAACACTGCAATGAACACAGAGGTGCATATATTTTTTCAAATTAGTGTTTTGTGTTTCTTTGGATACCCAAAAGTAGAATTGTTAGGTGATAAGGCAGGTCTATTTTTAAATTTTTAAGAAAATTCCATGCTGTTTTTCACAGTGACTGGAGCAATCTGCATTCCCCACTGACAATACATGAGAGTTCCCTTTTCTCTACGTGCTCGCCAGCACTTGTCAGTTATGGGTTTATTTTGACAGGTATGAGCTAATACCTCAATGTGGTTTGAATTTGCATTTCTCTGATGATTAGTAACACTGAGTATTTTTTCATATATCTATTGGCTATCTGCAGGTCCTATTTGGAGAAGTGTCTATTCAGGTTCTCTCCCCATTTTTTAATTGGATTGGTTTTTGTTTGTTTTGGGTGTTGAGTAGTATGAGTTCTTTATAAATGTTGCATATATTATTATATATTTATTATATATTTTATCAGATGCATCATTAGTAAATATGTTCTCCCATGTAGTAAGTTTTTTTTTTTTTTAGTTTTGTTGATGGTTTCCTTTGCTGTGTAAAATATTTTTAGTTTCATGTAGTCCTACTTAAAAGTAAGAAGTAAAACTCATTATTTGACAATGACATCATACTGTAGATAGAGAACCCTAAATACTCCACCAATAAAACTGTTAGAACTGGTAAATGAATTCATCAAAGTAGCAGGATACACAATTAATATTAAAAAACTAGTTGCATTTTTATACACCAATAACAACTATCAAAAAAGGGAAATAAGAAACAACCTACTTTACAGTTGCATCAGAAAAATTAAATAACTAGGAATAAATTTAACCAAGAAGGTAAAAGACCCATACTTGGAAAATTATAAGATCTTAAAGAGAGAAATTGAAGAAGGTACAAATAAATGGAAATATATGCCATGTTCACAGCTAGGAATAATTAACATCATTAAAATATCCATTCTACCAAAGCAATCTATAGATTCAATGCAATTCCTGTCAAAATACCAATGGAGTATTTCACAAAACTAGAAAAAATATTCCAAAAATGTATATGGAACCACACACAAAAACAACCTTGTGGTTCCATATAAATAAAGCCTCAGCAATATTGAGAAAGAAGAACAAAGTTGGAAGTATCATAGTACCTGATATCAAACTATATACTAAATGTCCACAGTAATCAAAATAGAATGGTACTGACATAAAAGCAGACATATTGATCAATGGAACAGGATAGAGAGCCCAGAAATAAACCCACACCTATATGGTCAATTAATATTTGACAAAGGAGATAAGAACATACAATATGGTAAACACAGTCTATTCAATAAATGGTGTTGGGAAAATTGAACAGATACATGCAAAAAAAAGTAACTAGACTACCTTCTTACACCATATACAAGAATAAACTCAAAATGGATTAAAGACTTAAATGTAAGACTCAAAACCACAAAACCCTTAGAAGAAAACATAGGCAGTGAAATTTCTGACATTTCTCTTAGCAATATTTTTTCTGATATATCTCCTTGGGCAAGGGAAACAAAAGAAAAATAAACATGCTTTCACTTCTTGATTTTGTTAAAATGCAGCCTGAATCTGTATCAACATTAGAGAATTTCTTCCTCTCCCTTTGCTATGAGGCCACAAGTTTCATTCATAGAAGAGGTCAGTGTGCCAGGGTCACCTAAATCTCTGATAATTTCATGCTTGAAGTTTGCTGTGGGTAATTATGAGTGTTAACACTCTGCATAACATAAAAGCTCTTTACTCCGTATTGTCCTGAGGAATGGCTTCGCAGCAACTATCTTATCTGTCAAAGAGTATTCCACACATGTGGAAATATTGCTGGTTACAATTCCATTCATGTCGAATGAGGAAAAGAAAATGAGAAAAGGGGCCAATTATGAAAACAATGGGGGCCACATGACATTTTAGTGTCATCACCAACCTTGATTGTGTTCATCATAAATGGTTGATACTTAAATGTCGCTCAGGTGATATGTTGCTCAGAGACGTGAAGCACATAAAAACCTCCACTGTTTTCCACAGCAAAGTTGAGGGAAGACACAGCATGCAGGTGGGGATATTCCAAAGACTTGCTCAGGAGTCATTGTAGTTCTCCCTGGGATTAGGGCTCACATGAGGGTTTGTACAGGTCTCCCCCAAGCTCCAATGGTAGAACATTGTCTAAAGTCAAATTAATTTAATGATGAATAATACGTAATAAAAACTTATTTCAAAGTGCTTTTCTGTACATTATCTTGTTGAAAAACACAGCAGCTCTCTAGAATGGCAACACTGAGTGTTATAACCCACTCCTGTAGATGTAAGAAGGGTATAGTAGGACGGAGTGGAGGTCAGCATCCTCCCTGCTGCTCAGGGTGGCAAGACCTGTTTCTGGTTCTCCTCACCTGTGCAGTGTTGTCACAGGACACGGTGCACCATGTATGCTGGCCTTAAGGCATGTTCGATAAAGAAGGGACAAATCAAATGAATGGATGTAATATGATAAACTTTAATATACGCAATAGATTCAATCCCACTATCCCTGCCCCCTCCCCCATTACCCACACCCTCCAATCTCCCCATAAAGGCAGACTATGCACAGGGACATATAAACACTAGCATCCGTGGATTTTCGTGTGAGCGCATGAAATCAACTTAAAGATGGAGGAGACTGTGTCGTGCCTTGGTTATGCCTGTGATGCCACGAGGCACCTACAATTACAAACAGTTCCCTTCTGCTGTCCTTGGAGGGGGTGAGACTATTGTCACACAACACAGAGGAAAATTCCCTTCTTGGTGGCTGAAGGGACTCATCTGTTCTTGATACTCCTGAGTGAGTCCAGCACCATAAACTTAGTAATCACAGTGAAGTTGAAACACTAGAAACGAAATATTGCTGGTGACCAGAAAGGATTCACTCAACTCCAAAAAAAAAAAAAAAATGTGTATATATATATATGCAGCACTTCATTGGAGCAACAGAGGGTCTTAGAAAAGCACATAGTTATTACAGTGGAGGTCAATTGAAAAAAAATGTAATCATAAATTAAGGCCATTTTTTTTTCTTCTTTTGTGTTTGTTGTTTCCAAAAAGAAAGTGTGCAACAAACGTATTTGGAGTTTATGGAACATTTCCCACATCATATTTTATGTAAATCAGTCATCCCATATGTTGTTTGGCTTGTTTAGGAAGTTTAAGGGTAACTATTTAGAAAAAGGCATGCCTAATGGTATCTGAGAAAACTTATGCTTTTAAAGAGAAGCCCATATGTCACTGCTAACAGATACATTTTTTCAAGATATAGGTGCTCTCCATAAGTAATTTTTTCCTCCATAAATTCATTCTCCTTACTCACCCGGGGTTTGGTTTTATATTAAAATAGCAAGATAGTTCATCTTTTACGAAAGGAATTAGATGGAATAGTACATTTGGTTATTCTTCCCTGTCCAATGTTTATGGCAAGAAAAGTCTTTGATTATTTTACCCGTGTTTATCATTAGTTACACTGACATGAGAAATGTTATGATTTTTTAAAATAACTGCCCGCTCTTCATGCACCTACATGATTTCACTAAAATGTAAATAACTTGATATCTGTGCGCCCATTGCATACCAAATATGTACCTGCTCTAAGAATCCTCGTAAGACACCCACGACCCCATCGTCTTCCCAAGATGAAGTGTGTTTTATCACAAATTCAATCGTTCTAGAGTTGGTAGCCTGGCAGAAAGACCACAATAGCCCCCATCTGCTCCAATTCATCACAGACAGGTCTGCAAGCCTGTGGCAGTGTTGGGCTGTTTTAAACCAGGATCAGGTTGGGGCAGATGTCAGACAGACTCAGCAATTCAAAAATTACATGGCAGAAAAAGAGTTTCTTTGGATGCAGAAACAGGCATTGTCACAGGCTTTATCGTGTCCCCCTAAATTCTAACCACCGGGACCTCAGAAACGTGACTCAGATAAGGTCTTTAAAGAGGTGGTTAAGGTATTAAGGTCATTGGGGTGGGCCTTAAACCAATATGACTGGTGTCCTTATAAGAAGAGGCAATTAGGACACAGACATGCACAGACCATGTGAGGACACAGAGAGAGCACAGCCATCTACACTCCAAGGACAGAGGCCTCCAGGAAATCAGCGCTGCTGACACCTTGATCTGAGACTTCCAGACTCAGACTGTGGGAGCACGCACCCCTGCTGCTTCAGCCCACGGCCTGTGGTATCTGTTACTGCCTCCTGCACTGGCAGTGACCGGCGGTGGAAGTGGGCTCCGAGAGACCCCGGTGGGAACACATCCTGTTTGGAGAGCGCGGGCGGAGAGCAGCTCCTGGTGGGCAGTCCACGCCTTGCTTCCGGAGGAGAGTCTAGCTTTCTCTCCTGACTTCAGAGAAACGTTGGCAACAGTGCTGGAGCACAAAGTGGGCAGTCCCACTGAACTGTGCAACCTGTGAGGATTCACTGCCCACCAAGCCAGGAGAGGTTGCTTGTTCCGCATCCACAAGAACAGAAGACAGGAATCCTGAGTGGACGTCACTATAAAACTTGTCTTCCCGGAAAGTCTCCACACATACCATTGACACCAGAGTAAAAATATAGCCTTTTGCCCAGCCAGTGTGGCTCAGTGGTTGAGCATCCACCCCTGCACCAAGAGGTTGCCAGTTCAATTCCTGGTCAGGGCACATGCCCAGGTTGTGGGCCTACTCCCCAGGGTGGGGCATGCAGGAGGCAGCCAATTGATGTTCTCTCTCATCGATGTTTCTATCTCTCGTCCTCTCTCTCTAAAAGTCAATAAACAAAAAAATTTTTTTAAAAAATATAGCCTTTCCATGTGGCACTCAGCATTCATTGCAGCTATGAGCTAGAAAATAAAAAAAATAAGCAAATTGGAATTATTATTGTGGGGGTAAATTTTTTAAGTATTTTCTTTTTTATTAATTAATTAATTTTTGTTACAGATATTTCTCCATTTTCCCCCATTAACCCCCTCCTCCCGATCGCAATCCCCCCGCCCATAGCATTATTGTCTGTGTCCGCTGGTTTTGCATATATGCATGTAAGTTATTTGGTTTATCTCTTCCCTCCCCGCCTCTGAGTTTTGTCACTCTGAACCCTACTTCTATGTCTCTGAGTCTATTTTGTAGATCAGCTTATTTTGTTCATTATATTCTACAATAAAAACTTGAAAAAATTTAAAAATAAATAAATAAAGCATTTTGTTAATCTTCACCAATTATATGTTTACTGGTCTTAGAGAGAGAAACATCGATGTGAGAAACATCACTCAGTTGCCTCTAGTAGCATCCTGACCAGGGATCAAACCTGAAACTTTTTGGTGTATGGGAAGATGCTCCAACCTTCTGAGCTACCTGGCCGGGGCAAATTTTCTGTAAATTTTTTCTATATTAACATTCAGCAGACTAATTTATTCAATCACAAAAGTTTCAAAAAGGCCTTTTGGGCTCTGGCCAGTTTTGCTCAGCAGTTAGAGCGTTAGCCCATGGACCAGAGTCGTGAGTTCAGTTCCTGTCAAGGGCACGTACCTCGGTTGCAATTTGGTTCCCGGCCCTGGTCAGGGTTATGCGGGAGGCAATCAATTGATGTGTCCTTCTCACATCGATGTTTGTCTCTCTCTCTCCCCCAACTCTATATGAAAATAAATGGAAAAAATATCCTCAGGTAAAGATTTAAAATAAATAAATAAATAAATAAATAGGCCTTCTGGGATGGCAACAAGAAGACAAGATTTTATTCTAAGATATGAATCAAAATTGCTCCAACTAGGCTCTGGATCTCACAGAGAGCAATTGAGACGTCACCTGGAGCTCAGGATTTTCCTCCAGGCTCGCCAGATTGTTGGCAGAATTCCATATCTGACCGTTGTGGAGAGTGAGGTCCCATGTTTTCATTAGGGGTCACTGGGGAAGCTCTCAGCAATAGAGGTACCTACAGCGTCCCGCCCCACGCTCCTCAGCACCTCGCAGCTAACTTCTTCAAGGCCAGAAGCAGACTCTCCCTCTTCAGTTCACCACCACGGTGACATGCATCCCTTCAGCATACTCCCTTGGCCAGAAGCCTGGGGCAGGTCCCGTCTGCACTCAAGGGAAAGGGACTCCATGAGGCTGTGACTTCTCGGGCATCACCTAGGTGTCATCAAACAAGGAAAAGAGAATTATGAAGACTGGCGAAAACATGTAACAGAACTGAATGAATTGAGAGGACCTTTAGAAAAATGGTGAGCAGTTCTTAATTGGACATAACAAGTCGTGGTCTTTATCAACTAAAGGTCCGGAGGTAATAGGAAGGAGAGGAAGTGAGGAAGCAGAACTCAGAGAGAAGAAGATCAGCAAAAAAAAAAAAAAAAAAACCTTAAAAATGCAAGAACAACTAAAATCACTTTGAAATGTATTAAGATGCAAAATCAAACGGCATAAAATTAAATATGTGACATAGAAAGCCATCTTAGAAGAGAAAAAGTGCAAAGAGAAGGAAGTACCATGATAAGATGATAAAAATGGACAGCAGGGAAAAGATCTAAGTTGAGTATTTATTAAGTGTACTTGAGAAGAACATGGAAAAGGCAACACAGAAGCTAACACCAAGGACATAAAGTAAAAATGAAATCCAAAAGTGAAAAAAGACCACAGTGCATAGATTTTTTTTTTTTTAATTTTTTTTTTCTTTTATCCTCACCCGAGGACATTTTTCCATTTTTTGTACAGATAGAGTGGGAGGGAGAGAGAGAGAGAGGGAAACATCGATGTGAAAGGGACACATCGAGTGGCTGCCACCCGCACGACCAACCAGGGCCGGGGACAAACTGCAACCGAGGTACGAGCCCTTAGCGGGAACCGAACCCGGGTCTCTCCGGACCGCAGGCGGACGCTCTAACCACTGAGCCAAACCGGCCAGGGCTTATTTTTTATTTAAATAAATTACAAACAACAACAACAACAACAAAAAACAGGGCAAATTTTAACTATAAAAACTAAAGAAAATATTTTATGGGCATATTGATAACCAAAAAATATATTCCAAAGAACAAATAAAGATCAGAGCAGCCTTATAATTCTCTCTACCCCTGATTTCCAAAGGACAGAGTAATTCTAGTAAAAATGAGAACCTGAAAATTTCATAACCGGCCAGGTTCACCAGCATGTGATAGCACCAACAGTAAAAGAATCAGAAGTAATGACAAATAAATTACAAATTATTCTCTTGTCCTTCTTGTAAGAAAAATAATTTAAACACAATTTTAACTATGCATTTATTGGACAATAAGAAACTCAAGAGAAAACTTATGTAATTTAGAGCTAAATCAGGACTAGAAAGATGAAATACAGTGACTAACAATGAACAGTGAAAATGGTTAAACCTGGGTCAGATATTCCAAGTGCGGTAAATAAGGGTCAATAAATGTTATATTAAGTGACATTTTAAATAATTTTTTAAAAGACCAGACATTTGTCAGTATGGCCTTAAAGAGTGGCCTGAGCCATGGTCAGTTTGGCTCAGTGGTTAGAGCATCGGCCTGCAGACCAGAGAGTCCAGGATCAGTTCCTGCCAAGGGCATGTTCCTCGGCTGCTGTTTGTCCCCGGCCCTGGATGGGGTCGTGCGGGTGGCAACCAGTTGATGTGTCTCTCTCACATCGATGTTTCTCTCTCTCTCTCCCTCCCCTTCTCCCTTCCTCCCTCTCTCCCTTCCGCTCTATCTGAAGATAAATGCAAATATGTCCTTGGGTGACGTTTTAAAAAAAAAAAAAGAGTAGCTTAGCCCTGGCCGGTTTGGCTCAGCGGTTAGAGAGTCGGCCTGCGGTCCAGAGAGACCTGGGTTCAGTTCTAGCTAAGGACACGTACCTCAGTTGCAATTTGTCCCCATCCCTGGTTGATCGTGCAGGTGGCAGCCACTCAATGTGTCCCTTTCACGTCGATGTTTCTTTCTCTTCTTCTCTCTCCCTCCCACTCTATCTGAATAAAAAATGAAAAAATGTCCTCGGGTGAGGATAAAAAAAATATATAGAGAGAGTGGCTTGAATAATAAATGTATATTAAATCCTTTTCCTTACAGAAGCCAAAATGTGGTTTAATTATCAGTTTGATAATTAGATAAGTAAAGTACAAATAATTAAAAGGAATAATTTTGTATTAATTCCTTCCAAATTAATGGCAATAGATACACAGAAAAACAACAAAGAAGATCATGAAAAAAGCAAAAACAAAATGAAAGCATAGTGGAAGAAAACAGTAAATTCCTAAAAGAAGATGACTCTCACATTGGATTTTAAAAACATTTGAAACAATGTCACCAAAATACATGAAACAGTTGTTAAAACAGAAGAAGCAACCCAAATCTGAGTAGGTTATCTGGAACCATATCAGCCTTGATACAACAGTCAGAAAAGAGCTTAAAACACATACAATTAACATGTGATTAATAAAAATGTAAAGATCTGTCATTACATTATGTACTGAAAACAGACTATTTTTTGAGCACCCACATTCAAAATAAACCCTGAGCGAGATCAATCATACGTCCTCAAGTGCAGACAACACACCAGCTGTATTTGCTCAACACGAGGAGACACAAGAGCAGAATTTTAAATGTTGCCATCTCATATGTGTGTTTCCTTAAATGATAAGTGTTGCTCGGAACGTTTGTTTTGGGATTTAACTTTGATTCCAAAGTTTACGTCTAACTCACTCAACCGATCCGCTCACGGCATCCATGTCCGTTCAGTTCTGATGCTGCAGCTCAGCCACGCGGTCATCAAAATTCGGCGCATGTTCAGACTTTCTTAAATAGACAAGATAAAGAATGGCCAAGATTTGTTCAGTGTGCTGGACATAGGAAGTTCACCTGCAGTGTCAATCATGGATTCATTCTCCAAAGTTAGTAATATGGGCCTATTGACAAGATCAAAGTTCTGCTCCTTTAGAGAATGAAATAACTGTCAAAACAGGCAGGCAGGGCCCCAGCACTCAGGCAGGCATCAGTAGACACCAGTGAAACATTTCCCTGAGACTTATACAGAAGAGCTGTTAAGAAATTTCCATATAAAGCAAACTCTGCCAGGTTCTTCCAAAATTTCATTGTGTTCTCTCCCACAGGTATCAGTTTTACAAGTTATCTATTGAGGAGAAACACTGACTCCTGACTTCAGCTCAGCCACAGTCCTTCTGCAAGACATCTGCCTCGTCGCTCAATCCCCTGTTCCTTTCCCATCCCACACGTTCCCATTTCCAGAGTCTTCACCCAGTTTTTCCTCCAGTTGCACCCAGCCAGCAGGCAGCTGCGAGAGGCACTGGGGCTGAACACTCACTCCCAAGAACCGCCCTAAAGATAGCTGGGAACAACGCCGTGCTGTAGAGGGAGAAAATTATATTTTGCCAATTCTGCCCAAAGAAGTAAATGTGTAAATACAGATGGTAACTATACTATGTTTGTTTAGGATAAGGAGAGGATATGTATAAATGCATACATTCATTTACAAGCTTCGAACACCAGAAGAAAGGCTGTATCATGGTCAATAATTATCTGGGTTTATATAGCATCTTATACTTAAATATCAAAGAAAATGTTAAGCATTTAATTGATTCTGTCTATAACAAGATATCACTGGACTTGAGCTTAAAACTGGAATGCATTTACCATTATATTGCAGACTGGTCAGTTCACACTCAGAAATGCCCATATTAACCGAGGATGAAGCTGTTGCTCCACCGAAGCATTAAGGAGCCATTTTCCATTGCTCTGTTTCTAAACAGCTTGCTCAGAAAGCACACAAGCAGACTCCTTCATTCATTCACAAAATAGGTACTGACTGAGCCACTGAGGGAGCAAGTGTGCCAGGAGCTGTCCTAGGATCTGAAACCAGAACAGTAAACCGAGCAGGAGAAATCGCCTCTCCTCCAGGGAGCACCTCTCTAGGATAAAGACCCAACAGAAACAAACCACCACAGTGCACAGAATGACAGGTGACAGGTGTGTTGGAGAGAAGCGCCTCAGGAAATGGGGGTAGACTCACAAACAGGACGGCCGCAGATGGCCTTGCCAAGAAGGTGACCCTTAGAAGACCTGAGCCCCGGCCGGTTTGGCTCAGCGGTTAGAGCATCGGCCTGCGGTCTGGAGAGACCCGGGTTCGGTTCCCGCTAGGGGCATGTGCCTCGGTTGCAGTTTGTCCCCGGCCCTGGTTGGTCGTGCGGGTGGCGGCCACTCGATGTGCCTCTTTTGCGTTGATGTTTCTCTCTCTCTCTCTCTCTCTTCCTCTCTCTCCTTCCCACTCTATCTGTGCAGAAAATGGAAAAATGTCCTCGGGTGAGGATAAAAAAAAAAAAGAGAAGACCTGAGAGTTGAGGACGTCACGCCTGGACCTGGGGATGTTCCAGGTGGATGTGACAGAGGTCCAGAAGCTGCAATATCGGTGCGGGCAGCTACGGTGGTCACTACACGAAGTGGTGCATGAATGAAAGGCGCAGGCCCATACCCGCAGAGATGGAGCGGGGTGTGCCCAACAGTGAGAAGCAGGCCGGACACTCACCTGGCATGTCAGCTACTGGGAGAGACAGCGGAGGAATACGCCTGGGAGGAGCCATAAACTCAGGGCAGATGCAGGTTTCCATCTACCTGGCAGAGAAAGTGAAAAATAGGGCCGGCGCTGGAGATTTTGCCGAAGTTTGACCAGCAGTCCTGGAGGCTGGTGTGGCAGGACTTTAGACACTGAGGAGAAATGTCAGCTGGGTTCAGGGAAGAGGTTGATGAGAACATGGGAGGAGGCATAACCTCGGGTCCTGGTTACTTAGTTTTCAGGATCCTAAATGACAACGCTGTTATTGATGATGGATTATTGCTGTTATTCATTACATCTATGTGTATATCCACAGCTGAACACCCTTTAGTTTATCTATGTGCCTTCCCCTTGGAAATTAAAAGCATTCCTTTCTTTTTTTCTTTTTTAAATCCTCACCTGAGGATATTTTTTCATTTATCTTCAGATAGAGTGGAAGGAAGGAAACGAGGGAGAGAGAGAGGGAAACATTGACATGAGAGGGACACATCAACTGGGTGCCTCCCTCACGACCCCGACCAGGGCCAGGGATGAACCACAACCCCGTGCCCTTGACAAGAATCAAACCCGTGACTCTTTGGTCGAAGGGCTGATGCTCTAACCGCTGAGCCAAACTGTCCAGGGCCCACTGCTTTTTTTTACTTTCAACTTCTACAAAGAAATCTTCCCTTAGTCTTCCTGTGGTTTTACAGCACTCTTTTCTTTTCTTTTTTTTTTAATTTTTCAAAAGTATGTTTTTATTGATTTTTTAGAGAGAGATAGAAACATCGATGCAAGAGAGAAACATCCATCAGCCGCCTCCTGCACGCCCCCTACTGAGGATCAAGCCCACAACCCAGGCACATGCCCTGACCGGGAATTGAACCAGGACCTCCCAGTGAATGGGACGACGCTCAATCCACTGAGCCATACCAGCCAGGCTACAGCACTCTTTACATGTTAACCTGAAAAGGAGTTCATCCTTTTCTAGTTCCCATAGATGGATACAGTGTGTCTCTTCTAAGCTCCTTGATATTCTCCATAAAGATGCCATGGCACCTTTTCTGTAGACATAATTTATTGAGTTTATTAAATCTTGACTCTAAAACTTGTCACGTGTTTAAACAGAGTAATATCCTGATTATTCAGTTACCATGGATATATAATTTGAGCCCTGGCTGGTGTGCTCAGTGGTTAGAGCGTTGTCCCACACATGGAAGGGTCTCGGGTTCTCTTCCTGGTCAAGGGAACATACTTGGTTTGCAGGTTCCACCCCGGCTCCCATCGGGGCCCTGGCAGGGGGAAACCAATCAATGTGTCTCTCTCACATCCATGTTTCCTTCTCTCTCTCCCCCTCCCTCCTTCTCTTCCACTCTCTCTGAAACTCATGGGAAACAATATTCATGGGTGAGGATTAACAAATATATATTGAATTTAGTTTGTCCTCTGCAATTTATCATGGTTACCTGGATTCCTCACTCCTCCGCCACGGAAACCCAAGCCCCCTGCCCCAGCCCCTAGCTCCACGCATACTCCCCATGACTCCCCAGTGAGCCCAGACCTACCTCAGGGGTCCACTCCCAGAGTCCATCTGCAGAAAGCGTTTGTGTGGGAGGAGTACTCTGACAGTTGGGGGATCTTGATCACAATTTGTGCAAGTATCTGATCATACTGACCACCGCTTCCTCTCCTTGCCTGCCCTCAGGCAGTGTCCCATCGCATTTCTCACTGGCTCCATGATCTGCCACCCTCTCTCGCGCGCCCATTTATTCTTTCTTTCTGCAGATCAGTGAGTGCATTTAAGCCGAGAAGCATCCCCTTTCCCTGGACCTGGAAGGACCAACACTAAAGTCTTAGCTTCATGAGTACTGAGTGTAGAAAATACTTTTCCAAACAATAATTTTCCGCCTAAAATGACTTCTGATGCCTGATATGGAACCAATAATGTATCTTCCAGCCCACAAATTGGTGTGCCACAGGGAGAACGCCAAAGTGTTGCCAACTGTTTTCATATTTCTAGTTTAAAGGTATGATGTAATTCTTGGCATTTGAATGGTGTCTACTCTAAGCAAAAGTAATGAAAAATGGAAAACTCATTTTCTCAGATTTTCTGCACTCAGAATTCCAAACAATTAGCTTGCATGTTTTTTTGTTTGTTTGTTTGTTTGTTTGTTTGTTTGTTACTGATTTGATAGGATGTGTAAATTGATCAAATATCACATAGAAACAACCTAGGACATTCATCTTGATTTTCTTATTCCCTCAGGTACCATTCCCTAATAAATAAATGCACACCATAAAATCTATGTCATAAATATAGACAGCTGACTCATAATGCTAACTAACAGGATTTCAGTCTTTTCTCCTAAGAATGTGCAAAGCAATTCAGCCCCAATCCAAGTAGGAAAAAAAAAAAAATCTCTGAAACTTATATTTTTAGCCAGTATCTCACTTCATTATATAAGAATGCTGAGAAAAAGTATTACCAATACATGGTGCAGGCGAACCACCCAGAGGGCATGCCTGACCCTTTCTTCCCCAAGTGCCATGGTTGTTATCATACTCCCAAAGAGTTCCTAAAATATCAGTCACAATCAGTCAATTGACAAACAATTATTGAGACTGTTCTGTACAGAGCCCTGTACTTGATGCCCTGAGACAAATAATGAGACATAAGACATGGCCTCACACAAAATTGCATACTGTTGTTGCAGTCCTAAAATTGGTATTAACTTCATGGTGAGCTAGGAGGTTTTGAGTGGTTTGAAGCACACTGCATTGCAGAAGCTCAGAAAGAGATGGAATCGTGGCAGTTTGTGTTCATCGGGAAGGTACAGTGTATGTGCATGGGTGTGCATGTGTGTGCGCATGTGTTCCATGCACACATGAGGACCCAAAGTTTTTGAGGAAGGAGTAGTGCAAGATGTGCACATTATCCAATCCAGGAAGCTCATGAAATGGTCATGATAAAGTGCAATGAGTTTATGAGGAATTGTATGTTGATTCCTAATGGAGGAGTGAGCTACAAGAGTGATGTGGAATTGATTTGCTGTCACAGGTGGTGATGCTTTTGGCAAGGGCTACAGTCCCACACACATAAGTGTATGACTTATCTGGTCTCTGCACCAGTGGGGTGAATGCAGCAAAATGAAGACAGGGTCTTTCGATCTTGCCTTGATAACTTATTCCTCAGAGCAGTGCTATTTCCTATAATCGTCCTTCTCTTCATTCTTCTTTTGAAGGGGAGTCTTTCTGTGACCTTAAGTCCGAGTATGCATTAAGTCGATGGCACGCTGTAACGCTGATCACAGACTGGTGGGAATTCCGCAAGTCCTGCTCTCCGGAAAGCTGCCTGGAGCTGGCCACAGACTGAATTCCCTGCACGCTTGCTGCCTCCTGTGTCCAGAGAGTCGTCTCTCCCCAGGGAACTCCGAGGGAGGCATCAGAGAAGAGCTTCAGACTTCCACCTTCTCAAGGGTCTCCCAAGGTGGCTGACTCCCCACCTGAGATCAAAAGCCTCCCCGCCCAGGAAAGCACATGGAATGGAGTCCTGACAGGCACCTGCCACGCCCAGGGGAGACCAAAAGGAAAAGTACACTGTAACCCAGTTGTTAGCAGAGCCCACATATATCATGCTTCCTGATTTCCCTGAACTTTTACCTGTCAATGTAATTATGTAACAGGAGCCTCAGAGAAAGAATCGGTTTGCTAAAATGTATATGCAACTGGAGGCATGTAAATATTAATATGACCCTGAAAACATATCTCCTATACATGCTCAAGGTATACATTGGTTAGTCAAACAAGCAATACATAAGAGTAAGAATCATTCAAAAGAAGGAAACATAAAGTAGAAGAAATAGTGATAACCATTAATTCTGGTAAAATTCAGAGTTAGGTAAAAATAATTGTTGATAATATGTTTTATAAAATTTAATGTAATGGTTTAAAATTTTCTAAAATTAAAGATGATAATACAAATTTAAAGATAAATATGCTTAATGCAAAGTTAAAGATGCTTAATGCAAAAGAGAAAACTGAAATTCAAACCAAACTAAAATTAAAGGCCACTAAAAGAATGAACAGATATTCAGATGTAGTTAGAGCGAAAGCAGGAGAGAAATATAAGCATGTTTATATCAGTGGAAGCCACACATTTTTTTTCTATTCTATAGATGTTGATAAAGTCATAAAAGTTAAAATGTATTTATACAAATTTGATCAAATCGGTTCTACTATTAGGAATATGATGTAAGAAGCAATGAGAAATATCACTGACATCCTTAAGCAATGAGAAATAAGAAAACAACAAAAATGAATAGTAAGGGACAATGACATTTATGGCTGGATTAATCTAAAGAATGTCCATTTGGGGCACCCGCCTGCGGGCTCTGTGGGGAGGGCCCAGCAAAGGAACCATGGCCTCTGCCCACACTTCTGTCTGGGAGGAAGCTGCTCCTCTAGCTCTTACTCTGGAACCAGAAAGTCCTGTTTCTCTCCCTGTGTCCCTGGTGCCTGTGAGCTGCCGCCTCAGCGCTGGAGCTCGGAGAGACTGCATCCGAGAGGAATGGCAACAACTGAAACATGCTGGGAGGAATGTCGGGGAAGTGATGGTGGAGAACTGTAACATCCTATTAATAGTGCACTGGGAACATCTGCAATAGTGTCAACATTTAAACTTTTTCTAAAAAGAGTGGGAGGTTGGTGAGCAGATGGAAACAGAACAGCAAAGATTTGTGAAAGAAGATGCAAGCATATTTAAGAAAACCTTGACTGAGGAGAATGACATTTTGATAAGATTGGGAAAAATGTCTCCTGTCAACTCAGACGTTAATTTTACAAGGGAATACCTCTAAAATCGTGAGTCTTTGGGAAAGAGTATGAAACATAATTTCAACTGACAATCGTGGGAGAAACCATGTAACAACAAAATACCATGAATGTAATAAGCCTGGAAAATCTTGCCATAGGTCGTCCTCCATTGCAGTAGTGCCCTTTAAGTGCCCTTAATGTGGCAAAAGGCTTCATTCAGGAGTTGTATCTCAGCAGACATCTGAGAATTCATACTGTAGGAACACCTTGTGTATGTTATGTATGTGGAAAAGCCTTTGAATGCATTGAGTCAGAAAATATAATAGAAATTCATATCTCATTGCTCATCTAAAAATTCATTCTACAGCAAAACACTATAAAAATAAAAAAGCCTCTAGAAAAAACTCAAAATTTATGAAACACAAATAGATTTACAATGAAAGAAAAAACCATTGGTGTAGTGAAAAGCCTATACACAGAAGAGCTGCAACAAACAATGTACTTAACAATGAAACTTAGAGGCATGACCATTAATAATGTAAGAATAAGATGTGAATGCCTTCTATCACTGTTTGTTAAGAATATATGAGCTGGTCAATGGGAAAAATAAATACATGATATAGGTTGAAAAGAAAATGTAGATTAAGATCATGATTTGAAAAAAAAGAAACAAATTTCCATTTTGACAATAAATGTAGGGGGTTAAAGTCTATTAAGATGATCTTAGAATAATTTTAAAAGCATCTGTCAATTATGTACTCCACCAAGGTTATACCTATTTTTAAAGACACAAAAATTTTAATATAATAAAATAACTATGTTTTCCTAGGTGATTACAAAGAAAAATTTGAAAATTAGTGGATATATTGATAGCTAAGTTACAAAGAGATGTGAATACATAGTGAAGAGGTTGAATTATGTCAAGGACAAGCACCAAAAGGCAAAAGAGAAAGGGAGAGAAAAGAAGCAAATTATCAGTAAAACTAACTAGGAAACAAAGACCACTGAGGATCTAAGTTAGAATTCAACAGTGATGTTTGATTGTGTCCAGTAAGCAAGAATGAAACCAAGCATAAAAAAAATCACTGACATGAGTTTCTTCTTACATTTCTTACATTTTAGAAATACACATTGCCAATTTTTCTCTCTCAAAACAGATAACTTTACAACAAGTTACATTATAATAATTATTTTCACCATCAACAAAATAGCATTCAAGTGATCTGTCCTCACTGATAAACACAATATGGGAGAATGTGAATGCTTACTTGTAAGTAGTAAGTATCCCATCTCTGACTTCAAATATTATATAAATATTCCACACCAGCATATTATGAGAATTTTGTGAATGAACCCAAATCTGTTCTGTCAGCTGAAGATGGAAACCTCGCATGAGTCCAGGGTATTAGTCTGGTTCTCCAGAGAAAAAACAAAACAACAGAAACAGAACCAATGTATATAAAAGGAGATTTATTGTGAGGAATTTGCTCACACAATTATGGAGGCTGAGAAGTCCCATGATCTGCCATCTCCAAGCTGAAGATCAAGAATGTTGGTGGTATAATTCATTCTGAATCTGAAGTTTTGCAAACCAGGGAAGCTGATGGTGTGAGTCGCAGTCTGGGAGCAGGAGAAGATGAAATGAGATGTCCATTTCAACTAGTGATTCAAGAGAAAAAGGAGTGAATTCCTCCTTCTTCCACCTTTTGTTCTATCTGGGTCCCTCGGTGAATTGCATGATGCCCAGCCACTTGGGGAGGGCATTCACTTTTCTGAGTTCACTAATCCAAATGCTCATCTCATTCAGAAGCACCTTCTCAGACATTCCCAGAAATAATGTTTAATTTGGTCACCCCTTAGTTCAGTCAATGTGACACAGAATTAACCATCACACCTAGTATGAGTTGAGGATGAGGCATCTCAGGGCAAAGGAATCAAGTTGCATGAGAGCTTAGTCCACCTGTTGATATGATCTACTCTCATCTTCCTTCCTGTTCCCAAATGTACCAATGGTCCCAAATGGTCATCATCAACAAATTACTGCTGCATCCCAGAGCTTTATTACATGGTGAATCCTGTAATACTAACATTATGATCGATTCATATACTTGTATCATGTCTTGTGGCCAGTTACCTACAAGGACCTAGTAACAGCCGATGGACAATATTTTTCAAATGGAGAACATTTTCTGCCACATAAGGTGTGGTCTTGCCCCATGTTCTGGGCAACATGTTTTTTCCTAAAATAGTATTCATACTTTCTTCATGATCGTGTGCTGAGAACTGAGGTAGATGGGCAATTCACCTGCAAAGTATCAGTCTGCAGATGTGCCTTTCGGGGTACATCATGGTAGCAGTTTTCTTAGTTCTCTCTGTTCCTGAGAAAATAGAGAATCTGGCAAAGTTTCATGCTAAGACTTTATTAGAAGTACAATTTCAGCACAGCAAGACTGCAGGGAAAAAGTAAATGAAAGGGAAATAAGGCTAGAAAGGAGGGGGGGAGGAAAGGTAGTAACTCACTGAGATAAACACAGTGTCCAAGAAAACATCTGCTTGCTCAGTCAGGCGGGTGTTCTTCCAGACCAGTCTTGCTGCACCTCCACCCCTCAGAACAGATCCCGAGGGAGAATGGATGCACCATTCCCAATCTCCTTCCTGTCACTCATTAGTCAAACAGTACCCTACAGAATCATTCATTCCACCACACTTCCAGATTCTGCCCCATTACTGTCCTGGTAAGGGTGGCCAAATCCCACTCCTGGGTCATGATGCCTCATCTGATTTAAGACGAGGTGGAAGAGCCAGCATCCCAGTGTGCTGGACCTGGTGGATCCCTGCGCAGTAGGCACAAAGGCAGCCCTCAGTCCCAGGGAAACTGAGACCGTCATGGCACTGAGAGATGTGGCTGGGATCTCCACCAGCAAGTGGCCAAGGCCTAGTCACAGGTTCAAACAAGAACCTAGAAAGACCTATAATTTGGGTCTGGTAAAAATCATAAAAACAATTTTATGAACACTATAAACCATGTTAAACTAATTATTGGACACACTGTCTTCCACTAGGTGAGCAAATTCCTTTCTACATTTAACCACATCTGTTTCCATCTGGAACCATTATAGCAGAAAAGGATGGCAATCGAAACCTTTTTTAAAAGACAAGGGGAGAGGGTGTAAGTGAAGAGTCTATTATTGCATGTCTGCTGGGCACTGTTTATGGAGGGGGGATGACCTCTCTAGTCTCATCACCTCATTCTATTCTCATCACAACCCGCTTGTCAGCATCACTATTGATATGTGTGGATGAGGCAATCAGTGGTGATAAAAATCAAGTGTTACCCTAAGTTAAGTTTTATAGCTCGAAGTCAGTCCAGCGAGTGGCTCCCATGTCTTTGCCACTGGATTGAGCCAACCAGTCCTCTGAATCTCCACACCCTCCCTCAGGACTACCAATCCACTTGCTAGTCTACTCTACAGTATGTATACTCACATGAACATACCAAATACTGTGCTTCCTGGTTATATAATGAAAGAGTAAAATCTTGTCTGGGACTGAAAGAGTACAAATCAGCTAGACTCAAAAAATGAAGGCAGAAATACAAACAAAAGCACAGCAGTGTCATTGACCAGGCTTGGAGCACAGACAGGGATGAAGAGCTACAGATTTGGAGGAGGGGCTCCTCCTCCCAGGTCACCGGCAGCTGCGACATGCCATAATGACTTGCCTTTGAAGGACTATTGCTTCTTTCCAGTAACAAATGAATGCCATTTGGCTACTTCCCCCTACAAATGGGATATTCAGTTCCTAAACTGCCCTTACCTTGTGAGAGCTCCTAATCCTCACTTCATTCATCTCTCTTTAGGAAAAGATGCAGATTCAGAATGGACCCTGCATCCTCTAGATATTGTCATATCCCCTAAATTAAAAGTGGTGCCACTCCCCTCCGCTTGATGAGATACGCCACGGTTCCTTCAGGTCAAGAAAGGTAACTACAAGTTTGTTCCCAGTTATCACAGGGGAAGAGAGTATTCTTGAAATATGCTTAAAACAGATGCTCACCATGCTAAACACAGACCCTGGACCAAAAGAAGGTATTTGCTCTATTATTTGTAGTATCTCTGTGGAAATTATCATATCGTTTTAAACCAGTGCTTTACTCACCATCTATACATTCCCTTCCCCATAGACAGCAAATCCCCTTTTCACCTTAGTGTCTGCTGTACTTAAAATGGCTCCACCTGGCTGCTCGTCAAAATTGCCGACATCCAAGAAAATTGGATTACCAAGAAAGCTGTTTACTAACAGTAGTGCTTTTCCTATTTGTTGTCTTCTTTCCAACTACCATATAAACCAAATGGCTACATTGTGTAAGTTTAAATACATATTTGCATGAACACTATAGGACACTTCACAAATTTCTGAATCCTAGATGCAGAGAAATCTGATCATTTCACAGTTGGAAGAGATCTAAGAGATTGTACGTCCCAGATGCCTTCATCATACAGATCACATCACAGAGACTCAGAAATGTTAGCCATTCATTCCAGGACACCCAGAGCCAGGACAAAATGCAGAACACCTGAGGAGCTTTCTATGACATTATCTGATATCTGACATTGAAAGCCGTAAGTGAATCATAAAGATTGTTTCAGAATTTCATAAAAGGAAACTCATAATATAAATATAAGTTTGATTTACAGATAGTAAAAATATTTGAAAACTTCTATACTAAATATGTCTAGTCTATATTATGTAATTATCAGGAATCATAATATTATAAGCAAAGAAAGATATAGTTTCTTTTGTATTCTTCTTAATTTGAATATTTTCTTGCAGTTAATATATCTATCACATCGCCTATAAATTTATAATGTAAGATTTTTCTAACATCCATTTTAGGCATATAGTAAAAATCACAGAACTTTAGATACTGGTAAAAGGTAACGCTAAAGGGTCATTTTAATTTTCGTTATTATTAGATTGAAAAAAAATGTCTGCTTAAGTCTAACCACTATGAAGAAAAAGGGCTAGAAGTTCATCAGTTCAGCTGTTATCTTATTGAAGTCAGTTATGACTTAGTGAGAAGTTTGTCATTTTTCATGATACAAATTAATTTTTAAGCGCAGATTAAATATTAAGAAAATGAAAACTTGAAGCAGATGGCTAAAGCTTATCATATGAAAGAATCACAGTAGAGTGTCTCCAGGTTTTTACAAAACATTAATTCATATTTTACCTGCTGAGTAATTTCTTCAAGACTTAAGAGGGATAATTGCAGTGAGTACATTTCTCTATAATTTCCAAATGGCAACTACATTTTCAAGTCCACCCCATTCAATTATTCATGTTGGGAAATACCTTTTTGCATTCATTTCCCTCTAGATGTAGCAGCACAAACAGTAGTTCTCTGTCTTCCTTCAAAATCTAATCTATACACCTGCTTGTGTGAGGCCTGGGAAACTTTTTAAATTTTTTTTTTCTTTATTGATTTTAGAGAGAGAGGAAGTGAGAAGGAGAGATAGAAAAACACCAATGAGAAAGAACATCTATTGGCCGCCTCCTGCATGTCCCCCACTGGGGATTTGGCCCACAACCTGGGCATGTGCCCTGACCGGGAATTGAACTGGTGACCTCATGGTGCATGGGTCGATGCTCAACCACTGAGCCACATGAGCTGAACAAGCCTGGGAAACTTTTGAAAAAGGATTCCCTAGTCTCTAACTGTATAGCGACCCATCCCACCCCTGGGGTCTTCTTTCTTAGAGCTTTCCTCATAACCACACACACACACATGAACACATATGGATACACACTCACATGTGAACATTCACATGGGTGTGCATGCACACAAGCAAAAACAACTGTGCACACATGTACATACCAACATGCATGCACACAAATTCCAGTTCTCTTGAGTCCTCAGCTTCCTTGACAGCATGCTCTGTGACCCTCACATTGCCTCAAGAGCATTCAGTGCCTTGACCGTGGTGCTGCCTGAATTTCTCAGCAGGAACACTGGATTCTTGGGAAGAACAGAACAAACAAGCGACAACATGAGCTCACAGATTTACAAAGTTCTGATTAAATAAAGTTTTATGCCATAATGTTCCCTTCCTAAATACCTCTTTGATAAGTATATTTTATAAGCTGGTTTTATTAGTGAATTATTTATTCTACACAATGAAAAAAAAGGATTGATGTAATCATTGCCTCTTTGTAGCATGATAGGAAATACCTACAGTGACTCTTTAAATACATTTTTAGATACAGGTAACCTGCTACAAAGCAGTTCTTTTAGCTTTAAACATCAATGGCTCTTAATTAAAGACCAACATCTAAATTGATACCACCATCTAAAGTACAAACTGAAATATGGGGTAAATATAACAAAACTATTCACTCTGAATAATTAGGGCCAGTTGAGCATTGGCTTCTGTATAATTCTATTAGAAAACTAAGCAAAGATGAGCAAATTCTATTTAACCCCCCCATGTGTGTGTGTATATATATATATTTCTGTCTCTCAGAAACAAACTCAGAATGATTTATAGTCAATAACCTTGATATAGGAAGACTCTTACAAATAAATAATAAAATATGAACACAAAATAGAAATAAATGCAAATATCTAGGAAAATCTCAATAAATATATAAAAAATGTGGACAATGTCACTAATAAACAACAAAGTGCAACAATGTACCCAACCATAATTTGCACAGCAAGAGACATAGATATATCTAAGCAAGAAAAATAAATTTTGGCAAAAGCGAAGAGCTATCATCTACTGCTAATGGGAATGTGTTATAATACTATAAATTGCTTGGGATTGTCTATCAGAAGTCCTTTAAAATTTAAATATTTTTACTCAATATTTTTGTATTAGGAATTAATTTCACCTTTCTAATCAGAGATTCATATGAAGATGTATGTGACCGTATATTTATGATGGCACCATGTATAAGGATATAAATTGGAAACAGCCTAAGCATGCAGCAGTACGGAAGTACTTAACTAAATTATGATGTCCTAGGAATCGATGTCCTGATATATAAATGGCCAATAGACATATGAAAAAATGCTCAATGTCACTAATCATCAGGGAGATGCAAATTAAAACCACAATGAGGTATCACCTCATTCTGTCAGAATGGCCACCATCAATAAATCAACAAACAACAAGTGTAGGCAAGGATGTGGATAAAAGGGAACCCTGGTGCACTGTTGCTGGGAATGCAGACTGGAGCAGCCACTGTGGAAAACAACATAATATTTCCTCAAAATATTAAATATTGACCCAGCAATCCCACTTCTGGGAACATATCCTAAGAAGCCTGAAACACCAATTTGAGAGAATATATATACCCCTATGTTCATAGCAGCACTATTTACAATACCCAAGATCTGAAAACAGCCCAAATGCCCATCACTAGATGAGTGAATGAAAACAAAAGCTGTGGTACATTAAAATACTATGCAGAAGTAAAAAACAAAGAAACCTTACCTTGTACGAGAGCATGGATAGACCTGGAGAGTATTATGCTAAGTGATAAAGCCAGTCAGAGAAAGACAAGTATCACATGATCTCATTTATATGTGGAATCTAATGAACAAAATAGAAACAGAGGCATGGATACATGAAACAGATTTATAGCTTTCAGAGGGAAAGGTGGAGGGGGTACTGAATGAAAGAAGGGGAAGGGATTACCCAAAAAACATATATACATAACACATAGACACAGACAACAGTGTGGGGGTAGCCAGAGGGAAAGGAGGGTGGGGGCTGGGTGAAGGTGAGCAAAGGGAGGTGAAAATGGGGATGGAAACAGACTGTGCTTTGGGTGACAGGTGCATGATACAGTGTGCAGATGATGTTTTATCACGTTGTACACTTGAAACATGTATGGTTTTGTGAACCTATGTCACCCCAATAAATTTCATTTTAAAAATAAATAAATATGAATAAAATTGATGACCTGGCACAGCCTTAGTATATTCCACTAATTTTCCCCTTGAATTTTTCTTTCTGTGAGAAGCAGATGAAATAGACAGGGGACATTGTCTATATATCTTAAGTTTCACCAGGATGTGTCTATCATTTTAATAAAATATAGATTGTACTGTGTAAAAAAAGAAAATGTTTGTCTCTTGATTAAATTCTCTTTGATTGAGGATTTTGTGCGCTTGATATACATACTGTTGGTTGAGAATTTCAAAGCTTCTATTCAGTTTTCTAGAGGATAAGTAGATAGATAGATAGATAGATAGATAGATAGATAGATAGATAGATAGATAATAGATGATTGATAGAGATAGATAGATAGATGATAGATAGATAGATAGATAGATAGATAGATAGATAGATAGATAGATACTATAATAAAATTTACCAAAATATTAAGATATTCTCATACATAACCTTGAATCAACAATAAAAGAAGTAACCTCCCCCAATATCTCAACCTTTCATGTTGTATTGGAATTAGAGACTAACTAGACACATTTTTAAATTCTTGCCAGACTTTATAAACCACTTGTGATGTTCAACATCCTCATAAATGGTAGAAATGCAGCAAACTTTATTTTTCCTACTAGGAAAACAAAGCCATAGCATATGTTTTCAAAGAGCTCAGGCAGGGCATAAGAATCTGTGAGTCTGCCCAGCCCGTGCGGCTCAGTGGAGTGAGCATCATCCCATGAACTGAGAGTTCCCAGTTCAATTCTTGGTCAGGGTACATGCCTGGGTTTCAGCCTCAATCCCTAGCAGGGCATGTGCAGGAGGCAGCTGATCAACGTTTTTCTCTCACAAATATGATTCTCTGTCTCCCTTCCTCTCCCTCTAAAAAGTCAATAAAAGCATATTCAAATAAAAAATAAAAAAAAGTGGTGAGTCTAACCAGATACTCAGGATGTGTTTTTGTAGTTTTCTCTTCTTATAAATAAAAACTATAGTTATAAATTATTTTCTTCAAACTTTTAAATAAATGTCATCAAATAATGGAAGTTCTTTCTCTAGTTGTGACTCTCTCAGATTTCATTTAAAATGAGTACATTTTCTTACAACAGTTCTTCACTCCATCATGCAAGACTCATAGATGCTGTATTGCACCCGGTGATGAATTAATTAAATATATTATAAATATATTACATATTTTATATATATTTGAAAAAATTATATATACACACAAACATATATATTATGTATATATAAATACATTATATATATATACACACATATACATATGAACACAGAAGCTTTTTCTTATTAACTTTGGTAAAATTGTCTTTTCTCTCTGCTATGTAGCAGACATAAATACTTACAGTGTGTGCACGCCATGCATGTGTGTACGTCTGTTACTTTAATTTTTTATTTGGCTGTGCTCAAAATTGTGAGAGAGAGGTTAAGTGTTTCTTTATTATAGTGGAATTGCCACTTTCTACATGTCTCCTCATGATTTCTTCCATTTTTGCTTCATGTAGTTCAAGTCTATTTACTAAGTGTGTACAAATTTAAAACTTTTATCTTCCTATGAATCTGACACTCACGATACTTTATCTAAATTTAGTTAATTATCTAAATTGTTATTATAGCCTTCTGTCTTCAAGGTTACTTTATCTGACATTAATATCGGGTTTGGGGTTTTTTTGGCCTGGTTAATTGTGGTTAATTTTGCCTGGTTAACCCCTTTCTCTGTATCTACTTTCCATATTTCTGAGGTTTGATGTTTCAGGTTTCCCTCTTCTTAACATTAGAAATCTGAATTTTTAAATTCAAACTAGCATTTTTTATTAACTAAAAAATTTTATTCAGTTACATTTACTGGGATTACTGACAATGGCTTTCTCCTATATTGTATCTTTTGCTTTCATTTTTCCTATTTTTATGTTCTTTTCTTCCTTTCTATTCCATGTTATTATTTTTATTTTCTTTGCATTTTTAAATTAATTTATAATTTCTTCACCTATTTCTATTCTTTTTTTTTTTTTTTGGTTTACATTGAATTTTTGCATGTAAAATTAACTTCACAAGGTATACTGTAAACATTGTATCTCCTGAAAAAAGAAAAAGAAAAACGGATGTAGGAATATTTCGCTTTGATATGATCCTCCCAACAACCCTACTTTTCTTACTCCATATCTTAGTTCTGTTTTGGTTTTTTTAATTCTACAAAAATGAGGCATTACTATCTTATCAGTGTAGTTTAGGCTCAAGTTGGACATTTCTTTGTGCATCTCTGACCTTCCTCTGGTTCTGATTTTCTTTTCTCTGATGCCCAGTTGTTAGAAATTCCTTCTGTGTAGAACTGCTGGTGGAAAACTCTTCATATCTGCTCATGAAGATATGTTTATTCACCCTTCCTCTTTTCTTTTCTTCCTTTCTATTCCATGTTATTATTTTTATTTTCTTTGCATTTTTAAATTAATTTATAATTTCTTCACCTATTTCTATTTTTTTTTTTTTTTTTTGGTTTACATTGAATTTTTGCATGTAAAATTAACTAGGTATACACACCTAAGTGTAGTTTATTTTCTTTCAGCATTGAAGATGCTTTCCTCTGTCTTCCGAGTTCCACTTTTGTAGTTGAGAAGTTGGCTATCGGTCAAATAGCTGTTCTTTCCTAGACAGTGTGGGTGCCTTTCTGGCTGTATTCAAGACCCTTATTTGTTCTTTACTCAGCGGTATCGCTATCACATTGTGATGTCTATTGAATTTTATTGATCTCCTTGATAGTACTGATACTTTCTGCACATGTGATGATGTCCCTCTGCAGTTCGAATGACACTTTTGCCCTCTGGGATTTATTACTCCTATTGGTCATTTTCTTGACGTTTATGTTCAATCTTCTTAACAAATCCTCCAAATCCGTCCTCTCCAATGTTCTTTCTCTGTCACATCCTGAGTAATTTCTTCAGATTTATCTTGTACTTCATGAATTCTCCCTTTGTGTGAGTCAACTCTGCTTTTTTAATTTGTTCACTGCCTTCTTAAATTAAATTATTATCATTTTTATTTCTATACATTCTATTTGTTTTAAACCTGCCTGGCTCTCCTCAATCACCTCTTGCTGCTTATTCGCTTTTGCTATGGCAATGTTTATTTCTCTAAATACTCGTATGTAGTTATTTTATATTCTATATTGGATCATTCTCTTTTTTGAAATCTTTAGGTGTTTAAATCCATCACCTAACTGCAGCTGTGTAGTGCAAACTCTGTTTAAGGTATACAACATTGTCGTTGCCCCAGAACTTTTCCTACCAAATTCATCAGACCTCCCTACCTCCAAGACCACCACAAACATAAACATTGTTCAGATTTTTTCCAACAAAGAAGATATTTGTTACAACATGTAATCTTTTTTATTAAGGCATATTTCACTCAGTTTGTCTGTTTTTTAGATTCCTCAATGTTATTGCATGTATCAAGCTTTTTAAATTACTAATGAGTATCCATCATATGGATATATCACAGTTTGTTAATATATTCTTTATCTATGGTCACGTGTGCTATTTCCAGATTTTGTTTATTACAAATAGAGCTTCTGTGAATATCCTTGTACAACTGAATCTGTCAACTTGCATTTTCACTTCTTGGGTAAATATCCAGGAGTGGAATTACTGGGTCATACAGTAGTTGCATGTTTATTTTCATAAGAAACTGCTATATGTTGTTCCAAAATGGTTGTGACATTTTACACTCCTACCAAAAATAAATGAGATTTCTGGGTGCTTCTCATCCACATCAATATTTGGTATTTTCAGGCTTTTCAAGTGCAGCTATTTAGTTAGTGTACGGAAGTAGCTCCTTTTTATGTGCTCACTCTCAGTTTGTGTATCCTCCTGTGCAAGGTGTCCCGTCACACTTCTTACACGTTTATTGGGTTGCTTGTAAGTTTGTTATTGAGTTATAGGAGACCTTTTTAGATGCCGAATACCAGTTATTTTTTGCATATATGCTCGATGAAATACATACATATTTCGAGTATATACCTTACTTTGCATTTTCATAATGATATTTTTTTTAAAAGGTTTTAAAATTTTGGTGAAAACTAATTTATCAATTATCCCTTTTATGATTATTGTGTTAGGTGAGCTGTCTAGGGAATATATACATACCTCCAAGTCATGAAGATATTTATTTTTGTCACTTTCTGAAGACTTACAGTTTTGCCTTCTGTGTTTGCATGCATAATGCATCCCAGCTTGATTTCTGTATACAATTGGAGGTCTAAAAGGTGAAATCCATTTTGGGGTCCATGAAGATTGTCTTGTTTCAACACTATTTATTGAGACGACTTTGCCTACTGCATGGTTTTAGTGCCTTTGTTGAAGACCAACTAAATGCCTGTTCAAGTGCAGGTCTGTCTCTGAGTTCTCAGTTCTGTTCCTTTATCCATTTGCCAACATCGATGCCAGTACTACACTGTTATTTATTTGTTTATTTACTTTTCTATAGAATCTATTGAGGTAATATTGGTTAATAAAATTATATAGGTTTCAGGTATACAATTCTATAATGCATCATCTTTATATTTTATTGTGTGTTCACCATCCCAAGTCGAGTCTCCTTCCATCACCATTTATCCCCTCTATACCCACTTCTACCTCCCCTACCCCCCTTTTCTTCTGGCAGCTAGTCACCATACTATTGTCTGTGTTTATGATGATTTCTTTTAGTTTCTATTAATCTCTTCACACTATCATAAGGACAGTACCTTATGTGAGTCTTGACATCAGATGATGTAAATACTCCAAGTTTGTTTTTATTTTCATGATTGCTTTGAATACTCTTTTTGTTTGTTTGTTTGTTTGTTTGTTTTGTTCTTTAGTCTTTTTTTTTTTTAATTTTATTTATTTATTTATTTATTTTGTTACAGATATTTTACCTTTTTACCCCATTGGCACCCCCCACTCCACCCCCCCTCCACCCTGTCCCCGGCTTAGTTGTCCATGTCCATTGGTCATGCATACATGCATATAAGTTCTGTGGTTTATCTCTTCCCACCCCCCCACCCCCCATACCCTCTTCTGAGGGATGTCAGTCTGTGCCCCACTTCCATGTGTCTGGGTCTACTGTATTCCTCAGACTGTTATGTTCATTATATTCCGTATATAAGTGAGATCATGTGGTATTTGTCTTTTTCTGCTTGGCTTCTTTCACTTAGGATAATACTTTCCAGGTCCCTCCATGTCGTCTCAAAGGATAAGAGATCTTTCTTTCTTACCGCTGCATAGTATTCCATCGTGTATATGTACCACAGCTTTTTTATCCATTCATCTACTGGTGGACACTTGGGCTGTTTCCAGATCTTAGCTATTGTAAATAGTGCTGCTATGAACATGGGGGTACATATATTCTTCCTGATTGGTGTTTCAGGCTTCTTAGGGTATATTCCTAGCAGTGGGATCACTGGGTCAAATGGAAGTTCAATTTTTAATTTTTTGAGGTAGCACCATATTGTTTTCCATAGCGGCTGCACCAGTCTGCATTCCCACCAGCAGTGTATTAGAGTCCCCTTTTCTCCACACCCTCGCCAACACTTGTTGTTTGATGATTTGTTGATGGCGGCCATTCTGACAGGTGTGAGGTGATACCTCATTGTTGTTTTAATTTGCATCTCTCTGATGATTAGTGATGTTGAGCACTTCTTCATATGTCTCTTGGCCATTTGTATGTCCTGTTTGGAGAGGTGTCTATTCAGCTCCTCTGCCAATTTTTTAATTGGGTTCTTTGTCTTCCTTTTGTGGAGTTGTATGAGCACTCTATATATATTGGAAATTAACCCCTTATCTGATACATCATTGGCAATGATGTTCTCCTATACAGTGGGTTGCCTTTCCATTTTGATGATTGTTTCTTTTGCTGTGCAGAAGCTTTTTAGTTTGATGTAGTCCCATGTGCTCATTTTCTCTTTTATTTCTGTTGCCTTAGGTGATGTATCAGTGAAAATTCTGCTCCGTATGATGTCTGAAATTTTGTTGCCGACATTTTCTTCTAGAATTTTCATGTATTCACGGGTCACATTTAAGTCTTTTATCCATTTTGAGTTTATTTTTGTGTATGGTGTAAGTTGATGGTCTAGTTTCATTTTTTTGCATGTAGCTGTCCAATTTTCCCAACACCATTTATTAAAGAGGCTGTCTTTACTCCACTGTATGCTCTTGCCACCTTTGTCAAATATTAATTGGGCGTATTGCCTTGGGTCCATTTCTGGGTTTTCAGTTCTGTTCCACTGGTCTATATGCCTGTTCTTCTGCCAGTACCAGGCTGTTTTGGTTACAGTCGCTTTGTAGTATAACCTGATATCTGGTATTGTGATCCCACCTACTTTGTTCTTCTTTTTCAAGATTGCTGTGGCTATTCGGGGTCTTTTTTGGTTCCATATGAACTTTTGAAGTATTTGTTCTAATTCTATGAAATATGTCGTTGGTATTTTGATGGGGATTGCATTGAATCTATAGATTGCTTTGGGTAGTATGGACATTTTAATGATGTTAATTCTTCCAATCCATGAACAGGGTATGTGCTTCCACTTTTTTATATCTTCCTCTATTTCTTTTTTCAATGACCTGTAGTTTTCTGCAAATAGGTCCTTTACTTCTTTGGTTAAGTTTATTCCTAGGTATCGTAATTTTTTTGGAGTGATGGTAAATGGGATTGTTTTTTCAGTTTCTCTTTCTGTGAGTTCATCATTGGTGTACAAGAATGCCGTCGATTTCTTGACGTTAATTTTGTATCCTGCTACTTTGCCAAATTCATTTATTAAGTCTAGTAGATTTTTGATGGAGTCTTTAGGGTTTTCTATGTACAATAGCATGTCATCTGCAAATAATGACAGTTTCACTTCCTCCTTTCCAATTTGGATCCCTTTTATTTTTTCTTCATGTCTGATTGCTGTGGCTAAGACTTCCAGTACAATGTTAAATAAGAGTGGCGAAAGTGGACATCCCTGTCTTGTTCCTCTTCTTAATGGAAATGTTTTTAGTTTCTGTCCATTGAGTATGATGTTGGCTGTAGGTCTTTCATATATGGCCTTTATTATATCGAGATATGATCCCTCTATTCCTACATTGCTGAGCGTTTTATCAGAAATGGATGCTGGATTTTGTCAAATGCTTTTTCAGCATCTATTGATATGATCATGTGGTTTTTATTCTTCATTTTGTTTATGTGGTGTATCACGTTTATTGATTTGCGAATATTGTACCAGCCTTGCATCCCTGGGATGAATCCCACTTGGTCATGGTGAATAATTTTTTTGATGTATTTCTGGATCTGATCTGCTAATATTTTGTTCAGGATTTTGGCGTCTATGTTCATCAGGGATATTGGCCTGTAGTTTTCTTTCTTCATAGTGTCTTTTTCTGGTTTTGGAATTAGAATTATGCTGGCCTCATAGAATGTGTTTGGAAGTCTTCCTTCTTCTTGAATTTTTTGAAATAGTTTGAGGAGAATGGGTGTTAGTTCTTTTTTGAATATTCGGTAAAACTCCCCCGTGAAACCATCTGGGCCTGGGTTTTTGTTTGCTGGGAGAGTCTTGATTACCTCTTCAATTTCCTTAGTTGTTATTGGTCTGTTCAAGTTTTCTATCTCTTCCGGGAATAGTTTTGGGAGACTGTGTGTTTCTAGAAATTTGTCCATTTCGCTTAGACTGTCGAATTTGTTGCCATATAGTTGTTCGTAGTAGTGGTTAACGATCTTTTGTATTTCCGTGGTGTTGGTTGTTACTTCTCCTCTTTCATTTCTGATTTTGTGTATTTGGGTTCTCTCTCTTTGTTTCTTGGTGAGTCTAGCTAAGGGTCCATCAATCTTGTTTATCTTTTCGAAAAACCAGCTCTTTGTTTCATTGATTCTTTGAATTGTTTTTTTGGTCTCTATGTCATTTATTTCTGCTCTGATCTTTACTATTTCCTTCCTTCTACTTGCTCTGGGGTTTTCTTTTTGTTTGCTTTCTAATTCTTTAAGTTGTGAGGTTAGACAGTCAATTAGAAATTTTTCTTGTTTTTTGAGGTAGGCCTGTAGTGCTATGAACTTCCCTCTCAGAACTGCTTTCGCTGCATCCCATAGATTTTGTGTTGTTGTGTGTTCATTTTCATTGGTTTCCAGGAAGATTTTAATTTCTTCCTTGATCTCCTCGGTGACCCATTCATTGTTTAATAACATGCTATTTAGCCTCCATGTGCTGAAATGTCTTTGCATGTTCTTGTTGCAATTGATTTCTAGTTTCATGCCATTGTGATCTGAGAAGATGCTTGATATGATTTCAATCTTCTTGAACTTGTAGAGATTTAGTTTGTGTCCTATCATGTGGTCTATCTTTGAGAATGTCCCATGTGCACTTGAGAAGAATGTGTATTCTGTAGTTTTGGGGTGTAATTCTCTGTAGATATCTATTAAATCCATTTGGTCTAGTGCTTCATTTAGAGTCTCTGTTTCCTTGCTAATTTTTTGCCTAGAGGATCTATCCAGTGCTGTCAACGGGGTGTTGAAGTCCCCTGCTATGATTGTATTGTTGTCGATTTCTCCTTGGAAGTCCTCCAGAAGATTTTTAATATATTTTGGTGCTCCTATATTGGGTGCATATATGTTTATCAAGGTTATATCTTCCTGTTGGATAGATCCTTTCAATATTATGTAGTGGCCGTCTTTGTCTCTAGTTATGGTCTTCATTTTGAAATCTATTTTATCAGATATGAGAATTGCTACCCCAGCTTTTTTTTGCTTTCCATTTGCTTGGAAAATTTTTTTCCATCCCTTCACTTTCAACCTATGTGAGTCTTTTGTTGAGAGGTGGGTCTCCTGTAAACAACATATAGATGAGTCATGCTTTCTTATCCAATCAGCTACTCTGTGTCTCTTTATGGGAGCATTCAATCCATTTACGTTTAAGGTGATTATTGATATGTACTTATTTATTGCCATTTTGTTTAGTGTGGTTCTATTTTTCTTCCCATTTCTACTGCTAATTACAGCAGTCCTTTTAACATTTCTTGCAGTGCTGGTTTGGTGCTAATGTATTCCCTTAGCCTTTTTTTGTGTGGGAAGCTCTTTATTTGACCTTCTATTTTGAATGATAGCCTTGCTGGGTAGAGTAGTCTTGGATTCAGATCCTTGTTTTTCATGACTTTGATTACTTCATGCCATTCTCTTCTGGCCTGTAGTGTTTCTTGTGAGAAGTCAGCTGAGAGCCTTATGGGGTTCCCTTTGTAGGTAACCTGTTGCTTATCTCTTGCTGCTTTTAGGATTCTCTCTTTGTCTTTAATTTGTGGCATTTTAATTACTATGTGTCTTGGTGTGGGCCTGTTTGGGTTCTTCTTACTTGGGACTCTCTGTGCTTCTTGAACTTGAATGCCTTCTTCCTTCACCAAAGTAGGGAAGTTTTCTCTCACTATTTTTTTGAATATATTCTCTATCCCTTGCTCCTTTTCTTCTTCTTCGGGGACTCCTATGATGCGAATATTATTACGTTTCCAGTTGTCCCATAGTTCTCTTAAGCTGTCTTCCTGTTTTTTAATAGTTTTTTCCTTTTGTTTTTCTGATTGGTTGATTTTTTCTACCCTGTCTTCTAATTCACTGATCCGGTCCTCAGCTTCCCCTACTCTGCTTTTTAAACCTTCCAATGTGTTTTTCATTTCGGATATGTCATTTTTTATCTCTTCTTGTTGGTTTTTAATTTCCATTTGGCTTATTTTCAGTGTCTCTATGTCCTTACTCATGTTGTTCAGCTTCCTCAAGATCATGGCTCTGAATTCTAGCTCTGTTAACATGCCTAATTGCTCCACATTGATCTCAGCTTCGGTGGAGGTGTCTTGCTCTTTCATTTGGCTTCTGTTTCTGTGTTTCACCATTTTGGCTATCACTGTGGGCTTTGGAGCCTGTCAAGTTCTCCCTGTGGGTGTTGGTGTTCTGCTATTTGTGGCTCCCTCTCCTGTGTTTAGATGAGCAAGAGAGGACCCACGTTGAACACCACTGTCAAGTCTTACTTTCCTGGTTAAATTTGCCAGCCCAGGAAAGGTACTGTTATCCTCTAGCTTTTTGCCTGGAGGCTAGCAGTCTAGGTTAATTGATGAGTTTTGGGTTGTCAGTTGATTGAAAAACTCCCTCTGGTGCTCAGCCAAGGGGCTTTCACGAGGGTGGGGCAGATGCTGATTGTTAGTGAGCCTCAATTAACACTTCAATGGCCCACAGGGTGGGGTTGGATCTCCGAGGGAGGGGCTGCTGCCTCTCCTCAGACCCCTGGGAAGGAGCAATATGGCCACCGTCCTGAGTGGCTGCACTCAGCCAAAGCTCTGAGCCCCCTCCAAACCCTGAGCGTCCAGACACAGTTCCAGTCCAGTCCGCCCTCCCTCCGCCGGAGCCCAAGGTGAGTGGCTGTGGCTGTTTCAGCCTCTGTCCCGGCTGCGCTGTGGAGCCGCCTGGGAGTGTAACCCGAGGGCGCCGCTTCCAGCTGAGGCCGCTGCCGAGCTGCCGACCGTGGGCTCCCAGCCCCCGTCTCGCGCCTTCGCAAGCCTACCGGGATGGAGTCAGTGTCCCTGGTTATATGGTCCTCGCAAGCTGCTTTTCCGTTGCTTTTTCCCGTCGATTTGTCTGTGTTATAGTTGTAATTCCAGTTTGGTTCTGGGAGATGGTCTGTGTAGCTCCGTTCACTCCGCCGCCATTTTTCGGTGATCCTTTGAATACTCTTTACCCTTTGCTTTTTCATGTAAGTTTATGATCAATTTATTTATTGTTCAAAACCATCTTGTGTGATTTGTTTAAATATGTTTTTATTGATTTTTGAGAAAGGGAGTAAGGGAAAGAGAGAGAGAAACATTGATATGAGAGAGAAACATCAACTGGCTGGCTCCTGCACACCCCCTACTGGGGATGAGCCCACAACAGAGGCATGTGCCCTGACTAGGAATCACCCCAGGACCTCTCAGTCCATGGGACGATGCTCAATCCACTGAGCCACACTGGCAGGGCATGATTTTTATTTGAAATGCATGGAAATTATAGATCAATATGTGAAAAGCTGTCATCTTAATATTTATTCTTTTAATGCATGAACATGGAAAATCCACCATTTATTTAAGTCTTCTTAATTTATTTCATTAATATTTTATACTTTTTCATGTAAAGATTTTGCATATTTTTTATTAAACTTATTGCCAAGTATTTTATCTTTATAGAAAGTATTTTAAATGACATTTAAAATTTTTTTATTTATCAGCTCTGGCCAGTTTGGCTCAGTGGTAGAGCGTCGGCCCATGGACCAATGAGTCGTGGGTTCGGTTCTGGCCAGTTGCGGTTCACCAGCCCTTGTCAGGGTCTTGTGGGAGGCGACGAGTTGATGTGTCCCTCTCACATCGATGTTTCTCTCCCTCTCTCTCCCTCTCTCCCTCTACCTCCCTCCCACTCTATCTGCAGATAAATGGAAAAATATCCTTTGATGAGGATTTAACAAATTATCAATATTTTGCTGCTCATATAGAAGTACAATTGGCTTTTTTACAATGAATTTGCATCCTAAGATCTTCTGAATTCAATTATTTATCAGTTTTTTGTAGATTACTTAGGATTTTCTATCTTCATTAAAAAATACTCTGAAAATTGTGTTATTGGTTCTGTTCAAATGCACATGCCATTTATGTTTTTGTTTTTGTTTTTTTTAATTCTCACTCCGGGACTTGCTTAGAGAGAGGAAGAGAAGGGGGGGAGAGAGAGAGAGAAAGACATCAATGTGAGAGAGAAACATCGATCAGTTGCCCTGAGAGAGAAACATCGATTGGTTGCCCTCTATATGTGCCCCAAGTGGGGATCAATCCTGCAACCCAGGTATGTGCCCTGACCAGGACTAGAACAGGCAACCTTTTGGTGCATGGGAGTACGCTCCAACCAACTGAGCCTCTCCAGCCAGGCTGTTATTTTTTATTATTTGTTGCAATATTGTCTAGGACCCCTGCTACAATAATTAATAGGTATAGATTTAATATTTCACAATTAAATGTGAGGTTAACTATAGATTTTTCACAGATAACCTTTAGCAGGTTAAGTAAATTTCCTGAGAATTTTGCTGAGTCCTTTTTTTTTTTTTTTTTAACATTAAAGGGTTGTTGAGTTTTGCAAATGTCTTTCCTGCATATTCAAATAATTATGTGGCTCTTTTTTCTTATTCTTTTAATTTGGCTTGGTAATAAATCATTAATGACAGTTGCATCTATGCTCATAGGTGATTTTAGTTTTTAGGTTGATATTCATGAGAAAACTACTTCTTAAATTTTCTTCTTTTTTCTGATTGGGAAGTGTTCCCTTCTGCTCTAAGTTTTTGAAATATGGACTGTAAGATTTGTGCTGTTTCTCTCAGATATTTGACAGAATTCACAGCGAAACCACATGAGCCTGGGGCTTTCCCGGTGGGAAGGTTTTTGATAATTAAATTTCTTTAATTGATATAGGGCTATTAATATTTGCTCTCTCATCTTCATTCAGTTCGGGTTCATTTTAGTTTTTGATGAATGTGTCATTTGTATCTAAGTTGCCTAGTCAGTTGCCATTAACTTCTTCAGAACATTTCCCCCTTAGTGTTTTGTTTACTAAACTTGTAGCAAAATTCCCTCTTTTATTTCTCGTATTGGTGATACAACATTCTGCTTATGCAGGACACACAAATGAACAAGAATATTCTAGAGAGATTAAAGGTAAAAAGAGAATGAATGTAGTGATGTCAGGTAAATGCAAATGAAACCAAAGCAGGTGACAGGACTTGGTATTCCACAAACGCGACGAGCGCAGAGGAACGCAGATGTTAAAGCGTTTAATGAGACAAAAAGGGGAACGTCACATTCTGAAGGACACAATCAACAAGGAAGACCTAGCCGCTGTGAATACGCACATGACAATAAAACAGGGACAGTGTTCATAATGCAGAAACTACAGGCAACACGAGGTTAGAGACAGACACATTGTACTAATAAAAGACATTCATGCATTCCCCTCAATCTGGAACACAGCAAGTAGACAAAAAGAGAGGAAAAGACTTAAACAATAGATCAGTAAGGCAGACCTCATTGATACAAATCATACCCCAAACCTAATGAGATAATGAATTGTATTTTCAGAACATTTACATGCATGCGGAACATCCGCTGTCCCAGGAGAGCATCAGGTGGGCGCCAAGCCTGAGTCCTCAGCGCGTGGATGACATAAACGCCTCTACGTGCTCACCTGCCGCAAACTACCAACACCCGGTTCTTGAGACTCACTTCCCTCCCTCCATAAGGAACTTCTACAATCTCCATTCCCCTTCCGTCCACTTTCCCATTGCATTTACTCACGTTTTTTTATCATTTCCCAACATCTGTCTTTTCATTTCATGAGTTCTTCAGATAAACTCTGTGACTTTTTCTGCATCTTCTGTACTTATGCCTAGTATTTTGCAAAATCACACCCTGGTCCTGGGAGTGAAATATTATCCAAGCTGGTCTAATCAAGAAGGTGTCTCGAACAGAGAGAAGGTGGTTAGGGCAGTGCTCACTTTGTTCTTGGAAATGGTCATTCTGGGCTGATGAGATGCCCCATGGGCTGCCCTGGTTGAATCGTTCCTCAAGAATGATGGTCTGCTCCTCCTTTCATTCTGAGAGCCACCCAGCATCCTTCCAGCATGGGCCCGTTGCTGGTTCACGGTACAGGATGCTTCATTATTTGAAGCTCAGTGATGTAGTTTTATTATCTTTCCTCACTTTTTGCTGTGTTGAACATAAAAGTAAAGAAAACAGCATAGCGAAACTCATGGCCCTTCAACCCGACCTCAACAATGAGCCAAAGTCATGCTCTGTCCAAGCATAATCTGGAGATGTGGGTGCATCCTGCCAGTGTTATGATTCTGTCCGTTTGTTTCTTGGCTTGTTTTGTGTTTGCGATTTGGTCAGTTGCAAGACCATTGGCCAATGGACACAGCCACAGACCCTACCTGGGAACCTTCTGTTCAAAGTCTGTGCCAGTAAAAGGGTGTCTGAGAGTGATTTCCATCTAGTCAATCATAAGCACCCAGAGATGTGACGTTGCCTCCCCCTTTGTGCTCTCACCACACTGCCCAGAGCAGAGGGAGCTGGTAACACGTGTGGAGTGTGGTGTACACAGGGTGGAACGGAAACACGGTTTGCTCTTTCCTCTGGCATTCAGCTCCCAGTGTCATCAGCAAGAATCTGCCCTGCGTAACCACTTAGGAGAACTCGAGAAAATCACCAGATACGTGTCTTGTGCAAGTTTGCTCTATCTGAAAACTCACCATGGAAACCACAAAAATTCTATCATGAATTATAGTTTGAGGGGTTTTGTTTTGTTTTGTTTCACTTGGCTGGTTGTGAGTAATTAACTTTGTCGTATCATGTTTTTGGATGCTCCAGAGAGGCTGCTGTGATTCCCCCTGTAACACTAACAAGCCCACCTGTGTGCTCTGTTTTCCCAGATGTGAGCCCTGGCAGGATGGCCCAGACTTCCTATCCCGACTCTACTGCAGGCTATTAGCTGTGTGACTTTGGAAAACATACTTTTTCTTGACCTAAGTAGTTTCAGCCACATGGTGGCTGGAGGGTGAGGGCTGGGGTGTGGGGGTTCAAAAATTATTTGAAATCCATCCCAGAAGAAAATTGCTGGGATTCTGGAGTTGCTTCTCTTTCAGATTACGAGTGCAGGCAATAGTAATGTCTGAGCACTTTGAAGGAGTGGGTCCCACCTCGTAAGTTCTCTTGTCCATCAGGTTAATGTGATATTCTAACCAGGAAAGAATAAGGGAGGTTTTAAAGTAGCTTATGTTAGACCAACAAACAAACCAAAGTCAACAACATTCAGCCTATTACCAAGTACAGTGATAATAATAACAACAATAATAATGATAATAATAAAAATTACTACCACTTTCTAATATCCATGGGAGCCGGGCACCGAGCTGGGCACATCATAGTCTTTGATGCAAACATCCCTTGAAAGGTAATTATTACTATCCATTCTCACAAGGAAAGTAAAGTTCAAAAAAGTAAATAACCAGCCCACCATTTTGAGTCCACAAGTGATAGAACCATGTCTAAATTCATGGGGAACAGACTGACAAACCTCAGAGGGAAGATGGGTCAAGAAGAGATAAACCAAAGAACGTCTATGCATATGTGCATAACCCATGGACACAGGCAAGAGTGCGGTGAAGGTGGGAGCCAGCCGGGAGGAGGGTGTCAATGGGGGGAAGAAGGAGAAACATCTATAATACTTTCAACAATAAAGATAAAAAATAAAAAATAAATCAATTCATGTCTCCAAAACCTTCACCCTGTTACTTCCCATATTGTCTTTTTCATTATGTATCTGCCACGAAGCACAGTCACGCTTTGGTGCCACTGACATTTGCCAACATTACGTCCCCACAATTTTCAGATAAGCCACCACTAAATGCAGCCATTTAATTTCCAACCAATAAATAAAAAATGATACCGAAAACTTACATTTCCAACAGTTTCTCAGTCATTACTCATAGGGAAAAAAAAAAAGATCCAAAATAAGATATCTTCTTTCAAAAATGCTCTACAAAATGCCAAATTTTGTCTGGGCAATATGGCACTATAACAAAATATCAAAGGTGTCAAAATGCTAAGGGTAAAATAACTCATTCCATATAAGTACTGTGGGTGCACCTAAACTTGTTCCTATATATGTGAACCTAGTCGTTATCCTATATATTTATAGGTTTGTTTTGTTTAGTCTCTACCTCCTTTCTCTTCCATAATCAAATGGGCTTGGAAATTTTTTCATTATAATGTTTCGGATTGTTTATAATCTTGTGTTGATTAATATAATACTCAAAGGCAATTCTATTAACAATAAATTTTGTACTTTGAATGCAACCAAGAAATAATAGCCGCTGATGGAAAACTGCAATGCTTTAAATATCCACACATACAGCCCAGAAAAGAATTGTCGAATTTAGTGTTAGATTGAAAGGTAACCACATATGACATGGCTTTCTTTTTTATCCTACCTTTATAAGTTAAAAATGTAGCTGAACATCCGATGGGATCACCCTGTCCTTTGGGATTTGAGTAAAATTGGACCATACCTTCCACCCAAGGTGACCAAGAGATTTGACCTCCCACCCATGAGTCCTGACCCTCCTCCTCAACTCTTATTCCTGGAGAATTTTTCTTCCACCTCTCACATCTAGTCTTCCTCTTTCGTTGGCAATGATTCTGTGATGAGGAACACGAGCCCCTTTTACACGGTTTTGTACAAATGCCAAGCATGTGGGCATCACAATCTTTAATGATGTTCTGGAAGGGGGAAGGCAGTCAGCATCACAGAGCAAACAATTTGAAGTCCGTAGAAAATGACAAAGACCCTGGCAAACAAGATGAACCCAAAGAGGCCCACACCAAGACACATCATCACTAAAACACAAAAGGTTAAGGAGCCTGGGAACTTCTTACTGGCTGACTCCATCGCTCAGCCCTGGGGTTCTTGTGTGTCCTCCATGGCCTCCAGGACTCTGGATGCTACCCAAGTCACTGATTCCTGTTATTTTTGCCATGAGGAGCTGCTTAGCAATTTTTAAATTAGTTTTGTTGTAGTTTACACACTCTTTGTCCTTATAAGCTCTCATCCAAAACAAGGTTAACAGTATGTTGCTTAAGAAAAAGAAGACAATTTAGGCCAGGAATGCCTTAGGTACAGGATCAGCTAGAGTCATTCATCATTTTAAATAGCATCTTCTCTCTCTCTCTCTCTCTCTCTCTCTCTCTCTCTCTCTCTCTCTCTCTCCCCCTCCTCTCCCTCTCCCCTCTCTCACTCCTACTTTCTCCCTCTCTCTTTCTGCTTGCTATGAGCCTTCTTGACCAAGCACATCTATTTGTAGTTCAATGGTGAGAGTCCACCATAGGCTCATACACAAGAAGTTATGAATTGCATAGCAATCCAGTATTTTAGGAATGTTCATAGATATCTGAGTAATATTGTCTAAAACTAACCTTGACACAATACTTACTGTGTTCCAGCACTATCTTGGCATAAATGAGTAAACAAAGCCACCCACATGCGAGCAAGCAAAGGCTACTCACCCTGAGCTTGTGATGGCAGGGGCCTGGCCACCTTACAGAGTCTCAGAGGCAGGCAGGGGAGGGGAGCTTCCCAGGGGACAGAAGAGGGACACAGGTGTGCCGTGGCGGAGGCAGCTGACTAGAAAATCCTCTGTGACCACTTAGGAGAGCACATTTGGCTTTCTCGGGTTGTTCCTAACTTGGAAGCTGGGGCAAAACTTAGGAGATCTGCCAGTTATCGGTTGAGTCCTGACCTTTTGGGGCCCATTGCTGAAGAGGTTGGGGTTGGCCTCTTCGGCTGGTGGCTGAAGCCTGTGGGTCAGAGTTCGATTGTCTACATGGTCTGATCATCAACCATTTGTGAGTTCGGTCTCTCAGCGGGAATGAAGGTCCTATTGCTGTGCCCATTTGTATATGAGATCCAGTAGCTGCTGTGAGGCCGCTCAGCCGGGAAAGGGAGCACCGGGATCGTAACACAGACAGCCTCACTCCAGGGCCAGTCCTCCCAGCGGATCCCACTAAGCCTGGTGTCGGGACCATGAGAGCAGAGGCCTTCCCCAGTGTGTGGTGCAAACAGGTCTCAGATAACGATTAATCAAATCAACACATTTCAGGAGTCCCCTTCAAGGCTTCAGAGACCTTAACCATCTCCCACTTTTTTCTCTACCTTCCAAAGCCAGCAGTGGGGTTTCTGATGCACCTAGAATTTGGAACATGGAATTGTGACCCTCACACTCCCAAACCAAAGTCACTTGTCACAGGAGCAGCCCGGGGGCATTTCTGGTTTATTATTGCCATTAAATGGCTAAATACCAGGTCTCTCTGTCACCTGTCCACAGGCTCTGCCAATCTGCTTCCTGACGTCCTATCTTTTTGTTATTATGAGTTCCATTTATCTTACAAAGAGCTGTGCGTTTCTCTGTTCCTGTCTCTCTCTGATAAGCATTCTGCTGAATGAAATATAATGAGGCTATCGGTGCAAATTACTGAGTAGATAATGTTGCCTGACATTGGGTCAGTGGTGTTGTTAGCAATAGGAAGGTGGTTACAGTTAAACAAAAGATTGTTCAAATGAGAGACTCTGCGAGTTACCGACTGGTCACGAGGGTAAAATTATAAATATGCTAATATGTCTTGCTATCATAATATGACTTTGTTGTTAATAAAATATTGAAAAATAATTATATCTAAATACGGTAGACACAGCATGGTTGAAATTCTTATCTGATGTTTGACTGTATTTTAAACTTTTATTCTGACAGCCATAGTTTAGATTAAAAAAAGGTGGGAAAAACCTACCCAAGGATGGCTATTACTGCTGTCATTTTTAGAGTAAAAATGCCTCCTTTTTAATTTGGGATCATTTAAGAAAAAACATTTTAATTCAACTCATGATGAAAATTATTCTAGGGTCACCATGAGTTTTTCCTATTTGTTTGTTTGTTTTTTTCTTGATTTTTACTGTGAAAATATACATCCGATTTACGAAGAGGGAGAATTCCCTGTTGTAGGCGTTTATATAGAGGCAGCCACAATATAATTTACAAACTAACTTGTATTGGTTAAATATGGTTACTATTCTTAAAATAAAGTCATTGTTTTTGGTTTTGTTTTGCTTTGCTTAATGTCTACAATTCACAGATGCAACCCTTTACATATCATTTATTTATTTTTTTTAAGAGGCTAAGAATTGAAATCCTTAGAGGGTATTACTGTTCTGTCATTTCTTAGTGGGTCACTAGGAGAAAGAAAGAGTGTCAGGGACTAATAGTCAGGCGACAGGCGTAAGGCCTGGACACAGCCACGCCTTCAGCAGAAATCACTTCTCAGACTGTAGAGAAAACACGATGAAGGGCCAATGCGGTACGCAAGGATTGCAACTTCCAAATATTCATAGTTAGAGTGGGGAGAGGGGATCCTCACACTTGGAACAACAGACCACAACCTACAATCCAGTACCAAGTTTGGTGACAACGTTGCGACCCGCCACGTGAGTTCACAAGTGTAGGATGTGCTCTGGGGACCAGCAGGGCAGGCTTTCCGGAGGAGGAACGCCTGGTCTGAAGGACGGTGTGTTCTAGACAGACACGGAATAGGCATTGTGGTTAGGGAAATGGTAGGAATACCAGCAATAACAGCCACCGTGCACCAGGCACCTGTCACACGGCAGATGCCCCTGCTTACACACGTCAACTTATTTCATTCTCACGGCAATTTCTAGTCCCAGTTTCGGGTGAGGTGTTACTGACTTACCGATCGTAATGCCAGAGTAAGGGTTTGAACTTCTGTGTGTCTAACTCCAAAACCCCTCCCCAAATGAGTGTGGCTTACACACAAAAAAAAAGAAAAGAAGCAGACACCGGCAATGATTTGGGATCTAAACTAGACGTTTTACTGGTTCATAAATATGTCCACTCCTGGTGTCCTAATGGCCAATACAATCCCCATTCAGAAACACTTGAGTCGTTCTGCCACTACGGTTTGTTGTGATGCTTATTTCTTCATCTACCTGGGAATTAACTACCTAATTAGAAAAGTCCAAGTCATATAATGTTGATTCAACCCAAATATTGCTGCCGAGATGTTTGCCAAAGACAGACCCTGGGGAAGATAAATCCAGGTCACCTTGCTAGAAGGAGCCCTATCCAGATGCCCTTACCTGGGCAGGTGACCCAGTTTCCCTGGTGCTCAGAGTGTGAGGTGGTAACGGCATTCCTGCCCACTTCTAGGAATGCCCTTGACTAACAAAGCTGCCCCTTTGAGGGTGGCCACAGGGAAATCTCATTAGGAAAGAAAATAGCAGCCCCCTCCTCCCAAAAAGATAGCTCTGTGGCTACTAACACTCCAGGGCCCCTAGTGGTGGCTAAGGCCAGAGCTGGACCCTGCTGAGACACTGTCCCCTGCCACCCTGCATGCCTAAACTCCCTGTATGTCTTCTCCATGGGCAGCCCCCCCTAACACTGTGCACCACAACCTCTGTCTCAAGTTCTAGGACCCCACACCTCCGAGGGGAGCTCATAAGCGCAGGGTTGCCCTGGCACCGGGATGAAGCTTGGGCTTCACAGAAGCAGATTAAGGGTTCTCACTGTAAATCTCCACTGTCAGTGTTAAACTGACCTGAGCCCTGTGGTTCTAGAAAACAGCCACAGTTAAAAGCCCCCAGGCCCTAAGACTTAGATAAGACTTGTGGATGACCCCCATCTGTACCTGGGGTGGCCCAAGGAATAACCTCCTCAAACCCCACCCTTTCCGCATTAATGAATAATTAGCTGAACTGCTGGGCCCCACGGATCAATCTGGACAACTTGTCTTGACCAAACCTCAGCCAGGCTTCTCTGCCCTGGACCGTGGTTTTGACCCTGACCTTTGAGCTTGAACTACAATCAGAATGCAGAAGAGCTCTCCCAATAGCCCATCCACCAATCAGCTGACCACAGAGGAAAGTCTTTGCTGCACCCCCGTTGGCGCAACACCACCTAGCCGATAGCTGTACCCCTCCTCCCTACTCTGCCTGACTCCAAAATCCTCATAGTGCTAAGGTCAGACCCTGCTCTTGATGATAGTACCCACCCTACCTTCATTGCAACAGGTTTTTCAATTTAAGTTGCTTTTTCACCTGGGTCCTGGTTTGTTTTGTATTTACACTAGTATTTCTTTTAAAGTCGAAGATAAGGAATCACGATAGGGCCCCACACAACGTCCGCAATCATTTGGGTATTAGTCACAGCTGGAAACCTCTTAGGTTTCCTGCCCACCTCATCCGGGTGGGGAACCTTTTTTCTGCCAAGGGCCATTTGGTTATATATAACATCATTTGGGGCCATACAAAATTATCACCTTAAAAATTAGCCTGCTGTACTCGGTCCGGCTAATGTGGTGAGGCATGTGATGTTAGCTGGTATTGATTTCGCAGGCCTTACACAGCCCTCGGGCTGGACGTTCTCCACCATCAATAAATGTGTATCATCTCCAGTGCTCAGCAAACTCTCAGGGCACAGTGCGTGTCTTCACCTCCTTTCCAGAAATCTTCCCTGAGAGCTGCTGCCCTTACTTAAGAAAGACACACTGTATACCAAAATTGGTCCTTCTGAATGTGTGATCATTCATCCCGTCCATGGAGTGAAGGGCCCACCTCCCCTGAGACGTGGATGCCAGGACTTGCAGGTAGATTGTAGGACTCTCCTTCGTGTCCTCTTCAGGCGACACCAGACAGAGCTCCCGCAGCCCCTCAGTGCATTGAGCACAATCGGACTGACGGTAGTAGTTATGGATGGACTGATGATCTGGATTGTCCTGATCATTCTTCTCTGGATAGATTCTAAGTTATCAATGTCACTTGCTTAAAGTTGCCCCAGACACATAATGTATGGTTCCCTTTCACTTGCCTTCAAAACATTCGAACTCACAGTGTTGGCTCATATTAACCTTATTGTCAACTAAAATTCCCAACTCCTGTGCATGGGGTTCGGGCCCAAGAGGACTCCAACCTGGACTTCAGCGACTGACTTTTTGTAGTTTTCTCTAAATGTGAGCCCGGAGAAAAAGCCCTGCTGTGTCCTGTTACATTTTCTTTCCTTGGCCTTGGTCCAGCGTTGTACCCCTTCAGGATTCCGGAGGTCAGGCAAGAGACAAAGATTACAGCGCGACAAATAAGGTGAAGCTGTGAAGAAATCCAGGTCAGACGACGGCAAAATGAAGAGGTCCCCAAGTAAACGTGGAGAACGCATTATTTTCAGGGGCAAGATCAAGAGTAAAAGTCACATAAAACTAAGCAATTGCTGGGGTGAGTGGGGGACGTACACTCCCCTTGGGTCTGTCCAGTTGTAAATGGGCAACGTGCCCATGGAAATGCTCACTGTCAAAGGTGAAGTATCACGCACTGGAACCATTCATTGTGCGAAGCAGAATCCCTCTTCGCAACGCCATTTGTCTCTCTCGTGTCTCCGATATGGATTTTTCAGTCGCTTTAGATATGCCAGTCAAGTAGAAGGGAACATAAAAATAAACTGATCTTAACTGTGTTCTCTGTCCCATATTAGACACTAAAACTGAGTTATGTTTCCCCATATTCCCAGCTGGCCGATAATCACTTTCAAGTCTTTTATTTATGAGATGCATCTAGGAAAAGAGTACAAAATACATAAAATTCTTAAGCAGCAGTAAATAGACTAAAAATTATTAGATTTCCATCGTTATGATCACTATAAATTTTTTTGTTTCTATTTTAAATTTTCACAGAAGTCTAAGGGGATTTTCCATTTAATGAATGTTCCTGGCCAATAAAGTAACAGCAACAAAAAAAAGAAAGAAAGAAATCACTCCAACACACAAATAGTCTTCTTTCTAGGCATTATGATTTGAATAAGCTTGGGCATCACTACACTAAGTGCGTTAACATAGGCTACCCTTTTGTATCTGCACAAACAGCCCCTCACTCAAGAACTGTGATCTGAAAAACGGTCTTGGGTTTACTTTTCTTCACTGTCATTTTCTTTTCTTATTGGTTTGTTTGTTTGTTTGTTTGTTTGTTTATGTATGTATTTATTTATTTATTTATTTTAAGTACAGCTTTAACGTATGCTTCCAAATCATCCCCCAGGTGGGAAAGTGAAGGAGCAGATGAACACTGGTGTTCTTTTGTTGTATCTCAATCTGTGACAGGAACAGAGCCCTCCCATGAAATACCGGGATGGAAGACACAAGTCCCGGCAGGTCAGCATACACAGTAGTTTCATCTCTGACTATAAATCAATTAACAATGCAATTAGCACTGCTGCTTCTAAATGCAGTGGTCCAGCCCAGCTGGTATGGCTCAGTGGTTGAGCGTCAACCCAAGCTCTGAGAGGTCACCAGTTCAATTCCCGGTCAGGGCACATGCCAGGTTGTGGGTCCAAAGCCCAGTGGGAGGCATGCAGGAGGCGGCCAATCGATGTTCTCTTTCATCGATGTTTCTCTCTCTCTCCCTCTCCCTTCCTCTCTCTCTAAAATCAATAAAGAAAAATTATTTTAAAAATAAAAAATAAATGCAATGGTCCAAAATGTCATGATTTATGGGCGGAAAGGGTATGTTTATTGAGCGCCTATCACCTCTTAGTTCTACAGAATTTGCATGCCAATAGTTAGAAAACACCAATGCCTACTTTCTAAGACCTTTCAAGTTAATAAATATATTGTATGGGTCAATATTGTCTTGATATTAATACACTTGAATAAAACCAGAATTTTTCATAGAAACGATATTAAATACTCTCTAGTTTCCTTCTTCTGAACCATTAAACAGAAATGTGTTAAAGTCCATTTACCTGGGACAGGTATTTCTGTTTAGAATTTTCAGAACTGGCTCTAGCTCAATTTGTACATGAAAACACCAAGGTCTAGAGACGACAAGGGTGTTACCTAGAAGAAATATGAGTATCCTTCTGTGCCACTTCCCCAAGCAATTTCGTGCTTGATACAAAACTTACCTGAAATAACTTTCTGCTCATTCCCTTGTGCTGTTACTCTTGGCAATTAGAACTTTATTTTCCTAACTTAGAGTCCTTGCACATTTGTTGTCTGGCATCTTTGGTTAGGAGGGTGTTTTAACTGCAGCAAATGTCTGTCATCCAATTTTGATTGTCATCCATGGGCATCTCTCCCAGAGCTGTGAACTTTGTTAGTGAGGTTAGCCTCCTAAAACATAAAGACTCCCACCCAGCCAGTGTGGCTCAATGGTTGAATGTCAACCCATGCACCAAGAGGTCACTGGTTTGATTCCTGGTCAGGGCACATGCCCAGGTTGTGGGCCTAATCCCCAGCTGGGGGCATGCAGAAGGTGGCCAATCAATGTTCTCTCTCATTGATGTTTCTATCACTCTTCCTCTCCCTTCTCTGTCTAAAAATTAATATAGAAAAAAAATTAAATAAAAAAAAAGTAAAGACTCCTTCTGGGTCCGGAGTATATGAAGAGGCACGTTGCCTTGGGGGACACCAAGAGCTCTCAAATGAGACTGCAGCACTCAAGAACAGTGGTCCTATTTAGGATCCTATTCCCAGCTCCAACCCCTGAGCTTAAGTTAACATCTCTCAGAGATTAAGCGTTCTTATCTATAAAATAAAGGCTTGGAACGTGTTCTCCTAAATGTTCCTGCCAGTGCTAACACTCTGCACACTTAACATGAGAAATGACTTTACTCTTAGGTTCAGCACAGCCATGGATTTGCCCCAAGAAGGAGCAGGTGGGAGACAGATGCAGCCTGGCACCACCTAGGATGTGAGGCAGTCCTGTAACAATATGGCACATGGGTGAAGCCAGAAGATTAATAAGGCTTAGGAAAGATGATGGAGTGTTAGAATGTGGGCAATAAATGGAATAGCTACTAAAATCTATTTCATCTAAATCCATCCATATGATTTTATTAAAAATATCTATTTTGCGCATGTTCTTGCTGAATGAAGACAGGTAATTAGGTAGCAAATTTGTAGATAGAACTTATAGGCAATCACTCGGTACGCAGAATATATGCACAGTCAGAAGGAAATTGAACCCAGTGAAATACAGTCTAACTTGATGACATGAGCGTATATGCATATAATATATCTGATGTAAGCCATCTGAATGAAGAAATAGGAATATGAATTATATTTATGGGGAATGAATGCATCAGCAGGCATAAAAACCTAAATTATTTATGAAGTTAATATAAAGAAGGTATTTTGAAACACTTCATTTCCACCCATAAGAACTGTCCAAATTAACCCAAATGTAGCTCTGGTGGGTATATAAAAGCACAACCTTCAGTGACTCCCAACCGGGGGATGTTTCATGCTCAGCATTGGGACGAAGTAGTAATAAGAATGAGCACCTGTTCCAAATGTAAGTCATGGGGCACTAAAAAAAATAAATAAATCGCATTGGTCATTTCATTAGTTTTATAAGGGACATTATAATATCTGCCCTTATTGCTTCCCAATATTGTTAGGTAAACCCATAGTCTTTGATATCTTAAGTATTTATAACATCGAGGTGAAAATTCAGCTGCAGACAACAGCTGGTCTTCTAGGTATTTTCCTAACCGGTCTCCCCATACATTCTCCCAACCCACCTCTCATTGTCTGTGTCCTAGATTACCTCCTGTGTCCTAAAGAGCAGATGTTTTTAATACTGATAAAGCCTAATTCATTAAATTTTTCTTTATTGTTTGGCCATTTTTTGTTTTTGTTTTCTTTGGTCTTTTTCTGTCTCACCTAATCAGGTTTTGTTAACCCATATTTACAAATCTTTCCTCAAATATTTTCATGCAGAAGTTTATAGTTTTCAATTTTACATTTAGTCTATGTTGATTTTTTTATCCATGCAAAGTTTGGGCCAATGGTAACTTAGTGCACCTGGATTTCCAACTGTTTCAGGAGCATTTTTCTAAAAGATTACCCTCTCTCCATAGAGCCGTTTGGCATCGCTGTTGAGAGTCAATGGCATGGGCATGTTTGGGTTAGTTTCTGGACTCTTCGTGTTATTCCCTGATCTACACATCTACCCTCCCTTCAGAACCCCGCTCTTGATTACTATATTCGTTTTATTAGAAAACTTAAAATCTGATTATTTGAAACATCCAACTTTTTCTTCTTTTCAAAATTGTTTTGGCTATTCTTGGTCATTTATAAATTTTCAGAATAAATGATCCTGCTAGGCTTTTGACTGATTGTGTTGACTTTATAGATCAATTGGGGAAAAACTGATGTAACAATATCAAGTCTTCCAATGCATGAGGGTGATATGTCTCTTCATTTGTTGAGATTGTCTTTAATTTGTGTCATCAAAGTTTTATATTTTTTAGTATACAAAACTTGCCTCTATTTGTTGGATTTAACATTACTTCACAATTTTAGTAAACAGTATTTTTTTTTATTATTTTACAAGCGCTCATGGCTAGCCTATAGAAATACATTGATTTTTTTTACATTGACCTCTCTCTGCAACCTTGCTACACTCACTTAATAGTTCTAGTAGTTTTCTTGTAGAGCCTTTGGTATTGCCTATTTGGTATATTGTGTCATTTGTAAATATAAGTATAGTCTTATTTATTTCAAATATGTGTGCCTTTTATTTTATTTTCTTGCCTTATTATACTGGTATAAGGGTCAGGCTTCTATGTCAACTTGCCCAAGTAACAGTCCCCAGTTATTCAATTAAATACTCACCTAGGTGTTTCTGTGAAGGCATTTTGTAGGTGTGGGTAGCACCTAAAATGACTTTAACTAAAGGAGATTGCCCTCAATAATATGGGTGGGCTTTATTTAGTCAGTTGAGGGTCAAAAGAGCAACACTGAGGTGTTGATTTTTTTTATACATGTAAAGTTTGGGCCAATGTTAACTTTTGTGCACCTGGAAAAGAAAATAAATAAAAACTCATAGACACAGACAACAGTATGGTGGTTACCAGAGGAAAACGGGGATGAGGATTAGTTACAGGGTAAAGAAGGTCTAATATATGGTGATAGAAGAAGATTTGACTTTGGGTGCTGTACACACAATGCCATATACAAATATTATATTATAGAACTGTACATTTAAAATATAGCCCTGGCCAGTTGGCTCAGCAGTTAGAGCGTCGGCCTGCGGTCCAGAGAGACCCAGGTTCAGTTCCCGCTAAGGGCGTGTACCTTGGTTGCAGTTTGTCCCCAGTCCTGGTTGGTCGTATGGGTGGTAGCCACTCAATGTGTCCCTTTTACGTTGATGTTTCTCTCTCTCTCTCTCTCTTCCTCCCACTCTATCTGAACAACAACAACAACAAAAATGTCCTCTGGTGAGGATTAAAAAAAAATTACATATATATATATATATACCCAATGCCACCGCAATAAGTTTAATAAAAATATGTGAATAAATAAATAAATGAAAACCAACAAACAAAAAGATGGCAGCATTCAATTCTTCCCTAGAGTTTCCACTGCTGACCTGCCCTGCAGATTTCAGTCTTGCTCAGCCAGACTGCACATCATGTAGGACTTTTCCTGCAAATATACTGATAGAATCTCCTGCACAATGCTGAACACAAGATCTCATATTGGGAAGCAGTCTGTCCTTCAACATCAAGGAATAATAGGATAACATTTGTATACTGATTTGTCCAAGGAAACTGCCCAAGAGATGAATCTTACTATTGGAATAATCAAGATCTCCCAATAGGCTTCAACTTCCTAGACTTTGAAGTGACAGAAGGATCAGCTGATGCCAACTGTCCTCTCCCACACACACCAGGTGATGAAGATTCATTGAATACACATAAAGGGTGGAGAGGGCTGCTCATTTTAATGTATTGTTAGGGACAAGAGGAGAAAGAGTAGTTACCCATTGGAGTGGAGGGACTGAGAGAAATACAGGTATTTCTTCTTTGATAAAAAATAGTATCTGTTGCTCTAGCCAATGTGGCTCCGTTGGTTGAGCATCATCCCATGCACCGAGAGGTCACCAGTTGGATTCCTGGTCAGGGCACATGCCGGGGTTTCAGGCTCTATCCCCAGCGTGGGGCATGCAAGGGGCAGCTGATTGATGTTTCTCTCTCATCAGTGTTTTTCTCTCTTTCTCTCTTTCTCCATCTCCTTTCTTCTTTCTCTAAAATCAATTAAAAAAAATTTTAAATAGTATTTGTTCCAGGCACTCATCAAATAAAAGCCACCCAATAATTATTCATTAAAGTGTATCAAAGGTTAGTGATATATCACAAATAAATAGGCCCAAAGACGATCCATGGAAACTCTCTGTCTGGGAAGAGTTAGACATACAATCAAATAAATATTCAATGATACAGCTATTTATATAAAGGTAAGTTATATTACAAAGTCAGGCATACATTTTCCCCCAATTAGAATTCACATTTCTTGTAGGCTGTGAGTTAGACTTCAATCTTGACAGATTTAAGTGGTAATCTGTTATAGTATGAGATGGCATGCAATGTATTTATTGACATTTCAAATTACAGCATTTTCAATGAGAAAGGTATTTAATTTTGAGCTACTAAAACAGCACGGTATAGTCATATATTTCTTACTGAATAGCAATCATTCAGAGATATAGGATTTTATTTGTAGCAGCATCTACGATGGGAGTACCATGTACAAAATTGATGTTAAATAGACAAAAACTTACCATCCTGGTTATTAACATGCTGCACTTCTGGCTTAAAATGCTAAAAACTCTGATGATAGTTCTGCATTTAATAATTGTGCCAGCTCAATAGAAAAAAATACAAAATCATTATCTCCTGACATTAATGAAGTCAACTTTTCAAGCACAATTTGAATAGGCAATTGAACAACGGAACTCAAAAATGCATTAAAACCAGGTCAGCTGCTCAGCAGTTCCAACAATATGTCCACAATTCCATGAAGGGTAATCTTAAACCATTTTTCAGAACAGCCTGTACATCTTTATCTTAAAATTCCAAATGTTTCAACAATAGACAATTGTTAAGAACTAGACAATTATTTTTCAGCACCCATTGATTAATGACTTAGTCTGTGACACAGGGAGAAACTGTAGAACAAAGGAGTCCATTATAATAATGCACAGGCATTAAACCGTCTTCATTAATAGAATCTTCTGAATTTCGTTTAGCATAAAACCAAGTATGCCATAAAGAAAGTGGAGAGGTGAGAATTTTAAATATATTTTGAAAACTTGCTTGATAAAAAAAGGAGATTAAATAATGTTACTGCCCTCTATTAAAAGTCTTTCTGTCTCTGTGTCTCTCTCTCTCCCCCACATATACACACAATTAACCAATAAAAATTGTTATAAACTGTACTTTTAACACCACAAGATATTGATAATACTCAAATTTATATACTCACAGTGGTTATTGGCATTCAGGAGACTAGTATTTTGTGTAATTACAATCTCTTGAATAACCAATGCAACAATAACAATAGTGATTTTGCCTATCTCATTTCAGAAACCTACTGCATTGGGTAATTTATGTAATCAGAGCAGGAAGACATGGTTTCAGAAAACAACAAGATGGTTTTTAAATGTTGTTTAGTCAATAAAATTGCAATTCATGACAGAACTGTTGCAAAGACTATGGTGATTATCATGTCATTTAACTTTTCTAGAGCCTCATTAGGTCAATAGCTCAGTTCACCATCAAATTCACTTATTCACAAGTCAGTGGCTTTGCTTCTCTCACAGTGACTCTAAGAACCAAATTCTTAGCAAAGAGAACAGCTTCAGTGCTCTTTGTACCTAACATTTGGGGGACTCCCTGGGGCTGGGCCCTTTCCCTGACTCCATTCTGTTTTCACAGTAGCCCACAGGGGCCACAGGTGTTCCCATGTTACAGGCGAAGACATTGAGGAGTAGAGAACTTAAGAAAGTTGTCCCAGATCATGGCTTTCTATGTGGCTACTAGAAAGTTTGAAAGTCTGTAGGTGGCTCATATATGTAACTTATGTTCCTTTCCCGTTGAGCAGCACGGGTCTAGGCCATGATAACTGAGTTTTCTTATTATCGCTGTATCAATTTGGGTCATGTGTCTTATTGCTTCAAGTGATTTAACCTTAGTTGCAACTAAGATCTTCTGGGGAGTGTAGAAGGTCTTCAAAATTTCTACTTCTTCTACCAGGTGCAGCCAAGAGCACCGGTGGCAAAGGGCAGGAGTTATGGAATGTCACCTCAGAGGTTAGCACTGAGGTCAGAGGACAGGTTTTCTTGGGTCAGTCCCTGTCCTCTGCACCTCATCAGGCTGACTTCAGGAAGGCGCTGAGTTCCTTTGGTCGCCTCCGAAAGGCACAACAGTATTTCCTACAGTGAATCAATTAGAGATGCACTCAGATGCAAGAAACAATACATATACAAAATATATGGAAATGTTATTTATATATATGAGAAACTAAAACACCTCTTTATTATATATGACAAAAAGATCAGAGATGTGCACTGCTCAGCGTGCTAGCGCCTCACTGAGTCATCGGGACCTGTCTTTTACATCTTTCTGCTCTGCTGCTGGTATTGGTTCTCTGTCCTCCTGCTCATATCATTTTAGAGCTGTCAGGATTCCTCATTCTGAATGAAGCAAGCAAGATGAGGTACTGGCAGCATGGGCGAGTTCTCCTTGTGTCCCTTTTATCGAGAAGCAAAATCTCTTCCAAGAGCCCCTTTCCCGCCCCCCAGCAGAATGTGGACAAAATCGGGATATGCAATCGCATGTTGTTTCCAGGAAGGCTCTCCTGTTTCCACAAGGAGCTTCTGCAAGGGACAGGGTGGTTGTGGACCAGGGTGCCACAGAAAGCAGTTTATTTTTAATTTTTTTAATTAAATTTATCTTTATTGTTGAATGTATTACAGATGTTCCTTACTTTTCCCCCTATTGACCATTGACACCCTCCTCCTCACTCCCGCCCCCCTCCTGCCTTTCCCCACACTGTTGTCTGTGTCCATTGGTTATGCATATATGCATATAAGTTCTTTGGTTTATCTCTTCCCACCTCCCACCGCCCCCTTCCCTTTGAGGTTTGTCAGTCTAACAACCAATTTGTACTTCTTAATCCCTTCACCTTTTTCACCCATCCCTCCAGCCCCTGCTCATCTGGAAACCAACAAAATATTCTCTGTATTTATGAGAATGTTTCTGTTCTGCCCATTCATTTTGTTTGTAGATTCAATTGTCGATAGATATGTATTCACTGCCATTTTGTTTGTTCATATTTTTTATCTTTTTCTTCAAGAAGACCCTTCAACATTTCATATAATAATGGTTTCTGCAAAGCTGTCATTTAGAATCGATGGCCATATAAAAAGTTTCCCAGACAAGAAAAAGCTAAAGGAGTTCATCACCACCAAACTATTTTTAATTTTTTTAATCCTCACCCAAGGATATTTTTTTCCATTTATCTTCAGATAGAGTGGGAAGGATGGGGGAGAGACAGCGAAACATCGATGTGAGAAAGATACATCGACTGGTTGCCTCCCTCACGACCTCGACCAGGGCTGGGGACCGAACTGCCGCCGAGGTACATGCCTTTGACTGGATTGAACCCAAGACTCTTTGGTCCACGGGCCGATGCTCTAACCGCTGAGCCAAACTGGCCAGAGCAGAAAGCACTTTAGACATGTGTGGTGCTGACTGCGCAACTCTGATGATGCTACAGATCTCATACTCGGCAGGAGAGCTTTGAGGGAGTTTGGACAAGAAATTTTCTGGTTTCCGTCCAGCCAGCCCATGTCAGTAAACACCTCTGTATTGTGGAAGGCCTGTTTGGGCAATTACACTAGAGACAGCCTAAAATGACAACCTCTGAGGTCGTAGGTGAGGGATGGGGATGTGGGTAGACAGAAAATAGAGGAGGTCGGGCTCCTATAAGGGGACTTGCGGAGAGAAGGGTGGAAGGGAAGCGCATCCGTAGCATCTCAGGCTGGCGTGTCCCACCTGCCTACACCCGGGCCCGCGGCGGAGCACAGACAGAAGTCATTCAGGCTGTTATATTTGCAAGTGAAGTTAGGTTGGCTTCTCGTGGACCTGGAAGTGATCGTGTGCACAGAAAATGAGTCTGTAAGCACAGGTGTAATACAAGAAAACCCAGAGCAAATTGCAGAGGACTCTAAGGCCAACTGGCCAGTGAGGCTCAAATTTTACACAAAGAATTGGCAATTTTGGGGGGGTTGTTTGTTTGTGTTTTGTTTTTATTCCTCACCTGAGGATATTTTTCTACTTATTATCTGATAGAGTGGGAGGAAGAGAGGGAGAGAGACAGAGAGAAACATCGATATGATAGAGCCACATCGACTCGTTGCCTCCTGCATGATCCCACCAGGGCCAGGGACAAACCACAACCGAGGTACGTGCCCTTGACCAGAATCGAACCCTCGACTCATTGGGCCATAGGCCAATGCTCTAACTGCTGAGCCAAACTGGCCAGGGCAGTTTTAGGGCTTTATGACATCACACATGCATTGAGTTTTTGGATGTGTATGAATATTTGTAATTTAGACTGTTGTCTAATTAAAATAAACAGCAACCAAAGAATCTTGACAAGGCAGAAAACTGAACTTCCGTGAGTAACTTTATAAGCAAAGTGCACAAATATGTGTGTACAAACATATATAAATATATAGATATTCCCACATATATATAAACATATAGATATGAAGCAATTTCTAAATAAATCGGATCTCTGGATGGTTTTAAAGTCCTCACGTTCTGAGGGGTAATGTTGCTGTAAAGTCAGCTTTCCCGTCGTATTCTGGACCACGTTTGACCCATTTCCATCGTTTGGACATCAGCTTTTACTCCAGCTGACCTAGTCTGGCCTTGAGGTTAATGATACAGAATGCAATTAATTCATGAGTTTTTCTGGGTGTTAAGGCCTGACAGGCACAAGGCCCCCTTTGGTGGTCTGTTTAAGATTATACTCAGGTCCTAGTTCTCCTGGGCCAGAGGAACTAAGACTTCCTGGTGGGCGTAGGAAAGGAGAAGCCATTTAGTCTCCTCTGTGAAATACAGGAAACAATATTCTATGCCACACCCAGGGTGGAGGAGGGTCAGGGAGTGAGGTGAATACATCAGTTTTCAGATGCAAAGCTACATGCATCTGAAGCACCGGGAGGGCCAGCCAAGCCCTGAGTGAGGGGTGTCTCTGCAGGCCGAGCCCTGAGTGAGGGGCGTCTCTGCAGGCTGCTTGTCTCCACCAGCTCATAGCTGAGCACAGGCAGCGATGGCCCAGGCCTCCCTCCAGCAGCGGTGTGTTCCACGGGCAGCCCTACAAAGGCACTGTTTCTCTCTCCGCGGGGCTTTTCAATAAGCACCCCTTGTTTGGAGGGTGCTTTGCCCCCCTATCCCGTCATCCAGGTTATTGTTTCTCACGGCACAGAGCTGTCACTTGCTTTAGAAACACTGTCGAGAGAAGACGTCACTCTGTTTTGTGTATGTTTAGCTTCCTGCCACCCTTAGTCAGTGTCCATGGAGTCACTGGAGGGTGGTGAATGGTCTCACCGAGTTTGTGATGCCATCGTCACTGTCAGCGCTGAGAGGACAGGCCTGTGCATGTCCCTGGTTCCCACTATGACCTCGTCACAGAGCATCGTGAAGGCGCTTGGGGGACAGAGGGTGAGGGGTGGGCAGCGACAGGAAGAGATGAACCAAAGAACTTCTATGTATATACGCATGACCGATGGACACAGACAATAGTGTGGGGAAGGCAGGGCAGGGTGAGAATGGGGGAGAGGGGTCAATGGGGAGGGGAAGAGGGGACTCTGTAATACTTTCAACAATAAAGATAAAATTTTTTAAATAATAAAAAAAAGAAAAATTAAAAAAATTTTAAAAGGAGGGTAACTAAGTACGGGAGTTGTGCAAATTGGAAAAAGCTGGCATCAGGTAGCTGTATTCTAAAAACATGTAGCAAACACTGAATTCGCAAGTACTGAGCCCTTGCTCCCAGGGGAAATACAGCGGCAGGTTCCTCTGAGCTTCTGGTCACATTCTCCTCAGCCAATAAATCCCTAATGTTGTCCTATGTGTGCTTCCGTTTAAAGGCACCTTTAATATACATCGCTGATCCGTTCACACTGAACTCACTGCTGGTGGCACCGTCGCTCACGCCGGAACAAAACGTACCCAACTTAGGTATTTCTCCGTAAGGCACGTCACGGCCTCTGGTGCTGAGGACAGCAGACAGCATTTCAGCACGAGAGGTGGGACCCTTTAAACAGTAAAACCACCAACGAAACACATGAAAATGCAAAAAGGACCTTTATTTACAGTTTGAAATAATAAGGCAGAGCACCGCCCAGCGCACCTCAGCTGGGAACGTACCCGCCGAGCAACTCAAACTTTTGACCTCTGTGGGTATGTCTTTGGATGACCCCCCAAAAAGCACCACCTTTATTGATTAAGGAATAACAAATACATTTTACTGAGTAGGAAATTCACAGATATGAAAACTGAGAAAAATGAGGATCAACTTTATATTTAAAATATTATCATGAGAAGGTAATAATAGTTAGCAAGGAGGGTGCTAGTGAGGTGGACGGAAGAACCTGGAGCAGTTTGCTTTATTAGGCCGCTGGTGCCTTTCCCAAAGGGTGTGACCTGTGACCGGGCGGGGGAGGCGAGGGTTCAGGCACATGCAGCAACTTACATCACCTTTTCCACCAAACTTCTCTCCCCAGATGTTCTCAGGTTCTCTGCTGTTATGATTTTAAATGGCAAATGTGGGCTGTTTGAAGTTTCCTAGCTTGAAGATGTGTCCATCAACAATAAAACATTTGATATTTAGGCAACAGCCCTCTCTTTTTTCCCTCTGGTTTGGTCTCTCTCCAGTTCTTCCTGTAACCTCTGCAAGACAAACAGGTGATGTTAATTTTATGCACCACTGAATCATTGTTTCAAAGACTACTGTCACTTTTAAAAATTTATGTTTTAAGCTACTTCCATTTGTTCAAACTCTTCTTGGCTTTTAAGCAACAGAATTAGGTTTCTTCTAGTAGCTCTCATGTGTATGAATTTTGTGAATGTGTGTGTATGTGTGTGTGTTTGTTTTGTTTTGTTTTTCTGGAGTTCTTTCTGTTCTTTGTATTAAAAACTATTAAGAAAGTAATACTTCTTCTGATAAATAAATTCAGAAAAGAGGGGGTCTTATCACCTGAGGTCCTTTAGCCATATCTACATGGCTAGACCCTGGTTACTTTAAAATTGATAGACAATAACACTCTAGAAAATCACCTGAGCTCTCTCCATATTGAGGGCAGTATTTGTAAGTTGTTGACCTAAAAGCTTATATAGCACTTTGAAATACCTGCCTTTGTCACAGATAGTAGCCTCTCGGGGGTTCAATTTATTATACTTTCTTTTTCTTTCTCTTTAACCTAAGAAAATAAAGAGATGTGCATCTTTCCCATAATTTCATGAGCCCACTAAAATAAGTCTTGACAAATTTAACTCTGATTTTTTTTTTGGTCAGAGAGAATTGTTGGGGAAAAGTCCTGAAAAAAACAATATTCAAATTCTTGAAAAATATATTCCTTCACCTGGATTTGGGAAGAATTCATTCGGTTTTTAGTAATCATGTCACATACTTCACCTGAGTCAGAAAAACAAACAAACAAAAAGCACTATGTTTTTCATGAAATTTTTCTTTTAATTTTTCACAACATTTAAAAATGTGGAGAAGATACAGAACTGGCTTATAGATTACCTGACAAAGACCTATTGGTCCAACACACAGGAATCACCATGCAGCTTGTACATTTTTCATACTAATTTGTTAGTCGATGTTTAAGAGCAAGATGGTCCAACATCATGTATTGGCTGTACATTTATGGATAAACAATCCCTACAGCTTCTAAACAGATGATAACCTCCTTTCTATGTTATTGGCTGTTCACATTGAATCAAATTATCATTCACTAAAATGTGTGGCTATAACAAACAAACAATAATCTCAGACATTAGTAAGAGTCGAAACTATTCTGGCACAAAATTTTTGTATTTTTCTGAATATGACTGGCCACCAGTGCATGAAACTGCTGGAGAAAGAAGCAGACACAATTATTTTGATAGATCTTATATTCCATCATCAGCATTATCAATACATTTTAAGACCTACGGAACTTTCTCTCCACATCTTAGATTTCAGGCTGTATTTACACTGCACAGAATGTGTGAACTCTGACATGCTGTGTCACTAGGTTATGAACTTCTACTTGTTTTCTTCTGAATTTTCAGATTTCCTTTGGGCTTGTGGCAAACTCAGAGGCCTGTCCCTTCAGACGTCATGACCGTGGTATCCTTGAATGAAGCAGGGAGAAGACAGAAGAACTAGAAATCAGATTTTTTAAAAGGATCACCGTGGCTTATGGGAAACTGGAGAGTACACAGTCCCATCTTAAAGACAATCAAGGTCAAGGTTCTCAAACATCCTGGACCAGACAGACAAGGAGCATGTGGCTGGTGGGCCCTGATACCATGTCCTCCCAGCTTTCCAATGAAACATGCTCCTCCCTCCCTACCACACCCCCCAGAGCCCAAGCCACAGGAAAGAAAACAAGATGAGAATTCTAGGGAAAAGTCTAATTCACTTTGATTTTTCGGTCCATGTGTCAACCCTTCTGTCTAGATACATGGGTGTGCATCCCTGTTCCATTACTCACTGCCCTTCTTGTGATAGGATCATGCTTCTCACCCCGCTGACTTCACACTTGGCCGTATTACTTGCTTTGGCCAATGGTGGGGGGTGACTGGAAGGGATCTTTGCCACATCTGAGCAGAAACGTTGAAAACCGTCCCCTGGTTCTGCCCTTGTTCTTCCCCATCCACCCTGAGCACAGCCATGCCCTGGGGAGAGGTAGCCATGGCCCTGGATCTCAGAGTGAGGAAGACCTCGTGGAGAAGAGTCACACAGCTGACATGCAATGCGATCGGGAATGAACCTTTAGTATTGTGAGCCACTGACACTCTGGGGCTGTCACTGTGCATAACTTAGCCCAGATACTAGCATAGGCTTCCTAGTCTGGGCCAAGTGTATTCTTCAGCTCATCATCGATCGACTCTAGGAATCTCCTGCTCAGAGCACGTTAGAGCCAGGAAAATGGGAAGCAGGTAGAAATAAATTCCTTAAAGTAAAAGAAGTCTCATAGAGAGAATTTTTAGGTGAATAGTCATCTTTGTGTTCATAGTGGCCAACAAGTCTCTTCCTGAAACTTCATCTATAGCTTCCATACAAAATAAAATTCAAAATCTTTATCCTTCTATTAAAAGTTTTAATAACTCCTCTCAACCTATCTGACCATATCTCCTCCTATTTCTTATATTCTGTATAAGCCAGAATGACTTCCCCAGAATCCCTAAAAAAAAAAAGATCATTCCTGTCCCTCTTCCTTTCTGTCTGAAATCTCTCTTTAGTCTCCAAGCACATAAATCTGCAGCATCAAGCAAAGCCATTTATCTATAGCGAGGTTATCATATGCTCAATAAATGTTTACTGGATGAATGAAAGTACACCTATTCCGTGAATAATTCTCAGGCTTCAGTCATGTCTGTTCTTGATTCATAATCACCCCGTGTTTATATTAAAGCCACCAGAACTTACTCTAAGGTTACAGTGGATTATTCGGTGGTAAACTTTTCATAGGTAGGCTCTCATCATCTTCCACACAAGGTCAAACGGCTTTTGCTGAGCCATCAGATTGCACATATTCCCCACAAAACATCTTGGGTGCGCCTCACCTGTGGCAGGCACACTCAGGTGTTTCCTGACTGACCAGCCTCCTTTCCTTCCCTGCTCCGGGTGTATGTGAATAGCTCATCCCTGATAACTGGACACTCTCAGAAAGCTATCCCACCTTCCTAGCCCAAAATGAATCGCCTCTTTCCCTTATTTTAAAACTGTATTACTATAACTACGGGTGTATACTTTTTAAAAATTCTCTAGGAATTTGGTTGCCCCAGGTTTGATGTATCTATCAAATTGATGAACTCTTCCTCTTCATTGGATTCAATAGATTATAAGACAAAATTTTCTCTCACACTTTAAGTGTTAGATGCAGCATGTCAATTTGCCATGTCCTTTTACTAGACCAGTCATAATGGTTATTATTATGTTTTTCAGATGTGTTCTCTAAACAGTATAATGCTACTTCCATTTATCTGTGTGGACTTTTTTAAATGATTTCCTTGGCATATAATAAAACTTTTTTTTTTTTTTTAAAGCCACATTTTTTGGCACTTTTTCCCAGTTCTTTTCAGAGATTTTCTTAAACCTGGGCACCTACCCCCTAAAACTGCTGATTTACAACCATGTGTAGAGAACTCATCTTCACAAGGTGATTGGTCTGTGAATCCTGTTTCCCTTTAAGACAACCTTGGGAATAGATTCCATCTCAAATATCCTCGTTTCATTTTTTTTTTTAACAATCTATTTTTTATAAGCATTCTAAGGCAAAGCAAAAGTATTCCGATGACGTGGAGGAGGTTTTGTGGACATAGAGAGGCAGGAGACCCACATCTTTGCATCGACTAGGGACTGGGATGCTCTGCAGTGTCCCCTGGTGGCTACTTGGCGCACTGGCCTCCATCCTGAGCATCTTGTGTGCTCAGGTTGCTGGAGTGTGTGTACGTGGAAGGGATATATAGAAAACAGATTTTATGATTAGTTACATTTACATAAACTGTATGGTTCTTTAAAAATGGATATACCCTCTCCCTCCAAGAACCCAATAACAGAAAATAGACATCTTTGAGACTTATGATCAGATGATTATAAATCCAAACTGCTTGGTCGAGCAGTAACTTGGGAGGTGAGGGATGTTGGGGAAACACTGGAGCTCTGTTTGAGAAAACCTCCCTTGCACTACTTCAAGGACCAAGTATAGAAAGCATGTTGTAACCCCAAGAATGTGTTAATTCCTAAGAGCAGGTGAAACAGTTCACGTGGCGAGCCTGTTACAGTTAACCCTAAGGTCTGGAGCCATGGAGTTCATTTCCAACACATGAAAACCAGCCCTTTTTGTTTCCAGATTCTTCCTCTGTTTTTTCCTGTTGTTTTCGGCTGTTTGTTGTATCGTCATGTTCCTCTTCCTGAAAACTCTGGCATCTGAGCTCAAACCCAAAGGCTGCAGCATCCTTCCATCCGCAGAGGCTGCTCAGTGCACCAGGGCCCTCTGCAAGGCGCAGCGGTGGCTAACTCCCGCACCCTGGCCGGAGGTAGAGTGTGGTGTGCCAGGAGCGGGACAGCTAGAGAAGCAAGATCAGAAGAACCCTTGCCTCTTCCTTGCCTACTCAGGGCTTCAATAAAATCTGTGTCTCAGAGATAAAAAATGGATTTATCTCTCTCTTCCACAAATAAGGAGATAACAGGAACTCAGGCTCATTACAACCTCTGTTCAACCCCCACCCTGAGGAAGAATTCTGCCCCTGGGCTCTTTTCTAGCTCTGTCCTCCCATTTCAGGCCGTCCTCTGACAGGATAACCACGTTGACCCTGGCAGCTCGCTGTAGCTCAGCACAAGCAAACATGGCTTGAATTATTGGTCTCCTGCAGCATAACGATTCCGTTGTATGACCCCTGTGTTCTGCAAAATACAGTAGAGCTGTAATTGCCCATGCTTCCTAACCCACGAATTACACTTGGCAGAGGTCAGTATTCGCTGGGTGGCCTTTGTCTGGTGCTGAGAAAGGGGATAGCGCTCCTCTGGCTCCTTGATGAAATGTTAAATAGCGTCAATGATGGTCATGCATTTGTGACCTGGAAAAGAAAACCATCTTTAGGCTGTCTTTGTTTTCAGCAGTATAATAGAGCTGAGATGGAGAGTGTTAGTTGCACACCCTTGACTAACCAAGAGATACATGTAGAATATCAAAAACCCTATTTTTGGAAGACCATGATTCCTGCCAACTTAGCTTACGCTGCATTCTGTGAGACAGAGATGATACCAGAATCCAAAAAACTTTAGTCGTCATTCTTACCTGATTACACATGAGGGAAAAGATCGGAGCGTGTATTTGAGCATGTTCACCGTAACATATGCATGAATACATGATGGAGTGTGATTTTGACCTGAACCTTGTTTATTACAACTTTGCTAGCTGATACATGCAAAAATCCTTTTGTAATGATGTATCTCTAGCCAGACACCTGAATTTCATTTTGAATTGTTGTTTTTCCTAGAGAACATTTGAATTGATGACTTGCCAAGAAAGCAGCAAAAAAGTTAGAAAAACCTAAACTTTAACATACCTAAATACTTATGAAGCCCACAGCAAAATTTACGAAATCGATTTCTTTAAGTTTGGAGATTTGAATTAATATTAAATACGGAAAGATTTGAAAGTTCTCCTTTCTATGTTTTTTTTCTTGTTTTTAACACACACAAAAAAAAATTTGAATATAGAGAAAGTAAAAGTAAAAATACACCATAAATTAATTCCACTTGGGTATTAATTGAGCTTTAAAAGAAGCCATATCCTATTAGATATGAAAGTAGTGAAAAATTCTATTTTGAGTTTGGGGAAAGTATTTTGATATAGTTGACATCAAATCCCAGGGGGATTTTTTCCACAAACTGTAGAAATGGTAATGTATAATAGTAATGGTTGGAAGCATTTGTTTTTTATAGAGATGTGGATTTACTGATTTTATTCCCTGCCATTTTTAGAAAGCTGCCTAGTCCCCTGGGACATCATGGGGAGAGGCTCTGGCTGACACCTCAGGAACCTTTCCTGAGGAAAAGGCTCAGATGCATTTGAAAGCCACGGAGAGGGAGATTCAAAGGACCTGCTCAGAGCCAAAGCATTCCTCTTAACCATTTGTGCTCCAAAGTGAAGCTTGGTGACATCATCTGTCCTCAGGAGTTTTCTTTAGAGACCATTTAAATAACTACAGTGTTTTTCTCTCATATCAATAATAAGCATGTGCTACCCCCACACACACACATACACACACACACACACACACACACACACACTTTACAATCGGCGGTAAAGATAAGTGTGGCCTGAAGGACTTTGCCAGCACACGTCCTGCCCTGCTTTCTCCTCTGGACATCTGATACCTTCACTGAATCCTCTTTCACTTAAGGCGTCCTACAGAAACCATTGTTTGCCTTCAGTACTGAACATGCCTTAAAGGCAAATACCATAGTTAAGTCGATTTTATACCATACCACATTTAAGTCAAGTTTAACAGAGCATGCAATGATCAAGAGAGTATCCAGAAAACTTAAGGTTTCTGAATGCACATCTGTGAATGAATGGATGACTCCCATGGGAAGGGGACCCCCATACCCACAGCTTGTGGTACAGCCACTGTTTTCATTTATATCTGAGTGAACCGTTTCTGCTAGCTTTCGTGTTCAGACCATGACTCGAATGAGATATGGATTGAGGAGCATGGTGAATCCTAAAAACGTGAATTGACCAAATGCTTTGGTAATAGTTATCCTGGTTCATTCAATTCTATTTAATTGAGGTAAAAGATTATCTTTATTTTTATTTTCTAGCTGCTTAAAACAGAGACTGATTCTAAAATGACTAGTCAACAGGTTCAGTATGCTAAAACTTCCAGTACATTTTCTTCTAGTTTGATAAGCGTGGCTTATAGTTGTTGTTCAGAAGGAACTTGCCCTGCATGCGTGGTGAGGAGCAGGAGTCATTATGCTTGGCTGGACGTTCACTCTCCTATGGAGCCTTCAAAAACAGGTGCCTGGGCCCCACCCTCAGAGATTCTGATTGCTGTCTTCTGTGGAGGCTGCAACACCTTAGCAAGTAACCGAGGTTGAGCCTGGATCTGCCTACTAGTGCCCTCATTAACTTCCCTAAAAGACGTTTGGAATTTTAATAAATCTCTGATACCTATATGTTTCCTTGCCATTTTCTCTCTGGTTTCCAATTGTAAATACTGAAAATATTGTTGTTAGCTGAAGGCTCTTGTGGTTAGATCTCCTTTTAAGTGAAATTGAACTGTAATAAATCAGTAAATTGTATAAAACTTAACCAGGTCAGGAATCTATGGAAAATGCTATTCCTGGGTGGCATGTGTCATCTATCAGCAGTCAAAATAATTAGCTTTTTGTAAAATTTTAAAATATGTACCTAATCTGTAATACTTTCATTTTCAAAAGGAGTCAACGTCTAGTATCATGAAATAATAGGCCTCACCTTAAGCGGAGCGACTCCCTTTATTAAAGAGCTGGAAGAAGTATGTCCCTTCTCACATAACATTGACATGTATTGAAAAATGTCCCTTTCTATAAAGGTGTCCTTATTTTTAATCCTCACATAGTTCACCATCTTTTCAGTACCTCTAAAACATGAATAGTCACTATATGTAGATATAAATTTCATGGATCTAGAGTGAGAGGTTATTTTTACCTCTTTTTTTCTAAAATTATTGTAATTAATACACTTTTGTTTTGTTTTGTTTTGTTTTGTTTTGTGGTACGTGCCCCTAGCTGGAACCGAACCCGTGACTCTCTGGTCCGCAGGCCGACGCTCAACCACTGAGCCACACTGGCCAGTGCTAATTAATATATATATTTTAGAGCAATTTTATGTTTACAGAAAACATAAGTCTCCATATATAATCCCTCCATCACCGCAGTGTCCTCTATTATTAATATCTTGCAGGGATGTGTTATGTTATCATTGATGAGCCAATTTGATAATTATCAATGAATTATCGTTAACTAAAGCCCATAGTTTGCTTTAGCATCCACTCTGGATGTCATGCATTCTATGGGTTTAGACAAATGTAACACACACTTGGGACCATACAGTAGGTAGCATTTTGAGATTGTTGCTTTTACTTATCATATGCTTTTACTTATCGTACGCTTTCAACCTTGAAAGCTTGATAGCTCTTTTTTTTTTTTTTTTTTTTTTTTTTTTATCACTAAGTAATATTCCATGGTCTGGATGGACCACAGTTTATGTATTCATTAACTTCCTGAAGGGCATTTTGGTTGCTTCCAAGTTTGGCAATTATGACTAAAACTGCTGCAACATCTGTGTGAGGTTTTTATGTGACACAGTTTTCAACTCATTTGAGGAAATACCAAGGAGCTTCTAGAGGATTTTATGGTAAAATAAGTTTAGTAAGAAACCACCAACCTGTCTTCCAAAGTGTCTCCACCACCGTGCATTGCCAGCAGCAATGAGTCCGAGTCCCTGTGGCTCCACATCCTCCCTTTGGTGTTCTCAGTGTCCTGGACTGTTGTCATCGTGACAGTGGAATCTCATGGTTGGTGAGGTTCTCCTCTGTCTTTGCATTTCCCTGAGGACTTACGATACTGAGCATCTTTCTATATACTTACTTGCCGTCTATATTTCTTCTTTGGTGAGGTGTCCATTCAGATATCTTGCCTACTTTTTAATTAGATTGTTTTCTTGTGGAGTTTTAAGAGTTCCTTGTGTGTTTTGTATACCAATCCTTTATTAGATATGTTTCGCAAATATTTTCTCCCAGTGTGTGGTTTGACTTCTTCACTTTTGGAGGATAATTTTGCTGGACACGGAATTCTAGATCTGATGGGCATTTTCTTTCTACACTTCAAACATTTCACTCTCATGTTCTTGCTCTCACTCTTTATGAAGAGAAGTCTGATGTGATTCATGACTTTGTGCCTCTCCAGGTATGGTGGTTTATTCTTCAGTTTCTTTGAAACTTTCTCTTTGTCGCTGAGTTTCTGCAGTTTAAATGTAAGTGTGGGTGTAATTTTTTTTTTTCTTATCCTGCTTGATGTTCTCTGAGCTTCCTGGATCTATGGTTTGACGTCTATCATTAACTATGGAAAAGTCTTAGTCAGTATTACTGCAAGTGTGTCTTCTGTTTGATGCTTTTCCTTCTGGTATTTCCCATTTCCATCTGGTAGATTCTTCTCTTTTTTCCTTCCTGATATCTCTATTATACTTCTATAATTGTCCCATAGTTGTTGAATATTCTGTTGTATCTTTTTTCTGTCTATATTTCAGTGTGAGAAGTTTCTCTTTACATTTCTCTAAACTCATTGATTCTTTCCATACCCAATCTACTGATTAACACATCAAAGGCAATTCTTCATTATGTCACAGTGTTTTATATTTCTTGTCTTTCTTGTTGGTTCTTTCTTAGTGTTTCCACCCTTCTGCGTAAATTACCCATCTGTTTACTCATGTTGTCCACTCTTTCTTATTAGAGCCTTTAGCATATTAATTATGTTGTTTCAAATTTTTGATCTGATAGTTCCATCATCTCTGCCAAGTCTGATCGGATGTTGCTCTGTCTCTTTAAACTCTGTTGTTTGTTTTTGCCTTTTAGTGTGCCTTGTGTTGTTGTTGTTGTTGTTGTTGTTGTTGTTGTTTAATGTTGGATGTACTGAGTTAAAGGAACTGAGGGGAATGGGAATAGACTTTCGGTGTGAAGGTTTCTGTGTACATGGCCAGGTCCACTGCTTTCTGCAGCTGTCAGAGGCTAAAATGTTGTCTGGTGGCCTTGCTTGGTATCCTCTGTTGTCTTTGGGTTTCCCTGGAGACTTCTTTTGAGATAAGGGCTGAGATGTGCACTGTTCTGCAGTTGGATCCCCTACTGATGTGCATGAGCCCTACTGTGATGGCAAGGGGAGTGGGAGAAAGGGTTTCTGTACAGCTCTATAGTCCTAGGATTTCGGAGTAGGACTCGTCTCTCGGTGAGCCTGTGACTACACTGTGACCTCACCTGTGTTCTCAGTTATTCTCCTCTCTTGGGTGGAACAGGATGGTGGGAGTGGCTGCAATTATGTATTTCCTGCCACCCCCTCCAGGTTGGTGAGGCTCTGCCAGAACCCCAGCAGTGAGGCTCAGGTGAGCAGTTCCCCCTGAGGCGGGCCTGGTGGAGGAGGACCACACACCCTGTCCTGTCTCCCCGTGGCTGCTTTCTCCTCCCTTGCCGGAAACCCAAGGGGCTGGTTCTCTGATTTTCACTCTGAGAACTTGGCAGGGTTCCTGGAGGTATTCTCATAACATTGTGGGGTTTCCCTGAGGGGGTCTCCCTGGAGTTTTCATCTCTTGGACTTGTCCACAGGAGGCCTCCAGCAGTTCAGTTGCAGGTCAGTTTTTCCCATCCTGCCTGGTTTCCAGGGCGTCCGCTCCTGGGTTCCGACTCCAGCAAGCGGTGGTTCTCTGGACCCACCCGGCCACCTTCCCCGTCTGGGTGACAGTGACGGGTCCGGTGGCCTCACCTCTCTGACAGATCTAAAAGAAAGTGGTTGGTTTTTTTCATTTGTGCAGTTTGGAAATGTCATAAGAATGAGACCTCGCCAATTTATTTTAGTGTTTAAAAAATTAATACACATATTACTGTAATGATTCAATGATCAAATTATTTTATTTTTCGCCCTGGCAAGTGTGGCTCAGTTGGTTGGGCATCGTTCTGTGCACCAGAAGACTGCTGGCTCAATGACAGGTGGGGGCACAGGCCCGCACTGCAGGTGTGACCCCGTCAGGGGTGTGCAGGAGGCAGCCGGCCAGCGTTCCGTCTCGCATTCATGTTTCTCTCTCTCCCTCCCTCTCTCTCTAAAAATGAAAAAAAGTAATTTTAAATATGATTCTATTTTTCCACTGTACTTAAAGAATCTAACCAATAATATATTTAATTATAAATACAGCAGTTTTCAGAAAAAACAAATTTATTTTAGTCATAAAATTTTGAGTCTCTTGCAAAAGTGCAATTATGTCAGTGTCTTGTAATATTCTACTATATTTTTTAAAATATAGTTTTAGCAAAAATAGAAAAATATTTACAAATGACAGGAGTCACAAAAATACCAAAGTTGTTGAAACACCATTGTACATGTATGTTGTAAATGTAAGATTAAATTTTTCAAATTGCATCATTCAAATTTTCCCTTTTTAAAATAAATACCATATTAGCATATTTCCTTTCATTTTTCTCAAATTGTTTCCTGGATACCTAAGAAATGGAACACATTTTAATAATAGCCCAAGTGATCTTTTCATTCCCATCTTTTCGCAAGAGAGCCCCAGAATTCATTATTGCTTTAATGAGGGGCCTCTTGACTCTTGTTTTTTGGTGGTGTGATGTCTTGTCCGCAGGGAGGTGGTCGCTGACAGGACAGACCGGCAGCCCGCGATGCATTGAAATGCAGAACAAACGCAGCTGAGTACCTGCCCTGGCTGCCGGCCGCTCGGCTGCCCCTGACAGTTACCAAGGACAGGAGCGCGGACGCTGGCACTGGAGAGTCCGGGCCCAGCATGCAGCTCATTTTGCACCGCACTTATTCAGTGTGGCCCTGCCCTGTGATTTTCCCTGCATTTTCTATGTGATCATTTACACAGTCACATGTTCACTCTGTCCCCAGTCGCCAGCATTGGCAGTTTGTCACATCCATTGATTTCACTCAAATGGCAATTTACATGGATCGCTGTCCACAGTCCTGAGAAAAATCTCATCTCCCCCTGAAGAACTGGCATTGGCTCTTGAGGACCACAGGCCATCATCACTAAGTGCCCAGTGGAAACCAATGTAACTTTAAACAGCCCTGTGGACACTATCAGGGGACAGCCACGCTGCTCCCAGGCATCATACATGCCAAAGTGCCCTTAGAACTGGACACCACCTAAGACAACAAAGTGTCACCAAAGTTATAAAGTACGCAGTGTTGAACTTTCTGTTTGCATGACAATACTATGACAAGATTACTCATGGGGCAGTGAATACCATCGATAACCCCCTCTGTGTTTTTGTGTAGCAACAGAGTACACCCAAAGGTCACAGGAGTATTCCCAATGAGGGCCTGTGGGTGCAGACACTCTGCATAAATTGCCTCCATGTATGAGATGAAAAACTTAAGACCTCATGTCACAAATAAGGAAGCTGAGGCCCATGGACTTCAAGTAATTTGCCAGCTTCACACAGCTAATCAGTGACTGAGGTGAAATTTGCACTCAGGTCAGCTGGACTCAGAAACCCACCGTGTTACCCTCATGTTCTGCATCTGCCTCATGAACATGTCTCAAAGGAACTTTTTTGTTTTCCCAGCTTGAGGTTTTCCTTAGAGTCACTGCTTTCTCCTTGAAAGTTCCTGATTTATCTCCTTCTTCTTCCTGCATGCTTTGGTCTTCAAAGACTGACAGTGCCTCTCCCGTTTCTTTTCCAAAATACTTTTTAATGACACTTCGTGGTGAAGAGAGGGATCCTATGCAAGGAGAGAGATGAGTGAATGAAGTCATCGTATTCCCTAGACCCCAACGTATGCCAGTTCACAGCACACCTGAGAAGAGGGAAGGAGCTCAATCACTTAGATCTGCGCTACCCAGAAAATGGAAAACTTCTGACTCACTGACTCGCCGTGGACTTATTCCCATGGTCACAATACTGACGTGAAAAGTGAACCTTCAAAACTGCCATCAATGCAGCACCATGAGCTCATTAGAACTCACCATTATTTAACAAATGCAGACACATCATTGGCTGTGCCAAGCATTGGTCTAAGTGCTGTAATACTGACTCATTTCAACTTCGCAGCAGCTCTGTGAGGTAGGCCCTGATGTGCTTTGCCCTGTGCAGGTGGCGATTCTACCAGCTCTGCCCACTGTGCCCTGGGTACATGCTTGGTGCTGTCCTGCTCCCGAGTTGTTGAAGACTCTCCGTGTCTATGGACCTGTAAGGCATTTTACAGACAAGGCTGGCTCAAGTCCATAACAATGTTTTCTCATATCTGCATGCAGCTTTCCACTGTTCCAAGAACTTCCCTAAATCTCACCTCGTTCCATCCTCACCGTGATGCTCCGAGGAAAGCATGCCTCCCTGATACGGAAGGGAGGCCCGGGTCAGAGGGTCCAGCTCGCCAGCTGCAGAATGACTGCTCCGGCCACTACGACCAGGGTGGATGCAGAAGCACGGATGGCTTTACAGACATATAAGGAAGGAAACGTGAGAAAGGTCCTGGCAGGACTTGCTGAGCTCTGAAAGGGCAGCTTCATGCTTAGAAAACGTCACCCCCAAGATTCCCAGGGTGATTGTAAAGCTGGAGAACCACGGTGAGGACCGAGGTGGTCCGGAATGAGGTGAGAGAACCGCTTCACTGGGTAGAGATTTTGATCAGCTGGCTTTCCTTCACTCTTGAAACAGAGGGAGCACTTTGTGAAGGTGTCTGTCCTCTGTGAAGGTGTCCGTCACCCACCTGGCGAACAAGTCTGCTCAGTCCTCCCTGCTGTGACTTCTCTTTGCCCCTGTATCTCTTTTCAGTGGTGGTGTGGTGAGGGTGCTACCATTCTCCACAGAAATGAGCAGGGGGTGAGCTCCTGTCCCAATATATAATAGTCCTAACAGCATGGACTCTCCTGTGTGGGTCTAGGGTTTTGATCAATAAGAGAATCATACTGCATTTCGTGGAGTTTAGACATACGGCCTGTAAATGTGCACACGGCATTGGCCGATGACAGCAAAGCTAGCAATCTGAAGAAGCAATTTTGACACATGCTGGTGCACAAATGTCTTCGCAACAAATTATATTTCTTCCCAAGATGTCTGGTTACTGTCCATGAGGACCACATCTACCCAGTGATGGGATCATATAAAGTAGATTTTGCTCACAGTGACACCGCCTTCCCTGTGAGCTGGCCCCGGTGACTGCCGGTGTAACTCAACACAGACTCAGAAGGACAGACTGGAGGAAGGACCTGTGCTGAGGGTCTTCATGGACCTTCCCCAGAGCCAGATTACAAAGATCAGGGCACAGTTCCAGGAAACAGCAACCCAGAGCTGTCTAGCACCCCAGTTTCCATCCATGTTCTGAACCTGATAAGGAACCCACCTCTATCTTTCTTCTAGTATGTTCCTAGCTTTTTCTCTCCCAGGACCAAAAGTAGGGAATGCCAATTTTTAAAGATTTCTTCCATAAATGGTCAAAAGACCCTGGTTCAAACCATTTGAACAAAACCCTGGTTCAAACCATTTGAACAAAAGGACAAGTAGCTGTCCCCTCTTCTCCTCTTGTGATGATTGTAGGCAGAGGTAAGAAAAAGATCCAGTCAAATATGAATTACGGCTTCATAACATATGCACACCCTGTGTCCCAGACAATGGGAGAACCCAGGACCCAGAGGAGGAAATGAAGTGTTTCAACTTTAAACATCCAGATAGGGAATTAAAAATAATCCATTAAATCAGCCCAGACCAGTTCAAACCACAGAAGTGTATTCCTGACAAGCTTCCACACTTCCTTTCGATGTGTTACATTGATTAACACCCCAAACGATTGATCCCATCTGTTTCATTTTCTTCCTTTCTTCATCCTCTCACACTGCACTCTGGGGGTATGACATTGTTCATTTTGAAAATCACTGGTTCCAAGAGAAGATTTGGAACAGAAAAATAATAATAATAACTCTTTGAACTGTATTGTTTCAAGACACAAGGGGGAATCTAAGGTAGGGTGTGCATGAAAGAAGCTTTAAATAGTGGTAATTCTTTATGATTCAGTAAAACATCAAGGTTTTACATTTCAGAAACTAGCAACCAAGGGCATTTTAAGTGTAAATGCAAGTAATTGAATCTATCTAGGATATTGAAGAGGATTATTTCAGGCCATCATTTCTCATATCCTGCGCAAATATTTAGTAGTAAAATACCATACTTTACTCTATGCAAAGGTCAGAGAAATCATAAAACACTGATTCTGGACATAGTCCTGTGCTGGCAGGCCTATCTAGAAAACACCTTGTGTCTGTAGAAAGAAATGGAATCAGCTGTTACAATTAGCCCGGAGGAAAGATTGCTGACTCAAGGTCACCTGCTTGCATAATAGATGGGCCATGATGCCTGAAGGCTCATGGTCTCGAGGGCTCTTTTTATCTCAAAGACCTTCCCGATTTGAATGCTTTTTCTTGGTCTTGGGGAAAGACAACAATAAACATTTTGACTGCCTTAGCGTTTCAGGTGTACAAAGAACTGGGGCATGTGTGTTCTCGTCCGATGTCCATGACAACTCTGCGGTTATCTCCCCTCATTTTACTGGAGAGTCTCAGGAGGGTTAAATGCCCTTCCCAAGACTAGAATTTGAAGTTTGGTCTTGTACCAAATGCAGGACATTTTTTGTCTTCCTGAAATTTTCTTTACTTGTAGTGTTCACTTAAACAGCAATACAGACGTTAAATAAGTTTTAGCTTGAAGATACACACTTGGCCCTTGAACAGCATGTGTTTGAACTGCGTGGGTCCACTTCTACATGGTTTTTTTTTTTCCAGTTAATACCTGTACTGTTTTTTATCTACAGTAGGGGGTCTGCAGATGCAGCCGGCCAACTGTATTCATTGTTCTACACCATTTGATAAAGGGGACTTGAGCACCTGTGGATTTTGGTATCCAAGGGGAGGTCCCCAAATCTATCCCCCACAGACACTGAGGGACAATTTAAAACTGGGGGGAGTCAAAAGTTATACGTGGATTTTTGACTGCTCAGGGGTCAGTACCTCTAATCCCCATTGTTGTTCAAGAGTCAACTTTGGCAAATTAAAATCTGCTATCAACCAATAAAGAAAACTCTGTATGCCAAAATGATTTGACAAAAATTATAATATGCATATGCAAATCAGCAATCAGAATCACATGGACTCTGAAAAAAACCTTCAAAACTCATCTGGCCAGTGTGGTTCAGAGGTTGAGTGTTGACCCATGCACCAAGAAGTCACCAGTTTGATTCCTGGTCAGGGCACATGCCCAGGTTGTGGACCCAATCCCCAGTGGCGAGCATGCAGGAGGTGGCTAATCAATGTTCTCTCTCATCAATGTTTCTCTCTCTCTCTCTCTCTCTCTCTCTCTCTCTAAAACCAGTAAAGAAAAGGAAATTTTTTTTAATCTTTGAAACTTGCTCATACTCATTCAGGAAACTGATAAGTATGCTTCGTATTCTCTCAAACCATAGGCATTCCTAGGAGAAAGAAAAAGAACAAAGGGAAAAGATAGTTCTCATTAGACAAACGAAAGCTTTGTCTAAAGAGTATTTTCACATTCAAGACTCTTTCCTTGCCTGCAGCCTTCTCAGAGCCCCTCGATCCCCGCGCTACTCGCATCCCCTGGGACGCCGATGCGAAGAAGGACGCGTGAGGCACAGCCTATTATCTCGGTGTATGATTTCCCTGTACTTCCAGGGTTGGCGCCCAAGTTCTTTGATGTGAGTTATTTATGTTTAAGAACAATGGCTGAAGATGAAAGCGTGAAGACACCCTCTTGAGCTATTACTCTGTTTGAGAAGAGTAACAATTTGGTGCCCTAGGTGATGATGTCATGAGTTGGCAAGCATGAATATCTTAGGGACCCTCTGTGCTGTTCTTCCCCAGCTCACCAAGTGGAAAGAGTTGAGTAGAGGAGCGGATAGTAACTAAAATTCAAATTGTAAATAAGTCTAGAGACCAAGTTAACTAGATTTTTAACTGACTGGAAATACAGACATTCTGATTAAGGAAGTGGAGTCCTTGTAAGTTGGTATTAATCACTGGCACTGAGTTGGGAGTGTAGACAAGAACACACAGGGATGGGACACGGGACATGTGTTTTGGTTAGAAGGCACAATCACTGTGACCCCGTGTCTATGTGCAGACCTCAGGTTCCTCCTTTGCAGAAATAGAAGGTCAGGTTGGCTAAGTGAGTCTACGAGATTTCTGATACATGTTCTCTCTGGGATTTACTGGGATATTCGAGCCAAATCTTGGCTCTACCTCTAACAGTATTGCACCATTAGTCCAGACACTTCAACACTCAGAGGTTTCGGGGGGAAAGAAAGGTGACAAGGTCTTTCCTGTTCATGTCTTCAGTCTATTCTGAGAAAGGAAGACAAAGATGGAGTCCTTGAGGGTAATAAACTCATGCACCCCACTCTGCAACTGCATTTAGTAATAGTGGAAGCCACAGTCAGTGTTTCTAGCCAGCTCCTTACTCCTGTGTGTACATATCTGCATCTAGATGTTTATAGATGTCTAAAGATGTCTAGATACTCACCTTGGTATAGATATCTAGATATAGATGTAAAGACAGATAAATAAATATGAGTTATTCATGTATTTTATATACTTATAAATTCACACACACACACACACATACTCACTGAAGCTCAGGGTCATTATTTAATATACTTTCACCTCTCAAACAAGGTTTGTAGTGTTCATTTGAACATCTCTGAACCTCAGACTCTAGCACACAAACTAGCAGAGCAAAGCACAGAACATCACAGGCTGAATAGTTGGAAGGATCTGAGCATCAACCTTCACCTGAAATCGGTGACTCCTGGCAAGTTTCCTACATTCTCGGAGCCTCAGCTGCTTCATCTCTAAAAGGAATTTAGTTTCAGTTCTGCTCTTAAAGAGTTTTTGTGAAAATGAAGCAAGATTCTGTATAAAACATAAACTTAAGTGTCCTACTTTGAGCCAGTGGCAAATATCCTGACATCACTTCTGTGCCCAGCTCAGTGCTTGAACCGCAGACACGTGGCTTCCCCCGTGGTTCTTAGGGTCCATGCAGAGATGGAAGTTAGAACAACAAACAAAACCACCACACGTCATAATGGTGCAATTGCAGTTCTGGTAAGAATGATGATGGAAATCTTGGGGTGCTGTGGATGAGCCCACGGGGAGACCCCATCCAGCCTGTATTGAAGCCACACCTTCCTTGGCACAGGGGCAGAATCTGGACTTGAGAACCAGCGTCTTCCCCTCCAACCTGGAACCCTGGTGTCTGCTCCTCGTCCAGCCCCCCAGCTGCCAGGTTCACTCAGGGTCATGGCTCCTGCTGGGAGCCCCACTCCCAGTTCTTTGTTCTGTGGGAAGAGCAGGGACTGGCTCAAACTGGCTTAAGACGCATGGCAGTGACACTGGATGGGCAACAGGGTGACGCTGGCTCCTGATCTTCTTCCAGCTTCTGCTTATCATCGTGTTAGGCTGCCAAGCTGTGCGGAAGAAACAGACGAAAGACAATGGCAGATTGTCAGCATTGCTCACTTTCCACCATCCTTGAGTTAAAATATTTGCAATCATGAGTGAGCCTCTTCTTTAAAGGTCTTTGCCCCGTGCAGTACAAACATGGCCACGCCATTGTTTTCCCCTCATCTATTATGCATGAGCTGATGCCAAATAAATAAAATACAGAAAATAGCACATATCTATGCTAAAATTGTTTGCATAAATTATACCAAAAATTATATACCAAAAAGTGAATGGAGGAGAGGTAAAGACTGGCTTAGGTTTGATCTTAACCAACGTCCAAATCAGGATCTAAATTAAGTGTTAAAATCCAGATTTCGACTTTGTTGCTCCAACCCCACCAAGATCATAAGCGACATCTAAGCCAGAAGCTGTACCATGTCACACTCCAGGACAGGGAGGGTCAGTATATCCGAGCTTTCTCAGCAGCACCTTTGCCTGTGTGATCACTGGGATGCCAGTGGGACCGTGAATTAACATCAACTGCTTGGAGGCGACTGTGTTTGTTGGTGATGTTGCCTAAAACATCTTTCCCTGGTTTCTCAACTCCGGAACGGGTTTTCGTCAAAACCTAAACAGGGCGAATCTGGGTCAGTGCAGGTGGGCAGCTCAGGAGTTTTTCAGGCAGAGTCCTACGGCTGCATTTTGAGATACAGCTTATGCTTTCAAATATCTTTTATATTGTACAGAGCAAGTGGGCAAGTCATGCACTTTCCAGCGTTCGCAGGAATTATCAGTAGCTTTCCAGCGGTTCTCAACCTGTGGGTCACGACCCCTTTGGGGGTGGAACGACCCTTTCACAGGGGTCGCCTAAGACATAACAGTAGCAAAATTACAGTTATGAAGTACCAACAAAAATAATTTTATGGTTGGGGGTCACCACAACATAAGGAACTGTATGAAAGGGCCATGGCATTAGGAAGGTTGAGAACCACTGCAACTGTGCTGTCGGTGGAGTAAAACTACTGAACACGGCACAGACAAGAGACCTGGTTTGATTGCATTTATTCGTCTGAAGTGAGCCAGATGGCAAAATGTCCCTGCAGTCTGAGACCGACCTGTAATATTCACCCATTCTTTCCAAATTATTTACCAAATGGCTTGACTAAACAATCATAGAATGCTTTATATGGACTAGTCAGTGTATACTGATTCTCAAGTATGGATAAACCAATGAAGCAGCGTTATTAGTCCCCATTTCACAGATAAGGAAACTGAGGTCTCATTTACCTCACTTGTCTAAAGTCAGGGCACTGGAGCTAGGATTTGAAATCTCTCTTTCATCAATGAGCCATGACCCATCAGCTCACTACACAATGATTGGAACATTCTAATTGTTTCCAATGTTTCCTAGAGGAATTATTTTTCTCTTATATAAAGAAAATAATCTGGAAATTTCCAGGCCCATAAGGAGCTTGAAAGGGGTGCATGTAAAGTAGTAAATAACAGAAGTATTTGTTTATCATTTTCATTTCAACGTGTTAATGCTTGCTAATGACTTTTACAGTGGATTTTTTCCAAACCATTACTATTATAATTAATAGCTTATGTGATTTAAATGCAAAATGCAATTATGGCTGGGTTCTTTTCCTTCTTATATTTCCATAGAATTTTTAAGGCTCCATAACTATAGCCCTAAAATAATAGGATAACCCTGAATAAAATATGCAAAACTATTTCACTTTGCAATCTACCTCCTCCTCGTAAATATTACTTTCTTTCATCCAAATGGTACATTTGGCACTAAAACTATAAGATGGAAGCACTGTCTATCTTTCATCTCATTGTTCCCTAAATAGAGCAACCCACTGAAATCCCTCTCCTAAAAATAAAATAAAATAATAATTTTTTTAAAAAATCGGACTCAGATCCAAACACCTCCATCTCTGTGCAATATATCTCTTTTGCAAAGGGAACAGTCAAAAGATATAAAGGGGAAAAAAAACAAAAAACAGGCAGACTCTGAAAATGAATAACCCCTAAGAGGCTGTCTCCAAGGAATTACAAATCTTAGTCCCCTTCTGAGGGAGCAAGGTCTCTGAATTTCTTAGAGAGCTATTTCCCCCTTGGCACCAATGAATTAACTAGTTAAAAACTGTTTGGTTGGAGAAACAGTCGCTGCATGTTTCTGAGAGTACGGAAATACAAGGTGCTGTCCGTTTTGTCTGAAGCTGGAACCTGGATCCCAGGGCAGAGCCCTCCTGCCAGCTGTCCCCTAAGGCTTCTCCCAGAGAGGCTGGCTCTGCCTTGTGTCTGTCCCTCCCTCGGTGCAGCCTCCCTCTCCAGCGCGTCCTGGGCAGCTCCCTCCATCCAAAGGGGAGCTGAGTTTGCAAGCTGACAGGGAATGCAAAGGGCTGGTGGTGCTGATGTCAGAGCCAGCAGACAGTTGTGATTGGATCTAATTAGACTTTGCAGCAGCAAATAGACAAGCTCCCTGCGTGATTGGCTTCAAAGTGGCTGGTGCCCAACAACTAGCAGAGGTGCCAAAGTAGAAGCCCTGCGTGCAGAGCCCAGACCGGGAAAGGCCTCCGGGAAGAGGAGAGCGAGCGCCCAGACTGCCAGCGCACCTTGCCTTCGCGGCTCCTCCCGTCCCTGGAGCGCTTGGCACGGGGGCTCAGATCACAGGCTTGCAGCCCAGCTGGAAACAAGTGACAGAACAATTTGAGAAACAGGAGGGAGGGGGCCGCGTGAGTGCTCTGTCCTAAAAAGTGAGCCCGCTCCGCTCCCCGATTTGCAGAAGCAGAAGCATTTAGCAGAGGCGGCGGCAGCGGCGGCAGGAGCAGCAAAGGTGAATTTGGTTGAGAAAGGATTTCTGTCCTGTTCTACTTATCGAATTTCAGCCATGGCATCGGTGCTGGGGACCAGCAGAGGGTCCGGAGGGCTGAGCAGCCAACTCAGATGCAAGTCTAAGAGGCGGCGGCGGAGGAGGTCCAAGAGGAAAGGTAAGGACCCGGCGGTCGGTGCGCCTCCTGCTAACTCTCCTCTCTCCTCCGCGGTCCTCTGGTCTGTGGGCTTTGCCCGTTTCCAGCAGCTTCCCTTTGGGATGCTGGTGGGATATCAGTGCACAGCAGAGCGCTTGGGAGTTCAGACCCCTTTGTAAATGTCCAGGGGCTTTTGCCAGCCCAGAGGGGACAGTGACAGAGCCGCTGGCTCAGCAACGCATTGGCTAGGAGCAGGTGAGGAGGAGGAGAGGGCAGAGGAAGGGGCTGTTCCTACTTCTGGAGGATAGTTCCGTCTCTGGTCACTCCGGGCCATCAGCACTGCCCCTGACCCTGTCAGAGGCAACATTAGCGCACGGTGCCAAAGGAAACACGCACCTAAGCCAGCATCCCTGAAAACCAGGTATGAGACATTGTGCCAGCTTTTCCATCCAAACTGTCTTGGAGGAAGGAGTGGGCTGGCAGTCGCCTCCCCAAATTGGCTGACAGTTTCTACTGAGTGTGATTCCAGTTGTTTGTAAACACTAAGACCTACCAAGAGCACAGGCTCCTCCCGGGGACATAGGCGGAAATTAATTCATGAAAGAGAACTAGGCATTACAGCTTGTTGGGGGGCAGGGGGCTGCAAAGCAGAGGAGGAGAGAGAGCAGCCGACAGGTTACTACTGACACACTGTCATGTTGGTGCCTAGTTACTGAAATTCTTGGAGATCAGCCACCCTGAAGTTAGCAATTGCCTCTCCAGCCCAGGGCGTCCACAGGGGGGCTGATGTAAAATCAGCAATTGCTCCACTCAAAATGCCAGCACCGCCTGTGTGCGCGCCTTGCAAGGATGAGAAGTCTCCACTGCCGTGTCCTTCCCAGAGAGGCGCTGGCTGCAGACAGCTGCTTGTTAGGAGTCTGCAGGAGAAAGTTCAGTTCTCACTGTGATTTGAAATTGTGTTGATTATTTTTTTTTTAAGAAAATGAATGTAGAGCCCTAAGAACAGTTGGAAAGACACAACTAAAATGGATCAGGTTTTCCAGTTAGGTAGGGCTGAGGTTATCAATGCTCCCCTGAGTATGTTCATCTTCTCGGTGGTGGCCTGAGATAAGTTTGTGCCACCTCTTCTTCTAAACACTTTCAAACAGTCCTCAAGTCCTTCATGACTTCTTCCAACAGCAGAAATTAGCCAGACAGTTGGAAGACATAATGGCAATATCCAGCAGTCACTAATTATGACTGCATGTCAGGACCGCAAGAGCCGAGTGACAACTTTCCTTGAAAGGTTTCAGAGCCTTTGGTTTCCAAACCGGAGGGATTTTGTAATCCTACTATAACACAGATGATACAATACATGCTGGCCACTCACTTTGTCCTCTGACATTTCATTTTGAAACAAATCTGTTAATGTCCTCCAAAAATAACACAAACAAAAAGTGGCATCAATATTGAGAAAAATCGCAGAATTTAATAATGAGTATAACTTTTAAGGGAGGAAAAAAATATTATCTTACGGACTTCAAGAGTTCATGTTTCCCAATATTTTTGTTTAGTCCATTTAAATATTTGAAATCGAAGAGTATGGAGTAATGTTGCATAATAAAGCAATCTACAGAAATAACCTATATACTGATAGACATTGATGCCTTTCTCCAAATTGACTTTTCTTCCTTTTGAATAGCAGTCATGCTGGCTTAGGAAGCATTCATTTTGGGAAAGAAAAACAAGAAACCTGAAGGAAGATTTCATCTGCTAGAAACTTAACTCGAACAATTCCCAATAAAATTCTAATATGCAAAATTGCTATGCCTTGGTTATTTTTAATATACCAAGTCTCTTTTTTCTCATAGCCGAAAACTGGAGGGGAAAAGGATAATCCACACGATATACTGGTTTCTGTTACTCATAGGTGTATTGTGGCAGGGGGTGGATTTCCTGTGGCATCTGCTGACTGCTAGCTTGTCAGGAAGGAGAGTCAAATCCAACTACTAAGCATTCACTTTTTAGGGAAAAGCTAACAATGTAAATGTAAGTGATTAACTTAAAAGAAAACATAGCAATTATGGGACACATTGAATGTTGTTTGCATTTTCCTGGGAATGGATCAGTTTATGTATAATTCCAAGTAACTACAGCTGCTTGGTTTTTGTTTTGTTTTGCTTTTCTCTTCTATCGGGACAATGCTGAATTTAAATTATGTTCTAGTACTCGTGAATCTTAACAACAGTAATTGAATAGACTAGCCTCAGCCTTTAAGCCGATCTAATATTATAACTCTGTGTATGTCACCATTCACAATCCAGGTGTGTGTTGGTGGTTAAAGAAGGGCTCTTAGGAAGGCTCCGTTAGTACTGACAGAAGCCACTGACTATCAGCACAAAGCAAGGGCTCTTTTTATATGTGAATAAACAAGTAAAGGTAAATGTTAACCGTTTTTGCCAATGATATTTATTTTACCTCCTACTCAAACGACCAAGAGTCGTTTGGGGAGGTACATTTTAACTTGTAGTCTCCCAGTGCTGTGAAATGCTGTCAGCTGTCTACACGCATCCTCTAAAAGTAGCTGTGGTCGTGGTTTCTTTAAGTACTCTTTTTTGTTGTGCAAAGAATCTATGGGCTCTGAAATAAACATCTGTAGCTATAGCTTGTGTGGAATTGATACAATACTTTCATTATTAATAATGATCCACAGCCTCGGAAATGAGATAGGTTCCTGTCCTAGGTGTTTTTCAGTCACTCTACCACGCAGGAAGTCATATAATCTTTAAAGATCAAAAAACATTTTTTAAAACTTACTAGCCAGAATCTTCATTTCTCTCTCAAATAAACTTTAAAGGAGACACTCAGAGCAGACCCCGCTCACCCACCAGTTCATTCCCTTCTGTTGTTTGGTCAAGACCGGGTTCCTTGCAGTTTTTACATCTTTTCTGTGTATTTTTTTTTTCAGTTGAAACTTTCCTTTAGAAATTTTGAATGACTTACATTTTCTGAACAAATGACAAATGTCAAAATGTGACTTTTGTGTGGGAGAAAACAGGCAGCTAAAAAAAAAAAAAAAAAACTGAAGAATACAAGGAAACCTTGTAATTTTTACACACGCTCGAATCCCGTGTAGTGTGTGAGAGACAACGTCGGCTTGATCTGCTTCTGTTTCATTCAAAGATGTGGACAAAATGCTGAGGGCACTGGTCATTCATAGAGAGACTGGCTGCTCCCTGCTCTTCCTAAATGCCCACAGAGCTCACATTTCTCGTGGGGAAATCTAGAGACAGCTCTTTATTTTATAGTACTGGGTAGAATTATTCACAACCAAATCTATGTTGTGTGGTCCCATTAGAGCAGTCTGCCAGGATTCAAAAGGGACTGAAACTATGAACATTATAAAAGTATATTATTTTAACCCAAGATAACAAAAGTAAAGATTTAAGGGTTTTGTTTTGTTTTAATTAGTATCAGCCCCAGTGGGTAGAATAAGAGGGAACATTCATCAGAACAGAATAGTATATAAAGAAAAAAAAAAAACATTTAAAATGTTATCAATTAATCTCTGAACCGTTGGTTGCCTTCAGGGTAATAGTCTGAGGAATCTTGTAGGTGTGTATTTAATTGTTAAATAGTACATATATTTTGTTTCATATATTTTTGCTCTTTCTTTTACGAGTGTAGTGTTCCTAAAAGAAGCTATGCATTAGTATAAAGTGCATTCTATAAATAATGAATGTATTTAATGTTCGATTCATTACTATACATAATGTATAAAATGACTGAAGTTTCTGGGGGAAAAAATTTTTTTAATTGTTCTTTTAATGCAAACATATTTGGAAACAGATTGGGAACCAGCACAAATGTCACTGGTTCCACGGCATAAGCAGGAGGGTGAGGTTTTGAGTCAGGCGCACCAGTCACGGACACAGAGGAAGGCAGGAACTTGGCGGAACTCCTCGGAATGCTGTACGACAGTCGCGTGTAAGTCAGGTGCAGCGCACAGGCCTTTTCTCCTTTTGAGGCATTTGACAGCAAAGTAAGTTAACTCTTAAAATGTAGATATTGGTCCAGGGTGACCAGTTACACAGTTGTAGAAACATGGAGGTGAATTTTGCCAAAGCCCTTTCGAGGGGTAGCTCTGTAAAGGTGAGCTGAGGAGTGGCAGAAGGCGGGAGGACCCGGGCTGGAGCGCTGTGAAATGCACACAAAAAGTTGGTCCAAGGACCGGAATAAGGCGGAGCAGATGAATGACAGACACGGGCTTGTTGTGAAAGGAAGTTCCGTGAAAAGTTAATGAAATAGAAAGATTGTGCTGAGGATGAAGGTGGAGAGGCCATGTCGCCCTGTGCGCCCTGCAGTGCCAAACCAGCAGATGTCCTTTGGCTGGTGGGAGCACAGGTCCTCGGTGCGCAGCCACGCAGCCCGCTCACGCCACTGGCCACCCTCTCGGACAGCTCGGAGAAAGGACTGGGTTTAGTGATAAAATTAAATTGACTAAACAGTTTGCCATCATCTAATGGTGTAGGGCTCGCTCTCTCTCTCTCTCTCTCTCTCTCTCTCTCTCTCTCTCAGAATTTGTATTAGTACCTCTGGTTTCTGGTGACCCGTGTAATAGCAGTGATTTAAGATTGTGTCGAGGGCATGAGATATGATGAGGGAACGTGAATTTTGAATAAAAACATGAAATTCATGAGTCCGTATCTAAATAGTAGTGATTCAGTTATTGCAGAAGTACTATCCCAGAAAAGCATATGTAAGGAAATGCAGAATTAGGAAACTGTACTTGTCCTTTTGAGGGGTAGGAAGATAACTTATGCTCTGAAAGCATCCAATGTTCAATTTTAATAAATAAATCTATATATATCATGTTTGTTGTTGTGTGTGTGTATATGTATAAATACACACACACATATCTATATATACAGAATAAACATGGTTAAAACATTTGAGCAAATTTTATATCTCCTGCTTCTTTTTCTAAAATACTGGAAATATGGAATATGAACAGTTTTGGGCAACTCATAAAACGAAAAATGACTGCTCCACTTTGTTCTTTGTCACTTAAATAAACTCTGCATTTGGCAAATTGGGCTCTTAATTACTAGCAAATGAGATTTCAAAAGGGATACATTTCCACGTGGTAAGCAAAATTTTAAAAGCACTTATTACAACCATTTCAAAACTAAAAGAAAATAATAATAAAGCAAATGCCAGGTGAAATATGAAAAGCAAGGATGTCCTATATTGCAAGAAAAAGCTCTTAGCATGGCACAGCCTGGGGTGCGGCAAACAACCCGATTCATGTTAAGTGTCTGTAACTAGAGTGAACCTAAATTAACCTCTATCTTCCCAATGAAATGTTTTCCCTCCACTGAAATACAGAAATACATGCTGTTAAATACTTAATTATACAAAGAAAATTATTTATTTGTAGATGTTCATATATTATAATTCATTTGAGAGTGTGCCCCTATAAAATAAGAAGATTTTACTTTCAAAAAGAAGGGGGAAAGTCTGTGTAAATCTCCATCCACATGTAAGTCTGACATGCTCCCATGAAACTCGAGAAAACAGGAAAGAGAGATGCATTTGGAAATTTAAAAACATATGTTCTTGTACTTGCATACGTGATACTCTTAGTTCTCAGACACTCCCTTTGGGGGATTAAACTTCCATTTATTTGTTTATTTTATTTAAAAGGACTGGGGGCTATTGCATCCCATTTCTTGACTTTGTTTAATCAGCATCGCAGCAAATGTGGCTCATAGAGCCCCGAGTCTCCTGCAAATTTATGAGTGAATTTAATTTCCCAGGAAATTCATCAAAGAAATAGCTTAGAAGGATATGTTTTCTTTTTAAGAGGTCTGTAATTTTCCCCATATAAACTTGGCCACTTGCAAAGGCAGAAGGTTTTTTCCTAAAGAACAATAAACATTTGAAAATAAAGAGTTAATCAGAGTTCCTGGATCCTCTCCATACACTGTGGCTATTTAGTCACCTTTTATTCTGGTTACACTATTGAGAATGATGGGCTGCAAAATAATTTCATTTTGTCGTTTTATTGATGGGAAAGGAATACAATTAGTATCTGGTTTTTGGTAACAAAGTGGCTAGTAAATGTCATCTTTGTGTGATAAAATACATACACATATACACAGATATGTGAACTTACTATGATCTGTTTAAATTATGAAAATTTCCCAATAGTTAATAAATCTATTTTTAAATCTCAAAAAATAGCACACAGATAATGTAAATGTTATATTTATATCAAAGAGGTCATTTTGTGCTTGATTAAGAAATAATGTCCATAAATGGAGCATTTATATAAACAATGCAAAGAAGCATTTTGTTTTAAGATGGAAGAGACATGTAACATCAAGGCTCAGATGCCTGGTAGATTTTACATCATTACTTTTGAATCTCTAAGTGATTACATTTTTAAAGCTTTTTCAAAGAGGTGTACTCTTAAAATGACAGGGTCGAAGGTGGCTGGAGGGGCTGCTTTGACGCGGAGAGGACCGTTAGAGTCTCGTGTTTGTGTTACTGCTAGTGCACTTGCAGCGTGAGCACTCACCGTGGCTGGTCTGAAACCGAAAAGTCCAGCTCTGTCTCCACACCTGTATGATCAAAATCTCCGGTGCATGAGGAGGAGAAGTCACCATGGAGACAAAGGTGTACCAGGACAGGTATTATCCCTAAGGTGAATTACCTGTTCACTTTAGCTAAAATCTGGTTACCTCCATCCCGTCGAGCACTTCTATAACGGTGCCCACAGAGAACTTATTTACAAACACGATCAAGGTTTCTTTCTGTTGCTGTGGCTTCCCTACTTGGATGATAAATAAAACTCCTATTACTCAGAATATATTAGTAAACCCTCTTCTCTGGAGTTCCTACTCCACGAGGTGAATCTCACACCTAAATGATAGCTCAACACTTCCAGGTGATTTGCACATAATAGAAAGTGTTCCTGAACATGCCTCAACCAGGATGTGTGTTGAGGAATTTTATAGATTTAATTAATCTTTGCTGCTCCATTTAGCTCAGATGAAATCTCTGATTCTTGTTTCCCACAGCCGATAGACAGAAGATTTGCCTCATCATTTTGCAATGTCTTCCGTGATTTCTCAAATATGTCTTCTCAATGTGGTATTAAAACAGAACGGAGGGGGGACTCAGTTCTCTGAAACTGGGGAGCTAGTCACTGCTGAGAAACGCTCACCCAGTCAAATCCCTTCTATGGTTAAAAACAAACAAAAAGTGGGGGCAGTGCTGTTTCTGAAAGATGCAGGACTTGGGAACCATAATAGACTAGCTCAAAGCATGCACCCTGGGCACAAATAATTGATTAAAAACATGATTTTATTGGGCTAAGTCCGTCGGAAGTACACAGATTTTCTTCCTTGAAAATGAATGCAATCTTTTCTAAAAGTTTAATTGCTTTTGGAAAAGTGCAATTTAATAAACATGACAGAAACGTCAACAAAATAGATGTTGACCTCCTCTGCACCCGAGTCTGGCTGGGTTCACTCATCCCTGTCTGTAACAGATGCTCCGCTCCCGTTTGGCTCATAGCTGTGGAAATAGATGTGTCCTTAAAGGAAACACACGCTCTCTTTTTAATAGACTGTGTTCCGACCTGAGAGCTGAAACAAAATGTACACAAGCTCATATACTTTTTGACATGCACAATTAAAAAAAAAAAACTGATTTATAAATTTGGGTGGTGAGCAAAATAATTTTCAAAATAATACCATTTACTATTCCTTAAGGTAACTAAAAACATACAGGGTCTAATTTAACCACAGACATAAAGATGTTTTGTTTGTGCTTCAACTCTAAATATTAACAATGTAGATCAAAGTGTGTGAGGGACTATCCAGATTCTAATAAGAATTCTAACAGAAAGTGACTTTTTCACTCAAAACATGTGGTTCAAGGGGAAATGTTTTTTAATTCAGATGGGTCTATGCTGCTAATTTTCTTTCTGAAGAAGCAACAATTTTGAAATAAAAATAATGGCTACCTCCCTAGGAAAAATACCTTGATGAACAGCAGCTTATCTGTAATGCTGTTAACAATTAAAAAACAAAAACGTGAAGACAGAGGAATGGGGATGACACTGGCTTGGACAGCCCTTGGAGGATATTGCACAGAGAGATGCTGTCCCTCTGATGTAGCCTGGTGTGTAGCAAATCCTGCTCTAGTCCTCACATTCCGCTGTCAGGAACTACAGGAAATGGCCGCTCATTCAGCATTTAGGGTGACAAGGTTATTCATTTTAGATCCAACACATTTGAGAGGTCACATAATTTTATGTTATCACTTGAGTTTTTTAGTCTAATTATTTTTTTTAAAAAGTCAAATTATAATTTGGGCTTTTATATGTAGATAATGAATGGAATTCAAGCCATTAAAAATTACGTGTATATGTGTGTGTTTTCTAGGTTCCTAATATATGCATACAACATATGCAGATGACAGACTTGAGGATTTATTAAAATAATGAATAGTGAAAGATCAAAAGATTCTCTAACTCTGGAACAGAAGTCTAATATATACTCGGTTTTAGATGAACGTTTAAAAAATCATGTATAATAAAAACTTTTGACTAAATTTCTGAAAGCACAAACTCCTTGAGAAATAGTGAAAAAAAAATGGTTAGGTTATGATCATGCTTTATATAGTATTGAGGAAAATTGTAAAAATTTTAAAATATTATTTTTAAAAATGTATTCATAGTTCACACACAGAAGTAAAATAAATCCTTTTTGTTTTTGACACTAATAAAAAACAAGCTGTCCTACATCCATAAAACAAGAGAAAAACAAAAACCATGGTGGTATGAAGGGATTTTACTATTTTAATGGGGGGGGGGCAGACAGAGAGCATCTGAGAGGGGAGGGAAGAGAGAGATAACTTGAAAGTCTCCTTGTTCCTGTGCCCTGTTCAAAGTTCATCTCCCTAAATTGTATGCTCCGCATCTTCCAAAACAGAAAGGGCTCTTGTTTTAAAAGTATAGTGCATTCTATCCAATTCTGCTCTGTTTGCAATTTTGCCTTAAACACTATATATGTGTTCAGACAAGGGCTGATTTGATGTGTGTGAGTACCATTTATTCACTTGTAAATACATCTCCTCTAGCACCTACTATGGGTTAAGCAAGCAGCTGAGAACAAAAACATGCAAGAAAAAAAAAAAGGTTGGCAGGATCCTTCTCTCTGAGCTTAGACTGCATATGTGGATACAGACATACACGCAAATCAAAACAGGGAAAGACAAAATCTCCATGTATCCAGCACAGTATTAGATTCTTGGGAAATTGCTTTAAATACAAAATATGATCATATTTTTTACAAATTTGGGTTTCTATTGTGTTTATTTTATTATTCCAGGTGAAACTCCTATATAAAATATAAATCATTAAACTATAAACTCCTCTCAGTTTGAACAGTTTATTCCCTCCACAGTGTCAGAACATAATAGCTACTCAATTAAAACCCATTGAGAAAATTGATTTCCTTTTTGAAATAAAAATTGCTTCAAGAAATAGCCGGAACAATGCAGTAGAAAGGAACATTTTCTAAAGAGGATATGTACAGATCCTACGTGCCATAGTATTGACTTAGGGAACGGACAGTGTGGGGACAGGCATGGGGGTGATGCTCATAAGCCATCTTTGGGATGATGACAACTAGGGATGAATGTGGCTTCTCCAGTGCTTGTTTTGCAGAATTATCTGCAGGTCTGAATGGCAGACACTGCCCTGTGTGTGTAGTGACTGCTCAAGGATGGGGTTCATGATGAGCTGTGCACTCTCAGAAATGAGCACAGTGGCTACCACGCTGTGTACCATCAATCAATGGCTGCTGCAGAATTAATCATCAGATGTAGATGGCAGATTGACCAAGGGCACCGTCTGGTTTATCTTTAAGGCATTGCCACGTGAAATCAAATGTATTCATTCAACAAACATTGATGGACAACTTTATGTGTCAGCCACCGTGCTAACTAGCAGGCGAAACAGTCACAGGAGCTTTGAAAATATGCTATGAAAGAGCCAGAAGGCACATCTCAACTTGGCGCTGGCTTCTCTGTTGTCCATGTGGAAACAACAGTTTACACAAAACCCTTCAGAAAGCTCTGGAGACACACTTCTACTCTTTTCCAAACTGGCCAAGCTGACGATTGGCATGCTCGTGGGTGTTTGTGAGGATGGATGAGATGAAACCTGCAGACCCGGACAAATCCCACAGATGCTGCTCAGCGAGCAGCCTCTGGCGCCTGGCGCCCCTCAGCTCGACCCTGACGAATTCATGCCAGCCTCTCTCTCCTGAGCCTCCAGCTTGGGCACCTGGCACACCCCCTCATACCTGGTGGTTGCACATCTGTCTTAAATCTGTCATACTGTAACTGGAAAAGTCCAGGCACTGCCCACCATCTTGCTTCCTGGTTCCCAAACATTCAGTTCTGTCCTCATTGCTGAGGACAAGCATTGAGTGCATCTATGGAACCCAAAACTGTAGCACCAGGCCAAGGAAAGTAAGTAAACACAGCATCTAGCCTGTGATGTAGCTCGGCGTTCTTTATGACCAAGTATGGCATCTCTTGGCCTAGACGTCATGGAAACTAAGACGTAGGGCACATCCGAACAGTCCTGCAGGGTCTTCCCACTGCCACCCATTCAATATGTGGACACAGGATGCCTCTCAGAAAAGATGGAAGTCACTGAGTTTGTCCCTTGTTTCTGTGTAGATAGCATGTTTCTTGGTCTTTCTTATCTCTTACCTATTAGATAATTTTAGAATAATCTCTATCTTTCTCTCTTCCCCTCGCTCATCTCCCTCTCCCTCCTCTCCTTCACTCTGTCTCCATCTATGTCTGTCTCTATCTCAAGTACATTAATTAAGCAGGACAGATGTAGAACCCGCACCCAAAGTGCAGCCCGAAGATACAGTTCTCTGGTGCATGTGACTTACTTGGTCACCTTGCTTAGGCAGCACTGACACTGGCTGCAGCCGGCAGTCAGGTAATCATCTGTAGTGATGCTTAAGAATGTCTCCAAACTTGACTATAATGGAAATAATAAAAGTGAAAGTTGATCAAATTGAAACCATGCAATGAATTAAATGCTCCATATTATTTGTATATAGTTATGCATAATAACATAAATTCTACAAGCAGGAACTTGATGTCACTAGGACTGTTTTATCCGTAATCCATGTGGTTAAGAAAATTGTCTTCACTCTTGATTCATCTGGACTTTCCTTCTTTGCTGTTCAGGCTGAGCTGAGCCTGAAGTGTTTTCCAAGGTGGCCTTGACTGTGTATTTCTACTCTGAAATGTTATTTCCTAATATCGAGGTTCTTACCACTAATATTAAAAACCACCTCTGTGTCTGAAAATAGCCAAATTGCACATGTGGATGCAGAGACAGTATCTCCTGTGTTTGAAGGAAGTTGCTGGCCTCCAGAGTCCTCTCGTGGTGGTGCCCAGGAATGCCATCCGCCGCGGTGTGTTCTCCAGGACGCGCAAGCAGGGCCGGGTGGTTGATCCTGCTGTGGTTTTACAGGAAGGGATGGCTTTCCAGTCTAGATTAGTCAAACGTAAGCCCCAACAACTGATGAAGAAAAAAATAAATAGGACATGCCCTGGCCGGTTTGGCTCAGTGGTCAGAGCATCGGCCTGTGGTCCAGAGAGACCCCGGTTCGGTTCCCGCTAAGGACATGTACCTCAGTTGCAGTTTGTCCCCGGCCCTGGTTGGTCGTGTGGGTGGCAACCACTCGATGTGTCCCTTTCACGTCGATGTTTCTCTCTCTCTCTCTCTCTCTCTCTCCCTCCCACTCTATCTGAACAAAATATCAAAAAATGTCCTCGGGTGAAGATAAAAAATAAATAAATAGGACATAATGTGGTGCTCCCCGTGTGCCATGACTGGACACTCGGGTCCAGGAACAGGGGACATGGAGTTATGTTATGTCACAGGCAAAGTGTGTTAATGAACAATTACAGACCTGGAAGTGTCTATTTTGCAGAATGTTAGCCTCATCCAAAAACTTAACCCACACAGGAGGGATGAACTCTGAAAGAGTCGTGTAGTTGAAAACTCTGCTTCAGTGTTTTCAATGAGCTTCTCTTGTTCAGTCAAGTGCAAACCAGCAATGATGAGGCCACTCGACCGACTGCCCATTTGGCCACAGGCAGTAACAACTAAATGTTTGTGACTAATATTTATTGAGCACTTAGGCTGTTCTACTCCTGAAATGTATCTCCGGTGCACCAGTTACCTATCTATAAAATAGGAACAGTATTTGAATTATAAGATTGTGGCATCTCCTTTTACCTTCATTTCATGTGTATATACATGTGCATATACAAGGTGTCCCCCAAAAATGCATACAGGGTGTCTTCAGAGTCTACATTTTGAAAATAAAATGTACTTTAATACACATTGGCTTTCTAATTATTCAAAGTTGTGTACACATTTTTTGGGCCACCCTATATATACTTATATATTCATACAAGAAATGGCAATATGTCTGTCATATTTAGATGACTTATAAATGAACTTGTAAGATAAAATTTAGATAGGTGGGATTTTGTACTTATTAGTCTAAGTTAACTATAGGAAAATGTCTAGGCAGAAAGTGTATTAGTCTGCTCCAGCAGCCGTAACAAAGTAGCCCAGACTGGGCAACAAGAGCAATAGAAACTGATTGTCTCACAGATCTGGAGGCTGGGAGCTGAGACCACGGTGTGGCAGGGTTGGTTTCTCCTGAGGCTCTTGCCTTGGTGTATACATGGTTGTGTCCTCCCTGCATCCTCACACAGTCATCCCTCTGTGTGTGCCTGTGTCCTAATCTCCTCTTATGAGGACAACAGTCAGATTGGATTAGGGACCACCTCAATGACCCCATTTAATTTAGTCACCTTTAAAAAACATCTCCAACTATAGTTAGTTACATTCTGAGGTCCGAGGGGTTGAGGCTCCAGCATATGGATTTGAGGACACACGACTCAGCCACAGTAGACAGAAAAGCACAGTTCTAGTCATCCTGAGAGACATTTTCTGAAAACGAAAGCATGCTGTTAGGTTATGCCCTCTTTCCAGAAATATCATCTCTACCTGAATAAGAGCCAGGGAACTCATAAGTTCCACTTTCATCACCATAATTTCTCTAGTATATAAACCATAATATCTCTAGTGGATGAGGAATACTTGTAGCATCGGACTGACATCAGATTTGATTGAATAATGTCCAGAAAATATTTCTTCATTACTTCATCACGAGCGTTGCCATCTAATGGTGTGAAACTGCAAGACTGTCATCGTATTCTGCGTGTGCTGTCCCTTTCCTGGCCCTCCGCAGACCCGTTCTGGCGAAAGCAGCAGGGACTACGATGACGCGAAGGAGAGTTCCCTTCCACAGTGTACATGGCGTGAGGATCGCTTCCACCCCCCACTGGCCGCTTTGCCACTGAAATGAAATCAATCACGTACCTTTCTTACTGGGAGGCACAATAATCCTAGGAGAGTATTAACTCAACGTTATTTTATGGACAGAGGTAGTGAGACCCAAAGAGACCCAGGGCCCCTTTGAAGGCTAGACAGTGAAAGAGGCTGAGTTGGACTCCAGGTCCTCTGGCCTTAAAGCAGATGCTGTTAGTGGGAAGGGCCCATCGTCCTGGGATTAAACACGTAGGCACAGAAAGGTGGTCATGAGAGGGTGAGCCCCTGGAAGGAGACTTTCAGGGTGAGGGTGCACAAAGGCAAGAGTACGTGTTCTCTGGCAATGTGGAGGCCACATCCAGTGAGCAGATGCCTGTGGAAACATTTCGAGAGCAATGTTACCAACGCCCATAACACTAGGATATGGAGCCGGGATGCAGAAGGGCCTGTAAGGTGGTTCTGCGCTTCCCATTCTCAAGATGATGGTAAATAGGGTGAAACCAGCTCCTAATGTCCTAATGAGTATACGTGTGTGCGTTTGTGTCCTGTATGTTTGTGTGTGTAGATGTGTTTGTAATAAGTAAATACACACACACACACACACACACACACACAAATCTTCCCCTGTGCTTTTATTTACTGAAGTAGCATCCTTAACACAATTTTCTGATTCAAAGGTTTAAAAAAAATTAGATTGTGGAACAACTCAGACATTCAACATGTTCATTTTTTAGATATCTACATGATAATGTATATTGAACTTTGAAGTAAATTTTAATTGTTGTAAAAGGTAAAAATATTTAAGAACTACTATGAATAAAGATTAGAGGTGAGGAAATTTTAAATTCTATTTCTCAATAGACAGGTAGGAAAAAAGAAAGTTAGCATGCCATACATAAACAGCACCTACATACACAACACCATTCGCAGAAAGATGAGCCTAGATCAGCACATGGTTTGTTGTGATATTCAAATTAGTTAATAACTTGCGATGAAAATTAAACTTATTACTCATTCAGTAAAATCCTGGAACTACATCTGAATGTTGCAAAATGTTCTCTTCAGATTTAAATACATTTTTTTCGGTTGTTCCGCATCTGGATTTAAAATGAAAACATTTATGACCTTGTGTGTGTGTCTCTGTGTGTTTGTGTACAGGATATTTCTCATCCACTTTTATGCATAAACGATCAGTTTAATGTTCCAATTTCCCAGATTAAACCAGCTCAGATTCTATGCTGACGATACAAAGTCAAAATCAAGTTAAAGCCACAGGTAAACATGTAGTTTCTCCTTTAAATTCACTTAGTAAACAGATGAAAAGTGGATTACAGAAACAAATTTGGGCAGAGAAAAGTCAAATAGGACATCTGAACTCACCATATGATGACGATCCTGGAAGTGTCAACTTTAAAACCAAACAGTTAAATAATGAGACCCTCTTGAGAAAACACTCTGTGCTCCCAAACAGAACAAAGGGGTATGAACATTAAGGAGAATATATGCAACCCATTGCACACAAATTGACTGAAATTGCTCTTCCCATCTGTTCAAAATCTTCTTTATAAAATCATTTTACATAAACACACACAGATAGGATTTCTGAGTTTTAAAAATTCCTTTGTAAGCAAACTGCTGATTCTCGATGACATTTTATTTGTAATGGGCTGGTGAGTCTCAACCCATTATGGCCAGAAATTAGAGTGGGAGGTCCCTTGTGCCACGGAGCGTAGCAAAGACAGCAGACTGAGCAGATTTCTTCAGACGCCTCCCAGCTCAGCTTCACAGACTGAAGGCAGTTGGGGACCCAGAGCTGGAAAAAGGGAAGAGCTGAGGGTGGATCAAAGTACAGTTTCCCTCTGTTACATCCCGCGGAAGGACGCCTCGGACCCAGAGCCCAGTCTAACGTGGATGCAACATTTCAACACCGCTGGACTCAGGTTACACGTGGCAGTCAGGTTGTCGGCTTCAGTGGACATTTGTGAACTTCCTTGCTGATGGAATACATGAAATTTCTTATTTGTATGAATGTCTTCTAACTCCTTATTGATTTATAGTAGAAACTGTTCTTAATCTGAGTGACTGTGTGCGCGCGATTGTGTGCCTTGGTGTCCATGTAACAAGTATAGAAACAGCAGAACCAGGGCACTTAGTATAAATATAATCTTTCCAGATGAAGAAAAAAACATGGGGAAATTTAGGAAACACTCTGATAATCAGCATATGTTTTTAAAGCTTGTTGTTAATACTTGTTCCTTCTGAATTCTTTTATATCATCATTAATATTTGGTCTTAAAACACACAGTTAACTTTTACCTATTGCAATACTTTGCTTCATTTCCTTTGTTGCCTTATTTTTCTAAATGATTTTAATTCTTTACATAAGTTGAATAATAATAAATCAATTACTATACAGGTCAGTCTTTTAACTTCCATCCCTCCAAGCTGAAGAAGGCAGGAATCTTGTGTTTGAAATTTAGGTTTGCTTATTAATCTCCACCTTCCTTTCATTTGAGCAAGTACCAATTTTTGTTTCAGTTATGACAATTGTATTCTTTATAAACTTTTACAGTGGTATTGTGTTTTGGGAATCTCTCTCTTTTTTTTAATCCTCACCTGGGGATATTTTTCCATTGTTTTTTGTTTTGTTTTTTAGATAGAGTGAAAGGGAGAGAGAGAGAAACATCGACGTGAGAGAGGCACATGGATTGGTTTCCCCCTGCATGACCACAAGTGGGGCCAGGGATCGAACCCACAACCGAGGTACATGCCCTTGACTGGGAATCAAACCTTTGATGCTTTGGTCTGCAGGCCAGTGCTCCAGCGCTGAGCCAAACCAGCCAGGGCTGGAATTATTTTCATCAAAGCAATGGAAAGATCAAATGAATAATATTTGATGCAGATGCATTTAAAGAAAGGCGATGGATGCCTTAACCTTTGGTAACTTTGCAGGAGAACCACCCATACGATCAGGTGCTACGAAGATGACCGGGCGCACTGCAGGCTTACAAGGGACAAGAATACCCTGTTCATTGGCTTGTCTGCTGTACTGCGCCCCCTTTTTCTCATTGTTATATTAGTTGCTGTCCCAAGTGTTGCTTTATGTGAACTGTCAAGCCTTCACCGATTGTGTCTTATTGAGGGTAGTCACGTGCCCAGAGAGGGCCAGGGTACACCTGTACTGTGAGATTAATTAGAAATAATGGCCCGTTCCACTCCCTACGCACCCTTGCTTAGGTAATCATAAAGTCACCAGCCCCATAATATATGAAACAAAACTAAATATTATTCCACTAAATACTCAAAAACCCCTGAAGACATTCTTTCCTCCTTTGTTATGTTTTCCTACGTTCTGTTACATTTGTAGGTTTGGTGTCCCTGCTGTATATTTTTCTAATTCTCATTAAAATATAATACATATGGCACTTACTTCTTTTAATGGTTTTCATATACCACCTGATATCAGCTGGAAGCCCCCCTTCGTCTGCACACACGTTGGGAGAGCCTGCGAACATGTCTATGGCAGGATCTCACAGCGGATGAACCGGGAGAGCCAGTCAGTGAGCCCGGCCTCTGGGGGACAGGGAGCGCACAGCTGGGGATGCAGACACCCCAGGACGCTCGGCCAGTCCCTGGACCCTGGAGCAGCCTTGATACTCCACATACAGCCTGACACAAAAGGCCCTAGTGACTAGACATCAACCCCACCACACGTACATGCTGATATCATTTCTGCCTCCAGATCGATGAGAAATGAGGCCAATTTGTGCCTGCAAATGAGAAGAGCTCAGATTTTCCAAATGCAAAACCAAAGCCAAAGGTACACAAACACAGGAAACGTTGCTCTGTGGCACCTGTGCAGTGAGGCCGTGTCTCCTGTACCGTACGAAAAGAGAAAGGACCTGAACAGAGTAAAATGACAAAAGACACTTATTAGGGTATTTTAGGAGTGTTCGCAATCCCATGTGTCCTGGTGTGAATTAAGAAGACGTAAATAGCCCTGACCGGTTTGGCTCAGCAGTTAGAGCGTCGGCCGGCACACCAAAGAGTCCCGGGTTTGATTCTGGCCAAGGGCATGAACCTCAGTTGTGCTTCATCCGGGCCCCATCCCGGCCCAGTTGGGGTCATGCAGGGGGTAACCAATCGATGTGTCTCTTTCACATCACATCGATGTTTCTCTCTCTTTCTCTCTTCCTCTCACCTTCTCTCCCTCCCTCCCTCCCTCCCTCCCTCCCTCCCTCCCTCCTTCCCTCCCTCCCTCCCTCCCACTCTATCTGAAGATAAATGGAAAAATGTCCTTGGGTGAGGATTTAAAAAAGAAGAAGAAGAAGGCGTAGATATATCTTATCATTATCTAAGGTATGTGTGGACGTTAGGGTTATTTTCTAGACTTTCTAAAAGTAATTAGCATTTTATTGAAATATTCTGTACACTAGATCCTTGATATCCGTAAGAGATGTATACTCGGAGATTTGTGAATCCTAAAGCTGCACGTTTCTTCCATGGGATGGAATGGAGTGAAGTAAAATGACCAAATGCAGTCTGTGCAGCATGCAAGGTGCATTTGTGGGATTGTTTATATATTTAAATTTAACAAACTGTTTTATTACAAGACTTCTCAGATCCCCGTGCATGTCGATAGCATACAAGGCAAGAAGAAGCACACGGTGTTTTCCAAACTTGTTCCAACCTTCAACAACTTTTTGGGGACAGTACATGAATATCTCACTTAACACGAGCGTTCAAGAGGGTACAGTTTAGGAAATGCCAAACAATCGAGTGCCAACTGAATATTTCACTGGCTCCTGCATGGCGGGGTCTGCCGCTAAGTCATCTACTACAGTTTTGAATTTATCTAAAGCATCTATTTTCTTCCTAAGAACCATAATATTTTTAGACCCTTTAACACCTTAATTACTGTCACCTGCTATATTGGGCAAGTGCTGATCAGGTTCAGGGTTATTTTCAATCTTCTGTTCAGAAGCTGTCACCCGATGGGGAAGCAGAGTCGCCGGGGGGTTGTTCTGAAGCCCTGGAAGCAGAGTGTGTACACTGGGACATGACCCAGCTCCGGAGCGCGGACCCGGGGGCTTCTGCAAAGCGCAACCCAAAGCTCACATCCCTTGGCAGCCACATCACTGGCCAGGAAGGCGACCAGAGCGTGGTCCAGCAGCTAGTGGAGAGGAGAGGGCCGTGGTGGTGGAGGCATCCAGCCTCAGTGTCCCAACTGTTCTGGCAACTTCTAGAGCACCTTTCTTCTGTCACCTCCATGCGTCTTCTGCACACTTCTGATAGGTGCTCTTTTTGCTTAATACTAATGGGTTTAGTTGCTTGTGAATTACAAAAGCCTATTTTTTTTCCAGAACCTTTTAAAAATAAGGGGACAAGGCAAAATGGAACACAAACTGTTGAGAAGTGGGTGTTGTCATGGATTGGGTCACCCACCAGCTTATTACCCTTGTCCAGCAATTTTGTAGCATGACATTTGCACATCACTAGCTTTTCTAGGTCTTTGGGACCCATTTTCACCCACAGTTTTGAAAAGAATTACATTATTACCTGTGTTATGATATTACTTTGAAAATTTCTCAATTCATCAAAATCTATTATTCATACAGAAACGGAGACTTTAAAAATGCATTTAGTGGCTTCTGTATTCTTCTTAAACCTTCCTTACTTTCAAAAAGAATAATATGTAATTGCCACAAAAGACCATAGATACAGTGAAACTTTGCAAATGAAAATATACTTTCAAATTGATTATTTTTTTAATTTGGGAGATGAGCATTCAAGTACTGAGCTTCCTGGTAGCCAAGGCAAAAAAGGAAATATAATGAGTTAGAGACTTCTTATTTTCCAATAAGAGCAATCAAACCAGAATGCCACACCACAGGAAGGAAAAAATTAAGTAATTGATTCAGGAAAATATAAGAGCAGATGCAATTAATTGGATAGTATAGTTATAAAAGAACCGCATTAGGTTTCAATGAAGCATCTGGTTTTTAAGTAGCTGGTCCTGATAGATGGACTATCCAGGCAAAGCCAGCTTGAAAATGTGCACCCAAGTGGCTGAAGAATTTCACAGTCTTCATGGGGTCACTTCATACATTTCAGGCTGCCATGGTTACGTCAGGACCATAAAGGCAGGTGTGTCTTTCTATGGCAGGAGGGTATGTATCCAACAGAATAAAGACCAGCTCAAGTTATTTAAATACAAAATGTAATAGTGAGTTGGGATCCAGACCTAGATTTTACCATTTAAGGCTGAATTTGTGAAGACCATTTTGTATTTTGAACGTGCGCACAGATTGGGAAAAGCATTAAATGGATGTTGACAGAGATTAAATGTGTATCCAGTAAACTAGCATCGACCAATGAATTAAAGGCCCCACACAGATTAGAAATGCTTATTAGGTGAATCATTTTAGCTTTGGTTTTTAGTAAATGAAACTAAGATTAGCAATTAGCCTTTTTAAAAGTATGGCTCAACATGTCTGTTCTTCATGCCTCTGGCTTCTAGACGGAGAGGCTCACACCTTAGTTTAGTGAAGTGCTTTGCAGTGTCGATCATAAACTCTGCCTACATCCTGCAACCTCCCCTCCTCTTCGAGCAAAATTGACCCAGGACACCGATCTCTAATACTTTGCAATCCTGGCCTCCAATTTGATATGGAAACTGCTTAAATTTTCTTTTTTTAAACACCATTTGGATCCTGATTCTATTACAGTTCTATTTTTATAGTGCCTGCCTATCCTGTGTCCTTAGCTTACTCTATTTCCTATGGAAGCAAGTACATTAATAACTAGCTTGAAAGTGACAAAGAGCATGACTTTTATCTCCTCCTACTCCTTATGAGATCTAGAGCATAGCTAATCTACAGTGGGTATTTGGTTAACAAGGAGATGGAATTCTGGTCCACGTCCTCCTCAAACACAGTTCTGCACATAAGATGCTGAGGTTGACCTATGATTTCTTTACATGGCACTTCACCTAAAATGCTTAATTTTTTTTCTTTCTTTGTTTGCCCAACCAAGGAGTATTTTTGACCTTAAAAATATTTTTTAAATTGACTAGAAACCTGAGACAAAGCTTGTAGCTCGATCTCTCTGGGACTCTGCGTTTCTATGTCTATTTATCATGTTGAAGCATCCCTTCCCTTCACCAGACTCTGTACCCTGCTATCCGCTCACAGAACTGTAAAATCCTGAGAGCGACATGTGGCCTGAGTAGTTTTCTGTGCTAATTCTCCTCACTCCAGGACAGGTGTGTAGGTAAGGTGCGTGCTGGTCAGGCACACTGCATATGTCATCTGGGACTCCAGCTATTCAGCTTAAAACTTTTCTGAAACGAATCAGCCAGCTTTGACTCTGCATCTCTCTCCTTGCCCTGAGTTGCCTGCCAACCTCTACAGGTGTGTTCTCCTCCCAGTGCCTGGTGTCTCCAATCCGAGTTCTCATGGCCCAGGCCTGGCTCTCACCTGTCTTTGACCAGCTACTCTTTTTTCCTCCAACTGGTCGCTTTTGAAATCTGAGGTCACCTCGTTGACAGTGGAAATGATTTCATAGACTCACAGGGAAGTATACATGAATGACGGAAAACTCATTGTCACAACGAAGGAGCTTGCTTGTTAAGGGGAAAACAGTTTTTGGCTGCTGCAATCATAGTGATGGCAGATTCAGTCACCAACAGCAAAACAGAGAGACCGTCTGGAAAGGAGGACAGGGAGCCCGCCAGGGTCCGCTCGTCACATCCCACAGGAGCTGCCAGCTCTCCATGCAGGAGCCACGCGTGTCTGCATCAGGCGTGTTCCCACACCTATGTCCTCACGCAGAGCACGTGGAAACAAGAAGAAAAGGAAGGAAGGAGCCATAGGATACAATGGTAATTTCTCACCGTTGTACACATAGAGTTCATCACACATATGCAATGTTTGCCTGCATAAGAGTTGTGTGACCACTTTCCAAACATATTAATTTTTACAAGATAAAAACTGTTGTATTTCTGCATGGAAAATAGTCAGTTTGTATAAAACAACAGTTTTTTTCTTTATTGATTTTAGAGGAAAGAGAGAGAGAGAGAGAAACATTGATGAGAGAGAACATCGATTGGCCACCTCCTGGCATACCCCACACTGGGGATCAGGTCCACAACCTGGGCATGTGCCCTGACCGGGAATCGAACCGGCGACCTCTTGGTGCATGGATCGATGCTCAACCACTGATCCACACCGGCTGGGCTAAAGCAACAATTTTAAGCATCTATTTATTGTGTGTCAGGAGTTGTGCAAAGATTACGTTATAAATAAGAAAGTAGGGTTCTGTCCTGGAGGAACTTGGCACAAATTGTAAACATCTGTTTTATATACAGCTTATAATATTGTTATATGAATTTCTTAATGAACCTTCGCATACATACTTTGGAAATTTATTTTTTAATGGGTGTATTTTGAGCAAAAAAATAATGGGCAGTTTGAGAATACTGGGAATCCAAACCTAAACAACAGTGTAACACTAAATGGACAGAACAGGATCATGTACCGAAGTTTTCATCTCTGGCCGGGATGCGTTGCCAGGTTGTAGCACAGGCTGCGCAGCTGTGAGACCCAGCACCATCCAGCACGACCCAGGAATGACTGAGCACCGCTCCTTCTCTTCCTCACAAAGATGAGGAAGCTACACATGTAAATCTACAATAAAATGGACAGACAGGAAACACCTTCATCAGTTATTCTCATGGAAAGGGGATGTCACTCATCAGAGCCCCAGTAGGGGTCATAGCCCCCATTTACTGGAATCTATACTACCAAACAGATCTGCATTGCCGAGAAATTGAGGAACTGGCCCGAGAGCACACAGCTGGTCAATAAGCTCTAAATGTCTCTGTATTTCTACAGTTGCTACCCATTCTTTTTTTGTCACGTGTAGGCGAGTACCTTAGTAAAGAATCCTTTATGACAATGATTGTGTATCAAAGAGCAAATTAAGGAAGACTGCACGCACCGCCAGTGTCCGTAGGGGTGCTCTCCATCTTTCATAATGCACCCAGCAACACTGACCGTGCCAGGAGCATAGGTCCTCCCAGCTCTTCAGGGGGGAGGCCTCACACCTGCTCCCCGAGTGTCTCACTGAGATGGGTCCAACTCTGTTCTGACATTAGACGTTGAGTCTGTCCTTGGTTTCTCAGGTTAAAAGTGGCAAAGCCAAGTTCCTTCAGAAAGAATAGGAAGCGAGGACAGTGAGATCCAGCCCACAGCAACAGGACAGGAGCCTGTGGGCTTCCAGGCAGTACTCAGGTTGTAGCACAGGCTGCGCATAAAATGCTGTGCGTAAAATGACCGGGGAAGGGAAAGGCAGCTCCTTCCAGGCAGGGTTGGGTTAAGGTACCCTAGTTGATTTTGGGGGCCTGGTGAGCACTGAACGGACCACACTTTTCAAGGGCCATTGGCTGACAGCTCCCTGAGAGGTTACAAGGAGAGACTTCCAAACAGTAACAGAAGCCACAGGGACCACAAATGACGTTCCGGACTCAGGTCCCTTAGTTTGGTTGTATTTGACACTGCAGTCTGCCAGGCAATCCCCAGAAGCATTTCGGGGGCATGTTGAAATTCGACCCTTTTCCATGCTGGTCTGAACAGGAAAATGCCATAAGGGGCAAAGCGACGCCCCAGTGAGGTCTATCACCAATAAAGGTGGGCTGAAGGTAGGAGTGTGATGTGAATGCCCGAGTAGCCAGCCAATGGGGTCAAGTGGGTGATAGGCAGATACCCAAGGAAGGCAACCCAGTGCCCTCCTCTGCCTCCTGCCATGGAAGGATGCAGGCTGAGGCCAGATGGTCACCTCAGTCCTCCTGAATGTAGCAGTTAGGCAAATCTCTCCACTACCTCAATGGGTGAAGGGACCTCTCCAACAACCACATGAAGGGTAAGTTTCCAAACGTCAATTACCTCATTCATTTTGTTGTTGTTATTAATCTTCACTCAAAGATACTTTTCCCATTGATTTCTAGAGAGAGTGGAAGGCAGTGGGAGAGAGAGAGAGAGAAACCTCAGTGTGAGAGAGACACATCAATTGATTGCCCCCTGCATGTGCCCCAGCTGGGGCCGGGGATCGAACCTGCAACCCAGGTGTGTGCCCTTGACCAGGAATTGAACCTACGACCCTTTGGTGTGCAGGCTGACATTCTAACTGCGGCCAGGGTTCAACTCATACCTCATTCTTACTGACCCAACTTAGTGTGTGTGTGTGTGTGTGTGTGTGTGTGTGTGTGTGTGTATGCGCGCCAATTACAGATACAATGTTTATGTGATCAACATCAAACCCAAATATTTGTAACTTCTCTTTCTTCTAAGTAGTAACTTTTTAGGAGAAAGGGTGATCATTATTCAAGACTCATAAAGCCCATGGTGTCTACTTCCGTACCACAGGATACTATCAAGGATTCAGATACTTAGAATTTATTAAGATTGAGATGATGAGGAAAAATACAGATATATTAGAAGTTAAAGGAACTCTCCTGATCTGAGTACAAAGAATGATAAATATTGTTGGCATGGCACAAATTCATAACCAGTATAAATCACTGGTGATGAGGACATTGACTGCCCTAGAAAATCCGCCGTCTTGCTTCGCTTTCTGAGGACTATAAACCTTCCCAGACTCGGGGTGTGGAGGTTCAGGACGAGCTGTCCTCCACCAAACACCTCGGGGGGAAGGCGATTAACACTTGGAGGGGACACAGCTCTCTCAGGAGAGCTGTGCGTAAAATGACCGGGGAAGGAAAAGGCAGCTCCTTCTCAAATTAGCATAATTAGTAATTATCTCTTAATAGCCCCACTTGGCTTCTGAGACTTGGCACTTGAAATTCTGCTTAAAGTTCAGTGAGGAAAAACAAATTTCACGCTGAAATGTCTCAATAACACAGCTGAGCTGCCGAGGTAATCGTCTGGTTGAGGTAAAGGAAAGGGGATGAGCATATGGACACTCACGTTCTTCCCCCTAAGAACCAGGTATGCAGTCATATGTATTTTGGCAGAAAATATCAAAGAGGATGTAACATCACTGGAATTTCCCTAGTCTCTCTTTCAGTCTTTGAAGATCCTTTCAGAATTGTCCTCCCTGGGGAGCCCATGTCACCAGCAAGGTATTGAGAGCCATTCCAGCTAATGAAACATAATATGGCTTCCCCTAGATCAAAAGTGTGTCCAAAATATGGGATAAAAAAGAAAACAATAAAATAGAAGAAAGAAAAAAAAAAAAAAACAAGCAGCATCAATGTCATGGTCAGCAGCCTGCAAATCTTGCACATACCTTCCTATTTGTTTATTAGAATTCAGATCCAAATAAGATTCATAAATAGCCAAGGGCTAATAACCCTGAAAGTTGGTGTCTATGGCAAGGAATCAGATGGACTTTTTCTATTTCGTTATGAAGATACCTTTGCCAGAACATAGAGAAGACATATTTACAAATTTTCATGGCTCAACAGCGTCTTTCTTTCGTCTGAGCTGGGAATGCTTTGCAACTTGTCAAAGCAATCTTTTGCCGTTAATTAGTTGCATGTGATTTGTGTATTGTAGCAATGTGTAGATAGATTTAACTATCTCCTTATGAGGTTGATCAATAAACCCCTGGACGGTGGGTTCAGATAGGAATGTAGTCGGGTCTCTGGTTTGCAGCTGTGGCACACTTATTCAATACAGGATCCAGAAACACCCATGGGATGGTACTCTCAGTTTGAGAGATCTATGGTGTCGGGAGGTTCAGGGTAGAAATTTTCCTCAGGATCTGAGATGACTTTTTCTCATTCCTGCGTGTTATAAACATTCTGCGGATGCCCTCCTCCTTCCCTCAATGACTTCCTCCATGTACTGTCACATGCTCCTCATACTTGCAACACGCCAGGACCCATGTCCAGATTAGCCCTCAGTGTTGGGTGTCCTTTGGTGTGGCTCAGAGGTTAATGGGTTCATTGTACAAGTAACTGTTGAAGGAAGAAATAGTTTAATATTTGGTGGTTACTTCCTGAGTAGCACATGTTTTCATGCATATCATTTCATTGGGTCCTCACAATAACTCAAGGATGTCTATTATTTCATTTTGCAGGAAAGGAAAATCAGGCCCTAAAATGATAGAGAATATGACAAAAAGAGGACTTGAACCCACACTTTTCCCATGACACCAGACTGCCTCACAAAGCTCGTAACTTCTTAAAATATACAAAATATCGAGCATCATTTTAGCAGCTCTATTTTTTGAGGAATCCCATTCTGTTTTCCACAGTGGTTGCACCATTTTGCATTCCCACCAACAGCACACAAGGATTTCCCTTCTCCACACCCTTGCCAACACTTGTTATTTTTGTTTTGTTTTGTTTATTGAAATAGTCATTCTAACAGTTGAGGTGATAGCTTATTGTAGTTTTAATTTGCTTTTGTTTGATAATGAGGGATGTTGAGCATCTTTTCATATACATGTTAGTCATTTGTATCTCTTCTTTGAAGATATTTCTGTTCAAGTCTTTGCCCATTTTTTTTAAATCAGGTCATTTGTTTTTTGCCATTGACTTGTAGGAGTTTCTTATATATTTTTGAAATTAATCCCTTCACAGTTTTATGATTTCAAAATATTTTCCCATTCTATAGGTTTCCTTTTCATTTATATTAGTTGTTTCCTTGCTGTGCAGAGCTTTTCAGTTTGATATAGCACCACTTGTTTATTTTTACTTGTGTAGCCTTTGCTTTTTGTGTAAATAAGGATTTAACTTCATTCTTTTTCATGCGGGTATCTAGTTTTCCCAACACCATCCTTCAAAGACTGTCCTTTGCCTAATGTGTATTTTTGTCACCCTTATTAAAACTCAGTTGCCTGTATATGTGTACATTTCTTAGTGGGTTCTGTATTCTGCATCATTGGTCTGTATATGTATTTTTATGCTAGCACCATACTGGGTTTTTTCTTGGGGGGGGGGGTCATTTGTTTATTCATCTCCTCCTAGTCATTCCAGAGAGGATTCAAGATGGGCAAGAGGGCTTCAGAATCACCCACCCTCCCAGATGGCAGGAGCTTCGGTGCAGTAAGGCGTGGTCACTGTGCCCTGGGAAGGTGTGGACTATAGGCTGTGAGTTCCAGGGCCCCCAACCGTGTGCAATCAAGGTACTGGAGCAGCAGATGCTTTCCTGAGACTGAGTGAGGCAAGCAGTAGTTACGCATTGTGCAACAGTGTCCAGGATTTCTCCTCTCATAAATGAGAGCCCAAAGGTCTGTCCCCTCAGCCCACTCCCACCACAAGTCACAGACCCGTCAGCACTCTGGCTGCCTAGAAGGGTTTACCCAAAGTGAATCATGCAGGGACTGAGGCTGGAGCAGCCAGCTGAGGCTGCCTCCGTTTGTATTGTCTCCTAGCTTAGCTTGAGGGAGATGGGCACCAGCTTCAGTGAAGGCCAGAGTCAGTCTCAGAATTGGGCCCCCAAGGGGTGAGTCCAGACAGGCAGGAAGGAGAGAGTGGACTGAGAAGAAGTAAAGGTAGAGTCCACCTCCCTGAGGCCGAGACAAGTTGACAGCTGGGCCCTCCAGTCCCATCCTGGCAGCGGTATATGAGCCGTAAGTGGCAAACCAGTACTTTCCCCGAGGAGAACCAGTGCAGAGCCAAGGCCTTGGGAGCCTTCCTGATGTTTCAGCCACCCTCCTACCCTGTCTGAATGTCTGGGGTACCAATTCCAAGTGAGGGTGGCCAGAGTGTGGCCACCATGCAGGACCCATCTGGAGTAGCTGAGGGCTGCCCACCTATTTCCCCTGGGAGGCAGAATTTTCTTTGCCTTTAGGGACAAATTTCAGCGAGCTGCTGAATATTCAGAAGCATGACTGCCCCTTCTTGGGGCCATCATTCAGGAACTCATGGCTCAACCCGTTACCACACTTGCCACAGGAGACCTTTAAAGCTTCGGGCCAATTATGCTCTGGATGCTTGGTCACACTGTCAGCATGGATAGTCTCAGTGAAGGCTGGCCGTGGGGATGAGTGTGCATACTTTGAGTGGCTGGAGAACAGCTCATAGCCACACTTGGCACACACATAGATACCGGGATCAAAGTCGTTCTGGAAAACTTCCCCCGAAGAAGCTGCAGAACGACATGGCGCTGAACAGACCGCTGCATGATGGTTGCTCGTGCCATACTGTTTTAACTATTGTTGCTTTGTACTGTGTTTTGAAATCTGGAATTGCGATGCCTCCATTTGTGTTTGTTTTTCTCAAAATTGATTTTGCTATTCAGGGTCATGAATTTTAAGATTTTTTTTTTATTTCAATTAAAAATGCTATTGATACTTTCATGGAGATAGTATTGAATCTGTTGATTGCTCTGGGTAATATGGACATTTTAATAATATTAAGTTAATCCATGAACATGGAATATCTTCTCATTTATTTAAATCTCCCTTTTTTACTTTCATCACTGTTTTATAGTTTCAGTTAGAAGTCTTTCACCTCCTTATTTAAGTTTATTTCTAAATATTTTATTTTTATTTTTGCTGTTGTAGTAAATTGATCTGTTTTCTTAATTGCCTTTTAAGATGGTTCAGTGTTTGTGTATAGAAATGCAATCAATTTTTAAAAGCTAATTTTGTATCCTGCAACTTCACTGAATTCTCCTATTACATGCAACAAATTTTTGTAGAGTCTTTAGGGGTTTCTAAATATGGGATCATATCATCTGCAATTATAGATCATTTTATGTCTTCCTTTCTGATTTAGAGTTTTTACCTAATTTATTTTGCTAAGACTTCCAGTACAATGTTGAACAGAGGTGGTGAGAGTGGGCATCCTTGTCTTGTTTCTGATCTTAGAAGAAAAATATTCAGTGTTTCACCATTGAGTATATTAGCAATCCCACTTCTTGGTACATATTCCAAGGAAATGAAGTTAGGATCTTGAAGAGATATCTGCATTTCCATGTCCATGTCAGCATTTCTCACAATAACCACGTAATGGAAATGATCCTTATCTTAGAATATTATTCAGCTTAAAAAAGGAAATCCTGCCATTTTTGACAACATGAATGAACCTGAAAGACATTATGCTAAGTGAAATAAGGCAGCACAGAAGGACACATGCTCTAGGTTTCCATTTATATGAGATATCAGAAGTAGTTAGACTCATAGAAGCAGAGACTACAGTAATGGTTGTCAGGGGCTGGGGTGTGGTAAGGGGGAGACGTTCAACAGGCACAGGTTCCAGCTATGCTGGATGAATATGTTCAGAGAGCTGCTGTGCAACTTAGAGCCTATAGTTAATTCAGTTTTGTGCACGTAAACATTGGTTAGTAAGGTAGTGCTCGTGCTGTGTTCTTATCTCACACACGCAAACAAAACAAAATAACCGAAGGGACACAGGAAACTACTTCCGGGTGTGATGGGTAGGGTTATCTCCTGATTGTGGTGATGCTATCACAGGGTTTGAATGTGTTCAACCTCATCGGATTGTTCACACTAAAGATGTACAATTCTTTGTATATCGATTATACCTCAATAAAGCTTAAGAAATCATTTAGGAAGCTTAGAGAAAAGTAGATCCGGGCAGTACTTACATATTCTCGGTCACTGTCTCAAATAAATGCGTCCAGGTCCTGTGTTTGTCAGCATAGCACCTCGCTGCAGGGTCCACGCAGGGAAGATGGAAGAACGTGCTTTCCTTTCCCTATTAGAGTAATGCTTACATTCAGGCTGGTTTGCATCACCACTTACTCTGTATGAACTTATCATTTCATCACCTTTGAGAAAAGCCTGTGCTCTCCATACCAACACTGAGTTTGGATATCTGCTCTGGGTCCATTATACATCGGTGGTTTGGCTCGGGCAGACCAAGTTCCCTTTCTCTTCCCCACTTTAATTGTCTCATTTCCCCATTAACACACAGGGTTTTTCCTGAGTCTCTAGCTAATCTTCCACTTTGTATCAGGCACTGAATGACGGGAAGTCCAATTAGAATTTCTGCCACCGAGAAACACAAACCCCCAGGAGCCCAGAGACGCGGCACTGCTCGGGGTCCCAGCCGGAATTCCTGGGGGCACCCGGTTGCCAGTCCAGCCCTGCGGTGCCCTCCCCGCTGTGGGCATGACCGCGCCCCCCTCTTCCTGAAAGGACCGGGTCTCGCGCCGGAACACACTGCAGAGCACTGAAGCCCAACGTGGCATTTTCAGGAGAGGCCGGGGTTCTGGCCGCCGACTTTTCAGAGCCCCTGCCCCTCGGTGTGCGGAGGCCTTGTTTCCTCCCCTGGCGAAGCCCGGGTTCTGTGCCACTGCAGAAACCCGGGCTTTCCTCCTAAATTTTAACATCACGGCCTTCTAAGCTAAGAGTCTGTTTAGTTTATAACCAAAGGAGAGGGCGAAATGTTTCTGTTGGACAACTGCAGACAGGCCCAACCAAGTCCGCGGTGCACCCTTAGGGACTTGTTGACCCTACGCTGCCCTTTGAAGGTGGCTGTGGCCCCAGCCTCCAGGGGCCCCCAGGAAACAGGCCACACCCCTGGAACAGTGTTCTAATAAAATAAAGTTCATGTCCCAAATCAGAGAGTTTTAATGGCTAAAGAAAAGAAAATTATGGAACTGAGTTGAAACAATGATATGAAAATTATGGATATGAGAAGAACACTACAAGGGCTGAACAGATTTCAAGTCAGAGGGTAACAGGAGGCGTCACTAGGTTACAAAAATGTTTACTGAAAGAATATTCCAGAAAATGGGATCGATAAGGATCTGACAGCCGTAGTGCACATCTCTTTCTTCCTCCCCTTCAGAGTCCCCTCGTCGCCTCGCAGGAGGAAGATATGAAAGCAATAAAGGAGTCGCGTGGGGAGGTCACAGCCAACGGGGGTCACGAGTGTTGAACTGTGAAATTGTACAGGAGTCTGGGGATCTGGAGGGGGCTGATGCGAGAAAGGACTCCGGTGAGGGGGAGCATATCTTTGGAAACAATTTTGGTTTTATAAGAAATAATTTTAATATCAATTGAATGAAATAAGAAAAATCCTAAACTTCTAACAAGTGAGTGTAGTTCATTTTGAAGTGGGTGCTTGGAGAGAGGACATATAAAGCATGATGTCCAGAGGATCTGGGAGAAAGCATAGCCCCCCTCCCACCCCAAACCCTTCCCACCCCCGTGGCAGCTCTTTCATCTGCTGTTTTAATGGCATTGTCTTTCTGTTAGCACATCAATGTGTGTTTAATGTGGCAGGATCTGTGACCTCAGACGCAGGAAGAAGGATATCCGGGGGACTGGATTCTGCAAATCATTGCATAAAGCCATATAGTCGTGCTGTTGAAAGTGTAGAGATACAGCCTCCAAGTTGGTTGAAAAGTAGGACCATTTTTCTTTGAAATCAAACCATTTGGAGGACTGAAAAAGAACTGAAAGTACTGCTGCTGGAACAGCATTTTGGAGGGGAAAAGACTGCAGTACAAGATTTAACATCTAAACATATGAGCACCTGCAGGTTGTCTTCTCTTGGCCTTCCAGAATGAAGACAAGCCCAGGAGAGACGCAGGAAAGGAAGATAACATTGCAGAGTGGGGACATGCACCTCCTGTGTCCCAATGTCATCTTTCCCTACCCCTGCCCCCAGTTCTGTCTGTAGCCAATTCTCTTCCCCGTTCACAATACACAGAATTGGGCCACTTCTAGATGGGCAACAAGACGAGGTCAGCCAAGAGAGAGGCATACCTTGGATGTTAGTCACTCGCTCTGTTTAGGAGAGGGAGGGGCAGGTTGACAAAACACCGGCGCTTTAGCAAAGTAAATACCCTAGCTAGAAAAGACTAAGTAGACAACCTCGCTGATTCTATACATTCTCTTCTTTTATCTAATAAAAGTAGGTCAATGTTTTATGCTGCTCATATTGATGTCATCCATTTTAGCTCCACTAATAAAAGCTAATGGCTGGTTATGCATTATAGTGGACCAAACCTCAGGTGAAGAATAAAAAGTGAGATAAAAATGGTAAATAGACACTTAAAAATCAGGCACTAAACCATTAAAATACTTCCGTAAAGTGTTTTATAACTTTCTGATCTAATAATATCTAGAGAAGGAATGTTGAAAAGAAAAAAAAAATCAAACTAAAATTTGGCCTCACAATTCAAACAACTTCCAAATAAAGTCTAGTTGTCTCTGAGTCCATGTCTGCAGGTGCAGAATCAGGGCCAGTTACCAAAAGCATCCTCTGGCTGGGCGGTTCTGGCAAAGGCAGGACACAATCCTTTCTAGGTTGTGACGTACGTAACACCATCTGATAGAGAATGTTGGGGGAAAAAAACAGGCCACTTCAAGGACCCTCCTCCACTGCCACACCCTATATTTTGGGGCATAGTGATATTTCTGAAGATTTCAGTTAAATAAAGTTATTCTCTACAAATGCCCCTTTAAACAGTCTCTCTCCCTTTGTTGACCTATCACTCAGCCCCTGCCTACCTGCGAAGACCTCACCCCTTATCCCCTTCCCTGAGGGCACTCAGTGCCACACCTCAGCACCTCCCATCATCTGCCCCCTCCTTCCCGATGGCTGCTGCTCCTGAGTCCCAGGCTCTCCAAAGCGCTAAATAAAGCCAAGTGATCCTGTCCATTTTCCCAGCCCCTACCCGCAAGTAGGCCTCCAGCCCTGCCACAGACTTCCATTCCGTCCATCCCCCCAGCAACTCTTCCAGACACGTCACAGAATCAACACAGGACGGTGGTGGATGGACATGGAACCCAGGCCCCGCCCTTCAAAGCACAGTCACCCTTTGGGCCAAAAAAACTATTTTATTACATCAAGATGACCGTCACATCAAAGCCATTGTAACACTATATGGAAGTTTGGAAAATACAATATAATTAAATAATGGAGAAACCAACGTAATTTAGACTCAGTTTTCAATGAGATTATGTGATTGCAAGTATAATGTTTTCACACCAGTTTAAATGGATTTCTGTCAGCTCTTTGCCAATGGATCTGTGCTCAGGAACTCAGCACCGCTGGACAAGGCATGGTGGTTCCATCTGTGCTCTTTCCACGCAGACAATGAACTGGTGGGTCACATAGCAAGGAAAACAGATGAAAGGTGAGCCAGCACTAGACACGTGAAGGCTGAAGCCTGTGATACCAGATCACATTAGGGGCAGAAGAACTGGATCCCACTGACCTGACATGGGCCTGTCATCGTCAACCATTCAGCTGTCTACACAAGAAATCAGAGCCTCCACTGAATCCCTCCTTTGTCAAAAGTTCAACTTGCTGCTAGGACACACCCTTCAAACCCCAATTTATCACTAAGTCTGTCCTCTTCAGCATTCTAGCTGCCACTGACTTGGTCAAGGGTTTCTATAGTTTCTCACCGGGAAGGGGTGGTGGAGAGGACTACGGCCCCAGAATCACAGCGTGTGGGCTGGACTCCGTCGTTGGGGCTGGTGAGCCTCTGATTTCAGCTGGTGAAGGAGCTTGCAGTTGAGATGGAAACTTTATGCAATGCACATAAAGGGCACGTGCTGTGCTTATTTCAAATTATGCAAAATGATGAACAATCATTGCTACTATTTCCTGTGGATCATTGGGATCACTTCCTAAATGAAGTTCCCACTCAAGACTTTCCCACCACAGCTTATCCCCTAGCGTTCAGAACTTAACTTATTGAGGAACATAGCTGATCATGTTGCTCTTGATGTGTTTCCTTGTGCAAACTGAATCTAACTCAGAACTCCTGGTGCTGGGCTCAAGGGCTGCACAACCTGACCTAGCCATTCTTCCAGCCTCCTTACCTGTCACCCTCACCAGGTCACCCCGCTGCATAGTCCTCACCCCTCCCCCATCACACTTAGGCTTTGGTGCCTCTGTGCCCTGGTATATTTGTCTAGTAAATAGTCATCAAGTGCTCAATAGGATGACCGGGCTTAGTGGATGTACCAGCGAATAAAACAGAAAGAAAAGCCAGTCCAGACCCCCAGGTAGTTTTCATTCAGTTCCTCCTCTTGGAACATTCTCTGTTCTACCACTTCTCTGCCTCCTCTTGGGGTTTAATCTAATTACTGGTTCTTGGTTAAAATATTCTATTGACTCTTCAAGGCCCACATTCAACTAGGACACTTGCTCTATGGAATTTCCCCTCTGTGTTCTAATTAGCCCTCTGCCTGTGGTCTCCCTGCTGGGCTGGGAGTTCCTTCTTACGCTATGTCCTTTCATTGTGGGGTCCCCAGTGCCCAGTCCCCTGGCATGGAGGAGACATCTGTGTCTATTGTGCTTCTTTGTCTTCAGGCAGCACAAATCAAATCTAAGTAACTTAAATAAACAGTTTATTGGATATGTGCTGCTGGGTAATGAGACTGAAGCCAAAGTTGAACAATCAGAGCACAGTGATCATAACAGGCCCTAAGGCAGCTCTTGGGATCTATGGTGGGCAATTCATTTTGGTTGTTTCCATCAAGGGTTCCAGATAATTCTGACCGTTTAGAGAAAGAACCAAATTGGTTTAGTGGCAGGAAGGAGTAGGAGCTTAACAAAGGACAGATGGAGTGCTTCACCCAGAAAGGAGGGTGCTGAGCAGGCACAAAACAGATGCTCACTACAGAATTCATCTGATATTCTTACCATTGTCTTACTGTAAAACAATGATTTTCCATGGTGTTGTGCCACAATAAAATTTGAATTGTACTCAGTATACCAAATAGTATGCTCAGAATGAAAGTCAGAATTATAGTGATTCGGTGATCATCTGTGTTTTAATCTGATTCCTTTATCGGGGCAAATGTCATTTGCTACACTGAAAGCTGAATGGTGAGTTATGACAGGTATATTACCATGGATCTCTGTTCTGTTCCACTGGTTCGGCCTATCTTTGTACCAATACCACACTGTTTTGATTACTGTAACTTTGTAATAGTGTTTGTTTTTAACACGCTAAGTTTCAAGGTAATTTGTCACACAGTAACAAACCCAAAAACCCATGATGGTTTGCTAACTCACACCTCCTAGCTGAACAGTGCTTCCGTGGTTGAAAGTCATGTGAGATTGTCATGATCACAAACAACCCAAACTTGGCCACACTTAACAAACCTCTGTTCTGATTGTAAACTGGTAAGTAATAATAGTGCTCCAATCATTTTGTTGGACCTAATCTGGCCAAATCATCTTTTAAATGAAATGCTCCAACATGATAATGACTATCAGATAAGAAAGTAATCAGATGATTACTTTATCAAACACATAAAGTAATATAAAATAAACATTTGTTTGAGAATTCAGGCAAAAGTATCTTTTAATCATTTAAAAAATTTTTTGATTATGCTAAACAGCTCATTTCTTTCATTCTACCAATGTGATACAAAATCTCTTCATTCTCTTTTTAGGGGAGATGCTACCTAACATCCCGCACACTACACAGTTCTTCCATCTTTCCCTGTGTCTTCAGATTTCCCCTCCCTGTTGATTATTCTGTTCTACCTACGCACATGCTGTGATTTCTCCCATCCTAAAAGAAATCCCCTCATGTTCCCATCTCCCTTGGACTCAAGCCTCCTCACTGCCTTTCAGGCATCCCTGGCCTCCGGACCTTTGCACTGGCTGTTCCCTCCACCTGGAATGTCTTTCCTCTAGACCTGCACGTGGTTCTCTCTACTTCCTAAGGATCTTGAGTTGAATGTCTCGTTCTCAGTGAGCACTCGCCAGGTGTCCCATCTAAGCCTGCAGCCATAATCACCTTCACCGGCCGGGGCCCTGTTCTCCAGCCGCGAACGTTTCAAGTTCCTCTAGGACAGGAGTGTTTATCTCTTTTCCTTTAATTACTGTATCTCGAGAGCCTAGAACAGGTCCTGGCATACAACAGTGCTTAATAAATATGCGTAAGGAATCCACAACTATACCTGCTTCCCCTGCGATGTACCCTCCCGCCTTCAAAATCACTCTGTGTTGCTGTTTCCTCCTGACGATAAAGTTACTAAAGCTTCATTGCAGAAAGTTATGAAAATACAGAAAAGTGTTAGAAAGAAAATAAAATTGAACTCTTGTATCTTCCTGCTATGAGAAGACAACAGCAGTTACTGTTTTACGATAGATTCCTCCAGCCTTTTTTGTTCAAAGTTTATCACTTTGTAACAAGTGGCTCAAATCTTATACCCTGCATGTAATTAGCTTTTCAAAATTAACCATGTGTCCATATTCACATATTATTAAATAGTTTTCTGGAGGAGGGCTGGTCAGAGGGAGATCTCGTCTGTTACCTGTGCAGGAACCCACCAGAGCTCGGCGGGGTGAGGGTGGGCTCCCAAGTCAGGGCGTCCAGAGGCTAGAGGGCACCGAGGGGGCAGATCTTACGGGACTTTAGCAGGAGAGAGGGCATGGGGTTCAGAGAATTGGGGGATACAGTAGCTGTCCTGGGGCCAACCTGGACTTTAATTAAGAGGGTGGAGAGAGACAAGGAAGAAACTGCACAGAAACCCCCCAGCCCTCAGGCCCCGGCCCTCCTGCCCTCTCTGCTGTGCCTGCAGCCATCCCCCCAGAAAAAAGTTGGAAAACCTGCTCTGAAAAGTGGTGACCTCATAACGAAAACACGATATATTTATCCGCTATTGTCGATAATTTAGTTTTTGTTTTTTTTATCCTCACCCGAGGACATTTTTTTCATTTTTTGTTCAGATAGAGCAGGAGGGAGAGAGAGGAAGAGACAGAGAGAGAAACATTGACGTGAAAGAGACGCATCAAGTGGCTGCCACCCGCATGACCCAACCAGGGCCGGGGACAAACTGCAACCGAGGCACGTGCCCTTAGCGGGAACCGAACCCGGTCTCTCCAGACCTCAGGCCGACGCTCTAACCGCTGAGCCAAACCAGCCAGGGCTTAGTTCATTTTTTAAATGCTGTTTTTACAAAGTGGCCTCCAATAATTAATGACCCTTCTGCTTAAGTCTGTGTGTGTAAAGGCCTTGCTGCTTTTCCAGCCCTCAGTCGTCGGTGTGTTGACTCTAGTTGCTGGGTTCTCAGTCTGGTCACCTGGAGAAATCTCCACGCTCATTTTCAGACGGTGGCTGAGGGCTGTTCACCGCAGGGGCGGCTGACCTGGCTCACTCTCGCCCTCTTCCACCTCGGCTTCCTTCTCCTCCACGGTTCCTCCCACCGCCCCAGCTGTCCACACCCCTGGCCCAACACACTGTCTCAGGAAGTACCTGGTCTTCCCGGTGGACGGGAGTGTATGTGATTTGATGGCATTTCTTGCGTAAAATGACTGTATATTGTCCTTGACCAAATGCGTGAGGGAAACAGAGAGAAGTCATTGGGCCTTAAACCCTTTACCCTCACTGTCCAGCTACAATCCAATCTGCTTTCTGGTCGTCGGCTCCACCTCACTGCTCTTCCACAGGACACACAGCTACACCTTTTTCTGCCCCAGACGTCGCCTTTTGCCAGCTTCTGCCAGCACAGGCTCCCCAACGGGGCGCTGGCCAAGGCTGTCCCAGGGCGGCTGCTCTGTCCGCGAGCAGCGGGGCGACTCTGACAGGAAGGGGATCCACACGTCCCCGGAGGCAGGAGGAGCTCCCGTCGCTCTGTTGTCCAAGCTCACAGCTACAGGCGAGGGTGGACAGGCTCTTCCAGACTTTCTCTGTGAAGGGAGCTGGTGAGGGTGAAAGTGGGGCGCTTTGAGCCTCTCCCAGCCCCGTCCCTGTCGCAGGACGCTGGCCACCGGAAGCTGGCCACAGCCCCATGCCCAACCCACAGCTGCCAACTTCCCAGGGGAGCATAAGTGGTTTAGGCTGTTCCTGGGAGAAAGAAAGAAGCAACAGATATACTTTTAAAATAAAGGGATTCTGAACTCTAGCACACACCACACACACACACACACACACACACACACTCGCACTTGCTCGCTCCTAGCCCCTCTTCTGCCTCATGTATCTCCGCAACACCAGCACCATCTAACACCTGTGGTTAGACAGCGCTCAGCTTTCTCAACACTGATGGGCAGGTGAATGGACGAGGCGGGGTGGTGCGCACCCCAGGCCTGGCCAGAGGGACAGAACAGGAAGCTTCATGAGTGGGGTCTCCTGGGTATGTTGCCCCTGTGGGTTGGTCCTGCTCACTGATGAGAAAGCTGGGACTCAGGGGAGGATCAGCCTCCCCAGCCAGCCTTCCTACAGACCCGCTCCGTCCAGAGAGTGAGTTCGTGCTCGTCAGTGGGGCTGCCAGCGGCTCTATCTTCAGATGCTGACACGGTGGCTCGGAGAAGCGAGCGGATGTTTCCCAGGTCCCCAGCTGTGTCTGAGCTGGCCTGGCTAGATCTTGGGGTGCTCGCTCTGCTGTTCTTTCTGCTGCACCGAATCCCACAGGTGCATTAACTGACCCTCCAGGCCCATGACCTGACCCTCGAGGCCCACAACCCGCAAATCCCCTTAGCCCTCACTGTTTCCGAGAGCAGAGTGGTTGGCTGGCCTCCATGTGAGGAGTGAGGCCTTGTCACCTCAGAGGAGCCTTCTGGAAGCACTCCTCTGCTTTCTGCCCACAAGGACACACATGTGAAGACTGCACCCCAGGAGGTTCCCAGAAGCCACTGACCCACCCCTTCACTCCAAACCTGTCTCCATGCAGCTCCCTCCTGCCCAGGGCCTCATGTCTGCTTTCTTTTTTTTGGTACGCGCCCCTAGCGGGAACCGAACCCAGGACTCTCTGGTCCGCAGGCCGATGCTCCAACCGCTGAGCCAAACCGGCCAGGGCCCCATGTCTGCTTTCCAAGGCTAAGCTACAATTGTGGATGTACTTGGCCTGTTTCTCTGATTGCCAACACGTGCCTGCCTTTCAGGTCCCTCTGGTTCAAAATGTCAACAGGCCTGATCAGTGCCGGTGACTGAGATTATATGCCCTGAACAGGTATAAGCTGAGCCTGGTTTACCAGACAGCACAATACCAGACTCTGCAGCCGCCCGTAAATGCCACCGCTGCATTTGTCCACTGTGCGCAGCACACAGATAAACACTCAGGACAGGAAAGTGCAGTTTACTATTGTGGGCAGCCTGTGTGGAGAGTTCAATCAGCATCCAGTTCTGGCTGGTTTGGCTCAGCAGTTAGAGCGGCGGCCCCTGGAACAAAGAGTCCCGGGTTCAATTCCAGTCAAGGGCACGTGTTTCTGTTTCTGTTCAGTCCCAGGCCCTGGTCAGGGTCGTATGAGAGGCAACTGGTTGATGTGTCTCTTTCACATCGATGCTTCTCTCTCTCTCCCTCTCTCTCTCTCTCTCTCTCTCTCTCTCTCCCCCCTCCCTCCCTACCTCCCTCCCTCCGCCCCCTCTCCCTCCCTTCCTCCCTCCCTCCCATTCTATCTGAAGATAAATGGAAAAGCACCCAGGAGATAAAATAAGCATATACATTATTTATACTCCATTGACCCTGCAAAAGATTAATTGCATATTCCACCTGACAGTTAGCAAGACAATGAGTTAGCTAAATATCATATTACTCTAATTACTATATGGAACAGTTCGCTATTCACAGTAAGCGTGGATTTCAAAAGCTTTGAATTTCACACCAAAAATTGAAGCTTAATCAGTATTTTCTTGTAGATAATACATGGAATGAGAGTGTACAGAATATTTCAGAGAAATGCTTATTCTTTGGAATTAAAGCTGAACAAAAATATAACTGTTCTAAAAATAATCAAATAAATATGGAGAACTTTGCATGCCACATACGCGCACCAGATAGACATGAGATTAAAATAGTAAAGTCCGCCCTGGCCGGTTTGGCTCAGTGGTTAGAGCGTCGGCCTGCGGTCCAGAGAGACCCCGGTTCGGTTCCCGCTAAGGGCACGTACCTCGGTTGCAGTTTGTCCCCGGCCCTGGTTGGTTGTGCAGGTGGCAGCCACTCAATGTGTCCCTTTCACATCGATGTTTCTTTCTCTTCCTCTCTCTCCCTTCCACTCCACCTGAACAAAAAATGGAAAAAATGTCCTCGGAAAAACATAGTAAAGCTCCCAGAAGCCCTGGAGTAAAGAAAGGCTTCGGTCCTCCCAAGGCTCTTTAATTAAAGCCTCGTTCCCTGTCAGCACGGGCGCCGTCCTTGGGCACACACTTTGAGAACCCTCTGGAGTGGGTTGATAGTAGTACATTAGCAGCCTGTATTTATCAAAGAATTTTATCACCTGTGATTCTGCCATTATTTTTTCATTTGGAAACAATACTCCAGGTTGTTTTCTAGTAACGTAAATCCAAATGGCATCCAATAAGAGAAATGTCTTAATTTATTTTATTGTGTTGAGTAATGTTTCCATGTAGGAAAGAGGATAAAAAGGAGAGAAGAGAAATAGGAGGAATTGATGGGATGGCTTTGGCTTCCCCCGGGTCTCCTGACCCCCGACGCAGCATCGCCATAACCGAGCAGGTGTGCCCTGGAGACCAGGCACGGCAGCCCCGACAGCCACTTATCTCCTCAGACCTCAGGTTCTTCATCTGGAAAATGAGGATCTGGGCATGGATTGTTTCCAAGGCCCCTCGTAGGTCAGAAATCCGAGACGTTTATGCTCCTCATGCTCCCCATAGCTTTCAACAGTAGACAATCCATTTGCTTCCTAATTAGAGATAAAAGGCTTAGCAAACCCCTCAGAGAGCCCACCCCCTGGAGCTGGTGAGGTTCGGCCATGTGTCTGTGGTGACGTCCAATCCCCCTCTCTGCTGATTGGGGAAGGTTCCTGCGACTCAAGGCCGAGGGACTCAGGGAGGGCAGGGATAAAAGGGGAAGAGAAACACAGAAAAACTAGGAAAATGTACTGAAAATCAACCTGGTCAGCTGGAGAACCTTGTGGGTGCATCACTGTTAGTCTTAACTAAAATGCTAACTAAAATAGTCTTCAACTGCCCTGGCCGGAGTGGCTCAGTGGGTAGAGCGTCAGCCCATGCACCAAAGGGTGGTGAGTTCAATTCCCCGTCAAGAGCAAGTACCTGAGTTGCAGGTTAGATCCCCAGCCCTAGTCAGGGCACATGCAGGAGGCAACCAATAAATGTTTCTCACACCAATGTTTCTCTCTCTCTCTCACCCTCTCTCTCTTTCTCTCTCTCCCCTCTACCCACTCCCTCCCTTCCATTCTAAAAAATGGAAAAAAAAAACCCTGGGTGAGGATTAGCAACAACAAAGAATAACCTTCCACTAGCTGGGGTGGGCCGTATAGTATCTTGAGATAAGACTTCAATACTGCCATTGCTGAGCCTGAGAAAGCACTTTGGCCATATTTATCCTGATGGTCCGTTTCAGTGTTATCTGTGTCACTGTTTCTGTGCGGTGTTAAGGGGGAAACGCTTGCAGCCCTCCAGCAGTCCAGCTGAGGAAGCCCGTCTCTCAGCCCTCGGGGAAGCCAGTTCACTGTGGACGTGCAGGCCAGCCAGAGCCATTTGCCCAAGCCGACCTCTTTGCTCTCCTCGTGTTGAATAACGAGGCAGATCTGCTCAGCTCTGGCCAGGTAGCTCGGAAGCAGGAGTAGGAAAACTTTTTTCTGCCAGGGGCCATTTGGATATTTATAACATCATTCACAGACCGTATAAAATTATCAACTTAAAAATTAGCCTGCTAAATTTGGTCAGACTAATTTGGTGAGGCATGTGGTGTTAGCTGGTACTGATTTCATACTTATATGGCCCATGAGCCGGACACTTCCCACCCCTGAAACTGAGCATCCTCCTGATGTGCCAAGGTTGTGGGTTTGATTCCCCAGTCAGGGCACATACAAGAATCAACCAATGAATGCATAAATAAATAGAACAAAAAGTAATGTTTCTCACCTCCTCCTCCTCCTCCTCCTCCTCCTTCTTCTTCTTCTTCTTCTTCTCTCTTCCAATTTCTCTCTAAAATCAATTTAAAAAATAATAAGGCAGGCCTGCTCAGGGTCTGTCAGGAGGTAGGCGGGCCAAACAAGCCCGGTTTTGTCCGAGGGTGCTGAGCAGCCAGGATCGGATCTGCATGTAGGAGAGATCCTTTGGCCGCCGCGTGGGGAAAGGATTACAAAGGAGCGAGAGTGGAGAGCAGAATGTGGGAGACAAAGCCTGTGCATGTGTTTGCGGAGACAAGACTGTGGGAAGGTTCAGGGCTGTGGAGGCTATTCAGAAGTACAGTCCCTAGCGGTACCTCGGACAGGGACATGAGGACGAGGGTGATGGTGTACGTGAGGTGCAGAATGAGATGAGAGGAGGTGTTCATCTTGTTCTTCCCTCCCCTCTCTTTCCTCTCACTTTATTTTTTGCTAGCCCTCAGGAACCCCTTGCACGGCAGAACTAGCAAACCGGTAACCACCTCTGACTCCCTGACACACGTGACTGTCTGAACACAGGCAGCGGAGCTCTGAAACCCCGGCCTCAGGCCCCGCCCTCCCCGCCCTCCCCGCCCTCCCACCTCTGCAGCCACAGCCAACGCTTCCGCTCCTGGACAGCGAGGATGCCCCGCATCAGTTGTAACCCTCGTCACATGACCGTCGTGTTTAACATCCTGAAGCAAAAATATTGTAAATTGAAAACAGCTTGTTGGCATTTAATTAGGTATCAAAACAAAGCTTTCTGTTGCTGTGTCTTTTGCAGGAAACTGTCATTAGTTAAACTTCAGCGCTGCACACGTCCCTGCAGGCTGGGAAACAGGAGCCGTGGCCGAGCCCCGTGGCATTGGCTGTGAATCCTCCACGGAAACTCAGCTCTCATTTCACTCGGCTGTTTTAATAGTGCCCTTTGTGCAAGAATAACTCGTATGTTAGCGTGTGAAATGTTTTGTTTTCCTCTTAAATCCACCAACTCTCTGGTATCAGTTGTAGGTAAATAGGCTTTGCAAAGAAAGCTTGTTTCTTTAATAGTGGAGTTTCCAATTGCATTAAAAATAAATAAAACACTTCAGAGATGTAGGAAATACACCTCCATAATTATTGTGAATTTAACTACCCCAGAATCTGAAATCCACTTACTCTGTGACTCAGCTCGCCCATGTGAACACATTTGAGCATTTATTACTCATGTCTGTGTGTGTCCAGATCATGGCATGTCTTATGAGAACAAAAACTTCCTGGAGACAGCCTGAATGCCAGCAAGGGGAGACAGTCGGATGAATTATGGTGCACCCACACTGTGCCATGGATGCCTGTGTCCATGGAAACAATGAGGCCGGTCTACCTGCTCTGATGGGGAACATTCTCCCAGATGCCTTATTGAGCGCACTGTGGCACCCCCTCTTTATAGCATGTGTCATGTGAATCCAGGTGAGCCTGTGTCATGAAGGACCTCAGGGATGGGGACACAAGACACTGTCAATATTGTTCCTGGTGTGACAGATACTGAGGATGTAAGCCAACTTACTTTTTAATACATATACACTTTTATTCTTTTTAAATATGTTTTCAATTTGCATTTATTACATTTATTGACTTTAAAATATTGTTAAAGAGTTATCCATGTCTTAACTTCAGTAATAGGTGCAGAAATAATACAAAGGCTCGTAAAAACATTTCACGGTGTCAGGAAGGGCTTAGGAGCCAGCACTACAATGTTAGAATCGATGCTAATTCATGTCGCAATTTCCCTCTCAAATTGAACCAGTAAATTAGAAGTTACCTTTTATTTCTAAGTCTATGAGTTTAATGAGTAATCACCTTTAGTGTTTTACTTTTTTTTTTTTTTTTTGCAGGAGTAGAGAGGGAGGAGGGCTGATGTGGACAGAGTATTAGGACGAAAGGGAGGGGTCGTGTGAAGGTCCCCAGCTGGATCCATTGCTTCCACTCCACCTGATCTCTTCCAAGCCCCCAAATATATGCTACATCCTACTGTTATCAGCAGAAGTGGGATGTCCACCAGTGGGAGTGGGGGATCCCTTTTGCACTGGGTGCTGGGGTTGGATTCTTACCATATCTTGAGAAAAATAATTTTCTAAGACTATCATGGGAGAATGAGTGGCTTTTCTTTGCATGGAGTTATATCCCTCAGTTGGTAAAACCCCATTTCCCTTAAACAAGGCTGGAAGAGCTGCAGCTGTGGATTCAGCAGAGACAGAAGTAAGGCCAGTGTCCAGAGTTTCCATTTCATGGTGGAGTCAAGTCCAGCATAGCATCAGGCTAATCACAGTCCATCCGTCCATTGTGCTTGGGGTGCACATGGCGTGGGCCATGGGGGTGACTGCAGGAGCATGAGAGCCCCGAAAGCCAGGAGTCAGGCTCAAGAAGCAAGAGAGCAAGGCAAGAGAGGAAACCTGTTTGTTCAGAAGTTTAAATGTCAAATCTTCCCATGTTTGCAATGGCCATGCCTATTCTGGCCAGTGGTCCATCCCCATGTGTGATTGACAGGCAAGCACCTTAACACACCACCCAGACCTTACTGGGCGTGCATCTATTTTCCAGTTCCTTCCCCCATCTGTCTGCAGGGAATAGGCCTGGAGAATGTTAAACTGCAGCTTCCTGGCAAAGCTGTACAAATGGCACACCTATATTATCTGGCCTTCCTTTTGCTTCTTTCCTGTTAAACACTAACCAGGTTATTACAACGGTATCACTCCGAGGCAGGTGCTCCTAGGAAAGACCCAGCCCTGACCCAGAACTCAGCACCCAAGTGTCATCTAGAAGAAGACAGGCCTTCCACAGCCCTCCACCACCCACCCCATCCCCGTCTGGGAGCTCAGATCCCCCTGGTGGGAAAGGCAGAGTGGGGGTGGGCGGGGCCACTAGGACAGTCCTCTGAGTTGCTAATGCTGCAGCCTGTCTGGGGTTTGTCATTGGAAGGCCCAGAATGCCCTGGTTGGGGAGGGTCCAGCCAGGCTGAGGGGCTGGCCAGGTGTGGGCAGGCCAGGGCCTTCCGTGGCCACCTCCCTGAACCTCACCTCCCTCCCAGTTTCTCACAGGCCGTATCTGTGAGTCAGGGGCCCCTGCCTCGCGTCCTCCTGCCACACACCCAGCCGCCCTGGGGCTCTGTGGCAGTGGGACTGCATTCCATTGTCTATCAAAAGTCATTTTGGTTTGGAGACATTTTTCTCCCATGAATTTTGAGAGAATCATGATGTTACAAGCAAGGTGCCATCAGCACAGAGCCTTTCTAAGAGTCGGCTGTGAATCGAAATGACACGTGACGTGCAAACATTTCAGCCATTCTATTTAGAACTGTCACTTTACACGCACGAGCAACTTTAATATTTTCTTATTCCAATGTCATTAATCTGGAGCATAGTGGAGGCAGATGGGTGAGGGAGTGGGGGGTGGCTTTCCGCTCACCAAGTCTCCATGTCCTGGCACCCACACCGCAGGCTCCCTGCCACAACCCCCCACTGTCAGCGGCCGCTCACCACCACCCAGAGTCCATAGAATGAGATTATTATTTAAATAATTTAATAATATTTATATTTATTACCATTTCATTTTATGAAGTACATGGATAACATTGCCGTCTTAGAAGGTCGATCAAGGGGAAGGATGTAGGTGTTTCCCTAGCACCAAATTTTAAGTTAGACTTTTAGCAACTTTATTTTATTATTTATTTCTTATTATCATTATTGTATTATTTTCTAGCAGCTTTATTCTCATGTGAGCCTTGGGGGATTCAGTCTCTTTGGGTCACTGGTTGTAGCCCCACTGTGGAAGGTCATCAAGTCCCACCGACATGTGATAAGAACATGCAAGCAGTCGTCATGATTTCCTAGATAGCTCAGCATTTCAGGAAACTTTCACAGAGGGGCGGAGAAGCCTCCCCTGCAGCCCACGCGGAATCGGCGTGGCGCCAAGATGACCCCCGGAGGAGATGGAGAGTTCAGGCCTGTTGAATGCAGATGAGAAGTAGGCAAGAGGATATAAATTCATGTAAAGCAACAATAATTTCTTCATTTTAGACACTGGTCATAATTTATTAGCTGAAACTCAAATGTCAAAGATCAATATGTCTATTGTTTTGAATTCTCATTACGTGTGAGAATGAGAAACAATAACTATGTATTAATGTTAACATTATATTAATAATCATGTTCTTTTCATTAATTTTTTTAAAATTTATTTTTCAATTACAGTTGATATACACTATTATATTAGTTTCAGGTGTGCAACATAGTGTTAGACATTTATATTCCTTACGAAGTGATTGCCCCCAACAAGTCTCGTACCCATCTGACGTTATACATAGTCAATGCAACACTCCCATAATAATGGTTTCCGTAATCATCATAATTAATATGAAACATTGTCCCTGTGCTGACTACCTAGAATGGTCTAAGACAGAACCTTCGACCTCAAGGTGGGCACGACTTTACCAAAATAGTCTGTGCGTATAAAGACAAGCAGAGGTACCAAGTGCCTGTGCTGATACTGTGCTCGAGCCCCCCACCCATTCCTGGTCCTGTTGCCCTGTTCACCCACGTGGCAGATGCTCGGCTGTTCCCAGAAGATGGATGGAGGCCATCACCACCCTGCAGCTTTTGTTTCTTATCACCTCAACACCATTAGACCTTTTTCTAGTTTCACGCAAATTAACTGCTCATCAATTCCATGATTACCAAAGCTTGCAGCAGCTGCACCTCTCAAACCACGATGCCTTTAAACAGATTCAGTTCTGACTTCCCAGCACACATCCTCCCTTTGTTCGACTCAATTGATTCATTCCAACCAGTTTATAACCAAGCCATTTATTTCACTTAACTATGTGCACAGCCCACAGGAACGTCCCCGTCGCCGAGTCTCCCACACTTGTGGATCGATGACCCAGCCATCAGCTCGAGCTGCAAATTAAAGCACTCATCCCAACTAACTAGCTTCCCTTGGTTTCTGTTTTTGTTTTTGTAGAGACTATTTTCAGATGTGGCGAGAAGTCTAACAGCCCTCAAATATTGAGGTTAATTTCACTTAGAAGTGTTTGATTAAAAAGGGAAAAAGCTTCAGGGAGATGATTCAGTGCAGGTAGAACAGCATTTCCCAGGCAGACCCCGTCCCTGCCCTGAGCCGGGCTCAGCCATCCCTGCAGGCCAGCCCATCCCGCCGCCAGCCAGCCCCGGAGCAGTGTGTGTGTTTTACCCCGATTCCCACCAGGACCCATCCTCACTAGCCGAGGTCTGTGCAGGGCTCTTGGGTTTTCTAAAGAGGTGCTGATATTTATAGTTTCGCACACTGTAAAAGCTTGCTCCAGGGCCACCTCTCCTTCCTCTGCTCGATTTCTGCCCCACACAGGGGGCAAAAGGTTAGTCCACATTTGAAAATAGAAAGCAAACACATAACAAGTGCTTTGAGTTATTTATGGGGTTCTGTTTTACGAGGAAAGGAGAATTTATTGAAGTGTGTTCCAGAGGAAATTCTGAATTTTCTCAAGGTTCCAGCACTTGATGGTAAATATATTATTTTATTCTAGGATCTCTTCAGGGCGTGCATGTGGTTTATAATCCAGCTAGTTGGGTTCCTGAAACTACAGCATTTCTTACCGCGAAGGCTAGATCCATCCCGCCTTCCACTGTCTTCTCCCTGCGCCTCACAACCCCACCCTGTGAGCTCAGAAAGGAGACTGACCTGAAACTGGCGGCTTTCCTTGGCTTCTGGGTCAACCGGTCCTGTCCAGCTTTGAAAACCTTCCCGAGGAATTAGCCTTTACCACTGCCCAAACCTAACTTGTCCCAACACCACTGAATAGTTCAAAACAAAACAACAGGTTAGAGTTTCTCAAATAATCACAGGTGTTTGGCACACGAGTTGTTAAACAGTATTAAAAAGCTATTTCCATCCGAACAGATGTATAAACTTTCAGTTAAGGGAAATCTAGAACTTTCTGCAATCCAGTTCTGAAGTTATGCTGATGTCTGGTGATGTCTAAAACAAAAATGTAAAGGAATGTGCCCCGTAGTCATTATTATATTCCCCTCAGTCTTTTCACTGAGAGAGAGAGAAGAGAGAGATACATATGTACGTATCGATACGCCATATATAGTCATGCACTGAATAATGATGTTTCGGTTCTGTAGTTCACCGACAAACCACATACGTAACGCTGAATACCATACGGCCTAGCTGTGTGGAAGGTATACCATCTAGGTGTGTGTAAGTACATGCTACGATGTTCACACGACAAAAGCACCTAAGGACACATTTCTCAGACCATATCCACATCTGCTGTACACATGTGGACATACATATATATTTTCAGCACAAAATTCTACTTTGAATCTTAACACAAACACTTTGCATTTACTGCTTCTCTGTGTTCTGGAAAATTCTTTCAGGGTTTCTTAGAGGCTCTAAGTTTTTTAATAAGCACCTTTTAGTAGCAGAGAAGATGTTTCTCACTGCCTTCTCAAAAAAAAGTGGTCTCAGAAAGAAGCCTGTGTTTTCGATAGATTTCAGAAGGACATTGTTAGGAACTCTTAGAATACAGCACATAAACTCCCACATGAAGTTCCAGGATTTGAACACAGGGACAGAGGTTTTCACACTCACCTAACTCGCTCCTTACAGAATCCTTTCTACCAGCCCCGTTCAAACACGCCCCCGACACCCTTGCACCCCAGAACCACTGTCTGCAGAACGCGCCCGTCACCTGCCCCACCAGCTGACATTTCCCACCGCGTTCTGATACTACTACTGATCTCACCTACATTTCTCTGCTCGTCCACACTGAGCTACCACTTCCTGGTTGCAATTTGTTTGGCGATGGTCGTGATGTCTTTTTCTCTCCTCTTCTATTTCAAAATAGGATAGTTATAAAGTTAACCCAGTAAAATATGTTGTTATGATCTCACTTGGCTCCAAGTGAGCAAATTGGTGCTGCTGGCATTAAAACGTCGAGTGCTTCCCCCAGTGTCTGTTCCGGGCCCACAGACACGAGTGGATCTGAGAATCCACTGACACCATTTCTTGCTCCAGACCTCTGTGTGGAGCCCACACCAAGGAGCACATCCCGGGAGGTGGGAGCCTCTTATCTTCCCGTAACTGGAAGTTATCTTAGCCACACAATTGGACGAGGCAAACTGAGCATAGATGATGCTCACTCCTTATCCCTTTTTTGAAAACAAATTTGAACTTGTTAATGGGGGTCAACGTATGGTTTCTTTCTTTCCATATCCTGGTTTCTCCTTCTGACACCACGCTCCAAAAGTCTGAATCTGGCCGGGTCAGATTCCATATAAGAAACAATTTTAATATTCCAGAAATAAGTTTAATTTGGAACCAAGAGATGTGTGAGTCAAAATGAAAAGTATGTTGTATTCGGGGTCAGACATGCCTCGAAAGGCATTCTAGTGCTCCCTTTTGCTAGCCATGTGCCCGGGAACAGCACCTCACTGTCCTCATCCGTGCACTCGGAATGAGGTATACATAGCCAGTAAGAAAATGAAAGCATGCCCAAGTATGTATATATCGTTAATCATCTGTTTCCACTCAAATAAAGCTATGATTAATTGCACCATTCAATAGCAATATGCTTCTTAAATCCAAGTCTATAGTCCTCTTTTGATCCCAAACAGTTGGGCTACATTTTAAAGAGCCGAATCCATTGTTGGCCCGCACACCTTCCAGCAGCCTCTCTCTTTCAAGGTCTTTGTCACAATAATTCCAAATGCAGAAAGAGCCATTACTCATTGATCCGAATATGCGTCCATGTTAGTTAAACACAGGCCATTTCAGTTTCTTAGAACCACGTCTAGTGCTCTCAGCCCCGGGGAGACGCCCTTGGCGGACAGGGCTAGAAGGTGGCAGTCGGGCGGCTTCTCCTCCTTGCGGGACAGGGCGTGAATGCCACACGGAGCCTCTGAGCCCTAAGAAGCAGTTGCCTGGAATGACCTGGAGCCGGAGACCGTGCTGGCGCGCAGGAACTATGCCTCCCCTCTCTAAACTCGGGGCAAAAAGGAGGGACTGGTGAACCCAAACAAAAGAAAGCAGTCCTCTAACACTGAATGGTGCTTTTTTTTTTTTTTTTAGGTCATTTTTGTTTGTTTGGGTGATTGGTTGGGTTTTAAGACAGACCTTCAGGTGATGCCTTCTGTGTCTACTTCTGTCCTTAAAATACTAATGGCTTGCCGGGCTGCTTCCTCTATTTATCGCTCATTTGACAAACAACACGATTGTGACTTAGTGGCTCCCTGCACAACACTGAAGAGGAACCAGACCCTCCGCATCACGCGACTGGTCCCGGCCCGTGGTTCATTCTCTGCTGGCTTCAGTGTGCCTCCAGCTTCGTCCTGGGGCTCCGTCCACCTTCGGTGCCTCACGCTCTTCTGTAAACTTTAATTTAATTTCATAGTGGTAAGAACACTTACTCTGAAATCTACTCGCCTAACAAATTCTTAAGTGCACCCTGCGGTACTGTCGACCATAGTGACAGTCTCGCTCAGCAATCTCGAAGCATGTCCTCTTGATTGACGGCGACTGCCTGCCTGTCGATTAGACACCGTGCTCTCCTTCCTTCATGTTTCTCCGTCTTCCCGAAGCTCCTGTCCACTTAGTTTGCACCTGACCGGCTCCAGCTCTTCCTCCGCAGTCAGAGGGAAGGACAGTGGGGGAGAATTGCTTTGAAATCTATTTTAAACGTCCCCGTGTGCTCGCACCGGGGTGCTGTGTGGGGCATAGCTATTTGTCTGTTAGGAGGGAGAATGTCGTGTTCTGGCTGAGAGCACCGATCCCTGGGGAACCTCATCTTGCCATCACCTCCTGTCCCCAGCACGATCCATCCTGGGGATGTCCTTCTGCTCATTAACGCCGAGGCCGCTTTGGTCACGCCCTTGACTCCCACGGCTTCCGTTTGCTGCCCTTTCACTAGGGATTCAGTGGCCGGGAGGGCTGTTCGCAGGGAATTAAACCAGACGTCCAGCCCCACGGGGTGGAATCATTTGCATTGCACGTGAAATAAATGGACCTGGGCACCGTTACAAAGGTGGCGGCGGCTGTGTGAGGCTACAGAAGCCCCACATGGAGCCCTGGGGTCAATGGGACCATCACCTCACCGGAGAACTGCAGGATAGTGGGGCCTTGGAAACCTTGGATGGTCCAATTCAATCACCTCATTTTACAGCTGCGGATTAGATGACCCTGAGGCCAAACAATTTGCCCAATGACACAGATAATTTATTACAGGCCCTGGACTGGAATCCGTGTGTCCTAATTCCTGGGCTAGGCCTTTTAGTTGTGGTTTTAACTATATTGCTCTTACTCTTCATATTCTGGACTTGCTTATAACAGAGAGAAAGAAATAGTCACCGTGATAATAATATGTCCCTGGGAATTTCCTTATGCAAGTTGTTGGGGAAGGGACACGGAGCGCCGCGCGGTGTGTCTGGCTGAGGGTGGGCTGCTCTGAGGACATGTACTGAAGCGACATGTACTCCAGTCTGCAGGACGCAGGCATGAAAGTTATTTCACGGCTGCTACAAGGAAACTTCCCTCCCAGAACAAGGTAAATCTGCGGATCTGTTTATAGTCAGGATGACTGGAAGGCTGTGCTTCATTCAGGACGTGCAGCGCTCTAACTGTGCACTGGTCCTGGCCAGGGTGGCAAGACACCTGGCGTTGTCAGCGTCCCTCGGTGCCCTGCCTCCAGAGGGTTCCCGACCCTAGTACATAGACACTCAGATACCACGTGCCTGGGAATACTGTGTTCTTCTGGCAAAAAAGAAAGTTAAGATCATTATACAACCATGAAGGTGCAACCACACTTAACCGAGTTCATAGAATAGAAAAGTTTTTATTAAAAAAAAATATTGATGTGTCCTGAAAACACCGCCCAGTGCCAGCCACAACCCAGAGGCCCTCGCAGTATGGCGTTACATCTAACAAGGGACCTGTGTGAGCCATTTCACCCCGGAGTGCCCACCGTGACCTGGGGAAGGGACATGGTCCTGGGGCTTTGCAGGAGGAAGTAGACGGAAGGAGACTTCTATCTAATGCTTCAGTGATCACTTGCTTCTCTCGTCCCCTCCTGCAGCGCATCTTCACAGGGAGTCTCTGACATATAACACTGATAGGAAAGTACCGTCAGCTCGGTCTTTCCTTTTGCAAGTTCCCACATACACAAACCTTGCATGAAATAAATGGCGTGTGCGTGATTTCACGAGTCCTGCCAGGTTGACGCAACAGCCCTGGTTAAGACGATCAGCAGGGTCATTATGGAGGAAGCTGGGCTGGTCCTTCTGTGTGAGCGGGATTCCGATGGGCAAAGATGGAAGAGAGAGAGAAAGATTATGTGAGCAGGAAGAAGCAGGCAGAGTCAAGGAGAGAGTACAAGGGTATATGTCCTGGAAATGACCAGAGCACCAACCAGTTTGAATTATGGATTTGGCACAGAAAACAAGGTGTAGATAAGTGAGTTTGCAGAAAGCAGAGAGAGGGGTGGGCTGTGGGGAGCCCGACTGCTCGGCTCGGCTCAGACTGGGACTGCCTGTGGCCTGTTTACTGGATACCTTTCAGGGCACCTGCCTTTGGCTGGCGTAGGTGCAGCCGGCGACTCCTACCTTCAAACATTTGCAGGGAGGAAGGAAGTGAGGCTCACAGAAGAAATAGCAAGTAGAAAGTAAGAGTGATAACATGTGACTGAAGAGAAATGGAATCGTCCAAGTGCCCACGTAGTGGGAATCTCTTGAGTTTGATTTCAAGTTAATAGATCGATTTGGACATTTTCTCCCTAAATAATAGATACTGGACCGTGAGTTAAAGCTGAATGTGAGCTAGAACCATCTGGGGCTCTCAAGTCTGGGACTTAGAGTGGCAGGGATGAAGATCGATCCCAACATCGAAACTGAAATTCTCCCCTCAGTGGCCACAATGAGGCAGTAACATAAAAACACCGGAAATAATTGGATCACACACGATGAGATTATAAGGGGCAAGGGGCCAACCTGAGCGGTACCCCGTCCCCTTAACCGTGATCAGCCATTAGGGCAGGACAGAGTTTAAGCCAAAATAATAGCACAAGGCTAAATCTCTCATTTATGCAGGAGTCTAATTCTATTTATGCAAAAGTCTAATTAGCTTGGCTTAGAAATAGATGTGTCTGAGGACAGCACAGGGAGTCAGAAATGAAGATGCCTCTGCTGTGGGGGTACACAGCACAGGTCTCCTCAAAATAGGGCGCTCATGCAATTCATCATCCGAACCAGGGCACTCCTGAAAGTGAATGAGGGCGCTATTAATAATGATGCCAGGGCAGCTGGCATAAACTGGGACCCTCCCGGACGACATGGGACCAAGGGGCACACTGCCTCTGAGGATAAATGACAAGGACTGCTCCTCCCCACCCTTCATCTTCCCATGGCCCAAGTCCTCTTTGGAAAGAAGAAACAGCAAGCGTCCCATTTTTCGGTTGAAAGTGACCTCTCCGGAAATGGAACACAGGGCATGTGCTTCTTATTGTTAGAACTGCCCCGAATCGTGACTGAGAGAAGCTGAGACGAAAATGACGAGAGAATTTAATTGTGTCCAAGTTCAGTGGGTGTGTAGGAGCCAGAGACATGGAAAAGCCTCATCCCTTGCTCATGGGTGCCACTGAGGACACTCAGCTCAGTAGGGCCAGGTCTAGGGTCTGGTCTGGTCTGGGGTGGGGGGCATTGGCCATGATCAGGGGGTGAGCAGGAGCTCTGGAGCTCCGGGATGCAAGACAAGTTTCAGGGTCGAGACTAGAATGCAGCCTTCAAGTCAAGTGTTGGAGTGGCCAGGACACGGGAGGGACAGCAACCCACTCACTGCAGAGACCCACGCCGTCCCCTGAGAACTTTACAGCTAAATTTACCTGCCGGCGAAGATGCTGTTTAAAAAGACGTGAGCCCCTTTGCCTGTGCTGGCACCGGTGGAATGGCTTCCCCTGGGGAACATCACACCCTAGGTCCGTCTGCCGGTCACTGAATTACATGAGCACATGGTGTTTGCTGAGAGTTTTTGTTTTTTAATTTTTTCCTTTATTAATTTTAGAGAGAGAGGAAGGGAGAGAGAGATAGAAACATCGATGAGAGAGAACATCGATTGGCCGCCTCCTGCATGCCCCCACTGGGGATCAGACCCACAACCTGGGCATGTGCCCTGACTTGGAATCGAACTGGCGACCTCTTGGTGCATGGGTCGACGCTCAACCACTGAGCCACATCGGCCAAACTTAGTTGAGAGTTTTTAAGGTGAAAAGTGAATCCGACAGTCAGCAGACAGCAACCTTCCTAAGGCTCAGCATCCAGATGTGTTGAGTAGGTGAGGGCGAGACCTGCCCTGGGGAGAATGTGGCCTTGAGGTTGTCATGCTTTCTAACCCACCGGGCTTGGTTCTGGAGGTACCTTCCCCCAGGAGGCTCCCACTGGCCTCAGTACCCCCAGGGTGTGGCTGACAACCCCACCCACACACCTTTCAACATCCTCCTCCCTGCAGCAAGCCAGCCAGCTTCTCACGCCTGCACAATCTGTTTAGAAAAGTGATCGGCCTGATTTGAACACATGGGTTTCACTCATTCCAGTATTTTCATACTGAAAATAATCATGCTGCTAACCTGTGGAATGATCATGTCTTCCAATGGAACTGGGACTTTTAAAAATAGTCACCTGAATGTTTCTAAGACTTCCTGTTGTGTTCCCGTTAAACCCCTCGACAACTGAAGTAAAAGAGGAGAGGGAAATCCACAGGCCGTCTAGCAGGCAATATTGCCATCTGCAATTCTGAGATGCATTAGTAATGCAAATGGACTGTTTTTCTCTAAAGGTGGTGTTGGAGTGTGCTTCACACACCTCATCAAAATTTCTATGAGCTTTTAAAGAAAACACCCTTGCCCTGGCTGGTTTGGCTCAGCAGTTAGAGTGTCAGCCTGTGGACCGAAGAGTCACGGACTCGATTCCGTTCAAGGGCACGTACCTCCTTTGCAGTTCGGTCCTTGGCCCTGGTCGAGGTCGTGCGGGAGGCAACAATTGATGCGTCTCTCTCACATCGATGTCTCTCTCTCTCTTCCTCCCTCCCTCCCACTCTATCCGAAGACAAATGGAAAAATATCCTCGGGGGAGGATTTGAAAAGAAAACACCCAAGTCTATGAAAATCAGAGGGCTGTGTGCTGCGGCTTACCCAAGGAAGCCCTGATGTGGGTATAGCAGCTCTGGGAAATTAAGGGCTTGGGTCTGTGACCAGAGCCCGGAGGAGGCTCTGGGCCCCAAGGGACTTCTGTCTTCTTCCTGTCTTCTGTGGTAGGAGTGGGTGTCAGTGACTCCAGTGACATACGTACTCAGTTCATTGGGTGTCACACCTTTTCTTGACCTCTGAGCGGCTGTGTGTCCCATCATGCACCTGGGATCCTATAACCCAGAAGCACTGTGTGCTGGACAGTGATGCAGGAGTGAGAAACCCGCCAAACACACAGCCTTTGCCAAAGTGAGCACTGTGCTCCTACGTCCCCTGACCAGGTCTTCGCCTCATGGGTGAGTCACTAGGCTCTGGAGAACATGCAGTATGTTCCCTGTCTAAGAGGATTCAGACCGGCCTGGTCCGTAGGGAAGTCGGAAGCCCTGTGGCCCCCGAGCCGCCATTCACAGCGGATGGAGTCAGGCTGTCTGCTTTGTGACATCTGCCTCCTCCGGGAGGGTCGGGAAGCAAGGCTCCAAACGCAGAAACCACTCGGGTTGCCAGAACCAATGATCCTTTCCCATTTCATGAGCACCTACTAAGTGCAAGCTGTTGTATTAGACACGGTCCACACCATCCTTTGAAAATGGCATTACTACCTCCGTTGTTAGAGATGAGGCAGCTGGCTCAGACAATGTCAGCAACCGGCACGAGATCTCACAGATCTCGGGGTTCTGAGTGGGAGGCATCACACACCCTGAGTCCAACCTGAGACCCTTTGCGTCTGATCTCACATGGGCAGAGCAGAGACACTGATTTGGAGGACTTCAGCTTTCCCTGGTTCGTTGTTTAAATACTGGGCACCCTAGGGTGCATTTTGCCTCTTCTATACACTTGCAGCTGATCAGTGAGTGGAGCTGAGCTTGGGGACTGGTCCCGCCGGGGAGCTGTGTCATGGAACAGCCCACAGGCTGGCAATCAGAGCCAACACGCTCCTCAACCTTTCCAGCTGCCGGGGGCTGGGCAGCGCGCAGGCCTCGGGCTAACCCTTTCTGTGCCGCGTATCAAACCACAAATGTCACAGTTGCATGTTAGGTTGTATAAACTCTGGCTCTGACTTTTTACTACAAGCCAGCTCAGTATTGCCAAAACCCGTGTCATGACAAGTGTCACCCGTGGAACAGCGGAGTGAATGCCCCTAAAACCTTTCCAAACACCAACCCAGGAAGCCCCGCCAGCCAGCGCCAGCAGGGCGCGCGCCTCGGAACCGACTCGCCGAAATCCTGCTAAAAAGTCGCTCTCGAGGGAGACATTCAGGGCTCCTGCATCTGAAGCCGCCTGGCCACCACACCTGCCAGTTTTCTCGCGTGGGGGATTTAAAAAATGGTCTTTCAAAGAATCTTTTGTTTGAAGTAGAGAAAGAAAAATCGCTGTGAAAAGCAGGCACACACAGAAGCGCGGATGTCTGGGCAGCGGGCCAAGGGGGTGGCTCCCAAGGCTCCTGCCCCCCTCTCTTCACAGTCAGGTCCGCTTGACTGCAGCAGCCCAGTGTTCTCCTACAGCTTCGTTCAGACTGTTCCGACACTGTTTTTTAATTTTTCACATTGAACACATATTTATGTTTACTCTTCTAAGTCATAAGCCATGCAATAACCCCAACACGTAATATCCTTGTTGTTTTTATTTTACAAATTGGGGGATGAAAGCTCAGGGAAGTTAGGACACTTCCTAAGATCACATCCCAAGTGGCAGAGGCAGGACACGAGCCGGTCACGCTGATGCCCACAGGCTGCCCTGTGATCCGCTGCCAGTCCAGCCCTGCACATGGTTAGTGTTCAGTAAGTGGCAGCAAAGAGAGGGCCACGTATTCCGTGAAATCGAGGCCTTCACACTCTCGTTAGTCACCTTGCAGTGTCTACCACGACCTGTGCTGTGTTACCTCCGCCTGGGGTGCTCTTGTGCTGCAGCTTCTGTCGTTACAACCATGCAGACTGGACGCAGCCTGACTTTTCATTTCATTCACTTCCAATGAAAGGTGCCCAAATTACTTTGACATATTCATGATTGCACGCTGTCTCTTGTTTCAATGAGCTGGTTTCACAACTACTTCCCTCTAGAAAAAAAAATATAGACCCTCCCTTAGGATAGTCTAAGACAGATTTGGATAGTGAATTGCTACTTACAAATTTTAGTTAATTTATAGATAGTAATTTAATAAGTGTGTGTGTATATATATACATATATACACACACACATATATATACACACGCATACATACATAAAATGTATATACTATATAATATATAAGCATATATTTTTTTAAAAATCATGAAATTACTTGTTTTGCATCTGCTACATAATCACTAAAATTACTAAGAGGAGCTTGGTTAGGTGTCAAGGGTCAGGGAAGAGAACCTTGGTTGGGTATCACGATCTGTAGGATCAGGGGATTCCCTATAAACTGGCTTAGCAGGACTCTTGATAAAACTGAGCTTGGCAGGACCAGACCTGGTTCAGAAGGGGAACTGACCAAAGAAAGTATGGTCAAGGACAGAGCCCTGGTCCCCCAGGGGACCGACTGCATGTTTCAGTCCAACATGTTGCCAACAGGGCCACAGATGAGGTCCCAGTCCATTTGTAGGCGATGGGGCCTGAGTTTTTCTACCTGCATTTTTAGGATTGTTTCTGTAAAAGCTTATTGATCCAGAAAGATAACTCTTATGAAGTTCAAGAAAAGGATTGATATAAATGAAAATGGGAATTTTATCACGTTCGGAAATCACTCGGGACAGCTCAGAAAGGCCTCAAGTTAGTGGCTTTTGCAGACAACTGAGTGGTACTTGCGCTTGTTTATCTGAAGGGCTTGTGAAAATAATTTAGGCCCTATTTTGAAGGCTGCTAAGAGTGGGCTACTTAAACTGTCAAGTACCTTCCAATTATGGTAAACAACACTTTGAATATTCAGCTGGGAAAACGGGGATGGCTCAATTCCAGTGGAGGTCAGAAAATTGCTTAGTTTGCTTCTTTTAGGCAATTGCAGTTTAAAAATGCATGATTTATTTTCCTGGGACTATGTCTAGTATTATCTACCAAATGAAAATGTTTTCATTAGCAAAGATGTTTACCGAGGACCCCTTTTGTAATGCGGTGTGCAGTTTTGCTTACACTGTGTGATGTCTGAGTTCAGCGTAAACATACCAAGTTTGAATGTCTGTGCAGTCCTTAAAAAAACAGGTAAATGGAAAGTTCACGTGTTTTATAGCCTTCATAAAACATGTGCTTCAGTCCTGATTACCTAAAGAAAGGAGAGAGTCAGACAGATCTCAGCTCTAAGCTCACAGTATCTGGCTAATTATCATGTGACATTTAATTTAATGTTTGATTCATCATCCTGAACTTTCCAGTGAGACAAGATTATGAAATCTATGGTTTCCAATTAAATTCTATTTGGGACAATCTATGCAAATAATTTCTCACACAAATGTACGTACTATAAATGCCAAACCATTGCCTGAATTCAACTGCTAATACACTCTTACTTCTCAAACAATAACAAAAAAAGGCCTCTGTGTTTCTAGTCGGTTACAACAAGGGTCACACAAATTCTGAAAGGGACCAATAGGTGCATCTCTGCCAAAGGACCGGCGTGACTGCAGAAGGAACGGGTTATCAAATGGGTGACAGAACTCAGTTGGCTCAACAGATCATGTCCAATAGCTATGACAGCGTTTGTTCAACGGGGTGTCATCAAATGCTGGCTGTCTTGAAGTCTCACGTTCTTGAAAATATTCATTCATAATGACAGAAGATGATTGATATACCACATCTATGTGGATTCTTACATTTGGTATTCCCAGGGGCCTTTACAAAACAAAACCAAGTGAGAAAAGGCCGATTTGGAATCAATGCCAGAACCCCTGGTGTTGAAGAGCCTGTTGCTGGAGCAGCATTTGAAGTTGTCCGGGACTGAAAGGTTGCGTTCGCCTGCAGGAGTATGTGGGTACCGGGACAGGGCAGATCAGCAGATGCCCCCAAAGACAAGAACAGGCAGCTGTTGATGTCCCTGGAGACGGGCAGCCTCTGAGAATTTCACAAAGGAAGGTTCCAGGAATCCAGTCTTCCATTCAGGTCACCGCAAAGACCTGCCTGGTCCTGGGAATACCTGTGCCCAGGGTCACAACACAGCCTGTACCCTCTGCTCCCGAGGACTTCGCCTGGGGGCTGAGCTGGAGCCCAAAGGCCCCTAGATCTACAGATGCTCCTGGACAGACCTGATGCTGAGGACAGACCAGGCCCTGGGGCTGTGCCTGCCCCATGTCTCTCACTCCCTCTTCGTTCTGCACTGGCCCATCCTCTCGTGTCATCCTGTCCTGATGTTTTAGGTGTGTGGCCTCATCTGAACGTGGACTCTGGCCGTCTAAGTAATTGATGTTCTGTTCCGAGGTCTTAGCTGGCTCCCTGCCCGTCCGTTGGGCACAGCGCTCACCCAGGACGTGGCTGGCCTGTGTGATCCTGGGCCCCGAGGTTTGTCACAGCCTGGGGCCACATACTGCTCAGGAAATACCTCATCCTGAGCCTCATTCATCTGCTGGGACTTGGTGTTCCCGCTCCCTGTGAGGCTGGACGTGTGACTGGATTCAATGTCTGTAACTTCTGTCCCCAGCCCTCTTTCTCCCTAAGGTCAGCTTGACTCTGGTAGGTCAGCAATCCATACAAATGTGTGTGTCCCCAGACCCCACAGGAGCTCCAGCCCAAGGTTCATCCTGCCCACCATCCCCTCCCCAGTCACCAAATGCAGAGGCTGCACACACACCCCCACTCCATGTGCTTTCTGAATTAGCTGGAAGTAGTTATGAAGGTTTCATATAAACTGCCATGCAGATTTTTAAATATTAAGGAAAGATCTAGGGCAATGAGCGAAGGAGCCAGGGGAAATAACCAAAATTAAAGATGCTCAAGTCAGAAGTTAGCAATGACCTAAGCTTTTTTTTTTTTCTTTCTTTAATTATGATTCCACTGCTTCCTGTGGGAAATAAGGAGCTCTTAATGCAGGAACTTCTGACACCTTTAGTGCTTTTAACGACAAAATATAGGGGCTTATCCACCTCGCCCTGGTCAAGGTGTACACATGATTGACCTTGAATTTCATGATTGCTTGTTGTTGATGTTTGTTGTTGTTGTTGTTACCTTGGTGCCCTGGCCTCCTAAGTGTGATATATTTTCTTTATTTTCCTCCTCTCTATTTCTTCTTCCTTCTTATTCTAAGCAATTAAGCCCACACAACCCAGCAGGCATAGAACGGCCCTTGACAGTGCTCTGGAGGGATTTCTGACGTGAGCGGTGTTGACGACACAGAAAGCATCCCGGGTGGGGAGCACTCGAGCTCCAGAGTCAGCCAAACCCAAGTTTCAGCTTCCGATCTCAGCTGCCGGTGACCTTTTGAAAGTTACGTAACCTCCCCAGTCTTCAGTTTCTTATCAGTAAATGGGAGATAATAGCACGTGTCCAGCAGGCCGCTGAGATGATTAAATGAGATGATGACTATGAAATAGCTAGCACATCACTGAATAGATGGGGAAATGTCATTAGTAAATGCAGTTCTCTGAGCCATGAGGCCTCTTAATGGGGAAGCCGTGCTATCAGCCTTTTGCAGGCCGTCACGCCAGGTCTTTGAAGGATGTGCGGCCACGGGGACTCTCTCTTATTGCTGGTGGGGATGCAAAACGGTGCAGTCACTCTGGAAGACACCGGTGGGTTTCTTACAAAACTAACCATGTTCTGGCGACCGCATTCCTTGGTATTTACCCCCAAAAGTTGAACGCTTAAGTCACGTAAAAACCTGCACGTGGATGTTTACAGCAGTTTTATTCATAATTACCAGAACCTGAGAGCCACCAAGATATCCTTCTGTAGGTGAACGGATAAATAAACTGTGGTCCATCCAGAAAATAGAATGTTATTCTGCACGATAAAGAAATGAGCTGTCGAGACACGGTGGAATCTTAAATGCATACCACTGAGTGAAAGAAGCCAATCAGAAAAGGCTACATAGTATATGCTTCCAACTCTATGACATTCTGGAAGAGGCAAAACTATGGAGACAGCAAACAGATCAGTGGTCGTCAGGGGTTGGGGGGAGGAATGAACAGGTGGCACGCAGAGGATCTTTAGGGCAGGGAAACTATGCTGGATGATACTCTCATGGCAGATATGCTTTTACCAAAACCCGTCAGACCTGAATGACACAAAGATGAAACCCAAACGTGAATTTACTTTATACTGGTGCATCAATATTGTTCCATCAGTTGTCACACAGACAAGATATAAATAATAGGAGAAATCGTCTATGAAGAGCTGGAGTTTGTGGAGACTGTACTTCCGGCTCAATTATTCTATAAACCGAAAACGACTCCAAAAGTGGTCTATTGGCTTAAAAACACTTTAACTAGACACTGTAATAATGTGTTAACTGGATTTATCCAGTGGAACATTACAACTCACCACACATATGCTACAGGAACTCAAGCTCGGCTTTGCCCCCACATCCTGCCTGACGCAGAGATGCAGACTAGTCCGTGCACACCACAGTCGACTCCATCTGACTGGATCAGCAGTTCTCCCGGGTCATCACCCGGCTCCTGCTGATGCCAACAGTCTTCTGTGTGCCAAACGCCCCCTGACAAACAGCAGGACACCTCTGACAGAGGCGAGGACCGGAGGCAGCTGTCCACTGAGGAATGCACATTCTCCTGAGGGGCGTGTGTGCTGGGAGGTGACGGCACTGCCTTCCCACACCTGGGATCCCGGGACCCTTGTGTGGCTGCTCCTGGGTAGAAAATGAGCAGAAGGAGATGAGTCCCTCTGGGAAGGGCTTTTCAGAAGCCTTTCTTTCTTTGAGGACCGGCTGGAGGCAATGGATTTCAAGGGGCCGTAATTGACCACAGAGCCCAAGTCCCTCTGGGGCTGCCAGCAAGATTGACAGGTTTTGAACAAGAAGCTGACGTGCTGTAGTTTTCTATAGCTTGGTTAAATTTGCCACCCACTTGGTGGCCTTAAGCAACCTGCATATTCCCACACAGACCCATTAGTCAGACTGCATGGTGTAGCCCAGCCAACTGGGCTCCTGGAGGCTCCATCTCTCCCCAGCTCACTCAGGTCGTTGGCTGAACCGAGTTCCTTGAGGCTGAAGGACTGAGCCCCAGTCCCTGGCTGGCTGGCTGCTAGGGCCCAGTTTTTGCTTCTAGAAGCTTTGGAATGAGTCCCCTTCTCATGAGTCCAGAGTACGCCTGTCCAGCAGTGGGGGGTGGGAGGGGCTTCATCCGGCACCTCTCTGGATCCCTCTTTGCTGCATGTCTCTGACGTTAATGGGAGAAGTGTTCTCTGCTCTGCTTTTAAGGGTGATAAATTGGGCCCACCAGGATAATGCCTCGCCGTTTCAGGGTCAGTAAACTTGGTTACATCTGCAAAGCCCTCTGGCCATGTAAGGTGGCACATTCAGGTTTTAGGGACTCGGGCTGGACACCACGGGGACTGTTCATTTATCATACCTGTGCCATTATAGCTGCTGCAGTTCGGGCTTTATCTGTCAGAGCATCTATTGTTACCCCCAGGAGAAGTGCTTTCCCTCCGACCTCTCTCCTCCCCTGGTAGCAACACAGTCTAATGGATGCGGAGCAAAGACCCCAAGTCCGAGAGACTTGAGTCCACACCTTCTCAGTCCCTTTCCAGTTGGGAGATTTAGGGCAAGTCTGTTATACCGTACCTTCTCATCTGTAAACGGGAACAACTTTCATGTTATCCGACGGGTGTTTTGACGAGTGATTATGAACACACTGTGGCTGGCAGCTGCTTACTTAACACTGTGGGCTCTCTGAAGAGGCCCCTCGCATGGTGCTCCTGTGCACACGTCCTCTGCAGGTTGTGAGGGGGCTTGGGGAAGAGGGTGGAGAGAACAGGAGTTTCCCAGCCTGGGAAGTTCTCAGGACACCAGGAGGGACAAAGGGCGTGCACCTGGATAAGTCACGGACCTTAGGGACCGGAGCACGACCACAGAACCCATCACAGGGCAGTGCCACAGACGAGCAATCGCAGATCCGGTGTAAGTAGGCGCGTTTACCAAGGACAGGAAAGTGGGACTAGAAGTCTGCAGATGTTAGAGACTGGTGTCGCTGCTGCATTCAAACCTCCTCCGTCCACCAACCATGGGGTAGTGACGCTCTGAACGACAGATTCAGGCGCCAGGCTTCTCTCCGGAATGAGAGTCCCCAACACTTTTCATCATCTGACTGTGTGTGTCTGTGTGTATTTTCGTTTTCTTTCATTTATAAGTTTGCATAGCATCCGGTGTTGAATGTTTTTCCTTCGTCGAGCTGTGCTCTCTGGTGCACGGGTCCAACAACGGCTCTCGTCTCCTGGAGATCCGTCCTGTGTGCCAGCCCAGCCTCTCCCCAGCTCCCAGGTAGGACAGGGATCTGAAAAGCAAAGACACCCAGGGCGAGCCTGTGAAGATGCCCATTATCATTGATTAAGCTGGTGTTGGATGAATTGGTCTTTTTATCGCAATGCAGATTTACAGTGCAATAGCCGATCCATTTTTCAATTTGGTGTACCACCGCTGATAAATTAGCAGATGTCAATTGATTTTTTTTCCCTCCAGTTCCCTGTTTACACCTGACAGGCCATACTTTATAGCTGAGCAGTTATTTGAAGTTATAAAAATTATAATTAGCAATTTTTTAATTAGGCTGACAATTAACAGGAGATTTGCAAAGCTGCTAATTTGACATGTCCTATTCTCCATAGTGTTTATGTTAACCATAACTTGAGTGCGTTCAATTGAAAAGAACCATGGTGTCTAGAAAAAAAAATCAATCTCAGAGGAACCTTTTCTCCCCACTTGGCTAGCATCGCTGGCACTTCAGACAGAGAAATGGGAATTTGGTGTGATTTTGCAAGATAACGATGCTGACAATACTCGCTGAACCTGGAACAATAGATGTCTCCAGGAAGAGATGAAGCTCAAAGTACCAACACAAAAGCAGGTCGGATTAATTACACTGAGGTGGGAACTTCAGAGTGGTGCGAACCTCAGCTCAGTTGTGGCTGGATCCCTTCCAGTGCAGCCTGGGAACACAGACCCTCACGGCCAAGGCAGACGTCCTGAGGCACACACTCAGCAAGTTTCACGTGTAACTGTGCGACAGCTTGTCTTCTACATCAGGGCTTCTCAGTGCCCTTCTGTGCTATGTTGAACTGATGCAGAGATGAGAGACAGAGAGGGAGAGATAATCCAAACAGATGAAGAGAAAGGGAGAGACAGAGAGATAGAGGCAGAATTGGACAGAGAAGAGAGACAGAGAGCGAGACATAGAGGGAGAGACAGAGATAGAGCAAGAGAGAATCAATGAAAGAAGGCGAGAGGGAGAGAGAATCAGACAAAAAGAGAGGGAGAAAAAGAGACAGGGAGAATGGATTCCCAGATACCTCCCAGCTTTTTCTTCTTTCCACGGTATCTTCCAGTCGAAGGAAGCTGTCACTCTGATGCTCTGATTCTGGGATTCGACAACACACCACTCAGTGTGTAGGACACCCTTAAATACTGCGCTTAAAACCTCAAAAATCTTCTGAGACCTGTTACTTGCTAACCGCTTGCAGCAAAGATGTCACCTTTTGTCGGACACATCAAGGGACATTAGCAACAGATGTCCTGGAAATTGTAGCGAGAGGGGTGACATGAGGCATGTGGTGTAGGGTTTCCCTCATCTGTCAAAGGTCAAGAGAGAAGAGAAAAAATTACTTGAGAATTTTCAGTAAGACAAAGAGAAAGTGTTGATTCCATTTTTAAAAAAGGAAAGAAATTTGAAGCATAAAAGAGTATGGATTTTTCATTCCATGAGTTATTCCTTGCTTTCTTTTCCCAGGGCTAAATCACACTGCCTAATTGCAAGAACTAGCCATTAATTAAAGTCTGCAGCACTACCAGAAACCACTTGCCGAAGCTGAGATATACCGTTGAGCTTTGATTAATAACATTTTAATGCTTTCATATTTCTTTTTTGAAAACTCAGATCTGAAGAAATTTGCCACCTGGAGATGCTGAATCTGAAGTGAACCTTTTGAACCGTTCACTGGTCAACACTTTCTGGGGTGCCGTCTGCAGAGAACACGACACTGTGCAGGGCGGCATCACCAAGTCCGTCGGGAAACCTAAGCTTCGTGAGCACCTTTGCTCCAAAACAAAAAGCAGTGAAAAACATTGCTTCAGGAAGAGCGTGTAAATGTTTTATCTTCAAGCATCTTGCTTTTTTCTTTAACAAGTTTGCTTTGTTTCTCTCCGGCTTATCCTGATGCCTTCGCTTCTTGGCATAGGAGAAACTCCAGTATCCTCTGAGCCGCAGGAGAACTCTGCCTTGAGAATAAATTTTAAGATACCCCCATATGACGAGGACATTACTTTACAATTATTATATTTATTACAGTTTATTCGATACCAGGGAGCACATTTGCCTAAAGTAATTTGGTTCTAGGACACAGAGTCGAGTTCTATACTGACCTTACGTGTAGTGCACCAAAATTTCTAAACTTCAGGAACTCAATATTAAGTGTAAAAGCCTTTATGAAATCAGAAATGTATCATTTGCTAAGCTGTGTACTTTGTAATGTAGGGAAACCTAGAGTTTTGTGCAATGGAGCTCTGTTCCTCTTTGTCTTTCTGTCTCTCTCACCCTCTCTCTGTCCCTGTCTGTATCTCTGTGCCTGTCTCTGTCTCTCTGCCTTTGTCTCTCTCTGTCTCTCTGTCTCTGTGTCTCTCTGGATCCACAGAGGGTGGCAGGTAACGAGCAGAGAGTAGGGTCTGAAAAATTCCAGGGTGTGAGGACATCTGGGGCCTTCAGATAAGCATAAAGTGTTCAGAACATCCTAGTAACCCAAAGGAAATTATTTTTAAATTACTTTCCAGGATATTAATTGGTACCCATGTGTATGATCACATGCCTCACGAAAGGTGAAATCATGATGGGTATTCTCTTTGAAAAGAGAAGGAAGTCATCCAAGTGTCCCGGAAATATATTAATAAGCATTCCTAACATTCTATACAGACTACTCTTAAATGGGTTCATCTCAGTCATGGGGCAATTCAACCTGTGCAGCGTCTCACTGAGCTGAAGCAGGTAATGAGACCGTCATGTGTCCGTGTAGTTCACACCTTGCACGCAGGATTCGCAGCTCACTTCTGAGCACATGTAACCCACTAATCTACAAGCTCCTATTTAATGTGAATGTAAAAAGTAGATGTCTTCCTCCCTCCAAGAGGTAACTTGACATTCACCGGACCCGTGAGAGCAGAAACACCACGTAAAATATTCGAGAATGTGCGCGTCCCAGCTTGGACCGTTCACGAGGTTCCCGTGACCGTCACAGAGCCCGGGACGAGCTCTCTAACCAACAGACATTCTCCAGTTCTCAGATTTTTAATTCCACTTTTTCTCGTGTGGTTTTCCACACCCTCTCTAGAATCAATCAAAACACTGGTCTTTGACCTGGAAAATAGAGAGTTTGAAAATGTGGAAGATTTCTGTGTCCCTTTCTTTCGATGGCTGGGCGCCAGCCCATCTCTGCAGTGGTTCTGTTGGAATAAATGGCTAATCAATAGCAAATTAGTTATAATTAAGTGCACGTTGCAGAGGTGTTTTTCATTTACTGATTAAACGTTCGCTTCTAATGGGCCCAGTGAGCCTGACAGAACCCAGCCCCGAAGGGTGTCTGAACCACTCGAAAGCTGCTCTCCAGCAGTTCTGGCTGGTCCGTGAATGAAGCGTGTGAGGCCCTGTCGACCCCGGGACCTCTCACAGGCACCCATTTTCCATAGCACGTGCTTTGCTTTAGTTTGAAACCCAACCCCCCGCTGTGCTAATGGTTTCTCTCTCAGGACGACTCATACTCAGATTGAGCATACAAAGTGGCAGCGCCCAGCCCCACAGAGAAAACGCAAGAACACTGCAGGCTAGGCACACCCACTGTCCCCCGTGTCCCCGCCCGGTGCCCATCCCTGCATCTCTGCCCAGGGACCAGGACAGATCTTCCGGCCCCTCCCTGCCCTGCTTTGGGATTCGCACTGGAATTGAGTAATGAACAGTGAATGAGGACATCACCGCCACACCAGCGCTCAGGGATGTGCCAAAACCATGGCATGACCCAGAGCTACGCTGTGCGTGACCACCGTGGGCCTCTGGGAGTCACCCGAGAGCTGTGGAGTTGGGACCCGGTCCAGCCGTGGGGAAGTGGGATTTGAGGAGTTGAGGAAGAGGTGAGACAGCAGGGATTCTGGTGAAGGGTTTCTGCAGTTACAGCAATAGCTCATCCTCATCAGCTCGAATACGCTTCCTCGGGCCACTGTCATCACCAACTGCCCCTAAGAGCAGGCGTCACGCACCCAGGCTTCTCTGTGGGGAACTCGTCATTGACAAAGCGAGAGCCCTGCCCCTGGGGCACTCGTGCCCTGGAGGGAGAAGAGGACAAACAATAACAAGCATAAGTGAGGGACCAGGTGAACTGTGGGAATGAGGGCGCCCTAGTGGGAAGGAGACAGAGTCTGGAGTGGACAGGTGTGGCCAGTTGGCCATGGGGAATGGTAAGAATGTCTCAGCAGGGACTGGGAGGAGGTGACAGTTGGCTGAGAGCCTTTATGCAAAGGAGCCCCGGAGAAGAAGGTGGGGAGCGGGGGCCTCTACGGGGCAGCGAGCTGTGGAAATGGAGTCTAGGAGGGGCCAGGGCTGGGGCCTTCTGTTCTGAGCACAGCCAGACTTCAATCTCAAGGTCTAAATGCTGGGGTTATGCTAAAATAGAGGCACAGGGCAGGCAGCCGCAGGGATGCGGTGGGTGACGTGGAGGAGAGGATCCAGGTGGAGTCTGAAGCTGGGCCCGTGGCTTTCCTGATGGATCCTACGGGACACAAAGGGAAGTAGCATCAGAGAGAACCCAAGGGGACAGGGGACCGGCCTTGAGCAGGGAGGCTGCGGTGGTGAAGCAGATTGGGGGAAGTTCATCAGTTTTCTGAGAAGCAGACGGCAGGCTGGGCTTTACCACACAAGGAATTTGTGAGGGGAAACGTCCTAGAGAACATGGGAGGTCCTGGGAGAGGCTGGGGGTCGGGATGCGTGATTCTGATCCCAGAACGTACTCCTTAAGACTGGAAGTTCTTGCCCTTTGACCAACATCTCCCCCTTCCCACCGCCAGCCCTGGCAGCCAGCAGCCTCCTCTCTGCTTCTGTGAGGTTGACTACTTTAGATTCCACGTATAACTGAGATCACACACCCTTCCCTCCTTAGATTAATGTGTCCCTGGGCCCAGTGAGTTCCGGAGGAGATGCCCCACTTTCCTTATCGGCATTTTCATTCATTATGCAGAACATGTGTGTCTACCGTGGCCGTCATTATAGATGGCAAACCACGTCTGTCTACAGTTTCTGTATGTTAAATGCACTCAGTTTACCATGAGATGATTCTGGAAGGGAGTGCCAGCAAGCCGGGAGACGCCACCTTATTGATGGGCATCACCATGTGGGGCAGGGCTAACAGGGACAAAGACTCTGGCAGCAGCTGCCATGGGACTTAACCGTGCAGGAAGGCGGCCTCCTTCCCTCTCCTTCTTGGCCCACGGCTGCTGGGGGATCTGGGACTGGGGGGGGGGGTGCCCTTCCTGCAGGAGCTCAGGGTCTCAGCAGGCTCCCAAGAGCAGGCCTGTGGACGCGCACACCCAGGGCATGCAGGCGGGTGCTGCTGCTGCAGAGATATCCATCCTGAGCTGCTTGTTTGTGCACAGGCAGTTCCTAATGGAGCCGTCAGACTCCCTCATTGGCTAATAGTGTAATTAGGCCCATCTGGAGGGGCTGTGGAGAGGACTGTCGCAGCTCTGATACTGGCAGAGAGGTAATTTGTCATCCTGTGGCCGGTGACCGCACACTGGCACCCCCGACGCGAGCGACGCCAAGCAGCCTGTTCCTTGTGGGAGTAGCCGGGCGTCGGGAGCGTGTGTGGGTTCACCTTGGCACCAAGGAGAGACACGCGGCTCTCCCACATCCTTGAGATGACCTCAACCAGGAGGAGAGGGTTTCTGAATGTCAGGCTGACATTGTCCTGTCAGCCAAACCCCGTCTAGTGAAAAGCTGCCTGCGCCACACGTGAAACACGGAATTTAGGTGGTTGTGGCATGTCAGCATTTGCTGGCAGCCTTCGCCTAAGGGCAGGCGCCCCTGGCGATGCAACCTGGAAGCTTGTGGGTCTTTTTCGAGAACGACATTTTTTTTTTTTTTTTTTTTTTTTGCCCTCTATGAAAATAATGTCAGGCCTTCCTGGACCGTCTAGGTAACCGCGCAGTGGGAAAACAGAATTAAAACTCCACGTCCTGAAGGAGTTTTGCTGATGCTCGGGGTAAGGAAGGTTCCCACTTAATTTAAGAGACTGGGGGACAGAGCAAATTATGGGCTGATAGCCAGGACTTCTGATGCAGTTCGATGCGATCTGACACTTTTATGTAGAAAGAGTCTGTGAAGGCACAAAGGAAAGACTTGGGGAAAACTTCCTATTTGCGTGGTGTTGTCATTGTTCCCCCGGATCTGTGTTGTGAGTCTGCTTCCCCAGCTGCATGTATGAGGCTGTGTCTCCTATTCTCCTCCCTTTTGTACTCTTGCCATTTGTCACAACCCCTAACACACTCAGCTTCTCAAGCATCTCGTCAAGGTGTCTTCACCTTCTCATAACCACGCTGACGTACGTAACAGCAGCTCCCATTGCCCACCGAGCATTCCCTTCCTCTTGAAGTGCAAAGACCGAGCTTCTGGAGACTGCGTGGGCTTCTCCTCCCCCAGGAGAAAAATCCTAATATAGATACAGAAGCCAGCCTGTGCTTGCCCGCCATGAGGTGCTGTCGCTCACCCCTCTGCCTCCAGTGACACGCAAGAAGAGTGATGACTATGCAGAGCCCCAGAGCAGCCATCACAGAACCTGAGGGGCACCTCTGGACTGAAACAGCAGCATCACCCAACGAAAACCGTTTCTGTCGTCTACCAACACTCAATGTTCCCAAGGCCCCCAGAGAGAGTCTGCAATTGTGTTTGTGTCCAGTCTGAGGACCTTGCAGACGGGCCCTTTCCCCCCGGAGGTGTCTGTGATTACCGTCCCGCAGGGCGTCGCAACCACACCGCCTCAGAAGTGATCTCGGGTGATTTGGGGAATAATATGTGTAGGTCACAGATTCAAGAAGTTCAGTAGAGCGAAAGAGACTATCTTGTCTGTCCCAAAATACACATTTTATACTGATACAGCGGAAACCCGGCAAGTCCATGGCTCCGTGAGCTGGAAGGTGGGAGAGAACCTAGGATCCATGTCGGCCACCGTCCTACTAGCCACCAGCTTCATCACGTCCAGGAGACAGCCGTCAAACCACAGAGCTCCCCCCTCATCTGGCAGGCTGGCCCAGGTCAGAGCAGTCTTTCTTGCAAAGTAATCAGCAAGTGAGAATGCCTTCTATGGGCCCAAACTTCTGAGCCACCCATGTCCGCGTGAAGAATCTGCCGTCTGTGAAGATATAAATGCTTCATAAATGTGGGCACATGCTAGCTTTCCCACAAGCAGTGGGGACAATAAAGGGAGAAGCTGCTGTGGCTCAAAATGGCCAGGAAAGGTGTAAATGTGGTAAAGGATGAGGTGAAACATGTTCCGTGGGTAACAAAGGCCATTCCCCATGGAAATCGGAGCTCCCAGGGGAGGAGACAGTATGTTCGGAGTCGCACTGGACTTTAAAACATATGTAAGTGTCACCAGTTCACGGTCTGATCTCAAACCAGATTCATCCCTGGGGACATTGCAAAGGCCGTGGGAAAAGCACACCTTTCTCTGAAATACGTCCTACGTCAGAAAGGTTGGTTGATCCAACCACACATGAATGGAGAGTCAAGTCAGGGTTGTTCAGTTTACAGTTGAGAAGTGGGTCTGCAATTTTGTGGCCGTGTATTAGGTACCTTTTTAGACTCTGAGCTTCATTGAGATTTTACTATATATCAGATATGATAATATCTTTGCAAAGTGCTTCAGAGATGCAGACTGTTGAGAGGTAACCCAGCCTGTGGTGAGTGAATAGGTCAGATGGTGGCACTTCCTGGCTGTGTGACAGGACATGGGTGTGGGAGCCTCCATTTCCTCCATAAATGGGGTCACAGTGGTGCCCAGATGGTGCCCCCCATATGGCAGTGATGCTCAGTCCGGCCTAATACATACAAGATGTTTTAACATAGATGGCATATAAAAAGCATTCAATAAATGGTCATCATGTTTGCTACTAAGATATCGATATCACCATTATTAGATTCTGTTAGTCATTATACGTATAGATTTATCTTCTACATATGCATGTAATACAGAAAGGCAACTCACACAGCATCAGAGGTTCACTGTGTGAACAGATGTTCTTGTGGGAGCCAAAATCTCTACATTGAAGACCAATATAGACCCATTCTTGGGCATATGTTTATTTTCTAAGTTAATAGATCTAGAGGGAATGCAGCGATGATTCTGTGCATAATGTGTTTATTTTGTAACACTAGGAAAGCCGCATGAGAAAAAGCCAAACCTATATTTCCTAGGAAAAAAATTCCTTTCAAATATGCGGTTCACTGATTCCTGGCATGTCTCGAGGCCAGTCTGAATCCCTTCCGTGCCTGCAGGGCGCTGCACTTGCTTGAGGAGCGGGCTGGAGATGAAGTGCGCTGTGCTTCCATCTCCCTCCCCCGAACACACATCTGGGGGCTCTAGGTGGAAGAAAGTGGCTCTGTGCCTGGTTTTGTGGGAAGGGTTTAGAGGTGAACCCTCCTTTGAAGAGAGTCATACTGAGGAAGAGGAATTATTTTAGGAAATAAGGGCGGGAGCCCAGCATAGAAATGGTGTAATCATCATATAATAATCTTCAGAAGCTCAAAAGGCCAGAGAAATGTTACACCTTGTTCAAAAAAAAAGAAGGAAAAGCTTTTTAAAACTGTAAAAACTATATATATTTTTTCATTTTCTAGGCTCTCTGCTAACATGTCTATATGTCCTCAAACCCCAATCTTACTGGATTTCCCTAAATTATTCCTTTCAGAAAAGACATGTCCATCTGCGTGTAGAATTCCCTGCATCAGCTGCATGGCATTTCAGGCTCATGAGTTAGAACTTCCAGCTCTGATTCACCCTGAGCAGACAAAGTGAAACGACTGTGTCGTGTCCACGCGGAGCCAGCGGTAGGAGGAATGGCAGCGCAGCTCACGCAGTCTCGCAGTCTTTGTGAAGTTTCTGCGAGGAACTCAGAAACACTTTCTAATGTTTCTGAAACAGGCATTAAAATGAAAAGGCCTCGAATAATTCATTTATCTTGGTGAGGGTCTCTACAGGTACTTATCATTTTTAGTGATGCCTCAGAAGGAGCACGGAGCCGTCATACACAACATAGCAGACAGTGGTTTCCATACGAGCTGTGGTCACGTGGCGGGCCGTCTCTCCGCGGGCTCTCTCCTCGGGCTCTCTCCTCCCCAGACGACCTTTTCACTTCCTCGTCAGCCCATGGCCAATAGCAGTGTGGCCGCTGTATCTGCAGAGTCACGGGGAGCTGGCTGCAGGTGCACACGCAGCCACAGAATGTAAGGAACCACACCTCCACATGTCTCTGGTGTCTCCGCTGAGACCACAGCAGGCCCCCCTCCCAGACTTGTCAACAAACCAAGAGGATGACTGGGTTCCTTGGGAGGTGTCAAGGCAGTATAGAGTAGAGAATCTGAAATGGAAAGAACTGTTGCCATCTAATTCGCTCTTTTGATACATTCTATCTTCTTGCTGATTTCAAAAACTCAAGTGTGGGTCTTTTATCTGGAAAGCGATTGTGTTTGTGTATTCAACCATCTGCTTCTACCTGATGGCATTCATGAGGGGCAGTGAGAATTTCATTAGCCATGAGTTTTTCCAGGTTCCATAGGTCCGCGTGCCTCTCCTACCCTGAGCCCATCCAGTCCCTCAACAGGGACTTACTGGAGCACTGTGTTGGTTCAGCCCCCTTGAGACTTGTAACCACTCAGGTCAGCTGTGCTGTGCAAGACTGAAGTACGCAGTGTGTCGATAGCATGGAGTTAGTCCTGCCTGTCTCTCCCTTTAGCCCCTGCAACATCCTGCTGACTCTCTTTTCTGAAGCAAATTTTCCATGGGTTGAGGTTTTTGCCAAATATCTGTTTCTTTTACATCCAGTAACCACGTGAAGATCCCGCTTGCCCAGAAGCTAGAATCCTGTATTCTGCCTCCATCTTTTGTACGTGTGTTTGCATACACATTACATGCATTTTTGAAAGTGCCGGTGAAAATTAGCATGACAAAGTCACACTCAAAGTACGATCATTGGGCATCATCTTCTTAAGAGGGGAATCGTGTGTCATACATTTAAACATTCACAAATAAAATAAAAATCCCAAACCTCAAAAAGAGGAGTTTGATGCCGATGCAATTGATCACTTCATTTGAAAAGTCGTGTAAAAGGCTTCCTGCCCTTTTTCACAGTGTGAGATCTAACCGCAGCAGGGAGCTCGACGGGGCTCCTCTTGTGCAGACAAGAGAAATTGCATGCACACCAACGTTATCACCGACTGTCCACTCCAGGCTGCCGCCAAGCAGGACAAGACAAAGCTCTGGTGACAGCAATTGGAACAGCCTGCACATTTCTCTGTCACTGCCTATGATAACCCATGTTACCACCAGCAAGTGCTCCTTTTGCTTTTTCAAGGAAAAACTCTAGCATCCCTTTGTCCTTCTGTCTGCTCCCCCAACCAAGCCTTGATAGCCAAGTGAGGTGATAGATGAAGGCAGCTAAAAATAGTTTGTTTTGCATGTAACATACAAGCAAGTGAATAATTTTCTTCTGTAAGCAAGATGCCCGGGGACAGGGAGAGCTCGGTGGTAGTGGCAGCTAAGGGACATAGATGGAGTGCTGCTCCTAGCACAGTAAATCAGTAGTGGCATAGCTTGGCACACCCGCAACTGCTGCTGCAGCCTGAAGGGAGGAAACATCAGAGGCCTGGAGAAATACTTCTTGCATTTAAAAATTATACTTGAGCTCTTTGTGGTTGACACGGGAAATTTGGTCATTTGTTCTCAGCCCGTGTCAGTGGCACAGTGAGCATTGAGTCTCCTGCTGTGTGTGCCCTGCCTTTGAGGTAACCTGGAGCAGGGGACGACTGTGTGGCCTGTGTGGTTTCGCCATGAAGCCCTTCATAGTGAGACACAGAGAGCCCACCTCACCACCTCTGCTTTCACATTACTGATGTGATGTAGCATCCAGTTCCTGAAGGGAAAGTTTAGAGACAACCAGTCAAGTCCATGAGGTACCTTGTCACTGTCACTTCCTACATTTCTAATCATTCTCGGAGTTGGGCGTCGAGACAGAAGGTTGGATTTCTGCAAACCGCAGGTTAGCCTGAGTGCTTTTTACCAGGGAAATTCATTTGGTTAAGACAAGGATGGGAGGGAGAGAGGCCGATGAGCTGTCCGTGGTCCTGACCCCTGTGGCGTTGGCTCATGCAGGTGGCCTATCTTTCCTGTTCTCTAAGTCACAGGGCCTTCCTCCTCTGTTGGATTCATGCACTCCCTCACATTTTGTGACATGGAAGTCACCGGTTTGTTTTTGGGGTTGTTATGTTTTTTAAATAAAATCACGATATAATCCAAGGCCCCACTATGAGCAGCCTTCCTGGGGATCCGGCCCTGGGAATGATGTGCTGTTTTCTGGTCTGGGAGAATTTAACAGCTGGAGTATAAGACAACTGTACTGCATGACACAGCAGTGAGTGAGTGTGGGGGGTGGGGGATAGAGTCATTACCCATTGATCTCCAGATGGTTTATAGTTGCAAACACTTTATATTAAAATTTTTGCACAGAGAGATTTCAGAACTTCCATTAAAAAACATTAATGTTCTGGATACAGGATTATTTTTTATATTTTTGCTGCATTTCAGGGCATGGTTCACTAGAGAGGTTGCACATTCAATAAAGCAACATGTCGAAGTTTGTCAGAGCTGAGTTTTACATCCCGGCTCTGTGGCCGTAGTATGTAGACACCTCAGCCCCCTATCTGTGAAACTGAGAAGAGTATTTTTATTCTCGTTAACTCAGAAGGTTATGTATAACAATGCCTACAAACTTCTTAGCATTGGGCTTGCACCCAATAGTGATCCGTTAATGCTGATTTTATTGATAATTAAATCAGTGAGAGGCCAAGCAGGATGGCATTTTCCTAGATTTAGAGGAGTTGGTGCTATGGCCAATCTGCCTCTCATATTTCTCACAAAATGCATATACTTGTGGTTCCCATGAAGGATATTAGGAGATATGTATGTGTGATTGTGTGAGTGTGTGTGTGTGACTGTGTATGAGTGTGTGTGACTGTGTGTGTGACAGTGTGTGTGTGTGTGTTTATCAGAACACCCTTGAGCTAATCTGATAGTTTGAAAACTGCCAGGTAAATCGTACTTCTTGGAAGTAGGCCAAATCTAATAGATAAGTTCTCTCTATGTTATATCAATATGCTATATAATCTCATCAGACTATCTGATTGGCAGTAATAAATGATTTAGGTAATGAAAACTGGGACATGCTGAATCATAACAAATAAATATTTAAGTCAGTGTGCCAAGATGTATGTGTGGCTGCCCTTCCCCACGGAGGGTTCTGACCCATCTCTGGCTCGCCCACACAGACAGAAGACTGAAAGGAGGCAGCTCACCTGTTCAAGGCTCACAGGTAAAAGACACGGGTTGATTGTTTATCGAACAAATAATTAGTCAGTATTGCTTTGAGTGTTTTTGAAATAATATAAATAAAACCCATGGCCTTTGGGATTTGTGATCTCATTCATGCAAGTTCTGATTTTTATGTCTGAGCTTGAAAGTCAAATGTTCAAGAAGATGTCATTAGTGACAGACAAATTGAGAATATGATATTTTGCTCTAAAAAAAAAATAAAAAACAAACCATAATAAATGTATCTGTATGGAGATGGAGTGTATAATGATTTATTACCATTCGAAGCAGTATTTTAAAAGATTTATAGAGAAATCATCTTAGCAGGCTGGTTGGGGAGCAGAATGCAACAGAGTCCTTGGCTGATTAATTAGCAAGAAGCTCGGATTCATTCAGGGTCAGAGTTCTCCTGGGCAGCACTTGAAAAACAAAGATGTGGAAATATCAGGAAACGGCTCTGTTCTGAGACACACACTTCCTGAGAAGTGATAAAATACAGCTCATGCCTCTCTGTTAACTGTTGTTGATTCTCAGTTTAAAACCCAATAGTTTTTATGTTCTAGAAAGAAATGCAAACCTTTTCTTTCCTTAAAAAAAAAAACATGCTGTGACTTAAACAACACTGTGGCTTTAAGAACCGAGGCTGTGTTCTTCCCATCATCAGTTTCTATGACATTACAAAGAGCAACTGAACTCAGTCAGTCCAGGTCCGCAACCCGCAGGTCAGAATGTGGACAGGCCCGTTCCACAGTGTTGCCCTGACTGCAATCATTGGCTTGTATAACTCATTTGGAGACATTTCGTTCCCTGTCAGGGCTGACTTGGATTTAAGTGCCTTAAGATTTTGTTTTTTATTGAGTTGTTTTTTTATCAAGTGTTAAATAACATAACAAGTGCTAACACTGGTAAATCATGGCTCTCATATTAACTACAGGTAGTTTTCCTTAAACATGTATTTGTGATTTATTGGACTTTTTCTAGAATTTAGCTAATTATGTCTTTGAGCAAGAGCAACCAAGTAGACAGAGAGACATAATTACTTTTTTCCCTAGAAGCTTTTTCTGAGTTCATAGTGTACATTAGCTTTAGCGGGAGTAAACTTTGGGAACTTGCTTTTTATATAGGTAAAAACAAAAGGCAGCTGAGCCCTGTCCCTACTGCGTTTACTGCGTCTCACTGGGAAACACCCATCTACATCCTTGACTTTCCATTACTGGAATTAATCATCTACATTCGTCTCCTTTTTAAAAGTAATTTTCTCACTAACATATTTTTCAACTGACATTCAAAAGCAGAAAATATTTCTTTTTGTAATTTGTATATCGGAGGACCTCCCATGAAATATTTATTGATAGCATATTAAAGTGTGTGTATATGTAATATACACGTACTATATCACACAGCTGTCCAAATCTCTCAGGCACCAACAGGACTCACTTCAGGTTGGCCCTTTATCTGTAAAATGTTTGGCTCATTTATACATTTAGTGTAGAGCATCCACCATTTTTTGTTGTTACTCTTTCTTTCAACTGTGTTTTCCGCACAATTCAAGTCAAAATGTTAATGGCCCACTTGAGTCCTTTTAGCCGTGATAAGCTGCAAGTTCTGACACTTGCTTTCAACCTTTGCTAAAAATGTAGAATGCTGCTTTGCTTGTCAATTTTCACCCATTTTCTTTTATGTGTCACAAGTGATTATCATACTAAAAGGGAAAAGTGATATTCCACCATTCCCATCCAGCTTGTCCCGTTAGAAAAACAACAACAAGAAAACAAAACTGAGCTTTTAGACGGAGAGAACTTAAAAATAAATGCTGGGTTAGGGGAGGGCTGCACAGTATTTGTGGGACCATGGTGCCTCCCAGTCTTCTAGAATTTTCTGACATTATTGAATGCATGTTTTTTGTTGTTGTTTTGTTTTGTTTTTATCCTCACCTGAGGATATTTTTGCATTTATCATCAGATAGAGCAGAAGGGAGAGAGGGAGGAAGAGAGAGAGAGAAACATTGGCGTGAGAGAGTCACACTGACTGGCCGCCACCCACACGACCCCAACCTGGACCAGGGACAAACTGCAACTGAGGTACGTACCCTTAGCGGGAACCGAACCTGGGACTCTCTGGTCCATGAGCTGATACTCCAACTGCTAAGGCAAATCAGCCAGGGCCAGGTGCATGTTTTATATCATTCCCACCCCAGATGCAAAAACCCCTTGAACGTATATGCAAGATAATGGCCCTGATATTCCGAACCAGAGAAACTCACTGAGACCCTGAGACCATTTCTTCCCAACTGGATACTGTGACTGGGGGCAAGTCAGTTAAGTTCTCTCTGCCTTATTTTTTTTAAAAAAAAGACCCAATATTACCTGCAAGGTGTACGTAGGAATGAGAAATATTTGAGCACACAGCAATGGTGTTAACAAATAGAAGATGCTCAATGAATAGCAGCCTTTCCTTTCTCTAGACTGAGGGCAGTTCTAATGGCTTTATTGTGTGGACACCGAGTCCACAGAGGAGCGGCACGCCTGGCTCCGGCCCCTTTCCGGAGAGCTGGCTGGACCACGAGCCACTGTTCATTTGATGTGTGCCCTCGGAAAAGGTACTTAATCCGAAGTCTCAACGCCTCACCTAGAAAATGACGATAATGAAATGATCTACCTCATGGGGTGGCTGTAAGGAACTATACAGCACACCTAAGGCACCGAGAGCAGTGTTCAGCCCACAGTCCATGCTCAGTAAACGTTAACTTGAAATATATATATATGTCCTTTACTATAACTGCCTTGAGAAAAAATACCAGTGAAAGTAGAACAATGGGCTGAAGCCTGATAAGGTCTCAGTTGAGTAAAACTGCTTAAGAAAAGCGCACCTTACGCTCCATTCATTACAGCTCTCGCAAATGCCATTTTTATATTAATGCTAAGAGATTTATTTGACATCATGTTACTCAAATATATGTACTTTTGGCATTTAAATTAACTTCTTGTCCCAAACTCCAAATGGAGAAATATGTCACCTTTTTCTCAAACAAGCAAGGCTCATTGTTCATTCACAAGTTCATGACGTTTCGAGGCCATTCCCCTGTACTGAGGTGTAATATCTGCATCTGTCCCCCGGTCTCTCTCGGAATGATTAAAAGCTGCCTCATTTATACGAGGTGTTGGATTTGACAGGGTAATTCAAGCAAAGCAATGGCAACTGGGGGGAGCCGGAAGGGAAACTCCTCATGGTTGTCAAGTCTCCTCCACAGTCATCCGACACCCATTCTCCCCACAAACCTCAAAAGCTTCCTCTGCTGGGTGAGGAAGCTCCCTGTTCCTGCTCACAGAAAAACACTTGCTGGTTTTCTTCCTAAGCCAGACACCTAGGTTGCCACTGTAATTTCTCTGTTTCCATCAGACACCTCTACACCAAATATCTTCAGAGAAATAGCAGCAGCACCTCAGACAGTATCCTGGAGCAGTAGAACATCTCTGTGGCCCCAGAGCTCCACGGATACATTGCCAACTTAGCAAGGAGGTCAGTTACTAAGAGTGACTATTAACACATCACCCTACAAAAACGTAATTCTAGAATGACCCCAATTTTCAGTGACGTCCATGTTCCATGGGTGGGATAGCAATCTTATCCCAACAGTGTACTAATAGGAGATCTAAAATTATCTTATCATGACATCTTCCCCTATCTTCTACCACGGATCCTATTTCACATTTTAGTATCAAGGAACAAATGAGTTTGTTTATGCACAAGTATTTGAAAGCTTTAAAACTCTGTGTTGAGGGTAATTATTTAAGAAAAACTCTCCACCATCTACTAGAGAAAAAAGCATATTTGCTTTTTGAGAGTGTATTAGGTTTTGTTAGACTGGCATTTCTCACCAGTAATCAAGATTTAGGAGGCACTGTGCAATTATAGCTCTAATCAAGGGAGAATTCTCTTTAAAGGATGACACTTGAGATTATCAATATCAGTAGAAGGACAGTTTGTGAAAGTTCCACTCATTCATTCCTGCCCTCGAATTGGCGAGATTCAAATGTAGAGGATTCCATAGAGACAGGATTTCCATCATCGTCGGTGATGTCTGCTGTTAGCTGCAGGAGAGCCGTTTGTGAGAGGATCTCAACATTTTGAAATAAAACAGCCTGCTCAGCAGCGCCCCTGTTCTGCTCAGTCAGCTTGGGAGCAACTTCCTAGGAGACTTAAAACAACAGCTCTTCAGTCATGAAAGGACATGAAGTCATAATGACTTTTTTCAGAAAAGAAAGAAAAGACCTATTCTCTCACATGCTAAATGCTGAACCAAAGTGACAAAAACTTGTTGGTTGGGATTGATTTTTAAGTAATAGATATCCAAATGGAATAAGTTCGAGTACTATGTCTGCAAAGTGTCCTCATCAGCATTGGAGTTGCGTTTGTCCTCGTGCTAAAGGTGGCAGCCCAGCAACTGTGGGTATGAACAGAGCACATGATACAAGCGCTGTTTTCTCTTGTGCTTTGTAAGCCACTGAGTCAGCTGGGACCCATTTCTGTTTCGGCTTTCCCTCAGCCTCGCTGTCGCTCCACCCCCTGGGTCAACCTCCTCCCCGTGCATCTGATGATCTGCTTCTCATCTCACCTGAGGGGAAACCAATTGCCTGATAGAAAGTGACTTGTGAGGCAGGAGCACCAGTGCTCCAGACATGGACCGCAAAGTCCCCGAGGAAGGCACCGGAAGCCACGCAGGAACTTGGTCACAGCTATTCCACACCACCCAGCAGCCTTTGCTCATTCATTTTCCTAACTTCAGGTTGCTTCCCAGTGTTCTTGGTAGCTGCGTGCGCCGGGGGAGAGGCCTCCAGGTACGTGGAGTGGCGCTGGACAGCAACACCAAGGATGGATGATCCAGCCATGGGAACGATCAGGGCTTCAGGGGAGAGAAAAGGCAGGTTTTGAGGGAAATTTTAGGGATGACAACGGGGCCAGAATCACCCTCACGTGCCAGCAGGGGGAGAGCTTAGAGTTCCCTGTGAGGATTTCCTGAGAGAACATTGCCCGGTGTAGGGGTGTGTTCGAGTAGACACGTATGAGAATTTTTATTGGGAGATTTTTACGAAACTATAAGCAGCGACATTTGAGCTGGACCTTTTAGGCTTGGTCCTCTTCAAGGGCAAATTGCACACAAGGGCTTTTGGTTCCCATGAGGTGATGTGACCTAAAGGCTCACCACTGTCTTAGGTGAAGATCCTTTAGGGGTTTTCATGAGTAACCCGTGATATACACATGCCACTTACTAAATAGGTCACACGCCCAGGCACTGCGAGTTTGCCTTCCCTGCATTTTCCAAAGTTTCCAAAATTTCCTGGTGAATGAATTCACATATGAGCATTTCCCCCTGAGAAGTGGTTTAAATAATGAATGGAAATGAACCTTCTCAAGATAACCTATTAAGATTATGTATATTTTTAAACCTTAACAACCAGGGGTGATACATGCCCTGAGGTATTAGCACAAGATAAATATGAAACTGTAAAAATTCCATGAACTCTTGCAGTGTACATTATGATCTTCTCGGTTTCGCAAATACACTTATTTTAGTTAATATGTATTGGATCCTGGAGAAATGTTGAAGTTTGCACCCGCCTTACAGGGTTTAAATGGAAATCGGCTTCTATAAACACAGATTGGTTGGCTGCATCCAGCTGTGACGGCAAATTGACTAGAATGAAAATAGACCAGAAAAATTAAGAAGTGTTTGTTTGGAAAGTAACTACTGGTTTTCATGCAAATCGCATTAAAGCTAGTTAAAGCTGGGTTATTAATGAATATTTGCACATTTATATTGCTTTCAGTTTACCAGTCTTGGTTGTTTCTGGTAATGAAATGAATTCAATGAATTCAATTAAAGTATTTTTATTGCACACGCATATACCTCTTAAAGTGTATTCGCTGGAGAAACTGTACAAATATTGTGTCGCTTAGAACGCTCTTAGAGGAATTTGAATATTGTGTTAACTTACAAATACATAAAGTAAGTGCAGAAACGTAGCTGAGTGTATGACCGTACTTGGCAGAATCACCTCCAATCAGCTCTTACACCTGGAGTGATTATAACTGCAGACTTGAGAAGAAAGGACATCCTTCCTGAGGAAGAAAGATGGACTAGAAGGAAGACCCCTTCTGGTTTGGGACCAGTGATGTGGTCATTGTCTGTGTCTGGTCTTGGTAACCGGAGGGTCCATTTTGTTAAAGGAACAGGGTTGAGAATAAGCAGGTGTGTGAGACCATTTTTGTTACCGGCCTCAATTAGATTGGGACCACAGAGCATTTCAGAAGAGTGACCCTGTTTTGTTGTTTTTTCTTTGACCAAACAGCATCTCTAATAGGGTATGTCTCTGTGCTGATTTCAAAATAAAACATGTTGAAGTTGAATTTTGTCCCAACTGGGTTAAAATTGAAAGGAGCATGTTGAGAGCAGTTCTTGCTAAAGTAATTGATCATCTGGACTCTGATTCTGAGGCAGGCCTGGCCACGCGTGTGTCCACCATGACTGGTGTTGAGGATGGGGACATATCTTTCAGAGAACGTGCTTTGTGGTGACAGGGTACAGGGAACAAGGAGGGAGCAGGAAAGAAGCCCACCACCACTGTGGCACCAAGAAGCACAGTGTCTGGCCCTGGCCAGTTTGGTTCAGTGGTTAGAGCGTCAGCCTGCGGTCCAGAGAGACCCGGGTTCGGTTCCTGCTAAGGGCACATATCTCGGTTGCAGTTTGTCCCCGGCCCTGGTTGGGTTGTGCAGTTGGCAGCCACTCGATGTGTCCCTTTCACATCGATGTTTCTCTCTCTCTCTCACTCTCTTCCTCTCTCTCCTTCACACTCTATCTCAACAAAAAGTGAAAAAAATGTCCTCGAGTGAGGATTAAAAAAAAAAGAAGAAGAAGCACAGCGTCTGCCTGCAAACACCTTCTGAGCCGGAGGAGCCTCGGGGTGGAAGGGAATGTGCAGATCGGGGAGGAGTACGGAGAGCATACAGAGGTCTTGTGTTCCTTTAGGCTGGAGAGAAGCCCCATCAGAGCTGCCCCAGGACAATGCCCATGAGGCTCTTAACAGATGGTGTGGCCCTGACAAAGGACACCCTTGGGCTGCAGGTCACAGTCGTGCTGGAGGAGCAATGGACACACCGAGGTGCTGGCCAGAGTTACACGTCCGCAACTTTAGGCTCGGGGTTGGCACAGCACAACGCAGGAGAGCCACACGGCCTGCCCAGCCTTCCTGATGGCCAGTCCATCCCAGTTAGGAGGATCAAGTGACAAAACTTCCTGTGAAATATTTTGGAAGGCGCTCCACACTGTGCCGTGCAAGATGGGTTAACCCAGAACGAGCATCCAGCTGGAACCAGATATGGTGACTGCTAGTCTATGAGGTGTCTGTCCACTGTAATGCCACGCAAACAATCACTTAGCTGAACTGGAAAGGACCTGTCCGCAATGTGGGTGCATTAGAGAGGTTATAGAGAATTTACTGTCCACCCTTGAATCCCCAGGGTTCTAGGTCAGTTATTTGCCACAGACTGCCATCAGACTTGGTGGCCAATGACACTTGTCTCCAGGGGTGAGGGCTATAATTCAGCCCCATGGCCATTCATAGAACCAGTCACATGGACATGTGTGTGATTGCAAGTCTAGGGCTCTGAGCCAGCCTGTGTGTGTGGGGGGGGGGGGGCGCGCTTGTGTGCACATGTGTGAGTGAGCACACACATATATGTATATGCTTGTGTGGTTGTGTGTGTGTTTGAGTGATTAGAAAGCTCTATGTTGCCTTTCTTCACATTTAATATAATGAGTTATCATCCAATATAGACCCCTTTATGGCCCTAGGAGCAGCTCAGATAGTAGCTAAGAACAGTTAAGTTTCTAAGATTTATAACTTTGAAAATCAATCACATTTTATTAAATGTCTTTCAGTCCTACCACTGCCAAAAATAGATACTTTTCTCTGCGATAACACATGCGGGAGCTCCTCCCTAAGATCATAGACACCTTTGGTAGCAGTTTCAGAAGCAGAAGGTGATCATTTTAAGGGAGAGAATAAATGTTATTTAGAATTTCTGTGACCCGATATACTTCCAAAATAACTATAATAATCTGATTAAATTCTCACAATTGCTTTTACAAAATCACCATTTAAAATTAGGCATTCCTCTTTATAAAGGCCTACAAGAAGAGTCACATTTTCTTAGATACAGTAACCAGAGGAGAATGGAAAATACTTGCTTCTCTATACCCTCATGCAGTGCCCTACTTTATTCAAAATCTACATTAAAAAGACATCAAGTAACCAGCTCTACTGTTATCTGTCTCATCTATCTACCTATCCTTGCATTCATCCTTCAACCAAGCTTTGTGCCATTGCTCGGCACAGTTTTGCTGTCAGCATGTTTGACTGCGTTCTAACCTGGTGCGCTGGGAAGATGATGCACAAGACCAGCTGGCTGAGTCCAGGCCTGCTCGGCCACTAGGACTGTGACCTGACAGTAGCAATAAGAGCAGCTTGTTGGCAGGTGCATTGGAGGCAGGAACCTGCCCTTCTGTGCCCCCAGATTCTCTTAGTGCCTGGTAATTGTGGGTTCTCGATAGACATCATGGGACAGGAAAAGGCAAAAAGAAAAGAATGGAGTGGGGGGAAAAGGATGGACATTTCACAGCCTGGTATGAAGCTCACATGTGAGAACTCTTGGTGAATTGTTAAACAGATCTTAGTTTCTTCTTGTTCTTTGGAATTCCCGAGTGGTGAATTTGGTTCACAGACCATTCTCTTGCCATGTTTTACAGCGGACAGCTGCCTGTGCGGAGATATAAGCACTTCCTTTATGTTTCTGTAAATCAGAAATCTAAAATACATGTGAATTGCATTATAGCAACCTGTGGAAATATGGACTGACATGTGCCTTACACGGCGACATTCCTCGGCCTAAAACCACAGCTTCTGGGCCCAGGAGAGAACACCTCTTCCCACACAGCTCAGGGTGACTGTCAACGTGTAAGACCCAGATACCTGAACCTATCTGGGGTCAAGACTGAGGTCAGTTCTTCTGATTAAAAAACTGTACATGATCCAATTATTCAGATTGAGAGTTGAGTTTTGAGGAATGCAAAGTATAAAAGGCTTTTCAACCCTCTCTTTCCAAAAACACACGGATACAAGAGTGAATTATATTCTAGCAAAGTCATGTGCCCACCTCCCCTGCCCCATATGTTCTGTTTTCATCTTTAGAGTGCTTATCACAATGTAGGATGGTTTCATTTTTGTGTGTTTTTCTACGGTAGATAGTCATTGAGGGCCCGAGCAAGGCTGCTGCACGCACCCTGTGGAGTCCACAGGACAGGGGCCGGAAAACAACCAAGTCACCTGCCGTGGACAGCAGCCCCTCTGTTTGTTATCTTGGGATTTCCAGCAAGTGGAGGGATACAGCCTGGCAGTGTTTCCGATCTCCCCCCATGAAGCCACTAAAAAGAACAGAACAGTGTGCTGTTTTGTGTTCAAGTATGTGTCTCAGATCGCAAGCCCACAAGGGTTCGAAAAAGAGACAAAGATTTGGGACAGAAGCGTTTGGGGAAGCTTTGGAAGGAGGTGGGGGGAGTGGGGCCTGCTGAAGGATCAGGAATGGGTGGGGTGGCAGGAGGGGAACAGAAATGGAAACACCCAGATTCCTGGGCTATCTTGGGACAATGGGGCCTGATGGGATTGGGTTGAGGGGGAGGAGGAGACCACATCAGAGCAAATACATTAAACTCCATGTGTGGACATCTGAACATCGTGACGAAGAGGTTAGTATCAATCCTAAAGGAACAGACCCACAGTTGTTTAATACTGCAGTGTTTTCGTTTTTTAAGAAAATGTAAAACCGCGTGGGAAGAGTCCGAACGTGGGCATAGAAACCCTAGGGCCATGGGTGTATCTGACAGGGAGGCTGTGGTGTGGAGGACAGAAACTTAGCTTTCTCATGCAAATAAAAATGAAAGGTGAATCACAACACTGCAAAGATCAAAACTATTAAAAAACAAAACCTGCTGAATATTAAAAAAAAAAAAAAAAAAAACCACGTTACTTGTGGACTCTTCACATCATTTAAGATATTTGGAAGAAAAGACTGTGAATAGCTCAAGCCATTCTGATGATGTTTCCTCCTGAGAGAAGGTCCCTGTTTCAGGATCAAATTCCACTTGGCTCATTGCAGAGCCTGGAGAACAAGCGGACTCTGCCCTTTCCTCTGGTACTTTGTACTAATCCGAGTCTCCGAGTCTCTCAGGAAACAAAATGAAATTCCAGCTACATGCCCAGAGCTTGTGTAAAACAAAGAAGCACAGACTGAACTTGAATTTGAGCCGAGTCTTCAGAAATACACTGTGGCACCTGAAACATGGATAACAACTGGACAGCGGTGACCAGTGTCAGGCGGAGTGAGAACAGAGAGGAAGGGAGTGGAGGGTCCCACTTCCTCCGTATGCACAGGAGAGAGCGGACTCCCCAGGAAAGTCTTTCTGAATCCACCAGAGTTCACAGAAGGCTGGCGGGAAGTGTCTGATTAAACATGGGAAACCCATGCTGAGGCGTCCCGGGATCTGAATCTACTCCTTTTCATCCGACTCACTGCTTCGGCCCCTGTTTGCACTGTGTGCAGAATGAACCTGGAGTCCAGGGCTGCTGGGAGCCACCTTTGAAACCCGGCGCAATGTTAGAAGTTCCTTTCTGTCAGCACTAGCTTGGGAAGAAAACGCCATTCTTGAATTATTATTTCCATGTGCTAAAATATCAGTCTGTCTTTCTTCTGTCGGATGGTGGTGTTTAAACCCCTCCCTGTGCCAACACGGTGGCAGCATTTTAAATGTTTTGAAAACACTTCTGAGAGCCACACAGTAAACATTAGCAGCCCAGGAGGTACTGAGCAGCAAGCCCCTGATGAGACGCAGTCTGAAGTCGACAGGACGCGGGCCATCACTGAGCTACCCGTCGCGGGAGGATTTACTGTCACAGCACCTGGGGCGGCCCCGCTGGTCCTGCACGATGTGTGTGCGAAGCTCATCTTGCCCCCACGCATATGAGCAAAAGCAGAAGGGAGGCTCTGAGAACGGGATTTCCTCATAGGTTCCCTCTCACCCCATCACACCCCTACTCACTGGGGCGCTCCAAGGGCAGCCATGTGGGAGAGTCAGCAGCACCTCCAAACTTACCCCAGAAGGCACGGCAGGCCCCATCCAGTCACAGAGGGGGACACAAGGGTCCCACTTGACCACTGGCCATCCCAGGCCTGGATGCCAACAGGAACAGGGGTCCACGCTGATTTAGGAAGGTAACCAATCATCTGGCATCGCTCATGAGTGCTGGGAGGGCAGCAGGTGGCAGGACACTCTCCTCCCTGCGGCCAGTTCCCCCTGCTGCACCCACTGGGTGCTCCGTGACACCCTACAGAGGTGTCAGATCCAGTGCCCGGCGAACTTCTCACAAGTGCAACGCACTGTCAGAGGAGGCAAGTGTACTTGCACACACAGCTGGTCAGAATCCCAGCTGGTTGCCAAGGAGTGTTTGGAAGCAGAAACGGCCAGTGCCTCGTGATGCGGGCCCTGCACCATTCACTTTGTGTCCTTCCAACAGGCTGACTTTTGTCGATTTATGAAAAACAATATGATTTTAAATGAGTGTCCAGTTCAATGTAGTCTGGACTTGTCAGTTCCAGACACGTGCCTCTCCCTCATAGAGAGGATGGGGTAAACCCTGACTAATTTACCCCCATCCAGGGTCCCACTGCAAGCATGAGGGGGAGCTAGAGAGATGGGGACACGCTACTGACGGAGGATTCCACTTTCTAGGTGATCACAATGTAGTGGAAGGAGACGGATTTAGATGATAATTATATTTTTATACTATGTGTAATATGATATGTGTAATATTAAAAACACAGTGCAGTGAGGGCCAGCTGGAAGTACCAAGACTGGGAGAACCAGGATAGGGAGCATGTAACCTGGTGGTGGAGAGAGAGAGAGAGGCGGGCAAACCTGGACAGACTGGGTGTTTGGCACAGAAGGTGTCTCAGCATTTCCAAGCCCTCTGATCTGTCATGTGGAGGAGAAACACGAGCAAAGAGATGATAGATCTCTAGAAAGCTGTATTTTGATGGCTTTATTTTATGTGGTAGAGTAGAGGACAGGTGATTGATGAAAGACACGTGTGGAAACCAGAGGATGAGGAAAACCGCTGAGCGAGGAAGGCAGGGACCATCCCCACTCCCACCCCTGGTGCACATCTCCTAAACTCACTGGTATCTTTGCGTCTTCACCTCCTATCACAAATGAACCCAACACGTTAATTCCATGAGAGATCTAGGAATTGTAGCTGGTACAACCATGGCGTCGTATGGGTGGATTATCTTCCACTTCAAGTCTGCCTAGATTATGTTTTTATACTTTCATTAAGGGGCCCATGGAAAGACTGAGATTTAAGTTTAAAATCAAAGTTGGTTTGTTATACCTTGGTCTGTTCCCTTTTGCCTCCAGCAGACATGAGAAGGTGTTGAGATAGAAAATAACTAAGACAGAAATGCAATCAAGAGCAAGAAGGGCAGGAATTTCCCTCCTCCACGCAAAGTAATCTTGAATGAACAGATTGGCCCCGCACTCAAAATGGAATCAAGTGCCTCATGATCACCAAAGTCCTTTTCATGTCTCCAGTTCTGTGACACAATCTTCCAGGATTCTAATCTTTAGTAACTTTGGCTAGAAAAGCCACCTCTGAATCAATAAATCAATCCGGAGCTCATCAACCCTTTCTTGGGCATGTCGAGTTATTAAAATGTATAAGCTCAGCCCAAGTCCTTGAGAAGCTAGCAATTTACTTGAGGAGTTGATTGCAGGACAAGTGATGGGCCCATGACACCAGGGTGCAGAGAAGGCACGGTGAGCAGCTCACTGGAGGAGAGGGTATGCAGACCAGGAGACCAGCTGCGCTGAGCCCGGGCGCGAAGGGAGGTCAGGAGTTTGTTAGCAGAGGAGGGAAAAGTAGAAAGGTAGGGCATGGCAGGAAGAAGATTCATTAGGAGGAGGCACAAGTGGATTTTGATTAATGAGAATGGAGATAAAAACCAGGGCAGATATTTGAATCTGGTGACACAAAATATAAAATTGTGCAAGATCAGAATATGTAGGTTACTTTGTGTATGACTTTTAATAGGTCATAGGAATGACAGGCATCTAGGAAGTCTCTGGTCACCCCACACCACCTTTCCTATTGCCCTGGCAAATCATTCAGGTCATGCTTCACAGGTTTGAGCCCAGGTGTGGCCACAAACTACCGTGAAAGACAGGCAGTCACTTTACGTTTTGAGTTGAAGTCAGTCTTCCACATGTGATGGCCGAAAACTTCTCTCTCCAGAGCCGGCCCCGTGTAGTGCAAAGAAGAACTGACAGGTAGAAGGGGAGGGTCTGGCAGAAGAAGATCATGGTCATTCAGTGGAGGTCACATCTGAAGGTCAAGGTAAACCAAAGACAACAGGCCAGGTGCTGAATTGTGTCAGAAGTTCAATCGAGACCTGTATCCACATAGAAAGAGTGGAAAGTGGGCAGCGAAGACCGAGAGGGGTCAGCAGGGGTGAGCAGGGAGAACACACAGGGCTGGCAGGAAACAGCCCGCCTGCTTTGCAGCAAGTGGACAACGAGGAAGTGAGATGGATGGACAGGAGGTTGAGACAGGAGGCCTTTAGGAGGTTTAAGAAATTAGAACTGAGTCGTGTGGACCCAAGCCACTGAAGGCCATCATCGTAGATCATATCCGTCGTTTGACTTTCAATGGCCCTTTTTCAGTCCTGTCTTGCCACCAGCTTAGCCTTGCTCAATGCCAATTTGATTACGCTCCAAAACTCTTCACGGCTGCCTGATTTTAAAAGAAGCAAGTGCAGACCCCCAGCGTGCAACTTCATGACCCCCACAATGTTAGCATAGTCTCAGACAGACATAGCCTTCCTGAGTCCTATTTCCTTCCCAAGCATGGCCCCTTGCTGCCCACAGCCCATCAACCCAACCGCGACCTCTGGTCCAAACCAAGTCCCCGTAAGCTGGTCCCAGCCCTGAGTTCTCTCACACACTTGTGATGAGTATTTGGTCCGAATTCCACATTTACTACCTATCTCCCAGTCCCAGATGGAACAGGTACTTTCCCCCAAATGAGGGCAACAAGGTGACTTAGGCCTCTATAGGCACTCAACCCAGAGCTGAGACCCAGTGCCTCAGTAAGTCAGTAAACCCTACTGCCATGTGCCACGCTCATTGTTGTGCCAGAGAAAACAAGCTAGAAAAATGTCTCTTGGGATTTATATTGCTGGACCCATCATTAATTCTGAATAATTTATGGAGGCATTTTGCCAATTCTGAACAGATACAAATAAATCCACATTCTTCCTGAGAGCTCAATAAATAATCTTCATCTAAAACAACATGGGGGGAGGGGGTGCTAAAATCCCCTCTGCATGAATATTTTTTAAATCCCCATTTTATTGAGGTATACATGTGTTTTAATTAGTCACTTGCCTTTCTTAAAATAAATGTAGGATGACATCATCTGCAGTTTAATCTTTCGATATTTTATTCCTAGACAAGAAAAAATTCAAGCCCTTACAAAAGCCATCGTCTCCCTTAGTTTACTTCCTTTTAAAGTACTTTATACCTTTAAAGACTCTGAGATGAAATTAGAAGTCATTTTGCTCCTGCATGTTGGTAATGAATAATTATGCTGTCACGCAGCGCATAACTATTAATTACATGACTGCCTTTTTATTTCAAGGAGTTATTTAATAATTTTTTAATAAAGAGTTACATATGTCAGTCTCTTGAAAACATATCAATCAAGGTTATTTTCCGAGGTGGAGAATTGTCATAACCTGGTGCAGACGCTCTCGGGCTGCCATCCCAGACTTCACCGGGGCGTGCGCTTTGCGCCTAGAGGACTGTCAGTGGTGACTGGAGAAACACCAGCTCCCGGGCCGTCCTGGGCCTGTATTTGGTGACAGTAGGACAGGATGACATGATAATTTATATGATTGGAGTGATTCAAATCACCTGTTGAAAAGCTGCACTACAGAAAAGCAATGGCTCCACAGGAAATTATGGGGGAGATTCCGAAATGGTCTGTAAAGGTTTGAAAGGCAAGCTTGTCTGGGTTCTCATCCGGGATCCCTTTTTTACTGCCTGAGTTACCTTGGGCAAGTCATTGTACCCCGCCCCTCATCCTTCATCTGCATCATGCATCAGAGGAGGGGAGTGAAAGTGTAAACTTCCCGGTGTTGTATGAGGAGAAGGTGCCATAGTTCCTCTCTGCTCTACAGATGAGAGCCAGTGTGAGGAGGAGCCCCCACCTGCAGGCCGGACACGCTTGAGAGCAGAGGTTCACCACCCCCACCACATTGATGTGGATTTGTGCTGGTTCCAGCTCTGTCTGCCTGTAGCCCTGTGCTTCCATTCCTTGGGGGAGTTTCCGAGGTGTGGAATTACTGTGTCAGTATGGCAAATATATGTTGAACTATTTCAGAAACTGCTAAACAATTTTTCAAAGTAGCTATACCATTTTAGTTAGTTAGTTAGTTAGTTAGTTGTTAGTTAGTCCTCACCCAAAAATATATTTCCATTGATTGTTAGATAGAGTGGAAGGGAGAAAGTAAGGGAGAGAGAGAGAAGCATCAATGTGAGAGAGACACATTGATTGGTTGCCTCCCACATGACCCTAACCAGGGCCGGGGATTGAACCCAAAACCCAGCTTACATGCCCTTGACTGGGAATCGAACCCTCAGCCCTTCAATTAACAGGTGGAAGCTCTAACCGCTGAGCCGAACTGGCCAGGGCTAGCTGTACATTTTAGATTCCCAACATACAGCAATATATGAGGATTCTAGTTTATTCATATCCTATCAGGCATTTTGTATTTTCTGTTTTTAATCAGTTAGTCTAGTGGGAGTATAGTTATATGTTCTTGTGGTTTTATTTGGATTTCCCTAATGACTAATGATGTTAAGCAACTTTTCATGTTCTTATTTGCATTTATTAAATTATCTTTGGTGAGATCACTATTGAACATTTTAATCATTTTTAATAGGTTTTTGTCTTATTACTGAGATGTAATATTCTTTATATATTCTGGATAAAAGTCTTTTATCAGATATGTAATTTGAAAATATTTTCTCCCAGTTGAGACTTATCTTTTCATTTCCTTATTGATGTTTTTGAAACTCAAACATTTCAGAATTTGTTGGAATCTAATTTTTTCCTTTCAGAGATATTGCTTATGTTTTATCTAAGAATTCTTTGCCAAATTCAAAATAATTAAGGTTTTCTTTTACACTTTACTTTAGAAATTTTAAATTTTAAGGTCTATAATTCATTTTGAGTTGTTATTTGTATATGGTGTGAGGTAAAAGTCTCAGTACATTTCTTTGAATGTGATTATATAATTGTCTCACAATCATTTGTTGAAAAACTCCCTTTACCCATTGAGTTGTCTTAGCACTTTGTAGAAATTTGTTTCCCATAAATGTAAGCATTTATTTTTGAACTCTCAATTCAGTTCAATTAATCTAGATTACTGTACCTTTATAGTAAGTTTTAAAATCAAATAGTAAAAGTTTTCCTTATTTATTCTTATTTTGCAAAAATCATTTTGCCTACTAGGTCCTTTGTATTTCCACATACATTTCAAGATCGACTTGTTATTTTCTACAAAAATAAGAGTGGTTTTGGATTTGACAGGGATTGCACTGAATCCACAGATCAGTTTGGGAAGAAGGGCTATGTTGATGTTACTGAGTCTTTTAATTTGCAAACATGCAATGTCTCTTTATTTTTAGATCTTCTTTAAAATCCCTCAGCATGTTTTGTAGATTCCAGAATATGTCTCTTCTTTCACTTCTTTTAACTTTATTCCTAATAATTTTTGGATGTTCTTATGAATAAAACTATTTTCATTTCCAGATTGTTACTAGTAGTATACAGTTGGTGTGTTTATATTATGTCTCATCCTACAGTCTTGCTAAACTCACTTATTAGTTCTAGTATGTTTTTTATACATTCCATCAGGTTTTCCACATAGACAATAACGTTGTCCAAAAAGAACACAGTCTTGCCCTGGTCACTTTTGCTCAGCGGTTAGAGCGTCAACCTGCAGTCCACAGAGACCCAGGTTTGGTTCCCGCTAAGGGCATGTACCTTGGCTGCAGTTTGTCCCCGGCCTTGGTTGGGTCATGTGGGTGGCAGCCACTCAATGTGTCCCTTTCACCTCGATGTTTCTCTCTCTCTCTCTCTCTCCCCTTCCTGTTCTATCTGAATAAAAAATGTCCTCGGGTGAGGATAAAAAAACAAACAAAAAGAACACAGTCTTGTTTCTTTCTTCCATGATGGATGGCTTTATTCATTTGTTTGATTAGGGTTTTTTTATTGCATAATCACACTAGCTAGAACCAGTAATATAATGTTAAATTGACGTGTGAAAGTAGACATTCTTTCCTTATTCCTGAGCTTAGGGGAAAGTATTTCTTTATTCATGATTGAGTATGATGTTAATTGTGGGTGTTTCATAGATGCCCTTTTTAAAATTGAGAAAGTTCCCTCCCTGGCCAGTTTGGTTCAGCGGTTACAGCGTCAGCCTGCGGACCAGAGAGTCCCAGGTTCGGTTCCCGCTAGGGGCATGTACCAAAAATATATATATAAATAAAAATAACATTAGAAAATAAAAAATTGAGAAAGTTCCCTTCTACTCACAGTTGCTGAGAGATTTTGTCATGAATGGAAATTGAACTTTTGTCAAATCATTTTTTCTGCATTTATTGTGATGATCTGTTGTTGACCTTTATTTGATAACTATGGTGCAGTAGATTATTTAATTTTTATATTTTAGGCCAGCTTTGCATTTCAGGCATAAATCTTACTTGTCCTTGACATGAACCCTTTTAATATGGTGCTGGAATTGGTTTGCTAATGTTTTGTTTATAGTTTTTGCATTTATATTCATAAGGGATGTTGGTCTATATTTTTCTTTTTGGTCATGTCTTTGTGTTTGGTATCAGTGTAACATTGGAACTGTTGAATGAGTTGGTTGATGTTTCCCTCTCCTTTATTTTCTGAGTTTGTGAAAGACTGCTATTATTTCTCCTTTCAATATTTTATTAGTTCACAAGACACCATCTGAGCAGAAGTTTTTCTTTGTGAAAAATGCATTAATTATTAATTTAATTTTGTTACTTATTATAGGTCTATTCAGATTTTCCATTTCTTATTTACTCACTTTTGGAAATGTACACATTTCCAACATCTTCCCCTTTTCATGTAGGTTTTCTTTTCATTTGAGGCATAAAAATGTTCATAACATTCTCTTATGATCTTTTCAATTTCTATAAGTTAGTGGTAATGTTCCTTTTTTTATTCTTGATTATGGTGACTTGTGGCTTTCCTTTCTTCTTAGCCAGTCTACCTAAAGATTTGTCGATTTTATTTGGTTTTTGTTTATTTTCTATTATATTGATTTCTGTTCTAATCTTTATTATGTTTTTAATTTATTTTGCTCTTTTTTTTTTCTACCTTCTTCAGCTGGAAGCTTAGGTTACTGATTTGGGACCTTTTTTTTTCTGATAGCAGAATTTAAAGCTATGAATTGTCACTAAGTACTGTCTTAGTTGCAACCCCAAAATTTTGATATATGATAATTTTGCTTTCATTTAATTCAAAGTATTTTCTATTGTCCCTTGTGATCTCCTCATTGATTTATGAGTTGTTTAGAAGTGCATTGTTTAACTTCTAAATATTTGGGGATTTTCCAGATATAGTCTCTTATTAGTTTTTCTTTAATTCTGTTGTGGTCAGAGAACATAATTTGTATGACTTTAATTCTGTTACATTTATTGAAATGTGTTTTATAGTCTAGGTTATTGTCTACCTTGTAAAATGTTTTATTTGTACTTAAAAACACAATGCACTCTGCAGTCATTACATAGAATGTCTATATTTGTCAGTTAGGTTGAGCTGGTTTAAGTCTTCTGTATACTCACTAATTTCTCATCAAATTGTTCAATCAATTAATAATATAACAAACGTAGCTTTCTTAGAGTTACTGTTTATATGGTTTGTATTTTTCCTTCTTACTTTTTACTTATTTGAATCTATAGTGCATGTATATTGTAGACAGCTTATAGTTAAATCTTTTTAATTTATCTATCTTATAATCTCTGCCTTTTTTTATTTGGGTGTTTAGACCATTTGTTTTTAATTTTTTTTCTTTATTGATTTTTAGAAAGAGAGGAAGGGAGAGGGAGAGAGAAAGAGCAACATCGATGAGAGAGAACATCAATTGGCCGCCTACTGCACACCCTCCACGGGGGATTGGGCCCACAACCTGGGCACATGCCCTGACCGGGAATCGAACCAGTGACCTCTTGGTGCATGGGTCGACACTCAACCACTGAGCCACACCAAACAAAATTGACAAATCTTTAGGTGGACTGACTAAGAAAAAAGAAAGCTGCAAGTTACCAATAATTTTTAATGTAATTATTGACATGGCTGGATTTGCATTTGTTATTTTGTTATTTGTTTTCTATTGGTCTCTTGCCTCTTTTTGTTTCTCAGGTCTTTCTTTGAATGACTGAGTGTGCTACTTAATTTCTTTGCTGACTGTTTCACATCATTCATTGCTCCAAATCAAGTGAGGTACTGAGCATAGCCAAGAGGCTGCAGGACCTCACAGCTTATTCTAACCTGGCAGAGACTCACCAGCCCCAGGAAGTTGTTGCTTTTTGAGGGGAGGATTTGATGATTTCTTCATTGCCAGAAATCCTGCATGCAATTTATTTTAGTGGTTTTAATTTTGTTGTTGTTGTTGAACCTGCTACAATGTTCTCTCTACTAAAACAAAGTTCTTATCCTGTTCATTTAATTCATTGAACAACTGATAATTACCAAGTCACAGATTTTAACTACCTCAACCTTGGTAGGTGACCTTATCTATGATCTAATTTCAAAATTAGTGACATTGATACCTGGAAAAAATAACTTGTTCCAGGTAAAAATGACTTTGAGAAATGATGGCAAAATTTACTGGTTGACTACATCAGCATTTCCTACAGATATGTGAGTTTTCGGGATTGCTAGAATCTTCTCATTTCTCTTTAATTTGTTACTATTAGGGGACTTGTTTAAAAATTGGTAATCATAAAAGTTGTAATATACAACAAACAATTGTAATTTTTAGTTGTTGAATGGAAGTAAAGGGATGATAGTAATAGTGGTGTATATTTTTTAAATAAAGCTAGAATCCTAAGATCTTAAATGAGGAAAAGCTCACACATAACATCCCACCCCTTTTTTTTATGTTTATGAGCAATTATATGACTGGCCTATAGGCACATGTTAAAAAAAAAAACAAAAAAAACTAGAACTTAGGGGTACTAGTCTGGGCAATAGATGTCATACTCAAAGGGATAAATAAGGAAATGTAACAAAGATACTGTTCTTAAAAGTGTTGATAATGTTAGGGGAGCTAAGGGGATGGTCAAACACCCAGACTATGTAATAGAGAAAAGCCATGTCTTCGGGGAAGGGGAGGGAGCTGTTATCTGAACCCAGAGAGATCTGTTACAAAGGGATAAGAGCCATTCAAGAGGAAGGAACGTAGTAACTGCCCAACAGAGGCTGTCAAAAAAGTCCCCTGTGCTCCCTCCCACCCTCTGAAATAGGCCTGTCAGTGCCTATTGGCTGAAGCCAACAGAATCCAGAGGTGATGTAATCCCCAGAGGTCAGTTTGCCAGGATGTGGAGCAGAGCAAGGTGGGGAAGGTAGCTGAACAGGCAGGTGAAGAACACTCAGCAATGTTCATTCCTTCTGACTCTCATTTGTGTGTGTGTGTGTGTGTGTGTGTGTGTGTGTGTGTGTGTGTGGTTTTTTTTCTTTCTTTCTATTTTTTTTCTGCTGGGTGAAACATTCAACTTTCCAACACAAGAGAAACACAAAGTTCCAGCAGCAGAGGTATTTTTGAGTGATGATTTCATACTCCCTCCGGGATCCTCTATTGAAATCTAAGCTGTCATTGGTGTCTTTCCTGTATGGTGGCAGGAAAAATGGTGGGAAAGGCATAATTAGTCAGCATAAAATATAGCTCCTATAGTCTTCGCTCCTGAAGATTACAAATCCTAAATGTATAATTGTCACTTCTTTCTGCCACCAGCTTTGTAAAATGTATCTTATGCTTTGCCAACCCCTTGCTGGTTAGACTTTTATTTTCATTGGTGGGTTGGTTGCCCAAACCTCCATTCCAGGAGGATCTCATGCTCAGTGGACTGTCCTTACCGGGTGGTCACAGTTTCCCAGTGACAAACTCAATGGACATCAGAGTGCTGGTGAATGTGTTTCTGGCACCAGTGTCCCTGCCCCATTGAGTGGGAGCATTCAGGAAAATAATGTCTCTTCCAAATGGTTTAGAGACTGGGGAGGTGTACACGCCCGTGATGCTGTCTTAGCTTCCTATTTAAAGAAAGCGTGGCTGTCTTCTCCGGTAGAAGTGCACCTCCTGTGTTCAATATCACCTTCAATGCACCTTGCTCAAGGTTGTAAAAGTAGGAAAGAAACAACTGTTTATGTGAGGTGTAATAGTTAGAGGGGCTGCGCTCACCTTCCCCCCGGCCCCATCTCCTAGACCTGTGCATTCGGCTCTGAGAACTCTGGCCCTGAAGTGTGCACGTCATCATGCTTGCAGGTCAAGTGCTGCTGGGCGATGAGCAGTGAGCCCTAGGGTCTGAGCTGGAGATGGCACTTCCTCCCCAGGAGAGTGACGTCCAGGGGTGGGGGTAAGGCACAGGCTACCCTGGCAATGGACACTCACTCTAGGGGTCCATGCATGCTGTTGCTAGCAGAGCATCCCAGGAAGGAAGGCAGTTCCAGAGGCATCAGCTGTAAGGGGCAGAGCATCCCAGGAAGGAAGGCAGTTCCACAGGCATCAGCTGTAAGGGGCAGAGCATCCCAGGGAAAGAAGGCAGTTCCACAGGCATCAGCTGCAAGGGGCAGAGCATCCCAGGAAGGAAGGCAGTTCCACAGGCATCAGCTGCAAGGGGCAGAGCATCCCAGGGAAAGAAGGCAGTTCCACAGGCATCAGCTGCAAGGGCAGAGCATCCCAGGGAAAGAAGGCAGTTCCACAGGCATCAGCTGCAAGGGGCAGAGCATCCCAGGGAAGGAAGGCAGTTCCACAGGCATCAGCTGCAAGGAGCAGAGCATCCCAGGAAGGAAGGCAGTTCCACAGGCATCAGCTGCAAGGCCAGAGCATCCCAGGAAGGAAGGCAGTTCCACAGGCATCAGCTGCAAGGAGCAGAGCATCCCAGGAAGGAAGGCAGTTCCACAGGCATCAGCTGCAAGGCCAGAGCATCCCAGGAAGGAAGGCAGTTCCAGAGGCATCAGCTGCAAGGGGCAGAGCATCCCAGGGAAGGAAGGCAGTTCCACAGGCATCAGCTGCAAGGGGCAGAGCATCCCAGGGAAGGAAGGCAGTTCCACAGGCATCAGCTGCAAGGGGCAGAGCATCCCAGGAAGGAAGGCAGTTCCACAGGCATCAGCTGCAAGGGGCAGAGCATCCCAGGAAGGAAGGCAGTTCCACAGGCATCAGCTGCAAGGGCAGAGCATCCCAGGAAGGAAGGCAGTTCCACAGGCATCAGCAGCAAGGACAGAGCATCCCAGGAAGGAAGGCAGTTCCATAGGCATCAGCAGCAAGGACAGAGCATCCCAGGAAGGAAGGCAGTTCCACAGGCATCAGCTGCAAGGGCAGAGCATCCCAGGAAGGAAGGCAGTTCCACAGGCATCAGCAGCAAGGACAGAGCATCCCAGGAAGGAAGGCAGTTCCACAGGCATCAGCTGCAAGGGGCAGAGCATCCCAGGAAGGAAGGCAGTTCCACAGGCATCAGCTGCAAGGGCAGAGCATCCCAGGAAGGAAGGCAGTTCCACAGGCATCAGCAGCAAGGACAGAGCATCCCAGGAAGGAAGGCAGTTCCAGAGGCATCAGCTGCAAGGGCAGAGCAGCGTGGAGCAACACCAGAGAGCGATGGAGAGCGGGCAGTCCAGGGCGCCTCCTGACTCCTTCCGGAGCCCTCCTTTGCAGCTCCCCGAGCCCCTTTTGCATCATTTTCTAATAGCAAAAAAATTAAAACTGTGTAAAATATTAGACCTCGGAAGGGGGGGGGAATTACTCTTTTTGTTGTTTTTAATCATTCTGCCACACACTCATCTCAGTAGACAGTGGCTCGTCGTGGCTCAGTTGCAAGGGAAACAACTCGCCCACCTCAGAGGTCTAGTCCCTGGTCTGCACCCGAAAGAGAAAGGGTACTTCTGTGGAATCCTTCCATGAAATGCTGAAATAGACACCTTTCCCCCCTGTGAACACGCACTGAGGGAACCTATTTGCTATCCCACTGATGGGAACTAGACAACAGAGTCTCCGCATTTTCTCTCTCTCATCGTAAACCCAAACAGCAACACATCCAGCTTTTATGCACTTTCAAAAATTGATCCATCATTTAGGAAAAACCAAATCATTACTTTTTTTGAATTTTGTAATGTTCAGGCTAAAACCAGGATGGTGTTTCCATATATGTTTGCTTCGTCTGGTTTAAAAGTCCCACGGAGAAAACAGTGTTTTAAGGAAAAAATATTATTTATTTTGCTTTTACGGCTGCAATTAAGGCCTCATTTTAATATTCTGATTAGATAGTGTATCACCTTTTTTTTTTTCACTTGTCCGTAAACAATAGTTGACCATTCTCCATTTCAAGTTGACAGCACCTGAACAAACGTGTACATTTCCCCTCCAGGAGACGGAAACGCTGAACTTCCCTCCTTAACAGTTCTGGCTGCTTTCAGGCCTGAATTAACGTGTCTGTCTGGGTGTTATATCAATGATGGACATTTAGACTTCAAGGTATAATTTCCAGTAAAGAAAAGTCATTTTATTTCCATCTGAATAAGCACTCTGTCATACTAACCAAGTCAAACAAAGTTATTATCTGGCTTTTTGCCAAGGTATGAAAAATAGAAAGGTCATATTTTTAATAGCTTTGTACTCTATAGTAATCAAATTTGTAAGCCTGGAGAAATAAACTCCTTGAGTCTATCAGGGCTGCTGAGCGTGGTTAACCCCTGGCACGCTGTTCTCCGGCGTAACGCCACTCGCTGTGCGGCTTATCTCGCTATTAGCTTCGTACATGAAAGCATCGTGTTCTAATCATCAAACGACAGAAACCAGCTAATAAGAAACATGTCTACTCAACTCCGTGTTTGAAGACTGTACCAAAAGATAACTACGCATCACATTTCAACTCATGGACGAGCAAGATTATAGCACAGGAACCTGGATACACTTACGTGTCGATGGATGACTCGAATCAGCATTAATTAAAAGAAACACCTCCTTTAAAAGGCTCTTTTGTTTGAGGTGGCTGCACTGTGCTCCTTGAAATTCTAAACAAATTACTTCAGACTGTTGCAGCAGCCGACTTTCAAGTTTCACTTCGAAATTATAGGTAATCCTTAGGTTCAAAGAATGTCTTAATGGATATCAGCATCAAAATAGTAATAAGACGACTAGAAAAAAAACTGTAAAGCTGTTCTGTTGAAGGATCATAAAATTCATGTTTTTGCTTAAAGATATTAGGGGGAAGGGTTTTAATTAACTAGCCAACACATAGGATACATATTTAGTTATGATCAGTGCTTGTTTTGCACAAAGATTTCCAAGAACCATGTTGCTGCCTTATTGTAGTTGTAATTGTCTTTCCCTGCACATATCTCCTGCCTCACATCTCCGTTCTTGAGATATTAGAATTATAGCAAAGTTACTCTTATCTCTGCCATACACATCCTGCTGAGCTGACATTAGACCCTTTGTAATTTTGAAAATCTATACATTTGCTAAGTCATTTAATCAGTATGGGCTGTGATTGATTAACCCCAGTATTCTAAAGTGAAATGCACGTTAGCCTGCTCACGCCTCATTATCAGTGCCTTTCACCCAAACTTCAGACACTCTTTAATTTAGACAAGATTTCAATACCAACCATTACTACCAGCCAATCATTTAAAAGAGAGTTCAGCAAAGTCCTCCTCAAGGTCAGACAGTAAATAGTTTAGGCCTGAACAGGACAAGAGGCAAAATCAGGATATTGTGCAGGTACTTAGATGATCACTTAAAATGCAACCAGTTAAAAAGATGTAAAATCTATGTTCGCTGGTTATAAAAATAAAATAAATACATACATAAATAAAACACACAAAAAAGGTAGCTGGCTGGATTCAGCCTGAGGGTCATAGTGTGCTGACCTCTGGTTTGAGTCCAGAGCCTCAGGACTTTCTATAGCCCCTAAGTTCACACCAACCAGGGCTGCGATACCGGCTTCTGATTTGGACAAGCGATTTCATGTCTTTAGCTCCAATTTTCTGCAAATAAAGACAGTGATAGTGACTACTTTGGCTTTGTGAAGATAAATAATATTAATAGAAGGCAGTATCTACTGAACAATTGCTGGCACTGTTCTGAAGTATTTATTTCAACGAAATTTAATGAGCACCTTCTACTTTGTTGTAGGTTTTGACCAATGGCTATTTCGGTGGATGCCAAGGGTACCTCCAGCTGCCAAAAGGGTGGGCAGCCAACAGCTCCCACTTGATGGAGAGCTGTCTTGCCCAGGGGTAGGGGAGGGGTTGGCCACTCGCCTCAATCAGGACAAGGCTGAAGGACTCCCGGCCTCCTTGCTCCCCGTCGGCTGCGCTACAGCCAGCTCCCCACTCCTGCTTCCTTTGTCCTCCCAGCAGTGGAACCTCAGAGCCTTCCTAAGAACCACCAGCGTGCAAACCTCAGTCTCCGAGCTGGCCTCTGGAACCAGCCTGCTGTAGCTGCTGCATATAACACCGCACAGAGCCTAATGAACAGATGGAAATCCCATAACAGAAAGGCCCCCACTGGTCCCTCAGGAGGGACAGACTGATCAAGTACTGAAAACACCCACTGCAATTTCCATGAGCTGGGTGGAGGAACCGAAACACACCCTGTAACCCTCGGATATGTGGTCCTTCTTCATTTCTTGTGCTGTTGGAGATAGGCACAGAGTGAAAACAGAAAAAGGTGGGGAGGAGGTCCTCCAGCCTGTGTGCGGACAGAACCCACTCCAGGGCAGTGGGAGGCCCGGGCATTGCCAGAGCTCCGTCTTATTTATTTATTTACTTACCACTGCCAGGGTTTCTCCCAGAAGGGAAAGAGCGGATGAAGGACACACACACAAAAAAAATCTCATTGCTGGGAAAATATATCAAGTCACCTTGAGCTAAGGTTGCCTGGAATGAATCCTATACTTCTGGGCTGAAATTACACCAAAGGCAAAACATTTTTTTCTCCCTTCCTTCAGCCTAATGTACATGTCATATTCCTGTCTTAGGAATGTCACAGGAGGACAGAGTCTTGTTTCCAAGGAGAGAGGGACAGGACAGGGGTGTGTTTAAGACAAGGGTAGAGAAGATAAGGAAGGAAGCCAAGTCCATACCTTGTAAGTCCCTCTGTTTAATTGACATGCAGGGGAATGAGAAGTTCAAGGAATGTAGGTCTTGATTAGCGAAGCTGCAAAGGAGGGAAAATCAATTATTAGAGAGAATACCATCTCAACAGGTGATTTCCAAAGTAATAGGAGTCAATTTCCCCCTTGGATGAAATATATGGCTACTGTCGAGTGTCCTAAATTATCTGTTCTAAGAGTGCGTTGAATGAGGAGCCAAGGGGTGCAGATTTTAGCAGCAACTGGGAGCACATGCTGATTTATGGGCTCCCAGCACACTGAAGGTCCAAAGAGAAAAGGAAAGCCAGCCGCTTTCAACATGCAGTTGCTTTATCTGGGCCTGCAAAATGGACTCTGAGAATCGCCAGTGTGGACTACCCTCCACCTGTTAGGAGAAAAGCATGCCCACGGAGAAAGGGCCTCCCTATTCCTCCTGTTTCTGCTGCTTTTCTGGGAGGTTTTAGAACTTGACAACCTTACCGATGAACAAAGGATACAGCTTAGTTTTTGACACATAAAAAGCTGTTCATGTTTAATATTTATAACTCTATGAGTTTGAGGATAGATGTAAGCCCGTGAAACGGTATAATTCTACCTGAGTATCTATAAAAGGAATTTAAATCAGTACCTCAAAGAGCTATCAGTACCCCCATGTTCATTGCAGCATCATTCACAATAGCTAAGATATGGAGGCAGCATACGTATCCATGGATGCATGAATGGATGAAAAGATGTGGTGTATACATACAGTGGAATATTATTCAGCCATAAAGGAGACAGAAGTCCTGACATTTGAGACAGCATGGATGGACCTTGCAGGCATTATGCTAAGTGAAATAAGCCAGACAGAGAAAGACAAATACTGTATAATCTTACTTGTATGTGGAATCTAAGAGTCCAGCTCATAAAAGCAAAGAGAAGGAGGTGGTGACCAGGGCCTGAGGAGGGGGGAAATGGGAGCCAACGGTCAAGAAGTACAGAGCTTCTGTTATGCTGGATGAGTACATTCTGAGGCTCTAGTGTACAGCATGGCAATGATAGTTAATAATACTTGTCATGTTCATAGAATTTTCTTTCTTTTTTTTTTTGGTACGTGCCCCTAGCAGGAACCGAACCCAGGACTCTCTGGTCCTCAGGCCGACGCTCCAACTGCTGAGCCAAACCGGCCAGGGCATGAAATTTTCTTAAGAGAGTAGATCTTATGTTCTTCCAACAAAAAGGGTAATGATGATGATAAAAGAGGCTGGGGGAATCTTTGGGAGGTGATGGATGCCTCTACGGCCTTGATGTTGCTGATCGTCTCAGATTAGAAGGGTTCTTGCATGGTTTATATGATAGCTGGTGTGTTGTTGTTTTATCTTGGAATCTATTATAATGTTGGAGGGAATATCCACAAATTCATGAGCATGCAATATGTCCAGGGACCTTGTTAATCCTAGGACACAAATAGAAGGAGCTCTTGACCTCAAGGTGCTGGTAGACCAGAGGAGTCAGACAGATCGCCAGAAGGGGGCGGGTGACCATGACAGTGACACGCTGGCTCCTCCACTCGGCACGTCTTGATTAGCGGTGGCAGGCACAGCTGTCAGGAGCCAAGAGCACCTCTGTCTTGACCTCAAGGAAACTATTCCAGGCCTACAGGCCCCTTGGGTTCCTGACAAGCTTCTTCTTGTCAGCTTGTTTTACCCAGGAAAGTAGCACCAATTACTGAAAACCATCTTCCTTCCCTTCTTTGCAAACACGTGTACTGAATGTCCATGAGACACCCAGCACCATGCTGGCGTGAAGAATAGAGGTACCTATGGAACCTCTCTGCCCCCATTGCAGAGCCTCTCGTATGGGAAAAGGGGAAATGAATGAATGTATTATTGAGAAAGATAGACCCCTGGTTCTCCGCGAATGATGTGTGTACATAAAGAATCATGTTGGAGAGAGTTGTCCCAGATTGTGGAGTCCAGAGGGGCCACAGCGAGACAATGAGAGTAAACTGGAAAGGAATTTTGAAGGACCAGAAAGAATCAGCCAGCCTGAGGAGGGATGGGGGGACAGTGCATCTCATTCTCATCCCCCAGTTCTCTTCATTCAAAACCACCCCATGCTCCAAGCTCTCAGGCCTGCCCCAGAAGATACCTTTGAACACAGGCAGAAATATAACCCTTCTAGCAGAAACCAAGTAACAGATTTGAAAAGGCAGAAAATAATGGTGAATTCATTCATTAACATGTCTATTCCAGCTTGGGTGGCAGAAAGAATTGTGCTACATTTAATTAAGATGGACCTTATTTTAGAGTTGCCTTTGTAAAACCTACATGAAGCAGCTCTGGCTCGGAGGGACATTGGTGACATCGGTATAACTTGAGGTGCTCATCCTGAAACCGCCTCCCACTCCCACACCAGCCACTAGGCCACCTGAGCGGCCCACGGCCACAGCCAGCCAAGGAGAAGCCCTGGTCATTAATCGCTGCATATTACAGTTTAGTGTCTCTGACCTGTTGGGCCCCTCCTAATAAAACAATCTTAAAAAGTAAAACAGGCAGTAATAATAATAATAATAAAATCAGCAATCCAATTCAGCTGGTGGCTGCCCAAGCTTGAAGGTCTCCAGGCACCTTTGCTTAAATAGCTAAAAACAAAATTATAATAAACGAATGCATTAGGCGCCGATCTGAAGGCGCCCTGCTAAACTCATAATGAAAAGGGCAGACTAAGGCTGCCAGCAGCCCTGCTATTAATTACTTGCCTTTAAATGCAGGAGAAGTGTATTTAAGCCAGACACCTGGAGAGGCTTCTCGCTAATTGCACACATTATAATGCCTACAGACACATGAGGAACAAACTCATTTCAGCTCCACAACAGCAGCCTGTCATCCATACAAACCTAATGTATCGATTTCAGCCACACCCATGTGCTTAATTTAGCATATCAATAAAGATGAGCATATCCAAATAGAGTTTCGTTTTCAGGCCCTTTTTTACGATTACAGGCAAATCCCAGAGATGTCTTTCTCCACACACGGGGGGCATGCAATCCCAGCATATTAAATGTGAATATTGAGCTAGCCTTTGTGCAACCACAGTAAGCTAATAATGATTTCTAATAAGGAGGGAAATAATTTAGCAATTTTATGAGTGCAAGAGAGGCGAGGCAGTGTGGAGCCCGACATGCAAGCTGCCCGGACTTAGGGAAGTAAGATGCACTAGGTTTGTGTAGATGCCAGCACCGGGCAGCAAATGGTTAACCCTGAGACAAAACCCCTTGTGACCAGCAGGTCTCTTGCAATCATCAGTAGAACTAGCTATTATAGTCAATTTAATAGCTTGAAAATGAACTCATTAGTGGTCTTTTATCAGTGGAAAAAAGTCTATTAAATCCGGATGTGTGAAGCAGCAGCACAGAAGCTCATTTCCATCCCGCTTGTGACCTGAACAAATCTGAGACATGCGGTTCTGGGAGCCAGGGTCAGGTTCTGTTGCAAAGATACAGGGAGATCTCTGATGCCTTCCCCCAGCCTGCATCCCTCCTCGAGGTTTCCAAGGTTCCCCGGGTTAATTTACAGTTTGGTGGGCTGTTTTTGTCCTTCTTGCTCTCCTCTTGTATTACCCATGTGCCCCGTAACAATTTACAGGGGCAGCAAAAAGAAGGTGCCATCACTCAAGGGCTATTTGAAAGTTATATATAGCAAATGACAGGCTTGACAGACTCTGTCCGTGGTGCTGAATAGGCTTAAGACAAAGCAGTTGGAAATGTGGCACAATAAAGGGCTTTCTGTATTTTCCCTCCCTCCTTCTTCCTTCCTCCTTCCCTTCCTCCTCCCTTTCTTTCCTCTGCCTGTGATAACTGCAGAGACTGACAGAAGCCACTTCTATGCATTCATTGCACATTCAATTTTTCCTGCTGGTGATTACAATTTAGATTCTCTTGAACAAATGGTGAAGGCTGAGTACAGGCAAGCTGACTCTTCATTAGCTCTGGGACTGGGACCCAATTAGCATAAATCTGTGAAATAAACTGTGGGGCAAGTAGAAAAGTTTCTCTTCAAATATTCTTTTTCCTATCATGTCCCACACACTTTCGGAGCTATGCTGCAGACTTTAGCTCTTGCTTTTAAACTATATCCTAGATTAAAACACTTTTCATTTACCTAGGTCTTATCTCATGAATGCAATGATAAATTATTTGATGGCAGAGATTTTATTGTATCCTTCTTTCAGAAGCCTCACAACACTGAGATCAGTTTTCAGTCAATGCATGTGGACTGAACCCCAGTAGTGACAGGATTAGCACCTCAGGAGCTAACTGGATTATATTGCGCTGTTATTAGGCTGTGTTGGGTGTAATTGGTAGATAATGGTAGATAACAATCTTTAGAATTATCAAGCGAGCTGCTGGTGCTGAAAACTGCCATCAGCTACCTATTAAAGCCACTTTTCCACTTAAATCTTATCAACCTCTGGAGGTATATGTCATTAGCCCTGCAAGGAGGTCAGATGTCAGCTAGTAGAGATCATAGGAGTCAAAATCCTTCCCAAACTTATGAAGCCAGAAACATGTTATTACACTATTCTTTATCAAAGCTTAAAAGACCTGATTTCTGCAATGAATTACCTAATTGGAGTTTATAAATTAAAATTAGTGCATGCTGGTAATTACATTTCTCATATAAAAGGTTTTTGTTGCTGTTTTGTATTGTGTTGTGTTTTTAACTTAACAATCCTTACTTCTCCTTAGAAGGTACTTAGGTAGACACTAGAATACTTCATTCTTTGTCAACAATCTCTGGTCCATTTGCCCCACATTTTTTCAGGTAAACAAAAATGGTACAAAAGTACATGTCCTTCAACTGGGATCATTTTAACCACCTCAGGTCTAATTTATCCAACAAACATTTGTTTGTGGGTGAACATGCCCACTTGTTTCAGCCCCTGTTTCCAAGTGAGAGGTGGCTTCTGCCTGTGTCCTCCCCTTCTCAAGACCATGAGGCAGCTCCAAGCACCCCAACACACCCTCTGTGGAGTCCCTCCTGCCATCTCTCAGCCATGGATGCGGAGAGAAAAAAAATTCTAGCCAGAGAGGAAGTGTGCCTCGTGGGCCACTGTATGCACTCTTGGCAATGGTAGGACTCCCCAACCCACCCACAACCTCTCTGACTTGGAGTCAGCTCAGGCAATGGGCCTGGAGAGCTCATCTCATCACCAGTTTAGCCAATCAGCCTCTTGACCAAAAGCTCCACTTTCTCAACAGGCCCCACACCTTTTTCCCCTCCCTTCCTGAGGCTATAATTCTCCTGTGGTAGGAAGCCCCTTCCCATCACCTGCAAGCTTGGCCAGCCCAGAGTTGCAGGTCACGGGTGGGGGCCGAGCTTGGCATGTCTAACTTGCTCCCAGGAGACCCTTGCGAACCAATACCTGAGGGTGAAGACGTCTGCACTAAACAGTGCTAACACACAGAGTAAACCTGGCAGAAAACATACTGTCATTCCTCTAAATTGTTCTCTAATTTGTCCATAACTTCATATCCTAATCCTTATATACTGAAACCCTTAACCATCACCTTTCCTATTATTGAGACATCTTCCAGAGCAGAAATTCCAATCAAAGACAAGTGCCCTCTTTAAATGTCAGAAATCTCTTGGATCCTTATTTGGTTGTAGCTACACAATGGCTGTTCATTGTTATTTGGTTCCAGCATTACTGAGGTAAACTTAGCAAATAAAAATTGTATATATTTAATGTACACAAGGTGATGGCTTAATATATGTGTGTGCTGACATGATCACCATAATCAACCTATTTAACACATTCATCACCTCCCACAGTTATCTTTTTAATTTATTTTTTTTTTGTTTTTAGTGTGATGAGAATGCTTAAAATCTACTCTCTTGGTAAATTTCAAGGGTACAATCCAGTGTTATTAACTGTAGTCGCCATGCTGTACATTAGATCCTATTGTTTAAAATAATGTGTAGTAACCAAACATTACTATGGCTTTAATAAATGGAATTTATTTTCTCTACACCAATAGAACCTACATATATTAAAAATAAATTATAGATAAAAGCAAGATTTATTAGTAATTCCAGCTGCAAAGAATTCTTTCTTAACCAGCAAGACTGGCGGCTGCTCCTGGGGACCAGGCCACCCCAGGGGAAGCGATCACCCTGGAGATTTTATTGAACCCAGCTTCCTCAGGGAGGACTGCTTACTTTGTCAAACCAGAATCAGAGATTTACACAAAAGAAAGGGCAACCAAGTGACATCTGGACCACCTTCCCCCCACATCCCTCAGTGTCTCTAATATAAGGGACAATGACATAATTAAAGTAGGAGCTGCATTTAATCAGAAAAACCTGATTAAATTAGTGACCAGCAAGCCTCTGAAGGTTCCCTCTAAATCACTGTCTGATAGGATGTTGTGCACAGGGACCTTGAGGTCAGAGAGACAAAGCTAGATTTGCCAGTAAAAAGGACAGAGGACAGGAGACTCTGAAGAACTCGTATTTTGTCCCCTAGAAATATGTTTGGAAACTACTCATTCAACTTGGTTTCATATAGATGAGATTTCCAGCATCTCTAAGTAATAGAATATACTATTTATGAGAATAACTCCATTATATAAATGAGTTTATTCTGCTATTACAAAAATAATTGCATGGAAAAATGCCTTCTGAATTCTCTGACCATACAATTTTGCTCTTTTTCTTATCTCAGTCCTCTGAGCTTTAGCTATGATATTGGAGGCATGGCAGAATGAACAGATAAAAAAATGCCATGCTTCTTCAGCATAGCACAAATGATAAAATTTAAAGGAGATTGTAGTTTTATTAAGTTTAATGCACACAAACTTTCCCACCAAATTTATTACTAGAAGTGGTTGGGCAACCTTTGAATTTAGAACTGAATAAAATATACCATATACTATAATATAGCTGGTGCCTTCATTTATATTATATTGTTTTTATTGAGGAGGAGTAGGTTCAGAAAACAATAAATGAACAAGAGGTAAGAATACATTTATAGATAATATATTTATATGGGTTATTTCTGCTTGATGTTGATAAGAAAAAAAATTATACTATATTTCTATGTGAATAAAAGGACAGTTTCAGCAACTAAATGCTTACAATTAATATTTCTTGACACAGTTTCTCACATGCCATCCCAAAGCTGTTTTAGGAAGGATATTAGCTATAAACTGCTCAAAAAGATGCAGATTTACCCATAGACTATCCTTGTTTTGTTTTTGTTTTTGTTTTTTCCTTTGTTTACATGTCTCCCCTAGGTGGTCCTTATTATGATTCTAGTTTCCATTATAAAATTAACTTTTGACCTTTAATGTTAAAGAAGTGTGTGTGTGTGTGTGTGTGTGTGTGTGTGTGTGTGTTGTAGAGGAGCAAAAATATATTTCTTCTATCCAGGTTCTCAACTAGGGTCCCTATTTTTAAAAAAAAAAACATTAAAAATTTTACAAAAACAAACAAACAGAAATTAACTTGCACATCTCATATATACATGGGAGAAACTCAGGGAAGAGTAACTCAAAGAGGTGGCTAGAACTCAGGCTTCTATACCATCTTCAGCTGAAACAGGAGGAAGAAGGGTGTCAGGCAGGCTAGTAATGGGAGGTGACCAGGAAAAGCCCAATAAATGATGCTAAGATTAGTTGTAGGTGGATACCTTCTCCACTGATGAGAGTCTCTTTATCTAGAGCCATCCTCCTCCTCCTGGTACAGAAAAGTAGACAGACATACAAATTGAGATCTCCTTTATAAATGTAAATTCCCTTTACAAAAGGTAACTTCTTTTCTGTTTGTAACACTCCTGTTTTGTCTGCTCTTTCTCAAGATAATAAGCTCAAAATAATCCTTGTGCCAAAGAGGCACATTTTGTAGTAGAATGTCCTGGTGTCCTACAGTATGTTCATATATACACAAATATATGCAAGTGTATGCACATATGTGTACAAATATGCAAACATATGTATGTGTGTGTGTCTCTTATTCCAGCAATAATATTGTCTGACCTTTTTTAAAAAGTGAAGCATTGTGTTTCTTCCTTGTTATAAAGGCTAGAAAGAGCATTTGACATAGGGCTTTTCTCCTCAATTTTTAGCTCTCTGTTTCCCCTGTGAATAGGATGCCCAGAGGTTAGAGAGGTAATTGGGGAAAACTTGCACACACACACACACACACAATACAGAATGATTCAACCTGTATATTTGCATGTGAAAGGCTTCTGTACAGGGGCCACCAGATAATTTCAGAGTAATGCTGGTGAGAAAAAAGTCAGCACTATCTGAAGTCCCATTTTGTGTTTCAAATATGTTTCTTCCATTGCTGGCAATGTTGTTTCCACAAGAGAAGAGGGGTGCTAGGCACCAACTACAGACAGATGCTGTGCCCCCCCACCAACTTCTTATCTAACATGCACAAGCCAAGACAGGTCCTGACCATATTGCCCACCATAGAGAAACTGTCCTGAATTCATTTGTATGGGGCCTTGAGGTGTCCTGAGCAAAAATGAGCATCTAAAACATCATTCATCTGATATAACTGAAACAAACTGATTTTCAAAATCTGTGAAACAATTTTAGAAGGGTATGTCACATGCTGTCCGGATTTCAAATAATTCTACCTTCCCTTTTGAGGTCAAAATATTCCCCAGACTTTCAATGATATGCCACTTCCTTGAGTACCTCATTTACAGGGAAAGATTTCAGGGGCTCAGGAATATCCAATTCAAATCCAGATTCACCATAGCCATTAGACTTTTGTGACATCTCAGTATTTCGACTTCCAAGACTATCTGGTGAGACATGTAAATATCAATTAAAGGAACACATTTTTTAATTTCTTTTGTTATTATTAATTAATTTTTGTTACAAATGTTTCTCCTTTTTTCCCCATTGACACCCTCCTCTCCATCCCCCCCCCCACTCTGCCCCAGGCTTTGTTGTCCACGTCCATCAGTTATGCGTACATGCATATAAGTTCTGTGGGTTATCTCTTCCCTTCCTCCCACCCCCTCTTCTGGGGGTTGTCAGTCTGTACCCTACTTCCACATTTCTGGGTCTACCCTGTTCCTCAGACTGTTATGTTCACTATATTCGACAAATAAGTGAGATCATGTGATAAATGTCTTTCTCTGTTTGGCTTGTTTTGCTTCAGATAATATTCTCCAGGTCCCTCCATGTCGTCTCAAAGGATCAGAGATCTTTCTTTCTTACAGATGCATAGTACTCCATTGTGTATATGTACCACTGCTTTTTTTATCCATTCATCTACTGATGGACACTTGGGCTGTTTCCAGATCTTAGCTATTGTAAATAGTGCTACTATGAACATGGGGGTACATATATTCTTTCTGATTGGTGTTTCAGGATTCTTAGGGTATATTCCTAGAAGTGGGATCACTGACTCAAATGCAATTCAATTTTTAATTCTTTGAGGTAACACCATATTATTTTCCATAGTAGATGCACCAGTCTGTATTCCCACCAGCAGTGTACTAGTGTCAGTGGAACAGACTCTACACACCCTCGCCAACACTTGTTGTTTAATGATTTGTTGATGGCGGCCATTCTGACAGGTGTGAGATGATACCTCATTGTTGTTTTAATTTGCATCTCTCTGATGATTAGTGATGTTGAGCATTTCTTGATATGTTTCTTAGCCATGTGCATGTCCTGTTTGGAGAGATGTCTATTTAGGTCCTCGGCTCATTTTTAAATTGGGTTCTTTGTCTTTCTTTTGTTGCGTTGTATGAGCACTCTATATATTTTGGAAATTAACCCCTTATCTGATGTATCATTGGCAATGATGTTCTCCCATACAGTGGGTTGCCTTTCCATTTTGATGGTTGTTTCTTTTGCTGTGCAGAAGCTTTTGAGTTTGATGTAGTCCCATGTGTTCATTTCCTCCTTTGTTTCTGTTGCCTTAGGTGATATATCAGTGAAAATTCTGCCGTGTATGATGTCTGAAATTTTGTTGCCTACATTTTCATCTAGGATTTTTATGGATTCATGGGTCACAGTTCAGTCTTTTATCCATTTTGAGTTTATTCTTGTGTACGGTATAAGTTGATGGTCTAGTTTTATTTTTTTGCATGTAGCTGTCCAATTTTCCTAACACCATTATTAAAGAGGCTGTCTTTACTTCATTGTATGCTCTTGCTCCCTTTGTCAAATATTAATTGAGCATATTGCCTTGGGTCCATTTCTAGGTTTTCTGTTCTGTTCCACTGGTCTATATGCCTGTTGTTGTGTCAGTACCAGGCTGTTTTGATTACAGTAACTTTGTAGTATAACCTGAAATCCGGTATTGTGATCCCACCTACTTTGTCCTTCTTTATTGAGATTGTTGTTGCTATTCGGGGTCTTTTTTGGTTCCATATGAACTTTTGAAGTATTTGTTCTAGTTCTGTGAAAATCATCATTCATATTTTGATGAGAATTGCATTGAAGCTATGGATTGCTTTGGGTAGTATGGACATTTTAATGATGTTAATTCTTCCAATCCATGAATAAAGTATGTGCTTCCACTTTTTTATATCCTCCTCTGTTTCTTTTTTCAATGTCTTGTAGTTTTCTGCAAATAGGTTCTTTACTTCTTTGGCTAAATTTACTCCTAGGTTTTTTTGTTTGTTTGTTTGTTTTTTGCCATGATGGTAAATGGGATTGTTTTTTCAGTTTCTCTTTTGGTAAGTTCATCATTGGTATGAAAGAATGGTGTCAATTTCTTGACATTAATTTTGTATCCTGCTACTTTGCCAAATTCATTTATTAGCTCTGGTAGATTTTTGATGCAGTCTTTAGGGTTTTCTATGTATAATATTATGTCATCTGCGAATAATGACAGTTTCACTTCCTCCTTTCCAATTTGGATCCCTTTTATTTTTTCTTCATGTCTGATTGCTGTAGCTAAGACATCTAGTACTACGTTAAATAAGAGTGGTGAAAGTGGGCGTACCTGTCTTGTTCCTGTTCTTAAGAGAAATTATTTTAGTTTTTGCCCATTGAGTATGATATTGTCTGTAGGTCTTTCATACATGGCTTTCATTATGTTGAGATATGATCCCTCTATTCCCACATTGCTGAGCATTTTTATCAGAAATTGGTACTGGATTTTGTTGAATGCTTTTTCAGTGTCTATTGAAATGACCATGTGGTTCTTTCATTTTGTTTATGTAGTGTATCACTTCTATTGATTTGCAAATATTGTACCAGCCTTGCATCCCTGGGATGAATCCCACTTGGTCATGGTGAATAATTGTTTTCATGTATTGCTGGATTCGATTTGCTAGTATTTTGTTAAGGATTTTGGCATGTATGTTCATTAGGGATATTGGCCTGTAATTTTCTTTCTTTGTAATGTCTTTTTCTAGTTTACAAATTAGAATTATTCTGGCCTCATAAAATGAGTTTGGGAGTCTTCCTTCTTCTTGAATTTTTTAGAATAGTTGGAGTAAAATGGGTGTTAGTTCTTCTTTGAATGTTTGGTGAAACTGCCCCATGAAGCCATCCAAGACTGGGCTTTTGTTTACTGGGAGAATCTTTATTACATCTTCAATTTTCTTAGTTGTATTTGGTCTGTTCAAGTTTTCTATCTCTTCCCAGTTCAGTTTCAGGAGACTGTGTTTCTAAAAATTTGTACATTTTGCTTAGATTGTCTAATTTGTTGCCATATTATTGTTCATAGTATTTGTTAACAATCCTTTGTATTTCTGTGGTGTCAGTTGTTACTTCTCCTCTTTCATTTCAGACTTTGTGTATTTGGGTTCTCTCTCTTTGTTTTTTGGTGAATCTAGCTAAGGGTCCATCAATTTTGTTTAGCTTTTTGAAAAACCAGCTCTTTATTTCATTGATCCTTTAAATTATTTTTTGTGGGTTTTTTGTTGTTGTTGTTTTGTTTTGTTTTGTTTTGTTTTGTTTTGTTTTGTTTTGTTTGGCAGGGGGTTGTCTCTATGTCATTTATTTCTGCTCTGATATTTACTATTTTCTTCCTTCTACTTGCTCTGGGGTTTTCTTTTTGTTTGCTTTCTAGTTCTCTAAGTTGTGAGGTTAGATAGTCTATTAGAAATTTTTCTTGCTTGTTGAGGTAGGCCTGTAGTGCTATGAACTTCCCTCTTAGAACTGCTTTAGTTGCATCCCATAGATTTTGTGTTGTTGTGTGTTCATTTTCATTGCTTTCCAGAAAGTTTTTAATCTCTTCCTTGGATCTCCTTGGTAACCTATTCATTGTTTAATAACATGCTATTTAGCCTCTATGTGTTCAAATGTCTTTGCATATTCTTCTTGCAATTGATTTCTAGTTTCCATGTCATTGTGATATGAGAAGATGCTTGATATGGTTTCAATCTTCTTGAACATGTAGAGACTTAGTTTGTGGCCTAACATGTGGTCTATCTTTGAGAATGTCCCATGTGCACTTAAGAAAGATGTGAATTCTGCAGTTTTGGGGTGTAATTCTCTGTAGATATCTATTAAATCCATTTGATCTAGTGCTTCATTTAGAGTCTCTGTTTCCTTGTTAATTTTTTGTCTAGAGGATCTATCCAGTGATGTCCGTGGGGTGTTGAAGTCCCCTTCTATGATTGTATTGCTGTCAATTTCCCCTTTGAAGTCCTCCAGAAGATTTTTAATATATTTTGGTGCTCCTATGTTGGGTGCATATATGTTTACCAAGGTTATATCTTCCCGTTGGATAGATCCTTTCAATATTATGTAGTGGCCTTCTTTGTCTCTAGTTATGGCCTTTATTTTGAAATCAATTTTATCAGATATGAGTATTGCTACCCCAGCTTTTTTTTTCCTTTCTGTTTGCTTGGAAGATTTTTTTTCATCCCTTTACTTTCAACCTATGTGAGTCTTTTGTTGTGAGGTGGGTCTCTTGTAAATAATTTATATGTGAGTCATGCTTTCTTATCCAATCAGCTACTCTGTGTCATTTTATGGAGCATTCAATCTATTTAATTTAAGATGATTATTGATACGTACTTACTTATTGCCATTTTTGTTTAGTGTGGTTATATTTTTCTTCCTGTTTCTTCTACTAATTACAGCAGTCCTTTTAATGTTTCTTGCTGTGCCGGTTTGGTGCTAATATATTCCCTTAAACTTTTTTTTTTTTTGGTCTGGGAAGCTCTTTATTTGACCTTTTATTCTGAATGATAGCCTTGCTGGATAGAGTAGTCTTGGATTCAGATTCTTGTTTTTCATGACCTTGATTACTTTGTGCCATTACCTTCTGGCCTGTAATGTTTCTGTTGAGAAGTCAGCTGATAGCCTAATGGGAATTCCTTTGTAAGCAACCTGTTATTTTTCTCTTGCTGCCTTTAGGATTCTCTCTTTGTCTTTAATTTTTGGCAGTTTAATTATTATGAGTCTTGGTGTGGGCCTGTTTGGGTTCTTCTTACTTAAGGCTCTCTGTGCTTCTTGAACTTGAATGCCTTCTTCCTTCACCAAGTTAGGAAAGTTTTCTGTCACTATTTCTTCAAATATATTCTCTAACCCTTGCTCATTTTCTTCTTCTTTGGGGACACCTATGATGTGAATGTTGTTACATTTTCCATTGTCCCACAGTTCTTTTAAGCTGTTTACCTCTTTTTCCATTGATTTTCCTTTTGGTTTTCTGATTGGTTGATTTTTTTTCTACCCTGTCTTTTATTTCACTCAGTCGGTCCTCAGCTTCCTCTACTCTGCTGTTTAGTCCTTCCAATGTGTTCTTTATTTGTGCTATGTTATTCTTCATTTCTTCTTGGTGGTTTTTCATTTCCAATTGATTGATTTTCAATGTTTCTATATCTTTATTCATGGTGCTGATGTCCTTACTCATGCTATTGAGCTTCCTCAAGATCATGACTCTGAACCGTACCTCTGATAACTTGCTTACCTGCATTTCATTTATCTCATCTTTGGTAGAGGTCTCTTGTTCTCTCATTTGGGATTTTTTTCTTTGTTTTACCATTTTGGCTATCTCAGTGGATTTTGGAGCCTGTTAAATTTTCCCTATGGGTGTTGGTATTCTGCTGTTTGTGGCTCCCTCTACTGAGTTTGGATGAGCATGGGAGGACCCACATTAAACACCACTGTCAAGCCTTACTTTCCTGGGTAGATTTGCAAGCCCAGGAAGGGTTCGGTTATCCTCTAGCTTTTTGCCTGGAGGCTATTAGTCTCAGTTATTTGAAGAGTCTTGGGTTCTCAGTTGAGTGAAAAACTCCCTCAGGTGCTCAGCATAAGAGGATTTTCTGAGAGTGGGGCTCATGCTGGTTGTTATTGAGCCTCAGTTTGCATTTCTTTGGCCAGGTGGGTGGAGTTGAATCTCTAAGGGGCTGCTGCTTCTCCCCAGAGCTCCAGGAAGGAGCAAGATGCCCACCATCCTGCGTGGCAGCAATTCAGCAAAATCTCTGAGTGCCTTCCAAATCCCAAGTGTCCCCACACAGTTCCAGTCCAGTCTGACCTCCCTCTGTGAGAGCCCAAGGTGAGTGGCTGTAGCTAAGTCAGTGCTGTGTCCGAGCCAGCTTGGGATTTTAACCCCAAGGGCATTTCTCTCAGCTAAGACTGCTGCTATTCATGGGCTCCCAGCTCCCTCTCGTGCCTCCGCAGATCTACCAGGCTTGGTCCAGTGTCCCCGGTTATGTGATCTTCTCAAGCTTCTTTTCTGTTGCTTTTTCCTGACAATTTGTCTTTATTTTAGTTGTAATTCCAATTTGGTCCTGGGAGATCATCTGTGTAGTTTCCATTCACTCCACTGCCATTTTGGAATCCTCTAAAACAATGGTTCTCAATGCCACAACCCTTTAATACAGTTCCTCATGTGTGGTGACCCCCAACCATAAAATTATTTTTGTTGCTACTTCATAATGGTAATTTTGCTACTTTTATGTCTTAGGCAACTTCTGTGAAAGGGTCGTTCAACCCCCAAAGGTGTTGCAACCCACAGGTTGAGAACTGCTGCTCTAAAGGAACACATTTTAAATATGATTTCTGCCTTTAAATAATTGTGTCTTCTGCCCTGGTTCAGTGGCTCAGTTGGTTGGAGTGTTGTCCATACACCAAATGGTGGCAGGTTCTATTACCTGTCAGGGCACATACCCAGGTTGCATGTTCAATTCCTGATCAGGGTACATACAGGAGGCAACTAATTGATGTTTCTCTTTTACATCAATGTTTCTCACTCTCTCTCTCTCTCTCTCTCTCTCTCTCTCAAATCAATAAAAAGGATATCCTTGGTGAGAATTAAAAATAAATAAATAATTGTGACTTATAAAAAGTAATAATAATGGCTGACAACCACTTATTATGAGTACATGAAAATATAAAGTTTGGCCTGGCCAGTGTGGCTCAGTGGTTGAGCATCAACCCATGCACCAGGAGGTTGCTGGTTTGATTCCTGGTCAGGGCACATGCCCAGGTTGTGGGCCCAATCCCCAGTGGGGGGCATGCAGGAGGCGGCCAATCGATGTTCTTTCTCATTAATGTTTCTATCTCTCTCTCCTTCTCCCTTCCTGTCTCTCTAAAAATCAATAAAGAAAAATACATTGAAATGTATATATTATACATATAAATTTATATATATATATATATATATATATATATAGTTTGATTTGATTCAGATAGTGAGGCTGGTGAGTTGGACAACCACTCACAGTTGACAGAGAAAGAACAGACTCTCACAAAAGACTGTGACTTTCCAAAAATCACAACACTCATAAATGGCACATACAGAATTCAAAACACTATGAAACTTCTATTTTTGTGTTTTGCCTCCTAAATTGTGCTAAAATATTTTTAATTCTGGTGTGTAAACAATTATGATGTTTCAACTTACAATTTTTTTTTACTTTATGATGGTGCAAAGCAATAACACATTTAGAATTGTAATTATTTCCCAGACTAGTGATATACAGTACCATACTCTGATGTGAGGCTGGACAGCGGCAGCAAGATGGTTTTGCCCACTTGTAGCTAATGTGTGTGCTGAACATGCTTAAGGTAGTCGAGGCTAAGCTATATGATGTTCAGTAGGTTAGGTGTATTAAATGCATTTTCGACTTAGGATGGAATGATGTCCTAACACTATGGTAACCCCATCATACGTTGAGAATCACCTGTAGAGGTTGTGGCAGAGCTGACAGGAGCACATAGCCTGGCTTAATTCTCCATCAGCTCCGTTGACATTGCTGAGACCACGGGCTCTAAGGTCAAATCTTAACACCAGCCTCTGGCCTGGAGTCCACAGGGAAGTAACTTAAACCTTTAATATCAGTTTCCTCTTCTGTAAACAGCATAAGGCAGGTCAACTTTGAAGAATTCTTGTAAGAATTAAAATGAGATAATGCAAAAAAAAAAAAGGAAAAAAGCCTGAAGCTGTGTACTAACTCTGGAGAAACCACTAATTTTGCTGCCACTTCATAAATTAAGTCCTTAGGAGTAGAATTTATATCAGTCCTATAGTAGCCAATACAATGGTATTCATCTGGATAATTCAGAATAAATGTGGACAGCTGCCTGGTTATTTCATACCACAGTTTGTCACTCAGCAAATTACCAAAATGTTTGGGCTCAGTTTGTTACTAAGTAATTTGAAAATGCTAGAATAGCTGATCATAACTAAAATTTTTATGCAATTACATGTGTATTGCCATTGCCTATCCCCTATAATGAGTGAATGTGTGGATTACAGTATAACTACAGAAAGTTAAGTTGCAGTATAAGTAACATACCTACGTGGCACTTAGAAGCTGATGGCGTGATACTCAGTGAATCTCGGGTTTCCCTTAGCAGCCAAGGAAATCATTCCAAGTAGAGTAATTTCAGGTTGCTATGAGCAGGACGTTAGGGGACCTCCTTTTCACAAACAGAAATCTTCAGGCCTGTAACCCACATTCAATGGGAGACCCACAAGCCTGGCCCGGCTCAGGATTCGGAAGCAGGTACAGACTGCATGCTGTCTCCCCAGATTCATACATTGACACTGAACCCCCAGTGTGATGATATTAGGAGGTGGGGCCTTTGGGAGGTGATGAGGTCATGAGAGAGGAGCCCTCGTGATGAAATCAGTGTTCTTATAAAAGAGACTCCAGAGAGCTCCCGCCCCTTCCTTCCTCCACGTGAGGACACAGTGAGGGGACAGTGTCTACGAACCAGGGAGAGAGCTCTCACCAGACACTGGATCTTGACCTTGGCCTTCCAGCCTCCCGACCATGAGAAATGAATGTCTGTTGGTGGTTCTGGTACAGCAGCCCAAGCAGACCGGGACAACCCGGGAGAAGCCGAGCCGGGCTCAGTGCTGCTCCTCCGCCCCTGACTGAGTGTAGCACCAGCTCCCGGCCCGCTGAGCCTGAGAGCGGCATTCACGTTGTCCCTGATGCTGCGTCCTTCACACCCAAGTCGGTCCCCACAAGATACTCTCTGAGAATCCATCTCCCTCCCTGGTTGCCATCGGATGGTTTTTGTTGTGCAGATGGCGCCACTCACGGCGTCCTCCAGGCAATAGCAGGCCCCGTGCTGTCAGCCAGCCCAGGGTGATGGATCTCAGCATCCAGTGACAAAGCGGCCTCCCGCCTCCTCCTTCGTCGATGGAGGGAGAACCTGCGTGTCTAGAGATGAGGCCAAGAGGAGAAGGAAAATCCCAGCTTCTCCTCCCCCATTCCCCCAGAGGTCTCCCTGGGAGTGACCCTGCCTGGCGGGGCTGTGAAGAACAGCTACTTGGGGGAAGAAGCACTGAGAAAACAGGAGAGGAGCAGGGTGAGGCGGGAGGAGAGGGGGCCTGACTTTGAGTGCCACCCGCACAGTACTAGCCCTGGGAGGGAATCTCATGGAGCGAAGTGCTTGCCCCTGGTAAAGCACCAATTAGTAATTACCTGTGGGTCTCTGGAGGGTGCGCCCTGTGATGGGAGGGACGTCTCCACTCCAGGACCAGCACCCTCTCACCTCCAAACAGCGGGGGAGGGGGGGCACCGCCCATGTCTCGAAGCCCTCAGCCATGTTCCCCTAGGTTCTTTCCATTCCTCAGCTTGTACGTGGGACCAACAGAAGTTGGTTCCCATGAGCAGCCCCCCACCCACACCGTGAGCCCCCCTCAGAGGGAGGGTTTGTCTGAGCCGTGGACTCAGTGTTTTCCTGCAAGGCCTGGGTTTCTAGTAAGGAATGAGACCTCCTTGGCAATTACTTTGTTTTGTTTTTCTTGTCCTTGGCTCCATTTTCTTGCTGTGATTTATGAAGATTGCATTAATAATCAGTCCTGAAAATGTCTTTGGAAGATATCTGGATGCTCCCCAAAACACAGAGAACACCCACTAATGCTGGCTTCCGGGGTGGGGTCCTCACGAGCTGCCAGAGGTCCCTGGGACCAGCCAGCCTTTGGCCCTGTGAGTCGCTCCCTAATTCAGCAGGTGTTTGCAGGGTATCAGCTTTGTGCAGAGGGCACAGGCCTTGGTCCCGGCCCCAAGAGGTTGACGGTCCGTGGGAGACAAGAGCTAATGCTGAAAGCGCTGAGGAAGGGCCTTCAGGAAAAACACGCCCATCCCCTGACAACGCCATGTGATGGAGGACACAGGGGTCCCTAGATTAAAAGAAAATTGAGACCTAAAGTATCAGGGAAATCCGAAGTCACTCAGTGCGCACAGGGGGAGCAATGGGAGGCCAGTGCACACGACCAAGGATGCTATTTCAAGTCCATGGCCTTAAATTATGATGCAAAGTAAAATGTTCAACATATAATGTAAAATATCATGGGGCATAACATAAATATAAATTCATATAATATAAATGCTTATGTATGTAATAACATCAAATGTAAAATATACTATAAATATATATAATATAAACAAAATATTAAACATGTAAAATAAATATAGATACTAGCAAGAGAGAAGTTAAAGATAAATTTCTGAGAGATTTTCAGAAGCAGGGACTATCATCGAAGGGCAGGTGCCTGGTTGCAGGTTTGAACTCAGCCCCAGTCGAGTCATGCAGGAGGCAGCCAATTGATGTATCTCTCTCACATCGATGTGTCTCTCCCTCTCTCCCTCCCTTCCACTCTATCTAAAAATCAATGGAAAAATATTCTCAGGTGAGGATTAACAAAAAAAAAAAAAAAGTGTTTATGAAGGAGGTAGTCTTTAAGTCATGTTGTTTCAAAAAGTTGATAGCAACTGGTAGGGCTGAGATAGGGAAATTCATTCAGGGCCCAGGGGACCGTGTGAATGAGCCCATACTGCAGAAGACAAGCATGCTGCCAAGAATCTTAGACCAAGAAAAGGTTTAGAGCCCTGGCCAGTTTTTCTCAGCAGTTAGAGCATCATCCTGCAGTCCAGAGAGACCAGGGTTCGGTTCCTGCTAAGGGCGCATACCTCAGTTGCAACTGGCCCTGGTTGGTCGTGTGGCTGGCAGCCACTCGATGTGTCCCTTTCGTGTCGATGTTTCTCTCTCTCTCTCTTCCTCTCTCCCTCTCACTCTCTCTGAACAAAAAAATGGAAAAATGTCCTTGGGTGAGGATAAAAAAAAAAAGAAAAGAAAGAAGAGCCCTGGCCGGTTTGGCTCAGCGGTTGGAGCATTGGCCTGCGATCTGGAGAGACCGGGGTTCGGTTCCCGCTAAGGGCACGTACCTCGGTTGTGGTTTGTCCCCGGCCCTGGTTGGGTCGTGTGGGTGGCAGCCACTTGATGTGTCCCTTTCACGTCGATGTTTCTCTCTCTCTCCCTCCCACTCTATCTGAACAAAATATCAAAAAATGTTCTTGGGTGAAGATAAAAAAAAAGAAAGAAAGAAAAGGCTTAGAATCAGATCACAAAGGAGCCAGGCTGCTAACCTCAGACATTCAGACAGTCGTTGCCATCTGATACCTACCTGTTATCCACCTGGTACCTCCCTAATACCTACCTGGCACCCAGCTGATGATACCCACCTGTTACATGACAACATTCTCCATTTGGTCATTGATGCCTCGGGCTCGGGCAGCCAGTCGCTTGGGGCGCCCTGTCTCACACTCAGAACCATGTTTGGAGGCCTCCACGAAGTGGGAACCACACAAGGAACTTCCAGGAGGAATGAAATAGGCAAATGGCTGCCTGCTCTCGGCGTCGGTCTGCAGGCCGTGGGAACCTGTCTGGTGCTGCTTCCGAGTATCCCCGGTGCTTCACGCACAAATATTACTTCTTCCAATAAATTGTATTTCGTGCCAACCTTCTGTGACTGAATAAGACCCTGCCATCGCTGCTCACATGAGTGTATTATTGCTGCTCCTCTGTGGATGTCACCAGGACGACAAACCAGTCTGTTTGAAGCTGAGTGCTTCAGATGTGCTATTGCAGAGTCCTCACAACTACCTGTGATGGAGCACTGTTAGCATCTTGGAGTTACAGCTAAGGAATACAAGGTGCAGAGGAATTGTGAATTTGCCCCAAGACACGCCGTCATTACGTGGAAGTGCAAAATAAACCTCATTCAAGCCAAGACACCCGTCGGCTTGCAGTTACATATTTGCTCCCTGTTTGAATTGTAATGTCTATCATTGGTTAGGTATCTGCAATAACTGGTCAGGAGAACAGGAGTCCATTGGTCCTGAGATGTTGCCAGTTCCTGGGGGTGTGGCTATGAGAGACCACCCCCCAGTCCACTGCTGATAGGCACGTCCTCTAAGCGTGACTCTCCGTGGGCAGGAATGTTTCCTACAACTCCTAATCTCAGCTGCTTCATCACAGGTGACATGCCAGCAGGTGGACAGGACTGTCCCTGTCTAGTCTGCATCACAGTGCCCTCCTCTGTCCTCACGTGACTTCCCTTGATGGTCAGTCCCCAAGGGTCAGAGTCCACGCAACCTCGTATGCAGGCTTGTGTGCGTCTACTGACACACACGTATGTGGACACAATTGGTGGTAGAATAAATAAATTCCACCATGTAATTTCATAGGACAGCCTCTGTCCAGAAAATATTAACCAAAAATTAGGGCGTGAGCTGTCCCAGATCTAGCATTCTCTCCAGTGATGGGTTGGTAATAGCTGCTGTTCCTGCCTCAGTGGTCTTATCTGGCTGGTGGGAGACAGTGTATCGTTCCATTAGCTCATTTTGACTGTTACTGTTATCAAATGCAAATCACTCGACAAGACAGCTTGTGAGTCAACCATCTTTCTGCTGTGATTTTAGGATCAGTTGCTGTAACTTTAGGGAGGGCCACATCTTTCAGGAACAGAGCATCTGTATGGCATCATGTTAGTGTGTTAAAATATTAAAGTCACCTCAGGAGCACACCAACCTCAAACCCACGTCCTCCGATATCTTCTGCATCATTGACAATGGCTGGGGCACATGCATGCATTACATATAGGATCGTGAGTGAGATCACAGTGGTAGTAGTAATAATAATGACAATAACCCTATTAATACCCAGCACTAGTTTTTGTGTCCTCATAGGTCAGACAGTGCCACATGCATTTTATATTTTTTCTCACTTCTTCACAATAACCTTGTGAATTATGACTTACCATCTCCATTTTGCAGATTAGGAAACTAAGGCAAATAAGTGAAACCCTAGTGATGGCATAGTGAGCTTATCAATGGCTCTTTGATGTCAGTTTCCCATGTACACCTAGGTCCTGAGATGCTTACTCAAGCAAGTCAAGGCTGGTGGAAGACTGTCAGGACCAAGCCAAACCCCGAGAAGTTAGAATTTTATGTTTAAGATGTACTATTAGCTCACAAAACACATTTTCTAAAGCAATCAATAAAATTTATTTCTAGTCCTTCTGTTAACCCCCATAAGTTATATTCTACAACTGCATAGCAAAGGAAAGAACTGTGTATTCAGCCAGTAGGTCAGGGGTCCCCACTGGTCAAGAGTCCCTCACTCTCAAAGCCACTCCCCTGCCCCAGGCATGCCTGCACACCCTCTCTTCATTGGCCACAGCCAGCCTGAGAGGCACTGGGCATTGTGTGACCAGCACCCTGGCGTCTGACTCCCTGACATGGCTCCCCATTCCCTCCAGGCTCCAGACTGTCCGAGCACCTGGTTGACCCCCTTCTGCATTTCCTTCCAGGTGCACAACCTCCTAACCCACGTACAGTCTCTGGTCCAGGCCCACCCGTTGGAAACTGCTTCCTCCCTCGGGAGCACTTACTGGTTTTGACCCTTGTAAGAGAGTGACCTCAAAGTGACCTGTGGGCTCCAGGGCTCCTCATGCGGCCAGATCCCGGTGCCCTATGATGGTATCTGCGCCCCGTAGAACCTTCACCACCCAGGACAGCTTCTCCCTAGCTCAGAGTTTGCTACCGACTCACAGAGGAGTGAGGCCTCATGGACTTGAGTGTAGCTCAGCTTTGCAATTCCAGAAAGCTTCCCCAGTGTAGCACGCATGACTTCCTGGACTCCTCGTCTGTGGGTGGGCTGTGAGCAAGATTGGGTGATGGGCAACTGCCTTAAAGAGGATTTTTAAAAACCTTTTATCACAGTCACCTAAACATCTGCTTTATTTTTGCTATATACACACATCAAAAAAAAAAAAAAAAAAATCCCCGAGGGCTTGACTTGAAAGCCTATATTTTCATTTCATTACTGTCATTTGCAGGATTTTAATGAAGGCTTACAACTCTTCAAAAGAAAGGCATGGTTGGCATCACACATAATCCTGTCTGCTCTGTGCTCATAGAATCACACTTCCTCAATGCTGTGGTCTTCCATGGTCTTGTAGTCCCTGGGCAGAGGGCTCGTTTTACCTTTAACAAGAGGCCCTGCCATGCCGGGGGTCGTTCCAGGAAGCCTCTCCATTCACTTAGACGTAGGAGATCCTGTTGGCACCAGAGACAGGAAGTGCAGTACAGAAAGGCTGAGGTCTCTGACCCTGAGGAAATCGCCCTCTTCCCAGGCTCCCTCCTGCCTTTCAGTCATTCTCTCTGCTCCCCGAACAACGGCACTGCTCAGCTTTGTTACAGGAGCGGACAAGCCTTCTCCGGGCCTCTGTTGTGCTTCCCAGTTGTGCTGTCCTCCTGTCTCCTCAGCCCTGGCATTTGCCATCCCCAGTCACCTGGTGTCATCATCAGCCATCTCCTGGGCCACTGCAGGCCCGGAGGGCTTGTCCTGGGAGGGTTTCTGTAGGGCATGCACCCATCCTGCCAAAAACACCACCTCTCTTCTGAGGCTTCTGTATATGCTAAGGACTGTGCTGATGTTATCATTAGTGATATTAAGTCGTTTATAGAATAATAATACTCTCAGGGTGGTGAAAAGGATCCCTCTTTATATATGCTTAATTTATCTTTATACCTAAACTGTTTTGTCCCCAAAAAAGATAGATTTTTTTTTTTCAGAACATGAGATATAAGAAAAATAACTGTGATATTGAAATCCTTGGCAGTTCTTTTATTTCTTATCTGAGAATATCATTGTCATTGAGTACCATCTCAGACTGTTATTGTAATTTATAAATTATTAGAAGACAAATACTAAAAATATGTACAACTCAGCAGTCCACAAATTCTAACAATCCGAAATGTTTTATGCCTGGAAGAATCACTACATGAATTAAGCATTCTTTCCTGTCTCTCTGAACAAATCTTGAACATTTTTTTTCTTTATTGATTTTTATTTTGGGTTTTTTTTTTTTTAGAGAGAGAGGAGGGGGGAGGGAGAGAGACATAGAAACATGGATGAGAGAGAACATCGATTGGCTGCCTCCTGCACGCCCCCCACTGGGGATCGGGCCCACAACCTGGGCATGTGCCCTGACCAGGAATCGAACCAGCGACCCCTTGGTGCATGGGTCAACTCTCAACAACTGAGCCACATTGGCTGGGCTCTCTGAACAAATCTTAAAGGAATACCAGGAAAGCTATAACTGCCTATGCAAGCAGACTGCCCAGCACAGGCAGAAGAAGCTGTAGGTCACCACTAAGTGTTGGAGACATAGAAGGATAGTAACAAGGGCTATGGTTCACGGAATAGAGCAAAACCTTTGCTCATGGAGGATCCTCATTCGAGGTAGTAAGGCCTCCAGTAATAGATTCTAAAGCCTTCAGCATATAGAGGTGTGCCAGTCTCTGGGGAGATCTCCAATAACCAACTTTGAAGTCCATTACTCTTAGTGTCTGAATGTTGTAAAGACGCTGTGCTTGGGGTGCTGTTGTCTTAGCTAGACTGTGCACCTTGGGAGGACAGGTACCCACCTGTGTACTCCTACCTTCCCTCTGGAGTCTTTGCAGAATCATAAACAACTTGAGTAGAGTTGTAGGAAACAGGTCGTTAAACTGGGGGCAAAGGTACGACATCCAGTGCCTCTTCCCATAGGAATAGATGACTTGAGACCCTCAGTCCCCCACCCCGATTACAACAATGGCTTCCAAACAGACCAGCTCACCCCATCTGTCCCTGCTAAGCCTGCCCTTCACATGATGTTGTCTCATACACATCTGATGGAATCAATTCCTCCCAAACATTCTTAGAAGCCCAGAGTCTGACATTTTGCCCCAAGTCTTGCCTCATTGGGTGCCGGCAACCTTGCTGGTCTCCCCAAGGCCCTCTCCTCTCACCATCATGGATCAGTGTGGACAGGCCCTTCTTGAACACATTTCTTGACTTTAAATACAATCCTTCCTCTAAGTTCAAAGCCACTCGACTCCACCTTGCAAACTTGTACTTGTTTTCCAAAAAGCAGCTCACAGATCATCTTCCCGGGGAACCTTCCCTACTTGACAGATATATCATTATTCCCAAGCCTTAGTTCTTCTATGGTATCAGGCCCCACTGAAACCCTGTGCTTTTGATGCTGTGTGTGAGTGTAAAGGACTTACCACAGCCACCAGCCCCCTGAGGTTCTGCCCCACAGCCTGACCCCAGCAGACACTGAGCAGGTGGTAGATATCCTGTTAATGTTTATTGAATAAGAGGATGAATGAACAAACGAACAAACAAAGTAACAAATGAACCAGCTTGGTGGCAGGCAGGTCACACTTTGGGACCTTGGTTTCTTCCCATCCAATGAAGGGGTTGAATGATATGAACCCTAATTTTAATATTCTGTGAGAATTCTCTTATAGGGTTTTCAGGACATAAACTCATACAACTGACTGCAGAACAGCTGAGGATTTTTAAATGTTTTCCAATACATTCACTTTATCTTGCTCTGGTGGCGTAAGCTGCCTGAAATGTTAATTTTGAAAAATAGTTATCCACAAAGATATATGCACCCCTATGTTTATTGCAGCACTATTCATGGTGGCCAATACCTGGAGACAACCAAGGTGTCCTTTGATAGATGACAGTGTAATGAAGATGCCATACATATACACCATGGAATACTACTCAGCCATAATGAAAGATGAAAAACTGCCATTTGCGACAACGTGGATGGACCTTGAGAATGTTATGCCAAAAGAAATAAGTCAGTCAGAAAAAGTAACCATATGATTTCACTCATATGTGGAATATAAAGCTGAAACTCATAGACACAGACAACAGTATGGTGGCTACTGGAGAGAATGAGGGGGGGTGGTAAAGGGTAAATGGTGCCAAATACATGGTGATGAAAGATGATTTGACTTTGGGTGGTGGGCACACAATGCAATATACAGATCATGCATCATAGAAATATACATTTGAAACCTATATCATCTTATTAGCCAATGTCACCCCAATAAATTTTAGTTTAAAAAAATAAAGTAAAATAAAATAATATTTAAAAAGAGTCTCCTGGTCTACCAAGAAAATGAAAGAAGGCGTCCAGTTGCATTACAGGCAGGGTTAACTTTTTGTTAGTGTCCCTGTGCTGGCACACTGGGGTGTTGACAAATGTTCGGAGCCTCGACTGTGTCATGTTCATCCCACTCGGGGAGTTTGGGCCATTTGACAGGTAATTAGCAGCATCAGCCCCTGGCAGGCATTCATGCCAAAATCCCTTCCAACCAAACTTGGTGGAAAGCTCAGCTCTCAGAGGCTGAGGGCTTTAGCAGAAAAGCGGAGAGGAGAACACCATGGCTGTGTAGACATGGCTGTGATATGCAGGCCTAGCGTGCACCATGACAGAAATGTGCTTATGAGTCAGCGGGGAGGGGCACTGACGTGCTGCCTGCAGGTCAACGTTCCGGCCCAGGCCGGAAGCACTTTGAATATTGTGAAATGATATTTGCAAGCAAGGCTTATTCTTATGAATTTTTCCCAAACTGTCCCACCAAGCACTGTGTACTAGGGGAAAAGAGGGAGCGAGGTGGAAGTCAAACAAATATGAAAAAAATTTGTTCACGTTTGCATGTTGACATTTCAGAGGAGTCCCACAGTAATAAGCAAATGGATAATCCATCAGTCAATCAATTTAAAGGGGACTTTTTCTTTTTTTTTTTTTTTTTGTTTTATCCTCACCCGAGGATATTTTTCCATTTTTTGTACAGATAGAGTGGGAGGGAGAGAGAGGAAAGGAGAGAGAAAGAGAAACATTGACGTGAAAGGGACACATCGAGTGGCTGCCACCCGCACGACCAACCAGGGCCGGGGACAAACTGCAACCGAAGTACGTGCCCTTAGCGGGAACCGAACCCGGGTCTCTCCAGACCGAAGGCCAACGCTCTAACCGCTGAGCCAAACTGGCCAGGGCTAAAGGGGACTTTTCAAACTCTTTAAAAACACAGAACCCTCTCCCTTTTCTTTATGTTCCTGCTTAGTATTTCACAGAAGTGGTGTACAATGGAACATGCTTGGGAAAGTAGTATAACGCTTCATTATTGTCACTAGTTTTATTTCTAATTGCAAGTTATCTAAAGGATGTTGAAGGTAAATTTGATAAATTTCAGACTGAATGCCCGCAGTGTGCCCAACCCTGGGTGGGACCAGAGGAGGGAAATGCAGAGCAGGGGTTGGAGAGGAGCTGTGTGATGAGACAGGACAGTGATGGAGGCTGGCTGGGCAGGTGGCTGGCTGGGCAAGCGGCTTGTCTGTGTTAGAACCAAGAAGAGTCTGGGCATGTTGTTACTGTCAGGAGGATTTTTCCTCCTCTGCTGTCTGATGCTCTCAGCATCCTCTCCTGAACCTCCTAAACAGGATCTCAAATTCACTGCAGAGTGATCCCACTACAATAGGAGAATCTGAGGAAGACACGAGGGTGTGAAATGCTCACACATAGGGTTAGATAGAGACAAAAGAGCCCTTCCCAGGGGACTCCAAGCACCACTCCCTCTCGGGCTCATGATCAAGGGGAGGAATATGTTGGCCAGAGGAATTTGATCTTGCATTTTCCAAGACTAACTGGAGAGCAGGTTTTCTTTCATTATAATAAATTATCACTTACAAGATACCAGAACTACACAGAGCTAGCTGAATAGTAGACAAAATTGTGCTGAACAAAGTGTCTGCCCTAAGGAGTTTCCCATGTGGAGGCGGACATGGGATTATGTTAGACAAGCACAATGCAATCGGCTGCCTCGTCAAACAAGGTGGGTGGGGTTCCCGGTGACAGTGTGTGACACACACACACAGAGACAAGACAGAGATTGGAGGTTCATTTGAAAATGGCAGACAGAGAGCATGTACAACTGGTCAAACATTAAAGATAAGAAGGGAGCAGAGCCAACCTGCAAGGGCCTGAAATGATCCCAGAAGGCTCCAGGAAAGAACCCTGCCTCAACACAACCCCATTGTCTGGGAGCACTGAGTGCCTTTGGGCCCATGCATTCAATAATAAATGCAGTTTAGCTGCATTTACAGGGGGGTGATGGGGCATTTTCAGGAGGGAAGAAGAATGCTATTGTTGCCCATTACCCATGTATTAAGAACAGCCCTGGAAACGTGATCACAAAGGTGGAAGTTTGAGGCCACAGATCTGTGCACGGCTTGTCTCTGGGACGCAGGAAGGTGTCTCTATCCCACCACGCTCACCCCTCCGGGGCTCACCCCACCACATCAAACTCAATCTGCATCCATGGGGCCCTGGAGACCAGGCTTCCTCCGACCCAGGCAGGAGGTTGAGGAGTCTTCTGAAACAAGGTGGGGAGACAGACAAGAGGATGTGGATGCAGGTGGGAAAGCTTTCGATTCAAGGGCAGCCGGCCAACTAGTATGGAGAGAAGAGCTGGGGGCCACTGGGATCTGAAGCCACGAAAGGAAGTGTCTAGAAGGAACCAAATGCCCTGGCTGCTGGCGCTTTGGATCTTTAATGACACATTCCATTGGCCCTGTTCTTCTCGCCTCCGGTGGACAAATGGGCGGACGGTCCGCAGGTCCTGGTGAGGCGACACCAGTTGTCTGCCATCCCTGCTCCAAAACGTTTCAGAATTCAGAGCTCAAAGGAATTCAGATTTGAAAGAAAGGAAAACAGTCTAGAGCTTATAGAGTCATATTAATAATGTGTGCATGGGAAACATATCAATATTCGGACTAAGTAGAACAACCAATTAGGAGAAACAGCCTCACATCACTTCAGCTCAAGTTTTGCAGCCAGAAGAGTTCAATAAGACAGATGAGCGTGATGTTACCGCCAAAAGAATTTACTTCAGAGCTGAGAACTTCTCGTGGTGCTGACTCTACTTAAATGCTTTTTCGTCCAGAAGTAATGTTATCTCTCCCACTAGACCCTCAGGGCTCTCTGGTCCCTGGGAAGGAGCCCACCTGCACTCACCGGAAGACTGATCATGACAGGAGCAGCCGCCCATGACCCTCAGCCCCAGAGGTGTCCTTCATAAAACCAAGGGCAGATCACTTGCCAGCCCAGCCCTCTGTAGGGTCTCATCATCACAGGGGTCCTGGATAGTGGCACTTAGAACAAACTCCTGGGCCAGCCCTGTCCTGGAGAGGTCTGGGCACCGTTAGTCCATCAGCAGTTCTCAGACCCTGGTCCAGATGAACAGAATCAGAGCTGGAGGTGGGGTCAGACAGGAATCTGTGCTTTACCACGAGCCCTCTGAAACTGCGGGTGCGCCAGTCTAATTGAATTAAAGCAAATTGGTCTCAGGCAGTTCCCCTATGGACCGCATGTCTCCATCAAGCAGCCTGAGGTTGCATCCCCTCTGGACAGGGTGCTGCTGGCTGCTCCACATTGATCTTGTCACCTGCTGAACACTCCAAACCCTTTACTGCGAACTTTCAAAAACCAGAAAGTTTTTCTTATCTGCAATTGAATTTAAGCCCAAATACAGGCATTTGTGTTCATTCCGTTGAGTCCTGTCTTTTCACTTTTGTCATTTTATTCCCAACTGTCAAACTCACATCCCCCTTGTTACTTCAGACATCCCTTGCACTGTTTGCCTCTGCTTGCAGGGTCTTCGGTGTGGGAAGATCTCTACCTTCATCTGGTGAGATTTTTACTGCAAAACGATGAACCTTGGAGTATGCTGTATGCTTGACCAACAGCCTGTTTGGTTATGCCTAGAAAATCCTCCCAGATCGCCACAATTCACCCTGTGTCCCTCCATCTCACCAAGTCGAATTTTTTAGGACTACCTGCACATGGTGTGCACACCGTTTGACCTATCAGGTTTCTGGTATGGGTTACTGACTCCTGAAAAAGACCACAAAAGAACTTGGTGATCAAGGGAAACCAAGTTTATCAGACCTACTGCAGGAGAGAAGAAACCACTTTAACATGCTATCTGGAGGGTCTTACAATGGGGAAGTTAGAGCTTTGTGGATTCTTGGACCCGGAATGGCTGACTGTCAATTAGGTCCCGCAAGGCAGCCGATCAGAGGGGATTGGGCAGAGCGTCTGACCGAAGAGCTTAGGAGCGGTTGGCGCAGGAGGCGAGAGCCCTGAAGTGAGCCGTGATGAGCCAGCACCGGCTTCCCAAGGAGCTATTGTCCTTGGCTCAGTCTTTCATTCAGAAGCGAGGATGCCCTGGAGCTAGGTTAAGTTTTCCTTGTCCTGATAGTGCTTAGCACAGAAAAACATACACGCTTGGTTTTGAATTCTTCAGCAGAGGGACAAGAAAGATATCGGTGCCAGTTTTCAGGTATTTGCCCTGAGCTCACTCCCCATGCCCCCTGCGTCGTTCTGTGAGGGCCTGTGGCCAGGTGGAAAGCAAACCAGCCAGCAGGTGCACTGAACCCGCAGCCACGTCCACAGAGACCCCCCTTCACTTTGTCTCTGCTGAAACCTAACTCAGCCCTGATGGGCACAGGGATTTCTGAATATATGTTTTCAAGGCAAGCAAGAAAGTTATATACGCCCTGGCTGGTTTGGCTCAGCGGTTGGAGCGTCGGCCTGTGGACCAGAGAGTCCCGGGTTCGGTTCCTGCTAGGAGCACATACCAAAAAGAAAAAAGAAAGAAAGTTGTATATTTAAAACAAATAAAACTGAGCTTTTTTGTTTTCTGGTTGAGGCGTGACACTTCAGCACTTCCTTCTCTTGCCAAAGATCCCTGCGGGTCCAAGGAACTCAGCTAATCCTCACAGGCTTTCATGGCAGAAACCAGCATATTGTTTCTGAGGTCAGAACCATTACTTAGGGGGAAACCAATTGTACAGCCAAATTATATGTAAACAAGAAAGGAGGTGAGAACCTTTTCTTGATAAGGAAATGAGTATCCAAGTCGTTACAATAACTTCCACCAGAATTTAAAACAAAATCTTTAGAGTATCAGAAGACAGAAGAGCTGTAATTCCCAGTGTAATTGAGGATACTTTTATAGAGTTCATTTTGTTTTGCAAATGAATTCTTCCACAGAGGAGATACACTGGTTAATTTAAGTTATAATTAAAAATACGCCGACTTATATATTGATTTCATTATATTGTATTTCATTTCTGTTTATTGTTTCACATTTTAATGAGTTAATAAAGGAGCCATTTTATGAATTCCTTTATACAACTCACCAACCCACACTACTTTTGAATAGAAATCACATCAGGGCAACAGATTTTTTCCTCCCACTCTAATAATAATGATGTTGTTTAACTGACATTAAATAATCAAGAAGTCCGGAATCCATTATTGGTTTTGGAGGGAGTCTGTTTTCCAGGCCAAGTCTATTCTAGATTCACTTGAAAGACTAAGGTCCCAGGAAGTTCCTAGTCCCCACCACCCAATGAAGGAGGTGAGTGACTTCATTCCCAGGGACCCGAAGGGCAGCTGATCACTTGGGAAGGTGTGATCAGGACAGCGCCCCATTTGAAACACACTCAACCTGTATTGATCTTCGCGTGTAAGAGTCTTCGGTCCTTTCTGGAAGCGGAGTGAGTTCAAATGCACCAGAGAACACACTTCGGGCCCTTTGTGACTGTCCCAGCAACTTGTCTGAGTTTCTTTTTTTTGTTTGTTTGTTTGTTTTTTTATCCTCACCCGAGGATATTTTTCCATTTTTTGTACAGATAGAGTGGGAGGGAGAGAGAGGAAGGGAGAGAGAGTGAGAAACATCGACGTGAAGGGACACATCGAGTGGCTGCCACCCGCATGACCAACCAGGGCCGGGGACAAACTGCAACTGAAGTACGTGCCCTTAGCGGGAACCGAACCCGGGTCTCTCCGGACCGCAGGTCAACACTCTAACCGCTGAGCCAAATTGGCCAGGGCTTGTCTGAGTTTCTTAAGCGCCAGACTCGGCGGCTGTCCAACCAAGTGGCCAAGCTCATTCCCCACAGCCCAGCATGGCCTGAGTCCCTTCAGCTGGGGGTCTTGGCTGTCTCCTCTTCCTTGTAGTCGGTGCAGAAACGGAGACTCACAACCGGAGGGGCAGGAGAGCTGGCTCTTTTATGACTCAATTCTTGATCATTTATTTTCTTTACACCAGGATATTCTCATCTGAAAAACATTGCTCTGGCCATGCCTGGTGTGGCTGAGTTAGCTGAGTGTCAGCCCATGCACCAAAAAGTCACCAGTTTAATTCCCAGTCAGGACATATGCCCAGGTCGCAGGCTCCATTCCTGGTCTGAGTGCATGCGGGAGGCAGCTGATCAATGTTTCTTTCTCACATCAATGTATCTCTCTCTCTCTTCCCCTTTCCCTTTCCTTCCTCTCTCTCTAAAATCAATTTTTTTTAGTGCTGCTCTGTCTGCTGCACTGGGCAGTCATACAGACAAATAATAGATCACATTTGAAAGTCCTTTGTGAAACATAAAGCTCCACATGCTTAGATCATGTCTGTATTATTAGAAGTCCTTGCAGGTACTGATTTCTTGATACATGGTGGCCCCTTGCACCATAGCAGTGTGGCGTTTCTCACTCTCCTCCTGGGAGGCTAAGTTTTGGGAGCATTTAATGTTGAAATGTGACCTCTCTGGAAGTAGTTTTGCTCAGTGGTGACCTAAGGCATAGAGCCACGGTTGCTGTAATTCTAGTGAATCGTTTATCCTTTTATTAAAATGCAACCAACAATTACTTCATGATGATAGAGAGCCAGCAGCTATCAGGAGAGTGATATTGATTCTGCGAAGCACAAAGTGGTACCTGTGGGAACAGAGAAGCAAAGATACAGTCCATACACTGAAGCATGCTTTTAAAGGGGCTAGGGCTGATCATTCATAAAATTAACAAGTTGAACAGACCTGGAAGAGCACCTAGAGTTTGCATATCTGACCAGAGACGTGATTGTGAAGATTTAGTCCCACCTGCCTAGGGGTCAGGGCTGGGCCCTGGGGTCCAGCCGAGCTTTAATGAAGGCATGACGGTCCATCTAGTCATTGCCACCGTCCTTGTTCTCCAGTGGAGGTGAAAACTGTATCAGGAGAAAAAAAATGCATTTTTAATTCAATAATCTTTCATGGTTCCTGGCGACTGGGTGTGGTTACAAGTTCTGAGGTTGCTGGTTCCCTTCAAATAACCTCTATATCCGGGAGCAGGGACACTCAGGACAACCAGAGCGGGGAAGCACAATACGTGATGGGACCATCACTGTGAATATATAGAGAGACAGATACAAATCATCTAGCTGTGCAAATATAGGTAGAGACATGTATATGCTCTATGTGTGATATTTACAGGAGTAGGCAAAAGTAGGTTTACTGTGCCATTGTAACATTCTTTTGAAGTTAGCATTGAATGTTAATAAAGCTATTGTAATCATCATAATCTGTATGTCTTTTTCCATATAAACAACTGTAAACCTACTTTTGCCCACCACTGTGTGTCTCTTCTTCTACATATATTCTTATATGTGCGTGTGTGTACATGTCATTATGTATATCTAAATCTGCACAGGTGTGGAAATAGATATATACGTATATGTACCTGTAGATACACAAATTCAATACTCTAAAAGATGACCCATGTGGCACTGTTAAACCCTGAGAAACAACCCCCACGTGTGGCAGGTGCTATTGTTCCATTTCACAGAGTTGCACTGAGGCTGTGAGCCCATGCAAGGTCACAGGGATCACGTGGAGCCAGGCTAGAAACCCAGGCAGGTGCACTCAAGGCGCAGGCAAAGTGGGTGCCCGTGCTCCTTACCCTCAGGGGAGATGGTTGACACCCTTCTGGGAGTAAATGCAGAAGCCTAGGAATATGGGTATAAAGGGTATGTCTGTACCTTCCTTTCCATTTGGCTGTGAACTTAAAATTGCTCTAAAAATAAAATATTTTTTTTAAAATAAGTTTTAAGACAAATGTCCTCATCTTAAAAATGATGACCCATGAAGAGATAACAATGCTGGACCAAGATAAATCTGCTATTTTGGAAATATGACATACAATTTAGACAGTTTGAGTGCATTGTTCCATAATAGATGATTTGCTTGTCAGTCTCCTCTGCCAAATTGTAAAACCTTTGAGAGTGGAGGCAGTGTTTTATAAATGGGGATCACGAGTGTTGGTCGGGTCATAGGAGAGGGTTTCAAAGGGGAGGTGGCTGCCACAGATACCAGGACAGGGTTAGAGATATCAGAAAGAAGTGTCACATGAGACACAGAGAGGCCACACTGTGCAGGGCTGTTTGGAGAACTCAGAGGCTAGATTCAGTGTAGCAGAGTGTGTGGAATAAGAAAAAATCAGTGGTGAGGTTAGAGATGTCCATTGGGGTCAAGGAGTTCTCCTTCTGTTGAAAGAACGTACCTTGTTGTGACCGTCCTCGTATGATCAACCCTAGGCTTATGTAACTCCACTTGCTCTGAGTTGAAGTTTTATTTTATTTTAGTCTCTAGGAAGCATTTCTGCTCTTGGTAGAAAAGCAAGGTGCTGGGCCTCTTTATATAATGACACTGGTTGGAGGGCGTGACAGGGTTCCCTTCAGGGCTATGACTCTATCAAGTGGAAATCAACAAGAATCCATTTCACTGAATGCCTGTTCCGTGTCTACCTTGCAGCTGAATAACCGCATCTCAGATACAGTCAATACTTTTCTTGAGTCCAACAGGGTGATTATTAACTTTGAGTTATGCATATCCTATAATTTCCCTATCTTCATTTTTCTTTAATAAAATGCAGAAATTTTCCTGGCCGGTGTGGCTCAGTGGTTGAGCATCAACCCATGCACCAAGAGGTCACCAGTTTGATTCCGGGTCAGGGCACATGCCCAGGTTGCGGCCAAATCCCCAGTAGGGGGCATGCAGGAGGTGGCCAGTGGATGTTCTCGCTCATCGATGTCTCTCTTTCTCTCTCCCTCTCCCTTCCTCTCTCTAAAAAAAAATCAATAAAGAAAAAATACAATAAAATGCAGAAATTACACGAACCAGCTACAAAAATGTGTGTGACTGGACTGGACAGAACCCAGGCTAGCAGTAGTCTAAGGACGGTAACTAAGGAACATATACATGTTGTCTATGTACTGTCTGGTGGTGTCAGGCCTCAAGTCTGTAGAGGACATCCTCTCTCTTTCCAGTGATGGGTGAATGACGTACATGTGCTCGCTCTGTGCCTGAAGCACAGTGGATGCACGATGGGGACACCAGCCGACTGGGGCTGGAAAGCAGGTGTAAATGGAGGCAGCGCCGTGTCTGCATTGCCATCCCGGCACGCAGTGGCTGTCTTCCTGGTTCCTAATTCCAGGTTTCACTGGCCCAGTTTATCAGCCTCAGCCAGGTTCACAAGTTTCCTTTCCCACCCCGTCCCCGGTCTCGGGCCTGATGCCGACTTTCCTCAGTGACTGTGGCCAGGGAGTGTGCATGTACGGAGGGGCCTGTGTGGTAATGATTTGGGGGCATCTGAGAAATTTGGAACAGGATCTGGGAAGTCAGCTGCCCCGGTGCATGCCCAGCACCCCCAGGATAGACTTTCCCTGAGGGCCTACAGGAAAAACCAAGCCGGCATATGCAATGTGGTTACTCATTTGACCCAAGCAAACTTGTACTGCCAGTAACTTTTTAACTTCCAAGTTGCCATAAAGATAACACCGTCCATGTAGGTTTCAAAGTAGCCATTGGTAATGAACTAAAACTATGTTAACATTTTTTAATTTAAAATATCACAATTAGGCCTGGCTAGTGTGGCTCAGTAGTTGAGTGTCGACCCATGCACCAAGAGGTTGCCAGTTTGATTCCCAGTCAGGGCACATGCCCAGGTTGTGGCCAAATCCCCAGTGGGGGCATGCAGGAGGCAGCCAATCAATGTTCTCTCTCATCGATGTTTCCATCTCTCTCTCCCTCTCCCTTCCTCTCTCTCTAAAATCAATAAAGAAAAATATTTTTTTAAATATCCCGATTAATAAATATTGATTAAAGAAAAATGTTTGGTTTAGTAAAATATATTTTTTTAATTCTTATTTCAGACTGGGATAAAACTTTACATAGAGCCATGTAACTGGCTTTTGTTTTTAAGGTATAGGTCCTGGGACTGAGTCGCATCTGCCCCGAACTCTCTGTCACTCTGGGGGATGTCGGACAACCTTCCTCAGCTTCACCTTTCTTTACACTTACGGTGGCTGTGATATTTCTCACCCTACAGAGCTGTGAGGAGAAGCACAATCTGGGACACAGATACACTGTCCTTCACACGAGATTCATTCTTCTTTTATTATTATTTAATTACTTGATTTATTTTTGTTAACAAAATTTATTCATTTTAAATGGGTGTCCTACATGTTCATTTGAGTCTGGAACCCAGGGCAGGGGCGCTTGGCCATGTTGTGGGGCCTCTGTGCTAACTCACTGTTATTCGAGCTGCTGTTTGGGGAGAAGCTTTGTAAAGGCCGAGGTGGAGAACTTTGGGGACCCTGAGGCAGCAGGCCTCTCGGCTCCTGGGAGACAGGAGGCGTCTGCCAGGGAACTGACTGTGCTGACAACTAATCTACACGACCTGCTGTGCTGGGCACTGTGCTGGGCACCACCTGTTTCCTTATTTACCTCCACATTCTGACGGAGACCTTCTCGGTGCCTCCATGTCCCAGAGGGGGAGCTGTCCCCACCACCGACTAGCACTCCAGGGGACCACACCTAGGAAATGCCTGGTCTCGATAAAATCCCACAAGTCATTTCCAGAAGCTTCCAGCACCTTCCGGCATTGAGGAGTGCGGTGCAGTTTCCAGTGTGTCTGGAGATGGGTTTGATCAGCTCCAAGAAAGGGAATCTCCGGTGCACATAGTGACCGCCGTCCTGCTCTCTTGGGGTGCATGTGATGGGCAGGCTGTGAGGAGGGCTCACGGGCCTCCTGTTTGCACTGCACCCCACACCCTCAGTGCCATGGAGAGACGTGGGCCCCCTTCCTGCTGTTAGAAATGGGGTCTTGAACAGAAGAGGGTGGAAGGAAAGTAGGCGCTACCTGCCGCTCCTGGTGTATGATCCAACCTTCAGCCCCTCCGGCCCTCAGGGTCCTGGTCTAGAAACCCCGCCCCTCCTGTACCCCACAGTGACCGTCGCCGACCTTCCCAGCTCCACACCATCACCCGGCCCAATGACATGACCAAGTGAGAGGCTCCACAGAGACTCGTGGGCAGCTGGGGAAGGGTCTGAGGCAATCAGGCATGGACAGGCCATCGCAGGGTGCAGAACCTGAGAGATGATGCCCCATCTCACACGTTTACAGTGCCACTGTGATGCGGGGGAGTGGACAGGAGTGTTTAAAAACAGGGGCTTTATGGGTCTCTCTGCTGCAGCAGATACTCACGCTGAAACCCAACCGCGGTTGGCGCTGCGTCTCTGCATCTGTCTCCGCTGCACAGTGTGCGGTGCTGGCACCGTTAGGACCCATTGCTCCCCGTGATTGCCACCGGCGAGCCGGCACTGAGTCCCACTCCCTCCCTACCGCAGAAGCAATCAGCAGTGAGAACACAGAATCAAACTGCTACCTTTTTAATGAGCCAAGCAGCCTGGCCATTAATTTACAGCAGTTTCTTAAGCAGCCAGGGGAATATATTAGTTTCAGTTTTTTATTTTTTTATTTTTTTTTTTAAGAAACAAAAACAATAGAATTGCTCTGCTCATAAAATCCAATCCCAGGCAAGCTGTGCCATGAGGGATGAATTAATTAGCACTGCTTGTTAAGGTGTTACTGCTATTGACTCATTCTGCTCTATCAATAATCTTAATTCATCCACACAACCAATTCAGCTTAATAACTTGTAAAGGGAAGTTAGGAGACCTTGTTGCCTGTTAAAATACGACTTCCCAGAATTTGCTGCATGGGTTTTGTTTTTCTGTCAGGGCAGCCCCTGGATCTTACACTCAGCATAACTACTCACCCAAAAAGTCCCCTCCAGCCCCTCTCCTGTCCACACTGCCTGCCCAGGGCCCCCTCTCTCGGGCAGGTACCGACAGCGCCTGCCATGGGCCGCACTGGGCCTGAATTCACAGGTGGAGTCCAACCGCCAGGCCCTCAGCATGGGACTGCATTTGGAGATGGAGTATATAAAGAGGTAATTAAGGTAAAATGCGGTCTCAAGGGTGGGTCTTGATTTCATATGACTGGTGTCCTTATAAAAAGAGGAGATGAGGCCCTGGCCGGTTTGGCTCAGCGGTTAGAGAGTCGGCCTGCGATCCAGAGAGACCCGGGTTCGGTTCCCGCTAAGGGCACGTACCTTGGTTCCAGTTTGTCCCTGGCCCTGGTCGGTCATGCGGGTGGCAGCCACTCGATGTGTTCCTTTCACGTCGATGTTTCTCTCTCTCTCTGTTCCTCTCTCTCCCTCCCACTCTACCTGAACAAAAAAATGGAAAAATGTCCTCGGGTGAGGATAAAAAAAAAAGAGGAGATGAGGCCCTGGCCGGTTTGGCTCAGCGGTTGAAGCGTCGGTGCTTGGACCAAAGAGTCACAGGTTCAATTCCCAGTCAAGGGCACGTACCTCAGTTGCTGGTTCGATCCCTGGCCCAGTCGGGGTTGTGTGGGAGGCAACGAATAAATGGGTCTCTCTCACATGGATGTTTCTCTCTCTCTCTCTCTCTCCCTCCCACTCTATCTGAAAAAAAAAAAATCAATGGAAAAATATCCTCAGGTGAGGATTGAAAAAAATATAAAGATGAGGAGATTAGGACACAGACACACACAGAGGGATGACCAGGTGAGGACACAGGGAGGAGACCCTCTATCTACACACCAAGGAGCGAGGCCGCCGGAAGAACCAGGCCTGCTCACGCCTTGGGCTCCCACTCCACCTCAGCACCCACCCCTGCGCTGCAGGCCCTCCTCTTGTTTCCGTGGGGAAGTCCTGCCTCCCCACACCCTATTATCCACTGCTCTTGAATTCCTCAGTCCATGCTTACTTACCTGTCTGGATTGGGTCTGGATTTCTGACCAATGTGACCCTAGTCTGCGCGTTATCTGTCAGGTCTTGTCAGGTGTCCAGTTTCCTGGCATGGAGGGGTCTGGCCTCCCCCGCCAGGAAGCATGCAGCCCCTCAATGGCACCAATGAGCCTCTCGCTGCCTCGGGTGACACCTTAGGAACAGGTTTGCCTACAAGAGAACACAGTCCTGTTAGCAGCTGAAATGTTCTCCCTTTGAAGAGAGAGGTTTCGTCTCCTTTGAAAACCTGAAGCAGCCCAGATAATGACAATGGCTGAACATTACATCTTGTTTCTTTGCAAGAGCTCCTTCAAACGTAAGACATCCTGAGTCTAAAAAAAGAAGAAGAAGCCAGGGAGTACATCATGCAGGGGGTATTATGATCTTATTAGCATTGTTTGAGAGTAAGGAGCACAGACCCCGAAAGGTGAAGCAATAGCATGTGTAAGGAGGGAGGCTGGTACGCAGGCATCTTGGGTCCTTGCCCAGGGGCCCTTCCATTGCACTTGGCTGACTTTCGTCACCTGTGAGAAGGAACCTGTTTCAGTGGGACCTGGCAGGTAGCGGGAGCAGCAGTGGGCTAACCACTTCTCAGACCAGAACTCAGGCTCGCAGCCCCTCTGCGGTCAGTGTGATGCCTGGTTTTGCAGCCTGGTCCGGTCTGCTGTTCCCAAGATGATTCGTAAAAAAAAACCTGGATACTTTCCTTCTCTCTTCCTCCATAAGATGTCCTTTTACTCCTGGTGTGTACGAGGTGGTCGCACGGTGGTCTTTGCCTGGGGAAGAACAGGAGGAGAAAGAAAGAGACCCACAGTGAGAACACACAGGAGGATCGCACCCAGCCTGGGGGCATGGGGGGCCCTTTCACCACCCAGTGGGACTGACTGCACATGGCAGCTGTCGTCTTCCTAGGAGACAGACTTGAATGGAACGGGGTTGACGCCGTGTGTGACAGCAGGGCCGGGTCCTCACTGGGGCACATCCTCGCTGCCAGCGGAGGGACAGCATCCCCTTCTGAGTGCACCCCGACCTCTCACTTTGTCCCTGGCTGTTTATTAGTTTCCCTAATGAACCACCGGCACACGGCTCCGTGTCAGGCTCTGCTTCTAATATGGTGGGACCTCAGGGGTGTTCCTCCTAAGGCAACATTTCCCTGACCCCACACACCATTCGAGGCAGCTGGGTATGGTGGGCACAGGCCGGACCTCTCGTGAGACCCCCGCCCCAGGTTTCCCAGGGCCCTCGAATCAGCCATTGTGTGAGGAGCCAGAGACTTTGGAAAGTCATGTCTCTGCTGAGCTACACTCTTTCTTTTGTAAAAAATAAAATAAAATAAAAATAGAATAGAACAGTGGCCGTTCCTGCCCGTGCTGTGGATTGCAAAGTATGCATCAAAAGGCTTTGTCACCCCTGGGGGAGCGGCAAGGGGCCGCCGGCAGAGCAAGCCGCACCCGGGCTCCCAGGTGAGTGCGCAGCCACAGGAGCAGTGCAGGCGGCGTTTCCACGTGGCAGCCGGGGCTTTGGGGCTGGAGCTCGTCACCCCCAAAATGGCCCTTGCCCTCGGTCACCAACGGAAGGGAGGGCCCTGGAGGACACCAACGAGGAAGTTCTGACATCCCCGGCTTTGTGGCTTCTCCGTAAACGTGCTCATGCCCAGATTTCCACAATCCCTACTGACCTTTGGGGGGCTCTGCAAACCCCAGCGGCTGTGTGCTCTGGACAGCAGCTCGTGTCTCTGCGGCACTTCCTACAAGTACGAAGAGAAACCTCTGAGAGAGACCCACACTGACATAAATGGTGAGCAAGTGCTCTGTAAATATTTTCATGAAGCTGCAAACAAAACCTGTCAGGCAGGCTTAAAAAAATACAAACAGATCAAAGTAGCACTTCTCAAGGTCCCCTGTTTACTTTGAGTAATGGCCCGTTATGCCCACGGTGCTGGGCAGGACCGGCACAGCTCTCCCCCAGGACGAGGACTGATGTCTACAGCTGGACCCTTGAAGAAATTTCAGGGTGTGTCCTTTCTTTATTTTATTTATTCATTTATTTATTTCCATTTTATTTAGGGCACATTTAAAGTTATTCTTAAAAACACAGATTCTTTCCCATTATTCAATATTTATTTACTGGAATAAATGAATGGAATTGATTTAATTCTGTTAAACCAAGAAGAGCTAATAATCTGTTTCATCTGGGAAGTAGATTTGCCACCCAAACTCAGTGGATATTTGTTTTGACTTATGGGCCCAGAATCATCTTTATTTTTTTACAGTATAAAATCAAAGCAGCGTCTTTCTTCATTGGTCAGTAACATCATATGGCTAATGTCTCCAGAATAGGAGCACCCGCAAATCCTCCTGGAAGTGCCAAGAGGGTGCTGTCACCCTCGACCCCCTCCCCAAGGTCAGCACTCATACCTTCATCTTCGTATCTGCTCCTGAACTGTCCCCCACCCTCTTCAGTGTGGTCTTTCGCTGCAAAGTCTGGTCGGCCTGCTCTGCGGCCATTCTTTTCTGAGGGTAACTGATTTGCATGCAAAACCAGTGGCTCCTGAGAAATGATACATCATGTCACCATTATCCAAGGTGAAAAGTTTGGGCTTCCAAGGTCTTTGGGAAGAGACAAGCTAACACCACAAACATCAGCCGGAGAGACACAGACCTAGAAGGAGGCTAGTCTCGGAACCTTTTGTCACTGAAATGACACTGAGCATTTCGATGTGCCAGTTACCATTTGATGGTGGGGACTCACAGGTGAGACAGTCTTGGTTCATCAGGCCCGAACAAAACAGTCTGGGGAGGAGAGAGCCAGGGAACAAGCGTGTTTAGTACATCTCACCAAAAGGTCAGTCTTGACCTACATCCCAATCTAAGACCTCTTCAAACAGTGGTGCACGCATGTCAAGAAAAAAAACTCGCAGTGGATCTGTGTGTGTCTAAAGGCATGTAAGTTACACTAGCGTCTGGTGGTCATTTTGCAGATACATTTATAAATACAGGTGACATGAAAGGTCGCTCTTGCTGTGGAAAACCAACATCTGTTCATGCACAAAATGAACTATTAAGTTACTTCCCAAATGGGGTTCTCAGTGGTGACTTTGTATTTTATTCAAGGAAGGAACCGATGACGAATGATGTACATTATTCTTAGTTGCTCTTTTGATTTAAATCCCAAGGCAGTATGAAAATGGAAGGAGAAAAAAGCAAGCAGCCCCCAACCCTGTCATTCTTTCAGGAATTCATTTACAAGAAACTCTTGAGAGGAACATCTTATAAAACCAGCAGTGGTATTGCATTTTCAGAGGGGAGGGGAATGATATTTTTAGAAAAGAATGTCTCTGTGTCTAGAGTACTAAGGTAAAGGTAATCAGATTTATAGGCAATTAAATTCTTAACTGATTTAAAGATAGGGTAAATGAATACATCTAATTTCTATTTTTTTAATTTTTTTGTTAAATTTATTTGGGGGACATTGGTTAATAAGAATATATAGGCCCAGCTGGTGTAGCTCAGTGGTTGAGCATCGACCCTTGCACTAAGAGGTCTCCGGTTCAATTCCTGGTCAGGGCACATGCCCAGGTTGTGGGGCATGCAAGAGGCAGCCAATCGATGTTCTCTCTCATCGATGTTTCTATCTATCTCCTTCTCCCTTCCTCTCTCTCTCAAATCAATAAAGGAAAAAAAAAATTTTTTTTAAAGAATATATAGCCTGGCCGGTTTGGCTCAGCGGTTAGAGCGTCGGCCTGCGGTCCAAAGAGACCCGGGTTCAGTTCCCGCTAAGGGCATGTACCTCAGTTGCAGTTTGTCCCGGCCCTGATTGGTCATGCAGGTGGCAGCCACTCGATGTGTCCCTTCACGTCGATGTTTCTCTCTCTCTCTCTCTCCCTCCCACTCTATCTGAACCAAAAATGGAAAAATGTCCTCGGGTGAGGATAAAACAAAACTAAACAAACAAAAAAGAATATATAGGTTTCAAATGTAAATTTCTATGATGCATGATGAACATATTGCATTGTGTGCCCACTATCCGAAGTCCAATGTCACCATATATTTGGCCCCCTTTGCTCTTTACTACTCCACCCCCTTCCCTCCGGGAACCCCATACTGTTGTGTCTATGAGTTTCAGCTTTATATCCCGCGTCTGAGTGAAATCATATGGTCCTAAGCTTTTTCTGACTGATTTATCTCATTCAGCATAACATTCTCAAGGCCCATCGATGTTCTAGAAAGGAAACAGGAGCTAAGGTAAAAATACTCATTTCCTGAGGCATCCTCCTCTGCAGCTCATTGGAACGGAATTTAAGAATAAAATTAGAAACTGAAAAATAGGCTGCAGGGGAACCCAGAGGCACCCCGTTGGCCTCATTATGTGTTACAGATGTTGGGCCACCAGCCCCACTCCCAGGGGAACCAGAAAGACTGTTCCCGGAGCGGCTCAGCCGCCCACTCCCAGGGACGCCCTCACAGGCCACCACACGGGCTTCGCCAGGCTGACACGCAGAGAGACGGTCACAGCGGAACCTCCAACACGGCAGAAAATGAACCCAGAACAAATTCACCTCTCTCAGTCTCTGTCTCTTTTTTGGTCTCTCCCTCTCTGCATCTCTTTCTTCCTCATCTCTGTCTCTACCTCTGTACCTCTGTCTCTCTCTGTATCTCTCTGTCTCTGTATTTCTCTGCCTCTCTCTTTCTCTCTGTCTCTGTCCCTATTTGTGTGCTCACAAAGGCAGGGATCTGTTTATGCCACAGTCACCCAATTGAATTAGTGATCTTCCATTCATTCAACAAACATTAACTATCTCTTACCATTTAAGCAGCCAAAGATGATTACGCTGGGCTACTGTCACCTAAAGCTCATTGTCTAATGTGGGAGATATGTGGGCACCATCCCCACAGCACATGGACGGTCCACACAGCTTCCGCCAGTCCTCAATGCCCTTGCTAGAGGAGGTGCCATCGTCCGCATTGTCCTAATGAGGAAACTGAGGCAAAGACATTAGATCACCAGCTACGATCACAAGCTGTAACCGCTGTAACCGGCAGACCAACTTGTTACTTTTTATTCATTGTTTTTCCCTTTCTTAACTTGTAATTTTGTTTCCTGCCTCCAAATGGAATGATCTGTCAGATCTATAGAGAATCCTATGAACTTTCTTAAATTTTCTAAAAGCATCTACTGTACAGTCGACCCAGGACGAAACTGTGGCATAGCTCAGGGTGCCTTTGGTTCTCCTGCCTCACCTCGGTGCCTTCCCTCCACCATCGCTGACCTTGGGCTCTCCTGCCGTCTTCTGTCAAGATCTCAACCAGAACCTCCTTTTCAGCATTCATGTTTCTTCCTTAAAGTCAATGTCACTAAATGCACTTGCCATATCCCCAAAGGGGATGTGTGTCCTCTGGTCTCTGGGGCCCACACTCCCCCACCGGGTGACCTTCGCCTCCGTGGCCCACACAGTCACAGGAACTCAGCCACTTGCAAAATCTTGGTAAATGTGTGACTTCATGACGCTCGTTGCAGAAGGTAACTTGGCGCATGATCGGGAACAGCTTCAAGAGCAAATGTTTCCAATACTCAGTAGCTAAAACTTACATCCAGGTGGTGACAGTGTTTCCTCAGCCTCTTCACGCTGCAGCACCTCCTCATTTCTGTGAGGAGCAAGGGGCCCTGGTGGGAAAAGGAGGTGCTTGGTACTTAGCTTTGATGCCCTCGTCCTTCTCTTATAGACTTTGATGTATTGTTACAGCATTTTTTATTTTATTTCTTAAAACCACTTCATTGAGGTATTATTGACATCTAAAAAGGTGTGTATTTTTAATGCATACATCTCAACAACTTTGGGAGTGTGTACACCATGGCACCGTCAAGGCCATAGACATGCCCATCACCTCCGAAGTTTTCTGCAGCCTTATTTTTATTATCATCATTATTATTGTCATTATTACTATTACTTTGAGGTGAGAGCACTTCACGTAAGATCTGCCCTCTCGGTAGACGCGGAGTGTGCGGTGCAGTGTCATCAGCTCAGGTCACCAGCTCGGAGCACTGTGCTGCACAGCGGATCCCCAGACTAATTCATGTCAAGTCCACGTGTTGAAGCCTCAGGTGAACACGGACCCATCAAGATCTCAGAGGTGGGCGTGCTCTCAGAGTTACCTTGCTTCTTCCAACCCTCAAAAACACCACCGTGCCCTGGCCAGGTGGCTAAGTAGTCGGAGCATTGTCCTGTACACGAAAGGTGGAGGCTTTGATTCCCACTCAGGACACACACCCAGGTTGTGGGTTTGATCTCCGGGTTGGGGCAAGTGCAGAAATCAACCGATCAATGTTTCTCTTTCACAATGACGTTTCTCTCTCTCCCCCCCCCTCCTCTCTCTAAAATCAATAACATTTAAAAATAAAAGCACTGTACATGGAACACTGATCAAGTCCATATGTGCCAGGCATGGACATCAAAGTGTGAACAAAATAGCAAAATACTGGTTCTCATTGGACTTAAATTTTAGTGGGATAAGACAGGTGATGTATGTATAATCCATTAGGAGATGATGAAGGCTATGAAGAAAAATAAGGCAAGGTGCAGGTCATCGGGCGGCCTGGGCAAGGGTCAGGTGTCAGTTTCCATGGGGCTCTGGGGAAACCTCTCTGAGGAGATGGTGCTGGAGCACCAAACTGGACAGAGGAAAAGGTGGAGCCCTGGGGCTTTCTGGAGCAAGAGCTTCTGGCAGCTTCTTGTTCTCGTAGGTGAGCGGGGGGCTGGAGTCAGCCGACGTCTGGCTCAGAGCCATCTCTCATGGTGATGCTGGCTGCGGCCGAGACCTGAGCTCTCTCGGCCAGACAATTCCGTGCGGCCTGGGCTTCCTCATAACATGGCAGGTGGTTTTCAGGGGTCATCTGGGAGAGACACAGAGAGCAGACAGAGGCCATGGCGCCTCTGGTGACACGGCCTGAGTCCTGCAGCACCTTCACTGCTTTAGGTACAGAGGAAGTGACAAAATCCCACCGGTTCCGGAGCCGGGGGCGGGGCGGGGTACGCCTGACTCTTGACGGGACTCAGCAGGGATCTGGAGGAGAAGGTGAGCCTGGTTACACTGCTGTGCTGTATTTAAAAATCACTCTCTGCCACAATAACCACTGCAGTAATCCAGACAAGATTATGATGACATCTCAGGCTCAGGTAGTCGAGTTGGAGGTGATGAGAGGTGGTCATTTGTGGAATACATTCTCAGGCAAAACTGATAGGATTGGACGTTGAGGTGAGGGTTAAAAGAAAATGAGAAACTGAGGATGGATGGAGCTGCTATTTCCTAAGTTACGAGGCAGATGTAGTTGCTATTTCCTGTCCAGAGAAGCCATCGGGGAACAAGCTTTGGGACCATGAGACCCAACATGGTGCTTCCACATCCCTGTGGAGCTGTCACATAGCAGCTGATGACAGGAGCCTGAACTCAAGAATTGGATGGAGATACAAGTTCGCAGTTGTCCGCGTTTGCGTGGGACGTAGAATTTAAGGCCTCGTAACTGGTAGAGGTCACTAGAGAACGTGCTGGTAGAGGAGAGAGGGAAGTCTGGGGCTGCGAGGCTGGGCTGTCCGTAGCTGGAAAGGTGGAAAGAGGAAACTCATCCCGTGAAGGAGACAAGAAGAAATGGCCCGAGAGGAAATGGGGGGGAAACCAAGAGAGCGGGGTGTCCTGGACGCAGGCAGAGTGGATGGTTTTGAAAGGGAAAGTCAAACGCTGGTAAACTTTCCAGAACGATGAGGTCTGGGGTGGCGTGGAGATCATGGGTGAGCTGGATCATCATCTGCTCTTAGTGATGTGTTGGGGAAATTCAGATCAGACTGGCTCAGCAGGAGACGTCAGGGGCCAGAGGGGTTCTGTGAGTGCCTGTCAGGGGACTCTACACGAATGGAGTGTATCCAGGAAGATATTAAAACGGATCAAACAAGTTCAAGAAAGTGCAATTGGAGGGGAGGGTGAGTGCGGAGGGGCCTGGCCTGGAGCCCAGCGGCTCACCTGCTGTATCGGGGCGGAAGGCAGGGGCGGTGTGGCACATGGGGACACGGGGTGGGGTCTGTGGGTTGGGGGAATACGATGTTCTTCTGAGAAAATAGGAGAGAAAAAGAAAACAGCTGCGAAAGGTAAAAGCAGTGTTGGAGACAGGAGTTGTGAAATCATTCCCTTAGAAAGCGGGGATTATGAATTAGCCAGGAGATGGGACTGGGTCTGTGCGAAGCAGGAGCACACTGAGGCCTGCAGCTACCAATTTCAGGGGACAGCGGCTGGCCCAGGCGGCACTCTCGGCAGCCACACCCCAAATCCTCCAGTGCCCAGAGCAGCAGGGGGCCAGGGCTGGAGAGCGGGCCGCGTGCTGAGCTGGGCCGGGAGTGTTGGCAGGAGAAGGATGTCGAGGACGGTGGACTGGAAATGTGGCTTCGAGGAATCGCTGGCACCAAGGGAATGGGGGGCGGGGAGAAGAGGTGGCATTTGGAGAAGAGGATGCTTAAAATTGAGGTTTCAAAGGAGGCGCAAGTTTAGGCAGTGACCATAGGAATTGATTAGAAAAGTGAGATGAAGGACAAGATTTATGGAGCTGGAAACCTCATGAAATTAAAGACCAGATATTATCTTCATGGATAGTGAGGTCACCAACAGCAATGATGAGAATAGAGGTGAAAAGAGGCAATGCTCCAGGTGCTGAAATCGATCATCGGTGTGAGGGAAAGTGTACAGAAAACCTACAATGGAGGGGAGTCTGAGATCCTTGCTTCAGGGGGGCAGAGAGGTGCCTCAAACTCACAGCCCCTCATCACTTAGGACCCTGATAGGAATGCAAATCCCAGCCCCACCCCAGACTGCTGAACGAAAATCTTTATTTAACAGGATCCCTTATAACTAATGACAACGAGCATCTTTGCATATATCTGTCGGCCATCCATAGGTCTTCCTTGGAAAGAGTGTTCAGGTGCTCTCACCGTTCTTTAATAGGATTGCTTGTCTTTTTGTTATTGAGTTGTATGAGTTCTTCATATATTTTGGATATTAGCCCCTTATTGAAAGCATCATTTGCAAATATCTGCTCCGTTTAGGTTTGTTGCCCTTTTGTGTTGTTGGTGGTTTCTTTTGCTGTGCAGAAGCTTTTTGGTTTGACGTCGTCCCATGTGATTATTTTTGCTTTTACTTTCCTTGCCTTTAGGGTCAAGTTCACAACAACTCCTCTGAGGCCAAAGTCTGCAGATTTAGTGCCTATGTTTTCTTCTGTGTATTTTATTATTCTGGATCTTAGTTATATAATGTTATTAACCAATGTTATCCCCCAATGAATTTAATTTTAAGAAAAAGATCCCAGGTGAATCAAATGCACATTGAAGTTTGGGGAGCATCATAGAAAATGCAGGTGAAGAGACTATCGGGAGGAAATGCTGACGATACAGTGTTTTGCTGATAGTGTGGGGTTCAGAGACCCCCCCAAGACAGAAGTCAGCAGGGAGGGGGGAGCATCTCATCATTAACGAAAGTGAGAACACAAATCCAAGATCTGAACAATACATGTGTCCCCCCCCTTTTAAAACTATCTCAAGGAAAAGGATTTGTTTGTCATTAAAGAAATTCTAAAGGAAAACAGACGGAGGAGAGGAGGCTTAGGTTGGGGGGTCACAGAGACAGTGGAGAGGAAGACCAGTCCTCTGCCCCCGGCATCCTCCTGCTCGTGTCCCGTATGACACTGGAACTACAGGCCACGTCTCTCTTATCCTGGGACTCCTGTCACTTGACATCATATTAAACGCTGTGCAAGGAACGAGGGATTCTGGACCCTAACTTCCAAGAGCTGAGAATAAGGAACATATAAAATATAGACAAGGAGAAGCTGTGCATTCTTATTTTTAAATATGTTATCACGTTGTTGTTTTTCATGAACATGCATGGTACATAAGTTTTCACAAAGCCATGCGTCTGCCTTAGAGTCCTGACATCTGTGACACGGAGACACTGGCTTCACTGGGCCCAGTCTCTCTTTTGGCCGAGAGTGTCCCCCTCGTTCCTCCAGTGGGACCTCTCACTCAGCCCCAGAAATCACAGGAACTGTACTCTCAACACATTATCAGCCCCCACGTTTCTGAAGAAGGACAACTGAGCCCCACACTGTATTTAAGAGGTGTGCCATTTTAGCAGTATAACCCACATACTCTCTCGGAAATGAAAGTAAAGACAGACCAAGAAACAGATTGCTGAAATTTGGAAGGACTTCATGGACACGCAGAAGGAGTTCAGTCCTGTGTGCTGTGCACAATACAAAAGAATGAGACAGGGTGATCCAGCCGGGAAGTCGCTTTCTTGGTTGGAGGAGAAAAGGAGCACGTACTTGGGACAGCTGGGCTGACAATTCACAGTGGACTTCAGGGGTGCGCACGGAGCTGGGCGGGGCGCTGGGGCTGGGGTCCCTGTGAGCCTCAGGAGTCAGGAGTCAGTAATGTGTTTAATCTCTAGTACAGACCTGGGAAGAGAGCATAGATGGCTCTTTTCAGGGTCCCAACAAAAGAACAAAAGCCACCCCAAGTACTTAAACTAATTTAAAGAAGGAATTTGAAAGAAGGGGTTTGGTGCCACAGTCAAGGGAAGGGTGAGAAGCCGAAAGAAACTGAGCAAGGCAGAAAGCTACAACCACCTGGGCTGGGGGGATGCGGGGTGTGGGTGGAAGCCCAGAGCCCAGGCCACTCTGCAGGAACAAGAGAGAAAGAGGAAGGGAGATGAGGCCCAGGGGAGGGACCCCAAACTTCTCAGTCCCTGCCGGTGTCCCCCTCTTCTGGAGCCTGGGTGGGGCAGCAGACAGGCCTGGGAGAAGGGTCAAGCCCTCACGACCCTCCCACGGACCTGGCAGGCCACAGGGTTGCAGGCAGGCATGATGCCAGCCCCCTCTGCCCATCACCTGTATGCTTTCCGAAGTTCCACTCATCCTTAGTGAGCACGGATTTGCACCGAGCTGATGGGGACCCGTGTCGGAGAGGTGGGACACGTACTTTCCTTGCACACATGAGCGGACCCGGAGCTCATTATTCCTGTGATCATCTCTGTGCTTAGAAGAAGAAGAAAAGCATGAGTTTTTCCACCGTGCTCCAAACGTCTTCTTTATTCTTAACCTACTAGGGCCTCACTCTCAAACGCAGGTATTTTTAGGCCTCTGGGTAGAAAGGACCGTGGCTTCCTCTCGGAAAAGACTGTGTGAAATCAAACAGAGGAAGCCAGTGTGTGTTTGAACAATGCAGACGCCTCACGAGGGTATTGCGCCCATTCGAGAGGCTCTCCCTTTGATTTCCATTGTCCGCGGGGGAACGATGCCTCCTGTGAGACAGGCCAGCATCACCACTCTGATTAACGGTGTTCTTCCTCCTTCCTGAGCCCTTGCTCCTGCGATCAGGCCGACCGCTCTGGTCAGGGAACGGGTTCTTCTCGCGCGGCCGAGCCCCCAACCAGTGTGTGAGTGACCGACTGCCGGTCCTCAGCAGCTCCGCCTGCCAGGAAGTCTGAACCACGTCCAAGGCGCCGGCAAGCACCCTGCAGCTTGGGAAAATGCAGCAATTAAAAGCAGCTAAAACTAAGCAATTTATGACTTACAGATGTCAATTTATGACAGAAATCACTGCGTATATTGTACCAGCAAAGTGACATTTATTTGGTAATTAATGATTAAAACAGTAATTTCCCAGTGTTACCAGCCACCTGGTATGTCTGGTGGTAGTTAGAGAAGGCGTGCTCAGCAGGGCCGGGAGGGACTGTGCTCCCTGTCAGTAGGTAAGGAACCTCAAAATAGGGACTCGGCTCTGGGCTCGTGGTCCCCCATCTCTGCCAGGAATGTTCCAGACAAAATAGGCACAGACTGTAAGGCTTATGTGCAATTTCTACCTCAAAAATCCTTACAAATGTTTGCTGGATGGATGGATGGATGGATGGATGGATGGATGGATGAATGAATGAGTGGTTCAATTCCTTGGGAAGCAAAACCCAAAACAAGCAAAATGTAAACAATAAAAGTTGCCTGCAGAGACCACATGGTTCCTTCTATACCCCCCGGACCAGGCCCAACTCAAGGTCAGTAGTGACACCAGGGTCTGCAAGTCTTTCTCTCTTTTCTCTTTGTTTTCTCCATAGATTTAGTGAGAGATGTAAGAAGGCTGTTCTCTGCTCCTTACCTTGGGGACCCCCAACCAAGCAGCGACCCGACCACGCACACTCTGCACCAGAGGCCCTGTGGGTGCTCGGTTACCTGCCTTCCTCACCCCCTCTCAGAAGGGAACTCAGAGCAGATCAGCTCGTGTCTCCACATCCCCCCTGCCCCCCAGTGAAGGGGCCCAACCTGGGGAGGTCAGGGGAAGAACGCAGTGAGGAGGGCCCTGCCGAGCACCCGCATTCGAGTTATCATCAGCTCTGACTTCCCAGCACAATTGGCTTGTTTCCAAATGGGTCACAAGGGAGGTGGTTCTGGTCACCGGAGTTCTGTGATGAAGGACCACCAGGCACAGGAGGAAGCCCACCGGTCCCTGTCTACCACCCTCGCCAAACTCAGCCTGTTGCTCAGGCCATCCCGTCTGCTCAGGCCCTGCTGTAGGGGTGGCGTCTGCTCCCACTCCCCATCCAGTGACATCTTCTGCTTTGCAGCGTTGCTTTCTTCACCTTACCCAACAACCCCAGCTCAGCTCTAGTTTCCTGCAACCCACCTAGCTGCACCTTGTTTTCCAGTCATAGAAGCAGCATCCTTGTCTGACTTAGCCCTTTCTCTCGACTTTGGTCCAGCCCTGACTCAGGGGTTGAAAGATTTGGAAGATCAGATTTCCCAGGCTTTGGGGAGCCCACCAGGATGCCTCCCAGGCAGCCACTCCTTACATTTTTCTCTCTGTTCTTTGGAAGAAAGACTTCTTGCTTTAAAAATAACAATAATGCCCAGTGGGGGGCATGCAGGAGGCGGCCAATAGATGTTCTCTCTCATCAATGTTTCTCTCTCTCTCTCCCTCTCCCTCTCCCTTCCTTTTGCTCTAAAATCAATAAAGAAAAAAAATAGTTAAAAAAAAAACAATAATAAAAGTTTAACAGTTCCAGAGCCTGTACCTGGGGGAAGTCTCAGATCCAATGGCGCGATAGACTGGGCCTGCCCAGCACCCAGGAGCTCCATGAGGACACCAGCCCAGTGGACACGTCACAGGGTGCAGAATGGAGAGGAAAGGAGAGAGTGGGGGGGTAGGGGGAGGATGCGTGTGTGCTCCTCACTTTCCTGAGTGACCCTGACCATCAGCAGGGTCATTTTTTTAATGACAAACAATGATAAATCATTTTAGTTTTTTATTTAATAGTATATTTGGCCTTATTTAAGTTTAGTACTAATGAGAAAATATATGTGATATACATGTGGCTGAATTTCATTGAAGAAGCCTGGTAGGGGCTATTTATACTAACAGCTCTAATTAAGAAGGAAGGAGGGTGTTTGCTTAAACACTGTCCCCTTTTTAACAATGCGCAGAAAAGTGCAAGGCCTTTATTTCTGTTCCTTTTCATAGTCTGTTTTAAACCCCGACAGCTTGCTTCCTGCAGCTGCCAGGTTCAGAAGCTGATGCTCTGTGAAGCTGAGGGTGTTGCGATCCTGGCACTTTTCACTTTGCATCTGGAAAGTTCTGAGAATCTTGTGACTTGCAAATAGGCTGTGAGGAGGTGGAGCCCTGAGAACCCAGTTCCACACTCTGCAAACAAGCTTCCTTTTAGCTCAGCTCCTGTGATCCTCTGGTGTTGAAGGGAGACCCATTACTTAGCAAGGTTGGCCGTTGACGGGTAACTTGCCCTGAAGTCCTTGGCAAACAGTGCCTCCAAACAGATGCATTCGTATGTCCTGAAAAGAGCCGCCTCTTTTTGGAAGCGAGAGAAGCATTCGTTTGGCTAACTCAGTCGGTAAGGGGGAGATGATACCTTCCAGATACCTAACATCCTCTGCTTCTGTTTTGCAAAATCCAGCTAGTGAAAGAAGGTCAGTTAGTGGGGGACAGAGAGAGGTGCCTCGAGAAAGGGAAAGTCTGAAGCACGTTAATAGAAGTGCATCTTCCTTGCGGAATCCACCAGCCTCCGTGCCTCCTGGGTCCCTGGGGAATAGTCTGGTTGGAGCATATTTTGTGGGCCCTGGATTAGTCTGCTCGGGCACCGTGACAAATATCACAGGCTGGTTTCCCTTACATGACTGACATGTACTGTCTCACACCCAGCAGGCTGGAAGTCTGAGACCACGGTGTGGGCAGGGCTGGTGTCTCCTGGGACCTGTGTCCTTGGTGTGTAGCTGGTGTCTTCTCCCTGTGTCATCCTCCATGTCCTGATCTCCTCTTCTTGTAAGAACACCAGTCAGGTGAGATTAGGGCCACCTCAGTGACCTCATTCTAACTTAATTATATCTTCAAAGACCCCATCTCCAAATACAGTCATAGTCTGAGGTCCTGAAGTCACCATAGGAACTGAGGGGCTACAATGTAGCCTGTAACAGCCCCTTGTCTGGCGTTCTTCGCATTTAGAAACACAGCACGTTGAGGTCTGGATGTGTCTCTTCATCTGATTGTGGCCCACAGCCAAATAATTAACCCCTTGGGCTCCCAGCTTTCTCGTCTGTTAAATTCAGGTGCCTACGAGATGTTCTCCAAAGTCTCCTTAGTTCTAAGGACTCAGTAAGCGGTTTCCACAATCAAATCATTGAACTCTAAAGCCACAGGATGACCTCGGGGGCGTCCCATTAAAATCACTCCCATGCAAGTCTGTGTGGCAATGACAGATCTGGGGGGGGCTGAGACACGTGCCTTTTAGGTCTCAGTAAACAGAGGTGCGTTTGCCCTTTGAGCTGTTTGGTTTGAATCAGCTAGAGAGCAGATGCACCTTTTCATAAAGGCATTAGCCACAAAAACGTTTGGTCATATTTTTCTTGGCTTTTAAAGATCTATGGGGCTGCAGTTTCCAGAGCCAGCAACGTCTGTAGAATCACCTTGAAACGCTCCAAAGAATGAGCTTTCTTCTCCCCATTGTGTGGCCAGAGGGACGGCGAGAAGGGCATCGAGGGTGCTTCGAGGGGAGCACTTCCAGGGCATCCCGGGAGAACAACGCAGCAAAGAGAGGTGCTCGAACCCGGTAGGAAGAGGCAAACAAAGGCCGAGGTGTACGTTTGCGGGGGCAGAGAGAAAGGGCTCCCGGGTCAGCCGCACTTGCAGGAAGCGGAGCCCGGGGGAGGCTGCCAGGGACCCAGTCCTCAGAGCCACTTGAAGAGACAGAAAAGCCTCGTAGGTCCCGCTGGGCATCTGGGGTTTTGTTCGCTTGTTTATGTGTGTGTGCCCTTCAAGGTCCCTTCCAGCCTCTTATAAAAAATGTCGCGCCCGGCCGGGGTGGCTCGGTGGTTGAGCATCGACCTGTGCACCCAGAGGTCGCCAGTTCAATTCCAGGTCAGGGCACATGCCCAGGTAGAGGGCCCGATCCCCAGTGGGGGGCATGCAGGAGGCATGCAAACCCCAGTGGTTAGCACTTAACAAAACACTCCCCCATGATGGCCACCTCGAGTCACCCACATTTACCACAGTAACCCCCGTTCAGGTTTGTGTTTATGAAGAGTTAGAATGTTTTTAAAAGAAGAAAAGGCTCATTTCCCAATTGATGTTCTCTCTCGTCGATGTTTCTATCTCTCTCTCCCTCTCCCTTCCTCTCCCTCAAAAATCAATTAAAAAATTTTTTTTTCTTTAATGTTGGTGTTTGGGGGAGGAGATTCCTCTGCTGAAGCTCATTCTATCAGGAACAGTTTGAGCACAGCGGATACGCAGATAGAGCGAAGGACAAAATCAAAGACCACGCTGTGCCTGCTAAGGGCTCTGCCCACGTGAGGGGCAGCAGGAGGGCCAGGGCTCCTTTCTCCCACGTGTCCCCGTCGCGTGGTCCACGTGCCTTGATTGAGAACGAACCCACCAGGTGGAAGGAAAAGAAGTCCTGAGTACTGAAGTGTCCTCACCTCGAGTCACCCACATTTACCCCCGTGCAGGTTTGTGTTTATGAAGAGTTAGAATGTGTTTCTACAAGAGGAAAAGGCTCCTTTCCCAGAGCTGTGCGGGGCCTTGCTGAAGCCAGGCTGCCTCCCTGAGCACCAGCAGCTGCTGTGTTAACCCTTTCCGGCTCAGAGGCCAACTCCCTTGTACAAACAGAGGCCTCCTCTCTGCGGCTCTGTCGCCCGAATGCCCACACGGAATCTCTATCCCACTCTCCCATTGTCCCTGCTTGGGCCACACCAGCCACATGGTCCACATCTTATGTTCTCATCTTGCTCTTATGGAGACTGGCCTTTGAGCCTTAATCCACAGCTTCTGCTCACTCTGCCTGCTGCCAGGCCATGTGCCCATCCATCCCCCACCCCAGGAGATCATCTCTATAGCTCTGTCTCTTCCTAACACGGGACCCTTACCCAGTGGTTCTATTTGTCCCAAACCCCAGGGGTTAGCACTGAACAAAACACTCCCCCCTGATGGCCACGCAGGGCCTCCTGCAGGGCACGACCGCGACGGACACCAGAGCCGCTCGGCTCTGTGGGAGCAATCAGTCAGCACCCTTCCATTGGCATGGTCATCAGCAGGTCAGTAATGGGTTCTGGGCCTTTTCGACCTCTGCAGCATTGTGTCCAGCCTGAACCGGATGCAGTCTCCTGAAAGGCATTCCTTTCTCTGTCTGGAAGGGTCCTCTCTATGGAGATGTCATCGTCCGCCCTAGTGGGCAGAAAGGCCTCTATAAGGGATCACCCTCATACCCTAGAGGTGACATGCTTGGGACCGAGGCTGCACTTTCTCCAGGGAATTGAGGAGTGAGTTGGGGTGCAAGGGGGCGTGTTCTCCACTCCGACTCTGTCCCTCACCTGCTCTGCTGAAGAACAGGAGGCCGACACACAGGCCTGCCACCTCTGAGTCCCATGTGGCAGTTTCAGAGCTGGGAAGGGGTTCAATCTCTCCTCCCCTTTGTGGACATCTGCACTCTGCCTCCCTCTGGGATTGGACCGTAGGTGGGAGGGGGAACGAAGGAGAAGGAGGAGCAAGGTCAGAATCATCCTACGGTCTGAATGCCAGTCGAGGGTCCAGTCGTAACAGGACAGGGATGTTTTTCTACGTGGAGGCTACAGTTATAAATTCATGAATCCGTGCCTGGCTCACTTAAACGACTGTTCGTGGCCTAATGATCCAAACCCTTGAGTGCTTCAGGGAGCTGCCCAGATGTGCCTTTAACTCAGGACACTTTGGGACACCTCTGAAGCTCAAGTCGGGGGTGGTGTGCCTCTGGGGACATCAGGGTTTTAATACAGTACAGCATGGTCAGCTGTCTCCATCAACCCCTCCTGACGCCTCCCCACACCCACAAGGAGGTAACACCTGCCAGTTGCCAGAGCTACAGAATGTCCATGGGGGGAGCAAACCCTCGCTGGCCAAGAGCAGCCTTCTTCATGGAGGGGACGGAGGGCTGGTGGGGATACGGTCAGCCTGCAGAAACGACATCTATCCAGAACATCATGTCTGCTACCAGCTATCTTCACTGAAACTCCTTGGCTTACAAAGAAATCCATTCTCCATCTCTGTTCTATTGATTTTAATTTGCTTTTCTTTATATTGCATCCCAAAGTATCTATTGTTTATCTCAAGGGAGTTGACAATATTCCCCAAATGTCCAAATTTAATTGATTTCGATCATTTTGAAATAGCTTTAAATATATGGAAGCTCGAACATGGAAGTGAGCTGCAATACATAGATGGACTTGGAGAGGAGTCGTCAGTGTTGATCTGAGTGAGTGCAGTTAGCTCAGAAAGTGTCCCTGTAGTTCCCTGATGCTCCTTACGAGGCAAGGAGTGATGGTTGCACCACCTTACACAGCCTTCGACTGGACACCTCAGTATACAGACACAGATTTGAGGCTAATACGGACAGGTGGTTGGACATAAAAGGGCTGATTTTTTTTCAACCCCTGTAACTGAGGGTTTTATAGAGGTTAACTCACCAAGCCTCCTGAACTTCCTAGAAAACCACTCAGATTACTAGTCTAAACTGTGTGTGTGTGTGTGTGTGCATTTTATCATTTTATATGTACACATATATACCCATATGTAATGCATATACCTCATGTTACATAGACTTCATACATTATATCAACTCTACATGTTATATAACCCCTGTGCATTACACATATTCTGTGTGTTGCACACCCTTTACGTGTACATGTGTTAGGGTGGGTGTATATATGTGTGTACACATTCCAGGCCTGGTGTTACCACCCCCCTGGCAGGCAGCACGCCCACCAGCACAGTCCCATCCACTCCGCCCCCAACCTCGCCCCTTCCTGCTCGAGGGCTCCCAGAGCGGGAGACAGACCAGCAGTCCCTGCGGCCAGTGTCTGGTCTACGCTGCTCATGTCCCTGGGCGCCGCTGGCATTGAAAACTTCCGTCACTGTGGCATCGCTCCCCAGATGCTGCTCCTGAGACACCTGGACCTGCACTGGGCCAGGGAGACCCGCCGACTGCGATGCCAAGCACTCGGCGGTCACCGGGCGGGCCTCGGGCTGCCGGCACGTGCCAGGAGGCCAGGGTCACCCGGTGTCCTGCGCTTGGGGCCAGGCCCCAGCTCCAACAGAGAGGTGGGCAAACGTAGGTTTACAGTTGTGAGACCGCAAAACACAGAGTTTATTCTTGTATAATTACTTATTCTTGTATTGTTGTTTATTCTTGTGTTATATATTTTTTCATACAAACAACTATAAACCTACATTTGTCCATCCACCCCTGTATCCATGTAAAGCCAAGACCTGGACGGGAAGTCCTGAGTATGCCAGGCCGGATGGCGCGCTGGACCCCGATCTCCCATTCCACGCGGGACAGCTCTGCTCGGCGGAGACCGCCGTGGGCCAAACCTCGAGTCCCAGGTCTGGACCTTGGCTCTTTCCTCAACCTTGGACGTCTGTGTTCAACGAGAGCTATGGGTGCGCTCCTCAGAAACACCGCACAGCCCCGTTTTGCAAGAGACAGTCCTAAAATAAAGACAAAATCTACCTGATTATGACAACTCAAGCTTTTCGCTATACATGTAATACTTCTCTTGTTGGCACTAATGTGTCACCCAGCACCCCTCTTGACGAAGGAAAATAATGAATGCGAGTTCTTGGTTGTTCAGACAGTCACAGGCGCAGATATTCCCATCACATCATTTGTCAAAGGCACTTTTTGTTTTAAATCTCCCTTCATCCGTTGAAGAATAAAGTTGGTGACAATTAATCTTTCTTCCGATGCTAGCATTCCTTTTCCAGTGAGAGCTGCCCATCTGCAGAGGGTTCACGGGAGCCGCGAGTACTCCAAATCCGCATAAAGGCACAGCGGACGCGTCCTCTGTGTGCTGCTGGGATATCTAAATTGTCCTTCAATTAAGTTTGAAAAGTTTGGGAGTGCTTTAATTGATCTCTTTTTATACACAATGAGCTATCAAACACGGAATACTAAATAACAGGCTCTTTTGTCTGCGTGTGCTATTAAAAGGAGCGGGGAGCTATTTCAAAGTGTGTTGCCAGCATACTGATCGAGGAGTGAACCTCGTGCGGGCTCTGCAGACTCTCTGTGGGGACATCTCCGCGGGCGTCACTCTCTCACAGTCTGAAGGACCTGCCGAGCCGCCCTTCGGAACGGGAGCTGGAAAGAAGGGGGCGGTTTCAGTTGTTCAGGGGTCCACATCGGACTCACATTTTTCTGGCTACAAGTGCCATCATTCTACAAGATGGGAGTCCGGAGACAAGGGGGACCCGTGTCCCATGCCTGCTTATACATGGGAGCCCGTCTGCTCCAGCTCCTGGCAGGACAGGGACCTCTCCGCTCCCGTCATCACCACGGCTGCAGCCGTCCAGCCACCAGTCCCAAGTTCAGAAACTTGACAGGGGCGGCAGTCCGCGCACACGTAAGGCTGTGACAGTGAGCTAGACCGTGCTCCGGTCGCCGGTCCCTGTAAGAGCCGCAGGGCGCCAATCCTGCCGGAACCGCCAACAAGGCCGCCGGGTCCGAGGCTCCAGGCGCTTTTCCCCAGGCTCCCTAGTGGCAGAAATCAACTTTATGACATTAGACTTCTGACCACGTTGGCTCCTGAAAACTTCTCTTTGCTTCCCATGTAACCACTGGGCACAAAGTAGAACCTGCGGATCTTCCTCGAGGGGCAGGAGGACACGTGCTGGCCAGGAGCCAGAAGTCAGACATACAATTCTGTTTCCTTCCTTCCCTGTTGCTGGGAATAGGGGCCTTGACTTCATCCTCAGCTTTAAAAAAAAAGAGCTGCCACCCCTGTTCAGATAAAATCCAAACTGTCTGCTCCACCTCTAATTATCAGTCTGCCTTCTGGGTAAAATCGTACGATTCAATTATTGATTTTTGTTCACTTGTCAGCTACCAAAAAAAAATTCACTGCTTTCAAACCAGCTAAAAGAACAGAAACTGTGCAAATTGCTTTCCCACCATTGCGACTTCAGACCTCACACCGCAGGCGAGCGCCAGGAATGGCTGGACGGGGCGCTGCCTGCAGGGCGCACTCACCGCGGCTGCTTCGGTGACTTGTTTTACAGGATGTGGTTTTACCGAGATGATTTCCTTTGTCACCCTTTACATGCGGCTCATTTTGACCCTCCCCACGGATCATGTAAATTTTACATTTGATGCCACCCTGGTGAATAAAAGCAAAACTGTCAGACAGGAGTGGGTCGCCGTTCACGTGAGGCGAAGGCGCACCCAGTGCCCTGAAGTGGAGTCACGGCAGGAGTCCCAAACCCGTGGCTGCCCCCAGGCCCAGCTTGCTCTCCACCTTGCCGTTGGGTTTATTTCCTGGGTTTTAGAGCCATGGAGCCAGAACAGTTAGCACTGTCCAGAGAGGTCACACACAGGACTCTCGGGCTGCCAGGCCGCCTGCCCCACCTTCTCCGGGCCCGGACGGCAGACGGGGCAGTGGGGACGCATGTGCGCCAGGGACCACCGGTGGGCACTTGTCGTGAGGAAGAACAAGCTGGAAGAACATCACTCACCGCATCAAGTGTTTCCTCGAAGCGCACGTGTGAAGCGAGTAACATAACTGCTGTACTGCTGGACCAAAAAAAAATTTTTTTTTAATTTAAAAGCCTGAGTTCAGGGAGCTTTAAATCATGTGCCTGGGCAGAGCAGCCGTCTCACGAAGCCAGATGTCAAACCCCAATCTCACCACCAGGTTCTTTTTCTTACGTGGTCACCCCTTTGCTATAACTTTGTGAAGCTCTGGCCGCAGGGTGCGAGGGGCTGTGTCCTCTGGCAGCTTAGTGCTGGGTGGGGCCCAGCAGGTGCCCCAGACAACGGGCCCCCACGGCAGCCAGGACCAGGAGCATGGCCAAGGAGACTTTGCCTGCACTTAATTATTTCTCCCATTTCTCCATAAGGGCCCCATTCGTACCTCCATGGTCCAGTGGGGAGCACATCCCAGGTGTCCCGGTGGTTGAGGGCATTTCTGGGATAAACTCACACCACTGTCCTCAGTGACATTTATCCGTCTGTCTCCCCACAAGACCCTCGGGGAGTTGTCTCCTGTTTCTTACTCTTCCAAGTCTGGCACAATTTGCAAGTGTGTCGGTGAGTGAGGGAACGGGACCGTCCACTTTGTGTCTGAGATGGGCTTTGGTGTCCAGTCCCATTTCGGATCTGGCCGGCCTCGGCCACTCTCTCTGAGACACCAGTTTGTGCTGGGGTTGACAGCCACAAAACAGATCGGGGGGATCCCCAAGTCGCTGGGGCAAATGCTCGTGGCATTGTTGGCAATACTGTGTCATTATTTTAGCCCCCAACAGCCTTTGGGGGGAGGGTGTCTCTCCCGTGTCTTCTGGGGCACATGCAGGGCTGCTGGGCATCAACAGCAAGGGCCAGAGAGGTGCTCGGATCCGACCACTTAGTGGCCAGCCGTTCTGAACCTGCTTCTGCTTTTTTAAAGAAAGAATAGTTTTGGTCTCATTTTGCTCAGGATAATTTAAGGGAAAAGAGTTTTATTACCAGGTCTTTAAAGTCAGATCCCTGATCCCCACGATGTTAGTTGGTTGAGATAAATACATAAGACAGATTTTACAGTGGCGGAGCACCCAAAAACTGCATGGAGCCAGCGCCCCATGTGGGGTGCTTGGCAGTGGGAAGGGAGGTGTCCTTAGCAGACTGCCTCTCCAGGGGTCTGCCAGCTGCGTGCGTGGTCTGGCCCTGGGTGTGCAGGATGACCCCGCGCAGGGAGGCAGCCCAGCTGCTGGACAGAACAGCCCAGACTGCAGCTTCAACAACACATTTCTTTCTCAGGTTCTGGGGATTGGAAGTCTGAGATCAAGGTGACAGGTTGGTGGGTTCTAGGAAGAAGCCTGTTCCGGGCATGTGGGTGGCCACCTTCTCCCTGTGTCCTTACCTGGTAGAGAGAGTTCAGTGTCGCTTCTAACAAGGGGGTTAATTCTATCATGGAGCCTCATGCCATGACCTCACTTAACCCTAATCACTCCCAAAGGTCTCATCTGCTAATACCATCTCACAGCGGGGTAGGGCTGCAACATGTGAGCTTGAAGACCCCCACTCAGTCCATGGCACCCAGCTTTGAGCCAGCCCCACCCATAGTCTGTGCACCCTCAGGGTGTCCTGGGCTGTGCCGGGGTCTCTCCATTTTCCTTCTACTCCGAAAGGCCAGGATTCTTAGCTGTCCGGCAAGCCATGTGAGAGCTGGCAGTTGCTTCTGTTCGGAAAGAGCCAGATGAGAGACCTCTGCCTGAAGCAGGCCCTGCACCGGGCACGGCGGTTTCTGTGCACTAACTCAGACCGCAGGCCTGCCTGGTCCTCTGGCTGTGGTCCCACGCTGTCCTCCCACCGTGACAGATCGGGGTTGACTTCTCCTGACTGGTGGGGACCGGGTTCTGAGACAAGGAGATTCATCCATTCATCTAGCCCGGAGAGGAAGTCACACCTCATTAGGAGGCGGCCGGTAAGCAGGCCCGGGACGAGGCGGAAGCCTGCGCGGAGGTGCGGTGACAGCTTGAATTACGTTGACAGGCTCCCCTCAAAGGGAAAGCAAGTGTCATGCCGGGGAGATGAGACATGTGTCACTGTCGCCTTCCACACAGAGCCGGTGGACGGCCGAGAACCTTGCCGTCAGCGACATGGCCGTCTGGGGAGAAACGCACGATTTGAGTTTGATGTCATAAATCACCATAATTTGTTACGATTTCCAAAGACAAATATGACAGGGTGGAATTACTCTGCGGCGCTGAGGCAGTCATTTGCAGAAGCATCAAGTGCCAGGATAAATCTGGGGACGAGGTAGATTTAATCGGAGGAAACAGAGCCCTGTACCAGCTCGGTCTAGTGTGTTTACCCAGAACTTAGACCCACGGGTTCCGAGGAATTGCCAACACTCATTCCATCTCATCCTGCAAATCCTGCGATTCTTGGGGAAAATTCTACTCACTGCTGGGAGGCATTCTACTCGCTGCTTCCCATTTGCTCAGGTGGGAAAGGGAGGGGCCCGCCTGTCTGACACCCGCGGGTGGTGTGGTCCCAGAGTCCCCAGAACACGTGATTCCAGGGGAGGCCTCGTGGCCATGACGATGGGAGGAGGAAAGGTGAGTGTCCGTCGTATCAGAATCCTACTTAGCTCGTCCTCACTCGTTGATGGAAAAGTGGTCCGGTTGTGTCCTGTGCTCACCTGTCCGGGAGATCCTCCCAGTGCCCCGCCCCTCTCTCCAGCTGCCGGCTCAGCACCGCCCCATCTGTGCAGTAGTGACTCCTGCAGACGATGAGAGACCTCTGGCTGAAGCAGGCCCCGCACTGGGGGTGATGGTTTCTGCGCACTGATGTCCTAGGGTTTCTTCTACCCTAGGACAGCAGTTCTCAACCTTTTTCATCTCATAGCACATATAAACCAATTACTAAAATTCTGCAGCACCCAAAAAAAAAATACTTCCGCCGATGTGACAAAGAATAGGTGTAATGTTGATTCATCCACACCAGCGGCTATTGTTGTATTGTCTGTTGTCATTTTTTTATTTGACAATCTAAGGGAAGAAAGGTCAGTGCCTCTGACTAAGTAGTCAGGGGCTGTGTGTTTAAAACATTTTAGTGGCACACAGGTTGAAAATTGCTGCCGCGGAGATGATTTCAGAGGCATCAAGGAATGAAGCAATCAGAAAATGAAGCAGCCCGGGCCAGTTTGGCTCAGCAGTTAGAGCGTCAGCCTGCGGACCAGAACCCTGGTTCGGTTTTTGCTTAGGGCGCGTACCTCGGTTGAAGTTTGTCCCTGGCCCTGGTTGGGGTTGTGTGGGTGGTAGCCAATGTGTCTCTCTCACATCAATGTTTCTCTCTCTCTCTTCCTCCCTCTCTCCCTCCCTCCCACTCTATCTGAAAATAAATAACGAAATGAAGCAGTAATGACTGGCTTCTCCTAGAAACTCTAATGGCCTGGTGTTTTGACTGGCCAGGGTCAGGTTGCTGGGGGCTCCAAACTCCTGGCTGAGCCTGCCCATGAGAATCACACCTGCCCCATCGCTCCGGCTGTGCTGTCAAAGGGGCACAGAAAGAACAGACCTATGAGGCTGTGTTCCCGCTCTCTCTCTCTCACAAGGCAGGGGAAGTTATTTTTAAAATGGAGAAGACGGTTGCACACCACACTTCCCCCAAACAGCAGGAGTTCGCAAAGTCAAAGGAGTTGTGAAAATAGGAAAGAAACAGCCGCTGAGCTGGAATGCTTTGCAGAACATCAGGATGTCAAGGAGTTTGCAGAATGTAGGGAGCCAGCGTCACTGTGTTGGAATCCGTGGCACCCCATGTCTTCTACAGGTCGTGGGAAGAGTAGTTCTGGGGGTTCCTGGGGAGACTGGGACATTACGACAGTTTAGACATCCTGCTGAAACATATGGGCCTTTCCAGACTGCCTCGCCTTCTCGCTGCTCCTAGCCAATCCTGGACACCAGTCGGCGCTGAATGTACCCTTCCGTCTTCGAGTAATTCACGGGAGAACTCGGGAACTTACTGAAAGCCTGCGGTGCCCTTGGCACCTCCAAGAACCCTGGGGTTCTCAGTTCAAGAGTAAATCAAGGTTCCCAGAAGAGATTAAACTTAATCAATCCATTGATCATTGGAGGGCAAGCTGTGTATCACATGTGTTTGACTTTTCCGACTGTGTCTGCTACATTGCTGGGTCCGGAGCAGCACTTTAAACAAGCAAGTGGGTGGGTGGTTGTGGTGAGGCATTAGCCACAAGGTGGGACAAAGCGTGACTATGAAAGTCTCCAGGGAGAAAGGAGTTGGGATCTGCACCAGCCTGGGTGACAGGAGGTCTGGTCAGCAGGGAGACCAAGGTGGGAATTGCGTGCCTGTCCTTCCCCTGAGGTCAGGGCTCGGTCCTCACTCACCACTCTCACTACCCACAGTCTTAATGCTGCAAAGGAGACCCCGGAGGGGTGTGGCATGGTGAGCTGAGGATGTGAGGTGGGTGTGCTGTTACAGACTCAGGGACCTGCAACCATTTCCACTTCCACAAGATCCCCCCGAAGATAACATCCATCCGTCCGTCCTGCTCCCCGCTGGTCTCTTTAAGCCAGCTCCAGGCCAGGGGTTACTGCCTCATGTGTATGGGGCTGCTCTGGACTGTGGGAACCTCACTGTGGTTGCGGTGGCCCTGACCAAGGTCCTGGACACATGGCATGGGCACCTGTCTCCCAAGATTGCTCTGCTCGCTGTACGCAGAGGCTGGGGCAGTGGGTGCTGTTTCCTCAGGGTTCCCCTCAGATTTGTGTGAACGGACCTCCTGAGGTTGTCCCACTGTTACTGAGAGCCTGGTCACCCTCGCCACCAGGAGACAGCCCCCCGGGGGCCAAGCTCCGGACCTCCCCCTGTGGTCCTTCTTCCGGGAAAGGAGCATGTCATCTTCCTAGCATCCCAGCTTTTAGACATCTGCTCCAGTGAGCATGCTGACCCACCTCCACCCTGGCTGGTCTGGCGGCATCTGGAGGGCTGGCCGCTTCCTTGAACTTGGGATTCATCTGCCCAGAATCCTGGCAAATATGACAAATAACAGATTAATTAGTAGCATGGACCCTGCACGGGAGGACTGTGCTGATCCCGTCACTTACTAAATGTCAAATTGTGAGAACCGTGTACTTGACTTCTGGGGCCCAAGTTAATAAGGGAAGTCTCTCCTGTGATCCTTTCAAATGATCTCTGGTGGCTTTCCTGCCCCTCTAATCCATCAATCCAGAAAAATCCAACCAAGCATTTTTCTGAATTCATCTGACCACATGACTGTCCTGCTTCAAGTCCTGTCCGTGACTCTGTGCCAGCATCAGCTGACCCACAGCTAGTCCTGCAGACGCGGTGCCCACCTTTCCCACGTGGCATCTCTGCTGAGACCCAGCTCGTTCTGCCGGTCTCGCGCACACCCCGTCCCGAGCCTGTGTGCAGTGCCCCCGGCGCCCTCGCTGTTTCAGGGGCCTGGAAGCCCTGTCCTCTCTGCTGACCTGGCTGACTCCCACCTGCCGAGTGGAAGGGCTCAGGACTGTCATCACCCGCAGGGAGCCTGGCGACACTCTGCAGGGCGGTGGGTCCCTCGCTTTGTGCTTCGAGGACATGGCGTCAGTGGATCTCTCAGACCCTGGATCAAAGCGCACGTTTCCTCACTTGATCAGGCTTGTCAGTGCCTGGGTCCCCACCCCCTTATTCAGGTCTCTGAACCTCAGTTTCTCCAAACTGACACATACCCAGTCACCCTGGAGGAGGCCACTCCGCAAGGCACCTTGTGCTGTCTAGTGACACAGAAAGAACTGGGATAGCTTACAAGGGGACATTTGATGCAACAGGAAAAAGAGATAATTTCAGTCTTTAAGGGAAAGACATTTCTAAGTGAGGTTTGTGTATCAGTTGGGGTTCTCCAGAGAACACACACACATACATATATCCCATATATACATTAGATACAGATATACATATACAGATACAGATATAGATATAGACAGAGATTAGATATAGACAGAGACAGAGATTAGATATAGACAGAGATAAAGATTAGATATAGACAGAGACAGAGGTTAGATATGAACAGAGACAGATATGGACAGAGACCGAGACTAGATATGGACAGAGACGGTGATTAGTTATGGACAGAGACAGATTACATGTGGATATGGATATAGATGTAGATGCACCTAACCTGTCAGCAGTCTCAGTGACCTCAGGTGGGTGCTCCCTCCACACCAGGCGCCAGGTGTGCTTCACTCAGTGATCAGAGCCGCCTCTCGGACTCGGACGCTTTCGCGTCGCTCAGGCAGGGTGGGCACTGGGCGCGTAAAGACGGCCAGAGGCTTTCGAGTCTTCTCGGCCCTTCGATTCCGTAAAGGGGCAGGGCTCTCTGCTCTGTCGCACTGTTTGTTCCTTTCGAAACGCTCTTTCCATGTCGCTCCGTCTCTCTTCACCCCCTAAATGCCATCAAAACCCAACTTTTTCACCCTGAATATTCATAGGGTACTTAAAATCCTGCCATGGTGGTTTTAATCATCAGAAAGATACAAAAAACTACTCACGAATGATGGCGTTAACCTGTTTCTCGAAGCACGTGCCTCGGGATGTTAACGGGCCTTTTGTGATAAAAGGACCATCACCTTCAAAGGAGGATAGGAGACGGAACGTGAAATGATCTCTCTTTACTGTACAACTTATCTGGGTGTTTAAATGCCCCTCCAAGGAGGAGATGGAATACACTTCGATCTTTCCCCAACTGTTTTTCAGCCTCCCGGTGTCCTACGTACTGGGGCAGCTGTGCGGGCACCTGTCCAGGGTCTGTCCAGAGCAGTGTGCTTTCTGGCACCGCCTGGGGCGAGAAGGTTGCAGAGTCAGGAGGACATGCTCAAGGCCCTAAGCATCCCGCGTCACCGTCTCCGCGAGTGTCCTCAGTGGTTTCCCGGTGGGCCCGGGGTTGAACAGGCAGGGTGGTGTGGGATCACCTCACTCTCGGTGACTGGGGGTGACATTAACACAGCACAGAGATAATCGGGGCAGAGCAGGAAAGTGTAACGAGTCTGGGTCCTTGAAGGTAGATGTGGGACCCCCGCCCTGCACAGGCCCTGGGGAATAAGACCAGTATTTCTGCCCTCACTTCCTAAGGTCTCGGGAGGGTCGAAGCCCAGACGCAGGGAGGTTTGTGCAGGTTTCTGGGGCAAGTCGGAGGTGCAGATGCACCTGGCCGTCAGGACTGTGTTCACTGACCACCGCCCCTCCTCCACCCGAACACCCTCGCACCTGCCGTTCCTTGCTGCTGCTCCGCGGCCGGCCCACCACCGGGAAGGTGAGGTGGCCAGCGGGGCAATCGGCCTGCAGCCACCTACCAGCTGGTCCTTTCTTCCTCAGAAAACCTTTGGCTTTCAATCCTGACTGCCGGTGTTTAGGTGCAGCCTGCCGGCGTTATCTCGGCCGGCGGCTGCTGAGGGTTGGTGGGCTACAGCCCAGCCAGGAGGCTTCAGTACATCCCTGTGAGCTGGGCTTCCGAACAAGGGGGGGCTCTCTGTCAACATGTCCCCTCTTCACCCCGCCAGGGAAGTGAGCGTGTAGCTGGCTCGGCCTCAGGAACTTGTAGAGCAGAGGTGCCAGCATCCTTGCCCCCAAGCTTGCCCTGCACAGGGCACCAGCCCAGATTCATGATCCCACCTCTGACCCCGCCCACTCTTCCCTCCCAGCCCAGAGAACTGTCACTAAGTACACTGCTAGGGAGGAGGCAGCGCCATCCAGTTTTATTAGTCTCATTAAAGGGTTTCAGCAGAATAATCCATAAAAGCCAGGAACTGTTGAGGAAGGTCACTGTCTGCCCCGCCCACCAGGCTGATCCACATGGTTGTCCCCACTGGCTGGCAGGCAGAAGCCGGAGTTCCCCAGCCTCCCCGCAAAGGTACAGCCCCACTCTTCACCCGCCTATTGCCCACTCCGTGGGTCCCACCCCGTGCCGCCCTCAGATGCACCCATGCACCCTCTCTCAGGGAGGCAGAGAGGCACAGGCAGCCTGGACCGGGGGTGTCCTGGTGGTGACGGGGGGCTGCAGCCGCGGAAATGAGCATCGTCTGTTTTCTGACACTAGGAGTAGCCTGGAGTCTGGGAGGCCCTCTGGAAGGATCTGGGTCCCTGTGTTCCTAAGAGAATCTACACAAAAACCCAGCAGAACCAGGGGCCGAGCTCAGAGCTGGCAGGAGCCAGGAAGGGCCACCAAAGCCCTCGGGCTCGGGAGCAGATTTGGAATTCAGACACGTTCTGTTTCCAGGGAGAGGGCTGTAATTTGAGGAAGAAGATAAAAGCAGTGTTTCAAAGCAGCACTGGTGTGGTTGGCCTCACTGCCCTGACCTGCGGGCGGCCCTGTCTGTCACCCCCCAGCCCCCCCCTCCCCGAGACGAGGTGCTCCCCACTGAGACAGCACAGCCACGAGTTCCCTGGGCAGGAGCTGCCTCCAAGGGAAGGGGCGGCTGCTGATGGGTTGCTGTGTCCCCAGAAAGCATCTCCTCCCCACCCTGGCTGGGAGGTACAGACCACTGTCAGCCCTCACACCTCCCCCAGGCCCCAAACAACCTCAGCACCCAAACTTCTTCTAAACAGCTGCAGGCCACGGCCTTGGCTGGTGTGAAGGACTCAGGGTTTGGTTGCCGTTCCTGCTGCTTGTGGTTGAGAAAGGCAGACCACCTCCAGTCCAGGCAGGTTGGGGTAAGGGCCCATAGAAGGCAGAGGGACCCAAACCCTGACTGGAACCAAACAGCTGGCCTCTCGGGCATCCAGCACATGGATGACAGATCTTGGACGTCTCAGCCTACACCACTGTGTGAGCCATTGCCTGGAGCACTGTGTGCACAGGGCAAAACCCAGATGGCACTTCGGGAAGAAGAAAGCAGAGGCACAGGGAGATCCCTGGGTCTGTTCACCTGCAAGGCCATCTCGACGGGGACGCTGCGCAGGATGGGGCCTTGAGGCTCCACAGGAGAGACCATAGAGAGGGTGTGGGGACTTGGGCCCCTTCTTTGGTGGGGCATAAGGAGCCGATGACCTAAAATCAGGACAGCGAATGGTGTGGAAAGCCCTGATCCTCGTGCGTTAGGGCAGCAAGGGTGAAGAGCTGTTCTTGATGCTGGGTCTGTTGGTTTTCTAGAAGAAAGAAAACAGGACAAGGATTAGAGATCGGCGTAGCGCTGTGGAGGGAGGAAACCGCGTCCGCACACGTCCGGAGGCTGCTTTGTCTTCGGGGCAGGATGCACGGTGATGCAAGAAGCTGCCTGCAGAAAGCACATGGCGAGAGCCTTCATACTTTACTCTTCGGGGACGGTGCCTGGGAGGTTTGGCTCTAATCCCAGTGGCAGGCATAAAAGTGTTTGATGTAAGTTTGCAGCATTAGATGCTATGTCATGTGTTTTGAAAACCACACGCAGAAAATTGTATAGACAGAGCTGGAAAAATCTTAAAGTGATATTGGAAATCAGACATGAATTCTGACAGCATTTTTTTTCTTTAGAAAGAAAACATGGATTTGAAAGGTTCTGTGACAGCTTGACCACAACAATAACCAGCTGGCAAAGTGATCACCTCCACGAATAACATTCTAAATTGAGTTGCAATCAGTGTGGAAAAGTATAAATCTGTGGTCCATTTTGGAGCCAGACATAGGAGTTATAGTCTAGGAACTATAAACAGCCAGGCCCAAGAAGCACTCAGGTGTCTCCTGGAAGTTTGGTCACACCTGTCACCTAAGGGCCCCTGGGAGGAAGTGTATGTGGTATTCGACAGCCTCCTTGTTAGTCTCCTGTAAGGACGGGTGTGTAAAATGACCCATGTTCTCTGCAGAAGACAAGGCCTGTCCGTCTCGTCATTCACTGGTCTGTATGACCTGGTGTATATGACTCAAATCTGGGCAGCACACCGCCTGGCGGCCTTAGACGGAGCCCGGGGTGGTGCGTGTCGTATACGGTCCATCGCTGTGGATTTGGCTAGAGGCTGTGCGTGTGTTTTGGTTATTCGTGGCTGCTGCAGAAAAAGCAGTCCATAAAGTGAGGGGCTGTCACTGACGGTGGCGTGATTATATGGCCTCGCCGCGCAGATCTATCAGCCTGGCACTTTCCTGCTTGCTGCTGGGTTTTCATAAGGTGCAGCTCAATGGCATTCTTGCTTAGTGAGTAATTTTAATTTGTGCATCTGGAGTGATAGATCTGGGGGTGTTAGCGGCAGCAAAGAGCCCTCCCTCACCCGCTTCCTGCTGCTGTGCCACCGTGCTGTCTTCTCTGCCATCCGTCTGTGGCACCCGCCAGTAACTAAACACCTCTGGCCGGGAGAGCTTCCCGCTCTTTTAGTAAAATGCGTCATCAAATGGAAGGAAAATGATTCCAATATATCTTCATATCTTCTTCCCATTGGGCCAAACTAAGTAACATCGCCCAACATTGTATTTTTAACGTGGGACCATCCTGTGTGTGTGTGTGTGTGTGTGTGTGTGTGTGTTGATGGTGTCGACTCCCAGGGGGCTTCACAATGAAAAGAATGTCCTACTGGCCCCGCCTCTGAAAGGCATTGATCTGGGCTGCGTTGTTGTTGGTTATTTTCTTTGTTTGATTGGTTTAAAATGAAAATCAATGGTGAAGACGTGTTCAGATACCCCCCAAAGTGTTAAGTTGCTACTTCTTGTACTCGCAGCATCCTTATTTATTACAGAAGCTGTTAGTATGTTAAATGCGTGATCACCCTCCCTTGTAAAAGCACTTTTGTCCCCACAGGGGATGTCAGTGTCTTTGAGGCCCTTTTCTTTCCGAGGCGCCGCCCGACACTGAATTTTGATGATCTGATGGGGTTTGCTAAGAGTAGCAACTTAAATAACAGTTTGGGGCTGTTTGAAACGTCTCCATTGGTTTTTATTTTTAATCAGTTGCACTAACAAAATAGTCAGCAAAAACTAAACCCACCTGGCTTGTCTCCTGGTTTAAATAGATGCACAGTGACTGTCTCTTTCTGTGGTCACTGGGTCGATATTAAGCGGAAGTTCCAAAAACCTGAGTAGGGTTTGCTTTGAAAGTCGTAACTCTGCAAAGGTGCCATGTTCTATATTCCGCGTATTGTTAACAAAGGCAGGTTGAGATGCTTGGAAAGCGCCTTCTCCAGGACTCGCCTGCTGGAAACGGGAGCTCGGACGGTGCAAACAGCAGGGCAGCCGTCTGCGCTTATTCATGGCACCTCTGCTGGATGTGGCTGAACACGCGTGTTGGGGAAACCTCATGGGACCCACAAGGAAATCACAAAGCAACGGCTGAGTCCTGTGCCGGCAACCAGGAGGACTGTGAGCAGCTCTTACCCTCGTCTGTAAAAGAGGCGGAGGGAGGGAGGTCCATCTATGCTCCTGAAGGCCCGTTCTGCTTTACTGCAGGTCACACAGCTAACTCCTCATCAGTGCCCTGTCAGAGCGCAGAAGCACCCTCTCCGGGCACGAGACTTTCTTCTGCTCCCTTGCAGCTTGACGTTTCCCCACAAGGCTAGCCACCTAGAACAGGCGCCCTTCAGCATCCACCACGCATGGGAGGCCAGCTGTCCAAAAGCAGTGCTGTGCTGCACTGGCTGGTTTGGCTCAGTGGTTTCAATTCCTGGTCAAGGGCACATACTTGAGTTGCAGCTTCGATCCCCAGCCCTGGTCAGGGTCGTGCAGGAGGCAACCAATAGATGTGTCTCTCTCGCATCTATGCCTCCCCGCCCCTCACTGCTCCTCCATGTGTTCACCCAAAATCACAGCAGGAAAAAGTGTTAATGTCAGAGTCAGGTCAACTCTGTCAGGTTGTTTTGACTTGAAAGGAATTGCTCCATTTAGGTAAACTTTGCAAAACAGAGATGAAAATGTTTCAGAAGAGCCACGGAACAATTTAGAGGAGATTTTCGAGTAAAAATAATTGTACTCAGTGAAATAAATGTCAGATTTCAGATCTTCTCCCCCAGATAATTTGGGGGAGAGATGGATTATGACAGTATTTCATAATTTTATACTTGCAGCTTTAATTATGATTATTTCAAATGTTCAGAGTAATGAGTTATGTAAAAGTGAATGTCTGTAACTTTACAAGTAGAACCCAAAATTTCTCCTTCCCCAAAAATACCCCTGGGAAAGACATTAAGACAGGTTGCTGCCCCTTCCACGGCGATTAGCACATAACGTGTTTCCTAGGGCGGTTTCCTGACGTGAAAGTCAGGTTTTGTAAGATCTAGTCCTTATTGTGAAGCTCATGTTATCTTATTACTAAAGCTCATCACTAACACAGCATGCTTACTCAAATAGTCAGTTGGCTGTGAAAATGAAAGGGGCAAAAAGATAGCATTATGTATTAGTGGGTAAAAATTACCTCCAAATCTTCAGGCTCACACGTAGATCGACTGTTCTGACTATTTTTTATATATTTCATTTCAGCCGGACTGCAAGTTCTGAGTCTGGAAATATTATTTAAGCACCAAATCTCAGACCTTAATGTTGCCTCCTAGAGCACCGTAGCGCATGTGCACATCCCATGTGGACACGTGTGCATGTACACACACACCAGCCTAGGCACACACACCAGCACTCTGACCCATTCCCACTACCTCCCTCTGGACGTCCACCCAGTTACACTGGTCTCTTAATTCAAGGCTAAGGGAACAGAAGCGTCTGCCTTCAGCAAACACTCACAGACAAAGATTCCCATGAAAACCAAACAAAAAGGCGATAGAAAGGGAAAATGGGAGATATTACATTTTTCATGAGAGCCATTGATCCAAAGCTTTCAGGCTTTGGGCTCGGGGTGGAGCTTTCTTGCTGACCCATTAAAGTCTCATTGGAGGGACTTGGCAAAAACCCGAAAATGTGATGCCAATGAGTTTGAAAAAAATTGCCCAAAAGAGCAAGAAAATGGATGCATGTATGTGGTGGGAAAAGCAATGATTAAGAAAACCTAATACTTTTTATTATTTTATATCTTTGCTGCTGAATTTTAGGAATGAATGGCTGTTATCTTAGTGGGCCTGTGTCCAGTAATTCCGAGCAGGAAAACATCTGCCAAACCTGAGGGCATAGTGATCACAAAGCCCACGTCTCGTTTTCGCTCTATTAGACCAAATACGTCTCTTGTATTCAATAATGTGTTGCATCTAGACTCATCTACAAAATTTTGTGTACCATAAAAATAATGACTATGAGTTATCTATTATCTACCATTTATTTATCTACCTATCCATCTGTCTTTTATCTATCATTTATCTATTATCCATTTTTTTCATGTTTAGAAACATCTGTATAACAAGTGTTCTTACACATTTTGTTTTTATTTTTGAAACATATTTGATGGGTAACTGTGTAAATGTAAGGTGTACAACATGTTGATTTGATGTATTTGTATATTGTAATTTGATTGCCACTATAGCAACAGTTAGCACCTCTATCACATTACACAATTATCTCTTTTTTTTTTCAGTGGTAGGAATAATTAAAATCTCCTATCTTAGCAAGTTTGAGGATTATGTTACGTTATTGTTGTCTATTTATAATCTATCATCTATCTATATTAATCTGTCATCTATTATTTATCTTCTGTCTACCTATATCCATATTCCTCAGAGATTGTCTGAAACATAATACATGCTGAATAAATGAATGAAATGCTTAATAAAAATGAATGTGTGGCCAGCCGGTATGCTCAGTGGTTGAGCGGTGAGCCATGCACCAAGAGGTCACCAGTTCGATCCCTGGTCAGGGCACATGCCCAGGTTTTGGGCTTGATCCTCAGTAGAGGCGTGCAGAGGCAGCCGATCAACATTTCTCTCTCTCTCCCTCTCCCTGCTTCTCTCTCTAAAAAAAAAAAAAAAAAATGAATAAGTGAGTAAATGGATGATGAATAAAAAAAATAAACAAGCTCGACTGGAACAAAGAGTAGCATATGTATAAAAACAACAGACTAGAAGTGGAAATATTTAGGATTTAGGCTGACATGATGGTGAGACCAGGGTGTGGAGGGTCTAACTAGGTTTCAGAGGAGATTAAACCCCGGGTGAAGACTTCTGACCTTATTCCTGTGATCATTACATCATTGGCTGTTTTGGAGAAGGTAGGAGCCCCTGGAAGTTTGGGAAATACAAGGCTGACGTAATGTTACTATGTAAATGAAGAACAGAGGATCGAAAACTTCTCTGTGTACGGGAAGTGCCTTGTGGTCAGAACACTGGACCTGGCTACAAAGAGACCCGCACCAGACAGAGCCTCAAGCAGGCCCTTGACTCACACCGAACAGGAGGTGACGAGCTCCGTTCAGAGGCCTCTCCCTTGCTCACCCTCACAAAGCCGCGGCCCAACTCCAGAGAACCGTGCTGGTGCCGACCTCCCGCATCTGGAACGGGACGCCAAGACTGCTTTCTCTCTCTCTTTACGTACCTGAAATGTATGGTTCTACTTAAAACTTCTTAGGATTAAAATATTATTTTCAACTTCTACATCAGGTATGTAAGTGGATAATCATTTGTTAATATTGTTAACGGATTTGTCATCTGATTACATAGCGGTTCACACATAACTGCCATACTTTACCGGGTGAAGAACACAAATAAAATGGTGAATAATAACCACAGCTCACTTCAGATTTCATCCTTTAGCCTTGTTGACTTGCCAATAGACACGTGGATTGGGGGCTCTTATTAATGAGGGGGTGACAGCAGCCAGCAGAGAGGAGAAGACGGAGCTGATAAGCACCCTCCCTTCCACCCTGTCCGTCTCAGCTGGGGGAGCAGGCTGTCCTGGTTCGTGTAGGAGATCAAGACTTAAAACAGACCTGAAAACAGAGCTTAAAGGCTTCATAACCAATAACATCATAATCCTCACTCTAGTGAGAAGTCGTTAACACCATGAGGAAAACAGAGGAACACACGGGGCCGTTACAGTAGGCGGTGGGATCCACAGCTGCGGAGGGACCCTCCTCACGCATTGCAGGGGCACCCTCTGCACCACACGCTCCATGTGAATGTTCTACGTCGGATGAACACCCTATGGGGGCTGCAGAGAACCAGAGGTCAAGTGCACTGGCTTAACAGCGAAGGTAACATGTTTGAAGGAACAGGAAAACCAGGGTTGCTGATAAGAGGAACTTGCAGTAGAGACTTCGAGTGTGAGACTCCCCATTACACAAGGACACACATTGAGGGACAGAAAGAGAAAGGAGCCAAGAGAACACAAGATGGGAAAGTGATACCTGTCATAGAGAAGAGAAGGAGCTCTGAGCTTGAAAACGTGTGGAAGCGGAATTGTCCTGATCCTCGGTGAGCAGGAAGTTCTCTCGTCCACCCACTGCCATGGACGCGGGTTCAACAGCAGGCCTCTGTAACCGGTGTGACTGGTGTGCCGGGACCTCCTTGCCGTTGAAAGCTTTCGTCCTAGGGGAGGGGTCCTGTGACTGCCTCTCGAGAGGACATAGGTTGATTATCAACCCGACTGTGTGAAAACGAAACTTGTTGCTCTCGGCGCCTTCAAACGTGAGGCTGAGGAACGGGAGCACCGGGTGTCCTGCACACAATTCGAACAGGCGCCGAGCAGCTGTCTCCACCCTAAGTGACGGTTGGAACCGCTGTGCAAGGAATGGCTCCAGGCCACGGCGTGGCTGTTGGAAATGCCTTTCTTTTTCTCAGCCAGCCTATGGGGTAGACATTTTTAACTCAGGGTTATGTATGAAGACACGGAGAATTACAGAGATTTTTTTTTAAGTATCCAAGATTGTACAGGTCATTAGTAGCTGAGCGAGGATTTGTAGTTGGGTCTGTTGGGCCTCAAAACCTTATTGTTAACCACTGCATTTTACTGCCAAAACATACATGAATTCTATGAATAATTTCCATGACTAATGTGTAGTTTATACAGCCATGTAACCCAGCCTACGGGACCCTGTGTCTTTATTTGTTGAGCACATTTGAACAGTAATAGCAAATCCCCTCAGGTGGTTCAGTTTCTATTGTGACTGGTATTTTTTTTTAATCCTCACCCATGGGTATTTTTCCATTTATCCTCAGATAGAGTGGGAGGGAGGAAGAGAGAGATGGAGAGAGAGAGAGAGAGAGAGAGAGAAACATTGACGTGAGAGGGACACATTGACTGGTTGCCTCCCACACACCCCCAACCAGGGCTGGGGATGAACCACAACTGAGGTACGTGCCCTTGACTGGAATCGAATCCATGGCTCATTGGTCCATGGGCTGATGCTCCAGCCACTGAGCCAAACAGGCCAGGGCTATTGTGACAGGTTTTGAACTAACAGAATCAAAACTTAAGGAGACAGTGGAGCTTGACCTGGACAAACGCCCTTGACCTTTCTGAAAAGTATTCAGCCACATTAAGCATTTTGGTTTAAATCATAGTGTTGTCTTAGTCTCAGGAATGGACAAGGTCAAAGCACCATCTGAAAAGTTTGCATCTTAGTGTCCCGTATTTAGTAAATACTTAAGTATTGTTTGATCTCATCTCATGTAGAAAATGGTTCCTTCTCCGAGAAATCCTGAAGTAATTTTTCTTTCATTTTCTTCCTGTAGGAAGTGACCTAATGTAGAGCGACAGTAACTAACTAACTTGGTTTAACAGTCTCACTCCTCAACCAAAGAGCAAACACTTTAAACAAGCTGGTTCCTACCCCTCTGTACTGGGAAGGTCAAAAGATGGACAGACAAGAGCTCGGTACCTGGTGAGGGCTCTCTGCATCCATTTTCCAGCCTGGGTCATTTGCTTGTCATCATGTTTTGGAAAGAAGGGTAGGACCCAATGTCTTTCTTCTCTAAACTTAACTTTCTGTCTGTTTTTTAAAAATATAGTGTATGCCCCTGGTAAAAAATCTAGATCATTTAGTGAATAATGACTCAGAATCTCACCACCCAGATGTAGGTGTTTTTATAATCCTGGTTCATGTCTTTCTAGATATATTTTTATGCATACACATACATGCATAATTACTATAAAAATAGGACCATACAATGCATGTCATCCAGTAATAGAATTTTTAGCCTAATAATATAATATATAAACATTCCTAAGTGAACTCGTTATCAAGATAGAAGGTTGCTCATTCTCCTTTGCATGGATACAACCTAACTTAGTTCTCATTGGTTATTTCTACTGCTTATACCTTTGGGTCTTGTGAGCAGTACTGGCATGACAATTCTCAATGTCAATTTATACAATTGCTTTCTTTGGCGAAATTCCAAGGAGCAATCCCTGGCTCAAGAACAGCACCGGCACTACGTGGCATACTCTGCCAGGGCATTTCAGCCTCAGCAAAGACATCTCCAGTGGGTAGAATGTAGCCTATGGGGCAATTATGCGAATGCTCTATAATTACTTTTCCAGGAGAGCCAAGGGAGGAAAGAGAGACAAAATATATGGAAGATGGAAACATTGTTGGGTCCATGGTTTTGGTCACATGCTATGGAAAACCTCAAATTCTGGAGACCATGACTCCTTTGTGGTCTATAATGAACATATGTCAGTGGAGCCCAGAGCAGCAAACATGGGCTGGAGGAGGGCCGTGTGTACCATCTGACGTCGTTCTAGATCTCAGCAGGATACTGGAGACTAGGTAACTGTCTCTGGCTCAGCTTTAGGCGTCTCCCTGTCTGGCTTTCAGATACATACATGCAAAGGTCTGATTTCATTCAGCACATCTTAAGAGAGTTTCAGGAATATATATTTCTCGTCAGAAGAGTTGATGTGTAGGACATGGTTTTAATAGGCTACATGCTGAAACACTATACAAATTTATGTTTTCAGAGATGCTGTGGGTATTCCATGGCATAAGACATATTAATGGATACAAATTAAAAAACAAAATTTAGAAAAATTATTATATAACTATTTTTTTATTTTTATTAATTTATTTTTGCTACAGATGTTTCTCCTTTTCCCCCATTGATACCCTCCTCCCAGCCTCCATCACTCCCACCTCGTCCCCAGCATTGTTGTCTATGTCCATGGTTACGCATACATGCACGTAAGTTCTGCGGTTTATCTCTTCCCTCCCCCCGTCCTCCTCTTCCGAGGTTTGTCAGTCTGTACCCTACTTCTACATCTCTGGATCTATTTTGTTCATCAGCTTGTTTTGTTCATTATATTCCACAAATAAGTGAGATCATATGATATTTGTCTTTCTCTGATTGGCTAGCTTCGCTTAGAATAATACTCTCCAGGTCTCTCCATGTTGTCTCAAAGGATAAGAGATCTTTCTTTCTTACAGCTGTATAGTGTTCCACTGTGTATATGCACCACAGCTTTTTTATCCACTCATCTATTTATGGACACTTGGGCTGTTTCCAGATCTTAGTGATTGTAAATAGTGCTGCTATGAACACAGGGGTACATATATTCTTTCTGGTTGGTGTTTCAGGCTTCTTAGGGTATATTCCTAGAAGTGGGATCACTGGGTCAAATGGCAGTTCACTACATCAAACTAAAAAGCTTCTGCACAGCAAAAGAAACAAGTATCAAAATGGAAAGGGAACCCACTATATGGGAGAGCATAATTGCCAATGATGCATCAGATAAGGGGTTAATTTCCAAAATATATAGAGTACTCATACAACTCAACAAAAGGAAAACAACGCAATTACAAAATGGGCAGAAGACCTAAATAGACACCTCTCCAAACAGGACATACAAATGGCTAAGAGACATATGAAAAAATGCTCAACATCACTAATCATCAGAGAGATGCAAATCAAAACAACAATGAGGTATCACCTCACACCTGTCAGAATGGCCACCATCAACAATCATCATACAACAAGTGTTGGTGAGGGTGTGGAGAAAAGGGGACTCTAGTACACTGCTGGTGGGAATGCAGACTGGTGTAGCCACTGTGGAAAACACTATGGTGTTACTTCAAAAAAAATCACTAAATAGCCTTAGAAGTCATCCCTTGTCTTGGAATCCAACAAATCATCTAGGACTTGGGGTTTTGTTTTTGTTTTTGTTTTTTAGTAAGAGTGGTGGTAAAATTAAGATACATATCCAGCTTTTTTAGTCCATCTCTTTGAATCACTGCTTCTACTTAAGAGGAACAGAGGTCCCAAAATTACTTAGTCAACATGATATCTTCTGTTTTGATTAGAAGAATCCTGTATCTACGATTTTCATTGCTGGAAGTTCTTTTATGGGTGGGGCCTCTACACACCTAAGTATCACCTGCCATGTTTCATTTACTGTCTTATCCTTGATCTGATTTTAGCTTCACACTAAAAAGGCTTATTTCTTGGTGACTTAGTACTGAAAGACACTCAAGAAATATTTAATGAGCACCTACTATGTAATAGGCTCCATCCTCCACCCTGGAGCTGTACATAATTGTGGGGGAAATTATGTCCTTCTAGAGCAGTGGCTCTCAACCTGTGGGTCACGACCCCCTTGGGGGTCAAACAACCCTTTCACAGGGGTCGCCTAAGACCATCAGAAAACACATATTTCCGATGGTCTTAGGAACGGAGACACCGCTCCTCTATCCATCTCCAGGCAGGTCCGCCCACATGCAGATACGCCCACATACAACATGAGGAACCATATTAAAGGGTCGTGGCATTAGGAAGGTTGAGAACCACTGCTCTAGATCTTACATCTGGTCATTCAGATGAAGAAACAGAGATCTACTGAAATTAACTAGTTTCCTGGCCAGCTTATAGCAGAGCTGGAACCAATCTCATAATTCTCAGTGCTCTTTATACTGTTCTGTGTTACCGTGGGCTGGGCTCCCAGGATCCACATTATCCTGGGAAAGGGACTTCAGAAGGTTGTACACAGCATCCCGACAACGTGGCTAATTAATTTGTTAGCAAATTCAGAAGATACACTGACGGGGGAAATAAAAGAAGGAAATAATACATACAAAACACTTAAATCCCAAATATAAAAAAGCAAGTGGGTCCTTCTCCTTTCCCAGCACACAGAGAGTAGATTTGCCAAGCCAACTGGAATCACACGCTTAATACTTACAGGAGCGTTTTGCTGAGAATACCAGCTCCCATAATTGCTTTTCCCCAGAGAAAATTACAGCATTCCAGGATTCCTCTGCCTCACTTGGCTTGTAGTAAGAATTATAAAGAAGGACAAGTAAAATTTGCTTTTTGATATGAATTTGCTTAAATGATCTGAAGGAGAAAAATAAACGAGAATCGTTTTCTGTCCAACTTGCCATTTAGCAAAACCTGCTGTTTTCCAATAAAGGACAGCGGAAAGCACAGGTGACTTCCAGGGCCAGCATCTGAGTGGCATTATCGCGCTCTCACTGGGCACAGCTGCCTCCAACTTTGAATTTGAAATGTCCTAATGCAAACCCTCCCTCCAGCGTGCAGGGAGCCGGGGTCCCAGCATCAAGCCTCGCTCCTCACAACGACCTGGGGACGAGAGCCTGGACCAGCGGTGAGTGGAGTGGGACATGCCTGCTCGCTCCTGCTCCTGGAGATGAATAATGACTCCTGAAACGGAGCGTGTGTGAGGCTGAATCACAAACAAACAGGTTTAAAATAAACTACCTGGCGCGTCTCCCATTTGCTATCATCACGGAGACCTTTGAAATCCAGATGCCTCCTTCAGGATGTTTGCAAAGCCCTCTTGTTACCATTCCATGAGTAGTTGTTGTTGTTGTTGTTGTTGTTGTTGTTATTCTGGTATGTTAGTTCATTTTTTTCTTATTTCTGATATATCTCAGGTAGAAGGGTGCAGAGGGTCATTCATGAGGCTGCATTTCAGACAATGCTCATGCACGACCCCATTCAAATCCGTGCTTCTTTCCTGGTCCTTACTGTGGCATGAAACAGGATGTCATTGTCCTAGGAAATGAGGCCAACCGTTCCTTTCTAAGGTGTAGAACAAGTGACACCGTTAAAGAAGCAGATGTTCAGTGTGAAGGGATTGTGTCAAGGATGTGAGCTTGAGTAGTCCGCTGGCTGGATGCGTCTGAAGCCGGGCTCCACCTCGCACAAAGGGAGAAAGAAAAGAGGTTTCCTCTGCTGAGCCAGTCATTAAATAGAGTTGTCAGTTAAAGAGCTCTCTGGGCTGCTGTCATCTCCAGGAGGTGGGGGCAGACTCTCGGGCAAGGACTGGAGCGAGGTGGTTCATCTGGGGTGAGTGGGGAATGGGACAAGGAAGGAAGGAAGGGCAGCCAGTAAGGGGCACATCCACCCTCCAGGGGGCGTTGGAGTCCATCCTTCTGGAAAGACTGCAGGGCTCGGTGCAGACTGTGCCTCAGAGCCATGCCCGGAGGAGTTGGGTGTTCATGCACCAGCTGCCCTCAGGTCCGGTCCAGGCCCACTCTGCAGTCCTGGGGGCCCCGACGTGGCACAAGAGAAAAGCTCAGGCAACAAAACATAGGCGCACATAGATGCTCACCTTTCCCGTGGACGTGGGGAGGTGAGCTGTGGTGAGAGCACCTGCCACGAGAGGGATGCCCGGCTGAGTTCGATTTGGGCTTGGCCCCCAAATCTGAGGCTGGTTCAGATGCTCTACCCACAAATACGGAACCAGGACATGAAGACGGTCATGGGATTGTGTATTCGGTGTTGGGTAGAGAGGAAAAGGAAGGACGGAATGCGGGTGCAGGATAACATGGGTTCTCCTTACATCTCAGAAGGGAGAAATCGGCTCCCGAAAGCACCAGATAAGAACTGCATTGTCTCCACCAATGCCAACCAGACAGTGAGTGCCTGGCAGCTCCCTGATTTTTCTGGGGCTTAGATCTCGGTCACTTTTTCCTTGGGCCCCTGAGTGACACTGGCTGCAGGGACAGGTGGGCCCTCGGGAGCAGCCAGGGCAGTCAGGAGGTCAGTCCTGCTGTGGAAAGGGCAGAAGCTACACAGTGTCGCACTTCCTCAAGCTCTCGGCAGCAGGGTCAGTATTCACCGGTGTCTTGGCTACATGGGGACCTCAGGAGGATGTCCCTACAGTTTGTTCTGTGACCTGAGTTCTCCCCTGAGAACCAGCCAGAAAGCAGGAACAGGTGTGATTGAGGATAGAAACGGTCCTGGTAGCAGCCAGACACACGGGATTTCCTCCTGAAACCAGACAGGTGTGTGCGCACCTGAGTGCAGGCTCCCATGGCTGCGGGCTCACCTGTCAACAAATGCACCTCACTGTAGCAGGCAACGCACCGGTGCCTCCAGGCTCCCGGGAAGGGGGCGGGAAGGAGGTGGTGGTGGTCCAGACCCCCTCTGGCTTCCTGAGGCCGAGCCTCTGGGTCCTGCCTGCTCGCAGTCCCCCCTTTCTTCTCTTTCCTAGTGCTGGGCTATCACTCCTGCTCCGCAAAGCCTCCGGCTAAAATTTAATTTGAACGTGGTCAGTAGTTTTGTTTTCAGGTACAAAACAAAGGCTTTTGGTTCTTGTCAGCTATCAGCACGTGCTCGTATCCTGACCTTTCCATAGGGTTCTCTGGCCTCTTTTTCTGTTCTCTTTCGCTGTTGTGACCTGACAGGTGTCCCCTGCCTTGAGGTGTGAGAGCTGCCCCTTTCTCAAGGATAAGTGCTAAAACCCAAGGCGTTACTTCCCTCCGGCTCTGGCTCCCGGCTCCTGCAACACAGCCAAATTTTGTAATTTTCCATGTATTTGGCATGGTGTAAATACCTCTTCATAAAGGATTTCTTATTCTCACATCATAAAACCCCTCAGACGCTGGAATTCCTCTTGAGGCCTGTGTGAAAGCAGTAGCTGTCAGCCATCCATGGCTCCCCAACCCTAATCAAAATTAAATAACAATTTTTAAAACACCATTTCACTTTATTTTTCAGTTACAGTCAACATACCAAATTATATTAGTTTCAGGTGTATAGCACAGTAATTAAACATTTATACAACTTGCAAAGTGCTCACCCTGATAAGTCTAGTTTCCATCTAACACTATACGTGTTTATTACAATATTATTGACTGCATTCCCTATGCTATACTTAAATAATAGGATTTTAAATTTAGTTTCTTAGTTTCACCGGTCACATTTCAAGCACTCGGTAGCTACATGTAGTTGGTGGCCACCACACCAGATGGCCCCAGACGCAGAAAGGTCTATTACTGCAGAAAGTTCTATCAGTAACTCTGGTCCAGGTTGAAATAGTATCCTACCAAAGCACGAACATTAGATGGAAAATATTTTCCAGATAATGGACATTTTAAAAGCCATATTCAGAACCACATGGTCATTGAGAGACATGAAAATTCCTAATTCATTTCTTAGTTAAATGATTGGAAAGCAATTTAGAATTAATGGCTGTTACACTGAAATAAAGATGTACCTTAGATGGATTCCTAGACTATTATCCCAAAATAGTAAGTCCATTCTTGTGAATATTTGGAAGTGCTCTGTATCAGCAATATCAAATATATTTTCATACATTTATATACCTCTGCTAGTTTGTTTAGGTGCCATCTGATTCAAAACTCTAACTCAACTAGTCATTATAGGATAAAAAGAGGGCATAATTGAGGGTTGAATGATAAAAGCAAGCCAGAGAGCCCAGCCAGTGTGGCTCAGGGGATTGAGAGTCGTCCCATGGACTGAGAGGTCCTGGTTTGATTCCTGGTCAGGGCACATGTCCAGGCTGTAGGCTCAATCCCCAGTAGGGGGCGTGCAAGAGGCAGCCGATTGATGTTTCCCTCTCACATTAGTGTTTCTCTCTCTCTCTAAATCAATAAACACATTTTTTTTTTTTAAAGGAAGCCAGAGAGAGTTGGCAGAGCACCAAAATATGCTCAAGAGCACTGGCCGGTTGCTCAGTGGTTAGAGCGTCGGCCCGTGAACCAAAGAGGCTCGGGTTCAGTTCCCACTAAGGGCATGTACCTCGGTTGCAGTTTGTTCCCAGCCCCGGTTGGGGTTGTGTGGGTGGCGACCACTCGGTGTGTCTCTCTCACATCGTTTCTCTTTCTCTCCCTTCCACTCTATCTAAAGATGAAAGCAAAAATGTCCTTGGGTGAGGATAAAAATATGTATGTGTGTGTGTGTGTGTGTGTGTGTGTGTGTGTGTGTGTGTGTATGCTCAAGAGTTAAAGGGCTTTAAACACAAATCAAAAGTTTCTCAGCCATCAACATAGAGAGGAAATTTGATGAGCTATGATTTCTGTATTGATATGATAAAACTATGCCATTCCATGGCCCTTCCCCCTCCAGCAAAGCTATTAATCACTCGTGCCACCAAGTCTCTACACACAGTCCCTGAGCTCCTGAGCTGGACACTGAAGACATTACAAATTCACAGCAGCCACACGGAAGTCACTGGCCCTCACCACCACCCCCAGATGGGTGCTTCATGATGAAAGACTCTCACTCAATTAGACTTATATTACTTCTTTATATATTTTGGATATTAGCCCCTAATTTGAGGCATCAATTGCAAATAACTTCTCCCATTCAGTAGGCTGTTTTTTTGTTTTGTTGCAGGTTTCTTTCACTGTGCAGAAGTTTTAATTTGATGTAGTTTCATCCATTCATTTTTTTTTTTTTTTTTTTTACTTCCCTTGCCTTTGGGGTCAAGTTCACAAAAACCCCCTCAGAAACCAAGGTTCGTAAATGTACTATATATGTTTTCTTCTGTGTATTTTATTGTTTCAGGTCTTACATTTAAGTCTTTAATGTATTTGAGTGGTTTTTGTTTTTGTTTTTTTTGTATGGTGTCAGATAACAGTCTACTTTTATTCGTCTGCATGTGGCTGTCCAGTGTTCCCAGCACCATTTGTTGAAGAGGCTTCCCTCTCTCCATTGCATATTCTTGACATCTTTATCAAACATTAGTTGTGGCCCTGGCCAGTTTGGCTCAGCGGTTAGAGCGTCGGCCTGCGGTCCGGAGAGACCCGGGTTCGGTTCCCGCTAAGGGCACGTACTTTGGTTGCAGTTTGTCCCCGGCCCTGGTTGGTCGTGCGGGTGGCAGCCACTCGATGTGTCCCTTCACGTCGATGTTTCTCTCTCTCTCTCTCCTTCCTCTCTCTCCCTCCCACTCTATCTGTACAAAAAAAAAAAAAAAAAAGGAAAAATATCCTCGGGTGAGGATAAAAAAAAAAAAAAAAACATTAGTTGTGTACATATGTGCGGGTTTGCATTTGTGCTATTGGAGCAAGCACTGCATTTACTTAGAAACCACACCTGGAGCAGCAGAGCCAACCACAGCCCCAGACTCACCCAGGGAAAAGGGCCCTGAACTAAGGTGGAGAAGCCAGGCTGCTGGACACATAGTGTGACCCCACGTGATCTACTGGTGATGCTGTGTCAGGGAACATGCTTGATTTTCATCCGGGGTCCATGCAAAATCACCTTAGAGCTCTATCGCTGAGCATATGGAAGAGCATTTTTAGTTCTACGAGTCATGAATTGGTGGGTTTCTTGAAGCTCAAGATTAAAACAGGTCAGTGTTCAGATAAACTCTCAAGTGCATTTCACAGGAATCAGTTGGGCGCTCTCGTCTGTTCGGTGGCTCTTGGACGCCTGCCCACTGTGCACAGCCCCTGTGAGGGATCCAGAGGGGAACGGGACAGATGGGGAACGCTGTCCCAGCCTGGCGAGATCAGCGCCCGCCCCACTCCGTTCCACTGAAATACGAACAAACCGTGGCAGGCCTCCTGCTGAACTTCTCCCGGAATGACAGGCAGCCCAGCCTTCGCCTGTCCGGAGTGTGCGCCAGAGCTTTGGCCTGTGAGAAAGTGTCATCAGCTGAAGAGATAGAAATTGGAGGACAAACAACGTGCTTTGGGATCATGCACTCGTGAATTTAAATCCAACCCTTCTACTTAATGTCGCAGGAACTTTATTTCTCCAGAACCAGCATCCACTCTTGGAACTTCAGCTTTTTCATCTATGAAATGGAGGAGATGACGCCTCCCTCACTCAGCTGATCGGAGGATGAGACTGCTCATGCCAGGCACGGGGTCTGCTCCTGGTGCAGAGAGGGCGTTACCTTTCTTCTGCATGGGCTGTCAGTTCATCTTCGTGTTTGTCTCTCACGTCTTTTAGGCCTTTGCTCACAGGCTCACCACAGGTCACAGGTGTGCCCCACCCCAGCCCCAGCACTCCCAGTCTAGTTAGCTTTGCTTTTCTGATCTCCAAAGGACATATTGCACAGACATCTATGCACACACCCACGCGTATGTGCACACACGTGCATGCACAAGCATGCACACATAGTCTACCTCTTCTAACTAAAAGGCAAGCTACATGAGAAAAAAAAATCCCACTGTTTTGTTCACTGCTTTTCCCAGGCATGAGACAAAGCCTACCACAGGGTGGGTGCTCAGTAAATTTTCTTAAATTAATGAAAGCTGTTCTTATAAACAATCTTACAAACAAGCTGCTGAAATTAGGTACTCAGCTTAGTATGCACCAATATTTTAAATGCACCTAAAAACATCCACCCTCCCTCCAGGAATACACACAAGCAAACAGGACAAAACAAACAAAAGAAGAAAGAAAGAGGGGAAAAAAAAAAAAACCCTTTGGAATCAAGAGTTTATTCTAACTGATAGTTAATTATTACTAATTTTATGGCAAAGGTTTCAGTGTTCAGGTTTCGGTTAGTTCTTGTGAAGAAGTGACTCCAATAGGGGAACTATTAGTCCAATATTAGTAATAATTATTATAGAATCATAAGGGGCCTTAAGGTATCATCTATTCCATCCTTCATCTTCCAAGATCTTCAAATAGGTTTGTTAGTATGAAATTCAAAACAGAAACTATTCCCACAATTAGCCTGATAGCTCTGAAATCTGAGTTTCAGTTTGAAAATAATCATTTCCCAGGAAGTGTCTCCAGTGGCTGAAAACAATAGTTAGAAGCAGCTTCTGCAGATGGGGTTTGAAGACAGTGGAACTTCAGAAACAATTCAAACATTAACACACAATTTTCAAAAGGTCTGGCCTTGACTTAAGGAAAAGATAAAATAGCCGTGCCTGCAGTTCCATATCATGGAAAAGGCTTGAGCCGATACCCCTTTAAAGGTCTCCGGTCGCAGTCATTTAAATTCCCTTTCCCATTCCACAGCTGCTACAATGTTTTCCAAGAAGACTCTGGAGCTTAATTTGGATTTGAGCACTTCTGAGCCTGCACGGACCTAATGAGAAACTGCGCATCAGCAGTCTGGTACCACTTACACATCCTTTCCTCAAACAAATAATCTAATACCTCTTCTGTGAGTCAATGAATTTATTAAAGACAAATAGTCAGTCCCATCTGCAAATCCTGCAGAATCCAGCATTTTGACTAAATGACATTTAGCCAAGTTGTAACTCTAATGGCAAAGAAAACAGTCTCAGCTCAGTCCTTAACCCTCCGTCCCACGGCGAATATCATTTCCAATATCCTGCACAGATTCTTTGAAGGGTTTGTGCCTGGCAGGCCCCAGAGAGCTGCTGCAGGATTAGTTAATAGTGAGGATGCATCAGGCTAAATTTATGGGTAATGGTCTCCCCTGATGCCATAAAAAAAAAATTTAAAAGGAGGCCCCCAAAGAATGTTTTATCAGGTGTGGTGATGCGCCCTCTCTGACGGAGAGGCCATAAAATCATATGAGCGACCCCCAGTGGGATGTGTTTACCAATGAAACTAAAGAGATAGATCATCTTATCCAGGAATGGCATCTTAGTTCAACATACGGTTGCTGTTAGCCCAAAAAACACACTAATCATCCCGTGCATGGCACGAAACCAAAGCAGGAAACCAGCACAATTATCGGAGTCTGTATGGACCCAGCCCCCCACAGGATGCGCTGGAACGTGCTCTGTTTATGGACTGCTCTTCCTCTTCTGTCGTGGTGGGGTCAGAGGCACAGGAGAGGGACTGGCCCTCTGCTGAGCTGGGGTTTAGGGGAGGGCTTGCGGGAACTCTGCAGACTTCTGCTGTCCACTGAAATTCAGACTGATTTCTCAGAGGCTGGCAGCATGAGTGTGGCCTCTGCTGAGACCAGTGTGAACACAACGTTGTCAGTCTGCACTGTCTGCAGTTGACCGTGAGAGGTTTTGTGTGGGTCTCAAAACCAGCGTCTGGGGGCAGCTTGCTGGGTTCTTCTCATGTTGTAGATGAGGCAGCTGGGGCTTGCTGGTCGCCAGTGACTCATTCAAGCTAAGACTCACGTGGCTTGGGACTCTGACCGCATGCTCTTCCCTGTCCCATCATCGAAGGAGATGCTGAGTAAGCTTCTGTAGGATGCTGGTCCCAGAGAAGGAAGGATGTCAAACCACCAGTGATGCCTCTCCGTCCACTTCTGTTCCCCTCAAATGTATCTATTGATCAAAAGTCAGTAACATTCTCAAGGGCTGCCATAAGCCGTTTATAGATGTATAAGCAACTTCATTGGACTTTGACAAGCATGTGACTTAGGTATTTGTCTTTATCTCCAATGTGCAGTTCAGAACTGTGATGTTTAGAGACATTCCATGGCTTGCCTGAGGTCACACAATTAGTCAACACCCCTAAAATTAGAGAAAAGCTCTGAGAACGTGACTAGTGTCTGAACCATCAAAGAGCCACTGAAAACCCACCTGCCAGCCACAGAGATGACAGCGAAAGTGCTGTAGTTGGAGAGAGGCCCTGGGGGATGGCGCGTCCAGCTTTTCTTCTCACTGGCTCCCCACCCATTTGTGCCAGGAGAGCCACGTGAATACCAGTGACCACACCACCCGCCACGTTTCACTGCCCACGCCTGGCACAGTAACACATCGAGTCCGACACTCCTGAAGAGAACACCCTGTGTCCTGGCCTGTATCCCAGGCCAGCTGGAGGTAGGGCCGGAAGACACTCAATCATCTTTGTTTCCCTTCCCTGCCCGAGCTGATGCCTGAAATGTTACCCATGTTCGTAGATTTTAGTCCTTGTTGTGGGAAACCATCACCCCGATCAAGCGGGAGAAATCCACACTCCTCGTAGACCAGCCAGGCTGGCGCTGTGTCTGAAGGAGCTGAGCATGTAGACTTTCATCTGGGTTCCGAAGGCCGGAGGGACGGGGTGGGGCTGGCAAAGACAACAGAGCGCACGTCTACTGTGAAGCTCCGAGAGGCGGGCACTGGGCACCCTGCCTTGCGTGGCCTGGGTCTCTCTCCCCAGCTGCTCTAGGCTTCCTCCCTCCTAACTCCAGAGCGGGCATGTCTTCTCCCCTAAGATGGGCATTTCCTCCCTACCCCGTCCCCCCTCACCAGCAGGCTTCCCCTTCCACCACCCTACAGGTGAGTTTATTGATCACAGTTACTTTTCATCATTGGTCTCCTGCCCCAAACATCAGTTAGCCACTCAGTAGCAATTTAAAGGAGGAGGAAAGGGCCTGGCGGGTGTGGCTCAGTAGTTGAGCATCGACACATGCACCAAGAGGTCGCCATCTCGATTCCCGTCAGGTTCTGGGCCAAATCCCCAGTGGGGAGCATGCAGGAGGCGGCCAATCAATGTTCTTGCTCATCGATGTTTCTATGTCTCTCTCCCTCTCCCTTCTTTTCACTCTAAAATCAATAAAGGAAAAAAAAATTTTTTTAATAATAAAGAAGGAGGAAAGGATTCTTCAGCTCTAGGAGGTCAGAAACATTTCTGACCCAGATACTTGGCAGCCAGTTTGCTTCGTTTGACTGTGGTCTCTTGTGAAACAGACAAGATGATAAGCTCCAGCCCAGGGCTCGGGGACCCACCAGAGGACGCAACAGGACACCGAGGCCTCAGTAGATGTACCAGGATTAGCATCGCTGTCATTATTGGCACTGTTCTCTGTGTTTCTGGGGGAGCATGTCTAAACAGACTGCTGTTGAAATGAACACAGAGCCCAAGAAGAACCCAGAGTCTGTAGGCAGCTGGTCTCTCAGGTACTGAGATGCCTCTGCTGGTACTCATACTGAGGCAGAGGAATTGCACCGATGACCTCTCATCTCCTTCTAGACCGGAGACTAGTTGGGGAGCTCCCAGGAGGCATTTCTCCTAAAAATCATAAATACTGTAGACAGAATTTCTCTATTTCAGAAGAATTGCAGGAGGGGAACTTGAAATGAGCCGCTTGATGAAACTCAAGCTTTCATAAACAAATTCACGTGTCATTAAATTTCTACCTGACCAATAGTGCCTATTATTCATCTTTATGGGGAAAATATTGTAAAGAATCCTCACAGCAAGCAATGAGCATCCCTAATAGTTTGGACACACAGTATTTTACCCAGACGCAGCCATACAGATGATCAGCTTGAGAGTTAATGTGTGTTTTCATATAGTAAAAGAAATAACTGTTAGATAATTGTCAGACTGAGTTCTGATTTTGATATCAGGGATGAGGAATATCATAAAAACAATTACAGTAAAATTTTATTTATTTCCTTTTCTAACATGGCACACACCAAAAGAGAGATTGTACGGAGAGGCAGAGGGAGAGGGAGAGGGAGATAAAGGACAAGGGTTTGGGGTCTGCTTAATAAAAGAAGATGTCTGTTGAAAAGCAGATGGCGAGGAAGGAGACCGCAGAGCTGTGGGGTGCCGTGTAGCTGGCTGTCCCCTCCAGCAGGGAGCCCCGCTTTAGTAGTTAGAGCAAATGACTCAGGGCTGGAAGGTGCTTGGGTTCCAACTCAAGCAGAACGAGCTTTGCAGTGGGAAGGTGTGTGTGTCAGAAGATGCCGTAGGGAGATCACTTAACTCCCTGCAACTCAACTACCCAACCAGAAACTTCCCTGGAAAGGAAAGTGGCATCCGTGTCCATTTTTACTACCCCAAAAGAAAGAAGGGCCGACTTTAAAATCACTTGTATCCGTATCCGCCTTCCGTCCGTCACTGTGGTCCTTCGTGGCTTCGTCGACATTTGCAGACATTCTGAGTATATGGAGCTGGGTTCACGTAGAACAGACGGATAATGGATGCACACAGTGAGTCTGTTGTGGGTGCGGAGCCCTGTGTGTGTTTATAGAACGGAGCCACCAGATGTGAGGACTGCACCGTCCAGCACAGTTTCCGAACAAACAAGCAAAAATGTTGGGCAGCCCTGGCAGGTGTGTCTCAGTTGGTTGAGCATTGTCCTGTGCACCAAAAGGTTGCGGGTTTGATTCCTTGTCACAGCGCATATGCAGGTTTGGGGTTCGATCCCCAGTTGGCGAGCGTAGAAGCAACTGATCGATGTTTCTCTCTCAGATGGATGTTTCTTTCTCTCTCTCCCTCTCCCTTCCTCTCTCTCTAAAGTCAATGAAAAAACATATCTTCAGGCGAGGATTAAAAATAATTGTTGGGCACATCACAAAACTGTAAAGTAATAATAGTACAAATACTTTAAGAAGTTTTTAGATAGTGAAACTTGTGGCTTTATAGAAACTTCACTTCAGTGTCTTTGCTTTTCTCCTGTGGTCACGGACTGATGGGAACTGTGCCCCCGACTGTCCTACCCGCAGGCTGGGATCTGGAGCAGAGCCGGACTGTGGACCCCATACCTCGTGGGCAGGTGCCTCTGCACACGACCTGCCACCCACAGGTGCCCGGGAGGCTCCGGGCAGGCGCTGCCTGGCCGAGGGTGTCCCGGAGGCTCCGGGCAGGCGCTGCCTGGCCGAGGGTGTCCCGGAGGCTCCGGGCAGGCGCTGCCTGGCCGAGGGTGTCCCGGAGGCTCCGGGCAGGCGCTGCCTGGCCGAGGGTGTCCCGGAGGCTCCGGGCAGGCGCTGCCTGGCCGAGGGTGTCCCGGAGGCTCCGGGCAGGCGCTGCCTGGCCGAGGGTGTCCCGGAGGCTCCGGGCAGGCGCTGCCTGGCCGAGGGTGTCCCGGAGGCTCCGGGCAGGCGCTGCCCGGCCGAGGGTGTCCCGGAGGCTCTGGGCAGGTGCTGCCCGGCTGAGGGTGTCCCGGAGGCTCCGGGCAGGCGCTGCCTGGCCGAGGGTGCGCAGCGGCACGGGTTTGCGAGAGGCGTGCTGTCAGCCAGTGCCAGGCGTATCCGAGCCAGGTGGGCCGTTCCCTCCTGGCAGAGGAACAAGTGGACCTGAGCTGAGCCTGGAGAACTGAAGGGCTAGAACTGAGAGGAAAAAGCAGGAGGGTCAGCATGTGGGGCGCTCAGAGCAGGTGCTGGGTGGACAGGTGCCATCCACAGGCAGCGGGGGGAGCCAGCTGTGGGATGCCGGGTTTCAGTATTATTGTGCTTCTTCAAGTAAAGAGCAATCACGGTCTCCTGGAAAGTGAGGAGAGGGAGCTCTAAGGGCAGGATGCTTCTGGGAGACTCCAGAAGGAGGTCCTAGCACCAAGGTGGTTGATTTACTGACTTTTGAGGGACTTGGGTTTTGGATATGGACAGCTTGGAGCAGATCTAGGACTTTGAGCATGGAAGGGAAGGGAGTGATCTGAGGAGCTGAGTCCAAGTTTCACTGGACAAGGCCCCACCTCACGGCCCTGTGCACGGACGGCAGAGCTGGGCAGTTACAGCAAAGACTGAATATAGCCAAGTACCGACTCTCTGCCAAGGGATCTAACCCATGCTAGAGGAAGGAAATGTGATGATTTATACAAAATGTTTAGGGGTTGTAGAAAGAACATCTAAAGAGGAGTCTCCACTATGACACAGGGAGGCCATTGGAAGAGGTGTCCAAGCAGGTCATTTCAACCAAAGCTTGGCCAAAGGAGAGGCTGCAAAGAAAAATGGAGAACAGGAGAGAGGTGAGGCTGTCTGAGTGGCTGTGCCGTGGCCACTGGGAAGGAGCCTTGGCGTAGGGAGGAGGGAGTGAGCTGGGGACATGGAGGCCGTGGTCCGCCGTGCTGGTTTAGCAGGCAGACATCAGGACCAAACGGGCAGAGGGTATGAGGAAGACGGTGGCCAGTCCAAGTTTAGGAGAGTTCCCAAAATGTGTGGTGTCTTGAGGTGCCATGGCGGGGCCCGCTCATCGTGCAGCAGGTGTTTCTATGTCAGGGTAGAGCCCAAATTCCTGCATTAGGGCTTCTAGTGACCCTCTCCTTTAGGGCCAATCCTTCGAGCTGTCCACATGTGCCAGGGCCTGACGGAGCCACGTCATCCTGGGTCCCCGAAGGTAGTTCACATACACAGAAACATGGATTTGAGGATTTGACTTGGAGAGCTAATGCTGTCGGAGAATTTGAGTCCAAATGCAAAGAATCACCGTATAAAAAGACAAATTGTCATGGGATAGTCATAGGGTTACATGTAGGAAATGTGAGTGAGAAGTAGCTACGCACCGAGGTGGTAGCATCCATTTTATTTTATTCCTTAATGAACCCCTTACGCAAGCCTGCGGCTGCAAATACATGTGTCTTTCCGAACAATCGCATGTTCCCGGGGAGGAGAGGGGATTTAATTAATGAAATTCTAGCTAGTGGACATAGAAACTGTATTCTTTTAGTTTTTTCCTTGTAAGTTTGGTTGCACAACAAGCATACTCTATATGCATTTAAGCTTTATCTCTCAGCCACTTCCTAATGTTTTTCCAAAAGGTATTTAAAACATAATTAAGATAATACATTAGATTGCAGGGAAAAAAATAATAGGGTGTGAGTAAAATAGTGGGAGAAAAGAAATGACACCATATGGTTACGCTGTTACTGAGCTCTATCAGAAATACAGACTTCTTAACAGAATTTACTGAGAACTAATTCTTTCTTGCATGCATAAAGATTACTTTCATGCAATAATCAGACCCCATGATCCCATTTTTTTCCATTTGACAGGGGTTGTGAGGGGGAAAAAAAATAAATGTTAAGTCTGTACAGGTTGGGAAACGGATGATTTAAAGCAGCAAACCTGTACCACCCCCCTGGGTGGAGCTCACTGAAGTGAAGCCAGTTCAGCTGTGCAAGGGCAGGCGTTGGGGTGCCAGCAGGGAGCAGGGTGGGAGGCCTGGCCAGCAGGCACAGGGCTCACAGCTGGGGGTAACTTAGCTCTTTTTCAGAGACAAATAAATTCAGTGCATTCATGTCTTCCATGCTAGAGTCGGGAGGGATGACAGGGAGCCCAGAGAGAACTTCGGCATTTTGCAAAACCACATTTTCTCTGAGAGAGAAAGAGACTACGGGTGTGTGTATGCATGTGTGTGTGTGTCTATATATTTCTCCATAATACAGAATTAAATCTTCTCTCCTGGTGCGGATGCATGAAATAGAAAATAAAAGACACAGTGTGAAATGTCTCCGGAAGTCACGCATTATTAGCATCACTGGCCAGGAGCCATGGGTGAGGCAGTATCAAAGGACCCGACCTGGGAGCAGGCATTGCCAGGAGGACCACCGGCCACCCGCCCCTCCCCCCAGTTGCAGTTGGTGAATGAGCAGTATTCTACCTCTGTGAGAGGGTCCTGGGTTTGTTCTTGATGACTCTCCAGCAGATTCTACTGGTGTCCTTTCCTGCCCACTGACCAGGGGCTGGTCCTCGGCTTCTGTGCTCTGGAGTGGCCTTGTTGTCCCTGTCCTCATTTCAAATCTCACCAGGCTATTCCTGAAGTGTGGCACTTATCATTGGCCTGCTTTGCTCTCGAGCACAATGCTGACGATTCAATCCGGCAGAGTTCCTAGAAAGAACAGAATAAAATCTTTATCCTGCCCTCTGCCCAGCTGATGAACAAATCAAATGGCTTTATCCACAGCTGAGACCCTGAATTTCAAGACTGCGGGTTCTTGTCTGGAGAGTAAACCTTGAGTTCTGTTTCCCAATCCTCCTGAAATACCCTGTGGAGAGAAGTGATATTTATGAAGGATTGTCTGAAGGACAGGAAGTCCATAAATTCCCCTGGCTACTTTACATTTTACCCTTGGATCAAAACAGACTGCTGAAGAGCCATATATCTGAGCAGTCTTGATTGGGCCCCCTCTGGAATGGCTTCTTTGTAGGCTGTTGTTCACCACTTTTTGCTGCTGTTTTTCATTGAACTAAGGATAGTGTGGTGTGGCGTGGCGTGGCGTGGCGTGGCGTGTGTGTGCGCGCCCGCAGAGAAAGCCATTCTAATGTCTGGGAGACTAGATTTATTAAAATGCAGATTCCGGGTTCTGCCTTCAGTGGGTCCCTCTTCGGTGGAGCCCAGGCCCCTGTGTTTTATCAAGCTACCTGAGTGATTCTGATGCAAGTGGTCTGTGGAATGCAATTTGCAAAAGATTGCCTTTGAGAACCTGGAGAAAACTCTGGATACTTAATTCTAGAAAAAAAAAAAATTATGAGCATATGTGCACCAAATTCTGTGTACAGTTCCAACAAAATCAAAAGGGTTGCCCCAGTCACCAAATGGCAGACCCGTGTTTCTATAATCAAGTTACAGAACCGCTCAAGCTTTTCAAATGCATCACCCATCACCTCTTTAAAAAGCCACACTAGAACCCTGGCCAGTTTGGCTCAGCGGTTAGAGCATTGGCCCATGGACCAGAGAGTCCAGGTTCAGTCCCTCGGCCCCGGTTGGGGTCGTATAGGTGGCAGCCAGTCAATGTGTCTCTCTCACATCGATGTCTCTCTCTCTCTCTCTCTCTCTCTCTCTCTCTCTCTCTCTCTCTCTCTTCCCCTCTCTGTGTCTTCCACTCTAACTGAAGATTTAAAAAAAAAAAAATGTCCTCAGGTGAAGATTTTAAAAAAAAGCCACACTAGAGAATCTGCCTCCAGGTGTAAAAACAAGCAGTTTATTTTTATTTTATGATTATTATGCATCTTGTCAGAGATCATCATTTCTTTGCATTGGTCATCACCGAGGAAGTGCTTATCTAAATGTGAGCCCACCTCTAACGACTGCACAGGATTAGTGTTATTACACTATGACTATTTTACTCCCACTTTATTGGCCTAATCAAAATTTTCTTTGCTGCAACTCACCCCCAAATTGTTTTAATCCTTTTATGTTGTATTTCTAAATGAAGAAAGATATAATTAATTATATTATTATTTGGAATTAGCAATTCAGTTAACATTTAAACCAATCTAGAAGAATTGAGAGTGGGTTTGGTTTACAATTAGTTTGTTTGTGTCATGTGGCCCCTTTGTGACAACTACAGAAATAGAACTTGGACTGAAATCATTGCTGCACAGTAATTCTAGTTCTAGTCTAACTTTCTCAATAGGGACATACCTGCAGAACTTTGATTTATGTAACACATAATTAAGTTAAAAACTTTTTACAACACAGGCAGAAAACCAAAATAACAAGAAGCAGCAAACAATTAGACATGAGAGAGTCTGTGAATACAAAGGGCGAGAGGGATTGTGGAAATGGACTCTCGGAGCTGACTCAGGAGGAGCCACTTAAGAAGTAGAGACAGCCCTGGCTGGTTTGGCTCAGTGGCTAGAGCGTTGGTCCGTGGTCCAGAGAGACCCGGATTTGGTTCCCGCTAGAGGCATGTACTTCAGTTGCAGTTTGTCCCCGGCCCTGGTTGGGGTTGTGCAGGAGGCAGCCACTCAATGTGTCACTCTCACATCAATGTTTCTCTCTCTCTCCCTCTCTTCCTCTCTCTCCCTCCCACTCTGTCTGAACAAAAATGGGAAAATGTCCTCAGGTGAGGATTAAAAAAAAAGTAGAGACAGAGGCTTCAAATAACTCCAGTTTTTAAAAAAGACAAAAATCTAGCATTTTTTAGCAAAATTCCAAATAAAGTATATAATAATGCAAAATAAAATACATGGTATGGACCACATGTAGCATGTACATTGTCATTTCAAATATCTGCTGAGTAAGAGTTAAAGGAATATAGAATTCACTTCGTCATATAGACAGAGAGGCATTGGTGAGTGACTGAGTGATGAGAGATGACAGATGAGAAGATGAGAGGTGAGTGTTGGGTTATGAGTGATGGTGCTAAGTGATGAGTGATGGTGCTGGATGATGAGTGATGGTATACTAGGTGATGAGTGATGGTACTGGAAGGTGAGTGATGGTACTAGGTGATGAGTGATGGTACTAGGTGATGAGTGATGGTACTGGAAGATGAGTGATGGTGCTGGAAGATGAGTGATGGTACTAGGTGATGAGTGATGGTACTAGGTGATGAGTGATGGTATTGGAAGGTGAGTGATGGTACTAGGTGATGAGTGATGGTGCTGGAAGATGAGAGATGGTGTTGGGTGATGAGTGATAGGTAATGTGAAATGGTGTTGAGTGATGAGAGAAGGGTGTTGGATGATGAGCAATGACATTGGATAATGAGTGATGGTTCTGGGTAATAAGCTATGGGTGTTAGGTGGTGACTGATGGGTGTTGGGTGATGAGTGGTGACGTTGGGAGATGAGTGATGGGTGATGTGAAATGAGTAATGAGTGATGAGAGTGATGAGTGATAGTAATGAGATATGGGAGACAAGAAAGAAGTGATTAGAAATAAGTGATAAGGTATAATATATGACTGATGGGTGATGCATGATCAGCATTGGGCTGTATGTGATGAGTGACTAAGGAGAGATTTACTGAATGATGATTAATGAATGATGAGAACTGAGAGATGAGAGATAAGAGATGAGAGATGAGTGACAAGTGATAACTCATGAGTGATGGGTAATGACTGATGAATGATTAGAGTTGTAAGATTAATGGGAGAGAGAGGTATGGAGTTATGAGACATTAGTGAGGAGAGATGAGTTAGTATAGTTGTTGTTGTTTTTTTATTCTCACCCAAGGATATGGTTACTGATCTTAGAAAGGGAGGAAAGGAGAGAGAGAGAGAGAGAAACATTGATGTGAGAGAGAAGCATCAATTGTTGCCTCCCATAAGTGCCCCAACCACGGGATCAAACCCTCAACCTAGGTATGTGCCCTGATCGGGAATTGAACCTGCAACCTTTTGGTGTATGACGCAACACTCCCACTGGAGTCACCTGGCCAGGGTGCGTGAGCATAGCTCTTTCCTATATAATAATAGTAGTTCATTTTTTGGATATAAAAATACAGGTGCTGTGATTTCCTAAATTAATGTTACACTAAAGTCTTTATTTTGGTTTAAATAAACTTATTCATTAGATAAGTTCTGGAAGACTCACAGGGAAGGAACTCATTCTTCTGTTTGCCTTGTCCTCTTGAAATTAGGACTAAGATTTTCCATATTTTTTTCAGGTATTTCCTCTAGCACTATTGACACACTTGTTGAAAAGTTCAAATCAGACTTTATTCTATAAATCTTACCCTTTAATTATATAAAAGTTTCACTTGCATGTTGGTAGCTGAGAATTGAGCTTTATTTAAAGCTGATATTGAGAGAGAGTATTTCACCTGCTTAGAAGCTGGGTTGGTTACTGTTGGTAGAGATTTGCTCTTCTCAGCATGCTACTGGGTGACCCAAGCAATGAAGACGTAACTGAGCTGCCATGTCATGAGACTCTGATAGACTATTTAAGTTCTCTTTTCCAGAGAAGCCATTTTTACTTTTAGTAACGACATATCTAAAAACACATGCTTACTTAAAGAATTTTCTTAGGGGAGATGACAATTGGAGATGGAGTCCAAATCTGAGGCTCCTGTGCAGCCCCTTTGGCCACACACAGCATCTCCACTCCCACGGTCATTACTGAGTAAGTGAGAGTGACTGAGAAGACTGTTATCAAAAACTAACGGGAAAGGGTGTGTTTTCCAGAAATTTTTTTTCTTTATTGATTTTTAGAGAGAGAGGAAGGGAGAGGGAGAGAGAGATAGAAACATCAATGAGAGAGAACATCTATTGGCCGCCTCCTGCATGCCCCCCACTAGGGATCGGACCCACAACTCGGGCATGGGCCTGACCGGGAATCAAACCAGCAAAAATTTAATTAATACTATAAGCCATTTGCATAGACATAAAACTAGGTTTAGCCCTGGCCGGTTTGGCTCAGCGGTTAGAGCGTCGGCCTGCGGTCCGGAGAGACCCGGGTTCAGTTCCCGCTAAGGGCACGTACCTCGGTTGCAGTTTGTCCCCGGCCCTGGTTGGTCGTGCGGGTGGCAGCCACTCGATGTGTCCCTTTCACATCGATGTTTCCCTCTCTCTCTTCCTCTCTCTTCCTCTCTCTCCCTCACACTCTATCTGTACAAAAAATGGAAAAATGTCCTCGGGTGAGGATAAAAAAATAAAATAAAATAAATAAAACTAGGTTTATAAGAACCCATCTAAAGGTATTTCTGATATGCAATTGTGTGCCTAGGCAGGAATGGGGTGTGTATTTAGGAGGAGATGATAGTGAGAGAAAGAAAAATACATTCCTAAGGTCTATCAACATTTTCAAAACAATGTTTTTGCTTTCACTATCTCCACATATGAATGTGCAATTATATATGGGAAATGATTATTTATATATAATAAATATATATATTCTACTGAACTCATCAACCTACATTAGTTAACATATATTCATGGAAAATAAAAACAATATTTAGAAGCTTCCCTAATAGGTCTAGATATTGCATTTGTATTATTCTTACACAAGGTGTTTCTGCCTCCATGGGGCCTTGTAATAACCTTCTAAACATGTGCCCTCATAATCCTCGTTATAAAACTGCCACTCCATCCATTTAATTCATTCATTAGACTCCACAAGTAAGTGAGATCATGTGATATTTGTCTTTCTCTGACTGGCTTATTTTGCTTAGCATAATACTCTCCAGGTCCCTCATGTCATCTCAAAGGGTAAGAGATCTTTCTTACAGCTGCATAGTACTCCATTGTGCAAATGTACCACAGCTTTTTTATCCAGAGATACGAAGCAGGGAACAGATTGACAAACCTCAGAGAAAAGGGGGGTGAGGGGGCGGGAAGAGATAAACCAAAGAACTTATATGCATAACTAATGGACACAGACAACACTGCAGTGAAAGCAGATGGGGCAGGAGTGAGGAGGAGGATGTCAATGGGGGGGAAAGGAAGGACATCTGTAATACTTCCAACAATAAAGATAAATTTTTTTTAAAAGACAAAAAAAAAAAAAAATAAGGTAGACCCAGAGACATGGAAGTAGTGTACAGATTGACAACACTCATAAGAGGGGGTGGGGGAGGAGGGGAGAGATAAACCACAGAACTTATATGCATGTACGCATAACGGATGGACATGGACAACAAAGCTAGGGACCGGTTGAGGCAGGATGGAGAGGAGGGTGTCAATGGGGAAAAGAGGAGAAACATTTGTAACAAAAATAAATTAATACAAAATAAATAAATAAATAAAAATAAAAAGACAAAAAAATGTACACACTTAAAAAAAAAATAAGGCAATTTTCAACACAAAGCTTATTAGTATTATTGTGTTTAATAATCCCCTCTTCTAGTTTCCTTGGCTAAAGAATAAATCCCTTAATCTATAAAACCATCAGAAAAATAAAAGAAACTGCCACTCCAGTCACATCCACTAAAATCATATACATTCTCCCAGTCGAGCACATGCTAATGAATTTTCTCCTCTTTAAGGTTTTGCCATTTGATTTTTTTTTAAATAAGAAATATAACAGACCTACATAGATGGTGCAACATGTCATCAAAGTGTGCGCACAGTGAACACTTCTATCACCAACACCCAGGCCTGGAGGGAAAAGGCCCACAGCGTCCCGGGACCTCCTGTGTCCTTCCTGAATGTAACCTCCCCGCTCCCACCCTAGATGTGCCTCCCGTTCTGACTTTTCTGATTACCGTTATCTTTTTTAATTATGGTTTCACCACTGTGAATTTCTCAACTATAAAGTTTGGTTTTCCTTGTTTCAAAATCATAGATAAATTCTATCGTGTTTGTCTTCTTTCTGTCAACGTGGTAGGTGTGAACCCACGCATGTTGTTGCATGTAGCTCTGGTTTGTTTTCATTGCTGTCATGTCCCATTACACTGGAATTTTGAATGTATTTTGAATGTGCCCTGAATACACACCACCACCGTATGTTGATCTGTTCTAATGTAGAAGGGCATTTGGATTTCTTTCTTCTACTTTTTACATACAAAAGTGTTCATGTGTCCTGGAGTACCTCTTGCTCATTGCCAGTGAAATTGCTGTGTCGTGGGGTATATGTCCTGTCAGACAACAGTTTTCCGAAGTGTCTGCTCATTTATACCAGCACAGCAGTGAATGAGAGTTCCTGTTGTTCCACACAAACACAACCATTTGATCTCAGGAGACCTTTGCATCTTTGCCTATCGGGTCATGTTAATATTTCCGTCCTCTAGAAATGATATCTCCTCCCCCATCTCCCAGACACAGCCTCTCCCACGCCGCAACTGCCTGGCTCTCCGGGAAGCCTTCTCCACCTCATCAAGCAACACCCCCCTCTCTCCTTCTGTGGGATTTACACTCTAAAAAACATTTACTTTTTAATTTACTCAAGTTAAACAGATTTGAATTTTCTACCCACATACTTCAAGTGTGTATTTGAGATTTCCTTAATTAACTTACAAACTACTGAAAGGCAAAAGTAATGTTTACATATAGTTTTTTATTTCAAACAGAACAAGTTACTTTTAAAAGATTCCAGGTCAAAGAGAGATTAAGAAATAGTGTCTAAAAGGGCATAAATGGTCCTGACCAGTTTGGCTCAGCAGTTAGAGCGTCGGCCTACAGACCAAAGAGTTGTGGGTTCCCCAGCCTGGTTGAGGTCATACGTGAGGCAACCAATTGATGTGTCTCTCTTATATGGATGTTTCTCTCTCTCTTTCTCTCTCCCTCCCACTCTATCAAAAAAAAAAAATCAATGGAAAAATATCCTCAGGTGAGGATTTTAAAAAATTGAAAAAAACAAAAGGGCATAAATGGTGAGTATATGTGTGTGTATACATAAATAATTATATGCTATAATTAGATTAAATATATTTATATATGTATATTACATATAATTATATACATGTTATATAACATTGTATAATATAGGCAGATTACATATGCATATGTGTTTAACACATATAATACATGCTATATGAGTGGTTGTGTATCAATTATTTGTAATAGAAAGACAAACAATAACTGTTTGATAGAACTGAGAGGAACTGATGGATTAGAAAGCAGTCGTAAATGGATCTTTATTTTAAATGAGCTCATTATGAAATCCATCTCAAAGGAGTAAATTTTCTGCATATTTTAGCAAACTTACTTAGAAATTGATTGCGAGTCTTTATTGTTTATCCTCATCCAAGGATATTTTTTCATTTTTTGTTCAGATAGAGTGGGAGAGAGAGAGAGCGGAAGAGAGAGAGAGAGAGAGAGAGAAACATCAACGTGAAAGGGACACATCGAGTGGCTGCCACCCACACGACCCAACCAGGGCCAGGGACAAACTGCAACCAAGGTACATGCCTTTAGCGGGAACCGAACCCGGGTCTCTCTGGACCACAGGCCAACACTCTAACCACTGAGCCAAACCAGAAACTGATGACGAATCTTTAAAGTGGAGAACAGCAATAAGTGTGCAATATCCCATATGATGGGACATGAACTCTAATCAGAAAGACTCGATTCATAGTCAGCCTATCAAGTGATAGTTATGCTTTCTTGTATAAGTTACTTAAACTGAATGAGCTTGGCTTTCTTTTTCTTTTTTTTACCTCTATTGTTGAAAGTATTACAAATGTTCCCCCTTTTCTGCCCCACTGACCCCCTCCTCCCCACACCTACTCCCCTCCTGCCTTCCCCACATTATTGTCTGTGTCCACTGGTTATACATAAATGCATAGAAGTTCCCTGGTTTCTCTCTTCCCACCCATTTCATCCCCTTCCCTCTGAAGGTTGTCAGTCCGTTCCCTGCGCTTGGCTTTCTAGCTGGAAAATGGGCATTTTGATGAGGATATGGTGTGAAATTCACAACTTCTGAGGCAAGTATTATTATTATTTTGTTTCATCCATGAGACAATTTAGGCTTATGGAGCTTGAGGGATATGCTTTAGATCAAAAGCTAGTGACTGCTAGAGGTGGTGCTGGATCTGAGATTCTGAGTCTGTACTCTAAGTCTTTGCCACTGGGTCATGATGTTGTAAATTCCTATTCTAAAACTCCTTAATGTTGTATTGTTTCTGCTTCATGTCTCAGCCCAACAAGCCAAATTATACAGATAATGTACCCATTTCCCTCCATTAAATGGAAGTTTAGTTACATGGGGGTGACAATGATAATGATGGTGATGATGGTGATGATAATGATGGTGAGGATGATGCTGAATGCGATGACAAAGATAATAGTGAAAATGATGATGACAATCATAATGATGATAATGGTGATGGTGAATGTGGTATTGATGATGGTGATGATGATACTGATGATGATGATGTTAGTGATGGTGATGTTCATAATGATGACAACACATGACTAGAACTTGTTTTTCTTTAGACCAAAACAAGATGATGGGGTTCTAGTCTCTACGTCTAACTCATGGACCTGGAATTTTTCTAACGCTCACACATCTTAATGACTGAAGTCTGCACCAGACCTTTGTAAGACTATGTTCTGCCCAAATGTGGCAGGAGGCTGGAATTCTACTCATCATTAAGTGTACAGTTTCAGTCCCTTGCATAGTGGCTCTGGACTGGATATATTTTTACTTGGCAGCATTACCTCTGAGACACCTTCTATTGAATTCAGATATTATGAACTCTCCTTTTGTCCTTAGCAAGGTAGAAACTCTCTGAGGGTTTTACTGGTAACTCTCTTAAAGCCATATGGATGACAAGAAGTGCTCTTGAGCCCTGGCCGGTTTGGCTCAGCGGTTAGAGCATCAGCCTGCGGTCCACAGAGACCCGGGTTCAGTTCCCGCTAAGGGCATGTACCTTGGCTGCAGTTTGTCCCCGGCCCTGGTTGGGTCGTGTGGGTGGCGGCCACTCGATGTGTCCCTTTCACATCGATGTTTCTCTCTCTTCCTCTCTCTCCTTCCCGCTCTATCTGAGTAAAAAATGGAAAAATGTCCTCGGGTGAGGATAAAAAAAAAAAGAAGTGCTCTTGAAAGATCGATTTTGTAGCAAAATGTGAAGCAATTCAAATGGCCAATTTCTACTACTAATGCTGAAAAGCAACTTTTAAATCAGCCATATCATGAGAATTGTGGTCTAAAAACTATTTTAACCAGAATCAAACTATTTAAAATTAGTGGATGATCCAAGCCTTTATACACACACAAAAAAAATGCAAGCTATAAATGTGGTTTGGTTGAGAATTTAAAATAAGAAAAAGAGATATCCTAGAAAATCACTAAACCAGTAAAAACATGTAGGTTTTTAACCAGAGATAACTTAATAATTTTAACACAGGGGAGGTTTATAGTTTGGCAAGGGCAGGGGTGGTTGTCCTGTAGTTGAACTAACTCACCCAACCTACTTCTCACTCGATTATAAATTTATCTAGGGTGGTTTGGGGCACATGGTGGGCATTTGGGAGATCAAAGCCCCCAACTCATCCCTTAGCTCAGCCTGCATTTTACGTTTAGGAGTTGGAAAGTAAACCTAAGTGCATTTCTTCGGAGTTATATAATTATCCTAAAATGCCATATTAGCACCGTCACCTGGCTACGGTAAGTTTGCTGTACTCAAAGAAGTGGAGCGAAAGGGTAGCGGAACAGTCGGTGCTCCGCCAAGCTGAAAATAGCATTTAACAGGCTTTTAATCTACTGCGTGGGTTATTGTCCTCATGGGTGCTGTTTTAGTCCACAGATTTAAAAAATTAGAACAAAGGGTTGTTTTCACTTAGCATGCATAGCTGGTGGTGTGACTGCCGTGGCGTTAGTAATCCAGCGGAGGTTCACCACCAGGTGCATCACCCCAGTTTACCACCTACGCACACGTGTCCATCTTTAAAAGTAACCAAGAGGCAGAAGTACAGACAGGGCACTGTTTCAGCAAAGCTGATTTTCGGAAGGAGACATGCCTGGTGACGTCATGAAGCTGTGGAATTCAGTTTGCAGGAGAATAAATAAATAGAGTGAAATGCAAACCAAGGGCAGGACCATGCCCATTTTACAGCATTGTACATCCAGCACCGAGTGCTTAATCAACACTTGGTAAATGAATGGACAACTTCATTAATGAGGAAATAGGTCCCAAAAGGCTACTGAGAGGAATATGATCAGATCACTTAAAAGTGCTGACAAGGGTGAACTCGGGTCCTTTAGTCCTCCTCCAGTTCTTTCTTAGTGGCTCACAGAGATGCAGAACATTCCGGCAATGTGACTCCTCTGCACCCTCCTGTGCTCAGTCTTCTGACCTGAATCTACCATGATCTAAAACTAGAATATGGAGACTTGATGCAAAAACAAACCTAAAGAAAGCAACAGGTGCCCTGGTCGATTTTGCTCAGTGGTTAGAGCGTCAGCCTGCAGACCAGAGTCCCGGGTTCGGTTCCTGCTAAGGGCACGTACCTTGGTTGCAGTTTGTCCCCGGCCCTGGTTGGGGTCATGTGGGTGGCAGCCACTCCATGTGTCTCTCTCATGTCGATGTTTCTCTCTCTCTTTCCCCTTCTCCCTCCTGCTCTATCTAAAGATAAATGCAAAAATGTCCTTGAGTGAAGATAAAATAAAAAGAAATCAACAAGCAATTCAATACAACTGCCGTACATAATGAACTCACCAATTATAATAATAAGAAATTTAATTTTTTCCTCTTATCTACACCAGTTAATACTTCATAAAGTATTAAGTAAACACTTCCATTATCAAATAAAAATAATAAAATGCTATGATAGATACTGTGTTGCCAGATATAAGAATCCTGATTTTTTAATCTGAACAAATTTATTCACTCAGCCAAAGTGCACAATGGGCAGTCACTGTCGCATGGTTTAGAATTTCTGATGAAGCATTTTTAAATCTATTGAACAGAAAAAGAAAATGTATATCAAATAACTACAATAACATGCTTGGGGCCTGTGTGTGTTTGAAGTCACACTATGTGGTGGAAGTGTGTAACATGATACAGTTTGGCAAGACCACGTCAGGTCAAGTGTTTCCATCGGGTCTGAGCTCAGTGTCAGTAACGATCATGTTTACCACGCCTCCCATGAAGCCCCAACGCCTCCCTCATCGTACAGAAGTCCTCGTTCCCTGTCCGAGCTCCTCTCCCATGTCCCAGCCCCCAGCTCCGTGTGCTCCAGCTTTTGCCATAATAAGCTTGTGCCACCAGTGGTGGGGACGATTCTCCCTGGTTCGCATACTTACCTGCTTCCCTGGTCTGGTCGCGGATGAACCGCCATCACTGTGGGGAAGCCTTCCCTGCCCCTCATCCCCTCGAGCTGCCTAAATAAAGCGCCACAACAGGGCACGTACAGAAGAGCTATCCCTCGGTTCTGGAGGCCAGACGTCCGAAAGCGTGGAGTCGGCAGGGCCAGGCTCCCTCCAAAGTCCCTAGGGAAGATCCTTCCTACCTCTCCCAGCTCCAGTGGGCTGCAGGCACCACCCAGTCTCTGCCTTTATCCTCACATGGTTCCTCCCTATGTCTCTGTTTGCTCAGAAGGACACCAGTCAAATCAGATCTGGCCCCGCCCTACTCCACTATGATGCCATTTACCTGAATTAATTACATCGGCAAGGACCCTGTGTCCAACCGAGGTCCATTCTGAGGCACTGGGGGCTCGGACATATCTGTTGGAGGAGGAACACAATTCAACCCAGAGCACCCACTCTGTGTATACACCCTCCCGTCACTCTCGTCCATGACCCCGTGTTATTTCTTGATGAAGCACTTTCTACCGTCCGCTGTATCTTGACCACTGTCTTGTTTATCTGTTTTCTGTCTCATGCCACTAAACTCTACACGTTGTGAGGATAAGAGCCTTTTCTGTCCTATTCTCTGCTCAGTTCCCAAAACCAAAAAGAGACTCAATAAGTAGAGAACGAAGGATGCTTACACCACAAAATAAAACTTAACATGAAGGGCTGGGATTGGCAATATACAGAGATGTAACAGTAACTCTCATTTTGTAGCATTCTACAAATTAAAAATAGCTTTTTCATGTCTATCTCCTGTGATTTTCGCAACGGTCCATCAGACAGTCAGGGCACAGTCTTCACGCTGTAGCAGGAGAGCGGAGGCTCAGGGAGCGAATGGCGGGGCCGGGAAGAGCAGCCCGTCCTGCGACTCCGCTGTCCTCTCCCTTTCCTTTCCCCTCGGATTTATTGCAAACCAGCTCGTCGTCTTGTGGAGGGGTCACGTGTACATATGAAAAGATAAATGAGTGTGGACCCCGGCTCCGTGTCGAGTGAGGTCTGTGCAGGGGGTTCCCAGGGCAATGCTGCCATTCAGTCTGGTTGTGTCCGTCCTGTTTGCCTTCTCTCTAAGGACAGTGATCTCGGTCTGGGACTTTTTACTCGTTGGCCCTGTTAGTTGTCAGACAGAATGACAACTGAGGGGACAAGATGTTGAACGAAAGTGTGGGTTTCCTGTGAGGACACACCACTGAAGACTTTTCTTTGGTCCTTGTTATCAGTCGGTTCTTAACAATTCAAGGGGCAGCACAAGAACGCTTGGTGTCAACTGTTAAATCATGTCCGTTGGATCTATCCCCAGAAGTGGGATTGCTGTATCCTATGGTAGTGCTATTTTTTTTTTTTTAAGTTTTTGAGGATGCTCCATACTGTTGTCCACAGTGGCTACACCAGTTTACATTCCCACCAACAGTGCACGGAGGTTCCCTCTTCTCCCATCCTCGCCAGCACTTGTAATTTTCTAGAGTTTTGTTTTCTTTTTGGAGAAGGCCATCCTAACAGGTGTGAGGTGATGTCTTAGGGAGGGTTGGATCTGCATTTCCCTGGTGAGCAGTCATGTTGAGCACATTTACACGCACTTGCTGGCCACGTGGCTGTCTTCTTTGGGAAAATGTCTAGTTTTTAACAAATCTGCCTATTTTTAATTGGATTGTGACATGACGGAAGTGTTAGCTAATACTACCAAGGCAAACATATTGTGATATTTAAATGTATCAAAAAGAGCATGTTGTACATCTTAAATTTATACAATGTTACCTTTCAATGATATCTCATTTTTTAATTTAAAAAACAAGGTTGCAAAATATTCTTAGAAAGAAGTTGAAAAATTCTGAGGACTTCAGAGGCAGTTGATTTAGTCAAATTATTTTTCCCTGTTTTCAGTAGATATTAAGCATTTTGTCATAATTTCGACTTTAAGCTCCCATTCCTTAATCCTTGCAAACCCTTAGGTTTTAAACTTGGCATCCCATCTCCTGTCTTATTGGGCACCCACTTCCTGTGATGGGAGGTGTATATTGGCTTTGGAAAGAGGAGAATCAATGTCAGCTCTTAGTTATCTGATTTCAATTTATATGTAACCGTCGGTGAGCCATTTAACCAGCTATAAAAAAGGAGTAATAGCTACCTTGCAAGGGTTTTATACAGATCACTTGAATGAATGCATTTGAACATGTCTTGTAAATAATGAAGTGCTTCCAGATACAAGATTATTTTAGCATTTAATTTACTGTCCTTTATTATTATTTCTGTATAATCTACAGCATACTATTGTCTGCTCTTAGTGTCCTGTCTTTGCCTTTCTTGTTGAAAAATCCCTGCCCTCCTCCAAACCCAGAGACTGTTCTTCACTCACCAGCTCTTTGGCAGTGGTGCTTTCCACAGTGTGAGCTTCTGTTCCCCATCATTAGAGAGCTGGTTAGCTGAGGAAGGGCGGTGTCTTAGCTACCTTTGCATCCATAGCAGCGGCTTGCATTAATAAGCCCTCACTCTATGAATATGTTTTTTAATTTAAATACCTATAATATTTTCTGTCTCATTTACTATCAAAAGGTATCACATTCAAGAAAGAAAAGCTGAACTATTTACAATAGCTAAGACCTGGAAACAGCCCAAGTGTCCATCAGTAGACAAATGGGGGAAAAAAGCTGTGGTACACAATGGAGTACTATGCAGCTGTAAGAAAGATCTCTTATCCTTTGAGACGACATGGAGGGACCTGGAAAATATTATCCTAAGTGAAACAAGCCACACAGAGGAAGACAAATATCATATGATCTCACTTATTTCTGGAATATAATGAACATACCAGTCTGAAGAACAGGGTAGTCCCAGAGACGTGGAAGTAGGATATAAACTGACAATCCCCAGAAGAAGAGGTGGAGGGTAGAGATAAACCACAGAACTTATAGGCATGTACATATAACTGATGGACATGGACAACAAACCTGGGGTCGGGGCAGGGAGGGAGAGGGAAGAGAGTGTCAATGGGGGAAAAAGGAGAAACATCTGTAACATAAATAAATAAATAAATAAATAAATAAATAAATAAATAAATAAAAGAGAAGTTGAGAGAGAATGTTAGTCACTGGTTTTGTGCCTCTGTCCTAAAGTGCTTTTTCCATCCTGTATTGTGTTGCTGTCTCTCCCTCCTAAATATTCTCATTCTGGGCTTTTATTTATCTATTTTTTCAATTAATTTATTTATTTATTTTTGTTACAGATGTTTCTCCTTTTTCCCCCATTGACACCCTCCTCCCCCTCCCTCCCCACCTCATTCCCAGCTTTGTTGTCCATGTCTGTTGGTCATGCATACCTGCATATAAGTTCTGTGGTTTATTTCTATCCCCTCCCTTCTGGAGATTGTCAGTCTGTACCCTACTTTCATATCTCTAGGACTACCCTGTTCTTCAGAATGTTGTGTTCATTATATTCCAGAAATAAATGAGATCATATGATACTTGTCTTTCTTTGTTTGGCTTGTTTCGCTTAGGATAATACTTTCTAGTCCCTCCATGTTGTCTCAAAGGATAAGAGATCTTTCTTTCTTACAGCTGCGTAGTACTCCATTGTGTGTATGTACCACTGCTCTTTTATCCATTCGTCTACTGATGGACACTTGGGCTGTTTCCAGGTCTTAGCTATTGTAAATAGTGCTGCTATGAACATGGGGGTACATATATTCTTTCTGATTGGTGTTTCGGGCTTCTTAGGGTATATTCCTAGAAGTGGGATCACTGGGTCAAATGACAATTCAATTTTTAATTTTTTGAGGTAACACCATATTGTTTTCCATAGTGGCTGCACCAGTCTGCATTCCCACCAGCAGTACACTAGAGTCCCCTTTTCTCCACACCCTCGCCAGCACTTATTACTTGATGATTTGTCGATGGCAGCCATTCTGACAGGCTCATTCTGGGCTTTTAAAAGAGCATTTGTTTGAACCCGGCTGGTGTGGCTCAGTGGACTGAGCTCATCCCCTGGACTGAGAGGTCCTGGTTCCATTCCTGGTCAAGGCACACACCTGGGTTGCAGGCTCAATCCCTAGTGGGGGGCGTGCAGGAGGCAGCCAGTCGATGTTTCTCTCTCACTTTTTTTCTACCTCTCTCTCCCTTCCTCTCTCTCTAAAAAAAATCAATAAAAACATATTTTGAAAAATAAATAAATAAAAATGTGCTTGTCTGGGAAATTTAGAGTTCATCTCCTTTAAAGACTGATCAGGATTTTACCCAACAATTATTATTCAGAAACATTTTTCTCATGGTTTAAACCTCTAAGATTGACATTGTTGTCTTCCTTCTGTCAATGTGAATAGAAAAATCTACATTTGTGGAGTCACTGTTACTTTTAAGTTGGGGCCGCGGAGATGTGTGTTCCTCTAGAATCAGAAAAAGTACTACATCAGAGGTGCTGAGAGACTTGAAAGGTGATTAACATACAAGTGCCACCAGATGATGGAGCCACTTCTACTGCCATAATGCACAGAAGCTTCCAGAAATGCATGGTCATTTCCAGCCCAAAAACACAAGGTCAGATGAATCCGTGGGCGTCCATGAGTAAAGGAGAAGCTGGTCAAATGCCTTAAAGTTGAAATATCAGGGAAGAAAATTGGCTAAGGAATAAGCAGATTGGGAAACATTTGGCCACAATACCTCATGCAGCCCTGAGGAATCTGGAAGGAAAGAAGCTGACCGATGTGAGCAGGATACTGGACGGCAGGCCCCCGGCAGGGTGCATGTGCCGCAAAGCAGAGCAACCTTCTGCATCCTGACAGAAGAGACCCTCCCGTTATTCTCAAAGGGGAGGGCAGGCATCATATGACCAGACAGAATGTGCCCCTTCTTAACCCAGTTTGCTAACCAAGGAATTGGCACCTAAAACGCAGGCCTGATGGGCAGTGTCTTCATGAAGCCCAGAAATATTAGTCTTACCCATCGGGCAGAACCAGACCCATGGATCCCCAGTTAGGAGAAAGAATAAGAGGGTTGTTTTCACAGTCAGAGCCCGGTTCGGACTGTAGCCACAGAGAGCACAGGTATGCAGTGGGACAGGCATTCTCTGAACTTCTCTCCGATCTAAGGGGCCTTCCCTGGGGGGGTAGGACCAACTGATAACGGACAGGACCTGCATATAATCTTGGGAGGAAAGTATGTATTCAATGGGACCACACAGTTTCCCTGGTGGCATTTGGCCATGTGTCTATGTTTGCCCCAATTTGGTAATGCACTCCCCGAAGGGCACTCTGGAAGAGGCTTTAATTACGATTTCTGCCTGTAGCAAATTATAGGAACTGCCATACATCACACTGTAGCAACCCAGAAACAGATCATTGGCCTGGCCGCTCAGAGCTATGCATGAGCTATGAACAAATACTACCCTTTTTATTTTGCTATGGATCATTTTGAATATGATTAAAAAGGGAGCATCAACTGTAGGATTTTTTCATGTCCATTTTTCACCTAATCTGTGGTAACGTGTGCCTTTTAAAATAAAGTATTTGCACCCTGGCTGGTTTGGCTCAGCGGTTAGAGCATTGGCCCATGGACCAAAGAGTCGTGGGTTTAATTCCAGTCAAGGGCACCTACCTCCACTGCGGTTTGGTCCCCGACCCTAGTCGGGGTCTTGCAGGAGGCAACCAATCAATTTGTCTCTCTCACATCTCTCTCTCTCTCTCTCTCTCTCTCTCTCTCTCTCCCTCCCCCTCTCTCCCTCCCTCCCTCACCCTCTATCTGAAGATAAGTGAAAATATATCCTCAGGTGAGAACTAAAAAAATAAAATAAAGTATTTGCTTCAGAAGTCCATAACATATTATAAATTATGGAATAGTCATATGTTTAAGAGAGATTTTAATTTTAATATAGAATAGAATGAATATATTGAATGATTTCATGAAGCAAATGAACAAACAAAAATATGACCTCCTCCATGCTGTTGCAAAAGGTAAGATTTTCTTCTTTTTTATGGCTGAGTAGTATTCCATTGTGTAAATGTACCACAGCTTTTTTATTCATTCATCTGCAATGGGCACTCGGGCTGCTTCCAGATCTTGGCTACTGTAAATCAAGTCACAATGTACATAGGCATGTATGGACCTGAAGAGCATTATGCTAAGTGAAATAAGCTAGTCAGAGAAAGACAAGTATTAAATAATCTCACTTGTATGTGGAATCTAACGAATAAAATAAACTAATAAACAAAATAGAAACAGACTCATAGATACAGAGAACAGTCTGACAGCTGTCAGAGGAGCAGGGATTGGGGGGGGCTGAGTGAAAAAAATGAACAGATTAAGAAAAATTTATAAACACAGACAACTGTATGGTGATTACCAGAGAGAAAGGGGGTGGGGGGAGTAGAAGAGGGTAAAGGGGGATAAATGGTGATGGAAGGAGATGTGACTTGGGGTGGTAAACACACACTACAATATACAGATGATGTATTGTAGAAATGTATACCTGAAATTTATATAACTTTATTAACCAATGTCACCCCAATAAATTCAATGAAAATGTAAATATATATAGTTTTGAAATCTGACCTCCTCTTATAATTTCTACAATTTCTGAAACGTGAGAAGTTGCTATATTAATATTTAAATTAGTACAATGGAAAGACTCCAATCTGCTCTAAATTCAACTCATTCCCTTCCATCTGGGGTTTTCTCTGGAATCATGGCAACGTCTTCACCGGTACCAAGGACAGTTCCTCTTAACTCCCCTCAGGGAGAACCACAGTTACCACTTCTATTTTTCTGATCTTTCTTGTTCTGCAGAGATGTGAATCTGTACTTAGTTAATTCAAGCCTGAAAAACAGGAACTGAACAACAAGCATCTTTTTGTACATTTTACATTCTTAAATTGGTTTTCTAAATCCCGCATGTTATAGTCTATAATGAATCCTTTTTATTTTTCCAAAAAATCATTTTTATTATAGTCTCTATGAATCCTTAGAAAGTTAGATGTCCCAACTAGAGTTCTGTGACTGTCCCTTGTGAAGCTATAGTCCTTGTCAGAGCCTAGAGGAGGTCAGAGCAGGTCATGGCCAAGACCCTGCTTCTGGTGTTCCCTCATGAAAGGGGCTACAGGAAATCCAGCGCCTGGGCCGGGCTCTCCCCTGTGCATTGGCACCAGTGAGCTTGTAGCTCACTAAATAATGTTATAGTTTTTAAAGTGGTGTGTGTGTGTGCATGTGTGAAGAATGTTCATTTTAGCAGGGGGGGTATTTTTTGCTAAACCAAACCATTTGCAATTAGAGCTGACGCCATTTAAATGTTACAGTCTTTCTGGACTCTTCCTTTGCATTGGAATCAACCCTTGACCCTTGTTTGCTACCCAGGCTCTGGCCAAGAAAGTGGGACTGAAATCCAGAACACCCTCACTGCCAGGGGCCACCACCCCTTAACTGGAGTCTCTGGGCTGCCAGCCCCGCAACTCTGCGGCTACAGATGTCCCAAGTCATCTGATACACACTGAGGTTAGGGAGCCACAGAAATTCTGGTTAGCAAGGTCTAAATTGAAAACTGAGAAAAAAGTTCTACGTATTCTCTCGTTTTACCTCTTCCAAACACAAAAGTAATGTGTGTGTGTGTGTGTGTGTGTGTGTGTATGAATTCCAACAGCATTAACTATTTTTTCAGCATTTTAAAATTGAGAATCACATACATACATTTAAATGTTTGGTTCCTCTTGGAATACCCAGCCATTCTGGCCCCACATTCCCATGTGGTAACAGGCTTTCTCCACTCGTCCTCACCAATCCCTGTGACCCCCAACTCTGAGGCCCGTGGTAAGGGCTATTCATTTCTTCTGCACTGTTGCTTTCTCTTGAGGTTGATAATGATTCCATATGCCCTCATCTCTCTCATAAGAAAACAAAACATAGACCAAAAAAGTACAGTTGAATATCATTATAGAAAAGCTGTTCTAATTGTTTACTATGCAATCAAAGCAAATCTGTATTACAGACCCAGCTCGGGCACTCCATGCGTGCACTGACCAGTCCCTACAGACATTTGTGTGTTCAATCCCTTGACCTAGTGTTTTTGGACTTGTCTATATTGCACAATTTACCACACAATTTACTCAGTTGTCTATCTACCCATGTAGAATATTAATGCTTTGAAATTGAGGGAAAACTTTGCAATATTCAGGAATTCTACTTATCATCTCCCAGAGGAGAGGTCAGATCTCTGTCACATTTGTTGGCTAGAAAGCTTCAATTAGATGTGTGTTGGGGCTTAATACACTTGCACACATATGCACACATGAATACATATGCACACATGCACACATGTGTGCACATGCATTGATGTTTCTCTTATAATTACAATGTGGTATCACTGGCCCAGTGACAAAGTTTGAGGTGATTGATTAGCAGATGTGGCACCTCCAGGAACTGTGCCTCTCTCTTAAATAAGGCCAGAGAAATACAGCACCTCTGAGCTTTCGTCAGCTGAGATAGATTTTCATTCCCTGCCAGCCCTTCTTGAACATCCAACTGCCGAAATCTGATGATGCAGCCAGAAGAGGGAGGGAAAGTCGTATTTCTCGTGGGGTAAAACTTGAGCACTCCAAGTCAAGGCCGCCGTTACATCCACTCGTGTCACGTTGGAAGGCTGGGTTAAAAAGGCTCCGGTCCCGAGGTGTTTATTGTTCCAGTGCTTGCAAGGAGGACGGGGCAGTTGCATGAAGAGAGGAAATTCATCCACCTCATTCTCACGTCAAGCAGCGGTGTGACAGCCCAGGCGTTGCGTGAGGTGGGCACTCTTACCGTCCGTCGGGCTCGGGTCATGGTGAGGTGACAGCTCTGCCACCAGCTAGTCTGCCCCTTGTGGACCAGGTGCCCCCTGTTCTCCCTGCAAGGCAGGCAGCACGAGAGACTGGAGAGTTAGAGTCACTGATAAGCACCTCCATCTGTACTTATACATGTGGGTGCAGGTCTACTGCACACCTACATGTACCTACATGCCTACATACTTACTACACACGTGTACACATGCATACATACATACTTGTCTACATATGTGCATGCATATATACATACATATATACATACAGACCTTTCTTACATACGTACATGCATGCCTACACACCTGTGGACTTCTATGTGTACCTATACACACATACATACATTCATTCATCAAACATATGTGTACCTAAGCATATTTTACATATAAAGGCAGGTGTTTATGTTTTGAACTGTGCCGAACATGCTCATCTAAGTCCCCACAAATGAACAGTCGGGTGAATAAACTGTTTAGGTGCCCAAGTCTATTTAAAAACTGCCAGTTTGGCTCAGCGATTAGAGCATCAGCCCACGGACTAGAGAGTCCCAGGTTCAGTTCCCGCTAAGGGCACGTACCTCGGTTGCAGTTTGTCCCCAGCCCTGGTTGGGGTTGTGTGGGTGGTAACCAGTAGATTTGTCTTTCTCACATGGATGTTCCTCTCTCTCTCTTCCTCCTTCTCTCCCTCCTGCTCTATCTGAAGATAAATGCAAAAAAACAAAAATCAAAAAACCGTACCGTGTGCTTCCACCCTTTGCGCCCAGGGCAGGGTTTTCCCGGAGCCGTGAGTGGACAGAGCAGAACCCGGTGCAGGGCAGTGGGCAGTGCTGATGTGGCGCTTCTGCCCCCAGCCCCCATCTGGGCTGCTCCATGGAGGCATCTACGCAGCCACTCGGCTATGGGGCGACTCCCCTGGTTCTTAATTTCCCTCCCACATGAGTGTTTAAGGAATGATGCATCGTGGAAACAGGAGTGTTAAGGAAAATGGTGCACACCAGGAATTTTAGCCCTTTTTCATGTGTCACTTTTCAAACCAATTTTCAAGGATTTGTTTCTTTTGCAGCAGAATGAGAGAAATAAAGTCTGCACATGAGAGATAATATTGTCCTGGGGAAATATCCAGAGGATTAATGCACTTTGACTGGAGCTAGCAGGAAATGGTGTTTCAGCCGTGCTTATGGGCTCATTGTGAATACGTCACCTCAAGAACAATTTGTTAAACAAGAAATATAGGGTGTAGGATTGGGAAGGCAGAATAAATGGGGAGAGACAGATCCAGGAGTGGCTTTGATGTGTATCTGTGTCGTTAATAAATGAAGGCTGACTCTTTCATTCAGGAAAAGAGAAATCCCCTGACACTCAGGGGAATAAGAAGGGATGTTTTCATCTCAGTTACTTCCGTGTCATAGCTGAGACAGGTAATTCCAACACCGCCGATTTGTAAATGCGGGGAAGGTGGAGACGGATGGGACAAGCTCGGCTCTCGCTTGACGAAAGGGCATCACGTTACGGTAGCGCGTGTATCACTGTCTCCTCAGACACACCTGCTGAAGTCTCGAGGGAGGGTGACAGCAGAGCATGCACCCGAGTCCTGCACACAAATGACAACCAAGGTGTCACCCAGAGTCACCAACATGTCAGGAATAGCACAGCTAGACTCAGCCAATTCCAGGTTTGTTTTTCTTGTTCTTGTGGGTTGTTTTACTTTTTTTCACTCATCTCTCCACATTGGAGATGGAAGAAGGCAGGTTATATTTTTTAGTTTGGGTTGGCGTCATGTAACAGTCAGACAGACTTTCTGGGGATCATGCATCCACGCTGAGAGATCAGAAAATGATAGCTTATGAGTGAAGGGGCAGAGATGGCTGAGTTTTCCAGATAGATCTTTGTTTCTTCTCATGCAAAATTTTGGTGAAAATTATTTGCTCACTAGAGAGCTAAGTATTTTTTTTTCCTGTAAATACTTGCAAAGAGGGTTATGCGTTCTGGGGTCATAGCTAGGATTCTACTATTAGAAGGGTACTTGTTTTAAGCCCATTTCCCAGCTGTGCAAGCCAGGGTCCAGGGAATAGAACCGGCTTCCCCGAACCAGGCACTGTCCCCGACCACTTGAGAAAGCCACGGCCTGGCAGGCGGGATGCAGACAGTTTCAGAATTCTGGGTCGCAGTGCTGTGTCCTCAAAGGACAGGCCCCGGTGGGCCTGCAGACCATTCCCTCTGAGTGACAGCAGAGAAAACCTGGTTGTAAGGACAGTGATGTAAGAGACAGGTGGGGGGATAGCAAATATACACTTTATCTACTAAAGTAAGTTTTTTTTGTTAACACTATACTCCCTAAAAATAGTCATATACACTAGATGCAAAATACTCGCACACCAGTCTTCTGTTTCAATTCCTAAACTGTCCTTTCAGGGACAGTCCTCTTCACCTGCAGACCAGGCAAAGTGGTGGTCATCTGTCCAGTCTCAGGTGTGAGCGGTGGAGGCAGAAGTGGACCCTGGTCAGTGCGCATCCAGCGTGCTGTGCTGCATCCCGTCTCAGGAATAGGGCTCTGTCCAAGTGGAGGTTGAGACCCCATCTACCTGCCTGCTCCCAGCTCTTCATCTCCAAACCTTTGGGTAGCCCAGGCCCTCAGCCAGCACAATCCAAGCCTGCTGCATGTGAGCTCTGTCTCCCCTGAGGAGGGTCTGAAAGACTGTGTGGCCCCTAAATTTGTTATCTTTTGTGTCATGGGTGATCTGCCACAGCAGAGATTCCAACACACTCCTCAAACCTCAGGAATGCTTCCCAATTCCACCTCTGTCCACAGGGCAGGTGGCTTGCCTGGGTTCTGGTCTGTATCCCAAATCCTTGCCCTAAACCCAGTCCCTCTGAACTGGGGTCCCAGCCGCTGGTCTAAGTCCTGCAGTAAGAACTGGGCTCTGTACATACAGCTACTAACTGTACTTCTGGTCTACCAAGAGAAAGAGGGGGTGGGGGAGAGAGAGAGAGAGAGAGAGAGAGAGAGAGAGAGAGAGAGAGAGAAAGATCATCCTGTACCTGAGATGCTGAGAGCGACCACCCAGACAGCAAGATTCCCAGGTCACTCCTACTAACCTAGACCCTCTGCCTGTCCCTTGGGGACAGTTCCTCTGGCTATTGGGTCCCTCGGCTTGAGACCCGCCTGTTTGCAGTCCTCCTGTTCCTTTGTGGGTCCCCATGTAGTGCCCCCATGACTCACAGCCACATGTGGGAGTCAGGACACCCAGTTCATTGTCATATCACGAAGTTGAAATCTTTCACGTGATTTCAATGTACAGTGATGTGACATTTTCACCTGGCAGATTTAACAGGCAGACCCAGGGTGCTGACCCACTTCAACAGGGACACTGAGAAAGCAAGAAACAGCCAAAGAAGCGATTCCCGTGCCTTCTCTCCTGTTGGGGCACTGAAGCCCCGCCCCATGCCAGAGTAGGACGAGAACTGCGGTAGCATCTCAACCAGAATGTCACTGTGCTGCTTCCGGGCATCGGTTGCATTCTCTGTGTAGCTCAGCATTTTACTGAGAAAATGAAAATGCTAATGTTGAAATTAAATGTTACATGAACTTAAATTAAGATGTTGACAGAAATTAAATGTTGACAGAACTTTGCCCACTATTTTAGGGTTAGGAAGGGCCTGAAGAGTTCGTACGTGACTGGAGCGTAGACCCGTTCAGGTGGCTTTGGTGTCTTATTTATCTCTGTGACCCCAGAACTTGACTCAAAGCTCAGGAAAGACTTCCTGAGGATTTGTCGAGCTGAGATTCTTCACTTAACAGGCAGAAAAACTGAACACAGATGCAGGATAACAGGTTACCTGGGCAGAATGATGTTTCCCAGGGGCCGTTTTGAACCCTCTGATGGCTGGACCTTCCCTCGGTGGGCTTCAGAGCAGGGAGCCCCTCCGGGGGCAGCGCGTGGGCACCTGGGCGGCCTTCTGAGAAGGCTTATACCCTCCTCCAGAGTTTCAAAGGTATCTGTGGCCCATATAAATCCCAAATTAGATTTTAATCTACCATAAAATTAATCTATGGGTCCAGTCTCTACTTAAGTCCAAGGATATTGTAGTAAAGCAGAAATTCCTTAAAAAGTAAATATCATATACCTCATCCAAAAAGAGATTCTCGGGGTGACATTTCATCCTGGTCCACATGTTTACTGAAAGGATGGTCACCCCAGAGTCACCTGCTGGGTTTGGCTGTTCTTAGGAACATTGCCACATTACTGGTAAAATAGCCCTGCCTGGTAAAGAAGGGTCATTAGTGCTGTTGGTCAGAGGAGAGACCCAGGGTTTGGAGAAGTATGACTGACCCACGTTCGTGCACTTGGCGAGTAAAAGAGGCAGAACCATCTTGACAAGCAGTGAGTTCTCCGGGGGCAGTACAGGTGTGTTAGGCTATCGACCCGTGTGCTGGGGCTGCATTCTGGGATGAATTACTATGATTCATCCCAAGATGACTACACCTCAGCCCAGAGGCAGCCCAGTACTTTTACCTTTGATTGTCAAGAAAGAAAATTGCTATGGGCTACAAGTTGTCCTCCACAGCTGGTGAATTTGATATGGTCAGTACGCCCATGGATCCCCAACTGGAGGCAGCATTTGAAGTTTCATTTACACAACAGAGGGTCGCAGTGTCCAGGAATCTCCCAGTGTTTCCCATCGGCCACCGCCAGGCCTTTCCCGGCCCGCTCCTCGGAGGAGCCAGGTACTCTCTCACTTGGCAGAATCCACTGTGCAAATAAGAGTTCTGGCTGCTGATGGCCTTTCTGATCTGGTTGCCATGGAAACGGCCAGCAGATGGAAGAGGATAAGGTACGGGGAGTTATAAAAAGAAGGCTGTCTTTAAACCCTTACCTTGTCTCCCCAATCTTGTGCGTTTCCATGGAAGCAGGAGCAATAACCACTTGCCAGGCTTGTTCTGGGGACCTGGGTCTGCGGAGCTGTCGGTCAGATAGCTTCAGGTCTCCTCTCAGGAGCCCTGAACTCATCCCCAATGTCAGAGCTGAAAGTTGTATGAGGCCTTCACAAAGGGTGACCCTGAAACTGCCCAGGGCCCAGGCATGCAGTCCTCCCCCTGGTGGATGAGCAGGGCCTGAGGCTCCTTCCTCCTTTGAGGCGAATGCAGCCCAGCAGAAGGGACAGGCTGGTCTTCCTCTGAAACTCCCATCCTGGGGCCCCACCCCACTGCCATTAGGCCGTCCTCTTCCGGGGCCCTCACTGCCATGGTCTCTCTTCTGCTGGCTGTTGACCCTCGCGCCCTCTGTCCTCACCTGCCCCATCAGGAGCTTTCAGATCCAGTCGGTGTCCCTCTCGGTCTTTCTCTGCTCCTGTCTCTGTCTTTTCTCGTTACCTCTCTCTCTTCTAAAAGGTACATTAGCTCTTATGGTTTTCTCTCTAATCCTGTGGTTCCAATTTTTTCACCTTCAAAATGCATTTCTTCTGTTGGTAATACAAAGTGTTTTCACTGTCTTCAAAGTAGTTGAGAAATTTCTTACAGTCCTGTTTAACTACCTCTAAGACAAGTGACTGTTCACCTAGATTTGGAAAGAAACAAAAATCTGTGTTTCAGAGCGAATACATACCATTCTCTTTTGCTCATAAAATTCATGCAATTATCTCTGGCTACTTTCAGAGGCATTTCTGAGACTCATTCCAGTGGCTGTTACATCTCCAGATAAAGTCCAAACACAAAAGGTTAATTGATTTACACATATTTTCTTCTCATTGATCAGCTCTGTCTCTTCCAACTTCAGTTCCAAGTATATACAAAATACCCATCAAGCACAAAACATCCACCTCATTTCCATAGGAAGGTCCCTCTCACACAACTAGAATTTTAAAAATAGGTAAGAACATACCAGGTGAAAAAAGATAAGACACCGCCCTCCTCTGTGTCTGTTTCCACAATGGTTCAGGCTGAGAGGCAGCTCCGCGGGACTGAGAGAGACCACCAGTCCGGTGAGCACGGTCCAGGTCCCCGGCCCGTCCTGGCAGCGAGGCAGGTCAATATTCGTCCCCCCTTTCACAGGTAAGGCAACCAACCGAGGCTTAGTGATCAGCAATTGGTCGTTTGGGGACAAGACGCAGGAGACCGGAACAAAAGCGTCCTGCCTTCCTTCACATTACCTTAAGTAAGACAACTAATCAATAGATCCCAAGGAAGAAAGCTGCTCAGAAAAACTGGTGGCGCCAGCCTGTGGACGACGTTACCCTTGTCTCCACGCTGGCTCTTCCAAACCCACAACCTAGGGCATAGAAAGCAGGCCTGGCCTCGGCCGTCTTGGAGGGGGACCCCGGGGGACCCCCCTCCCCAGCCCCGCTTCAGGTCAACGCAAGGTCTTGGTCGCATCCACCTCCAGTGTCCTGTGGAAGGAATGAGTCCATCCTACTGCTCTTTAAAATGCGCATGTCCATTCTTTTACCCCACAACACTGAGCGGGCGTCCAATAGGAACGGCACCTCGCTGTGACGTCACAGTGAGCAACCAGGGCCCTGCTTGCACCGGGGCGGGGCACGGAGAGGAACGAACATGCAGTGTGACTCGCTCCAGGATGGCCAGTGCCCTCCATGCTGCCCAGGCAGGTGGGCATGTTTCATCCGCACTGTGTTGGACCCTCTGTGACATTCGACACAACCGATCATCCTTGACTTGCTGAAGCTGTCCCCTCCCTGGCTTCCCAGCTCATCACTCTGGGACACACACATTGAATCCACATCTGTGAATAGTTGTACTTTCTCTCCTGAAGGTGTTAGCTCCACCTACCCACCTGGGGAAGCTCGTCTAGCCCCTCACCTTCCCCACCTGCACCCTGGGCCTGAAGGAAACATCTCCACACCAGACCTTTCTCCCCAGAGCAAAAAAAAAGTCAGTGACTGGTTCCTCCATGCCCGCCGAGCGCTAGGCATCCTCCCCAGGGCCTGGGACATGTGAGTGAGCTGTGTCTTCAAGGAGTGTTTTGTCCTGATGGGCACCGCCCACCAAGTTTTGTCATATTTCTCCAGCTACACCTTCTGCCACGCCTCCTGTTCTCTGAAGGCATCATTCAGGTTCCATGTTTCTGCCGTTCCTACCCCCCTCCCATCTCCATCCCCCAGAAGAGGCCTTCTGTCATTTAGTCTCCATAGGCCTCCCTGACCGCCAGTGTAGAGTGGCCACCCCTCCTCAGGCCTGTGTGTCTATGCACACCCCCATCTTTGTTGCAGCTTCTGCTAAGCTAGTGTCTGTCCGCCCACCCTAGACTGTCACCTCCCAGAGGGGAGGAGCCAGGCTCATACCCTGTGTTCCCCTGGAATTTGCACAATGATGCTCAGCATTCAAGGTGTAAGAGCAAAGTGTCAGTGGAGATGGTATTAGGAGAAAAGATGGACTCATGAGAAATACACACACGGACTGTAAGAGTGTGAGCTTGAGACTGTAATTCAAATGTGTAAACATGATGTCAGTAGACCAGCAGGTATTAGTAGAACTCAACACCGGGGTTTGACACCCTGATGTCACCCAGGTGCTCCAGCTCCACTAAGTTACCCTCTGCCCCCTGGACAGCTCCACCTGGATGACCCACGGGCACATCAAAGTGCCCACACTGGACTTACCATCTCTCTACTCCACAAACTCGCATCTGTTTTTGCGTTTTTCATCCCGGTAAATACCACCACGACACATCTAAATTGTCCAGTTTGAATCCTCTCTCTCTCCCTGAGTCTAAGTTCCAAGTCAACAGATCCTATACTTGTACATTTCCTGTATGCATCTCCTCCCCATCCCCGTAGCACTACCTTAATTCACATCTTCATTTCTTACTTATATGTGGCCAACTCTGGTGACAGAGTGATTATTTAAAACACAAATCTAATTATTCCACTTCTCCATTCTCTCAAGCCCCTCCATTCTTCTACCATTGCCCTCACCATAATGTTCTGAAATGATCTGATTGATCCATTGTCTCAAAGGAAGTATCTCAAGTGTACATGCTGTAGCTTATTTCAGGAGTCTCATTGTTGGCCCACTGTGGATGCCCAGTACATTTGCTGGACTCTTAGACTGGATTGTTCATTTGAGGGCAAGATGATCACGTGTGCACTGAATTACGGTATAAGTTAACTCGATTTGTAATCATTTAAATGATGTTACCAAATACTAATTCTTTGTTTAAAGGCCATTCCCAGAGACCACCCTTCACAAGGAGGTGCTCTGTAATGCTGAGATGGAAAGTGCTGTCCTGGAGTCTCTCTTATTCAATATTGTTAGATGTGGATATAGATCATAAACTCATGAATCTAGAAAGCATGGGAAATGTAGTGGGTGTTAGGATTTACAAAAACACATCACCAGGCTGCAATAATGTAAGCAATTAAACAAAATCAGTTTTAACAAGAAAACATAAAATCTTAGTTTCATCCTGCACCCCCCAATGAAATATATAATAATTAGTTTCCATCTGATAGTTGAAGACATAAAGAAATAAGAGTTCAACTAGCCCTGTGGGGTGTCAGAAGGAGGACAGTGGATAGATTTTACAATGAGATAGATTATAACAATATAAGAAAATCTTTTCAGTGAGCTCTGGTTGTGAAGGGAAATCTTTTGTGGAACAGTGAGTGCACATTCATTGGATGCTGAAAAACCACCCCTTTGGGATCATTGCACAGTAGGGTGCTCAGGTATTAAGAGATGTGAGGGTGCCTATGGGTTCTCTTTTCTTTGGTTCTTATAAGCAATTGACTCCATAGGTTATTTTTTCTGTATTTATGTCTAAAGATTATTTATGCATAAATCACCACATGAGTCATACATTTTACTAACAATTGCTGTTCTAGAGTTCATAAAGGCTGAAATTGTGTATTTATGATAAATCCTGGCTGGTACAAAGTTCCTGTAAACATATGTACACACAGATCAGAGGGATCCCACAGTTTGTGGGAGAAACACTTATTAGAAATACATCTTTAATGTTATTTTGAGTCAGGCATGATTTTAAGTTGCTACTTTTCATTCTGTGAAGTATGAAGTTCTGCTAATTTAGCTTTAACATTTCCAATTATCTTTGTTATATGTAACTTGTTAGCCCTACAGGGCCTCCAGTGTACAGCAATGCATATTTTCATCAACCACATTTTGGCTTATAATTTTCAATAGCTGGACTTGGAAAGCTGTATGCATTACAGTTCGGCTATGAGTAATCCATACACCCCTTGCTAAAGTAGATAAGCACATAGTGCCCTTTCAATGTGCTTTTCTTGGAAGCAGTTGGTGTTGTATCTGAGTTATTTTGCTGATGACAAGCAGAGATGGGCTTGTTTGGTGTGTCAGGGCACCTGCCTCCTAAATGGACTGTGGCTGGAGAAAGAATTTATGCATCAGGGAGAAGGTCAGGCTAGACAAGTTTGAAGGGCCTTCCAGTGCTGAGTGTCTGCAGCTCTCTGCTGTTGCCATGACAAAGTCCAGGCTACTTGGGATCACATTCAAGTTCCTGCCTCACATCCACTTGAAGTACGCTTGCTTCATCCAGACAAAAGTGCTCATTATTCCCATACAAGTCCTATTCATTCTTGTCTCCAAGACTTGATTGTTTTCTTTCATTTGGTTGGATCTATTCCACAACTTCAAGAATGACTTCTCCATTCACGCTTATTCACCTCTTCAATGAGCCCTTTTAAAAATATTTCTAGTAGATGTAACTTTTCCTAGAACTTCCTGAGCATGTTATCTGTTCTTCTGTACGTGATCTCTTCCTGTTTATTATTACAGCTGGAAGGGTTACTGTTTCTTCCACAGACCACAGGTCCCTTGAAAATAACAGCACTTAGTTTATTTATCTTTCTTTCCCCAGAAGTACCTGACAAGGACTTTTAGATAGTAAGCTATTTAAAAATATCTGTAAGTAATGCTGTATTGAACATGGGAGTGCATATATTGCTTCAAGGTACTGATTTCATTTTCTTCGGATAAATATCCAGAAGTAGAACTGCTGGATCCTATGGTAATTCTATTTTTAATTTTTTAAGGACCTCCATACTGTTTTCCACAGTGGTTGCACCAATTTACATTCCTACCAACAGTGCACAAGGGTTTCCTTTTCTCCACATTCTCCCCAACACTTGTTATATCTTGTCTTTTTTTGCAGTAGCCATTCTAACAAGTGTGAAGTGATATATCACTGTGATGTGGATTTGCATTTCCCTAATGATTACTGATGTAGAGCATCTTGTCATGTAGCTGTTGGCCATTTGTACATCACATTTATTGATTTGTGGATATTGAGCTATCCTTGCATCTCAGGAATAAACCCCACTTGACTGTGGTGTATGATCCTTTTAATGTGCTTTTGAATTCAGTTTTCTGAATTTGCATTGAGGATTTTTGCATCTATCTTTACCAGGGAAATTAAACTATAGTTTTCTTTTCTTGTAGTATCTGCCTGGCTTTGTTATCAGGTTAAAGCTGGCCCTTATCAAACTTATTGGAATGTGTTCCTTCTTCATCAATTTTTTTAGAAGAGTGTAAAATGTTTGTTGAAGCTGTATTCAAAATATGAGCACCACATAAGTGTCCCTGATTGATAAACAGATCAAGAAAATATGTACTTACATACAGTAAAATATTATTTGGCCTTAGAAAAGAAGGAAATTCTGCCATATGTGACAATATGAACCTGGAGGACATGATGCTTAGTGAAATAAGTCATCACAGAAGGACAAATTTTTCATGATTTCATTTATATGAGATATCTGAAATAGTCAAACCCATAAAAAATGGAGAGTAAAATGGTGGTGACCAGGGGCTAGAGTGAAGATAAAATGAAAAGTTGTTGTTTAGTGGGTATGAAGTTTTAGTTGTGCAAGATAAATTACTTCTAAGGATCTGCTGTTCAATATAGTGCCTATAGTTGACAATACTGTATTGTACACCTAAAAACTTGTCAAGAGATTGGATCTCATGCTAAGTGTTTTTACCAACAAAAAGAGCAGGGACAGGAGGAAAGTTTGGGAGATGATGGATATATTTATTATCTTGACAGTGGTGATGGTTTCATGGGAATATGCATATCTGCAAACTCATAAAGTTTTATACATTAAATATGTCCAGTTTTTTATAATGATAACTTAATAAAGTTGTTTTTAAAATATAGATACATGTAGGAATGAATAAATGATCACTTAAGAAAACTACCATCAAACCAATCAATTCAACAACTTGGTATCAGAATTCTTGAGCTAATTATTATCCTACTTGAGCATTCCTCCCTTGCTCCACCAATCTATTCTAGAGAGTTTTATTATTTGGGGCTTTTCAATAAGCCCCCAAATTTAACTTGTACAAGTAGGTAAAAGTGTGGTGTTGAAAACTGGCAATCATCAGCAGGTGTCTTAAGTGAAATTTGAAGTAGGTAATAATCATCAAAACATTCTGCACTTTCGAAAGACAAATTGTAAGATCAGAATACTAAAAAATATATATAACATTAATAATAATTCCAAAATCAGGCAAGGAGATAAAGATGACATAAGTCAAAATGTGACAACAAAATGTTATCTGAAAACTTTGCATTTTGCCAACAAAAAGAAGGTCACCACCTTCGGTAGCCTTAAGCAGTTAACAAGATGTTTTATACAAGAGGAGCAATAAAAAGGCCGTTGTCTGTGTGTGTTCTGCTAGAGCAGTACCCAAATTAAAACCAGCCTGCAGTCCCATCTCCAATAGAAACAACTCTTTCAATGTCTGAGATCAGCATGCTCTGTCGGAAAGAGAGGAGATGGATGCCGCTGGAGGCCACACCACTTCCTGGAGAGCCATCACACCAGACTGGGTAACAGGAAGCATTGCTCAGGGGTCTGTCTTCCAAGCTGTGCAGCAGCCCAGCTGTGCAGCTCATGCAAGTTGCTCAACCTTCTACGCTATCACGTCTTCTCTGTAAAGTAACAACATTGACGGAGGCATCTTGCAGGCATCTGCCAGATTTCATATTCAATAATTCAAGCAAGTGTAAGACATATTTCTACTGGGCACGATCGTCTATCTCCTGCAATCATCTTGGCTCGTTTTCGGCGTGAAATCTGTCTGATGTGGTGGCCATTTCCACTTGTAAGAGGAAAGTAAGCGAAGTTGTGTGCCAGAGAAAGGAAGTCCCTTCATCCTTGGGTGAGAGCAGAGGACGCTGCTACTCTGATGGCTCTGAAAAGTCTCCTTGCCTTGGTCCCCTAAACTGCCATGAGGGCACCTTCTGGTGTCTCTGCTGTTTCCCACCATTAGAGGCTTCTGCCTTTTCCACTCTGGAGTGTCAGAGAGAGTGTTTGGATACTAGAAAGGTATTGTGTGCCATGAGATAACCACACAGACTGATTGCGGAGACAAATCTTTGTTGTGTGTGGACCACAGGTGGTGAGCCCTGGTTGACGCTCCACCACCGGGAACAGTTTTACCCAAAGAAGGAACGCAGTGCTCATTGCAGACTGGACACGAGAGGCCCAGAATGTCAAACAAAGTTCCCTTCCGTTTCAGGTGGCCCCTGGCAGTCCATCCGTCAGTCTGGAAGCACTACTCAGGACAGACTAAAGAGGCAACTGGGTTTTGCTTGATTTTAAATTTTAGTGGGTGCTGTTTTACTTTTCACTGTCACAGATATTTGAATTTTCAAGTGATAATATTCCCTTAGAGAGAAAAACCCAGACAAAAAAGGACAGGATTGATCCCAATAACCTTCTTAGACGACATATTAAAATGGTATCGGCTGAGAAGCGACACCTCTTAGAAATAGCTGGCATCATGGCACAGCGCATTAGTGTGCTAGTCTTTTGATTCCACTATAATTATGGGAAGAAAGCTTCAATCCGTGCAGTGGGGGAGCATTTAAAATTACAGCTGAGGTGGTAAATTACTGGGCCTCAATGTCCTCGTCAGACAGATTGCTTTCATTTCATGGAGAGGGACGCAGCGCCGTGTGGGAGCCAGCTACCCCTGGCGAGCTTAATGTGTTCTATTTAAAAGCACAAGATGGAATAAAGGACGTAGTAGGGGATTTTACAATTCGCCAGCATAAACATTTGTTTTTATTTTCCCCAAACTGGGAGTTCCGGAACTGGATCCGGGATGCTCGTGTTATTCATTTTGATGTTGGTTCCTATGTCCCCGGGCACAAAGCTGACCGGTTAACAGTGCGTGTGGGTTCTGCTGGCTCTGTCTGAGCTGTGGGTTTGATCCTCACAGGAAGGTGGCACAGCCTTTCATGTCACCACCTCCGCCCTCTCTCGGGGCCTCCACCCCGCCAGCAGGGGCAGCCACGTGGCTCTAATGTCAACACAGCCAAAGACAAAAGCACCGTTGGAACAGCTTCTGATGTGCTCGCCAATCTCAGTCTAATTTCCAAGTCCCTGAAAAGGAGACAGGGAAGAAGGAAGTTATTTCTCAGGGAGCTGTACAGTACTTAATTCGTTCTCAAAAACCCAACTGGGCTCCTTTTTTGGGGCAGGGGGGCTCCCATCAGGAAGATGCTTGCTTGGAAGAACTGACAGAAGCGTGGAAACCAGTCATGCCTTTTTACATAAAGGTTCCCCCCGAGCCGTGGCTCTCTCCAATCGGTAGCCAGGAGCTAAACCGCTATGCACTTAAAGTGTTGAAGACAGACACAGACGAAGAGGCCGCTGTGTGCAGACAGAAAGGGTTGTAACTTTTATATGGTAGGCACGAACGAATGGAGCCCCTCTCCAGGTTTATGAGAGTGGACCAGAGCTCGGCGGGAAAGGGGAGAGGAAGAGACGGAGAGAGGGAAATGCAGCCAACAGCTCTGACATCGAAATGCAGAGTCAAGGCCAGGCCTGCAGAAGTTGTGGGCTGACAGCTGCCTTTAGGACTTCCCACTGCTCTTCTCTCAGAACCCGTCCTCAGTCAGCACTCAAGGACCGCGCCTAAACTCTCCCGGCCCGGGTTCCCATTTGCATTAAAGTCAGACCTGTGCCCAAGACCGGGGCCTCGGACAACTGGGCTGAGGGACCCATCGCATTCGGAGGTCCAGGTCCTTCAGAGACAGGTTTGAATTTTATGTTGGGCTTTCCAGGGCCAGGACAGCAAGGACATCTAATGAACTGATGATGGGAACTGTTGTCACTGTGGCACAGCCTTGAGGAAACTATTTGCGTGCAGGTTAAGCTCCCCGCCGGCCCTGTGCTCCCTGAGAGCAGCAGGTCTGCTGAGAGCCGGCGGCCTGTCACTGTGTGCGTGGCTTCGGACAGACCACCTCGACCAGTGAGGCGCGCTGCCGCCCCGGGAGCCCAGGAGAAATAAACAAGTGTTGTTTCGTTCACTGTGTCTGTGGCCTTTTCAAAGCGTATTTAGAAAGAGCTTACACACTGGTAAACACTTCGATGAAAGAATGTAGACTTGCGGGGACCAGGGTCTCCTTGGGCCACCCAGAATTTCCTGACCAGCATGCACCTCGGAGAGAGGAGGGAGAAGGAGACCATCTTAAATGTATTTTCTCAGCCTAAAGCCATCAGCGGCAAGTTGTCGGTAAGGCGATCTGAACTTGAGTTCTCTCTGAAGTCCAGGAGACAACAGGGGTGATGGATCCCAGCAGAAAGGTCAGGAGTCCAGTGAGCAGACAGACTGTGAGGACCCCGCCCCAAGGTGCACGACGGGCCATGGCCAGCAGATGGCAGGTGGCTCCCCTGCGTACCTGAGTCAGGGGCTCGGGTGTGCTCGGCAGCCCCTCCTGGGCCCCAGAGGCTGGGATTTGAGTTCTAACTTAATCCACGTGCTTCCTGGGTGTTCAGCCTGCTGCCACCCTTAAGGAGAACAAGCCTTGACGCCCAGGCCTGTGATTCTAACACCTTCATTAGCACAAAAGATGGCCAAAAATTTATGAAAGACAAAGTGAGTCATGTTTCAACCAGAACTGGAGGTAGTATGCAGGAAGGTGACCTTCCAGCGAAGGTCAAACCAAAGCTCCCAAGGGAGAGCAGGTTCCCCCCCAGCACCCAACACCGCTGGGCACCTGAACTAGCCAGACTGTGAGTGAGCCTCCCAGGCGGGGGATTCTGGGGGGCATCCAGCCACCTCTCTCTCTCCCGTCTGAGAGCCACAGGAGGTGGCACCTGGCCTGGACCACTCCTGGTACCTGGGAGCACCCAGGCGCTGCTGTGCTCGCCTTCGCTGACTGCGCACTGCGGGCCAGGGGCTTGGCAGAGACGGCGCGACTTCTCCCTGCCTCCTTCCCAACAGGGGCACTCACGCCACCACACGGCACCGGCCCAGCAGGTGCACTGCTCACCTGTGTGCCCGCACTGCCCAGCCCCACCTGGAGGCCGGCGTCCTGACCCTGCACAGGCTGCCTCCGGGCAGAGGGGCCTCTGTTGGCTCCAGGGCTCCCCGGGCAGTGGTTGTGGGCTCAGGGGAGCCAACGCGGGGGGAGCTCAGCGCCCTCTCGACACCAGAGAACACTTTTCATCTTGTGCTTCGGTCTGGGGCCACCGGCAGCGCTGAAAAGGCCCTTCTGGGGAGGAAACACGCGTGAGAGAGTCAGTCCCCGGCACTGCACCGGAGGTGGTGGCTCTTATTGTTCATTCTTTTTGTTTTTATTTTAAACCTATGTATATACGTTTTACTATTTTAACCATTTTTACGTGCACAGCTCAGTGGCATTAAGTACATTCACATTGTTGAACAACCATCAACACCTTCATGTCTAGACTCTTAATCCTCCCAAAATGGAACTCTGTCCCATTAACACTACCTCCCCGCCCCCTGCCCCCAGCCCCCGGCCCCCACCATCCTACTTTCTGTCTCTATGAACCTGAGGACCTCGTGTAAGTGGAATTACACAGAATTTGTCCTGTATGTCTGGCTTATTTCACTCAGTATAGCGTTCTCGAGGTTCATACCGGTTATTCCCTTCTTATCATTACAAATTAACAGAACAAAAATAAGAATGTGTTTCCCACTGTCTGTTCTCCATCTGTGACTATAAACCATTATTTTTGTGGGTGCCCCTCCCCCCGGGCCTTTCCGTTAAGCCCCTGGACACTGTTCTCCTGGGGGTGCTGACAGGTGTTAACTCGAAATAAAACCTTTTACGGTGGTGACAGGCAACACGCATTTATTTGAGAGCATTTGAGAGCATAAGAACAGCTATTTGGGAAGCACTGATTCAGGCAGAAGCCCACATGGTGTCCCGATTAGGAAACAAAGGCAAAGAGGTGTTTGTGAGCAGGGGAGGGGGGCAACCACACCCCCGGAAGGAAGACGTTGCCATCAGTGCAGATAACACAACATCGGGACGCTGCTCCTAAACTCCGGTTTTGATTTGGTAGCCCTCACAACTGCTTTCTTGTTGCCGCGAAAACAGTTCTTTGGGGCACGTGTTTGCCGTGGGCCCATCCAAAGGTTATTTTTCCCCATTTTAATAGTGCACGGTTTTAGGTTTTAGGTATAAGACACGGGAGGCCGTTCCTCTGGGGTGGAAGGTCCGAATCCATTTTACAGTGGCTCCGTTTATCTTATTGTTTACAGGGTAGGGATGAAGATTATCAAGCCAGCGTTAAACCAAATGTTTAATGGGAAAGACAGGAAACCTCTTGCTTTGAGCTGCTTCTTATCATAAAGGACTCAGTGTGTGTGTGTGTGTGTGTGTGTGTGTGTGTGTGTGTGTTGGGGTGGGGGGAGGAATGGGATGTCCCGAGTTCTTTTTATGATATTTTCAAACTAAGATATGCCATGGCTGCCTCTGTCACCCTAGCTGATATTTTTTAATCATATCAATTGAGATATAACTAATATACAGTGACATTCGCTCTAACTAGTGTACAATCTTACAAGTTTTGACAAGCACAACAGTCTTAAAAGCACTATCAAAATATAAAATAGTTTGATCACTCCAAAACATCCTCTTATGGCCCCTTGCAAGCAACTCCTGCCCCCAGGCCCGGCCATTGATCTGCGTCCTGTCCCTGTTACACATGGAATCACGCCACGGGTGACCTGTGAGCCTGGATCATTTCCCCGAGCACGAGGCATCTGAGACTCCAAGTCAGTGCCTCCCTCGCGTCGCTGTGCTGTATGTCATTACACGGTGTGAGGTGTTCCTTTATCCATTCTCACTAACTGAAACACGTTACAGTTGTGTCCACTTTGGGGTGATTATAAACAAGCTGCCACAAATAGTCTTGCACAGGTTCTTGTGGGAAGGGGCATTTTCACACCCTTTGGGCCATGACTGAGGCTTGGCACTGCTGTCCCTTGGAGAGGCAGATTCGACTCCATAAAAGAGCTGTGCTGGTTTGGAAGGTGACAGCATCCTCGTCAGCACTCGCTGCTGGCAGCCGGACATCGTCTGACATTGTCACAGGTGTGGAGAGGTTTTATTTTCATCTTCATTTGTGTCTCCCTGATGACTTAGGACATTGATCACCTTCTCCTACAGTTATTTGCCCTCTGATCTCTTAGCAAAGTGTCTGTTCAAATCCTTTCTGCATTTTTATGGGGTTATTTATTTTCTTATTATTGAGTTTGAGGGTACTTTATATATTCTGAACATTGATCCTATGTTGAATCTGTGATTTGTAAGTATTTTCTCCGTCTGTGGCTTGTCTTTTCATTCTCTTAAAAGTACATCTCAAAGAGCATCAGTTCTTAATCTTAATGAAATCCAATTTATTTAAACTGCACACATGGAACAGACTGGCCAGTGCCCGAGGGGGGCGGGTAACTGGATAAAGAAGGTGAAGGTATTAGCTATGGAACTTCTATGCATACCCCCATGGACACCATCAATAGTTTGGTGAAGGGCAAGGAGAGGGAGACATGGGTGGGTAGGGGTGGGCAAAGGGGAGGATGGGAACACCTGCAAAAATATTAACATTAAAAAATTTTAATAAAAATAAATAAAGTGGGTGTGTGCCAAAAATTCTTTCAGCCACCCAGGTTCAGACAGTATCATTTTGGTCTATTATTATAAAATAGAACATTTATTGGTTGTCTACACTGGAAAAAAACTGAAGACATTAAACTAATGTTTTACTAGTCAGATAATAAATGACTCATTATTGATATGAAAACCCACATTTATTTAAGTCCAGATTAACTACCTTCAGTGGTGGAGCCGATGACATTAAACCTACTGGAACTGTCATCCATGTCCTCCCCAGGACGAGGGTCTCAGAATGTTCCACGTTAGCTGATTCACAAACATTCATGACACGGCCTCTGTGCAGGTCCACCCCCCTCTGAGGAGCATGCACAAGGTGACCATGTGATGACAGCTTGGACAAAGGCATCCACAAGATTCAATGGTCACCCCAGTCTGCCCAGAGCAGCTTCACCTCCACCCATTCATTCCTTCACCTCAGGCGCGGGTGTCATATCCAGCACCCCAGTTCCACTCCCTACCAATCAGTGGGCGTCGAGACCCTCTCGGTGGCTCACAAACCCACCCGACTCCCACCCGAAACCCACTCAGGCCCCCACTCAGTGCCTCCCTCCTGCCCTTGTGCCCCCACCTCTCACCCAACCTTGCACCCTGCTTCCCATACACCCTACTCCAAGAAGGGGTCTCCAAAACCATCTCAAAACTAGCCGCAGAGTATCGGACAGGGAAGCCGGGGTGCCATCAGGGAGCACGTCTGACCAGCTTTTCTGCAATTGCATATTTGGAAAGCTCAGCGGTCTTCAGGAGTGTGTTGTGATTCTGTTTCTCATTTTCAACAATGTTCACATTTGTAGGTTGCTTTATTCATACTTGTATGTACATACACGTACACACAGGCACACAAACTGGGTGACTCTCCATTCCACAAACCTGCACCCAGTCCGTAAGTCACCATAACCACATTAGTCTCTTCCGTTCGGATGCAGCCCTCAGAGTGAGCCGAGGCTCAGAGTCTACCCATTGTCCCAGCTCCTTGCAGAAGCTGGAATCATTCGTGTAGTGCCTCTGTCTTTGTCCTCTCGAGCTGCTCTGACACAATACTATGGGCTGTGGGGGAGCTTGTCACAGTTTGGAGGCTAGAAGTTCAAGATCAAGGGACCTGCAGACTCAGTGTCTGGTGAGACCTGCTTCCTGGTCCATAGATGGCATCTTCTCTCTGGGTCCTCACATGGAAGAAGGGGTGAGGGAGCTCCCTGGGGTCTCTTTATGAGGGTGCTAATCCCATTATGGGGGTCTGCCCTCATGACCTCATCATACCCTAAAGGCCCCACTCCTAGCACCATCCCACGGGTTAGGTTTCAACATATGACTTTTGGGGGACACAAGCATTCCATCCACAACATCCACTATTTTACTTCCTCCTTCCAGCTCCAAGGTTTTGGGGGACATTCAGCCAATGTGAAATGTTAACCCATAATCTAAGTACTTGGACAGCTGAGTGAGCCTGAGGAAAGGCACAGGGGCCCCAGGGTGGTGGCTGCCACCAGGGCGCCCGGAGGGCGTGGCAACTGCGTCAGGGGGAGGGGGCAGAGAAGCTTAATCGTTTTCCTTAGGAAGATAGAAGCCCGATGCCAAATCATTATTAAAATAACCTTAAAATCATCTGGGTTATTCAAGGAGGAAAAAACGCAGAGACTCGCCTTGTTTAACTGGGACAATTACTGAAAATCTCTCTGAGGCCAGGGGTATACATGTGATCAGTATCTTTATCTTATTTTTTTCTCTCTTGATTTTAGAGAGAGTGGAAGGGAGAGGGAGAGAGAGATGGAAATACTGATGAGAGAGAACATTGATGGGCCACCTCCTGCATGTCCCCCACTGGAGATTTGGCCCACAACCTGGGCATGTGCTCTGACCGGGAATCAAACCAGTGACCTCTTGGTGCATGGGTCGACGCTCGACCACTGAGCCACACCAACCGGGCATGATCAGTATCTTTAAAGAATCCCTCTTAAAAACAAACTTTTCCTCATCAGGACAAATTTCTTTTAAAAAACAATATACAGGGAAATAATTAGATAAATTGCCCTTGAAATTTCTCCATTCTCATTTGAGAAATAAGTCCTCCAGCAGCATGATGGAAGGGTTATGAATAGTTCTCATTTCCTCACCCAGGGAGGAGCTATAATTACAGTGACCGTGTTCTGAACCAAACTCCGGGACCGCGGCCTGACAGGACAGGTGTACCTGTGAGGACAGTGGAATGAGACGCTTGAACTGGAAGATGGCCGGCAAAGCCAGAGCTCCGTGAGCGGCTCTGACACAGAAATCACTGGCTTTTGAGGCATTTTCATGATGTCATTGATATAACATTTCTTTGTCGAGGTTTGAAGTGTAAAACTGTTGCTGAAATGGTTTCTTTGTATCCCACCTACGACATACGGCAGATTCTGATGTCAAAGAAGGTAATTCAGTTGAGTCAAAAATAAGCATTTTTCTCTGTCTTGGTAAAGATAATCCAAAACAACAGAATATATTATGTTCAAATTAGCATTTAAATTTGGCTGTAAAACCTGTCAGCACCTTGTACACAAAATTTTCTTCTTCGTGTCTGGTCCACTGAGTATTAGATCTATCCCACTATGGCCCTGGCTGGTTTGGCTCAGCAGTTAGAGCGTCAGCCTGTGCACCAGAAAGTCCCGGGTTTCTTGCTTAGGGCTCGTACTTCAGTTGCAGTTTGTCCCCGGCCCCACTTGGAGTTGTATGGGTGGCAGCCACTAGATGTGTCTCTTTCATGTCGATGTTTCTCTCTCTCTCTCTCTCTCTCTCTCTCTCTCTCTCTCTCTCTCTCTCTGTCTCCCCCTCCCTCCCACTCTATCTGAAGATAGATGCAAATAAAAAAAAATACTAAAAAAAAAAAACTATACACTGTGGAGTGATTATGTGCGTTGCTAGATACAACAACTTTCCTGATGAGGTTATTTTGGGTCACTTAAGTATTTATTGATTATGAGCTGCCAGAGGGAGGGGAAGGCAATGTGGAGGTGAGGGGTGTTTGCCAGTCAGAGCCCCGAGCATAGAGAGAGTGTCCCTGATGCGGCGATGGGAGCCGGTGAAAGGAGGGTGGGATTTTTCAGGAGGGCACAAGACAAGATGCTGCTGTCATTTTGATAAGTCAAATACACTGAACACAGAGAAAGTTCCTATATGGGTGGAGAATGGAGAAGAATCATTTTAAAAAAGTCATTCGTGGAAGATTGACTGTTCGCATTGACAGTGGTCCGTATTCAGAACCATGCATTCAGAAAATCTCCCTGGAGTGTATGAGTCAGCTCTGGCTGCTGTAACAAGTACCACTGATGGGGTGTCTTAAACAACAGAAATTATTGTCTCACAGTCTGAAGGCTGGAAGTCTGAGCTCAAGGTGTGGACGGGGCCCGTGGCTCCTGAAGCCTCTCTCCTTGGTGTGTAGACAGCCTTGTTGTCGTGTGCGCTTGAATGGAATCCTGCTGTGTGTGTCTGTCCTCGTGTCCTCTTCATGTTAAGGACATCAGTCAGATTGGATAAGGCCTGCCCCAATGACCTCATTTTACCTTAATTACTTCTTTAAAGAGTCCATCTCCAAATACCTTCTGAGGTCCTCAGGGTTAGGATTCAACATAGGAATCTGGGCAGACAAAATTCATCCCAGAGTATGGAATAAAATCAGTCCGTAAAGGACACCTGAGCAGTGGAGCGACAGAGGAGAAATGCAGTGTGCACAGTGACAGGGAGCGCTGGGGAGACGGGGGGCATCCCAGGACTGACGGTGCCTGGTTACCAGTGACGGACCTCAGAACAGAGAGAGAAGGGGCTCCGTTGTGGAGCTCCTCCAACCCTGAGATGAACAGCTTTCCTGGGGACGCCGGATCAGGAAGAGCCACTATCACTCTCGACTCCTTAGCTTCCTTTTCTTCATTGCTTTTATTAATTAATAAAAATGTGCCTTTAATTAATACCAAAAAGCAGTGCTGCTAATTTCCTAGATTCACCGTTGCATCAGGGAAGAGACGGGTCTGTGTGGGACTCCAACGGCTTACTGTCCAGGGGGACTTTTTCTCATGTACTTAGCAACTTACCGCTGCCAGTAGATTGACGGCAACTGTGGGCTGGAAACAAACCGCGTGCTTTGTAGATGGGAAGTACTTGCAAGAAATTTCAATGTGTACATACGCTGTTCTTCCTATGGAGACTGGTGAGATTCAGACGTGTAGATATTAGTATCTGATTCGACCATAGCAGAGGCAGTGAGATGCTATCCTGTGTGCGGGTTAATGAAGTGTGTCTTCCTCCCCAGCTGGAAGAGGCCTCGGCATCAGAAAGGAGAACCTGACATGAGCCATGATTGCTCATCCTAACTGACTCCAGATCTCCCTAGAATTGGGTTTATGGGGGCAGCACTGCTAATAATCATTTATTTCCACAACTTTAATCAGCCTTCATGGTTATTCATCGTCTACTGCAAATCTGGGTCTTGTATCTTTCTAAATTTATTTTTCATGTCAGTGGCCAAACCATTATTCTCATAAGATCTTTTTGTAATTTTTGATTGGTTTTCTTTTATTCCGGCATAATGTGTGGTTTAGGGTTAACCTCTGTCCTAGGGGAGCATGAGATGCAATCTCTTTTCAGAGAAGGAATTGATCCTTCTCAGGCAGTCAAAAGAGCCTGCGTTTTCTAAAGAAGGCTCAGTTTTTCACTTCATGCAAACAAAGTAAAAGGGGGAATAGGGACACGCAGGGGAGGGAGAGGCAATGAGTGACCTTTTCACCACCCCTTGAAATGTCTGGAGTTTACCTGGCTAACTAATAGTGCCAAGTATCGCCCTGGACGGTTTGGCTCAGCAGTCAGAACGTCAGCCCTTGGACCAAAGCGTCTTGAGTTTGCTTCCCAGTAAGGTCAAGGGCACGTACCTGGGTTGCAGCTTCGCTTGATCCCCGGCCCAGGTCAGGCTTGTGCAGGAGGCAACTAATCAATGTGTCTCTCTCACACTGGTGTTTCTCTCTCTCTCTCCCCCTCACTCACTCCCTTCCACTCTCTCTAAAAAATGTCAATGGAAAAATATCCTCAGGAGAGGATTTAAAAATAATAATAATAACAATGATGATGCCAAGTAGGAACTCCCCACAAAACCCTCTGGAATGATCTGCTGACCAAGGGTAGCTAACTTTATTAGTAGTAGGGACAATGCCACCCTGACAGAGCCTCAGTCATGTCTCACAGCAGGAAAGTGGGGCAGGCTGTCGACTGGGTTTGAACCTGGGAGGGGAGACATTAACGCTGACTGGCAAGCAGAGACCTGCTGGGATGAGGCAGCGTTCAGGATAGAACTGTATGTAGACTGGTGAGCAGGCGATGGTCTGGGGCTGAGTCTCAGTGAACCAGCTTTTGGTGTGAATAAGTCAGCTATGCAGTTGGTTGCCAGGATCAGATATTTTCCAGAGAAAGTAATACGGTTAGTTTTCCTTGGTTCCAGTGTTGTTTACAGAGACCAGGAATTGGATTGGCTTCTGTTCTCACCAGTAAATAAGGTATAAAAAATGCTCTCAAAGTTTTTGCTATCTGGTCCCTGGGGAAATTAGGTAAAGGGTCTGTTTCCTTGATTTGAAATATTTAGTTGTGCATGGAATTATATACAGGGGTGAACAAAACTAGGTTTACAGTCGTGAATACATGAGACTTTATTCTTTTATTACTTATTAATTGTTGTATTCTTTATTTATATTACAATGCAAACCTACTTTTGCCCATCCTGTATTTAATTCAACTCAGTTGTGAATTTGGTATACAAATAATTATAACCAAACTATTTGTTCTGAAGGTCCTATTATGAATGAAACTTTGCCACCATTCATTTATGAATGAGTGGAGCCACTTATGAACTGGAACAATCCTTTAAGTGACACATATCAAAGAAAAAATTGTTTCTGCTGAAAGGCATGTGATATTTTGTGGCAGTGTGTCTGTGTGGTGATGGCTGAGAAGGGGGTTTGTTTCCATGTGTAAAGATTGCTTTCTTTTAGTAAATTCTCTACCATGAAGATAAGTCTGCAGTTGGATGCGTTCGATGTGTTTCCATTAAGAAATTCAAAAATTGATCATCATAAATGACTCATTTCCCTAGAAAATAGTAGTTAAGAATATTAACTTTTAAAAACGTTCATCTAAATAAGAACGCTTTTCTGGTGCTAACAGAATGGCTTCAACACATTAAACCTTTTTCACGAATAAGAAGGCAATACCCAAAAATAATGTTCTGACAAGAGCTTAACTTTCCATTAAAAAATTGTCAAATTTCTTTTATCTATGCATTATTATTCAATCATTGCTTCTGTTTTTTGCTGTTGTTAAGATTATTTTTCATTTTTATTTACTTACATCTAGCTGCTTAATCCACAGATACACAAGTAATTCGATATTGTCATAGTCGGAATTACCTGGCACCCTATGTTAGTAAATCTATATTTCCTAATTATGTTGCTCATCATAGTTGTTATGAATTAACATCTTGAATTCAGAGAGAGACTATTTGTAAATACGTATCGAATGATTAAACTTCTTCCAGGCGGTGCTTGAATTGCATCCGGCGAGAGAGCAGGGGAGCAGCTGCTCCCCAACAACTCGTCCTGTTCTCACCTGCAGCCCTGACTGCAGACATCTGTGGACCCCGTGTGCACGGAAGCAGGGCTTGGAGTTGGCTTGTAAATGAACTGTACCCGTGAACCTCATGCCGCTCAGTAACAATGTATCCACTCCTTCCACGGAGGAAAAACAAGCCCTTGAGGAATTTGATGCCAGTACTGGGTTTTGTAAGCAAATTTCTCCAATGTGAGTAACCTCACTTAGAGCTTCCTCTGTAGCTGGTGGTTATTAAAACAGCCACGTGGAACATTCTGAATTCCTGCAAATATTCAAAGACAGGACCTTCTCTCTTGTATTTATTTTAATTGTGGTGAGATACACGTAACAGAATTTACATCTTAACCACTTGTAAGGGTATAGTTCAGTGGCATTCAGCACAGTCACTGTTGTGCAACCATCGCCACATCCGTCCACAGAACTCCTTTCTTCTTCCCAGACAGAAACTCTGTCCCCATTAAACGGTAACTCCCCGTTCCCCTCCCCCCAGCACATGGCAACCGTCATCCCTTCTGCCTCCATGGTTCTGACTAGGCTAAGTACTTCCTCTTCCCTTTTGTGTCTGGCTGACTTCATTTAGCACAATGTCCTCAAGGTTCATCCATAGGGTAGCATGTGTTTAAAATTCCTCCTTTTTAAAGCTTATTTCATTGTGTACAAACCACATTTTGTTTATGTATCTGTCCATTGAGGGACATTAAGGTTTCTTCCAACTTCGGGCTATTGTAGTCAATGCTGCTATGAACGTGGGTGTGTAAATCTCTCTTATTAGAGTCCTTGCTTTCAGATCTATTGGGTATACAACTAGAAATGGAATTGCTAGACTACATGGTAATTCTGTTTCCTCTTCTGAGGAACCTCCATACTGTTTTCCACAGCAGCTGCACCAATTTACATTCCCACCAACAGGGCACAAGCGTTCCAGTTTCTCCACAGCCTCGCCAGCACTTACTATTTTCTTCTAGTACTAGTATCTATCTTAGTGGGTAGGAGGTGGTATTTCGTGGTAGTTTTGATCCCCATTTTTCTAATGATTAGTAATACTGAGCATCTTTCTATGTGGTTAATGACCAGTTGTATATCTTCTTTGGAGAAATGTTTATTTGAGTTCTTCGCCCGTTTGCTGATCCTTTTACACCTACAGCCGTAAGTGTGGCTTTACTAGGTTGGGGGTTCTTTGCTTGCTGTAGGCCTCGGCGGGTACGAGAGCTATTTTAGTGAGTGCACTGTTGTTTACTTGGTGTTTCTGTGGGAAACTGGCTGGCTCTTCGTGGTTCACCACCCTGCTGACTACTCCTCCGAGGTAACAGCCAAGGTAGTACAGACCAGCGGTTCTCAGAGTGTGGTCCTGAGCAGCGGCGCCAGCTTCCCCTGACCTGTAGCTCTGCGGATGCTGAGGCCACCTCGGCCTCCTGCATCAGACACGCGGGGGGGACACACAAGCCCTCCAGGTGATTCAGAAGCAGGCTTACTTCCGAGAACCGCTCTCATCAACTTTCATTTCCTAGAAATTCTTCAGGCTGAAAAAAGAACTAAGGCCTGGGGAGAGAGAAAGGCAGACAATTGCCCCTCACTTATTCAAACATGGGACACGGACATGATTTCTGTGGTCGTGGACTTGGATTTATTGGCTATGTCACAATGGACCAGTGTTTTACACCTGTTATCTGCCCCAATTTGCTAAGTCATCACGCCACCAGGTTTCTGCTGCTGGCAAGTTACCAGCATAGATTAAAGCAAGCTTCGTGGTCTGACAGAGGCAGAGATTCCGACTTTGAAGAAGGCTTGTCTGCCTACAGGCAATACACCTGCCTCTAGCAATTGGGGGACAGCCCTCATCAGGGGAGCCTGGCCCTCAGCTCTCTCATTGTCTGCAAGTCCAGGTTTATTATTTCATCTGGTTTTTCATGCATCTGTTCTATAACAAACAGCTGAGCTCATCTGTGACCCCTTGCTGAACAATAAAAAACCCAGTCCTCTCTCTTCTGTAAGACTGTAAGCAAAATGCCCACATTTCCCACCCTTCTCACCTACGAAGGAGAAAATAGCACGGATTCTGCAGTGTGTCCCTGAAATGATCACATGTCCCACTAGGCTCTTCATCCGCGTCCGCAGCTCCCCTCCTGGTCAGGCACGCCCCTCCTCCTGTGAATGTGTCCCCTGCTCATGCGACATGTCCCCTCCTCATCAGGCACGCCCCTCCTCCTGTGAATGTGTCCCCTGCTCATGCAACATGTCCCTCCTCGTCAGGATGCCCCTCCTCCTGTGAATGTGTCCCCTGCTCATGCAACATGTCCCTCCTCGTCAGGATGCCCCTCCTCCTGTGAATGTGTCCCCTGCTCATGCAACATGTCCCTCCTCGTCAGGATGCCCCTCCTCCTGTGAATGTGTCCCCTGCTCATGCAACATGTCCCTCCTTGTCAGGCAGGCCCCTCCTCCTGTGAATGTGTCCCCTGCTCATGCAACATGTCCCTCCTTGTCAGGATGCCCCTCCTCCTGTGAATGTGTCCCCTGCTCATGCAACATGTCCCTCCTCGTCAGGCACACCCCTCCTCCTGTGAATGTGTCCCCTGCTCATGCAACATGTCCCTCCTCGTCAGGATGCCCCTCCTCCTGTGAATGTGTCCCCTGCTCATGCAACATGTCCCTCCTTGTCAGGACACCCCTCCTCCTGTGAATGTGTCCCCTGCTCATGCAACATGTCCCTCCTTGTCAGGACGCCCCTCCTCCTGTGAATGTGTCCCCTGCTCATGCAAACATGTCCCCTCCTTGTCAGGCAGGCCCCTCCTCCTGTGAATGTGTCCCCTGCTCATGCAAACATGTCCCCTCCTTGTCAGGACGCCCCTCCTCCTGTGAATGTGTCCCCTGCTCATGCAACATGTCCCTCCTCGTCAGGCACACCCCTCCTCCTGTGAATGTGTCCCCTGCTCATGCAACATGTCCCTCCTCGTCAGGATGCCCCTCCTCCTGTGAATGTGTCCCCTGCTCATGCAACATGTCCCTCCTTGTCAGGACGCCCCTCCTCCTGTGAATGTGTCCCCTGCTCATGCAACATGTCCCTCCTTGTCAGGACGCCCCTCCTCCTGTGAATGTGTCCCCTGCTCATGCAAACATGTCCCTCCTCGTCAGGATGCCCCTCCTCCTGTGAATGTGTCCCCTGCTCATGCAACATGTCCCCTCCTTGTCAGGCACGCCCCTCCTCCTGTGAATGTGTCCCCTGCTCATGCAACATGTCCCTCCTCGTCAGGATGCCCCTCCTCCTGTGAATGTGTCCCCTGCTCATGCAACATGTCCCTCCTCGTCAGGATGCCCCTCCTCCTGTGAATGTGTCCCCTGCTCATGCAACATGTCCCTCCTTGTCAGGCACGCCCCTCCTCCTGTGAATGGTCCCCTGCTCATGCAACATGTCCCCTCTTTGTCAGGCACAGCCCCTCCCGGCAGAATTGTGACCCCAACCGGTGTGTGGACCCAGGAGTCCACTCCATTTCCACTCAGACTTTGAACCACTCTGCCGGTCAAGACATCATTGTCATGGGCAGGGTTCCCGCTGAGCCAAGGTCACACGTGGTGTTTCCTCCTTTCCTGGAGGACAAACATTTTTAATACGTCTGGTTGACATGAACTCTGCATCTTTCACACAAAGAAGGTCAGGTCATTTTGACCTAAATCACTGGTTTATCCTTTCATGAAAGATTGCATATACTTACTAGGTATTCCCTGAAAAAACAAAGTGTTCTATCATGAACTCTTTTCAGAAAATACTAGTTAAATCAGTGGTTCTCAACCTGTGGGTTGCAACCTCTTTGGGGGTCAAACAACCCTTTCACAGGGGTCGCCTAAGACATAACAGTAGCAAATTACAGTTATGAAGTATCAAGGAAAATAATTTTATGGTTGGGGGTCACCACAACATAAGGAACTATATTAAAGGGTTGTGGCATTAGGAAGGTGGAGAACCACTGAGTTAAATAAAGTTAACCGGGTTAGGTTTCTTTTTCTTCACTACAGGGCTTCTCCGAGCCTTTAATAAAAAAATGTTGAGACTCTCCAGAAGATGAGAACATAGTGTTTTTCCAAAGTTTTTTTTTTTCTTTCCTCTTCTAGAATAGTCTCATGAAAACACACAGAAAACGTGAGCCCAGTAGCCTCTTCCATGAGAACTTCTGACTCTGTGAACTCTATCTGGCCATTTTGGACAGACCAGCTAGAGGCTCCGGGGGATAACACCCCCACCCCACCCTGCAGCAGCCTTGACCAGGGATGGGCTGGCTGGTGACCACCCACCTCCTGGTCTTTCAGGTAGAACAACTGAGACAAGTCCTATGCTCTCTCCCAGGGTCCCCAGTGGGTTGACTTCTAGGGGCCACATCCAGGTATTGGCTCACCACCGATATTCAAGGGCAGAAAAACAAATGAGCTTAGCCCAGTACGTGTGGCTCAGTGGACTGAGCATCGTCCCATGGACTTAGAGGTCCTGGTTCAATTCCCAGTCGGGACACATGCCCAGGTTTCGGGCTTCATCCCCAGTAGGGGGCGTGCAGAAGGCAGCTGTTTGATATATCTCTCTCACATTGATGTTTCTATCTCTCTCTCTCTCTCTCTCTTAAAAAGAAAATCAATAAAAAACATATTTTAAAACAAAATTTTTTAAATGGGCTTATAACTGAGAGTCAAGGCTTTGCATACAGAATTCCTCCCTCACAGGGAAGAAACAGGCTCTTTTTTCTTGCCCTTCTCACCTGAGTACACTGCACAGCTGTTTCCTAGAAAGCTCTTTACAGAAAGGCAGAGCCCGTCCGCTTCCAGAAGGGTCATCCCAGCCAATGCCAGGAGCTCTCTTCCCGGCTGCAGTCATCCATCAAGTCAGGGAGACGCAGTTAGAATGCAGAGGCCTCCGCGTCCACGCCCTGGCTAACTGAACTCACCCACGTGGTTCCCCTTCTACTCAGTGAAACGATGACATGATTGGAGGTTAATAGTTGAGGGTTTATCTAAATGAGGTGTCTGTAAAGTTCTTAATTTAGCCTCCGAGTGCCTAAGAGAAATGAAATTAGACCTGGAGATACCAACTACGTTTCCATCTTACAGGAGCTACTTTGCACAGAGCACCCGGGGCCAGGCCACTGAGTCCCCTCTTTCTATAGAATACCTTTACTTTCTGCTAAGAAGGACCTGCCTTTACGCGTACTCCATTAGGCTTCTCCATTAGGAATTCTCTTTGGCTAAGCATCTGATTTCTGCTCTGAGACTCCTTCATAGAGCGGCTGGAACAGCTAGTGGGGAGGGTCACACACGGTGATGAATGAGCAGCAATGGAGGTCACAGCAGAAGTTTGGGAGAGGATCCATGGAATGTAGCTTTTTAAATGTTTTACTTTGGGACAGACTGAGCGCCCTGAAACACAGTGAAGGAGGGGGCTGGATAATACTGATGATAAGGGGCGGGGCCCAGGATCCAAGTGGGAAGAGTAAGGAAGGAAGGGTACTGGCCAAACGGAAGCGACAAGGGCGGGCAGAGGGGCAGGCGAGTGCGGGGACGTGAAAGGATTGAGGAGAGATTACGGAGCAAACTGTTGTTGGAAAGAAAGAAAAGGGGGTCACTTCAGGTGAGACAGGCTTTGTCTTACCCAGATTGATGTCGAGATCAAGCACAGAGGCCGCTGTCCGGGGCCGCCACGCCCCATCCTTGACTCCCATGTAAGGGACACAGGTGCCCAACGCAGACCACAGCCTCTCTCAGGCACTCGCTCCTCCAGGAGGCTTGTGGGGAGAGTAGGCTGTGTGACTGCATGTTCTGTGATGTGGGTGTTGTGTCATGGGCAGGGCTGGGGAAGGTAGGGCATGAGCTGAGCAGGGACTCCTGGGAAGTCAGAAACTGGGAGCTGGCAGGACACTGCTCGGCTCCCCCAGAATGTTTCTGTGGCTTAATTAAGTCTTCCTCTTAACAAACTCTGTAAATATTATTTTCATGAGTACTTCCCCATTCCTGCCTTGGACCCGCAATGGGAACTAAGCAAGTTACCACCTCTGTGAGGGGCAGTTTATTCAGATGGCGGTGATACCTCCATTCATTACCTGTGTGTTTTTCCTGTTTTCCCTTCTGCTGTTCTTTAGTTTTCAAGTGAAGCATGTAGCTTCCTCAGGAGACTAATAATTGCTCATGCTGGGCCCAGTGGCACATGAAATTCACCTGGACTGGAAGTCTAGCAAGAATATACACAGCCCACCTTTGCCTTGTAACATTCTATGTCATTCGACAAATAATATTTGTGTTCATCTTAGCTTTCAGAGCTCTGGGGATAGGCTCTAGATTCTTCGAATAGGAAAATGAAGTATAAAGCCATATGGTAAGCTGAATAGTTTGGTTCTTAATTGCTACTATTGGGCCATTTTCCTACTAAGAAATTTTTGTCATGAACTGGGCTTTAAAGTGGGGACTCTAGATTTCTTAATAGCATAAACCCTAGTGTATCATTCCGATATGAAATGAGAGTTTAAACCATAAGCCTCCCAGTCTCCGGTAATCTTTGAGGTTGGGCTAGTTTGAGGCGAGGTCCCACATCTCAAGAAGATATTGTCACCATCTGCTGGCCACATTCTCCACCGGGATGGAAGTTAGAAGGTTGCTCCATTCCACTCCACGGGACAGGTGCTCTCAGAGCCAAGATACGGCCGGTCATCATGGCTTGAGCACATCGGGGGCCACCATCCACTGGGGTCTTCTATCAAAGGACTCTGAACAGCAGATAAGATGAGCTCAACGCCCTCCTGGTCTGGGGACAGGGCCAAACCAGATGCTGTTTTGTGGAGACAGAGAGAGCATGTCAACCCAAAGCCGGTCTCCTTCTCCTCACTTTGTCATAGCCATTGTCACACATGTTCTCCAACGTGGCTCACATGCTTACCTGAAAATAAAAGGTCTTTCAAAGTAAGAGGCAACAGCATTTATTTGAGAACACTAAGAAGAGCTGTTGGGGAAGCACTAATTCGGGAGCCCCTGTAGGTTTCTGATTAGGAGACAAAGGCGATGGGTATATGTGAGAAGGGGACAGGAAACAGTTACAGCCACAGAAGGAAGGCATTGCTGTCGGTGCAGATAACGGAACATGGGGATGCTAATTCTAAACAAGGATTTTAATCTTCAGTCCAGTGGTCATCAGTCCAATAGTCATACTATCTGCTTCCTTGTTATCTCTGCAAACAGTTCTTTGGGGAAACAATGTGCTCAGGCCCAGTCCAGAGGTTATTCTGCCCTGTTTGAGCATTTCGAAGGGTTGAGGTGTAAGATGTGGGAGGCAGCTCCTGCTCCATTCTAACGTGGCTCCGTTTATATTATTTTTCTTAGCTCCAAACATCTATAGTTTGTGTATCAAACACCACAGAGCATATGATTACCTCTCACTTTTGACAACTGAGCAAGCCCAATTTTAGCCTGTATGTTTTCAACTCTTTCTTTCTTCAAATCAAAATTACATATGATTTCTCTTTACTCAGACATGCAAAAGCTGTACAGCTGGACCTCTGCACTCTCACCCTATTTCGTTCCCACTGTCAGACTACACGACACCCTGTCTTAGTCCATTTGGGCTGCTGTAACAGAACGCCGTTGATTTCTCACAGTCTGGAGGCAGGAGGTCCCAAGATCAAGACACCTTCAGAGTCAGTGTCTGGTGAGGACCCCACTTCCTGATCATAGATGGATCCTCTCGCTGTGTCCTCACATGGTGGAGAGGAAAAGAGAGAAACATGTATTTTAATAAGGGCACTAATCCCATCATGGGGACTCCACCCTCATGACCCTATCACCTCCCAGAGGCTCCACCTCCCAACACCATCACACTGAGGGTTAGGTGTCAGCATAGAAATTTTCGGGACATACATTCAATTGATAGCTCATTTTCTAAGCATGGCTCTTTCTCCAACCTGATGGCCAGGTGGTTGTTAACTGCCATGGGCCACAGGGGGAAATCACTGGATGCTCAAAACACCTTCCGGAAAGAAGTATAAAAATCCCATTTTATAGAAAAGTGAAAGCCGAAGAGTTTAAGTGAATTTTTTTCTGGGTAATCTCGATTATTTATAGAGACAGAGCAAGTATCCTGCTCTCCCAACTGCTCACACTGAGGATTTCCCCAAATGGGTCTAAGGGACTCCTCGGAGGGCTCTGAGCCCATCCAACTGACCTGTTCACCCAAAGATACCTGACGTGATCCCACCATCAGCATGCTCTGAGTACACCTGCCATTTAAATTATAATTGCATTTCTACCAACTAGTTTTACATAAGAAGAAGTTCCATTCATGTTTTACAATTAAGTGATTAAACAATCAATTTCCAAATATTTCCTTAATGAAGTCATAAGCTTCGAGAAATCAAGTGCTGCAATTAAATTAAGGAGAAGAATGAAATAGGAGATTCTGACAATTGAGTAGGGTGAAACCTTCTCAGACAACCCTCCCTGGGTATAAGTCAAGTACTTTTTTTTCTTTATTGATTGTAAAGAGAGGAAGGGAGAGAAAGATAGAAACATCAATGAGAGAGAACATCGACTGGCCGCCTCCTGCATGCCCCCCGCTGGGGATCGGGCCCACAACTGAGGCATGTGTCCTGACCAGGAATCGAACCAGTGACTTCTTAGTGGCGTGAGTCAACGCTCACCCACTGAGCCACACTGGCCGGGCAAGTCAAGTACTTTGAAAGGAGTACTAGGGAGTGAAATAAAGAAAATACATACGGAAGCAACACTTATCAAATCTACCATCACCCAGACACTATAATAGGTGACTCACATATATGAGCATTTAACCCTCATGATAAAAGTGATAGAAATTATTACTTATTTAACAAATGTACACACTCTAGCTCAGAGAGTTCCAGTGACTGCTGGTTAATGGCACAGCTGTTAATTGCCTGCAGGACCCAGAGCTCAGGTCTCTGAGGCCGTGCCCAGCACTGTCCCCTGCGGCACAGTTACCCTGACAGGCTCCAGACCAGGCGGCCTGGGTGCTAACCCCAGCGCCCACTCGCTGCATGAAACCTGGGGGGTGCTGTTTATATCTCTGCCTCAGTTTGCTCTTCTGTAAAGTGATAATAACAACAATAAATATATAAATAATAACTAATAAAAATAATAAAGTTATTGTAAAGATTAAATGAATTAATACACGTGATGTCCTTAGAACAACAGCTTGTATATTGTACTGTAAAGACAGGCTGTTTTTATTCTTATTATTACTATTACTACTACTATTACTGTAGAATTTGTATACTATTGGGGTAGTTTGCAAAGTCCTTTTCTACTCTCCTTACAACGCTCTGAAGCAAAAAGAAGAAGAAGAAGAAGAAGAAGAAGAAGAAGAAGAAGCAGCAGCAGCAGCAGAAGCAGCAGAAGCAGCAGCCGCAGCCGCCCTGGTTGGCGTGGCTCTGTGGTCAGAGCATCAGCCCACACAGCAGGGGGTCACGGGTTGGATTCCCACTCAAGGGCATACCTGGGTTGCAGGTTCGATCCTCGCCCCAGTCAAGGCCCGTGCTCTAGGCAGCCAATTGATGTGTCTCTCACATTGATGTTTCTCTCTCCCTCTCTCCCTCTCTCCTCCTCCCCCCCTCACTTCCACTCTCTCTGAAAAATCAATGGAAAAAACATTCCCTGGTAAGGATTAACAAAAATAGTAATAATAAAATACAATATTTCCATTCCAGAAATAGAAAAATGATTCAGTGACGTGTTCAAGGAGTTTGTGCAGAAAGTGGGAGAGCCAGGCACAGCTTTGTAAGTTTAGACTCCATACCCTGCTCCACACCACCACCGAGCAGTAATGCAATACGTTCGCATTTGTTTCAAAAGACACACGAACTCATGTGTTTTATAAAAATCTAATTTCTGAACTTGGAAATCAATTTTTGAGTGTTTCCATTTTTAAATAAAAGTAGGCATATTTAAACTTTTCTTTCTACATCTCACTCTTCGAAGGTAATACATTCTTCGTAAAGGATTATGACTACTGGCTTTAGCTATGATAATGACAACATGTTTATCTTTAAGACGTCTAGGATTTGCTTCAAAATAATGGGGGGGGTGAGTCTAGATGAAATACGACTGTACATGACAACAGTTTGAAAGCCACGTGATAATGACATGAGAATTCACCAAACTGTTTTGTCTTCATCTGCATGTTTTAAGCTTTCTATAATTAAAAATTATTTTCAATAAAGTTAATAAATTTTGCATAAACAATAATTTCACCTTTTCCTTCACCCTCCCTCTCATTTCCCATCCTGTAGTACACAGTCTCAGTGAGCACCACAGTGTCACCTTCAGACCAGTCTCCACCAGCCTAGTGGGACATGCCCTTCAAAAGACAGGATCGTACCACAGGGCACAAGGGCTGTTTGTAAGGACAGGGATTCCATACAGTCTGATTCCGGGGCTATAATGCCCAAAAAGGGGCCAGTGGGGTTTTCACCTGTTTTCTCTTCCCCCTCAAATATTGAGTGACCCACTCCGTTACGTCTCTGAACCACCCTGTCCCGTCAACCTTATTCCACACTCACTTTTTCTCATTCCCACACAGACAATTCCTCCAATAGACAGCTGGAGAGGTTAAAAGCTGAACAATGTGGTTAGATGCAAGTATTGGTTTAGTTTGTTCGAGGAATCAAAGACGTTGTTCTAGGAGATCAAAAATTGTACAGCATTCAACAAATGGAACATATTACAAACATGTAAGACTGTGTTAGGTTGTATAACAGGGAAGAAAACTAAGGACAGATGAGTTTCGAGGGAGAATCAGTGGCCGAGAAAGCCCTACCGCATGAGTGGTCCTGGGCTCTGGGTTCCAGCATATCTCCCATGGGCGGAAGAAGGGCTCACATAGGAAAAATAAGAGCCAAGAAGAGGACAGAGATCAGCCGTAGTTTAGGGGTGATTTCCCCGTTGGTCTATGGCTAGTTAGAGGGACATTTTAAGTTAGTTTACACTTGGTTTCCTCTTGGAAAGTTGGTTTCTTCTTGTCTTTCATGCCCCTCTCTCCAGGCCTTCTCATCACAGGCTTTCCCAGCCAGCCTCCCAGCGGAGGTGTTTATCCCTCCTTGCTGGCGGTTCATCTCGCGCACACTGCTGCTTTTATCTCGGTGTAAGCCTGATGGGCTCACTCTCCAGACTGGCCAACTGTGTGTGCCCGTTGTCCTGGTTTTTCTCCCTTGCGTCCGTGTGGCCACTCACCTTGAGCTTCCCGTGGTCCACTGCTCTGGTGTACAAGGTCAGAGTTCTCTGTTTCCCTTCTCGGTTTTGCAAAGGAAAAAATTAAAAGACACAAACTGTTCAGCTGAACTTTTCTGTGTTGTGTGTTTTTATCAGATACAATATAATGTTTGAGTTCTTATTGATCTTTTCATGTAATTTCACAAGTAGTGAGAGCTTCATTCTCAAGAGGGTAGAACCGACTCCTCCGTTTTATGAAAATGTTTATTGTCAGTAGGCGAGCGAAGGGGCGATCATTCTTTGAACCGGCAAAGTAGCTATTCCATGAGAATCTTTGGTTTCCCTGTGTTCTCTAGTTTTGTGTTCCAGCTGCTCTCAAGCATTGCATGGCCCCCTCTACAGGCCTGCGCTGTGGCTTAGTATCTAAAACAGGGAACATGAGCCCTGGCCAGTTTGGCTCAGCAGTTAGAGCGTCGGCCTGCGCTCCAGAGAGACCCAGGTTCAGTTCCCGCTAAGGGCACGTACCTCAGTTGCAGTTTGTCCCTGGCCCTGGTTGGCTTATGCGGATGGCAACCACTCGATATGTGCCTTTCACATTGATGTTTCTCTCTCTCTCTCTCTCTCTCTCTCTCTCTCTCTCTCTCTCTCTTTCTCTCTCCCTCCCACTCTATCTGAACAAAAAAAAATTTTAAATGTCCTCAGGTGAGAATTAAAAAAACCTCAAAGACAGCACATAAGCCCCAGGGGAAATGTTTAGTTGTGGTGGCACAGAAAAGACATAACTGGATAAAATGTGGCAGGAGGATGTTAGGAAACCGGCCCAGCCAAGAGAGAAATCCACGATTCTTTTCTATCACACAAGAAGGCTTCACGGGAAAAAGGAAAGTAGCTATTGGGCCAAGTCGATAAAGAGAAAAAATGAATCTCTGTTTATTCCAGAAATTATGAATCATCCAAATATTATACAAATACATGATGTAAATTTCTTTAACTTAATATGATATCCATATGGCATATTTCACTTCATAGTAATGAGAAAGTTGTAGAAAGATCCTATTTTAATAAATTTTTAGTGTGCATTGCTTAAAACTCAGCCTGCCATTTATTTGAGTTTTGTTTTGTTTTTCAAATGTTCGTTGGGGCCAGTATGTTGGGTATCCATACCATTTACGTATGAAATAACTTGCAATATAAAATCCAATGACAATTTTTTGTTATTTTTACAATATGAAAAGAGAATGCAGAATAACAGAATGAGTAGAAGTTACTTAACTTCTCTGGCCTCAACTCCTTCATCTGTGCAAAACACAGAGACTAACATGCTGTTTCGGTGTCAGTTTGGGAAATTAAAGGAGACCGACCACCTGCCCCATTTACTTAGCATTAGAAGTGTCAACATTCCAACTGATGTTAAAAACCCTTTTGATTCTTATAACATTACTAAACTATCACAGGGAGGAAAAGTACAACCTAAAATCTCATGAAAATTATTTCCTGTTTGATTTGGTATACGTGAAGAGTAATACCAACCTAATAGGAGTTCAAATATGAGAGTTCACTGAGATAATGTGTGTAAAGGGCTTAGGAAAATGTTAGCTATTATTATCATCATTATTAACATTGTCCTCAAAAATAAGAACTGTATGAACATTTGTTCAGAATAACTAAATAAGACAATTTCAGTACTTATTTACTCAAACTATAATTGGCATCTTAGCTTTGGTCCATTTTAATCTTTTTACATTTTCCTGCACAATCCATGTCAATTTTTACCTCTAAGCCTTTGATCCTGTGGTTGCTTCAGCTTGAAATGCTCACTCTTCCCCACGGACACACAATCATTGTCTGAAATCTCCTACTGCCCCCAGGACCCATCAAAACCATATGTCCACAGGGAGGTCTTTCCCCGCACTCAGATGCACTCTGGTTCCTGCCTCCTTCACATATTTCTTGCCATTAATAACTTCATAGGTTAAGAAACAAAAAACAAACCAAAAATCTCTGCTCAGCTGAAGCCATGCAGTCGTGGTAGGGTAAGAAGGAATCGAGGAAGAAGTACAGAGCCCAGAGCTGGCTTGGCGTTTGGGCACTGGCCGACTGGAGACCCTGCCTTTCTGCTCCAGCACAGCATTTACAGGGACGCAACAGTGATCTAAGTTTTTGTTTGCTCACATGGCACTCCAGGCATAGTAAGCTCCATCTTGGGCCTAGAAACTCATTTCAACATATCTTCTACAGCCGCTCAGCTGAAGAAACAGTCTTCAGGGGAAAGTGAAAGTGTGCTCCAGAGCCAGAGGGTAGGTGGCTTATATAGACAGAAGTCCCTGCCCCTGGTTTCTGATTGGTCTGTTCCATTTAAATGTGAAAGCCCAATCCTTGCAGTTTGATTGGTCCAAAAGGCACTGTTCTGATTGGTCAGGGAAGATGTTGATGGGGATATAACTGTGCAGCTCTATTTGGATAGGGAAAGCCTCAGTCCTATTGGTTGAAACAGGATTCTAGAAACTCCTTTATAAGGACTGGGTCCGATGGCAGACACACAGTGCAGGCAGGTAGTTCAATGCAGAGGCAGGTGGTTCAGTGTAGGCTTCTCCCAAAAGTGCAGTTTGCATGAGAGGCTCCTGTGTAAAAATGGCTGTTGGACTTTTTTTTTAATTTGAGCCCAGTTAGCACCAGGAACCCTTCTTAGTAGATATCTACACACTACATATTTGGGCGTGTTTATTTGTACAAAAAAAAGTTTTCTTATTTACATCTTTTACAAAAGCAATTTCTAAAGTTTATTTTAACAGACTTTATAGGTTTTTTTCCTAGAGGATGAAAACAGAAGTATCCCAATATCCTCCCTCTCTACAGTGAAAATGCTTCTTAACTCCCTGAGAGTCCCTTCACACAGCTAGCAGCATGCGATAGACAGGCTCACTCAGGTAGACAAAATACATTAATTTCTGCAATTGTATTTATCCAAATATGTAACTACTATATATTTCTGATTTTTCACCCAAATAGCATGAACTCTGATACAGTGAGATTAATAGAAAATGCCAAAGACGAAGAAATATAAGGATTCTTGCATAATGCCATGAAAAGGATATTCTCCTTGAAAGTGAATATAGCCCTGGCCGGTTTGCCTCAGCAGTTAGAGCGTCGGCCTGCGGTCCAGAGAGGCCCGGGTTCGGTTGCCGCTAAGGGCAAGTACTTCGGTTACAGTTTGTCCCCGGCCCTGGTTGGGTCATGCAGGAGGCAGCCACTCGATATGTTCCTTTCACATCGATGTTTCTATCTCTCTCTTCCTCCCTCTCCCTCCTACTCTGTCTGAACAAAAAAAATGGAAGAATGTCCTCAGGTAAGGATAAAAAAATAAAAAAAGAAAGAAAGTGAATATAGTCCATTATAAATCAGTATGCATCAGCGTTACATGGAGCACATGAATTTTCATCACAAAAAATAAGACCTTTTCATTTAAATGAAATCATTCATTTAGAGAAAGAATATAAAACTTGAAATGGCAGTTAAGGCAGCTTCTCCCAGAGGGAAATCCAGGCGCATCTGTGCGCATTGACATCTTTTAATGTCTGTTCTCTAAAAGCTTTGGAAGGTACAAATTTTTAAAAAATAAAAATTGTGTTCAGCCCTGGCCATTTTAGCTCAGCAGTTAGAGCGTCAGCCTGCAGACCAGTGTGTCCTGGATTCGGTTGCCGCTAAGGGCACGTACCTTGGTTGCAGTTTGTTCCTGGCCCCAGTTGGGGTCAAGTGGTTGGCACCACTTGATGTGTCTCTCTCACATCAATGTTTCTCTCTCTCTCTTCCTCCCTCTCTCCCTCCAACTCTATCTGAAGATAAATGCAAAAATGTCCTTGGGTGAGGATAAAAAAAAAATTGTGTTCACTATATAAGTGCTTTTTAAATTTATTATTGAAAAGATGTTTGCAATGCTACAAAGCATTATATGAAGTATAACCTAATTCCAATCCTAACATTGTCACATATTTTTTGTAACATCAGAGTAGCTTTTGAACAAAAAGCCAGATGTAATTGCCTTTTACGTCACCACCATCACCAGCGTTTAAGCACAAGAAATAAATGTGATTGTTGAAAATCAGCAAAGAGTTTTTTTAAAACAAAAAAGTGATCTGGGCTAATTTTAAAAAGAATACGAAAATAATAGCTTTTAGGAAATTATAGGTTCCCCTCATGATGGTTCTCCATTTTGTACAATTCTAGAAAATTAATAGACAATTGATAAGCATAAGTGGTTTCTGAGGAGTTGCTATGTATGAATAGTTATTTATTCTGTACACACACACACACACACACACACACACTAAGAACCTTATAAAGTTGCTTCTATTATAGAACAAAGTTGTACTACAAAAGGTGATGGCTGGGGCTTGAACCTAAAATACCTCCTGACTTCTCTAGTTGGTAGTTAATTGCATTCACCTCCACTCAGGTGTTTGGGTAAGAAAACGGACATTACCTGGGGAGAAAGGTGACCACGTGCCGGTAACTGAAGTGGCTTTATTACAAAAGTGATCCTTCCCCCTCCCTATGAAATGATTATTCTTTTAAGGCATTACTGCACATTTTGCTAACTTTCCTATTGTGAATGATGTGTAGACTAGAACCTTCTCTAAAGTCCGTCCTGGTGGTGTGACCCCCATCTCCTTGTGATGGGGGGTGTCGCAGGGCAGAAGCGTCATCAGTGATCAGGGCCTGTGCTGTGGATGTGGGCTGTGAACAAGCAGTGTCAGCAACGATGTCTCGCCCATGAGGCCATGGAACGGTGGCGGCCGTGCTACCGCTCAGATCACTAAAAGCACAGTGCGCGGAGTCCCGTCGGAGGGAGGCCTGGTGCAGGAGACGAGGGAGGCCTGGTGCAGGAGACGCAGAAGCCTGGTGTAGGTGACGCAGGAGGCCTGGTGCAGGTGACGTGGAAGCCTGCTGTGGGTGACGCGGGAGGCCTGGTGCAGGTGACGTGGAAGCCTGGTGTAGGTGATGCGGGAGGCCTGGTGCAGGTGACGCGGAAGCCTGGTGCGGGTGACGCGGAGGCCTGGTGTAGGTGATGCGGGAGGCCTGGTGCAGGTGACGCGGAAGCCTGGTGCGGGTGACGCGGAGGCCTGGTGTAGGCGATGCGGGAGGCCTGGTGCAGGTGACGCGGAAGCCTGGTGCGGGTGACGCGGAGGCCTGGTGCAGGTGACGCGGAGGCCTGGTGCGGGTGATGCGGGAGGCCTGGTGCGGGTGACGTGGGAGGCCTGGTGCAGGATGCCAGAGGAAAAACATCTCCACAAGCTAAATGGCCCCAGTTCTCACAGCAGCCAGATTATAGAATATTTAACAAGCTTTTTCCACCAGAAATAACCTGAGAGGGTGAAGGCTTTTGTAACTTCGTGCGGTAACAGACGGTGACTGGACTGATGGTGATCGCGTCACAGTGTATACCAACAGCAAATCATATGCCTGGAACCGATACAGTGTTGTATGTCAATTACGTCTCAATCTGAAAGGAGCTCCTCCGATTAGTTTCACACACAGGCAGCGCTCAGATGCCCCGGCCCAGCAGCCCCTGCCTTGGCACCACCGCTCCTGTCAGTGCTGCCCCTGCTGCCGGTCCACACCCGTCAACGTCCTGGGGCGCAGGGACACCTCTTGTTGGAGGCACCCAGTCCTCGCGCCAGGCTGGGCTAGGTGCCGGTGCTTGCACCCTCCGGGTCTCCCAGCTGAGCTGCAGGAGCGGGCGATCCTGTTCTAATGTCCCGTGTATGTGACCCTCCCGGCAGGCAGGGCCGCTCACCTCTCGCTCCCCGGCAGGAGCGGAGCCTGGCAGAGGGAAAGGCCCTCCGGGAACATTTGCCAAATTATTCACCCGAAGAGATAAAAACAGCAGCTAGTAAAACATTTCCAAATTACATTTAAATGAGAATTTCTGATACTGGTCTCTGTTAACATCACCTGCTTCTGTCATCGTAAATCTTCTCTCATTATCAGTTTACTCTCAGTCTAATAGCTTAATCCCAAACTCACACTGTTTGCTTAACATCTTGATAATATTAATGTTTCCTTTGATTACAAAAAAAAATCAGTGCCTAAATATTAAAGAGCCATGTTCTTCTTTAGTATCTGTCCAACATGAACCAACTTGTCAAGGGATTAAATAATGGCACATTCAATTAAGATCAATTAACAGTGTAATAGTTATGTTGCAATGTGAGGCTGACTGAGTGAAATTTGATTTATTGTCCAAATTTACTTTAGACCTGTATTTATAGAATTATTGAAGTTCTCAAGGAATCATTTAAAATTTTCTGACATTCTACACACATAAACTACGCACGATCTACCCTTTAAACTATCTCTGTGCAGTATTTCAGATCTTCTGTGTTCTTCCAGAAATGTCCCCCATCGGTGTGATGGGGCAGATGTAGTGGAACCAAGTCATGGGCAGTAGGACACGGTCCTGAGGGAAAAGATTTTGGGCAGAGCTGGCTTGGGACCCTTCCAGTTATCATTTGTGCTAACTTGGGTAGGCGACTTAACCTTGCTGCCTCAGTTTCCACGTCTGTAAAACAGTAATAATAATTTTCTTCACAGGGTAGTTACAAGAATTCATGAGACCCTCCTGCAGCAGGTTATCCATGTATTTTCATTCAGTTTCCTGATAACATAACCCGTTGGCTTTTCCTCTTCTGCCTCTCAAAGCATTTTAAAATCCATCACAGACCATATGCTCTCTCACTGGGCTGCTTAAGCAATAACAACATAACATTTTATTTTTTTCACACTCTGTGCCCCCAAATAAGACCTGCACTACCCTCTATGTACAAACATGCTGGGGGACACATGAGGTATGTCTGTCTTAACTCAGACTTCATCATTCAGACAATGTCATGATCGTGGTTACTTTATTTCTGTCCTTTCTTGGCGCTCATCTATCTCTTGCATAACTTCTTTATTAATCTCTCTTTATTTTATTTCCTCTTTGTTTATAATAATTGCCATTCTCAAAGCTTGCATCAGCATCGAAATGCCAGCTTGAATTCTTTACAGACTAGATGGAAAATAAAATAGTGCATTTTTAAACTTGGCTGAGTTAGAAAGCAGAGGACTGTTTTGTTTGTTTCTTTGGTTTTGTTGTTGTTGTTAATCCTCACCTGAGAATATTTTTCCATTGAGTTTTAGAGAGGAAGGGAGGGAGAAAGAGAGAGAGAGAAACATTGATTAATGTGAGAGAGAGACATATGGATTGGTTGCTTCCTGCACGACCCTGACCAGGGATAGAACCTGCAACCTATGTATGTGCCCTTGACTGGAAATCAAACCCATGACCCTTAGGTCTGCATGTCGACACTCTGTCCACTGAGCCATACCAGCCAGGGCTTCGCTTTTTTTAAGTATATACATATATTAGCTGGTTTAGCTCTATCTAGGACTGCCTTTAAAATGAATTGTTTAGCCCTGGTCAGTTTGGCTCAGCGGTTAGAGCATCAGCCTGCGGTCCAGAGAGACCTGGGTTTGGTTCACACTAAGGGCATGTACCTTGGTTGCAGTTTGTCCCCAGCCCTGGTTGGGTCATGCGGGTGGCAACCACTCGATGTGTCCCTTTCACGTTGATGTTTCTCTCTCTCTCCTCTCTCCCTCCTACTCTATCTGAGCAAAATATGGGGGGAAAAAATCCTCAGGTGAGAATTAAAAAAAAAAAATTAATTGTTCTTCAGCTATTTCTTCATTCATTCAAAAAGTGTTTATGAAGACCCTATTGCCGTGTGAGGTTCTGGTACACAACAGGGAGCAGAAAGACCCATTCTTGAACTTGGGGGTCTACATGGTCAGCCCCAAGATGACTGACTCAATAAGAACAATAATCAATAACAAGGTGCGACAAAGAAGAAGATGGAACCCCGAGAGCTTTTCATTTATTTTTTAATAAATTTTCTTAAACCTCTACCAGGAGCCAGAGAGCAAGGCTAGGCTGGCAGACAAAGGAAATGAACAGCATCCTCGACCTTCATTAGAGAGACTTGGAACTCCATGCTTAAGACCTTTCATTTGGAAAAGTAAGTGAGCACCCTAGATCAAAATACACTAATGAAAAATAGTCTCAGCAAAAGTATGCATGGAGAGATCACAAAATAGCTAAGACTTCATGAAAAGGAAGACAAACTCAGTATTTCGTAAAACTTCAGAGAATCAGAGACGAATGCTTCCTTCTTACCTCCAGCTACTTTTTAAGTCACTAGCTGGAGCGACTATTCCCATCAGCTAACATTTGCCAATAACAAAGACATTGCTAAGTTAAACAAAATAAATTTAAATATTCTCAAGTAATTTCTGAATATGTCATTAATTAAATAAGTCAACCTAAGAGTTATGTTTCTATCATCCAAAGAGATCATTTGTTCATTTAATAGCTGTACGTTTCCCATGAGGTATCAGGCATTATGCTAGGGACACACAGTGAATAAAGAAATGCAGTCATGAAATTTACAAGATTAATTGAAGGAAACTTTAATAAACTAACCATATAAATAAATATGGCATTATGAATTTTGGTAAGTGCTATAAAGGGAAACAGTAGGAGTTATGAGGATGTAAGGTGCAGGTACCTGACCAAATCTGATATATCCACAGGGGGCAAATATTTATTTGGGGGCCTTTTAATTACAAGTTCATTTCCTTTAATAATTATCTGACTTTAGTGGTTAAGGAACATAAAATTGTTCGTAGTATTCCCTTATTATCCTTTTAATGACTACTGGATCTGTAGTGATGTCCCTGGTTTTATTCCTGAGACTGGTTGTGTTTCTCTCTTTTTATCTTTCTTAGTCTTGCAAGATGTTTTATCAGTTTTAAAGACATTTTTTGATGAGCCAGTTTTGTTTTATTGTCTTTGTTTTCATGTTATTAGCTGCACTGACTTCTTTATCATTTTATTACTTCTGCTTGCTTTGAGTTTGTCTCTTCTTTTTATAATTTATTAAAATAGGAAGCATTTTAGGGCTATAACATTTCCTCTTAGCACAGCTTTATCTGCACCCTACATATTTTGTGATGTTGTATTTTCATTTTTATATAGTCTAATGTATTTTTGTTCTCTTTGAGACTTTTACTTTGATGTATGGGTTATTTAGAAGTGTGTTGTTTAATTTCCAAGTGTTTGGAGACTTTCTTGTTGTCTTTCTGTTATTAATTTCCTGTTTGATTACTTTATGGTCAGAGAACACACTCTATGATTTCAATTCTTTGAAATTTGTTGAGATGGTTTTATGGCCTATGGTTATGAAATACATTTTTATAGTGTATGGTCTATCTTGGTGACATGGGCACTTGAACATATGCATGTTCTACATCATTGGGTGAATATGCTGTGACAGTTTGTTCCTGTTGGTTGGTGGGGTGGTTCAGCTCTTCTGAGTTGTTGCTGACCTTCAGTCTAGTAGTTCCGTTAATCACTGAGAGTAGGGAGTTGAAGTCCCTGACTATAACTCCGAATTTGTCTATTTCTCATTTCAGGTCTACCAGTTTCTGTTCATATATTTTGATTTTTTTTCTTTGATGCATACTTATTTAGGATGATTATGTCTTCCCAGTGGATTCATCCTATTATTATTTTGTAATTCCCATCTTTGTCTCTGGTCATTTTCTTTGCTATAGACTCTACTGTACCTGATTTTAATATATAAACACTCATGATTTGTTTAATTAATAGTCAATGGTATACCTTTTTCTATTCTTTTACTTTCAGCATATCTATTTCATTATAAGTAAAGTGAGTTTCATGTGAGCAGTACATTGTTGGTTCATGGTTTTATTTTATCTTTATCCACTCTTTTTTTATATAGAGAAAAAAATTTTTTTATTGATTTTAGAGAGAGAGGAAGGGAGAGGGAGAGAGAGATAGAAACATCGATGAGAGAGAACATCAATTGGCTGCTTCCTGCATGCCCCACTCTGGGGATTGGGCCCACATCCTGGATATGTGCCCTGACTGGGAATTTAACCAGCAACCTCTTGGTGCCTGGGTCGATGCTCAACCACTGAGCCACACTGGCCAGGCCTATCCACTCTTTTAATCTATGTCTTTTAATTGGTGTTTTGGACTGTTTAAACTTAAGGTAATTATTGATATGTTGGGGTTAAGTCTGATCTGAGCTGTGCATATGTAGAAAAAAAAACAGAGCAGGATAAGCAAATAGCTATTGTTTAGTGTGATAAAATAAGACCATAAGCAAATCATCATCATCAACAACTGCACAACCAGACTCCTCTGGTGACATACAGATACAGCCAGTATCATGGGATAGAGTCCTGGCTCCCATGGCAAATATCAAGCATCTCATGCCTGCTGAAGAACCATGTGGAAATTGTGAACTCTCTAATAAGAGAGAACTTCCTTTCTAGAAGAAAATTTTAATCAGAATACAGAGCCCCCCTTGTGTTAGAATGAGTGACCCAAACAGGAAACCAACAGGTTCATATTCTCCTTTTTAGCTGGGTGGCACTCAACAAATGGTCTCTGGGTCTCAGTCACCTTCCTCACAGGGTTGCTGGGAGGATTCATCCAGTTACTGGGAACTCTTGCTGCTACACATGTTTACATTCTGGAGAATGATGGGCTGATTTCAGGGACCTGAAGAAGTGGGTTGGGAGCCACCGTTAAAGGCTCTTGGGCAGGGCTTGAGGATGGAGTCCCAAGGACAGACCAGTGCTCTGGCTCTGTTTGCTGCCTTAGGTCGATGGCCACCTCTGTATTTTGTCCAACATGAAACTGCCTATTTAAGATTTTGATAGAAAAATAAGGATATAAAAGCCACAAAGAGTCAAAGTATGTGCAGATTTGACCAGGAACAACCTTTCTGCACACCCAGGCTTGTCACTTCTTCTGGCCAGACTTGGGTTCTCTCCTCTGGCTCACGGGTTTGTGGGGAGAGAGGCTTCATCCCAACCTGTAGAGAGAAATATGCATGCTCACTGATTTTATTAGTTCTCCAAATGCTTGTGCAGGAGAGGAGAGAAATTTTGTGTCACACCAGCAATGGCAAAGTAAAATAAAATGGAAAAAGGAAAGGAAAGGACTTTAAAAGTTGTTCTACTGTAAAATACCTGATTCATTCAAAGATAACGGAGCTGTACACGTCGAACAGCCAGGCAGCCCCGCCCTACCTGTGCCAGCACCTGCACCTGTCCTGCAGGGCGACCTGCCTGCTGCCTTGCTTGGCCTCATCCTCCTGACCCAGGAGCCCAAAACACCACCATTTTTTTAAACCACGGGCTCTTTTCCACAACACTGTATTAGTTTTGTCTTGCCATTTTAGATCAAATATAAAACATAAGCACAACCTTCTGACAAAGGCAGCCCACCTCCATATGACCTGTCGAACAGTACAAGTAAATGACATATCGACTTTAAGAACTTGTTTCAACACTTCGGAGTAAGGCTGCTCCAGGGAGTCACCCACCCATTCTGCTCCACACCAAGTCTTCCTCCTTCCTCCTCCTTTGCACACATTTCCCTGACAGCTGAGTTACAGTTGGATTTTGGCAGGAGTCGGTATTTGCTAGTCTTTTCCAGCATGTGTGCTACCGGCCCAGGATGTCTTCACGGAGATTACAATGTATCCAACTCAGTGATGTAACTTGGATTACAAACCAACCCACTGACAAGTGGAGAAGTAGAGGAAGGCAGGAGAAGGGTCACCTAGGCAAGAGCAAGGCTGGCTTTCATTGGTAAACAACTTTCAGACCTGAAAAGACTTAGCAGAGGAAGGTTATACTTCTCAGGGACCCTGATCATTCCCTACGTGACACAAAGGACAATGCACCCAGTATTTTCCACAACAGACACCTGCCACATGAGTAAAGAGAGAGGAAGATGCAAAGGAATCTTTGTAACTCTGAACAGCAGGCAGCTCGTTAAGTATAACATATCAGCACATTTCACATGTTGCTCAAAAGATATCAATTTAAATTAACTTAATCCAAATAACATTGCTTGAGTGTATCTATTGTGCTCCAGAACAAAGCATAGTCTCTGTGCTCTGGGAAGATTAAAACTTATTCAGGGAGAAAGAAATGTAAATGAATGAATGTCATTTAGTATATTATGTCCTGAGAAGCAGGTGGTGAATGAGGTACAGTGAGATGGGGAGGGGACAACCATGACCAGATTACGCCGTCGTGGAACCAAATGAAGCAACATAATGAAATCTCAATTCTTGTGTCTACAAACCAAGACCAATTATGGAATAATGCAATGTTTCCTTTGACCAGAAAGCCTTAAAATACCCAGGAGCAAGATGGAGCTCCCCTTCTCTTTGAAATCTGGCCACCCATTCTATTGTTTTCCCTTCCATTAATAAGGGTTGGACTCACACGCGCACATACACACACACACACACACACACACGCACGCACGCGCGCACACACACCCCAGGACATGAGGAGGAATTCCACCCTCCTGCTCCAGTGATTAGCTTTTTCCGTGCAGCTGCTAAATGCCTTTGTAGAGGTTAGGTTGAAATTTCAGCATTAAAAATATCACAGTTGATGTCCCTAAGAACAGCTGGCGGTTTCCACCACTCACTCCCGGGTGGCCACAGTTCCATTTTGTGGTTAGCCTTGTCTTCAAACATCTCGGGGCAACCAAAATGCGACAGAATGACAGATCGTCCTCTCAATGGATACTGACATACAAATTAGTGCAAAGATGCTTTTCGTAGCAGACCAGATGTGTTGAGTTCTATCGTATGGAACCAGCGATGAGAAACTGTCCAAACCCCATCTGTGCCTTTTATTCTCTCTCTCTCTCTCTCCCTCTCTCACCCTCTCTCTGTCTTTCCCTCTCTCACCCTCTCTCCCTTTCCTCCCCCACCCCACCGTCTTATGTTTTCGATCTCCTGATAAGCCTTGTGTTTACACGTGTACTAAATGAACATGTTGAGAAGCTGGTCTTATTGCCAGGTCTGAAACTTTCCTAGGATACGATCCAGGAAAATTAGGCCAACCTTTGATAGAACTCTCCAGCGACATAGGAAAGTCGTTTGTAAATGCCCCAGTAGGACATGAAGCTTTATTACAAGTCAGTAAACAAGGGTGCTTACTGCCTCTCATGAGAGTTGAAACCATGCTCTGCACACATTCTCATTTGGGATCACAGCATTTCTTCTTTTTTAACATTTATCTTTATTGTTGAAAGTGTCACAGATACCCCTCCTCTTTTCCCCCACTGACTCCCTCCTCCCCATTCCCGCCTCCACCCCCGCCCCCACCCTTCACTGCACTGTTGTCTGTGTCCACTGGTTATGCAAATATGCACAGAAGTTCTTGCCCTCGGACAGGCAGAGTGTCCACTAGATAAGGAGACAGTTAGGAAGTTAACTTGGCCCTGGGCTCCTCTTATTCCCAAAGTCACACACAAATTTTTAACATTCTCCTATGTTTCTCAGTCGATACCAATCAACAAGTCCTTTGAGGACCTACTGTGTACTTAAAACCCTACTAGGTGCTAAGCAGATGTGAAGATGAGTCGGGAATAGTCCCTCCCTCCCTCCGAGAAGCTGGGTGTCTCCCTGAGTACAGTGGGCATAGGAGAGATGCCTGCCCCGGAAAGCATCGCATGAGGCTGGCTGGAGGCTTGAGACCATAACTATTTCTGAAGAGAGGAGGATGCTCATGGAATTCCTGAGAGGACACAGGAACTGAACGAGGTTTTAAGGGATGGGTGGGATTCATATTAGTGGAGAAAAGAAAGGCAGTGATTCTAGGAGGGGAAGTTCAATGGTGAGCTCGAGCACGCAGCCAGGAGCGCAGACCTGTGCTTGGGGAACTCTAGCATTGATGGGGAGCCAGGAGAAAGTGGCGGGGGTCATAGCTGCAGAAGTGAGCCGGAACCAGGTGATGAAAATGGCCACTGCAGGGATTCTGAGCAGAGAGAGAGGGCTCATCCTGGCTGGAGACTCCAGAACAAGCTGTGGGCGTCAGAGCGCCTCTCTGTAAGACGGAACACCTACTTCTTCTGCCGGTCTCACAGCATTGTTTAGCTGCAGGGCTCGTCAGCACTAAGCACCGAGTAGCTGGGTGTTATTGTTGCCGTACTCCAAATGGCCTTTTTAGGAAGACTTGATTGTTTTTTTATCAGCAGAATGGACTGGGGGGGAGGGAGTGGACTGTAGGCAGAGTCTGGTGTCTGATGCCCTTCCTGCTCCAGAAAGCACTTGAATGTGAGTGCCCTATGAACACCAGGCAGCCCCTCCTGTCCAGATCGCTGCAGAGCCTGCATTCTTTGGTTCACATTAACGTATTAGTGGTCATTGTTATTGCAGTTTGTCAGAGTTCACTGGTCATCTTCCACCAAACAACTGGTGGGTTATGTCAATTTTTTTGGAGATATCTGTGTTTCAGTGGCTTGCGGTTGCTATGATCCTGGGTAACTGACTCATGACTAAGGGACATGGGCTGGTGTTTCTAGAAAAATGTTTGCCTCTTCACCAGTGTAATTAACACCGTGTGGGAGGACTCAGTGACCCCACCCAGATAACCACCTGAAGCTCAGGAACATGCCACCCTCAGTACACTGTCCCAGGTTGGGTCCAGCTCTGCATGTGCCACCAGCCTGAAGCACCTGCCCCTCATCTGGCCTGAAAGAGTTGACAGCGGCTTCCTGTGGCTCACCTGCACTGACTCAGCTCCAGTACGGCAGTCTTTGTAAATTCCTGTATGGTATCAGAGCGCCTACAAGTGCTGACCTTGTGGGAAGCTCAAAGCTGTGAGATATCCCTCTTGACCTCATTGATTCCATATAGCTTTCATCGTTCTTTTTACCTTGATGTCCAGCTTCCACTCCTCTTGCTGACCTTGGCTGGCAATCTGTGTAGGTCAAGGACCAAAGCATTGTTTCCATGGACAGGCCCAGGGCTTTCGTGGGAGATGTTAGCCCATGACTGGGCTTCTTGAGGGATGGGTTCCTTAGCTCAGAACAGCTTTCAGATCCAGGCGCTTCAAGCCTAAAACTCCACCAGTAGAGCATGAAGCCTCAAACCACTTTTTCCACCATGTTCTTTTGAAATAACTTCAGAGGAAAGTAGCACGTTCAGTGAATGCATATCTCATGCCCTCCTGGGTGGACCAGCAGTAAGAGATCAAGGAAAAAGCTCGATTATGCAAAATATGCCTCATTCCTCCCTTCTCAGCCCGGGAACCCTCCCTTTGCCTTGCTGCTCCCCCGAGAAGAGCATTCTGGCTGGACGTAGGGTTAGACCATGACCCCCTGCCCTCCAACCACCTTCCCATCAACGTGTGGCTGTCCTGGTGATGGTGGGGTGGGTCTAACAGTGGAAAGGACACCGAAAACAGCCAACATTAATAATAGCAAAGGGCACTTAGCCCTCACATTCCCTACCACGTGCGGTCCTGTCTGAGCATCATGCGTCTTCACTCTCACCTGTTTCATGCAGGGGGTAAGAGATGGTGTTTTACCAATTTTTTTCCACGGCTACATTCCAGGGTCTAGAATAGTGTCTGGCCCATAGTAGATGTCAATAAATATTTATTCAATACATGAATAAAATCTGTAGTAAAGAAATCCCAGAGAAGGAGAAGTTCACATGCTTCTATGACCCCCCAAGCTCCCATGACTTTTAGAAATTGGTCATTTGTTTCCCAGAATGCTTCAGTGGCTTTTGTGACATCACAAGGCAGCAACCCTGACACTAGAGCTGGGTCACTTAATAAAATCCATCATTTTAGTTGAGTGTAGCTGGAGTTTCGATCTCCAAATCCTAACCAGCCACCTCACCTGGAAACCAACGTCTCCTACAAACCCGAACAGGAGACAGACTGCAGAACACATGGATGGGCAGATAGGCACTGTTTTTAACTGTGGGGCTACCTTCGTCTATTTAAGCTTCTGTCATAAAATACCACAGACTGGGGGCTTAAACAAAGGGAATTAATATCACAATCCTGGAGACTAGAAGTTCAAGATCAAGGTGCCATCAACTTTCGTGTGTGGTGCGATCCCTCTCCTTGGTTATAGACAGTGTCTTCTGGCCGTGCCCTCCATGGCCGGAGGGTGAGGGGGCTCTCTCGGGTCTCTTTCATAAGGGCACCAATCCCATCACCGAGGGCTCCACCTTCAAGATCCCATCACCTCCCAGAGAGGTGTTGTCCTAACACCATCACCTTGGGGGTTCGATTGCAGTATGTGAATTGGCAGGAGGAGGGACACACAGTTGTTAGCCTATACAAAAACTGTGACTCACTCTCCAGTGTGGAAGATTCCTTTTGTCTGAATTCAATCAAGGCAGGTCCAAGAAAGTGTCCAAGCCCCACCACCCAGTATCCAACAACTGCGGGTGACCTGGGCCACCACCATGACTTCTGTCAATGGTTTGCTCAGAGATGGAGGATGAGCTTGGAGCGCCCCCTACAGGCCTGGCTTTCATAAGCACTGTGGATGGGGAGCAGTAGAGGCCACCACGGTGCTGTGAGAACAAAGTGGAAGACAGAGTGATTTGGAGTTGTCGGGACATTTTCATCCCCATCTCTACACAGAGTCATTCAGAATAGATGCGTAGTGCAAACCCCTGGGAAACATGCGTTTCCAAGATCGACGCAGCGAGGAAACATGAATGCCGATTCTTTGAGGACTGTGCTCTAATTGGTGTTGGGCCTGGCAGCTGTTAATTGACACGGCCCTCCAGAATTACATTATCCCGCCTGAATCTTTCTCTTTCCAGAGCCCCGTCCTGAGAGCAGAGCAGTTCCCAGAGCAGGCCGCCCTGGCAGCCGGGAGCACTGTGTCTCTCTCCCTCTGCTCTTCAGTCGGGCTATTCTATTCCCTCGCCTCTTATGTTGATACCTCTTTCTGGACGATGAGGACCTGCCATCATCCATCAGGGATTGTATTCTTCATCGTGAACAACCACAGCCCAGAGGCCAGCTTCTATTTGGTAGATAGAGTCAGGAGATCGGCCTTAACTCCCAACCTTATAAAACTCTTATAATGAAATCTCCGATGTACATGTGCTGTCTCAATAATTAGATAAATACTCCGACCTCTGGTTACCAGCCTAGTGACAGATCTAATTACAATATTGTCCATGGCTGCGCTGGCCCGACAATCCCTCATCAGACATCTGTCTCTGCCACTCTTTGTCAGTCTTACACATAGTTGTCGATGTAAAAATACTTATAAAAGTAACTGCACACACAGGGCAGGAGCTCATTAAACGAAGAGACGGCATGAGCTGTGCGAGGTACCAGATTAGAACTTTAAGTGATATTTCCTGCTAGCGAGGAAGGTACGGCACTCTTAAATATTATTATTCTCATTTAATCATGCGCCCGATGCTTCTGCCTAATTGCTAAATGTTTTCTCTTGTGCTTAAATTCCATGCCACAGATTATTAAAAATTGACTTTACAATATTTATTTTACTTATCTTCTCAAGCCAGGCTGGGCTTAGCCCATAGATTGCGTGAATTATTAATTTTTAAAGGCAATTTGTGGTACATTTTACACTTGAATGATGTCCAGAGAGACACTGATTTCTGGTCCAGAAGTCACTGAATCACTTTGATTCACAGTCCTGGAGATGTCAGAGCCTCCGACGTAACGCGAAAAGCTAACAAGCACTTAGTTAATATTTAGATCCGTGCGATAAAAAAGGAAAACTACCATTTTCTGTAGGTTATCTGAGCAATAACCTTGGACAATATAATGCACTCACTTACATAACAAGAACTGTTTAGAGGCACAATGAGAAGTTAATAAAACCACGGTGCCAACAGCATCTCCGTATCAACCTTAATTCACTGCAGTGGCTGCACCCCTGACCTTCTGGGCACAGTTGTGCCCCCCAAAAGGTGGCTCTCGGTTTTCCGAGAACACAGCCCACTGGGTGAGAGCCAAGATAAACCTCTCTGAGACAAATTCCCACTTGTTTATTTTAAATGTGTTTTTAATGAGTTTCCGCTCTTTGCATGCTAAATTCTAAATTTAAATTATGCATTAAATGAAGAGTTGATTCCTAGACACCAAGAAGGTAAAATGCTCTACAGCCAGGTGGTGTGTCACCTGACATATTCTCTATAGACCCTGCTCTGTGTCATTTTTCTTAAAACCAACTTTGACGTCATACCCTCTTCCGGAACTCCATGTGCCCGAGACCCAGTGTCCACGGTGAGCCTCCTTCTCCCCTAGACCATGCCACACGTGGGAAAGGAGCATAGGACTCCCCCACCCCAGCTAGTTCACAGTGAAACATACATGCCACAGAAAAGGGAGTCTTCCTAAGAAAATTCACAAAAACGGAGGTGTGTGTTTTCCCTAGAATGTCTGAATTATACGAAAACACAAAATGATTGAAACCACGCATCGGTGGACAGTGCCAGCCTCCTGTTGTGTATTTCAGAGTGTCTGCTGAAACTGAATATATTTATATGTATTTGGAAGACTTCATGTATTTACAGAAGTTTGAATGCTTATTTGTACTTAAACATCACTATTTTAATAGTGTTCAACCTAAAACGAGCTGGGCAGGAGGTATTAGGACTAGTGACTGTGTCACAGCTGCTCTTCCCAAACAGTCACCCTCCAAGTCGCCCTGGGCCCAGCTCAGAGCCAGACCGTCGGTCCACACTCACTCCGAAACCCCGGGGGCGCTGGGTGGTCTCTGATGCTTCCAGACTGTTCCGCATTAGGGCCTCAGCCAAGCCGCCCACAGCCTCACCTGCTGAGAAGCAGCCGTGCCATGAGGATCCCCCGGAGTCCACGGCCCCAGGGTCCAGTGCCCTCCTGTCGCCAGAGGCAAGGAGCAGGCCCATCTGCAGGTGTCGGGTCCAGGTCGGGGGACAAGAACATCATGAAGGAGAAGGAACAGGAGACAGTATCTCACCACACACGAGACATGGATTGCCTTGTTTGATGCTCATGACAACCTATGAGGTAGCTGCTCTTTTTATAGAAAGGGGAGAAAACTGAGACACACCGAGGGAACTGGGCTTACCAGCCCCGAGCCACGAAGCCAACACCCATGCCTGTATTTCAGTGGAGACCCCCGGACCCCGGCCAGAGTGCACAGCCCAGTGCCCTCAGCACCTGCTGATCTGCCCAATTCCACGGCCCATTTCCTTCGAATCCTTCCATTGCTCCTGAGATGCTGACCCGAAACATTGTCCGACCTATTCTCTCAGGCCGGGGGTTACTGGGGATTTTGTGCAGGGGCTCAAAAGAATACTTTCTGCTTTGAGGCTTTTTAAAAATATATAGATTTAATAGCTTTAAAGGAAAATGGAGCGTTCTTTTCAAGGAAAGCAAAGGCCCAGCGCAGAAAGCCCAAGCCGAGGTGTAGTTTGGCCTGGCCCACACAGACCCTCAAAGTTCACTGGCTCAGCCAGCGCTCCTGTCAGCTGACACTCCCGGCCCCCCTTCCCCGTAAACGCTTCGGGAGACACGGGAAATAGGCCAGGGAGGTCTGGCTCCTTGGGATGCTCTGCCCGTTTCTTATGAAGCCCCAAGAGCTGCCCCAGCACGGAGCCCCCTCCCAGAAGCCCCTGCCTGCTCCAAGCTCGCAGGGCCCTGGCTGGTTCAGCCCGTCCGAGTTCCCACCACCCAGAGAAGGGCCCTCGACACGGTACAGACGTCCCATTGCTCCTTCGCCAAGAAACTTCGGCCCTTGACAAGTTCTCAGAACACAAGAGCCCTCTTCCGAAGTCCAGCAATGTGACCCAGCAAAGAAATTAGCTGTCAGCCCACAGGGTTTGAGGCAGAGGGGTCTCTTCTGTGCCGCTAGGTCAGTTTCAGGTTCCAAACAGAAGTCCGGAGTCTTCGTGTACAGAAATGCGCTGACGTCAATGGAGGGACGGCTTCCAAATTTCGATGGAGAACGAAAAAGTGAGCGAGAATGATTTTTGCCGCAGAGTTAGCTCTGAACACGCACTGCGGTGGCACTACTGCATCCTGGCACTTTCTCAGCACTGAGGTAGCACCCTCCTGACTTGGGGTTCAAACACTCTCGGGTCCTGGTATAAGTTGGGACTTCAGAAAACTCTGTGTCAGGAAGGAGTGATCCCCAGGCCCCTTGCGTCCAGCAGGCTGCAGGTCCAGGAAGATGGAGCTGCTGCTCTCAGTCCCTGGTCCTGCCAGGCTGCGGGGAGAAGCCAGTTGATGCTGGAGCCCAGGGGCTTGGAGACGCTTGTGCTCTGTTCCCCCTGCAGCCTCCAGGCACACCTGTGCTCGCCACCTCGGCAACCTCCCGGGTCAGGAACAGCCTGACGCAGGTGCCGTGAGGGAAGGAAGCCCTGGGACCCCTTCAGGCCTCACAGATGAGCATGGAGGACAGGCCTTTCCTGTCCGCACCAAGGCCTGCGTTGCCCGCTCTGTGAGGAGCCCAGAGCTGAGGACTGGCTCTGCAGGGACAGGGAACTTTTAAGTCCCCAGTCTCTCCTAAACAGAAATCGTTTTCTACGGGAAGCCCGGCCTCGAAGAGGGAAAGGTCAGTTGGTGACAGAGGGGACAGCCGTGGGTTCATCCAGAGCCCTCCCAGCCAGACTCAGCATCCTGGTGAAGAGCCGTGAACCTCCCCCTGGAGGTGTGGGACATTGGACCCCAGCTCCCCTTCCAGTGTCACCTGCAGGAGAGGGAAGAGAGGTGCTGCGGGCTCCTTAGGGGACAGTGAGAGGGGAGATGATTCAGCCAGTGGTGCGCCACTGCCCGCCAGCGAGTCCCTGTGTGGTCGCCCCCGCAGGGCTGATGGGCTATTTAGTCAACTATTTGGGGAACTCCATGCCTGTGTAAAAATAACACAATTTAAGGCCCGGTCACAAAGATAGTGGCTTTGTGGATGCTGCACAGAGGATGGGGCCTCCCCTCAGGTCTAGGTCACCATGGGACTCTCCGGGTGATCTGAAGAGGTTTCCTGTGCAGGGTGAGCACCCATCTGCCGTTTTGCAAGGCTGCCCCACCACCCTGCTTCTCCCTCCTCTGTCCATCATTTATTCAAACGAGGAAGACAGTAACCCCTTACTCAGCTGCAGCATGTGCAGGAACCAGGGTGCGAGGCTGCAGAGATGGACGGGGCTGATGGAGCTGCAGAAAACAGCAATCAGCGAGGTCTGCTGGCCTCCACACCAGTCACAGTGGGCATCAGCTTCTCGTCCGGCCTGAAGGCCTTAGTTCAGAAAAACCAAGGAAATGGTTCACCCACTACTAGATTCACCCACTACTTCCCAACACCCTGCTTTGTCCTCCATAAACATGGCCTAAAAACCAGATTATCTGAGAGTTTCTCCAAAGTTTGAAAGACCATCCATCCCTGGGGGAGTTCTCGAGCCCACATGTATTTCTGGGGACCCACAGACCAATGTAGAGAAGCTGGAGAAGGGGAGTCCTGCGGACAGGTGATTGTCTGACCATTCAGTCACCCTGCCAAGAGGTCACCACTGTCCATTCCCTGCACCCCAGATAGCTGGTGCTTGAAGCCGTAGGACTGAACTGGAAGCGGGTGTGACCTGGTACCCTGAGGGCTGAGTATGTTGTCAGCTCCGTGTTCGAGCAGCAGAAGCAGATCAGACACGTCGGAGGTAGCAGTACACGTTGGCCAATCAGACCTCAGAGAGAGCAGCCAGGGTGTGAAATGCGGAGGCTCGAGGGTCTGGACGAGACCCTCAGTCTGCTCACAAAGATAAACTCAACCAAGGCAGGCAATTTTGAAAAGAATGATTTGTAATCAGAGTCTATAGGCGGAGGGTTTAATAAACAGCTCCTTGTGGCACGCGGCTTCTCAGAGGCGCTAATGTGCATTGTGAACAGGAGGGTGTGATGGTACATTTACCCGGAACACTTTGGCTCATGGAGTCTCGTTAGGGGAGATCTCTGTGGAGGCCGGGAATCAGCAAATTGCTGACTCCTCCACCCCTCAGCTTTCTCATTAATGAAAAGGAAGATAATAATAGTGGCAGCCCTGGCCAGTGTGGCTCAGTTGGTTGGAGTGTCGTTCCATACACTGAGAGGCGGTGGGTTCAATTCCCAATCAGGACACATACCTAAGGGTGGGTTCAGTTCCTGTTGGGATGCGTGTGGGAAGCAACCTATCGATATTTCTCTCTCTAGCTCTCTCTCTCAAATCAATAAAAACACATGTCCTTTGGTGAGGCTTAAAAATATTAATAATAATAATAATAGTGGCTAACTCATAAGGTTGTCAGGATTATTCATTGAGGTAATACATGAAAATCGATGCTTTCCACATCTTTCTTGAGACATAATCAATATGCAATAACTATTGGCTGTGATGAGCACTGTGCCTGTCATGGACATGGAGCACTATGAGAAATGTGCTCTCACCAGCTGCTGACTGTACCTAAGTCACCCCAAGGGCTGTGAGCGGGGGGAGGGGCAGTGTTCTCCAAGAAATGCGGGAGATGTGGATAGAGCTCACTCCCCTGCTGGGCTCCAACTCCAGAAATGTTGTGTGTGAAGCTTCTGCCTGAGATTTGATTTAATTTGGGCTAAAAGAGAGGTAGGCTTCTGCTGCTTAAACAAGCCATGTGTTCTTAAGCGATTTAAACGAAAAGAACCAGTAAGAGATCTGTGCTCCGGGGAATTAATCCACTACTTCCTTGGGGATGAGGACATTGGCCCTCACTACATTTTGTTCCATCTCACAACTCACAACTGTTCACCACGTTGCCTTGGGGGTCTGCTCAGCGTCCCTTTGGGCCCACAGATTTTACCGAAATGGTGTGAGGCTCTCTGTGATGAACCAGATGTTGGGATCTGGGCAGCATCGGTAATGCACAGTGAGGCCCAGAGGGTATGCCCACTGAGCACAGTGGACCATTGAGTTATACAATAATGTGTTTTCATCAAAAGCACAGGTGACAAGAGGAATCCGTTCTCTGAAACACGCATGTGATCCCACACCCACCCTCCAGGGGGCACTCTCTAGGCTGCGCCCACCCTGACACCATGCACAGGGATGCTGCGAAATGCCAGCAAGGCAATGACAGCCCGGTGCATGAGCGGCTCCGTCTCTGCAGAGTTATTCCCCGTCTCCACACTCAAGGGCAGACTGTCAGCCCACTGCCCTAGGACCCAGACGCACGGCCCCCATTACCATCCTGATGCACATCACAGTGAGGCAGGGCACACAAGACACACTCAGGAGCATGTCCCCAGAACCTTGACGGGCTCCGGGGAAGGCTGTTCCGCTGAGCTCTCTGTGTGAATCTTTCAAGTTTCAAGCACAGCCCTCCCCGTGCTGCAGCTTTCTGCACAGTCACGCTCAAAGGCAGCTCCCGGCAACACCTTTGTTCCTTTCGAAGGAACAGACTTCCTCAGGTGTGACAGTGCTCAGGACATGGTCATTTCTCACCAACTGACCGGCTAGGGAATCTTTCACATCTACTTGTCATTGGGACATTCCAGTGACCCAAAGAGACAGTTAATACCCATTTTACAAATTCCCAACAGGAGAAGTGTGCGTGGTTCAGTAAAGAGTGGTCCTTCGAGTCAGGATATATCTGGGTGCTAGTGTCAGGACCCCAGGAGTGGCCCACGGGACCAGCGAGCGTGCAGTGGGCTGCCAGGGGAGCCAGAGTCCACCAGCACCATGGTGGCTGCCTTTCTCTGGTCTACCCTCCTTTCTCCTGTGAGCCAGGAATAGTGGCCCGAAGGTCCCAGACTCCCTTGTGGGTCCAGGGTGTCAGCTCCAGACTCACAACCTCACTTCAAATTCAGCAGGAAGGGGGCTGCTTTTGCTCAGCGGAGAAATAAATCCCGGGTCCCACTCTCAGCCTGAATGGAGCCAGGTGCCCACCTGCAGAACAGCCCCCAGGTGAGGAGCACGGCCTCACGGGCATGGGCCCCTTGTCACACAGCACCCCCACTTAGAAAGGCCCGCCCTTGGCTTAACGCTCTGTGGTTGCCACCTTGAAACTCAATGATTTTTTAACAAGGAACCCCGCGTTTTCATTTGGCAGTGGCCTCAGCAAATCCTGTGATCCGTTCCGGCCAGGAGGGTGGGATTGTGCTGAAGAGGGGGCCGACCTCACCCAACCAGTAGGCCAAGAGTCAGAACTGTGTATCCCCAAGGACATGAGGGTTCTGCTGGCTGGAAGGAAATGGGTGCTGAATGGCAGAGACAATATACCCCCACTAACGTGAGGGAGACCATATATGATCCTTGGATGTGAGCTCTCTCCTCTGTGTTAGCCTGTTTTAGCAGATGTCTATAAGTGATTAATATCTTTATGCCTGATGGTTAGATGTAAAAGACACGATGTTAGAATTATTTTCAGGTAGGTGTGGGCACTAACCTTTGGGCCAAAATCTGCATTGCGTGGCTGTTAAGGGAAACCTACCCTGAGCTTAAACAGACCAGAGTGTCAGTCCTGGAGAGAAAGAACCTTCTTGTTCTGTTTTCTGCTGCCTCTCCATTGCACAGAACAGGGCCTGGCACACACTAGGGTCTCCACAAACACACGTGAAGTGACTGTTGATAAGTGAACCACTTGCAGTGAAGATTTGAGACACCCTGACTATACCACATCTCTGCACAAGTACTCCGGCTCTTGTGCCAAACACAAAAGTCCTCAGGCTCGGTGCCCTGCCCTTCAAGCTGCAGCACAGAGGCACGGCTGCCTCTGCGGGCCTGGGGACACACCGGCAGGGCGGCGCCAAGGGCACGAGGCAAGGCCTCTACCACCCCCTCTGTCAGCACTTTGCGAGGAGTATGCTCCGAGGCCACGAGAAAGGCTGTTTACTTACTGCATCTTGGAGAATTACAACTTATATGAGCATGTCACACATGACAAGCCCTCAGACACCCTTCAGGAAAGAAGTCTATTTGTGCATGGGAAATTTTGGCAATTATACCTGTCTCTGTCAGAACTGCTACCCTAGGTCTTACGGCAATGTTCCACAGATTGCCAAGAAATCCCAGCTTAGCATCTGCTGGCTCAGCCTAAGAGCGGGGGGGACGTGGAGACAGCAGAGAGGGTCCCATCCTTGACCGCCCTGTCCAGTTCAGCCAATTGTGATCAGGTTTCTACTCTTAGGTATAAATGGAAGACATAAAGCTAACTAATAAATAGTTGGTCCCCCCACCACCCCCAAGCAATTTAAAAAGTATCGTTGTCTTAATAAATGCCAGCTCTGGCTGATCGGGGTGGGCTGCGCCGGCCCTTGTGTTGAGAAGGATTCTGAGGCTGAGTAGAAAGCGGCTGTGGCGATTACTGGAGGCCCCGGAGCACCACGCCCTACCGTTGGTGGTGCTCGAACTGGTGGTGCCCGGCTTGTTCACTGTGCAACCCAAGAGCACATCATCCGTTCTCTGCATGCAACTACCCTCTCGAGACGGCAAGGCCACACTGCAGCCTGACTCGGAAATCGGTGATGACGCAACAGGCCCTGAGCACTGTGCTTAACAGTGTCTACCGGGGTTGTGAGTACACCAAGGCTGTGTGGTGCTGAGGTTTTGCCTCCCACAAGTTCCACCAGTTAGAGCGAAGGCCCCAGACCCTCCCGGCACCCACGCAGCTCAGTGCCATTTCTCAGGACAGCGCACACCCTTTCCAAATGATTACATTGTTGGAAAGTTGAAAACTGAGGACCCAGGCCACCCCCTTGCTGCCTCCCCGCCAGCAGCACTGAGTTGCCCCCTCCCGAGGCCTCACCCCACCTGTAAAGCGGAAGGATGCTGCCAGCCTGACCACGGGCAGGGCTGGTGGACACTGGCCGTAAGACACAGAAGTTCTGGCGGAGCCTGGGATCCTAGCGAAATGTAACCTTAGTTTTAACATGACCGTCCACAGATAAAGATGTTTGTTATCATGGCTGGGGCCCCGGCAGGTGTTCCTGGAGCAATCCAACCATGCCGTTCTTGTCAGAGCCCCAAATGCAGAGCTGCCCGTTGAAGAACTGATGAGCTGAAATCACCCTGACTCCTGCTTTCAAGCCTCATCCCCAGGCCAAACCAGACTGGGCCCCGCAAGGCCGCCCCAACCACCCAACCCCCAACGAGTTACTCCCTGGAGCGTTCAACCACTTAGAGGGTCTGACTCCAAAAACAAAAACGCATCCCCCAGCAAATTAAAACCATCCATTTGCCACATCTTATTACCAAACCATGTGGAATGCAAAGGAGCATAAATAATGAGCCTCTTGGTGGTGGGGAAGGCTTACATTTTATTCCAGGCGCCAGGCCACTGAGGAACCGCACAGCGCTGTGTGCGTCTCATCCAGACAGCAGTGCGTGGAGCCGGTAATAACTCAAGGTCTTTTATCACCGTGTGTCCTCAGGCTAGGCATCAGATGGGAAAAACACTCTTGAAACAAAATTAAATAGTTTTAGATCTAATTTTACCAGGCTGAACTAGGTTGCAGATTGATTTTCAGGGAATCTAATAGAGAACAGCACACGCATTGCCGGCCTTACAGAAAAATCCATCCACCACACTGCTTTCCACTCACGCTGCTGTTCACGGGAAGTAATAAGAAACTAATATTTCACAAGGTGGTGTGTTTTGTCCTGTAAACCGCCTTTCATACTGAAGGCGCCTGACCAGCCGCCGGGGCAGGTCTGCTCAAATGCCTGTTCGTGTGGATGCCGTGGACTGCGGCCAGCTTCGCTGCTGCCCCTCCGGGTGGAGAAGCCTGGGGGTCAGCACTGGGGACCTCCCATCTCTCCATCCCCGTCTACCATCATCCCCACGTCACCACCACGAGCCCATGTCCGGCTGATCCACACTCCGGTCCCTCAGCTCTCTAAGCTGTCACCTCTGCCTGGCACACGCCACACGTCACACGTACTCTTTTCCATTCATTTTTCCTCTTATCCAAACCAGCTAAGTTCACTGCTCCTACTCTTCCCATCCTTCAGAGCCAACCAGAACCAGAAGCGGGACACACTGCCGTGCTAGCCTCTCTGTGGGGACACGGGCAGTGTGCAGCCGTGGCCATGGCCACTCCACCCAGTACGTGGACGAATGCAGCTGCCTCCTGGGTGCACCCCTGTTTGTATGGTGCTCCCGAAGGGTAGACCTACCTGTTTTTCTCTCTTTCATTTTGTCACCACTTTCAGTCCTGATTACATGACAGCGATAGATCTTACCTGGTGAGTCACTTCCCAGTTTTCTCAATGACAGGCGTTCAGGCGGGTGCACTTCCAAATAATGTCACAAAACCCCTGAACACGTAAAAGCTGATATTTACAGTCAATCTTGGGGCCCAATTTATCCACCCACACAGCAGGACAGTGACAACATCCTTCTGTGATCTCCGAGAGGAGGAGACCCAAACAGCAGGGTGAGGTGACCCCGTTCCTTGCCCAGAGTTCAATCAGAAAGGAGGGGCATGCTGCACTGTGGGGAAAACCAGGAGCGGAGGAAAAGGACACTGGTCCCCAACGTTCTGTCCAAATCCCATTCGACTGTCGCCCACCCGCCCTGAGACGTGGTCCCATCTGTACGTGGCTGGTCTTCTCCGCCCTCAGGTGACGGCAGCTGAATGAGAGTGGACAGAGCGCCCCTGGGCGGCCCTCCTCCCTCTCCTGAACTATAACCACCAGCCCACCGAAATCGTGAAGACACAAGGGCCCTGGAACAGCGAGCGGACTCCTCCGAGACTGCATTTGGGAGGTTGGGACTTTTGTAGCGTTTGCAGATCGGCATCCACCCCCAGCAAGACAGAATCCCCGGAAACCAATGACTGGGAACCTTCTTAATTCATTCTAATCATTTCTCCTGTGCCTCACATTTATCTTTAATTTATGCAGGGAAAACTCCTAGTGCCCTGCTGAATGTTAAACCTGCACTGGGTTCTTTTTTTTTTATCATCACCCAAGGACATTTTTCCATTTTTTGTTCAGATAGAGTGGGAGGGAGGGAGAGGAAGAGAGAGAGAGAAACATCGATGTGAAAGGGACACATCGAGTGGCTGCCACCTGCATGACCCAACCAGGGCCGGGGACAAACTGCAACCGAGGTACATGCCCTTATCAGGAACCGAACCCGGGTCTCTCGGGACCGCAGGCCAAGGCTCTAACCGCTGAGCCAAACCGGCCAGGGCTGCACTGGATTCCGAGGGAAGATTTTCTGAGGAAATTGTGCCTGGCGTGCATTCCTGGTGTTACCTAGAAGGTGCTCCTCTGGTTCTGCAGCCGCTTGTACTCCGCTGAGTCCCCAAGGACAGTACTACCTGTTTTCCTGTGAGCTAGACTGTTGCAGGCTCTGCTGCTGACCGAGAGAGAAAGCGCTTCTTCCCAGGGGTGCACATGGCCTGAGCATCACAGGGAGAGCAAAATCTCTCCACCACCTAGCCCAGCGCCCGAAAGTCCACCGCGAACACTGTATTACTTGTATAATCCATTGTTCCATATTCTATTTCAAATATTTCAAGGAAAGAACAGAAAATTAATATGTTTTGTGGTTGCTTTACCTACATCCCAGAACTGGGTTCTGAAGGTCTTAGGGAAAACAAGGAAGGTTAATCTGGGATTGGGGCTGGGAAGCTCGTGGAGGGGACTGTGGTGCCACTCTGCTGGGGGAGAGGCGCATCGTGCTGGGAACACGTCAGCACAAAGCAGTAGCGTGTTTAAAACAGGAGATGGGAGCCCTGGCTGGTTTGGCTCAGCAGTTGGAGCTTCAGCCTGTGGTCCAGAGAGACCTGGGTTCAGTTCCCGCTAAGGGCACGTACCTCGGTTGCAGTTTGTCCCCGGCCCTGGTTGGGTTGTACAGGTGGCAGCCACTCAATGTGTCCCTTTTGTGTCAATGTTTTTCTCTCTCTCTCTCTCTCTCCCTCCCACTCTGTCTGAACAAAATATGGAAGAATGTCCTCGGGTGAGGATAAAAAATTAATTAATTAATTAATTTAATTTAATGTTTTTTAAAAAAGGAGATGGGAGAGACAAAGAGACCAAGTTGTTTAATTGAAGGTCAGAGGTCTTCAGCAGCATTCATTCAGTCATTCAAAAAACATTTTGAGCATCTGCTCTGTGCCCGGCAGTACCGCAGACATGGACACGGTCGCAGCTATGAAAGCAGATGGAACACCTGCACACGTGAAGTCTCTGCTCTGTTCGGGAGAACTGGACAGCTGGGCGAGTCTGACACAATGCTGAAAACGACCATACAGGCTGTGCAGGAAAGAAGGCAAGGACGGGGCGTTCTAGGCTGTTCTAGACTGTTCTGGGCTGTTCTAGACTGTTCTAGGCTGTTCTAGATCCTGGGGCACAGTAAGTGCTCACAAATCTTCACTGAATAAACAAATGATGGAAAGAATGAATGACAGGCTGTTTCCACTGTGGGTCTTAGCAACTCAAACTGATCAGGGACTGTGCTTGGCGTGAAGGGTCGATACCCAGCTGTGGCACAGGGGTCGGTGTGGATCGGGGGCCAGGAATGAAGGGATCCTCTCGACGTTCTGCAGGACCTGGTGTTTGCCAACATGTGTGAAGCCATCACACACAAATATGAATATCATCACACACATTGCAACAGCAGAGGCTGTTTGTGGATCTTGTGGTCACCCTCCGGTCAGCCTCCGGGAAGATGATTTAGCAGCACTCGCCTGGCCTGAGATGGCTGTGTGAATAAACCAGTCTACTAGGGATCTTAACAATAATAAACATGGTTTTCATACATTAGCCAGGAGCTCCATTCTAAACGGAAATAATTACATGTAGATTTTCAAGTTCAGATGCTTACACTTTGACCTGCTCTCTGCACGATGACTTATGTGACCAGTGTTCTATTTTTGGTTCCAGAGTATCTAATTCCTATGAGAGGTGAGAAATCAGCACGTCTTAAACAGCACCGAAGGACACATTAGTGTTGACAACAGGGCTGGACAAAGTCAATGGAGGACAGGATAGCGTGCTGGAGGCTCTGTGATATCTTCTTTCTAGTTGTGAAATGAGCCCACCTCAATACCTTAAATGATAAGAGTAATGCTAGAAAACAAAGTAAAAAACACACTAGATCCAGTGGCCCTCAGGAATGCTAGAGGCAATAAACATCCCTGAAAACCCAGCAGGCTGAAGGGAACCATTGCATCCGCGGAGATGTGTGAGGTTAATCCGTGACCGCCCGCCACGGCTCACCGTACTGAGTGTGCGTCACATGTCAGGCACATGCTGCGTCCCCTCCTCATCTCACTGAATTCTCACACAGCCCTGTGGGATGATGATGATGATGATACATAACAGATAGGCGGTCACTGCAGAAACCCACATGAGGGCAGACACGGCAAGAGCGGCGTGGGAAGTAAGAAACAGCCAGGAGGTACAGTGTGGAGGCTTGGAAACCCACTAAATATGGGGAGAAAGGGAAACAGGTGAGTCATTTAATACCTGGGGGATGATATTAAATGGGTCAGAGAAACCCTGGGTAGGCTAGTTCCTGTTTTGAGCAGATGGACTCAGAAATGCCTCTAAACACAATCCAGTATAACGTCTTGCAGGAAGGGAGGGACTTGGCTTTCGAATCGGAAGGGAGTTAGAGATTAAGGAGCATAATTGCCTTCAGGCTACCCACCTCCAGATGAGAGTTTCGCTGGTACGGAGAATGACCTTATGCTTTATCATCCAAACTGGGACATTCTTGTGAGTGAGCAAGTGCTATTAACAATTGCACCAGATGCACAGGGGCCACGTGGGGCTGGCCAGGGCACACTGGGCAGCCTGGCACAGAATACCCGCTGGGTGAAGCAGGGCCAGGCAGCAAAGCTGTGGAGGTGCTGCTCACCGCAGCCTCGCCCTCACTGTGCCCAAACGCCTCACTCAGGTGAGGAAATGCGCCCCCTACAATAGAAAAAAAGACATTGTACACGTTAAAGAAAACTTAAGCCTGCCACCCGCATTGCCCGCCATCCAGGACAGTGAGGAGCACCCTCTGAAGCGCATGCCCAGCTCCCACAGGTCCCAGACTTGGGTGATGCTGGACTACGGTGGTGTGAGGAGTGGGGAGAGGATGGGCTATGGAGAGGAGGCAACAGCTATGGCTGGCAGCTGGTTCATACTATGCTGTGATCGCTTGTGTACCAAATAACCCTATCTCAGCATTATTGGTTCAGAGAAACAGAACCAATAGAGAAAGGCAGAGAGAGACTATAAGCAATTGACTCACTTGACTGTGCAGTTTGAGAAGACCCACCATCTGCCACCTGCAAGCTGAGACCCAGGAAAGTGTAGTGGTGACCCAGGTGGAATAATAGGAAGGTCTGAGAACAAGGGTAGACAATGGTGTGGATTCCACGGCTCCAGTCTGGGTCTGACGGCCTGAGAACCAGGAGGGCAGGAGAAGATGAAAATGCCAGTCCAACAGCCAGGTATCCTCCCTTCCTTTACCTTTATGGTCTGCCCAGGCCCCCACAGATCAGATGAGGCCTCCCCACACCGGGGAGGGCCATCTGCTTTACTCAGTCAGCCAGTTTATTTTCTCCCCATTTAAATGCTGGTCTCTGCCAGAAACACTCCTACAGACACACCCAGAAATAATGTCGAAGAAAATGCCTGGGCATCCAAGAGCCCAGTCACGCTGACACACAAAATTGACCATCACAAATACCTGCCTTAGTACTTTAAGAACTCGGTGGGCTGGAGTGAGTGGTCAGACATTCGTACAGGACCAATGATTTCGGGGTGACACTTCTAGCATAGGAAAGATAGGGGGTGTCCAAAAGAACTGATCATGGCCAGAGGACACTAGGTACGGCAATCTTTTTATAAAATAGAAATAGGATGTGAAATTGAGAAATGAAAGAATCTGGATTTAGCACATATCCCAAGAAAACGGAGCAGGGAGGCGAGAGGACGCTAAGCAAAGAGGCTGCGGGACCTACAAAGAACCAACGATATTGAAGAAGGACGTTGGGGGAAACCTGTCTATAGGGACAAGAAATTCAAAACCAGTGTAGGATTAGCACTTCTTATGTGGAGAATTACATGTCTCATTATCTCTATGGTTCACTAATTACAGTCCTTGGAGGGCCTGGGTAGGTCTGTGGGGTTAAATGTTTATTTCGTGAGATTTTCCAGCTTCGAGCTGGTTATCTAATAGCACTCCTGGCCAGGATCGTAGTCTGAGCATCTCTCGAAGACTTTCTCATAGACTCGTTGGTCCTCAGAGCCAGTGAACAAAGGAGGCTCTTCCTCTCAGCCTCAAATGCCCTGTGGTCTGATCCGTCACGGGAGCCCTTGGCCACTGCTCTCTCTGACCGAAGGCTCTCTCAACTCCCCCAGGCTCACAGTGAGAATGAGGACTTACAGCATCGGAGACGGACACAAGAAAGTTGTCCTTTTAGTTTCAGACCACTTACAGCTGACCTCAACCTTGTCCCAGGTGAGAGACAACCACCACAGACCGAAACGGAGGAGAAGGTCCCAGAACTGTGGGGAATTCTGACAAAGAGGCAGAGCCCCTCCCAGACTAGGGCAGTGGGTGCCATAAGGGCAATCGTGTGCGCATGTCCGTGGGCGGGGGCTGCCAGTGGACAAGTTAAATAAAGCAATAGCACATCTATGTTCCCAACTGGAGAAACGCACTTCGGAGAGCTCTCATTTTTGCCACTTTCTTAACTTCCCAGAAAATTCTACAGTTCAGTTACTACCAAAAACAGATTGCCATCCGGCCACACACTTGGCCGCGGAACCACCTTAGAGGGTGTCTGCTGAAGGAGTGGCTCCGATGAACCTCGACACACTGGTCGCAGAAGAAGGAAAATCTTTTGAAAGAAGCTCCAGGCTTTTTGTCTCGTCTCAGAGTCTGATGGCCTCAAATGGTGTCACTGCTGAACTCTGACCTTCTCGTTTCCCTACATTGTCTGTTACTGGGGTGGCCCTTCTGCTGTCCCAGAGAAGGTGGCATACCGCCGTGTCTAGGCTAGATGGCCGATAAGTCTGAAACCACTGGTTGTCCAGCATGACCTGTTGTCTAAACTAAAGCGACAGAGCCGAAACTAGCCCTTGAACCTCAAACTTCATGGAGGATACTAAACCAACTTAGAAAATGATGTCATCCACTTTCTACATGCATCTACTCCCCAACAGGGCATAAAATAAAAAACATTTAGACTTTGCAAAGCCACTGAGTGAGTGCCTTGGCAGATCATTTGGAAGGCTACGAGTCTCTCTAAGTGAAGTCTGAACACACACCTTTAGATGTATTTTTATTTAAATATGCTTTCTTGCAGAGTCACATTGCTCTGTCCATCACGTTTCAGACGGTCTGTGTGCTCGCCCGCCGCCGTTCACGTCAGGAGGCGCACACGGAGCAAGCTGGTGGGAGCCGGTCTGTTCTTAGTGTTTTCCCCTCTACCTCCGAAAATAAACCAAGTTTCGCGTGGGTGTGGCAACCCAGTCAAGCCAAAATGTCTGCATGGTCTATAAGAGTGCTCATGGTACCAGGACCATAGTCCGTCAAACCCTGCCCTGGGATGTGTCCCATGTGGGTACGGGAATATCGTAGTGCTGTGACTTTGAGAGGAAGCTATCGGGGAGAACCACTCAGACAATGTTGCCAAGTTTCAGAAGCTGAACTAGGTCCTGGGGAACTACTCAGGGCCTTGGCACATGTCATTTCTTCTGCCTGGAGTGACCGCCGCTCCCTTTACTTGGTGAATCCATACTCATCCTTCTGGTGGAAGTGTACTTGGCTCTGAAGCCAGACCACCTGGTTCAAGGGCTGTCCCTGTGCTTACTAATGGTAGACAGTAGTATTAGCTCCTGGTCTCAGCTAACCAGTTTCCTCCTGGAAGATGCCTCCCTGACACGAGGTCCCATGACAAGGTGACGTCTCTCTGCAATATTTCTTCTCAGCCTCAGAGCTTGACTTATTAACTGTGTGTGCACTTATTTGCATTCAATAGAGATGTGTTGATTATTACATGTATTAGTCTGCTCTGGCCACCATGAAAAATGCCACAGGCGGGGCGGCTTAAACAACAGACGTTTATTGTCTCACATTCTGGAGGATGGAAGTGTGGGATCAAGGTGTGGGTAGGGCTGGTTCTTCCCAAGGCCTCTCTTCTTGGTGTATAGATGGCTGTCCTTCTTCTCCCTTTGTCCTCACATGGTCATCTCTGTGTTTGTGTCTGCATTTTGATCTCTGCTTCTTAAGGACACTGGTCCTAAGAGATTCAAGTCCACTCTATGGACCTCAGTTTAACTTAACCATCTCTTCAAAGACCCGTCTTCCAATACAGTTTCATTTTGAGGTCCTGGAGGTCTGAGCTTCAACATGAATTTTTGGGGAGGCCATAATTCGGCCCTTAACAATGAATGAGTAACATACTGCAGGCTGGATGCCTGTTTACTTGGACCAAGACCAAGCTCATGAGTGTTATCGATCTGGAAACTGCCAGGAGAGATCCTCACCTTCTTGTGAAAATCAAACCTTGTGTTACAAAGCTCAGGGCAGACCCAGAATCTCTTTTCCGCTGAATACCCTTGTGTTGTTCATAGGATGGCAGCTGGAAAGCAGTGTTTTGAAATATGTGTTCCTGAAAATCTGTGAGAAAAATTCTTTGCCTTTACTCCAAAATGTTATTCCTTTCTCCTGCCTGCATGGACGTTCATTATTTTCATGCTTCCCAGGGTAGCCCCCCTATTTAAACTGACTTGCGTTTGTGTTTGGGTAGAAGCTCTGTTTGGTAACTGACATACCTGGGTTCGATGAGAACATACGGTTTTGGGAGAAAGTGGGTCAGCTGAGGGAGGCCATCTGTCAGAGCGCGTTTGGCAAAGAGAAAACAGAAGGGAACTTACAAAAGAGGCTGAGGTTTGTAGCCCAAAGGTACCAGCAGAGTTCTGTGACTTCCAACTATCACCTTTTCGAGTCACGCCGACTGTTCGAGACGGGGGAGCTGCGCTGGCTGTGGAATCCGTGGGGCCACCGGAAGCCAGACACGGGGAAAACCTTACTTTAAGTTGTTGAAATCAGGACAGAACCGAAATGTTCAATCTGTGTCATTTTTTTCAAATAACCTGGTCCGTGAAATATCTTGTGCTTTTCGGGAGGCAGAGTATAAAATCAAATCCTTGGACGTTGTAGCGAATAGTATGTGTTGCTTTTGTTTTTGTTTTAGTTCAGGTAGCCACTCACCTGCGGAAACACGACTTGGCTGCTTCCGAGTTTCTGGCCGTTATGAATAAAGCTGCTATAAACAGCGGCATGTGGGGTTTTGTGTGTGACCTAAGTGTTCAGCTCCTTCGGGTCATCAGATATTCTCTTAAATTACAGCTTTTGCTAACATTTCGAGCAAACACGCTCTTTCACATGGACGGGTTGTCTGGATAACTGACATGCTCACGCATCAGAGATTGTTTTAAATTTTTCATCTTCCTCGGTATCAATTGTTTGATTGGTTGTTTATCAACAGAATAGTTTGTGAAAGTAATTGCGCCAAAAAATGTTGACCTTTTCACAATTCCTCGAGTCATCACTGTGGGTAAACTGAGTCACCGCCGGCTCCTGAGACCTGTGTGGTTGGGCCTGATGTGTAGAATTCTGATTCCTTCTCCCCACTTACTGGATCTCGTTCCCACCCTCACTGATTCTTTCTCCCTTGTTTCCACACATGTAATTGCCTTGATAGGAATCTGAGGATGTCTTATCTTTGAGGGGGCAAATTTTCTCGTCGCCGCGTCAAAACTTTTTAAATATATTTGAGCTTTTGAAACTGGACACAATGGGTCCGAGGCCATCTGTCACTACTTGAGCCAAATTGAGCAGAGTCAGGGTTGAATCACATATGCGCATTTATTCCAGTAATGCTGGCAGTATGGAGAGAGCAGCAGGTCATCCTGTAAATTCTGCTCTAACACTTCCTATTAGCCGGCTCGTAATATGGAGATAAGTGCGAAAGGGGTGTGTGCAAGGGCGAAGGGGGCAGAGAGAAGGGGGACAGGGTCCATGGTCCGTGTGTCTCCTTCTAAGATCTTGAGGCCCAATAACAAGGTAGTTAGTTTTCTATGCTGTTACGACAGCTTCACCCTCCCGGGACCAGAGAACCGTCAGCATTCCTGAAGCAAACGCCTGGAGGGGTCAGGGTCCAGGCACAGCAACCAAATCAAAGTGTGTCCTGTCTTTTGTTTGTTCTCAAAATGTGTTTTCTTTTCTGAGCAATAGACCTTCCCGGCTCCAGGGCATCTTATCTTCCTCAGTTCCTGTTTGTCTTCTTGCAGCACCTCTTCCAGGTCCCCGGGGCCTGTAAGAAACCTCTTATCTATAGTCAGTAAGGTGAATGATCATTAAACAGCTGTGGTCCTATCCTCATTACGTGCCCTCCCCTCCCCCATCACTTTCAAATCTAAAACATAAGCAAAAAACAAAGTTTACGCTTCCTTGGTAGACACCTCTCTTTAATATCTAGCATCCTCAATTTTCTTTTTTATAAATTGAATAACATTTTGTTCCATCTCTCCTTTCCCTTCTAGATTAAATACTTTGATGCCTGCTTCACATCATTTATTTTCTTGCCCAGTCATGTTTTTTTATCTTTTAATATCTTTAAGTAAGTGAAGTATAATTTACATACAGCAAAGTGTACAGACTATATGAGTTATGGTTCAGGGACCAATGCAGATACACAGGACATATCTCAGTCTAAATACGGAATATTTTCATCATGCCAGAAGGACCCTCTGGGGCCCCTCCCAGCCTGCCTGCACCCACAGAAGCAGCCGGCTGCCTGATTTCCTTCACCAAGAGTAGTTTGCCTGTTCTGGAACTTCGTATAAATGGAGTTAATTGTCACATTGTCTTTGCACCTAGATTTTTTGCTCAACATAATGTTTTAGAGATTCATTCATATCATCATGCCTTTTAAGATTTCAATCGTTTTTATGGCTGATAGAATTTCATTGCATCAATGTGACAGAATTTACTTGTTCATTCTACTGTGGATGGGCATTAGGCTGTTTCTGATTTTGAGCTATAATGAATTGAAAATCAATTGATCATACAGGTATAAATCTATTTCTGAATTCTCTATTCTGTTCCATTGATCTGTGTGGCAGTTGAAAACGATTCTTGATAGGAGGACGGCAGCAGGTGTCGTCCGCCGCCAGGGCTGGTGCCAATTGGTTGCATCTCTCTCAGGTCACTTTCCAGCTGGCTTATGTTAGATTCTCTGGGCCTGAGCTGAGTAGCCACAGACACAGACAGCTGAGGAGCAGGGAGTGCCCAGCCGCCTTCCCAGAAACTCACCTTCTTCTCCCAGAACCTACAGTGAGAGGGCGGGGGGGCCACCGGAGTGTGGGGAATTCTGTTAACCAGCTTCTCTCTGTGTAACCCAAAATATCCAGAATTGAGTAAAATAAAAAGACAACCTCCATTTTTTTATCAAAAATTGGTAAGATGGCTGTGAAAAACACAAAGACTAGAACTGGCTGGATATTGAACTCCGCTCACCTTTGGGCCGATTGAACACAGAAGCCAAACTGGCAAGCCTGTATCAAGAAAACAGCTATCCAAAAAGGGCTGGACATCAGATCGTTTCTGTTGTAATTTTTCTAAAGAAAAAAATGCAATGTTTCCCCCTCTTTTCTAGTGACCTTCCAAAGAGGAGCGCTGTCGTTTCTTAGGAATGATGGTTTTTCTTTCGTGAAGCAGGAGTGATGGGAGATAGACCGACTCAGCAAGTAGCCGTCAGCAGCTCAGCTGGCTCCCCAGCTGGCGCACGAAATCTAAAACCCACGTGCTGGCCCTGACCTGTGTGGCTCCGTGGTTAGAGCATCAACCTGAATGCTGAAGGGTCTCAAGTTCTAGTCACAGTCAAGGGCATGTACCTGGTTTGCAGGTTCGATCCCCAGCCCTGGTCGAGGTGTGTGCAGGAGGCAACCAATCAATGTATCTCTCTCACCTCTCTCTCTCTCTCTCTCTCTCTCTCTTCTTTCCTCCCTCCCTTCCACTCTCCCTAAAAATCAGTGGAAAAAATACCCTCAGGTCAGAATTAACAAAAAAATAAAATATATAAAAACCCATGTGCTGGAGGAAAGAGAAGGAAGGTGGTAGGACGAGATAGGATCACCAGATAAAGTACGAGTCATCCAGTTAAATTTGAGTTATTTTTTTAATTGTGGTAAAATACACAAAATGTAAAATGTGCCATGTCAACTATTTTTAAGCATTAAGTGCATTCACATTGTATGTAACCACCACCACCACACATCCACAGGACATTCTCATCTTCTGAAACTGAAACTCGGTCCCCATTCCCTACCCCCTCACCCCTGAAACTCCCCCCCCCATTCTATTTTCTGCCTCTATGAGTTTGACTGCTATAGGGACCTTACATGAGTGAGATCATACAGTATTTGTCTTTTTACATCTATCTTTTCACACAGCATGGTGTCCTCGAGTTTCATTCATGTTGTAGCATATTGCAGAATCTCCTTCCTCTTTAAGGCTGAATAATATTCCATTGCGTTGTCTATACACCATGTCTTGATATCCATTCATTCATTGATGGACCCTTGGGTTGCTTTCACCTTTTGGTGATTGTGAAAAACGCTGCTATGAACATCAGGGTACAAGTGGCTATTGTAATCTCTGCTTCCAATTCTTCGGGGTATGTACTCAGAAGTGGGGTTGCTGGTTTCATGGTGGCTAAACCATTTTACGTTCCCACCCGCAGTGCACAGGGTTTCAGCTTCACATCCTCTCCAACACTTGTTATTTCTGTTTTGTTTTGTTTTTTTATCCTCACCCGAGGACATTTTTTTATTTTTTGTTCATATAGAGTAGGAGGAAGAGAGAGAAACATCGACGTGAGAGAGACACATCGAGTGGCTGCCACCCACACAACCCAACCAGGGCCAGGGACAAACCACAACAGTGGCACATGCCCTTAGCGGGAACCAAACCCCGGTCTCTCTGTACCACAGGCTGATGTTCTAACCACTGAGCAAAACTGGCCAGGGCTGTTATTTCTTATCTTATTGATAAAAGCTGTCCTGCTGGGTATGAGGTGGCATCTCACTGCAGTTTTGATTTGCAATTCCCTAATGACTAATGATGTTGAGAATCTTTTCAGTGTTCATTGGCCATTTGTATATCTTCTTTGGAGAAATGTCTGTTCAAGTCCTTTACCCTAAATCTGAATTTCAGATAAACAATACATTTTTAATCATATGTCCCAGTATTAGAGATGTATATACTAAAAAGAGAATATTGCTTATCTCAAACTTGCTTTTAACTCAGTGTCTTGCATTTTTATTTGATAAATCTGGCAGCCCTAAAAAGCGAGAACCTTGATGGATCTAAAACAATCTTTAAACATCTCACAGTTTCGCCCAGGTGAGCCCTGAGGTGGCTTCGTGTATTTTTGTGGGCGTTGGGCTGGTAGCCATGCTTTATTAGAAAATTGTAATTTCATTTTGAGATGCTCCAGACTAAATCATTTGAGCTTCACACTCTTTGTGTAATATTATTGGGCTCCCTTAATGAAATTATAACTCAAGCAAGAGATTTCATTCCCTGGTAGTAAATTAGCTTGGACCGTGTGGGCTCGGGGAGAGCCAGTCCTCCTGGCTTATTCTTCTTGTTCAGGGAATGAAGAAGGAGCAGGCGTTTTGTATTTGAGTTATTTATTGTTCTCTTTGAGTGAACGTTATATTGTTACCCGTCCCTACTGGAAACAACAGCTGTTAACAGGCTCTGGAATGAATTTCAATGTGAACTCCCCTGGCCTCTGGGAAGCTTGGCTAAAGAGAAAACAGGCTCATAATGGAAAGAAAAAGAGCAGGATTCAGACCTGGGTCTGGACGCCTGCAGGCTAGCTGCATATAAAATCGCCCGTTACCTGCGTCCTGGGACATCACACGTAGACATGTACGGAAATGCAAGGGCTATGAGCAGTCCTTTCTGACGACAGAGGCAGACAAAAAGCAGCCTGATGCAAACAGTGACCTTGCTGAAAACCCTGCCTCAGGTATCAGAGGAGACAGAAAGTGTCCCGCTTCGCAAAGAAACCAAGCCGCTGGTAACCAGGGCCCTGGACAACCTAACTCCAGGAGGAGCAAGAATGACTCTGCCGCAACCCTGTAACAACCCTGTAACACACCCTGTAGCAACCCTGTAACATCAGATAAGCCACGGTGATGTTTCCAGCTATCATTTTTTAAATAATGTGGTCAAGATTCCTGTGGAGGATAATGAAGCTGGGGGCAAAGGACACAAGAGGCGGGCCTCTGAGAACAGCGGAGGACTCCCTTCGAGAGTCAGATCTGCTTATGGACAAGCGTTCCTCACTTCTGTGGTTGAATCCAGTCAGTGGAAGCTCTAACATCAGGAGCTTTTCGTTTGGCTCCCTTTATTAGCCATTTTTTTTATATCTCCTGATTGTACGTCTAACCTACAATCTCTTAATTTCTGTTTAAGAGAGAAATCGCCCAGACCATGGAAGGAACATCTTTCGCTGGTCAGAGTGGCATTTCCTCCTTGGGTCCATCACTTCCTCCTGTGCCCTCTGTACTGGGAGGGCCGGTGCCCAGGACGCCTGGCAGTCTTGCCTGATTCTCCCACCGCGGGCTGCAGGCAGAGGGCATCCCCTGTGATTGCTCTCACGGCTCCAGGGACTCGGTCCCATTTCCCAGAGGAATTTCGGGGCCAGAGCCCAGCACTGCTTCCTCCCCCACCTGCCGTCTCTTCTCTCCCAATGCACACTACGTATATTTTGCAGTTTTAAGTCCATTATTTTCATGCATTTCAAGCCCAAAGAGTAAGTTCTCCACTAATGGAGAAAAATAGTCTTGGCTTTATTTGCACGACGCCCATTTAACTGTGGGTGTGTGTGTGTGTGGGTGTGTGTGTAGATTATATACGTGTGTGTGTATAGATATAGATATAGATATAGATATAGATATATAGATATATAGATATATAGATATATAAAGAGATTTTTTTTTACTTGCTTTAGTTGCTGTCTGTGAAATGACCTCAGTCTGACAGGCCCCGCCCACCCAGCATCCTCCTGCAAGGCTGTTGCCCTGGAGACGATCACTTCAAGTTTTGAGGGACGTGGAACAAAAGGAGGGGAGATGCCAAAAATAAGAGAAGAAAAAAGATAGAAATCATAAAGTTTAAAATTGAATGGAGAGGGGAATTTGATAAAATGCTGTCAGAAATTCAATAAAAGACTGAACCGGAATGAAGTGGCTGAAACCAAAACGACCTTTCAACCTCCCTTGTCCAAACCCTCAGTAATAAGAACATATGAAAGCCCTGAGTTTTTCTGAAACTCGATGTCGAAAGTGCATTTCCGTTCTTCTTTTCTTTCCAGACAAAGTAAGCATGTTGTCAGCCTTCATCGCTCCCTTCAAGCACTTGAGCCCCGGGGCCACAAACACAGAGGACGAAGACAATCTAAGTAAGCAGCCCCTTACCTGGAGAGTGGGGGAGGGGAGCTAGCCCACGGTCCCTAAGGTTGAGACCTTTGGGGTGATGATGCAGGGGGAGGGTCAGAGGGATACAATCTGGGCTTCCCAAAGCAGGAGGTTCTGCTCCCATCTCCACCTGGAATTTCATCCCTACCTGGAACCCCATCCATGCCTGGAATCTCATCCTCACCTGGATTTTCATACTCACCTAGAATCCCATCCTCAGGTAGAATCGCATCCCTGCCAGAAATTTCATTCCTACCTGAATCCCATCTTTATCTGGGTTCCTATCCTCACCTGAGCGGTAGAAAAATATTAGCAGTAACTATGTGATTGAGAACTCCAGGGATTGTTCTTTGTTGTTTTTTTAAAAAGTTCTCTTGTACCATCCCTCCTCTTTCCTGTGTTTTTCTCCTTTAAACAAAAAAAAGAAGAAGAAAGAACACAATCTTTTTCAACACGGTTTGTACAATTATTTAACAAGGAAAGAGCTGGACGGGTGCCTGCCTGTCGAAACATTTCTGGCACATGCATCTGGAGAGATACCAAGCAGTGTAGTGTGGGGACTAAAATGCTGGCTTGAGGGAGGGGACCTAAACAGTGTCCCTGTGCAGACCACTAAGGAGGCAGAGCAGACAGACTGGTGTGTGAGAGTCTGGGCGTGTCTGGCATGCATTACACTCGCCTCTTGTTTGTAGCATATTGTCAGGCAGTTAAACAAGAGGTTGAACATTCCAAACCATATGAACACCTCTTGCATTTCAACATCACCTAACAGATGGGTCACCTTCTGAGCCAGAAAGAGTTAGGAACGTGCTTGCTGTCCTGAGATGCAAAGGACTCAAAGGTTTGCTGGCAGCCACTAGGATCGTTGATCTGACCAAGAAGTAACAGCAGAGCCTGCACAGGAATAGTGTCCGTTGACCATCAGCTCTTAAGAAGCACAGTACATCTGCTTGAACAACCCCTTCCCAGAAAACGCAATTGTCAGCAAGACTGACATCTGAGGTCATTGACCTGGATTATTCCACTAGAGCAAAGTCACAGAATCACTGGATGTCAGAGTGGAGCGAACCATAGAGATGCTCGACTTTCAGTCCTTGTTTTCTAGATGAGGAAGGAAAGCCGTAGAGGATGAGGAGAGGGCCACGTGGAAATCAGAACGCGGGTCCCCGGACTATCCGTTCAGGACCTATTCTTCAGCGAACGCGTGCTTCAAAGTGAAACGTGGACGAGCGACTGTTTCTGTTTTCTCATTATCTAAACTGGAAAATTCCTAGACCTTCATCGATGTCTGGCTAGCTTGAGGAATAGTCTTACTGTTTCCTCGTCTTTGCCACCCGAACTGCGGAAACCCTGGCTGGGTTAGTCTCCCCACACAGAAGCTTCTCCCTCCCCTCCCAACAGCTCACCAGGCTAACGGCTCTGGTGCCAGGACAATTCAGAAAACAGAAGCCCGGTGGGGGCAGGACCGCTCAGGCCATCCCGTGTTCTGTAACCACGAGCCCAGCTGCCCTGGGCTGTGAACACCACTGCTCAGACCTCAGAGTCGTTTCTAAGACAGGGACGGGGACGGGGACGGAGCCTGAGCCATGGACTTGAGGTCAGAATCGATAAGACAGCACATACAGACACAAGGACCTGGAACATATAAATGCTCCATCGAGGTTGACTAGTACCAGTAAGGAAGGCTATTTTCCCTAATTCAGTTCACTGACTAATAGGTAAAAACTTGCAGATAAGAATGATGTTTTAACATGTTAAAATGCCTTTGAAATGCTTGGAAAATCTTATTTTCCATCAGTAGATTAGTCATCCCCTTTGTTTGTTTGTTTGTTTTGTTTTTTGGTACGTGCCCCTAGGGGGAACCAAACCCGGAACTCTGGTCCGCAGGCCAACGCTCCAACCACTGAGCCAAACCGGCCAGGGCGTAGTCATCCCCTTTGTAATAAGTGTTATTAATATCCTTAGAAAACCTATTTTCATACACTGTTCAAAGATACACCTCCAAGTGAATATGCTTGTCTTACTTAACATTTCTCACCACTGCTACTCATATAGTCTCTCAGTTTACCGTCCAAGTTCACTGGACGGGGTGTGTGTGTGTGTGTGTGTGTGTGTGTGTAAAGTATGCATGGTGTGCATGGGGTGTGTGTGATAGATGTGATCTATGTGGTGTGGGTGTTCATGTGGGTGTGATGTATGTGCAGTGTGTGTGGCATGCATGGTATATGTGATGCGGGTATTTGTGTATTCATGTTGTGTGTGATATATGTGTAAAAGGTGTATAGTGTGTGTGCCTGTGTGTCTGTGTGTGTGTTATGTGTGTGATGTCTATGTAATGTGTGTGTGCACATGTACTGTGTGTCATGTGTGTGTATGTAGAATGGATGTTTACTGTGTGTGCTTGTGTGTACGCAATGTATGTAGGGAGGAAAGGTAGGTGGAAGAGGCAAGTGTGTCCTTTGAAGTCTCCTGTTTGTATCTATAAACTATGGAACCGATGTGCCTGGATCGGTTTAAGGTGAAGCTCCACCATTGAGGACCATCTCGCTCCCACGCCCCCTGCAGACCTGGCCCCTCACTCACCTCAGCTCCTTCCCCGGAGCTGGGTTCCAATGTCCAGGGCTGAGCTGGGGTCAGGGGTTGACAGCCAGCCGGAGACTCAGCCTGGGCGAGGACAGTGCCTGAGCCCCCTGGAAGCCTGGCATCAGCAGGCTGGGTTCTGGCTGACGGTCAGCCAGACAACGCCGTGTTTGTGAGACGTCGTGCCTACGCTGGTGACCCTGAAAGCTTTGTCCTTCGAACACTGAGGAGAGTGGTCACTGGCCCAAGCCCATCACCTCTGTGCCCAACGCTGGCCCAAAGGTGTCGCAAGAGGCAGGACTGAGATGTCCGATCCTGGCCAGGGCCCTAGGCCGGCACAGTCCACACTCTTCGCATGGGGTCTGGAGGGAGGACAGCCACCCACCACCCCAACATGTGTGCAGGCTCTGCTTCCCGAAGGCATGCGACGAATCTGGAAAGAAGGCTATCTTCTCCCGCTGCGGAGCGTGGCCACGGAGCCACGGGACCAGCACACAGCCAGCCTCGAGTTCCATACTCCCAGGCACCAGGCCTGCCTGGCTGGCCACACGCCTCCCCTCTGCACATCTTCTCAGCCCTGAAGCACAAGGACTTCTTCCTGCATGCGCAGAGAGCAGGCTGCCCACCTCGCCCGTCAGCCAGCCTGTCTGGTTAGGGCAGGGTGGACTGGAAAGCTGCCCTCTGACCCAGACACAGCAGTGTCGCCATCAGGGATGCAGCGTGACGGAAAGCTCCCAACAACTCAACTATTGCAAGAACTCTGGCTGCATGATGACTGGGCCCATGCCGGCCCAGGGACGGGGACTCGGAGGGCTGCCTGCGCTCATGCCAGGGTAACAACCACAGTGACATGGCCGCTGGGACCTCACCCCACGGTGGGAGGAAGCAGCCACTACACACATGCAGCCCAGTAACTGAACTTAATTCTGAAAGATGTGTTTCACCTGGAAGATAAATGTTTAACCACAGCCATAACGAGATAAAGTCCCACTCTTTCTCCCCAAAATGCCCATTAGTCACTTACTTATCAAATAGGTTATCAGAAAGGGAGAGACCACATTCACCTAACATTTTTCACAGTATAGTATTATAATGGTTCTATTTAATTATCAGTTATTGTTGTTCATCTTTTACCATGTCTAATTTGTAAATTAAACTTTATCACAGGTATGGATGTATAGGAAAAAACATAGTATATATAGGGTTCGGTACCATCTGAGGTTTCAGACATCCATGGAGGGGTCTTAGAATGTATCCCCACCAATAAGGGGAAATGACAGTATTTTCAAAACATGCATTAAATTTTCCAATATGTCAGGGCTTTTGCTACGCGTATTACATGTGCGCCTTTAGTTCAATCTCATATAATCTTATAAGACAAGCATTCTTTAAACCTACATTTTCCATCTTAAGAAAATGAAGTTTGGGCAGGTTGAGGGACTTGTCTAAGGTCACAACTACATAAAGGATGGAGATGACTTCCACCTCTCATCCACTTGACCCCAGGGCCAGTGGAGTGTCCGCTGACCCTCTCTGCCTGGCTCAGGCTCAGCAGGCCAGTGAAAACAAGCCGGGGGGCTGTGCTGGAGGGAGCTGGACCCCTCATCTGCTCCTTTGCAAACACCAGTGGGCAACACTGTCCTAGAGATTCTAGCTAGTGTATCAAGACAGGGCCTAGAGGTTTGCATTTTTATTGGTTATTAGATGTTGATTTTTATTGGAAGGACTCCTCATGCCACAATCTGATCATCGTGTCTATGTCGGTGAAAACTAATAATGACCATCGTCATCGGATACTGAGTGTGGTGGAAGAGAAGAGCCTAGAAGCAATCTCAGTGCAGGGGCGGGGGGGGAAGTAGTTTGGGGACCGTGAGGGCTGTTGCTTCAAGATAAACCTTTCTACTTGAAAAGGAAACAGAGGTCATCTGATATGCTGGCCACTTTAATCACACACACAGGCTCCCTCGATCCTCACATTGTGAGAAATCAATAAGAAATTAGAGCACCCGCTAGTTCCCAGGCAGTCTGCTGTGGGGCCTTTCAGTGGGGTTGTTTATTTATTTATTTTTTTCCATCTTTATGTTCAATCTGGGAAACAGCGTGGTTAATCCGATCTACTGCCCTCGGCCTGAAATACCCCACACAGCGGAGCTCCTGGCTGTGTAGACCCAGATGCATAATGACTCAGGGGAGCTGAAAGTCCACCCTCAATATTGGGAGGTGGTTATTCCCACAAAAGAGTCTGTAAGGGATGCCATCCACCTCTAACCTACACAGTGCTCAGGTTCATTCCTTTGAACCAACTGACCTCTGCAGACCCAATGTTCTGTAGACACAAACTACCAGAGAAATATCGACAGAGCCACCGCACAACGTAGAGCATGCTCGTGCGCAGTGGAGGGCTCCGCAAACAGCACTTTCAAAGCGGATGCTCTCACCACCCAGGGAACACCGCCGGGGAGCTGGCCAGGATGGCGGCAGGAGGCGTCACCAAGAGCCCCTGATGGGAGGACCGCACCAGAACCCAGGGAGGAGCCTGTCCAGTGTGCGGGCGCCTCTCCGAGACCCCAATGGTCCTGGAGTCTTCTGTGCTGTGACATTCTTCCCCGGCAGCAGTACCACAAACATGAGGGTCTCACCGGAGCTGGGCTGGGGACAGGCTGAGAGGAAAGTCTCCTCTGTTTATAAGCTGCGGGCTGGCTGTAGACATCACCCCAAGTTTCCACTTGCTTCACAAGAGAAAACTCTTTCCCAACCTGCGGCACAGCCGCCCGGAGCCCCTGAGATCCTGGTTCCCATGGAGACATGGGGGGCCCCGGGGCCGTCTGTGGGTGGCCCGAGCGCTGCCCCCTCACATCCCCCCACAAGAATGGCAGACTCTGTGCTCTCAGCCCCTCCCTCCCTCCCGGGGACCAGACTGTGTGCTCTCAGCACCTCCCTCCCTCCCGGGGACCAGACTGTGTGCTCTCAGCACCTCCCTCCCTCCCGGGGACCAGACTGTGTGCTCTCAGCACCTCACTCCCTCCCGGGGGACCGGTGTCGCCGTGAACATCCAAGGAATGGGGGCGCTGTGCCCGTAAATTCACCTTCACAGCAACAGACATTCCCAGGGTGAAACTGTGTCTCGACCAGTCTCCAGCTGCAGCTCCACCTCTCTGAGCCTCAGCTCCCCCGTCCCCAGAGAAAAGCAAAGAGCAGGAAAGGTGCCTGAACGAAGGCGCAGACAGGCTCAGGGACGGAGCAGACAGCCCACGGCCGTCATCCTGGAGTGTTTCGTAGGAAACGGGGTTAGCATTCCAGAAGCATCTTTGCCAGGAGGCAACAGGGACTCTGGTCCTGCAGTTCTGTGATGATCCAGACTGAGGTTTCCCCCACGGAACCGCTCCACTGACAAGAAGTGGTCCCAGACGGCCTGTCCACCACTATAGTTAGCAAGGGAGGACTTTGCCAAATTTAATACATATCATTTTTTTGCAAAAGAAATAAAACATCACAGATACAAACAAAGCCCCCACCTGGGCCCCCATTTGGTGTCCTCCTTGTCTCCCAGAAAGGTTGGCGTCGAAGCTTCGCACGACGTCTGATGACACAAACAACACGCAGTGCCTGTGCTGTTGTAATTTGCACGGATGACACCACACTCTAGGTATTACCTTGTAAGTTGCTTTCATCGTGTAAAGGTATACAGCTGAGACTCCTCTGCGCTGAAGCACGCAAACCTGGTTCACTCACCGAGCGTGCTATCGATCGTTCCGTCCTGGGATCGCACCACAGTCCACTTACAGGCCACACCACAGTGGCCTCAGCATTGCCTGAAGCTGGTAGAAGGGACAGGTCACATGTGGTTTGGTTTGAGGGAGGCTTCAGGAGAGGGGGGCAGAGGGCCTGTGCCCAGCCGGCCTCAACCCCATGCCATGTTGGCCATGCCCAGAGCAGAGGTAGGAGCCACCGTGAGCAGGTCAGACTCCCCTCATCCATGCCCCACATTCTCAGACGTGCAGGAACCGCTCAGGACTGCGCGGCCTTCCTCCCCCCTCGGGCAGTCGGCCCCACTTCCTGGGAAGCCTAGTCACTCCTGCTGGCCTAGAAACAAAGGGCACCGCTTAGCACGTCCCCAGAAGGCTCCGCCCAGTGGGTGCCAGAGGCTGGGCTTTCGGGCCACGGCCGGGCTCCTGTGCACAGCAGAGTCCCCAGCAGTGGTGTCTGCAGGCAGGCCGAGAGCCCTGGGTCACCACTGTCTGTTCTCACCTCCAGGTACCAGCAGCGCCGACGTGAAGGAGAACCGAAACGTAAGCAACCTGGAGGCGCGGCCACTGCCGGCTGGTGACAGAGCCCGAGGCAGTGCCCCCGGCATGAAGAGGAAGAGGCCCCTGGAGGAGGGCAATGGCGGCCACTTCTGCAAACTGCAGCTGATCTGGAAGACGCTGTCGTGGTCGATGGCGCCCAAGAACGCGCTGGTGCAGCTGCACGAGCTGCGGCCGGGCCTGCAGTACCGAATAGTGTCCCAGACCGGCCCGGTGCATGCACCTGTCTTCGCGGTGGCCGTGGAAGTGAACGGGCTCACATTTGAGGGCACGGGGCCCACCAAGAAGAAGGCCAAGATGCGGGCAGCTGAGCTGGCCCTGCGCTCCTTCGTGCAGTTCCCCAACGCCTGCCAGGCCCACCTGGCCATGGGCAGCAGTGCCAGCCCCTGCACAGACTTCACCTCCGACCAGGCCGACTTTCCCGACACCCTGTTCAAGCAGTTCGAGCCGGTGGCGCCCAGTGTGGCCTTCCCAGGCCGCCGCCCTGCCGAGCCGGAGTTGTTGTCCCCGGCGTGCCGACGGGGGCAGCTGCTGCGCCACACGCTGGACCTGGTGGCCCCGGGCGAGAGGAACCCAGTGGTGGTGCTGAACCAGCTGCGCGCTGGCCTGCGCTACGTGTGCCTCTCGGAGCCGGCTGACAAGCAGCGGCCCCGGAGCTTCATTATGGCCGTGAGCGTGGACGGCAGGACGTTTGAAGGCTCGGGACGCAGCAAGAAGCTGGCCAAGGGCCAGGCGGCGCAGGCTGCCCTCCAGGCCCTCTTCGACATCCGGCTGCCCGGCCACACGCCCAGCAGGAGTAAAAGTCACCTCTTGCCCCAGGTGAGAATTCTCAGGTAGCTCCCGGCAGGTGGCATCTCCCGGATGCTAGGAGACCGTGAGCTGGGACAGGCAGCAGGCAGCCCCTGCTCCAGTCGCTGTAAGTAGAGAGCACCCACACGCACCCCTCCAGAAAAGCCAGCTCAGCCCTGTCCCAGCCTCACCAAGAGAGCGATTGTCAGGCTTTGGGAGAGAGAATCGTGTGCATGGGAAGAAAGAATGTCAACACCCAAACTTAGCAGAGGTGAGAGGGGAAGAGTGAAGGCAGGTGATGTCCCTGATGACACCGTGGCGGGAAACAGGACAGGATGACAGGGGAGGACAGCTGGCATTCCCGCTGTGCCGTTCCGTGGCTTGGTTGCTGAGCATTCTGCGCGGGAGGACTAGCAGGAGGTAAAAATGCACGTCAGGCAGCAGTTTGGGTGGAGTTTCTCGCTGGGGAGCTGGAGGGAGGGAAGTGAATATAAATCGGCTCGTCCCGGTGATCTGACCTGGAGGCCGGTGCCCGTGCAGCACCTGGACTCCAGGGCCTGGCCATACGGAGGGAGAGGGTCTGCGGGTCCAGCCCTCCCCTGGGAGCAGGGGGCTGAGAACAAGGACAGGGCTGGACCCCTGTGTCACCGTGGTTCCCCGGCCCTTTCACACCGTAACAGGTCCGCTCTCGCACGCTGGTTCCCCTGTGCTCACCCGAGAAAGACTTCCACAGCACCGTCCTCGTGCCAGGAGCTAGCCCTATCCCAAAACAGCCTCATCTTCCCAAGTCTCGTAACTGCTACTTTATGAAAATTACCTTGGGCTTTCGGGTTCTCAGAATGACCGGCAGGCAGCACTAATGAATTAGATGTAAGAAAGTATCTGTATGCAGTTTGGCGTCCCTCCTGGGGAGGAACGTCGTTCGAAAGCGCTTAAGCCAGTGCAGACCCGTGGTAAGTGCCCAGTCACTCTAAGTGGCTGCAGCCACGGCTGTCGTGATGCCATCACAGCACCTAGGACAGAGCCCGCTGCTGCCTTGGGAGGCCGTGCGTCCTCGGAAGGACGCAGGGTGCCGCCCAGACCTCAGGGAGCAGGCAGGACATAACACAGCGACCAAACCTAACACACAAGTACGTCTCGCGCCGAACCACGGCGCTCAGTTAATGTTTACCTGACGGAGGTCCGCCCCTCACAGCTCCACTGAGTGAGGGAGGGAGACCGTCGAGCAAGGACCCCGACTGAGGGATGGCTGTTTTCCCTGCTCTCTCTGCCCCCGGTGCCCTCACCCATTGTCACCTGTCTACTGAACGTTCTCAAGAGCCGGTTGAAGGGATTTAGACCATCATCTCCATCCATCTTGCCTTTCAACCCACCCTCAAATAACACACGACCCAGGCAGACTCGGGGTGTTGGCGAGAAGTGCAGGTCGAAGGTCCCGAGCACCTCCTGTCAGAAGTCTGCAGCCTTTTTCTCTTTCCTGCTTCTACGTTTTGTCTTCTCCCTTTTTCCTTCTGATCCTGTTTCTCCGTTATCTGTAGCTTACACTTGCCAACCATGTCCAAGGAAGCCACTGTGTCCCCTGCCAACTGGGTGAGCCCTGGGTGAGCCCAGGTGGCCCAGGGCCTCCGCATCGCCTCTGTCTTCTCGCCACCTTCCTCGAGAAGGTCCCCGCAGCAGGATGGGCGGTGGTGTGTCCCCTCGTCTTCCGCCTGTCGTTTCCCCGTGTGACCTCCCCACCAAGGGCCCTCACGGCCCCGCACTCCCTGTTCATCCCCTCCTGCAACCCTCTGAGTCCACAGGCCCCACAGCAGTGTTGAAGGATGCCGAGAGTCGCCGCCGAGACGCATGTCCCCTCGTGGTCACCCCTGCACTTGCACGGTGGGGGGACCCAGCAGCACCGCTGCCTCCTAACAGTCGTTTGACCCCAGGACGCAGCACCTCAGTTGAAGCCACAGTTGCTGAATTATTTTAGTCTGACAGTCCACTAACCACCCCGACTGGATGATGGAGGGCTCGGGACGGCGAGAGGGCGGAGGGCCATCCGTCACACCCCGGGCACTGCCGTCCTGAGGCCCGTTACATCCCCTCAGCCGTCCTCCAGACTGGGTGAGGCCGAGGGGGTCTGGGGGCCAGGCGCCTTCGGCAACTTCATTAAATTCGAATCCTGTCTTGGACATGGTCTGGATACAGGGAGTGATCTTTAAAAAACGAAAATTTCCAAGAGTCCCTGCCAGTGCTGCTCTGCTTCCCTGCTTGGCCCCAGGGTCTGTTTATGTAGCAGACGCCTGGTCCTGCTGGCACCGTGGTCCGGAGCTCCAAGTCCCCAGCAGCACGGCCCTTCGGCATCCTGTCCAACTGTGCTGTTAGCACCTGCCTAGGGACAGCACGCAGGGCACCCCTGTCCTGGCCAGGCTCCCACCACCCACACTCCCAGAAAGGCAGGTCCCCCAGCCACTGCCTCTGAGGACCCTCCCCAAGTCCACCCAGGGGGAAGGCAAGACCATCCATAAAGGAGAGACACAATTTCAGGAACTTGGGTACCAGTGGCAATATTTAGTGCTCTTTGCCCAAAGTCCTGGGTTCCACCCTACACAGGAGACAAGCCGAAAGTCTGTCCTAACACACCATGGGGGGCCCACTGTGCAGAAAAGCAAACAGTCCCTAATGCTGTAACCAAAGGCTCAGTCTTGTATGAATGAAGCCTCGAAACCATCCCTAGTGGTTACCTCTTTAAGTAATTAATGAAATTAAGTCATGTTACCTCTTTAAGTAATATTCAGTGAAAAAATTTCAAACATGACAGCACATAGAGTCATGCCAAGAGTGTGTTTTAAATGCCATGGTGGCCCTGCTGGTGTGGCTCAGTGGACTGAGCATCGTCCCATGGACTGAGAGGTCCTGGTTCAATTCCCGGTCAGGGCACATGCCCCGGTTACAGGCTCGACCCCCAGTAGGTGGCGTGCAGGAGGCAGCTAATCAATGTTTCTCACATCGATGTTTCAGTCTCTCTCTCCCTTCCTCTCTTTCTAAAAAAAATCAATACAAACATATTTTTTTTAAATAAATAAAATAAAATGCCACAGTGGGCCCAGCTGCACGAAAGGCAGTAGGTGCTGGAGGGAAGGTCAGGAACCTGCACTGCCAGGTCACCGGCCCCTTGGGACCCCACCAGGGCTCTCAGCCTCGACCTGGGAGCAGGACTAGGACAGGACCAGCAAAGCAGGTTGGATGCTTATCATCCCAACAATCTTGACTAAGCATTGCCCCAACGCCCCTCAGGTAGAGAGGTTGGTGCCGCGGCACTCCCCATTCAACCATCAACTTTCTGGAGAGAGGGACACATCCCCTCCCCCGAAGTAACACCAGCATTGCTGTCCAACAGTAAAGTTCAAGAAGCGTGGGCTCATTTCCACCCTGATTTTGAAAGAGAAAGTTATGAAGAATAATATCCTTAATAAAGATGAAGATCAGAGGGGTCGGTTTCTCCAGGACCTGATTCTCACCACCTTGTTTCTCAGAATGAGGCTAGTTCTGACCCTTCGATGTCACGGGATAGGACTTTAGGTTTCTTAGCCAGATTGCTGAGATGAAGACTTTGTTCAATTTTTTTAAAAGCACAATATAGACCTAAGTGAGCAGGGGTCACAACATTCGCCCAGGCACACAGGCTGGGTGCTTGGCAGACATCAGGCGATGAGACAGCCATCGCAGCAGGGGGTAGCTGGGGCCAATGCCTCGCATACTGTCTTCACCCGCAGTTGGTACATCTCTGGGCACAGAATTCCTCCTGCTTAACAAGATACTTGCAAGTCATAATAAGACCATGTCAGGTTATAAATACCCATTTGCTAGAAGCATCATCTTAAAAAAAAACAATAATAATAAAATCACACAATGTACATCTCTCTCCATCTTCATTTCCCACCCCTCAGCATGAAAAGACTTTAATTCATAAAAGTATTAAATTCAGGATTTCCACTCAAATGGCGGCGTAGGTAAATGCGGTGTTTCCTCCTCCCACAATTACATCAAAATTACAATTAAACTACAGAACAACCAGCATTCAGAACCACCTGACATCAAGCTGAATGGAAGTCCTACAACTATGGAATTAAAGCAGCAGCCACATGGAGATTGGTAGGAGGGCGGAGGCGTGGACAGGCTGGTCCCACACCCACGTGTGGCAGATAAATCAGGAGGATGCCTCGGCTGGTAAGGCCCTCCCTGAGGAATGAGGGGTCCCCGTCCCACACCAGGCTCCTAGCTCAGGGTTCCAGTGCCAGGAAGAGAATCCCCATAATTCTGGCTGGAAAAACCAGCGGGAACTGAGGCTGAAGGAGGGTGTGGCTTCTGGAGCCCCAGGCAGCTCCTCTTAAAGCGCCAGCGCACAGACTTAACTTGGACTTGCTCCCTCTGAGCTCAGAGAGGAGGTACTTTGAAAGGCACCAGAGACATACAGGGAAGAACTGAGCTGTTTGGCCTCGGGGACAAGGGCTGGAGAAGCAGCTTTCTCAGGGACAAATGTGCTGATGGAGGCCATTGTTCCTTTGGTGAACCCTTCCCTGGGGTGCCAGACAGCTGCCATATCTGGGACTCCAGTACCTGGCTCACACTATTTGCCCCGCCCTGGTGATTCCCTGAGGCCCTGCCCCACCCAGCTTTCGGGCCCACCCACACTGTTTCCAGAGGCTTCACCACAGGATTGGCCTGTGTTGGATGCTGCTTCAGAATTTCCTAAAATCTCTCAAGCAAGCAACATCTGGTCTCAGCAAGCCCCATACCTCTCATTAAGTGGCCCTAGGCCTGGCACTAGAAGCAGCCAGCCTTGGTTCATTACTTGGTTTTTCCTGGGCACTTCCAAGCCCACCACAAGAAGTAACCATCTGCAAATCACTTTGTAGCTTATGCCAGGTGGCCCCAGGTAGAACATAGGCAGAGGCTGACCTTGCCTTAGAGCCAGCACACCCAGTGGACAGCTTCAGACCACATCAAAGCACCACCACCCAACCACCTCAAGTGACACACTCAATGAGTGGAATCAGTGGGTACCAGAGCCCTGATGAAATAAGTCTTGCTCTGTGTGGTGGGCTCCTACACAGCTGATGCTCCAAGTAGTCAGAGGCCAGTGGTCAGTGGACACAGCCAGTCCTTGCAGCTGATCAGCCTGAGTAAAACCCTCCCACTGACATGCCAACAGCAATCAAGACTTGATTACAACTGAAGGGTATACAGTCCACACTAGGGGTACACCTCAAGGGCCCAGCTGTGGTGATCAGGGAGCTGTGCCACTGGATCCAACGGGACACCTACAACACCAGGCCACCCTCCAAAGCCTAGGAGACATAGCAACTCTACCTAATACATAGAAACAATCACAGGGAAGCAGCCAAAATGAGGAGACAAAGAAACATGTCCCAAATGAAAGAAAAGAACAAAACTCCAGGAAAAGAAATAAACAAAATGGAGATGAGCAATCAATCAGATGCAGAGTTCAAAACACAGGTTATTAGGTTGTTCAAGGAACTTAGTGAGACATTCAAGGAAGTTAGTGAGACCTGCAAGGAACTTAAGGAGACCTCTAAGGAACTTAGTGAGAACATCAACAACATAAAAAAGGACCAGTCAGAAATGAAGGATGCACTAACTGAAATAAAGAATAATTACAGGGAATCAATAGTAGAGTAGGTAAAGCCAAGAAGCAAACCATTGATTTGGAATATAAGGAAGTAAAAAACACCCAGTCAGAACGGCAAAGAGAAAATATAATCCAAAAAAATGAAGATAGTGTAAGGAGTCTCTGGAACAACTTCAAGCATGCCAACATTTGCATCATAGGAGTGCCAGAAGGAGAAGAGAGAAAGCAAGAAATTGAAAACCTATCTGAAAAAATAATGACAGAAAACTTTCCTAACTTGGTGAAGGAAACAGACATACAAGTCCAGGAAGCAAAGAGAGTCCCAAACAAGATGAACCCAAAGAAGTCCACACCAAGACACATCATCATCAAAATGCCAAAGGTTAAACACAAAGAGAGAATCTTAAAAGCAGCAAGAGAAAAGCAGTTCGTTGCCTACAAAGGAGCTCCCATAAGACTGTCAGCTGATTACTCAAAAGAAACTTTGTAGGCCAGAAAGAAGTGGCAAGAGATATTCAACGTGATGAAAAGCAACAACCTACAACCAAGATTATTCTATCCTGCATAGCTATCATTTAGAATCGATTGACATGTCAAGAGCTTCCCAGACATGAAAAAGCTAAAGGAGTTCATCACCACCAAACCAGTATTATATGAAATGTTGAAGGGTCTTCTTGAAGGAGAAGAAGGACAAAAAATATGAACAATAAAATGGCAATGAATACATATCTATCGACAATTGAATCTACAAACAAAATGAGCAAGCAGTGCGGAAACAGATTCATTGATACAGAGAACTTTTTGTTGCTTGTCAGACGGGCGGGGGCTGGAGGGATGGGTGAAAAAGATGAAGAAATTAAGAAGTACAAATTTGTTAGACTGGTGAACCTCAAAGGGAGGGGGGAGGGAGGGCCAAATGAGATAAACCAAAGAACTCCTATGCATATGTGCATAACCAGTGGACACTGACAATAGTGTGGGGAAGGCAGGAGGGAAGCGGGATTGGGGAGGAGGGGGTCAATGGGGGGAAATGTGAGGGGGGACATCTATAATATATTTAAAAATAAAGGTGAGTTTTTAAAAAAGTATTAAATACAGCCAGAAAGGCATATCTCTCTGCGTTTTCTTCACATGGAGGAGGTCACTGAGGAGAATAATGTACGTGTGATGGGGGCAAAAGAGAAAGTGAGGAAAAGTCATGCCAACTCTCAAAAGGGGGAGACATCATGAAGCATTACCCGTTTCTGCCAGGAGGGGCAGAAACTATGGGAATATGTAAATAATATAAAGGAAACAAACAATTGCCCTGGCCGGTTTGACTCAGCGGTTGGAGTGTCGGCCTGCGGTACAGAGGAAACAAACAATTTTTTTTAAGTTTCAGCATTTTATAGTAAATTGGATCAGAACTCCTGCACATGGCCCCATTCCATGGAGTCCACCCCCAGAAGTAGCTGCAGAGTCCACGACAGTGGGGCTGAAGGCATTCACAGGATGTTTGCAAAGATTCAGTTTCCTTCTCCCAAACACAAAGTTGACCCAGCTGCCTTGGTCACTTTACAAACTGTCTTTCTTTCTTTTTTTTTTCTTTTGGTACATGCCCCTAACGGGAACCAAACCCGGGACTCTCTGGTCCGCAGACCAACGCTCCAACTGCTGAGCCAAACCGGCCAGGGCCATACTGTCTTTCTAATCTTATACTCCCACTAATCTATCTTGCTCAGTTGGCACAGCACCCTAACCACTGTAATGAGGGTCCTCAGATTTTAAATAAGCTTCAATTAAAAGTGATTCAATGTGGAACTAAATGCACCTGTCCTGACACTGCCCACACTGGTTTGCCCGAGGACACCTGGAACAGCAGCCGATGCTGCAATGTCAGTCCTTGATCACCTTCACCATGTGCCTGTTTCCTCAGAAGAGGCACTGATGGCAAGAACTATAGTGACAGTCACTTCAGTGTCATTACACATGGAAGTATCTTCTAAAATGTCTCCTTAGTGAGGGTTTTGAAGGCTTTGAAGATGCTTAACAGTACATTATATATATTGTATATGCAATAGGAAACAATACATATTTATATGATACACATTTGTACAATGTATATACAAGGTACAATGTATATACAAAATGCACTTACACCACTAGTATAATGCACAATATACGTTTACAAAATAGCCTTCACCATCTGACTTCCTACTAAAACAGGTTTGGTGCAGTTTTGGTAAGAAGAACTAGATATGTGTTTAAGTCTATGTGTTCTCAATACTGTGGTTGGCATTTTCAAATATAGTTAATATTACTTCAGTAGAGTCTACAAAGCAGGCTTTCCCATTTGTCTCGTTATTCTGTAGCCACAATTTATGGTGGTGATGGTGACGGCTGTCAGGAGATTTTATTGGAGCTAATATTCTAATGCTCACTAGGTGCTTTACATACAATGGCATTTTCAAGCCTCATAAACACCTGGGAGGTGGCACTATTCATGTTCCCATCCTCCAGATGAGGACGAGGAGGCACAGGAAAGTTAAGTCTTCTGCCCAGAGTGCAGCTAGAGAGCGGTGGGGCTGGGAGGACCATAGGGGTGCCCTCGGACACCAGCCTGCCTCTGCCCACATTCCAGCCCCAGCACAGGCTTGTCCGGGACAAGGGCACACTTATCAGCACCATGACAGTGACTCAGGAGTGCGTGTTGCCCCTCCCAGAGAGGGAGCACAAAGCACTGACTGACTCTCAGAGATCCCAGAGCTTGGCCACGTGCACAGAAAGGAGCTCCCAGCACCAGGGCCCGGTCCCGGTCCCACCATGGAGCTATCTGACGGATGGAGGCCCCGAGCTCAGGGAGGGAGAGACCAGTGGGCACATTCAAAATTCTCTGTCAGGGGGTGCCTCAACTGGACTGAACCCCCTTATAGCAGGGGTGGCTGGGAGCTCCCCAAAGGCCCACACTGGGAGACCACCTCTGTCAGCAGAGAGCCCCCCTTCTCCGCAGGCCTTGTGGGAGCAGCCAGGAACCCTCTTCCCCAGGGACACATTCTCACACTGTGAGGACGGAGACAGCAGGGGGAGTGCCAGCATGTAAATGAGCCCGAGAAATCAACGAGGACCAAGAGAGGGGGAGGCGCACCTCACAGATGCAGGGTGCCAGAGAGAGATGGCGAAGAAACTCAGGGAAGTGGGGGGTCCAGGTTTGCCATTTGCAGCATTTGGAGGGGCCTCGCTCCTTGCAAACTCCAGCCCAGCTGCGACCTCAACCTCTGTGCCATTGTTGTCATAGGCTGTGGGGCTATTTGCATCTAGGCTCAGGCCTCTGCTGCCCCAGGGCCCCAGGAATCCCATGGGGAGACCGTCCCTGTGTGGAGAGATTCCCTATCTCGGGAGGGAGCAGAGAGCTCCCCGTAGTGCTGACTGGCTGAGCAGCCCTGCAGCTGCTCCCATGATGATACATGGTGGGCAGTGCACACTGGGTCCAAGAGGGAGAATTGGAACATGGCCCCTCTTGTCTCTGCCACTCCTGAGCCTCACACTGCAAACTCCTGTGTCTTCCTATGTGGCTAGTGGTGCCTGGGAAGCACATGGCAAGAGAACTGTGGGACACAGGGGTGTGCTGGTGAGTGGGGAGTGAGGTCTGTGAAGGGTGCAGGCTGGAGCAGGATTGTGAAGGAGGGCCACCAGCCACGATGCAGAGGCCATGTCTGGGTGAGGCCACGAGGTGGCACAGACTCCGACCACAGGAACAAGGTGGTCAGATGCCGGATGCCGCACGGCCTGGGCAGCTGCAGCTGGGACACCTGCAGGCTTGAGAGAGGCAGCACTGGGTGACTGCCCCGTGCTCGCCCCATCGGAGGCAGGGTCTTCTCAGGAGCTGGGGCTCTGCTCTGCCAGACCCACATGGGGAACCCACACCCCAGAGCCTCTGGCCCCTTCCTGAGAAAATGTAAGTAAAGCAGGCAAAGCTGATGCCTTGAGAAGCATGAAGGGTGGCTTCCGTTCCTGACAGCTTTTTTGTTTTATTGGCTTTAGAGACTGGAAGGAAGAGGAGGCGAGAGAGGAAGAAAGAGAGAGAGAGAAACATCGATGTGAGAGAATAACATCCATCTGTTGCTTCCTGAATGTACATGAACCAGGGGTCAAACCCGAAACCCAGGCATGTGCCCTGACTGGGAATCAAACCAGTGAACTTTTGGTGAATGGACAACTCACCAACCAACTGAGCCACACTGGCCAGGGCTCCTTACAGTTTTTAAAGTGTCGGAAGCTCTAAGGAAAGTTCTTCCCATCAGAAACAATGTTTTAGACACTCCCCCTCCGTGGCCCCTCCCAGCAGTGTGGTGTGCAGCCAACCCCAAAATCACCATGAGTGCCCTAGAGCCATGTTAATCTGTCTGTTTCTCTCTGTGTGTCTCTGCCTCTCTCTCTCCCCCTCCCCTCACACTCCCTTCTCAATTACCCAGAACGCGTTCTGTGCCCTGAGCAGCGATCCCGGGATGCATGCACTGGCGGGACCCAGGGGCGGGCAAAAGCGGGTTCACCGTTGTTCCTGTGGAAAATATATAATGCAAGAATGAACTCTGTGTTTAGCGTACTCACAATTGTACATAGTTTGTTCTTATATGACATACTTTGCCATATGAGCAACTGTAGGCCTACTTCCGCCCACCCCTGCGTGTGGTGCTCTGCATACATGGGATCTGGGGAGTAGATGTTGCGTAAGCACCGTGTCAGTAGACACAGTATCGTGTACGTAGCGCTCACTGTGTGCTGGGCTGATGGAAGTGCCTTCGGGTTTGCCAGGTTCCGGCAGCGAATGAGCATAAGATCTGAGCCTGGACATCACGTCCTGGGCTTTGTGGCCTGAGTGTTTGCATTTCCGTCTCGGGGAGGTGACAGGTTACCAGACGACCCCCATCCTCGGTCAGGGAGACGAACACAGTCCTGTGGGACCTCACTCCTTTCTCTCTCGGTGCCTCCGTCTCCTGACCTGTAAAGTGGGATGTTTGTAACAGTGTCCACGTTGTAGGATGGTGTGAGAATGAGATGGTTTTACATGCAAAGAGCTTAGAATAGCACTTGGCACAGGGGGTCACTGTGTCTGTCGCTCTTACTCCAGGGACACTGGCTGTGGGGTTGGGGCACAGATGGACAGACAGCTCCGGACGACCCGTCGTCGGGGAGGAGGCAGGGCGAATGTTCCAAGAAAAATATAGACTTGCTCCTCTGATTCCATCTGGGGAGCGGGACAAGGGGGTGGGGGTGCAACTTCCGAAATAGCAAGCTGGGGCTCAGGCTGGCTGGCAGGGGGGAGCTGAGGCCTTGAATGCTCTGAGCTGGCTCTAAGAGGCCCTCGGGATTTGGGGGGGCTCCGTTTCCTCATCTTGAAAAGACGGGATTGTGAGTAGATGTTCGCTCCCAGCCTTCACGCACTAAGCAAACGAAACGCGGTGCAAGAGGCCCATATGGCAGCACAAAATGCCAGCAGCCATTTGCTGTGTCACATCTCAGAGCAACACACCACACACACACACACACACACACACACACCAGCACGTTCACACGCAATCTGCAGCATTTTTCCCAAAACCAGAGCTTGCATCTCCTCACTGCAGTGGTGTTCTCCATGGCAATCTCGTTATCCAAACCAAAGGAAGAGCCGAGGCCACCCGCCAAGGGAGAAAGCTGGTGACGCTGCCATCTGTGTGCTCCGTGTTGCCGGCTCCAGGGCCCTGTCTCGTCGTGGTGTCAGAGAGGGAGATGGGCTGAAATCCACGCCTATTCTCTTGCCTCTTGCTCCTTAGCACCAAGGTTCTTTACTAGGATTGCAGACTGGCTGGACGTCAAAGTCTGTTTCAATGGATCGCATCCCGCGGTGATTCGTGTCTGTTCTGCCCTCAGCACACTGGGGCAATCTAGAAGGCTAGGACTTAGCTGTATTCAGATCTAGTTTCTCCCTCCTTATGCAGATACAGATATAGTGTAGATGATATAGATATAGATATTGGTATAGATATAGTTTTTTTTTTTTAATAAAATGCAGTAACTACCCCCAGGTAGTAACATTCTCCCAGGGTTGAAGCGAAACCCAGGCTCACAATGCCACCATCCTTCCTGTCACACAGGCCTTTGATCTCTGGGCTTTGGGAGAGATGAGCTCCTGTTCCCAGATCTCCACCTGCCTTCTGGCTCCCTCGCTGTCTTGTCACTACTCACCTGCACGTGTTAGGGTTCGACGATGCACGGAAGGAAGGAGGAACTACAGTTTGTTGACAACAGCACCACAATTAAACATTTTTAAATGCATTTCTCTAAATTAATGTACTCAGCGGAACTGCAAGAACTCAAAAATACAAGCCTCCAGGACAAAAATTACTCTAAAGAGCCCGAGCATGAGAGACATTTTTCACACAGGGCATTTCCCCCGTGGTGGTGATTACGACAATGCCACGAGACAGCGTCTTCTGCCTGCGCTGTCAGTCTCTCCTGGCCGAACCACGTCCGTGCGCATTTAGTCGAACGACGCTCAGTGTGCCTGGTCTGGTGGAGGTCTGACGCATGCCCCTAAGTTGAGAAGCTGGAGTGGATACGATGCTTCCGTAAAACACCGAGCTGCTCCGAGGCAGCCACGCTGCATCCCTGCGGTCCCAGTGCCAGGACGCAGGACGTTGGGAAGCTGAAGACCTGGAGCGGGGTGTGCAGCGAGGCATCTTCCTCCCACGGAACCCTCGCCCACAGCAGGGACACTGAGCTGTCTCGGCCACAGCAGGGCAGGAAGGCTCCGCCACCTCAGGCCACTGAATCAGAGTCGCGTGCCTGGAATCTCCAGAGGGCTGGTGACAGGTGCCCCTGCGAGAGGACATGGCCTCCTAGCAACAGGGGCGTAAACGGAGCGTGGGAACAGTGAGGGATGAATGAATTCTGAGGAAACCAAGGAGGACGTGAAGCCTTCCCAGAGGAAGGCGCGTCGATGTCCGGGTCTGGAAATGTCCCCCGGAGGACTGGAACAGCATGAGGAAAGGAAGGGGTAGTTTGGTCACAGCCAAGGGCCGAGTTTGCTGCGTGTGCCAGGCTGTGCGGGCCTGGGTCTCCCCGGGGGAGGAGCTGTTTGCAGCTTCCGGAGCCCCTGCAGAGTCCTGTGTCTAGGAGAGGTCGCCGAGCTGTGTGCGGGACAGAGGGGCAGAGACGACAGTTTGGGTTTAGGCCACCAAGTCTGAGAAACCTGGGGGAACAATGGCATGAGGCTTCCTGTTGTCACCAGGAATCACGGTGGGGTCAGTCACCTTGAATTTAAATCCAGCTCCGCCCATGCAGCTGCGTGCCCCTGGGCAACTCCCTACCACCTCTGAGTTTCCTGTAAAATGGGCAGCTGTTCACAGAAGGGGGGACTGAGCTCCTCTGAGGTCCAGGGAAATGACATGGGAAGACGGGGTGACCTGACGTCCACGTCTACTGTCTTATGACTCGGGGTCCGTTCAGCCGGTAAAATCAGACAGCCTTAGCGCCTCAGAAGTACTGACCCAGCCCCTAATTTGACAGAAAAGGCTTCCATATCCTGTGGAAGAGAGACTTGCTGGAGGACGCAGGGCTGGCTGGTGGGAGAAGCATGGAGGCAGCCCGGGCTGGCTTCATGATGCCAAGTGTCCTCCTGCATCCCCTGGTTTCTGTAAGGAGCTTCAGGGACTTTGCAGTAAGAAAAGCCCTGACCTAACTTTATGTCTTCCATGTGGGCACCATGTCTAGTAATCCTAGAAGTATCTTTACTCACAAATTTTACTTTGCGCTTCAGATTCCAAGGAGACCATAATGCCATGCGGACAGCACCCTTCTCTGTCTGACCCAAGACCCACTACACAAAATGAAACTTCTGACCCATGCTGAGAGCACATCGAACTGAAATCTTGTGTTTGCAAAGACACATGTTTTAAATCATACCTCTTTTCCCAATCAACTTCTCACCCAGCTGAGATGGAGGATCCAGGCACACGGGGGTCAGAATGTCAGGGGCTTACTGACGGAGATGCTGCCCCGGGCTCAGGGGCCTGGAGGATGGGCTTCCTGATGAGGCCGACCTCCGCAGGTTCCCACCAATCACAAGCGTAGCTGGTCACTGCAGGCACCTCTCCATCCAGCCTAGATGGGGCCCCGGGCATCTCAAGTACAGCCTCTGCAGGTGTGGGATCCCTGAGAGAATGGAGAAAGAGCCCCGACACCCCAAGCAGATGAGTCACTCTTCTTCACCCTGAGGCCAAATCTTTGCGCTGTTTTACGAATAAATGAGACATCCTGGCACCTTTAGCTGCGGGAAGTAGTGCCGTAAGACAGGTGGTTTTCTAGTTGATGCTAAGTGAGTTGTAGATCAGTGTGCTTGGGGCCACCGAACACATGAAGGCCGACAATCTCACGTATGACGTGCTCCCTTTCTATGTGGCTGTCAGCATCCTGGCTCCCTCAGGAAACCGTGGCAGAATGCAAGAGAGCAAAGCGATGCCATAACATGGCTTCGAAACACCACAGTCTACAGCAAAAGCAGATCATTCCAAAGCTTTGTGTTTTACTGTTGGGAATACTTTTGCACTCTGCACACGATCTCGGGTAGGCCGGTGCCTGTCGTAGGCAGACTTAGCAGGAGGAGGACAACCTGTGCTGAGAGTACCTGCTCAGCTTTTCGATGCTAGAAGAGCTCTCTTTCTTAGTGAAAGTACTGACTTGGAAATTATTCAGAATGTGGCACCAATCCACTCTGAATGGTGCTGGCTGATATTTTTGCTTTGTTTGTCTGTTTTAATCCCTTTGTCATCAAAGCAAGTGGGAGGAGGGAGGCAGGCAGGAAAGCAAGAGCAGCAAATGCCCAGCCCAGGATCGCGAGAGCAGAGTCACAAACTCGGAGCGACAGAAGGTTCTGATCGACCCAACACAAAAGTAGCAGTCGGCAGGAACGTGGCCCAAAAGGATGGCCTCTCTCTAAGAGCCAGGTCGTGGAAGGGAAGGGAGACACTTTGCCATTGTGACGGCGTCGTAGCTGTTTCAGACTCAGGTCTTACCCACTTTTTCAGTAGCTCTGGAGAAAAGCTGCCGTGGGCTGGGCAGGTGGCCAGGCTGGAGTCAGGGCTGCAAGGAGGGAGATGCTGACAGGCAAGGAAAGCCGTGAGCCGTCCAACCAAGAATCAGAAAGGATCACAGGAGAGAAATGCCGCTTCAAACCCGGAACACAGGGCCCTGCAGAGACTGCTGGAGATGGGGGTATGGAAGTGAGCGAGAACCAGAGGTCAGCGTGAGCAAGCTGCCGGGGCAGCCTCGGAGCCCTGCAGAGGAGCAGCGAGCCCGTCTACCACCTGGCTCCCCCTAGCGGCAGGAGGGAAGAAGGCGGCCAATTGTCCTCTTCCACCTGAGAAATCCCTCACCGCACCTCTCGGTTCACCCACCCTGGGATTTCAGGAGCCATCCTAGAGGCTGGGCCTGCCAACGGCTCCATTCAAGGAACCCACCCAGTTTGCACGGAGGCCGTCCCACATGGAAAACTCACACAATTTTAAATATTTTTTAAAATATGTTTTTATTGAAGTCTTAGAGAGAGAGGGAAGGAGAGAAAAATAGAAACATGGATCGGCTGCCTCCTGCTCACCCCTCAATGGGGATCAAGCCTGCAATCTGGGCATGTTCGCTGACCGGAAATCAAACCGGGACCTCTCCGTCCACGGGACGACGCTCAATCCACTGAGCCACACTGGCTGGGCCACTCACACAGTTTTAAAATTCTGCATCATTCTAGACAAAATCACTCCAATGTTCTTGTTTCAGTACTTTCCCAGTATAGGGTTATTGAGGGCAGGAAGAATAAGGAAAGGGAATGGCTAAAACAGAACATTTATTTGACAAGAATTAGAATAAGAAAATGGAAATGGGGAACGAATAATACAAATGAAGTTTTTCTGAAGTGCAGATATTAGCACCAGAAGCAGAGCCCTGGTGACAGTCCGTTGAAACTGTGCAGCTCACCGTAGCTAACCTGGGGCTGGACTCGTGCAATGGGGTTCAACTGAGTACTTGCCAGCCAGCATGACTGAAAGGAGTGACTGTCACATTGTCAACCCGCTTTCTGTCTCCAAAACGCCCACAAAGTTGGGAGCTGTGGTTCTCCCTTGATGTCTCTCCATGTGGACTTGCTTCTCTGGATGCTTCTCATCTCAAACAGATGGTTGTGTTCGGAACATGATCGTGTGCACAATGATTCTAGTTCACTTTGCAAAGCACCATGGCCAGCAGGAAACACTTGGATGTGGTGCCACAGTGCCTGGAATTGACACGAGCAGTCAGAATCGGGCTGTGACCTCGGATGAAAACTCTACGCGTGCGTGTCTTCGTGAATCGGGGCTCCCTTTCATAGTCTGGTCATCTCGGGAGATTTTATGACTCACTCCCTTAACGTGTCCTGGAAGTTGAACATGGGAATTAAATACAATGAACTCAATATAGGAGAAGGGGATGGATAATTGGAATAACCTAACTAAAGAATCGCCGTCATAGATTTCGTTCTAAGCCTCCACCCACCTCCATGACTGTGATGGGGAGGGTGGGGAGGGATGGGCAGCGGGGGAAGGCTCTGTGATCTAAGAAACCAGACCACTGGCCCAACACCTGGCAATTCACAAGAGCCCCTCATTCACCTGACACAGGAGCCGTGTCTATGAGTTCTTTGCCTCCGGTGACACAGCTGTGTCCTGAGCTTGCAGGGAGAGCCAGAATCCCGAGTGGAACTCACTCCAGGCGTTGTGTCTTTTCCAATGCGTGGTTCTTTGGCCAAGTGTTAGAATCTAATTTGTAGACAAGTACACACACACACACACACACACACACACCTATACCACATGCTCATAAACATATGAGTGTACTTTACACTTCTCTCCCAGTAATTGGCGACTTTGTAAAAGTCAATTTTTACAAACTCACAAAGCAAATCTTTACATAAAAAAGGAGAGAACATTTTCTTTGAACTCATTCTACCATCACCGTTTCACAGGCTCCTGTCTGCTGGTGTCCCGTGTCTCTGTCACCCTCTGCGGCCAGGCTGGACCTCTGCTGCCCTGGGGAGAAGGGTCACAGCAGAGGGAGGCCGCACATGCAGCACAAAGGCCACCACACCAAGAATAGCTGATGGAGACTAGAAGTAATGAGCTGAACATCCTGACAGTAATTCTCCCCAGCACTACGGACAATAATAAAACTCCCCCTGACATGGGCAGCCCCCAGTGGATGAGGGACATGTAATATTTCCTTCAGAGAGCGTCTGTGGTCTTCTGAGGGTGAGCAGACTATAGGCAATGGCTTTTCCTGGAGGATACCTTGTAATTCATAAGCAGCTGAACCTAGATGGAGTTGCAAAGGTCACTCTTATTTTATAACAAGAAGAAATATCTAAGGAACTTTCAAACCCTTCCTTCCCTTTCCACAGCCATGCGGTGCTCATACATCATAATAGAGAGTTATCTGCCTCTCTACAGCGAGGATATCCATGTAATAAATATTTGTGGGGGTTCCCGACGATGTGGTAGGACCCTCAAGGGATGCAAAGATGTACAAGAATTCACTAATGCCCTTTAAATGCTTAGGGCATTTGACACTGAATGTCTAGAATGCTAAAGAACCATAGGTAAACATGATAAAATTTATTAAGAAACTCACGGTGAGGATTAGACACAGACCTGAAAAGAATCACCTGACCATGAGATGACCACCTTAATGGCAGTGTGACTGCATCCCGTAAGTATTATGTCTGATTACTGCAAAGTGAGTCACATTTTAAATGTGTTACAGAATCCAGTTGTTTGAATCCCCCCCCCCCTCCGAGTGCAACCTATGGTACAGTGAAGGATAATTCTGAAATAAATTTGTGCTGAATTTATGCATTCCATAAATTTGAATATTTGCATGTTGGAGTTTCTTAAAGGGGGGGGACACATTTAGATATCACAAGACTTTACAATCAAATTATTTTTGAATAAGAGCTAATTATGTTTACATTTGTTATGAAGATATATGAAAACATACTATGAATGGTCAGATTAACTGAGACAGCCAAATGCGAAGACCCATTTAGCACTATTCAAATCCAAATTCAGTGTGCAGGCATTTGGAAGGCAGTGTATTTGTGATGCAAACATCTCTCTGACTTGTATGCACCACATAGGGTAAACCAAGCAATGAGCTAGCTGCAAAAACAATGAGATAATCAGGATGTGCAAATTTTGCTTTGATGACTTTTGAAATCTGAGAGAAGTGAGAGAGTGTTTCCTGTTTAGAAAGGAACTTATTTATTCTTATTTAAGACATAACATGTTCCTTAAGATTTAGAAATGACATGAATGATCACCAGAGTTTATTCACAGCTCAACTAATGGATTGCAGTTAAGCCTACTTTCAGGGAGACTGGTTTCCACGGATCCACCCATCCATCCATTCATTCATCCATCCATTCGTCTACCCACCATCCATCCATGCATTCATCCATCCATCCACCCATTCATCCATTCGTCCATTCATCCACTCATCCATCCATCTGTCCATTCATCTACCCATCTATCCATCTGTCCATCCATCCATCCATCTGTCCGTTCATCCAGCTATCCATGCATCCATCCATTTTAAAAATATTAAAAGGCCATGTGTCAGGTGCTAGGAATACTCAGAGGTGAACAAGATAAAGTCCTTGCCCTTGAGAATTGCTCACAATTGGTCAACAGTTCCCCAATTATGTCCCAATAACTCCCTGCAGAAGCTCTGCCTGAGGATCATGTTCAAAAACACAAATATGGGCACAACCCTGGACTCACCAAGTAAAAACATCTTGGGCTGCATTTTTAACAAGTACCTCAAATGATTCTTAGTCATGCTAAAATATCAGAATTAAACTCTGGCAAGGGTTTGAAAAGAGAACAAATAGTTATACTTCATTGTGCTGCCGTAGAGATGTGTTAAGAGTTTAGTAAAAGCTGAGGAAAGAGGGCTAACTCAGGTCCCACGAAATAAAGACCCTTTGTTAGCGACAGATAACACAGCTTGGCTCCTACACACAGGAGCTACACAAAGAAATTCCACACCGCCTGTAAGAAAATCAAGAATAAAATAGGAAGTTAATTTTAACTCTATACAAATGTGTTTGGCTTTGTGAAACAACCTTTCTCATAAAAGGAAACTCCGATACACAGAAAATAACACTCCTTGAGATCTTAAAGATTCATTTCATTAAGGGTGTAAGTCTTAATAAAAGAACCTTATGGAAGTAGCCAAATTGGCAGATGTGATTCACAATTATAACTATATATGCACGTATGCTGTGTGTACACACATACACATATATAAATCATCTGTGTGTGTGTGTGTGTGTGTGTGTGTGTGTGTGTGTGTGTGTGTGTGCTGGAGCAGGAACATATTCTTGGCTCTCCTGAAGCCCACTGCTCCTTAAGAATCACAGAGGGGTTGGTCAGTGAGGCTCACGTATGACAGCTTCGAAAATTACTTCTGATGGCAGGCACCCAACGCCAATCACAGCCATCAAGGCATTTGGCAAAATATATTCAAATGTATGTCACCCCAAAGAGGGCTTGATCTCTTTCATACGTGTCGTTAACTGATTAATCAATAAGAAACTGATCATTTATTTGCTGGATGTCTGATGGACACCCCCTCGTCAGCATGCACTGCCCTCATCCTCGAGAATGTTCTCCACTCCGTGGCTGAGGAAGGAAGGTGCATGTGGCAGAGTCTCTCGTCCTGGTCTCACCTGTCCAAAGGTGAAAGGCACTTCTCACCGAAAAAACTGCCATTGTGCTTCCGATCTAATTGTTCCACTGGTTTCAGTAACCTGATGTGTAAGCATTTCCACTGTGAGGTTATCTGCACTGGTGAGAAGAGCCCTCAAGTGCTCGGCATCCGTGTATTTCACCTGGTTGGTGGCCCAGGGAGCGGGGCAGGTGTTGCAGGTTGGGCTGCCCTGGTGCCCCTTTGCATCTGTGATGGCGGCAGCATCAGCAGGAAGCCTGAGGGCACAGGAGTGACAGAGAGGAGCTGACCTCCAGCAGCTGGTCTTCCCTGATTCTTGGGAAGTGGCAGCTCCTCCTGTTGCAACATCTCCTTTCACCTGTTAGACTCTGGTCTGCAGTTGGTGACTTGGGTCCGTCTCTTCCCCAGCTGGCACCTTCCCACTGATGCACACACTTCTGTTTTCCCGTGTGAACTCCTCTCTGTTATTCACACACTGCGCATTTATGAATACTATGTCTTAGCATGATGAGAAGAATATGAGTGGTAGAAGGACCATTACCTTCCAAGGCCAAGCCTTTTCCGAGTTCCTCTGGGCTTGTCAACGCCTCGTGAGCAGGCAGTCTGCACAGCGGACACGGAGCCAGGCAGCCCCAGCCTCAGTTTTGGCTCTGCCCCGTAACGCTGCGTGGCTCAGGGACCTTGCTATGCACTCTGTCCTGTAAGACCGGGGAAGTAAGAGGACCCACCTCTTATGGCGGTGGGAAGGACAAATGAAAGTGCCTGGTGCCTGGGGACACAAGTCCTGCCCAGCAATACAATGCAGTCGCCTAACTTGTGTAACATGGGATGACTCCAAAGTAAGCAATTATGGCACCAACGTTAATCACAACCAAGGGGAAAGCAAGTAAAAATTGAGTGAACTCAGCTAAGCCTGGGGCAGTTCTAATGAGCTTGGCAACTGAATGAGAAACGGATCAAGCACTTTCTGTTAATGAGCTCAGGGACTTGGATTCTGAGCTGGTCACTTGCCCCAGGAGTCAGGCAAGTCCTCCCTGCAAGCAGTTCTCTGCTGTCAACAATAGCATCGGCTGACTGGTTCCTGGGCTTCTTTTCTTATCTATTTCTGAGGACAGGGAAGGAGACGGGGGGAGGGGGGGCATTGATAACCCAAAATCTGGAAGAATGGAAAAATATTTAGTGTGCTTCCCAATGTAATCAGATCAATCATTTTGACTTAATAAGTCAATTTAGTCAAACAAATCATTTTATTTTTTAATATATTTTTATTGATATTTTAGAGCGAGAGGAAAGGAGAGATAGAAACATCGATGTGAGAAACATCTAGCAGCTGCTTCCCACACACCCTCCACGGGAGAGCGAGCCAGCGACCCGGGCATGTGCCCTGACTGGGAGTCAAACCGGAATCTCTCAGTCTATGGGCTGACGTTCAATCCCCTGAGCCACACTGGCCAGGCGAACATATCATTTTAAAAGTTTGGGGATTATTTTCTCAAATAACTTGATAGTCCTGTTTGAAATAACTTAATTAACCAGTTAGTTGTTTCTGTATTGACTAGAAAGTATCACAGAACCAAAATAACTTAACTTTACAAAAGAGGGGCAGGGGTGGGTAGAAGCTTCGTTGCTGATCTCAGTGATTTCTCTCTGATATTCCTCTCCTCTACCCTCAGTAGGCAAACATCTGGGCTATCTTGAAGTTCCTTGAATTCTATGTCAAAATATCAAAAATATGGCATTCTTTGTTGGAATGATTTTCATCAATCAGCCAAAGGTATTTAATTAACATCTGTTAGATGTCAAAAAACTGTGCTGGTTAATAAGCACTTCTATCCTTGCCTATTTGCAGATTCAGGATTTTTAACTCTCAGGCTCACTAATCCTAATGTTCACATATATAAGTAGAGAAAAAAGATCAGTCAGATCAGATTCAAGTCTTTAACCTGTCTGACAGTCGCAAGAGAAGTTTTTCAGAAAACTAACAACCACCACATCACAGGTAAAAGAGATTTCCGACAAACCTCTAAAAGCTTGCTAAATACTTCCAAGGGATGGGTCCATAATTGATGAGCTTAGTGTGGTAAAGTTTCCAGAGTGAGGAGTGTACAGATGGTTCACTGGAGTAAAAGAAGAAAATCGAGAACTTTTAGAACTTTGTAGTTAATATCATTAATTTTTTATTAATTAATTTATTTGTGTTACACATGTTTCTCCCTTTTCCCTCACTGACACCTTCCTCTGGATCCGCCCCCCTTCCCCCACAGCATTGTTGTCTGTGTCCATTGGTTATGCATATATGCATATGTTCTTTGGTTTATCTCTTCCCTCCCTGCCCCGCTTCTCTGAGGTTTATCAGTCGGAACCCTGTTCCTTTCTCTGTCTCTGGGTCGATTTTGTTCATCAGCTTATTTTGTTCATTATAGTCCACAAATAAGTAAGATCATGTGATATTTGTCTTCTCTGACTGGCTTATTTCGCTTAGCATAATACTCTCCAGGTCCCTCTATGTCGTCTCAAAGGATAAGATAGCTTTCTTTCTTATTTCTTATTTTATTTCTTATTTCTTTCTTTCTTTCTTTCTTAGCTGCATAGTATTCCACTGTGTATATGTACCACAGCTTTTTTATCCACACACCTATTGATGGACACTTGGGCTGTTTCCAGATCTTAGCAAGTGTAAATAGTGCTGCTATGAACATCAGGGAAAATATATTCTTTCTGACCAGTGTTTCATGCTTCTTAGGATATTCCTAGAAGTGGGATCAGTGGGTCAAATGGAAGTTCCATTTTCAATTTTTGGAGGTAACACCATATTGTTTTCCATAGTGGCTCCACCAGTCTGCATTCCCACCAGCAGTGTACTAGAGTCCCCTTTTCTCCACACCCTCACCAACACTTGTTGTTTGAGGATTTGTTGATGGCGGCCATTCTGGCAGGTGTGAGGTGATACCTCATAGTCATTTTAATTTGCATCTCTCTGATGATTAGTGACATTGAGCATTTTTTCATATGTCTCTTGGCCATTTGGATGTCCTGTTTGGAGAGGTGTATATTTAGGTCCTCTGCCCACTTTTTAATTCAGTGTTTTGTCTTCCTTTTGTTGAGCTGTATGAGTACTCTATATATTTTGAAATGAACCCCTTATCTAATGTATCATTGGCAATTATGCTCTCCCATATAGTGGGTTCCCTTTTCATTTTGGTGCTTGTTTCTTTTACTACGCAGAAGTTTTTTAGTGTGATGTAGTCCCATGAATTAATTTTTCCCTTTGTTTATCTTGCCTTAGGCATTGTATTAGTGAAATTCTGCTGCGTGTGATGTCTGAAATTTTATTGCCTACATTTCTCCTAGGACTTTATGGATTCACCAATCACATTTAAGTTTTTTATTCATTTTGAGTTTATTCTTGTGTATGGTGGAAGTTGGTGGTCTAGCTTTATTTTTTTTGCATGTAGCTGTCCAATTTTCCCAACACAGTAGAGGCTGTTTACTCCATTGTATGCTCTTGCCACTTTTGTCAAATATTGAGCATAATGTCTTGGGTCAATTTCTGGGTTCTCTCTTCTGTTCCATTGATCTATATGCCTGTTCTTGTGCCAGTACCAGGCTGTTTTGATTACACTGGCTTTGTAGTATAACCTGATATCCAGTGTTGTGATTCCTCCTACTTTGTCCTTCTTTTTCAAGATTGCTATGGCTATTCAGGGTCTTTTTTGGGGGGTGGGGGGGTGGGGTCCATATAAACTTTTGAAGTTTTTGTTCTAGTTCTGTGAAATATGTCATTGGTATTTTAATGGGGATTGCCTTGAATCTATACATTGCTTTAGGTAGTATGGACATTTTAATGATGTTAATGCTTCCAATCCATGAACAAGTATGTGCTTCCACTTTTTTTATATCTTCCTCTATTTCTTTTTTCCATGAACTTTAGTTTTCTTCAAATAGGTCCTATACTCTTTAGATTTTGGTGTCTATGTTAAGTAGGGATATTGGCCTGTAGTTTTCTTTCTTTGTAGTGTCTTTATCTGATTTTGGAATTAGAATTATGCTGGCCTCATAAAATGAGTTTGGAAGTCTTCCTTTTTCTTGGATTTTTCAGAAGAGTTTGAGGAGAATGGGTGTTAATTCTTCTTTGAGTGTTCCGTCCAGACCCAGGCTTTTGTTTTCTGGGAGTTTCTTGATTACATCTTCAATTTCCTTTGTTGTTATTGATCTGTTCAAGTTTTCTGTTGCTTCCCTGTTCAGTTTTGGGAGACTGTGTGATTCTAGAAATTTGTCCATTTCACCTAGGTTGTCCAATTTGTTGGCGTATAATTGTTCATGGTATTTTTTAATGATCCTTTGTATTTCTGTAGTATCAGTTGTTACTTCTCTTTCATTTCTGATTTTATTTGGGTGCTCTATTTTTGTTTCGTGTTGAGTCTGGCTAAGGGTCCATCAATTTTGTTTATCTTTTCAAAGAACCAGCTCTTTGTTTCATTGATCTTTTGAATTGTTTTTTAAGTCTCTATGCCATTTATTTCTGCTTTGACCTTTACTATTTATTTTCTTCTACTTGCTCTAGGTTTTTCTATTTGCTTACTTTCTAGTTCTTCAAGTTGTGAGGTTAGATAGTCAATTAGAAATTTTTCTTGTTTCCTAAGTTTGGCCTATAGAGCTATGAACTTCTCTCTCAGGACTGTTTTGCTGCATCTCATAGATTTTGTGTTGTTTTGTGCTCATTTTCATTGGTTTCCGGGAATTTTCTAATTTCTTTCTTTATCTCCTTGGTAATCCATTCATTGTTTAATAACATGCTATTTAGCCTCCCTGTTTTTGAATATTTTTTCATGTTTTAATTGTAATTAATTTCTAGTTTAATGCCATTGTGATCTGAGAAGATGCTTGACATGATTTCAATCTTCTTGAACTTGTAGAGACTTAGTTTGTGTCCTAACATGTGGTCTATCTTTGAGAATGCCCCATGTACACTTGAGAAAAATGTGAGTTCTGCAGTTTTGGGGTGTAATTCTCTGTAGATATCTATTAAATCCATTTGATCTAGTGCATCATTTAGAGTCTCTGTTTTCTTATTAATTTTTTGTCTAGAAGATCTATGCAGTGATGTCAGCAGGGTATTGAAGTCCTCTGCTATGATTGTATTGCTGTTGATTTCTCCTTTGAAGTCCTCCAGAAGTTTTTTAATATATTTTAGTGGTCCTATATTGGGTACCTATAGGCTTACCAAGATTATATCTTCCTGTTGGATAGATCCTTTCAATATTATGTAATGGTCTTCTTTGTCTCCAGTTATGGTCTTCATTTTGAAGTCTATTTTATCGAATATGAGTATTGCTACCCCAGGTCTTTTTTCCTTTCCATTTGCTTGGAAGATTTTTTTGCATCCCTTAACTTTCAACCTATGTGAGGTTTAAAACTTGTTGTGAGGTGGGTATCTTGTAAACAACATATGGATGAGTCATGCTTTCTTATTCATTTAGCTACTCTGTGTTTTTTGATCAGAGCATTTACTCCATTTACATTTAAGGTTATTATTGATATGTACTTATTTATTGCCATTTATGTTTCTTGTGGTTATATTTTTCTTCCTATTTATTCTGCTAATCACAGCAATGTTTTTAACATTTCTTGCAGTGCTGTTTGCTTTTCTTTTTTTTTAGGTCTGGGAACCTCTTTATTTCGTCTTCTATTTTGTATGATAGAGTAATTGCTAGATACAGTAGTCTTGGATTCAGACACTTGTCTTTTATTACCTTGGCTACTTTATGCCATTCCCTTCTGGCCTGTATTGTTTCTGTTGAGAAGTCAGCTGATAGCCTTATGGGTGTTCCTTTGTAGGTAACCTGTTGCTTATCTCTTGCTGCCTTTAGGATTCCCTCTTTGTCTTTAATTTTTGGCATTTTAATTATTATGTGTCTTGGTGTGGGCCTCTTTAGGTTCTTCTTACTTGGGGTTCTCTGTGCTTCTTGAACTTCTATGCCTTTTTCCTTCACCATGTTAAGGAAGTTTTCTGTCACTATGTCTTCAAATATATTCTCTAACCCTTGCTCATTCTCTTCTTCTTCTGGAACCTCTATGATGTGTATGTTGTTACGTTTCATATTGTCCCACAGTTCTGTTAAGCTGTCTTCCTGTTTTTAAATTGTTTTTTTTTTCTTTTTTGTTCTCTGATTGAGTGATAATTTTTTACCCTGTCTTCTAATTCACTTATCCAATCCTTGGCTTTCTTTACTCTGCTAGTTATTCCTTCCAATGTGTTCTTTGTTTCTGCTCTGTCATTCTTCATTTCTGCTTGGTGATATTTTATTTCCAACTGGTCGATTTTCAATGTTTCTATGTCCTTACTCATGCTGTTGAGCTCTTTACTCATGCTGTTGAGCTTCCTCATTATCATTACTCTGAACTCTATCTCTGATAACTTAATTGCATTTCATTTATCTCTTCTTCTGTAGAATTCTCTTGCTCTTTCATTTGGGATTTGTTTCTTTGTTTCACCATTTTTGCTGTCTCAGTGGGTTTTGGAGCCTGCCATATTTTCCCTTTGGATGTTGGTGTTCTGCTGATTGTGGCTCCCTCTACTGGGTTTGGAAGAGTGGGAGGACCCATGTTAAACACAACTATCAATTCTTACTTTTCTGGGGAGATTTGCAGGCCAATCAAAGGTTCTCTTTTCCTCTTGCTTTTGCCTGCTGGCTATTAGTCAATGAACCTTGGGTTGTAGCCCTCAGCTGAATGAAAAAAATCCCTCAGGTGTTCAGGGTAAAATAATTTCCAGTGGGTGAGGCAGATTCTTGCTGTCCATGTCTAGCTGTTAATGAGCCTCAATTTGCATTTCTCTGGCCTAGTCAGGTGGCGTTAAATTTCTGAGGGAGGGGCTGTTGCTTCTCCCTGGGGATCTGCAAAGGGGTTCTTTGAGTATGATGGCTACTGACCTATGAGGAAGCAATTTAGCATAAAACTTCTGGTACCACAATGGAGTTCTATGCAGTTGTAAAAAAGAAAAATCTCTTATCCTTTGAGACGACATGGAGGGACCTGAAAAGTATTTTCCTAAGTGAAACAAGCCAAGCAGAAAAAGACAAATACCACATGATCTCATTTATTTGTGGAATATAATGAACATAACAGTTTGAGGAATAAGGTAGACCCAGAGACTTGGAAGTAGGGTACAGACTGATAACCCTCAGAAGAGGGGGTGGTGGGGGGAAGGAAGAGATAAACCACAGAACTTATATACATAACCAATAGACATGGACAACAAAGCCAGGGACGGGGGGGTGGGGGGATGGAGAGGATAGTGTCAATGGGGAAAAAAAGGAGAAACATCTGTAACAAAAATAAAATAATTTTAAAAAAAAACTTCTGATGCCTTCCCAGCTCTCCAAATTCCTGTCTCCACACAGTTCCAGTTCAGTCCACACTTCCTCTGCCAGAGCCCAAGGTTAGTGGCTGTAGCTAATTTAGTGCTCTGTGCTGGCACTCCGTGCTGTGGAGCCAGCTTGAGATTTTAACCCTTGGGGAACTGCTCACAGCTAAAATCACCCTCAGCTACTGTTCATGAGCTCCCAGTCTGTCCTCTGGCACCTCTGCAGTTCCTACCAGGCTTGATTTGGTGTCCTTTTTTCGTCCCTGGTTATATGGGTTCTCTCCAGCTGCATTTCTGTTGGTTTTTCCTGATGCTTTGTCTTTATTTTAGTTGTAATTCCAGTGTGGTCCTGAGAGATGGTCTGTGTAGCTTTCATTCACTCTGCCACCATTTTTGTCCTCAATCATTATTTTTTTAACTTCATTGAGATATGAATTAGATATCATAAAATTCTTCCTTTTAAAGTATACAATTCAGTGGGGGGGGGGGTGTTGTTTTGTTTCGTTAATCCTCACCCAAGGATATTTTTCCCATTGAATTTTAGAGAGAGTGGAAGGGTTGGAGAGAGAGAGAGAGAAACATCAATGTGAGAGAGACACATTGATTTGTTGCCTCCTGCATGTGCCCAGACTGAGGCTGGGGATTGAACCTGTAACCCAGGTACGTACCCTTGACTGGAAATCGAACCCAAGGCCCTTTGGTGCATAGGCTAAAGCTTTATCCTCTGAGCCACACCAGCCAGGGCTACAATTCAGTGTTTTTTAGTATATTCACAGAACTGTGCAAACATCACCACTATCCAATTTAGAACATTTTTATCACCCCAAAAAAACCTACTAGTATTTTCCCCTCCCCCAGACCCTGCAATCTTTAATCTACTTTCTGTCTCTAAGGATTTGCCTATTCTGAATATTTTATACAAATGAAATCATACATTTTGTGACCTTTGTGTCTGGTTTCTTTCACTTAGCAGAATTTTTTAAAGTCTATCCATGTAGAATGTATCAATATTTCATTTTTTATGACCTAATAATATTCCATTATATAAATATGACACATTTTAGATATCCATCTATATCCACTGATGAGTTGATCCATTTCATTTGGGGTTTTTCCACATTTTGGCTATTATGAATAATGCTACTGTGAACATTTTTTAAAACTTATCTTTAATGTTGAATGTATTACAGATGTCCCCCATTTTTCTCTTATTAACCCCCTCCTCCCCACTCCTGCCTTACTCACACTATTGTCTGTGTCCATTGATTATGCATATAAGTTCTTTGGTTTATCTCTTCCCATTCCCCCACCCCTCTTCTCTTTGAGGTTCGTCAGTCTAACAACCAATTTGTACTTCTTAATCCCTTCACTTATTTCTTCCATCCACCCAAAACCCCTCCCATCTGGCAACCAACAAAAAGTTCTCCGTATCTATAAATCTGTTTCTGTTCTGCTTGTTTATTTTGTTCGTAGATTCAATTGTTGATAAATATGTATTTATTGCCATTTTATTACTTATATTTTTTATCTTCTTCAAGAAGACCCTTCAACATTTCCTATAATACTGGTTTGGTGGTGATTAATTCCTTTAGCTTTTTCTTGTCTGGGAAACTCTGTATATGTCCATCGATTCTAAACGATAGCTGTGCAGGGTAGAGTAATCTTGGTTGTAGGTTCTTGCTTTTCATCACTCTGAATATTTCTTGACACTCCCTTCTGGCCTGCAAAGTTTCTTTTGAGAAACCAACTGATAATCTTATGCGAGCTCCCTTGTAGTTAACTAACTCCTTTTCTCTTGCTTCTTTTAAGATTCTCTCTTTGTCTTTAACCTTTTGCGTTTTGGTTATGATGTAACTTGGTGTGGGCCTCTTTGGGTTCATCTTGTTTAGGACTCTCTGTGCTTCCTGAACATGTATGTCTGTTTCTTCACCAAGTTAGGGAAGTTTTCTGTCATAATTTTTTTCAAATAGAGTTTCAACTTCTTGCTCTCTCTCTTCTCCTTCTGGTACCCCCATGATGCAAGTATTGGTACACTTGAAGTTATCCCAGAGGCTACTTACATTAAGCTCAAGGGGTTTTCTTATTATTTTTTCTTTTTGCTTTTCTGATTGGGTGTTTTTGTTTCCTTCTATTCCAAATGAATGGTTTGTTTTTTGGCTTCACCTACTCTACTATTGATTCCCTGTAAATGATTCTTTATTTTAGTTAGTGCATCCTTCATTTCTGCCTGACCCTGTTTTATGCCCTTGAGGTCCTCACTAAGTTCATTGAGCATCCTTATAACCAGTGTTTTGAACTCAGCATCTGTTAAATTGCTTATCTCCATTTTGTTTAGTTCTTTTCCTGGAGTTTTGTTTTTTTCTTTCATTTGGGACATGTTTTTTTGTTTCCTCATTTTGGCTGCTTCCCTGTGATTGTTTCTATGTAGTAGGTAGAGTTACTATGTCTCCTAGGCTTCATAGGGTGGCCTATTATAGTAGGTGTCCTGTAGGGTCCAGTGGCACAGCCTCCTTGTTGACCCAGGTTATGCCCTCGAGTTGCATCCTCTGTGTGGACTGCACATCCTTCTGTTGTAATTGAGTCTTGATTGCTGTTAGCACATCAATGGGAAGGATTTACTCAGGCTGATTAGCTGCAGAGACTGTCTATGCCCACCGACCACTGATCTCTGACTGCCTTGGAGGATCAGCTGTGCAAGGGCCCACCACACAGAACAAGGCTTACTTCAGGAAGGTCTGGTACCCACTGAGTTCACTCCTTCAATGTGTTGCTTGTAGAGGTGGTTGGGTGGTGGTGTTTTGTCATGGTCTGAAGCTGTCCTCTGGGTGTGTTGGCTCTGGGGCAAGGTCAGTCACTACCTGTGTCCTACTTGGGGCCACCAGGCATAAGCTACAAAGTGACCTGCAGATGGCTGATTTTGTACTTGGCTAGGAGGTGCCCAGGCAAAGCCAAGTTATGAACCAAGGATGGCTGTTTCTAGTGTCAGACCTGGGGCCACTTAGCAAGAGGTATGGGGTTCAGTGAGGTCAGATGCTGCTTGTTTGAGAGAATTTAGGAAAATCTGAAGCAGGAGAAAGACAGGCCAGTCTGATGGTAAAGCCACTGGAAACAGCTTGGGTGGGCCTGAAAGGTGGGTGGGGCAGGGCCTCAGGAAATCACCAGGGTGCAGCAAGTAGTGTGAGCCAGGTTGCTGGAGTCCCAGATATGGCACCTATCTGCCTGCCCCATGAGGGATGGGCTCACCAAAGGAACAATGGCCTCTGCCAGAAAGTCTGTCCAGGAGAAAGCTGCCTCTCCAACTCTCACCCCAATGCCAAACAACTCAGTTCTTCCCCGTTTGTCTCTAGTGCCCTTCAAGCTGCCACCCTCTGCTGGAGAGTGTGAGTCTGAGTAAGTTCATGTGCGGGCCCTTTAAGAGGAACTGCCTGGGGCTCCAACAGCCTCCGCCTGCCTCAGCCTCAATTTCCACTGGTTTTTACAGCCAGAAGTTATGGAGACTTCTCTTCCTGGCACTAGAACCCTGAGCTGGGGAGCCTGGTGAGGCAGGTATCCCTCCTGATCTTTATCTGCCACACATGGGTGTGGGATCAGCCCAACCACACCTCTGCCCATCCTTCCAGTCTCACTGTGGCGTCTTCTTTTTTTTTTTTTATAGTTGTAGGACTTTCATTCAGCCCAATTTCAGGTGGTTCTGAATGGTGGTAGTTCTGTAGTTTACTTGTAATTTTGATGTGGTTGTAGGAGGAGGCTAGTACCCTGTTTACCTACGCTGCCATCTTGACCAGAAGTCTGCTACTGTGAACATTTAAATATACATTTTTTTCAGACATATGTTTTATTTCTCTTTGGTATATGCCTAACCGTGTAATTGCTGTTTCAAACATATTTAACATTTTGAGACATTTCCAAATTATTTTCCAAACTAGCTCCTTCATGTTATAATCCCACCAGAAATATTAAGAGTTCCAGTTTCTCCAGTCCTTGCCAATACCTGTTAGTATCTGTCTTTATCTTGGCTGTCCTTGTTGGTGTAAAATAGTATCTCGTTGTCATTTTTTTAAAGATTTTTCATTGACTTTTAGAGAGAGAGGAAGGGAGAGGGAGAGAGAGAGAAAAACATCAATGTGAGAGTTGAACACTGATTGGCTGCCTGCTGCACACCCCCTAGTGGGGCTGCAATCCAGACATGTGCCCTGGCCGGGAATCAGACCTGCAACCTTTCGGTGCATAGGATGATGCCCAACTGGCCAGGTCTCTCCTTGTCATTTTAATTTGCATTTCCCTAATGACTAATGATACTAAATATCTATTATTTTTGTATTAAATGTATTGGAGTGACATTGGTTAATAAGGTTATATAGGCTTCAGGTATATAATTCTATAATACATCATCTGTATATTATATTATGTATTTACCACCCCAAGATACAGAGTGTCTTTTAATATGCATTTGCCATGTGTATATATTCTTTGGAGAAATATCTATTCAAATTGTTGAACTGCTTTTATTTTGGTTTTTTTCTTACTAATAAGATTGTTTTAATATATATTCTGGATGCTAATCCCTTATTGGATAAATTGCTTGCAAATATTCTCCCATTCTGTGTGTTGTCTTTTCACTTTCTTAATAATTTATTTTGAAATACAAAAGTTTTCCATTTTGATGAAGCCCAATTTTTGATGAAGCCCAATTTATCTATTTTCCTTTTGTTATTTGTTCTTTTGGTGTCAAAACTAAGAAAACGTTGTCTAACCTAAGAGCATGAAGATTCACTTCGATGTTTTCTTCTAGAAAACTTGTGTTTTCGAGCTGGAACCTCCAGGAGAGGAGACACCCTCCCCCCACCCCCAACTCAAGGTTTTTCGTTCCATGGTTTTAGTTACCATGATCAACTGAGGTTCAAAAATATTAAATGGGAAATTCCAGAAATAAACAATTCATAAATTTTATACCGTGCACTATTCTGAGTAGCTCGATGAACTCTCTTGCTGTCCCGCTCCGCCCCACCTGGGACATGGGCCATCCCTCATCCTGTGTCCCGGCTGTGTGTGCTCCCCGCCCATTAGGCACTTAGTGACCGTCTCAGTTATCAGATCCACGGTCACGTATCACAGTGCTTGTGTCAAGTAACCTTTATTTTATTTAATAATGGCCCCAAAAAGCAAGAGTAGTGATTCTGGCAATTTGATAACACCACAGAGAAGCTGTAAAATGTATGTAGGTGTAAGAAAAAACATAGCATATATAGGGTAGGGTACTATCTGTGGTTTCATGCATCCATTGGGCTTCTTGGAATGTATCCCTCGGATAAGGGGGATTACTGTATACTGTTAAATAGAAGTGGTGAGAGCAGACATCCTTCTTATTCCTAATCTTAGGGTACAAGTGTTTGGTCTTTCATCACTGAGCATGATGTGACCTTTGGGTGTTTGTAGAGGCTCTTTATGGGTGTTGAGGAAGTTCCCTTCTATCACTCATTTGTGGAGTATGTCTCATTATTTTTTAATTTCTATTTTTGTGTAAGTTTTACAAATTATATCAAAAGAAAAGTCAATATTATCTATAAATAAATTCATATGCATATGTGGAGTGAATGCTCAAATAGCTTGAAGGCCTGGGTTCGAGCATGGCATGTTCAAGGCCGTGAGCGGCTGGCCCCCGCCAGGAGGCCGTCTCACAGTTCCACGTCATGCTCCCAGCCCCGCTGACTGTCCACGTGCCCGAGAGGAAACCCAGGAGCGCGTGGCTGAATCAGCCCCAACTCATGCCTCCTTGCTAAAGAACTCTTTTTTTCCATCTTTAGACCCCCCAAAAAAGTGCAGAAAATTCAGCACTTATTTATTTCCCACTTTAATGAAAACACCCAAATAATAAAACACCATTCAAAGAAAGATCATTGAACACTGAGCATGCCACTGCAGTCTGGGGAAACAGTCCAGTCACAGCTCTATATATGATTAGAAAAAACAGAAGGAAAAAATGTTTCCTCCTCTACAGAGCTTGACTAGTTCTAACCCTGAACCACAGCCATCCACTCTGGAGCCTTCTCAACAAGCAGCAAGAACTCAAAATAACCAGCCCCTGGTGGCACCTGCTCCGCCACTCCTGGGGACACTCGTCCAGGCCTGTTTCCAGGAACCAGACCATGTTTGCAGACTGGGTTGTGCCACCCAGAACCTGGGGCCTGGGCATGTCTGAGATGCTGTTTGCCCCAAGCTGCCACATACAGACCTTGAAAGGGGCACAGAAGTAGCATTTTGGAGAGCAATTAATAAGCTATCTAACAGGTGTGCACAAGAACTCTCAGCTTCCAAAGCAGCAAGACGGAGCAGCGAAGTTCAGGTAGGGGCTAATGGGGCAGAAACCATGGCCAGAGAGAGAGTACAGGTGTGAATGAGAGAGCAGACAATGGAGAGCCTGGAAACGGTCAGCATCAGAACCTTTATAGGACATCCTGGTGCCAGAGGAGCTGGCAAGGATGCCAACCAAGTCTGGCCAACCCCTCCCCAGGTAAACAATTGCTTGAAGAGTTAAAAATGTCAGGGCATTCTGTTTCCAGTCCGAAAAAAATTGTGAATAAATGATACATTTTAACAGATTTAATTATTTAGATTCTTAAGAATCACTGGAACAAATTTAATAGCAGAGGTTTTTCTTATTATTTTATTCACACTTCCATTATTGTTAGTGCCTGGATTTCCATTTGGAAATAAATAGTCTGACAATTTGTACATCTCAACTGGCAGCAGGCACAAAATACGAGGCAGCTGCCAAGAAGCTCTCTGCCGTGCTGTAATGTAATATTGCAGCGTGTCGCTAAATCCTTTATCTGCATAGCTGCCACAGGCTGTACCCGCCAGAGTGAGCTTCGTATCGGCTCAGAGCAACGTGTCTGAAGGAGACATGTTATAAGTTAGCACAGCGACAAATTTCTGGAACCCCTCTCGCTCACGCTCATTCTTGATAAGCAAAGTGAAAGAACGGTTTTACGCACCCAAGTTCTACGGGGTGATTGTGACCCAGGCACAACCCAGAGGACCTTGCCTTCCACTTTATAAACAACCAGGGGACCTGGCTGGTGTGGCTCAGTGGTTGAGCATCAACCTATGCACCAAGAGGTCGCCGGTTCGATTCCCACTCAGGGCACATGCCCAGGTTGTGGGCCAAATCCCCAGTGGGGGGCATGCAGGAGGCAGCCAATCTATGTTCTCTCTTGTCGATGTTTCTATCTCTCCCTCTCACTTCCTCTCTCTCTCTCTATAATCAATAAAGGGAAAAAAAAAATTGTTTTAAACAATCAGGGAGGAGCCAGGCCCTGCTCCAGGACACATGCAAAAAATTATGGTAACAGTAATCACCAACATATGGAATGATGTTTGAACTGCTCAACAAAAGGAGACATTAAATTGAAGAACTGAACCTTGCGTGGCTTATTTCAAGCTGATGTTTGTAGCACAGGCCATCCATTGTCTCTATCACATTCTAACTACCAAAGGAGACAAAAGGGCCAGGCCTCCACCGATTCCCCAATTCGACTGCGCTCGGTGCCACGCTGCCCGCTCTCTGTGCTCCTCACTAGAACGTCTCCCCCGTCTTTTCTAACTGGACTGTTTGTTTTCACCAGTGAGTTTTGAGAGTCCTTTGTATCCTCTACATACTAGTTCTTTGTCAGATCTGTGATTTGCAAATACTTTCTCTCCGTGTATACCTTCTCTTTCATCCTCTTCAGAGGGTCGTCCACAGGGCAAAGGTTTTCAATTTTCATGAAATCTAATTCCTCAACTTTTCTTTTTACGGATTGTGCTTTTGGCGTTGGGTGTAAGAATTCTTTGCTTCTTTGACTTGCTATCGATCCTGAAATTTTCTCCATTTTTTTTTTCTAAAAGTTTAAGTCTGTGATCCACTTTTGTTCCTTTTTATAAAAGGTATGATGGGGTGTTGGGGGTGCCTATGGAAGTCCTGTTGCTCCAGCCCATTTGTTGAAATGTGATTTTTCCCCCATGGACTTATTCTTGTACCTTTGTCAAAATTCAGTTGGGCATACTTGAGTGGGTCTATTAGTGGACGCTTGTTCTGTTGCATTGATCTACCCGTCGGTCTCCTCACCAGTACGACACCATCCTGATTACTCCAGCTTCCCAGAAAACGTCAATGTTGGGTAGAGTGATTCCTCCTCCCACTCTCATAAAATGGATGTTTTAGATATTCTGGACTTGAGCCATTATCTATAAATTTTAGAATATGCTTTTGCATATCTGTGAAAATGTTTGCTGGTATTTTAATAAGAACTGCATTAAACTATAGATTAATTTTGTGAGAATTGACATTTTTACAGTTTGTGTCTTCGAATCCATAAACACAGTATCTCGCCCCATTAATTTAGCTCTTCCTTGATTTCTTTCATTAGCATTTTCTAATTTTCAGCATATAGGTCCTAGCAGTAGACTTTTGCAAATTCAAAGTATCCCAAAGACTCTGTGAAGCATGATGAAGACGATGATGACTATGGTAACTGAAGGGTATGGAGCCCTCACTCAGAACTAAATGCTCTCCCCAGTGTATTCGTTTATTACTTCATTGGATGGACAAAGCCACTCTGGAAGGGACTTCCCCCTTGGTTGACCTTCAGTACTTGTTGAAGCCCTGGTTTACTTTTTGAAAACCTGTTCACTTACAGACCAAATAGACATCATTTTCCTCACTCAGCACTCTCATGTCTTCACTCTGTCTCCTGGAGCCAAAGGTGACAGACAGAGTGGACTGAAGTCCTCTTAGTCCTATGTCGTCGATGCCATCTTATCTACGTTATGAAAAGAGGAAATGGATGAATTTTGAAATAATGAAAAATTGTATTTTTAAATGCAAATTTTTTCTATAAGTAATTTGGATAGGAGTCATTAAAATGCAATGTCTTTTCTTCTTTTTTTTCTTTATTGATTTTAGAGAGAGAGGCAGGGAGAGGGAGAGGGGGATAGAAACATTGATGAGAGAGAACATCTATTGTCTGCCTCCTGCATGCCCCCTACTGGGGATTGGGCCCACAGCCTGGGCATGTGCCCTGACCAGGAATCGAACCAGTGACCTCGTGGTGCATGGTTCAATGCTCAACCACTGAGCCATACCAGCTGGGTGCCTTTTCTTCTTAAAAGGAGTGTACCACGCCTATTTTTTCCAGATTGTCCATCATTTTGGATTTAGAAAATTATAATCTATTACAATGAAGTGAGCTCTCAATAGTTATTATGATCTGTTTGCTCTTTTCTACTTTTCTTTCATTGAAGGGTCCCAAATAACAAAATGTTTTACATTTTCTTGCCTGGTGTTTTCTTCATGCTGCTTTCTCCTCCCTCGGTATTAGCCTAGCAGACATTACTTCGTCCTTACTCGTCATTTCTCCATTCGGTGAGGCTCCCTAAGCTAACTAGAATAATCGTCAGCTGGCCTGAACCAAAAACTCATGTAGTAAGCAATGAAAAAAACCCAGCTCACATACTCAATAGTTTGAAGAATTAGAAAAAGAATAAAGAAGCAGAGACTAAGAGAAAGACACGGAGAGAAAATGAGAGCAGAATTTGAGTTCAAGCTCAAGTTCACCTGGCTCTGAAGCCCCGGCTATCTTATACTGAGTTTCTTGAAAACGACAAAACAGTTTCCAAGACAGTGTCACAGTGTCCACCGAAGTTTTGATCAAATGGATTTGAGTTCTGCCTACCCACAGAAAATGAGATTTTGCACTAAACTCAGGAAATCAAGTTTATGGGCCATCCTTAATGATCTCCATCTCCCATGGCCTCTCACCAAGCTCCAGAGACTTTCATTAAACAGAGAGCGAGGGATGATGAACCCGCACTTTTCTCTGGCACTGAGTTGTTTAGAAACATCACCAGGGACCCATTTGTGTCTCCTGAGCCTGATGCTTAGGCTGCTCTGAGGAGGAGAGAGTCAGACAGGAAAACAAAGCAGGAGGGGGCCCTGCTCCACCTCCAGCTGCCCCCCCAAGAGGACAGGAGTCCCTCATTCCCGCCCTCTCCCCCACCCCATGTCCACTCCACAGGGAGATGGTGGGTCCATAAATCATCCCTGAGCTGCTTCCTCTCATGTCGGGGCCCAGGGGCCCCTGAGCCTGTGCTGTTTTCAACCCTAGATGAGGGTCCTGGCAGCTGGGAAAGTCTCCCGAGAACAGAGTGTAATGTTTTTATTTATGAGGAGGTGTTAATACTGTAGCACAGTCCTGCATCTGAGAATGACCACATTGGGGCTTTTCCAAGCAGTGTGGGGTACAGTCTTTGAAATGAGGACAACCCCCCTGGGTTGGTTCTGGGTGGACCCCAACTACAAGGGGAAGGATGCGGTGCAGGAGAGGAGACACCCACAGGATCATAGTCACTTGGGGCACCTATAAAGAGCCAACCCATGGACCTCAGTTCCAAACCACTTATATTGGTTTCAACTATAGGACCATGTGATACGTCAGTCTGACAGGTGGAAGTCAAAATAAAACCTGTTGTCTAGGAAATGGGAATTTTACATTTTGGGGTGTAACCAAAATACTCAACAATAATATATATTCCAACAGAATATTTAATAATAAAATGTATCCCAATAATTCTATGCTGTCAAGGGGCTCCAGTCTCAACCCAGTTCAATTCTGTTCATAGATACAATACCACACTGCATGTCCACACCACCTACCTTCCAAGTCCTTACAACCAGGACTCAGACATGTTATCATTTGCCTGCCACCCTTCTGTGTCCTGATGTGTTGTCCTTAGGAAACTGTTGTGTCATCTGTCTCTTATTTTGTCGTTCACCATATCATCTTCTCCTATTATGGAAAATGAATGAATTTATAGGGCCCAGCAGCCTGTTGGCAAATCCTATCGTACCTGGAAGAATGACAGTTGTCAAGTCAACACCAAAGTGACTAAATTGTTCATTGTGAAAATGTCCCCTTCACAGGGAGTGGTTGCACTGAGCATGCAATGACCTCTACCTTCACCAAGGAGACCCTGTGATGGGAAGGTCAGCCCTTGCCTGGGCTCATCATAGGCCAGTTCACTCAAGATCAACGCTGAGCCTTGTGTCACTGCAGAGATGCTGGTCACCAGACCCTCAGTCTGCCTCATTTATGTATTTAGACAGATCACTGCCTCTCTTTTTAAAAATCCAAATACTCCTGGGAGCCCCACTTTGCTGTGTCGACATTTATTGAGACCTGCTGTGCTGTCCATAGCATGTTACTCAAAGCCAGTGCCGGAGCCACAAGGAGTGCTGATAGCACCTTGTGCCAGGGATGGGTGGCTCAGCTTCCATATACAGTCTCCATTCTGGCAGGAGCGGGTGGGCAGCTGGGGACCAGAGTCTGAGCCGGTGAGACCAGACATGCAGGTGCTGAAGGGCCGGGAGGGGGAGCCGAGGCAGAGCCGGCATGAGCCCAGGCCCACTGAGGGTGGGGTGCCATGTGGTTTAGAAATACTCACACACTCACATGGCGTTTCCACTCTGGGAGTCCATCCAAATGAAATAGTTTATACTGGTAAGAAAAAAAGAAAAGACAGTTACTGTCTAACCAACCAGGAATTCAACCACCCATCTGAGCGCATTTTACTCTGATTCCCGGAGGAACGGTGACACCCCAGGAAGCAAGTGCAAGGAGGGAAAGATAAGGTGCTCAAGGGGCACTGGGCAGCTTGACATTCAAGGCAAAGCGGAAATGTGAGTTTCAAGATCCCCAGTGCTGCAGAATAGGAAAGAGAACCGTTACCCATTCCCACTGAAGGCTGACTCTTTTTTTCAAGTTCTGGTATGAAAGGAATTTATGCAGTGGATTCTTATAAAAAATGTCAGTGGTCGCAATTGTTTTCTTTGAGATCTTGCTAATCCATTGTCATTGGGTGCATCTATCTTTTGTTGTTGTTTTTTTCTTGATTATGATGGTTTTTGGTGCAGAGAAATTTTTAATTTCTTAGTAGTTCATCCATCGAGTTCATGATTTATTCTTCTGCTTTTACACTTTGAAAGATCCCCACCCTCAGGAAGCTGAGCAAACATTCACTTTTGTTTTCTTCTGCTATTTTTTTTTTAAGAACAAAAGTATAAATTTTAATTAAATGACATAAACCAAAACCTAAATTAAAAAGAGTCCACGTTTCTGGATAGAATGAACTAATATCAGAAAAATGTCACTTCATCCATAATTAATAAGGCAATTACAATAAAAATCCCAGTGTGGTTGGTTTTACCCTCCCCCTTGCCTTGGGTAGTACTGGACAAGATTTTTTTTTTCTTTTTTAAATTTATCTTTATTGTTGAATGTATTACAGATGCCCCCCATTTTTGCTCCCATTGACCCCCTCCTCCCTGCTCCAACCCCCTCTTGCCTTCCCCACACTATTGTCTGTGTCCATTGATTATGCATATATGCATATAAGGTTTTTGGGGTTTTTTTGGTATGTGCCCCTAGCGGGAACCGAACCCGCAACTCTCTGGTCTGCAGGCCAACACTCCAACCGCTGAGCCAAACCAGCCAGGGCCTTTTTTTTTTTTTTTTTTTAACTTAAAAATATTTTTATTAATTTATTTTTGTTACAGATGTTTCTCCTTTTCCCCATTGACACCCTCCTCCCATCCACCCCCATCCCGTCACCAGCTTTGTTGTCCATGTCCATCAGTTATGCAAAATGCATATAAGTTCTTTGATTTATCTCTTCCTTTTTTGATTTATCTCTTCCTGATTTGCCCCCCCTTTCCCTTTGAGGTTCATCAGTCTAACAACCAATTTATACTTTTTAATCCCTTCACCTTTTTCACCCATCCCCCCAAATCCCCTCCCATCTGGCAACTAACAAAATGTTCTTTGTATCTATGAGTTTGTTTCTGTTCTGCTTGTTCATTTTGTTTGTAGATTCAATTGTCGATAAATATGTATTTATTGCCATTTTATTGTTCATATTTTTGTTGTTCTTCTTCAAGAAAACCCTTCAACATTTCCTATAATACTGGTTTGTTTGGTGGTGGTGAACTCCTTCAGCTTCTTCTTGTCTGGGAATCTTGGTATATGTGCTATTCCCCCCCTTATAACATATTCTGAGGCATGATCCAAAGGCAAGAGGATGCTTGCTCACCAGTCATCCTAGAAACCTTCCCTGAACGATCATTTCCTTCCTGTTTCATGATGCCCTGCCCCTCCCGTGACATGTACTGTGTTTTCATATGTAATAAAGTCTGTTCTAGGATAAAGGCCCCATCTTATAGGCCTGGGGTTATTCTTGTCTTCTTCCACATTGGTTTAGTAGCTGTTACTTTGTGGGGTGTGCCAGTATCTGGACAGGTTAGATGTCCCTCTTCATTCTTAGGTTCTAGGACTTTTTAAAATATTCTTCAGCCAGTATTTTGGAAGGAGCCATAGGGCAGGCATCAGAAAACAAGGTCACTAGCCACATTTATAAGCTATTGGAACTGGTCCTGTCCATTCTAAATAATTTTCTACTAATATAGGTGTGTGCTGGAGACTGGGAGGTGCAGGGAGTGATGGAGGGGAGTCTTCTCCGTGGTTAGGGCGGGGATAGACTGATCTCTTTCGTGGACACTGCCGCCGTAACGAGGGTCCCACACTCGCTGTTACTCTTTCTGACAAGGACGGATTACATCTGACGACACTTTCGAATTCACGAAGGCCCCCCCAAATGTGGTCTCCCGTGGTTTTTGTATCAACCCTGAGTGGAGTGAGCACTGTCATCCTGTCCGACAGATGCGTGACTGAGGCTCAGAGAGGTCCCCTGGACTGTCAACTGCACCAGGGCAGCGGCTTCTCCTTCGCTCCACTGCGTCCCTGCGGCTGGTAAGGTGCGGACAGCGATGCGGCACGATGGTGCCGTGCTGAGCTGATGGATGAACACACGAATAGCTGAATGACAGGCAAAGGAGTCCAAGCCGCTCCTCTGGTACGGTCCAAACCCAGGCGGCCACCTGCTGCTCCTTGTCTCCAGCGAAGGGTTTGCCTTTCTGCCGCCACCTGCAGCCTGAACATGGTCACTCTCTTCCACTCGTGGGTCGCTGACCGACCCTGCAGGGCGCCGTGGGTACTAAAATCAGACGGGAACTTCTGGGATCGTTCGGGCTGCGTGAATGTGCACAGATGAACCCGCCGTGCTGCCTGCCCACCTCGGCTGTGTGTCCTTCTCCCGCAGGCTGTGACCTGGGACCACACTCCTTCCCTGGGGTGGGTTTTGTTTCTATTCTTAGTGTTCCTGTGGACCTCACATCCTAATAAGCACTGGGTGGTGATGTGCCTTTACTGCGACAAATCCGACCATATTCTTCACCATCATCAATGGCCCAGCCAGGCAGGATGCAGATATACGAGCAGCAAACATTTTGAACCCATTTGGATGGAGTAGGGGCTTCTCCCAATGCTAATGGTTACGTTACTCGGGGTCAGCAGGAACCTCCACACTAGCACAGGGTGGAATGGAAGGACCCCTTGCCAAGGTGTGGCCTGAGCTGGGGAAATGACAGAGAGAGCACATGGGGGTGGGGATGGGGGTTGGCACTGGAAATGCAGAGAGAGAAGCTGCAGGTCCTGGGATGCTGCTTACCCACAGAGGCAAACTGTCCCCTCCCCCAGGGCCTGTGTCCCCGCTGCCGGCTCTGGCAGGATGCAGGCCTGGGAGCCTTTGGTGGGCTCTAGGGCCCCCAGGAGACATGGGTGGGGCAGATAGAAGCAGGCAGCAATGCTTTGGGACTCAAAGGCACCTCAAGGGCACCTCAGGCTCCTGCACTGAACCCAACCCTGAAGACAGTGCCCAAGAAAAGGGCATCTTCTGAAGGGTGAACTTATTGGTACAAGAAGTTCTCCAGAACCCAAGTCATCTTTACTCCAGTCTTTATAAATTACCCTACCCTAGAAATAATAGAATTATGTGAAATCCCAACTCTCCTGGAAAACTCTAGGCCAGGTGACCACTTACAACGAACCATTTACATCTGCCGCTGGAGCTGACGTGACCCTCTGACGTCACTCTCAGGCCCTGTGGGTACCGGACGCCGCTCAGTGATGAAGTCTCAGGGCACGTTGCCTCATTCCCGGTGGAGAAGATGTGTATGGTCATTGTTTCTAAATGATACCTGCCTGCCTCCGTTGCCACTTTTTCTAATAAAGCGGCAAAGTAAGATGTAAGTGCAAGTGAGAAAAATACAGACCACAAAATAGGCTGAAAAAAAAGTACAGCAGAGACAGGCAGTCAGCAAAACATGCTGGGAGGAAGGGCCCGTTCCACAGACTTCCTAAAAATGGAATTACTTTACTTTGCCACGGCAGTGCACACAAAAATGATTTTCTTGCAGCCCGAGCAGTGGCAGCACAGGAGGAAATGAACCAGATCTTAGACGGGGGGTTTAACCGGGAGAAAAATGGCAAGGCTGAATTTTGCACACACGCATGCACACGCACGCACAGACATGCCAACACCTGCAGCCTGTGCTTCAAGACAGGGAGTTGCATTTGCAGCAAAAAGATGGAAAATTGATCGTTTGGGTATTTGTTTTCAGGGCTAAATGCAATGATAGTCTAGTTAAGTCTTAGCCAGACAGTGTTTTCATTCATGCAAAATGAGCCACTGGGCCCCACCACTGTATTTAGGCCCCGGCCAGCATGTGGCAGGGAAGGGAACCAGAAAACCCAGCTGCACTGTCCGTCCGAGGTGCATCAGGCTTGTACAGTTTGTTATTTAATAAAAACAGCCCTCTGCTTCTCGAATACAAAGGGTTTAGAGGAACTGCCATTTTTTAAGCCATCCTGCTCAGGGTAGGAGCACAATCGGTAACTCAGAGTGGTGGGATTATTTCAGACCCGACAGCAAACAGCGTAGTCCAGGTGCGTGCCAGGCCCGGAAGCTGTGCCAGGAGCCGGACGTGCTCAGTCACTCGTTGCACAGAGGTCCCGCGGGTAGTACGGCCGTGGCCCATTTTAGACATGAGGAGACTGAGGGCTGTGGCAGGCGCTGGGTCCCTCGGCCGGGAGCAGGGATGGACGCCGGCTCCACTGTGCACCCCACCTAGCAGGGACACCGGAACAAACTCATGAGTGGACATGGAATTACTTTGGAAATAAAACAAGTGGAAGCATCTCCGTTTTTCAACCTGAGCAAGAATGAAATTAAGGACTGTAAAGTTCATACTCGGTTTTTTAAAAAATTAAACTTTTAACATTAATTGCTCCTGAACATTTGTGAGTGCCCAGAAATCCTGACATAAAAGCTTTAATTTCTATGCAAAGCAGATACGATGATTGAGTTATAATTAAAATGGTAATTATACCCTTAATGCTCCATATTTGACTTTTCAAAAAAAAAAAAATGTTATGCTCCAAGAAAAGCTATTTAAAGATCAGAGGAATATGTTTGAAAATGAATGTATTCAAGACATTTTAAATCTTTTAAAATCAAGTTATTGATTTTTACATGCTTTCAGGTGCAGTCTAAAATATTTTCTTCATTTATTTTGGTCGATGGAAATAATAAAAAAATCATTGGGACGTGAAAAGCTTCAAGGAAGGCAATATTCTGAGGTTGATATTTAATGTGATAAATATTTGAGCTGTCAGCGACGCGGAGGAGTCCTGAGCATGAGTTGCTTCGAGCCCACGAACGGTGGGCAGGGAGGAGCCCATGGGCGGGAACCGACCCCCTTTCTTGCTTCCGAGGTGTCACACTGGGCTGGAAGGCTGCAAATATGACATTTCCTTTGATCCTTCATCGACTGTTTAGAATTAAAAAAGAACACCTAAAGCTATAAATCAAATGTCAGGGGCGGAAGTCTAGTGGAACCATGTCAATATTTCATGATGTATGGCTGGCTGGGAGCCTCGGACACACCAGCCCCGCCGACGGTGGTTCTCGGGGTGCTTTGCGCTCACTCAGCCGTGCCTGGAGCCCTGAGCAGCAGTCAATGAACTCTGAGACTGCCGAACCCTGCGTGGGGGCCTGATGGCACGCGGGACCCTGCAGACCTTCTCCACCTGCCTGTCTGCTGCAGGCCAGCTAAGCTGGTGCACGGACTCCACTGCTCCAAGCCCCCCAAGCCCCCAGACCTCCCTGCTGGAGGGTCTGTGTGCCAGTGCTGTGGGATGAAGGGCCCCTCCTCGAACTCTCTGAGGAACAGAGGAAGGGAAAGGGACTCTGGTATTTCCACCTCATAGAAGCCCTTAGGAAGCTGATTATGACCTGTGGGGAAAAGGGCAAGGCAAGTCCTTTATAAAGGACTAACAAGGGACCCTGAGTCACCAGCTCCCCAAGTTCCCACCTCACCATACTCATGGGGTTTCACAGAGTGAGGCTTCTTTTCTTCCTTCATCATGAGCTGATGTTAGAAATTGCCCCACGGAACATGCCCAGTGACTGGGATGCAGACGTAGTGATTTCGTAGTGACCACCAGTCAGCGAGGCACATGCTTTGCCAGCCCGCAGGGAATGGTGTTGGAGGCAGCACCCACACACACGAGCGTTTGGAGTGTCTACAAACCCCGAAAGGAAGTCTCTTGACCAGCACAAGCCTGTGAAAGCTTTGCAGAGCAGAAGCTGGGCCACAGCTCAGCGCCCCGGGGTGGAGCTGCCGGCAGCCTCTGCTCCGTGAGGTTCCCGCACCCACCACCTTCCCTGGACCCGGAGGCCCTGCTGTCTGCTCAGCTCACTGCCTGCCTCCTGTTTGTTTTTCTTTCTCCTGTTGACTAAAACTGAGATCGCTGGAAATGTCTGTGACTCTGTTGAGCCGGGACCCATCGCCACTACACACGCAGGGGTCACGGCTTAGAGTCCAGCAACACTGTAGGACGCGCATTTACAATTCTGCTTCAGTGCTTGGCCATGGGGGCCCAGATGGGCCCAGCAAATGCTCACACCCCACACACGCGTCGAAGTCAGGCAGAAACCCATTCTGGTCTCCTCTCGGTGAAAAGCTCAGAGGAAAGCGTGCGGGCGGTTGCACAGGTGTGCACACGGCGATCGCACACTTCACCCGGGAGCCCTGGGCTGCGCGTCAATTCTACCTCAACGGGGGAAGCAGGAGAGCGGGCACAGAGCCTGAGGGGACGTCCAGGTTCCAGTCCTGGCCTGTCACCACCACCCCCCTTCCCCTCTGAGGGTGGGAGAGCCTGGAAGGGTTGCTGCCATGGGTAAATGAGAGGATGTGTATAAAGTGCCCGCATAAACTTAACCTTAGTGCTTTTCATGATACAACAGAAACCGGTGATCCAGGGGACACCCCAGAGAGGGTGGGGTTTCAGCTGAGCTTTGAAATCTGATCAGGGTTGAAACAGAAATTCGAAGAAGTTAAGAGAAACTGCATAGCGTGACCTAGACCTGGGGTGGCCCTAGGCCACAGATGAGAGTAGTGGGCACCTCTCCCAGGGCCTGGGGCCTAGGCTCCTGAGGAAGCTACTGCTGGTTCCCAGCAAGTGCAGAAGCAGAAAGCAGACCTCGTACCCCGGTGGAGCGCTACAGCCCTGCGTCCGGCTGCAGCCTGCAGGGCGGTCTGGGGACAGCTGGGTGGGGCAGAACGGAGGTTCCTGCGTCCGTGAAGAGTGGCCACCTGGGACCCAGGAGCAGGCAAACAAGAAAGTTATTTTTCTGTTCCATTTCACCTCCAAGTTGAATTATTGATTTTAATACTTTATTTTCACCTGCGTTTGTTTGAGCGACAGATGCTCCTCGGGTAGTGCCTACGAGGAGAAATGAGATTCTGGTAATTAAGGATTCCACCCAGGTCTCGGGCCGTGGGGATTAAGCTGCTCACTGGAGTGAGCACAGAGACTCTCGGGGGATTAGGACGCGGACTCAATCACTTCTTCCCGTTCCTTAAATTACACTTCAATTCTCAGGAAGGCTTAAGACTCAGCCCATTGGTTCCAGAAAGAAGTTCATTTAACTGCACCTCCGTCATTTCGGCGCAGGGACGGTGGCTCCGGCTCCAGAGAAAGGCAGTCCCCACAGGGCCCAGGACGCGGGGATGAGTCCAGGGGACGAGAGACAGGGCTGATGGAAGGGGGAAACCAGTCCTGGCTCCTGTTCTCACTGGAGCTGCTGATTTGGCTGCGGGGGGCATCTTCTTCGGGGGGTAGGACAGGCCTTCCTGTCGGCTTCCACTCCCTTCTTAGTCAGGGAGAGGCTCCAGATGGTCCCTGCAGAAGAGCGTCTGCCCCAGGCTGAAAAGACATTGGTCGCTTCAACTCAGTCATTTTCATGGGACATCTGCCTGCTGACCCAGCGCCACCAGTAACCCGTCTGGAATGAGTCTAAGCCAAGCCCACAGCCTCTCAGAAGACGCAGTGATCAGTCTGATGCCCACGTGTGTGGGGGCCATAGAGGCACCCTGCATTTCTGGCTCAGGCCTGAGTCCCAAGGGCCCATCGGGTCTCAGGCCAGCAGCCAGGGCAAAGGTCCGTGGCGCCCCGTCCTTCCCACGAGTCCTGTCTGCTGGACCGCAGGGCAAGCGCGGGCAGCAGACTCACTTTTGGGGGTGCTGCAAGCTTGTCGCTCAGCTCAGGGTCACCCCGGCAGGTGCAGGTGCTCACAGAGGTGAAATCCTCTTCACAAGACAGACAGTCGGGCATGATTTTTTTCCCCCCTTTTCAAAAAGCTCTCCCTCAGGACCTGCTGGCCTGTTTTCAGGGAGCAGCAAGGACAGGGTCCTTGGCACATCGAAGCTGTGACCAAACACCTCAGGACCCCTCCCATTCCTGCCATGAGGGCCTGAGGTCTGGTCTACCCCCAAAGCCAGGTCCAAGTGGACGCCAGACGCAAAAGCAATGCCACCAGCAACAGTACAGAAGCCAGCAGGGTCACTCGGGCATTTGCAACTGTGGGCTGGGCGGGCACCAGCTCTGGGCCTTGCCCGCCATCCACACACTCTCCACTCTCACCGGCGCCAACGCTTCGTCTCTTTACAGAGTAGGATGTGGATGGTGGCAATATTCCCTTCAGATCACACAGCGACCAAGGCAGACCTCGGCCCACAGTGACTCGGCCCACAAGGCAGCCCCATGACTCCCCCACAGCGGGCTACGCAGTCACCTTACTTTTCATTGGCAGATCTGGAGTGTTGATGGGCCACTGGAGACAGCACTGAGTAACTGGAATATGTGTTTACACCAAAGCGTTCATTTTAGCTTTTAGGTTGAAATGTATGCCACCGCCCTTTTTGTGAGTCAAAAATATGGTCGATTCCACCTGGTTCAACTTGATGCTAAATAACTTCTACTTGAACTTCAATTTTGTTTTAATCCAAGTGGCTAAAGCTATTCATCGTTTTTATAACACTGTCTTCTCCAGAGAAAATGAGAGTCGGGGTGAAGGGGAGGTGGAAGGGGGTCTGCATGAGCACCCGCAGTGATAGGGAGCTGGCTTCACTATGGGACTCCTTCCCACCAGCTCATCTCCACCACAACCACACGCCCAGGGGTGCCCAGGGTCCCAGGCCTCAACGAAGTGCAGAAACCCTATCCATCTCCTGCCTGGAACAGTGCCTAACCCTCAATAAATACCTGTTGATAGATGAGTAAACTAATTCAGCAATGAGTCCTTTGCTTCTGTGGCCCTGAGGGTTTGGAGAGGAAGACTAGGTTGACTCTTCTCTCTTCTTCCTCTTTCTTCTTTTATTCAAGGAAAGCTACTCAAGGAGTTGCCCAGATACGCACACACAGAGAATAAGAAGGTTTTTCTCCACTGATACTTATACTCCCTAGTTTATCAGATGTCACCTGTTACACAGACAACGCCCTAGAATTAGTAAACAGTACCACCTGGGCTTGTGTCCCACCACAAAGTATCGTGGAAGCCAGAACTCATTCCACAGCGTGAACGTAAACATCTTCACATTCCTCACCCAGCGTGACAACAAAACCATGTCTTATCTTTATTTGTACCCAGTAAGTGGTATAACACTTGGTCCAGAATAGGCCCCCGGTAAACATTTCTGAATGAATGAACGAGCAACCCACACAGCAGGAAATTATAGAGGATTTGCCGAATCTAGGACTGAGAACCAGGTTAAAATGGAAGATGAAGGGTCGGAGGTAACCCAGGGAATACACAGAATTCAGACGAGAGCAAAAGCAGAAGATTGGAAATGAGATGGACCTGGAGGACAGAGGACGCCGAAGCTGGAAATCCCAGGGGGAAGGTGCCTCTGCAATCAGACCCGTGGGAACACGCCGTGTGTCTGCAGAAGGTAGAAACCGAAGGAAGACGGATGACCATCCGCATCACCAGAGGGGCAGCGAGAAGCGTAGAGGACAGTGCTCTGAAAGGGAGCAGATTCTACCTCCCACAAAACCCCCTTCACCGCCTGGTCACAACCCAGGATGACGTGCTGAATTCTACACGTGAGAAAGCAATTTTACTGAAATCCCTGTTGTTGGCATGCAGTCCCAGTATATTTCACAACTTACCAAATATTAAATCTAAGGCAGAAACAAGCAAAAAAAAAAAAAGCATCACTACAAATTGCAGCTAACGGTGCCATGGAACCTTCCATGACCACCCACAAGAGCCTTACAGACAAGACTTGCAGAATCTCTGTCCCGGGAGCAGCCCCTGGTCCACGAACCATGCCCTGTGCTTGGCAGGGCTCCTGCCACACAGGCCCGGCTGAGAAGGGTTTTTGTAATGGTCAAACCATAACCTGTACAGAGGTAGCTGTTCTATATGCAAAAATAGGACTGTCATGGAGGATTCTTCTAGAATTCGCCTTACAGTGTTTTGGCAATGCCACCACTTTTTCTTAATCAAATTAATTCCTCAGTGCCCTCAAAGTGACAGTCACCATTAATTGATCACCTGTGGGCACAGAGTTCTGAACTTCCTAGAGGCAACGGCCCAAAACATCATCCCCTCAAGTGCAAATTCCTACAACCCACTAAAAGATTATAGCGTTTACGATGGGGGGTGTCGTTTAGTCTCAAGATCCGTCAGTGAAAGAACCCAATTGTATAGAAGAATTATTGCCCATTTTGTTTTTCCCATAGGATATCTCAGTCATGGGTCTGATAGAATTTGATCTTTGCCAAGAAACTACATCTATTTGTCCTAGAAAACCACTTTCCTAACTCTTTTGCAGCTAAGGAAATAAAATGCTCCAGGAGTATATTCATTTGCTGCGCCCATCCATCCTGCTCTTTCAAAAGAGAAAAACAAAAAGAGGCGATCTGTGATGAGAGAGTTCCCCAGCCTGCTAATCTCCCACAGAAGTAAGTCGTGTGGTCAAAACTTAGTTACCTTGAAATGCACATTAAAACAAGCAATGCCGCCACACACCTGTTAGAATGGCCGTCATCCAAGACACCGACCACACTGAATGCTGACGAGGGTGTGCAGCGACAGGATGTCTCATTGCTGGTGGGAATGCAAAATGGTGCAGCCACCTCGGAAGGCAGTTGGTGGTTTTCTTTTTTTGTTTTTATCCTCATTGAGGATAATTTTGCATTTATCTTCAGATAGACCAGGAGGGAGAGTGGGAGGAAGAGAGAGAGAGAACCATCGATGTGAGAGACACACATCGACTGGTTGCCACCCACATGACCCCAACCGGGGCCAGGGACAAACTGCAGCCAAGGTACGTGCCCTTAGCAGGAACCAAACGCGGTACTCTCTGGTCTGCAGGCCGACGCTCTAACCACGGAGCAAACCAGCCAGGGCAGTTGGCAGTTTCTTACAAAACTAAACACCCTCTTACCATACAATCCAGCAATTTCACTCCTTGGTGTTTACCCAAAAGGATTTGAAAACTATGTTTACACACACAAAAATGCACATGGATGTTTATAGCAGCTTTATTGATCATTTTAAAAACTTGGAAGCAACCAAGACGTCCTTCGGCAGATAAATGGATAAACAAACTGTGGTCTAACCAGACAATGGAACATTATTCAGCTAAAAAGACATGTGCTATCCAGTCATGAAAAGACATAGAGGAACTTTAAATGCATATCACTAAGTGAACGAAGCCAGTAGGAAAAGGCTACAGACTGTGTGATTCCAACTCTTTGACATTCCGGAAAAGGCAAAATTATGGAGACAGTGAAAACATCAGTGGTTGCCAGGGGCTGAGGGAGAGGCTTGAACAGGTGGAGCACAGGGCATTGGGGGGGCAGTGAAAATACTCTGGATGATGTATAATGGTGGGTACATGTCATTATACATTTTTCCAAATCTAATGTCGACTGTGGGCCGTGGGTGACGATGACCTGTCAATGTAGGTTCACGCATGATAACAAAAGTACCATCTGATGGGATGTTGATAGTGGGGAGGTTGTGCATGTGTGGAGACCGGGGACACAGGTGAAATCGCTGTATCTTCCCCTTGGTTTTACTCTAAACCTAAAACTTCTCTGAAAAGTAAAGCCCATTTTAAAGCATCAGTTACCTGAGAGGTTGCCTAGAGCTGTCCGCGCAGAATGCAGTGACAGGAAGTAAACCACAAAGAATCCGGTAATGATTTCTCAGACTTGCCTGATCGTCCCTCCAGATTCTAATTAGTCACCCTGGCATTTAATCAGCCACACTAATGGACCCTAGGGAGGGAGGGAAGAGGGAGGGAGACGACAAGGAAAAAAAGACCTGCCTGTGTCCCTGTGAGGCCAATTTTCTTGACGATTTCATGTTAGACACCGGTATTCTATATCTGAGCGGTCTTTGTTAAATAACATATATGAGTACTCTTCTTTACCATCTGTGGGTTCTGAAACCTGTTCAACTCGAAACCCATTTAGAAAGCTACATCGCCCTCTGTTGGTGGGAGCCAGACTAATAACTTGTGCTTGGTCACTAAATTCTGTTCATTTCTATGACCATTCAAAAGTTATGTAGCTCCTGTTATCAATGTTTAATGCAATTAAATAAATAGCTCCCCATTTTTATCGCATGCCTTTACGCTCAGTACACAGAGCTTGTAAGTCCGTCGCCCTGGCGGATCCCTGTAATCGGGCTGACAGGAAGGCAGGAGGAAGTATCTGGGATCCCACACTCTCACCCAGGTGAGGGGGCTCTCCACCAAGGTCTGCCATGTCCCGAGACTGGGGCTTTGGCTTTCAATGGGGCTGACACGCTGGCCTGGGACAGGAGTGGGCACAGGGACTCGGGAGGAAGTTTTCTCCATGAGCCCTGACTTCATGGGCTTTGCCTTATACTCAACCTCTGTACCTGAGTTTTGTCTTCTTTGACGTTCTACCTACATCAAGGTGGAGAAGCAGAGCTATTACATAGGTTTCATGAGTAAGAAAAAGGGGGGCGGGGAGAGAATGTTGTCCAAAGCCACAGAGATCGTCCATGGCAGAGCTGACTCAGTTCTGTGTTTTAAACCCAAATGCCTCTTTAGCAAATATTTATTAAGGCACGAGGAATGTAAAAATGTAAAAATGAAGACAACACAATTACTGCCCTTGGGGAGGCACCTAAAATAGCATTTTGAATAAGTATTCAGTGAATGTTTATTGAATGAATGAACAAACTACACTGTGACATGTAGAAAGCTAATTTGTAAACATCAAAAGAGCGCGCTGAGGGGAATTTGTGGAAGAGGTGGCATCTGTCTGAGCCAGGCCCTCCAGGGGACAGCGAGTCCTGGGAGGAGAAGAGGGAGGAGCCCAGGGAGAGGCAGGCCTAGGCACCGAGTGGCAAAGGCAGGTCAGGGGGGCGGGGACACGATCTGACTTAAGGACCTGCCTGTGCAGGGCCAGAAGAGCCCTTGATCAAGATAGAGGGACCAGCCCTGGCCGGTTTGGCTCAGCAGTTAGAGCATCGGCCTGCGGTCCAGAGAGACCCGGGTTCGGTTCCCACTAAGGGCATGTACTTTGGTTGCAGTTTGTCCCCAGCCCTGGTTGGGTCGTGCGGGTGGCAGCCACTCGATGTGTCCCTTTCACATCAATGTTTCTCTCTCTCTTCCTCTCTCTCCCTCCCGCTCTATCTGAATAAAAAATGGAAAAATGTCCTCAGGTGAGGATAAAAAAAAAAATGATAGAGGGACCATAAGAAGCAAAAATAAAGTGCTCACATCACAGTGGACACACTAGCTAGCACTTCTCAGTAATCAAACCCTCCACACTTTTAGCACGTGGGGTTGCATCCTGCCCCCTTTTACAGACCGACTCTCACCCATCTGTCAGGTACTTTCTTCATGTCACCTAGTCTAGGGATCCTTTCCTGACCCCTCACAACCCTCCCAGATGGCCTCCCGGTATCATATCTCAGCTGCTGCTCTGCGTGCAGCCGTGGGTGACGTCTCCCCAAGCTCCCGCACGTGGGCTTTGCACAGACCACAGTACCTTCTCTGAAGTCACCTTCTCTGAAGTCTCCATCTCACACAGACACTAAAAATGTGGTGGACAGTAAACCCTGCTGTTAGCTGGAGAGAAATGCCACGCTCTGGACATGCCCCCAGGATCACCCCGAGATCTCAGGGACCCCATGGCCTTGAAGTCAGACCATTGCAAGTACCTCCCTTGGCAAAATAAAACACAGCTAGTGGTTTCCCACATGCCGTAGTCACAAAGTCACTGCGAGGAACTTTATTTTATCTTGATAAATAAATCTGTGTTATTACTGATTTAATGGCCATCTGCCCCCTACTTAATGTCTCAGAAGAAAGGTCGCTGCTCACTCTGTGTACACCTCGCACAGCGCAGGACACACAGTAGGCGCTCAGGACACGTTAGCTGAATGCATAAAGGAATGAATGACCCATTTCCTGTCATCTCAGATGTGAAGGAGAGAAGTCAGTATCCCAGAGGAAGCTGGCCCAGGAAGGGTGTCCCCGCGCCCACCACCAAGGATCTGTGGACCTTTCTAAACGTAGTGAAAACATGCCACCCACAACTCGACACAGCAGAGACCCGGAACGGTGGAGAGAAAGGTCGTGTTTGTTTGGGGATTAGCTTCCCAGGGCTGCTGTGATGAATTACACAAACAGAGCGGCCTTAAAGCAGCAGAAATCCATCCTCTCCCTGCTCTGGAGGTGGAACTGGACTCTAGGCATCGGGTTGGTCCCTCTGGGCCTTGAGGAGGGTCTGTCCAGGCCTCCCTCCGGCTCCAGGTGCTGCCAGCCACACTGGTCTTGGCTTGTAGATGCCTGGCTCTGGTCTCTGCCAAGGTCGTCACACGTGTGACATCTCCCTTGTGTGTCTGTGTCTGCAAGAGGTTCCGGGCAGATCAAGGACGAGGGTGTGGCCGCAGGGTGAAGGCAGCACACAGCAGGGGTATCTGAGCGCTGCTTTGAGGAGTTGGCAGGCCGGGAGCCCCTCACAGCACAAGACCCCTGGGGGGAGGGAGGACTTGGGGAGGGGGCTACATGTTGAAGTGAGGTCACTCAGCTGTCTGGTGGAGGGATCTCTGGGTCAGAGAAAGCTCCAAAGGACCCTAGCAGCTTGGAACCTATCTCATCAATGGGTAAAGCTATCGGTTAGGATTTGTGGGGCATGCAAACTGGCCATTTCTAAATGGTTAAACATCTACTTGTTTGGGCTAGTTTTGAATTGTTGAATGTGTAAAATGTTGAGTTTGACACTGGTGGGCTGTTGAGTGAATGAGTTTCAGCCTGTGGTTAAAAAAAAACACCCAGGGGCCACAATTCTCAAACAAGGCTACACTCTGAGGTTCCCGAGAGATGAATTTGAGGGGAAACGATTTGCCCCAGGACGGTTTGTTCGTTCACATGGGTAGTTTGTGAGGGGGGAAGAGAGACAACCACGAAAGATACACTAACAGACTAGTGGAGAGACTGCCATTGGAGAAGACAGCCGGTCACTGGGACGGGAGCGTGCTTTTCCGATGAGAAGGGAGGAGGGGGTGGGAAGAGGCAGCCCTGATGTGGAAACGCGGGCACTGAAACACGAGGGAAAGCGCCTTTCAGGGAAGGAGGCGCTGAGGCCATTCGCTGAGGATGAGAAGAACCACTAGGTCGAGAGGGTGGGGGAGAGGAAACAGTTTGGGGCAGATGTCCCAGAAAATCCAGCAGGGCCGTTAGATCGGAATTGAGTCCGTCAGAATCGGAAAAGCTTGTCGAATGCAGTCATGTCATCTGAGAGATGACAGAACTGACGCCCAAAGACCTGACTGACTTGCAAAGTCAGCCCCGAGGATGGCAAAATGATCCTCGAAGGACACTAGGGCCCCATTGAGGGCAGGGGTCCTGGATTGGAGGGGCCACGCGTCCTGGGGTCGTGACTTCTCCAATTCGGCTTTTCCGTTGGAAGTGGAGGTGGCTGGGCTGCCTCGTCTCCAGCAACGTGTTTCGTGGCTGTTAAATACTGAGACTGGAAAGCGATGAGCGTAGACAGTCCCAGGCGCGCTGGTGACAGCTGTCTTGACCACCCTCTTATTTTCTCTCTTCTGCCTCCTTCCCCTCCGCCTACCCAACACTCACAACCCCAGCTGTGACCCCCTGCTTCCCCAGACCTGTCACTCTGTCCATCCTCCCGGCAATCGGGGTCTCAATCCGGGGCTGTTGAAAAGGCATCGGGCGTACCAAGCCTTACAGAAATGCCCAAAGCCAGTGCTGTTTCAGCATTTCCTCTGATAATGGTGTGGCAAGAAGGCTAAAAGTGTGAATATCTACTACAGAGCAGAGCCAGCCATGGGGGCAGGAAATACTCAGCTCAGCCTTTCCGGAGCCTGTGCATTATTCCACACTCTGTACCAATTAAGCCTGTTGAGATAGATCAGATTACAAAACAGGATATATTTGCTTCCTCCTCCCTCCTCCAAGGAAGGAACTTCCTGTCCTGTCCTACTAATATTAGTCTTGTACATAGACCAGCAGGATTTCAGGGAACTGACAGACCAAGATCTAAAATTCATCTGACCAACTGGACTGGACTCCTGCACATCTGTCTTCATCACAATGAGACCGTGTCTCAGGCACCTGCTCACACAGAATAAGACGCTTGTGAGCAGAGCTGATCCCAAACCACAGGAAAGCACACCCACCAAGCCCAGCCCAGATCAGTCTGCATCAGCCACAACTACAGACCCCTCAGTAACTAATAAATGCTTATTGATTAAGCCACTGAGTTTGGGATGGTTTGCTGCACAGAAAGCACACCATGTATAAAGCCATTTTGCTACTAAAACCTGTGACTTTACAGTTTTAACGAAGCTGTAGTTCTCCCATAATAAATACTAGAGACTATTTCTCTGAAAAAATACTTTGAAATAACAAATAAAAGAAAATCACTTATTATTATTGCTCCATATTTTAGATTTAGATCATTATAAAAACCAAAAAGTCTTGCCGAGTCCCTTCACATACTCTGCTATTTCGTACCTGTCAATGAACCAGGGTTTTAGAGACAGAACCAGGCCCCTCAGTACACTTAGCAGGTGGAGAAACAGGCCCAGAGCACGTCAAGGCTCCAGACGAGCTCTCTGAGTCACATCCAGGATCTCTGCTATTGTCCCCAACGCTTTCTAATGAAATTGTGCGGCTCCGACTTTGGGTTACCTAAACGGCTTTAAAAGACCAAAAAGTACACATCAGTGCATTTCAACACATTTCCGACTGGTGTCGAAATGACATGTAATCCCTACACGTTCTGTAGCACACTTGAAGGTCATTCCTGGGTTTTTCGCTCCTCTGACTTTCCTCACTCCATGTCACCTTCACGCTCCCAGCCCCCATCAATCAGCCGGCCAACGTTTATGAATGTCGCTGTTTGGAGCTCTGTACTAAATATGATGGCGTGATCCCAAACAGAAAGGCGTTGTGCTGGCCATCGGGGACCCGGGAGTTGAAACAGCTGAAACAAGGTGAACACCCGTAATGAAGACGCTCACACTGCTTTCACGCGAAGAGAATGTAACTTTCCAGCTAAGAGCAGCTGTTTAGCTCCATCAGTGATGCTCCGCTCTGGCTGCACGTTGAAATCTGTTTTTTATAATGAAGGTGTCCTGGCCTCTCCACCAGGCATTCTATTATAATTGGTCTAGGTTAGGGCCCCCGCACGGGGATGTTTTTAAATCTCCCCAAAAGAATATAATATGCAGACAGGGCTGAGAACCAGCACTTTCTGCTGCGGTGCAGACATGGGTTGGAATTGGGTCAGGCTAATGAGGGCTGGTTTGCACGGTCGAGGTGAAACTTGACCAAGTGAAGGATATGATTTCACTAGAATCCCATCAAAGATATTATAATGAGTTCAGCAAAGCTTTGAAATGGGAAGCGAGAGAAAGACAAGAAAGCTCCATCTCATGTTACCAACGTGAGGCCCTGATGTAAAAGGAGGAAGCAGCTAGAGGAAGAGCTCACAAGGGAAAGCCTCAGTTTCCCCAGGGGTAACAGAATGTCAGTCCTACATGCTCATCTCTCCAGAAAGCCAAGGGCCTCATCAGCCATGTTTGCAAGTGGTGGGGTCCTCCCAGACTCTGCAAGCCCCTGGTACTCATTCCGGTAACGAGGGGACCAAAGACATCACTCCGGCCAGCTCCTGTTGCCGACTCGATTTTTCCCGGGGCCCTGTTCTTGCACACACTGCCAGTGACACATTTCCGCATGCCTGCCTCCATGGACTTCAGAGGTGAGACCTCCCACGACGACACCACAGGAACCCTCGGGTCGAGACGCACGGCAACACGCCTCACTGATCACATCAGCAATAGTGCATCGTCAAGGGTTGGAAAGTGACATTTTTCCTCATCTCGGATAATCCAGTTTTGCAGCATCTGGGGCTGATTTTCAGCACCTTCCCTCACCTCACCGTCCACCTGGTGGAATTCTCATTCGGGTGAGACGGTCTTTAGCATGCACTCCAAGGGTTTTTTCTTTGTTTGCACGTCCCTTTCCAGACAACCGCCAGCCTCCCGTGCCCCCAACCCTGCCTAAACCACAGATGCCGTCTTTTGTTTTGCATTTATGTTGCGAGAAAGACATTGCCCTGCTGACATTCCGCGAAGCATCAGTGAGTCAAGTCTGTTATCCAGGCTGCAGTGCCATCTGGACTTCCTGCTGAAAAGGTTGGACATGGTTTTAGGCAAGATTTTTATCAGATCTGAGAGGGGGGAAAAAGTCTTGAATGCATTACCATCTTCCAAGGTTGATGTCAGATTTTTTTCCCCCTTGTCAGTTGCAAAACAAAGCATAAAAGATGACAAACCAACACCAAAGGAGCCAGAATAAAGATACACATCTCCAGAGGAAGCTTTGTCAACGGCAACGGAGTATAAACAAAAAAATAAATTAGTTTTGGTTTTATCAGGAGCGGGACAGACTTCCATTGGTATAACAATTTGTCTGGCATTTCCACGCCTTTGAGGGAGAGCTCAGAAAATGTGGAAGGAAAATCCGAGAGGTGCTCAGGACAAAGGCAAGATTTGCTTTCCAAAACCTATTAACAGTGTTTAAAATGCACACAAGAAAAAAAGCAGAGGGGAAGGGAACCAAACAGGCCTCATGAAAAGAAAAATTGCTTTGAAATCTCTCTCCACCCCCCCCCCCCCCGAATGAGATATAGACTTTTCTAAAAAGGTTCAACTTTTCAAAGAGTGTTGGTATCTTAGCAACATACTTGCTACCACCAGGCTTTGGGTCCCCCCCCCCCCCAGTTACTGAAAGAAAGCCAGAAGGAGTTCTTATGTCAGGAGCGTCCCCCTTCACAAGAAGCCTCATTGGAGAACAGGCTGCCCTGGCGGCCTGGGCCTTGGTATCAGCCCTCCTTCCCGAGGCCGTGGGTGGCAGGCACTCTGTAAGTGGTTGATGATGCATGACTGCCCCGAACCCCAAACCACGGGCCTGAGTGACCTCCTCCCAGAAAGCATGAAACCCGTGAGGAAACGGTGCATTGTGTACCGAGAAGCAGCCACAGGACCCGGCGAGGGTCCCTCGGCACGGTCTCGAGACTGATGAGCCACCTTCATGGTGTGAACGAAACAACTACTAATTGTAGGGGGAAAAAACCACTGAGTCTCTAATTGTATAATGATTTGGGAAGTGTCTTCATAGAGAAGGACCAGAGCTTGGCCTCAGACCAAGGACATTTTGTCTAATTAAGGGTTTAAATAGGTTTTACAGTGGAGTGATGGTTATTGATCCTGAAAAAGTAATTTATGTAATGTTTTCCATTTTTTTTCTAAACATTTCACTTGGACAAGCGTCTCTTTTGTGTCTACTCTGCTCCTATGCTCTGTGGCTGACACCAAAGGCTCCTGACCCTCCAGCTTCTCTTAACTTGGCTGGAATTCCTGTTGGACAGATTAGAAATTGCAGGACAGGCCACGCACATTCGTGTAAAGCCAGACGTGGTCACGTTTCCACCGTGAAGCAGACGGGCAGTGCTCTGGGCCCTGGAAGGAAGCGACAATGTCCCGGAGGAGGCAGGCCTCTGAGGACAAGGACATCACAGGAGTAAAGGGTCAGAGCTGAGCCCTGGCAGCAACCTGGGGCCCAGGCAGCGGCTCTGGGTGAGGACAGACCCTGTCTGAGGGCACTGGGTGAGGACAGACCCTGTCTGAGGGCCCGGGCAGCGGCTCTGGGTGAGGACAGACCCTGTCTGAGGGCACTGGGTGAGGACAGACCCTGTCTGAGGGCCCGGGGCAGCGGCACTGAGTGAGGACAGACCCTGTCTGAGGGCCGGGGCAGCGGCTCTGGGTGAGGACAGACCCTGTCTGAGGGCACTGGGTGAGGACAGACCCCGTCTGAGGGCCCGGGGCAGCGGCTCTGGGTGAGGACAGACCCCGTCTGAGGGCCCGGGCAGCGGCTCTGGGTGAGGACAGACCCTGTCTGAGGGCCCGGGGCAGCGGCTCTGGGTGAGGACAGACCCCGTCTGAGGGCCCGGGCAGCGGCTCTGGGTGAGGACAGACCCCGTCTGAGGGCCCGGGCAGCGGCTCTGGGTGAGGACAGACCCTGTCTGAGGGCCCGGGGCAGTTGTTCTGGGTGAGGACAGACCCTGTCTGAGGGCCCGGGCAGTGGCTCTGGGTGAGGACAGACCCTGTCTGAGGGCCCGGGCAGCGGCTCTGGGTGAGGACAGACCCTGTCTGAGGGCACTGGGTGAGGACAGACCCTGTCTAAGGGCCCGGGCAGTGGCTCTGGGGCGGTCTTGCTAGAATGGCACTGCCAGCGGCACAAGGGACAGAAAACTCCTTCACGGGAAGCCTGTTGGGTTGATGATGGGAACAGAAAGTGTGGGTGGAGGACATGGCATGGGTGTATTTCCTGTGACCCGGCTGTGCGCTGGCACTCGGCCAGTTGTCATGGTAACCCGGTACTGGGGCCCACCCCCTCCTGAACTTGTTTCACCTGGAGGCTCCCTCCCCGCCACCAGCCCTGTGCCTTAGAAGTGAAATGACCTTACCTCACGACTTAGATATTGCAGCGAACTGTCCCCATGTGAGATGCAGGTCTGGGGCAGGAGCGGTTCGGGGTGGGCTAAGAGAAGGGCAGGCCAGGAAGGGGGGAGCATGCTGGGAAAGCTCTGGGCTCATGGAGCAGCCTCTGCCCCCCAGGAGCCCAGCTCGAGTTCTGTGGTCAGGTCCTTGGGGAACAGGCACAGGCTGTGGGCGAGGAGCACAGGAGCTAAGTGGGTGGTTGCGCTGTGGTTGAATGATGTGTGACACGGGCCCTTGTGGCCGTGTGCCAACAGGACCTGCAGGGCTCACACCTGCACCCTGGCGGTGGAGTGGTGGAGTGCTGGGCAGGGGACACTGACCGTGGTCCAGTGTCACCCAGCCGGACAGACAGTGACGCAGGGGCCCGGCGAGGCGCCGCTCCACACTTCCCCAGAGCAGCTAACAAGTCCATCTGTGCTGCTCAGAGCGCCTGGGAGACCTGGTGACATCATTTGTCACAAGGGTGCTTTATTCTCTCTCCAACTCCAAAAGACATTCATCAGTGCATGTGAGGAAGTCAGGGAAAGTGAACTAGAAATAGAAAAACAACTCCCCTTTTATCACAGATAAAAGGCCTTTGTGAGGATTTTAAATCCAATTCTGTTTCAGAGTCCAGGTGTCTCTGGCCAGAGTTGCCAGCCCTGACGGCTGCCGACCCGCTGAGCTTTGCTAAGGGAGGGAAAGCACATCCGTTCTCTGTGGCCACAAGCCCAGCAGAGCAGGGACGTGCCCCTGAGGCTGTCACAGGAGAGGTCACGGGAGCATTAGGAGGTCACTTCCTCTGTCTCCCACTTCCAGACCAGTGAGACACATGCCTATGCAGACTTAAAACTCAAGTCCACTTAGCACCTGCACCTACAGCTGCATAGTGCTCTTGAGGGTGTTGACCAGATCCAAGTCTAGAGGAAGTCCATGGACACACAAAGAAAATGCCTCTGCATCTTCTTATTCTGCATTTATAGCAGAGGAGGGCTGGACAGAAATGTCCAGTTCTAAGGGCTAAGCAGTGCTTTCCGCACAGCCTGGCAGACTTGGGCACGAGCTGTGTGACACTGTTCCATCTCCCATCTCAGGGCACAGGAGGACCTACTCCCATCACCTCTCAGCCTTCTCTTCCCCCAAACAAACACCCTGCTCCTTGGCCATCATGGCTGCTCCCCCACCCCAGACCCCTTCCACCTTTAGACTTAAATCTAATAAAAACCTATTTACTTGTACCATATTATCTCATGCTTCCACCAGAATACAACCAACGGAGTCACTTTGATTTCATATTTGTTCTAAACAAACGCGAAATAGGACCCGACTAAAAGAGACTATGTCCACTGCTTCATTGTGATGCTTATTTCTTCTGATGTTTATCGAGTTCCATGACCTGGCAAGCCCCTTGCCAAGGCCAAGAGTCCAGAGACGAATTTGAAGCCTTCCAGAAGCTTTCACACCAATGGGCCTGTCGGATACGTAAACAAACTATCCAAATAGATTGCAGGAAAGCCCTCGGGGTTTTTCCATAGGTAATCAGATCAACTACAAACAGGTATTTTTACTTTTTCCTTTTAGATTTGAATGGCTTTGTTTCTCTTACATGATTGGTCTGCCGAGACTTTCAGTACTATGTTGAGTAGGAGTGGCTGGAGTGGGCACCCTCGTGTGTGCATTGTATCTCGGGGAAAGAGAGAGAGAGAGAGAGAGAGAGAGAGAGAGAGAGAAGAAGAAGAAGAAGAAGAGGAAGAGGAAGAGGAAGAGGAAGAGGAAGAGGAAGAGGAAGAGGAAGAGGAAGAAGAAGAAGAAGAAGAAGAAGAAGAAGAAGAAGAAGAAGAAGAAGAAGAGAAGGAAGGAAGGAAGGAAGGAAGGAAGGAAGGAAGGAAGGAAGGAAGGAAGGAAGGAAGGAAGTCAATCGATGTTCTCTCTCATCGATGTTTCTATCTCCTCTCCCTCTCACTTCCTCTCTAAAATCAATAAAGAAAAAATATTTTTTTAAAAGAATTAGTATCAATTTTTTGAATGTTTGGTAGAATTCACCAATGAAGCCATCTTCTACTGAGCCTCTTGGTTGAGATTTTTTTTAACATTTTTTTTAAATTGAGATATAGTTGAGAGTTTGTAAATTACTGATTCATTCTCTTCACTTGTTATTGTTATATTCATTCATTCAATTTCTTCTTATTTAAGTTTTGGTGGGTTGTAGGTTTCTAGGAATTTATTCATTTTTCACCAGATTATTCAATTTTTTGGCATATAATTGTTCATAATAGTCCTTATGATCCTTTTTACTTCTGAGGCATCATTGTAATGCCTCCTCTTTCATTCCTAATTTTATTTATTTGAGTCTCCTCTTTTACCTCAGTTAGTCTAGCTAAGAATTTGTTAATTTTATCTTTTTTTAAGTAATATTTTTACTTTTTGTTATTTTTCTATTCTCTGGTCCGTAGGCCAACACTCCAACCACTGAGCCAAACCAGCCAGTTATTTTTCTATTCTCTATCTGATTTATTTCTGCTCCAATCTATTATTTTCTTCCTTCTGCTAACTTTTTCTAGTTGCTTAAGCTGTAGTTAAGTTATATTTTTGAGATCGATTTCAATGTTGACCTGTATTGCTATAAACTCCCCACTTATTGGTAGATTTTCGATAGCGTGTACCATGTCACCAGAATTTTTTGGATATTGTGTTCTGAGCATGTTTAAGGTAAGCTAGGCTATGCTATGATGCTTGGCAGGTTAGGTGTATTAAATGCATTTTTGACTTACAGTATTTTCCATTTACAATGGGTTTATCAGAAAATAACCCATCATAAGCCAAGGAGGATCTGTATATTGTGTCTCTATGTAGACCACTTTGTGTCAACTTATTTTGGATTCTTTGGCTTCTTTGGTGGGGGGGCTTCCGATGAAAACTGGAAGACCTACTAAACAAATTCAAAAAGAGCTGTAAGCACTTCTTTGGCTTCTTGAATCTGTATGTCTATTTCCTTCCCCAGATTTAAGAAGTTTTTTGTCATCATATCTTTAAATACACTTTCTGCCTCCTTTTCTTGCTCTGCTTCTTCTGGATTCCCATAATGCGTATATTTGCTCCACTGATGGTATTCCATACACCTCAGAGGCTTTCTTTACTCTTTCTCATTCTTTTTTCTTTTTTCCTCCTCTAACAGAATAACTTACAAAAACTTTTCTTTGAATTTACAAATTCTTTCTTCTGCTTGACCAGGTCTGTTGTTGAAGTTCTCTCTCTTTTTTTTTTTTTTTTTTTTTCATTACATTCATTGTATTCTTCAGCTCCAGAATGTCTGTTTGGCTCTATTTTATTATTTCTATCTTTGTTAAACTCCTCATTTTGTTCATGTCTTCTTTCCCTGATTTCATTGTCTATCTGTTCTCATAGCTCACTGAACTTTCTTAAAACAATTATTTTGAATTTTTCGTCAGGAAATTCATGGATCTCCATTTCTTTGGGGTTTGTTACTAGAAATTCATTGGGTTCCTTTGGTCATGTCACGTTTCCCTGATGTTTTGTGTTCTTTATAGCCTTGCATTGATGTCTGTGTATAGTCACCTTTCCAGATGCTAAGGGCTGTCTGTGGTGGAGGAAGGCCTTCACTGGCCAGTGGGTGCAAGGGTGCCAGTTAGGGGCATGCACTGTGGTGCCACATTTGGCGCAGGTCCCAGGGAATGTGACAGCACTTGGTCCAGATCACATGTGGGTGCAGCACTGTGAGTCTAGGACATGGGGAGGCAATGACTTTCTTGTTTGTGAAAGTTCAGCTGAAAGAACAGGAATTTTCTGGGCCATCTCTCTCCTATTTGCTGAGTACAGGTAAATAGAGCTGGAACGGATTGCTCTGGTCTCAGATCTCTTTGTGAGCTTGAGGAAATACTCGACGATGGCCTAGCCCTGGCTTTAGTCAGTGCAATGTCTCAGATGTATTGTTTGGAATTATTTAGCAATTTTTATCTACTTCATTTTTTCTCTCTGGAGCTTATTTTCAGATTTAAAAAAAAAAGGCAGATTGAGAGCCAAAGACATGAGACAAGGGGGTCTGAGAGTTTATCTTTCATGGCATTCAGAAGCGAGTGTGACAGGGACTTCAATAGTAATGTTGCAAAACAGATATTAGCATTCTTTACTATTTAGGCAATAACTTTAAAACTTCTCTTAAATTTAACGAAAGCCAGGAACATAAATATTACATATTTTATAGAAGAACAGCTTTTTCCTTTGGGAATCTTTTTCTCTTTGATACACTGTAATGGTTCTTCTTGTTTACGTCTTTTTAAATCCAGATGAACTCAAACAACCATGAATCAAACCCAAACAAAGGGCCTCATCTGTTAGCATCCTCCTATTAGCACACTAATGAGAATTTAAAGATTCTAATTAAACCCAGACGCAAAATATCTTCCTGAGTACCTCAGAAAGCCCCAGTTTAACAAAAACAGAAATATTACATTCTTCTAATGTGGCTTTAGTTTATTTTCTACATTTTTATTGTATTCCAATTTGAAGTTGATTGTTAAAGCAGTAACTACTGCTCCTGTATGTAAGTAGATTTGTGGATGCCTAACAATTTAGGTAATTGTGAATAACTATAAATTTACTTAATCAGTCGGTAGGTAGGTATACAGATGTCTCTACACATAATCCTCAACTCTCAACGATTCAAGGTAATGAGCATGGGATCTCTTACTTAGGCTTTCCTGAAATGTCCAGTTAGTAAAAGGCCTTTGGAAGTCACTTCTGACATTGTTGGACAAGAGCCCAGATGTTAAACTGGAATTCACACATCTGGATTTGAATTCTAACCCTACTACCAACTGGCTGAGTCGGCTGTAACAAGTCAGCTTCTCTTTCTCTGCCTTGGTGGTCTCATCACAAAATGCTCACGCCCCTGGCGCCTGGTCCCCAGGGAGCAGCCCCGGAGCAGCAGGGCCGATGGTTCCTTCCCTTCCCTCCTGCCAGCGGGAAGGGGCCTCCACCCGCACTGCTCCGGGTAACCCGCCCCCTTTGGCCTCTAGTCGGTCTCCACTGGAGGTGCTCAAGGGCTGGGCAATGCTGGGCTACTTCACAAAATAAATAGCAAAAAAAACAGAGGATATGATCCATTTTTCAAGCATGGGGGGAAAGAAAAAGAAGTCCGCTCCTGATATTGCTAAACCTTTGTCACCAATAGCACGATACATTCACGTGAATGTGCCCAACCTTTTTATTTTATTTAAAAAATTTTTTTCTTCATTTGCCCTGTTTCTTTAATGTAACTAATCATGTAGAATTTTAAAATGTCAACAATACAAGATGTAAAATGCTTTCATGCCCTGGCCAGTTTGGCTGAGCTGTTAGAGCATCAGCCCTTAGACCGAAGGGTCTTGGGTTCAATTCCCAGTCAAGGGCTCATGCCTAGGTTGCAGGCTCAATGCCTGGTCCTGGTTGAGGTCATATGGGAGGCAGCCAATCAATGTGTCTCTCTCACATAGATGTTTCTCTCTCCTCCTCCCTCCCTTTCACTCGACCTAAAAATATCAGTGGGCCCAGCTGGTGTGGCTGAGCGTCGACCCATGAACCAAGAGGTCACCAGTTTGGTTCCCAGTCAGGGCACATGCCCAGGTTGTGGGCCCAATCCCCAGTGGGGAGCATGCAGGAGGCAGCCAGTTGATGTTCTCTCTCATTGATGTTTCTATCTCTCCCTCTCTCTTCCTCTCTCTAAAAATCAATAAAGAAAAAAAAATTTAAATATCAATGGAAAGAAATATCCTCAGGTGAGGATTAACCAAAAATAAATAGATAAATAAATAAATATGCTTTCATGTCTCTAAATTTGGAATTTATGAATGTGACCAACCCCAGCCCTGTCTATTAAAATCCATCCCACATACACATTTAGTGACCTTTTTGGTCCACAGGCAAAGAACTCTCTTGTTCAGCAAACGACCCACCGTTTAGAGCCCAGACCTAGGGGAGCAGAAGTGGACCTTCCCTGTCCTGCTCCCTGAGTGGCTCCACAGGCTTCAGCATGTTCAGAGGTAGGAGTGAGGACAGTGGTCTTCTTCTCAGAGGTCACACTTGCTGAGTGGGGTGAGGTGTGCACAGGCCAAGGAGAGAGAAGCGGGGCCAGCCGTGGCGCTGGCAGAGGACGCAGGATGCCAGCCTCTGGAGGACGGGCTGACTGGGAGAAGATACCAGATAACTTTCACCACATGTGCAGCTCACAGCTCTTGCAAGGAGAAGTCAGTCCTTCCACTTTTCTGACCCCAAGAGCAGTGAGTGTAACTACCGGACTGCCTGTCAAGATCGACCTGGTCATCCTGAACATGGCTGGCTTTCCTCCCTTGGTGGTTTTGCAGACAGAGCCCCCCAACCACCACCACCACCACCACCACCACCACCACCACCACCACCACCACCAATGCTCCCTCCTTCAGGTCCTCTTCAGGTTTTAGACAATGTTAAAGAAAAAAATATGCAGCTCTGGCCAGTTTTGCTCAACGGTTAGAGCATCGGCCTGTGGTCTGGAGAGACCCGGGTTCGGTTCCCACTAAGGGCATGTACCTCAGTTGCAGTTTGTCCCCAGCCCTGGTTGGGTCATGCGGGAGGCAGCCACTCGATGTGTTCCTTTCACATCAATGTTTCTCTCTCTCTCTCCTTCCCACTCTCTCTGCACAAAAAACGGAAAAATGTCCTCAGAATAATGTCCTTGGGTGAGGATAAAAAAGAAAAAATATGCAATGATACTTGTTAAAGCACAGTAAGAAAGAATTTTTTCAAGGGGCGTACCATAGTGGTAGGCAAAGGAATTTGCAGGGGGAGAGACTAGTCTCAACACCGAGTGCAGCACAGGAAGTGAGGGTTTACGAGGAGGAGCAGGTGGGGTTGGTGGAGGAAAATTCACTAAGAGGAAACGTCAGGAGTATGGGGGATTCTGGCTACACCGGCCTCCCAGGACTCCTGCTGAAGACAGGCCATGTGATCAGACATCAGCTGCGGGTGGTCAAGGATGAGGAGTTCGATCAGGTATCGAAGGTGGAGGCTGGACTGTTGCTAAAACTGGACGATGCAAGAGAAACACGAAAAGCCCAAAAGACAGGCCTGGCTGAAAACAGCTCAAGGGAGCCTGAGTAGAGTTGGGTCAGTTAGAGAATCTTTGTCCCAGTGGGTTTCAAGCCTCAGAGCACATTGCATTCACCAGGGCCACGTGCGGGACATGCCAGGGCAGGTGCACTACCCGAAACCGATCCAGGGGTCCGGGAAGGGGCCTGTGGACCCAAAAACGGGTGGCTCTTCCGCCAGGAGCAGTCATCCGCCTCCCCCAGGAAGTCCTTCTCCAATCGCCAGGCATCATTTGTCCCCAAAATTACTGCAGTGAAGGCAATCACATCACTCGCATTTGTATAAGAGGCAGAATTTCCAACGTCGCACCTAGCATCTCCACGACTGCACTTGTGTTCATTAGGCTGACAGGGCTCATTGTGGTCCGAGAACATGTCATTCCTGGGGCACCCACTGTCCTTCGCCTCAGCAGCGTGACTCTTGGGGTCTCCGGTGGTTTAGCCTGTGCCCTGGGGTCTGACCGGACGTGTGTGTCCCTGGAGAGGAGGTTTACTTCTCGCAGCCTCGGCGTGTCCATCTGTGGAATCGAGGAAGGGCCTCCCAGGGCGGCGGCGTGGGCTAGGGAAGCGAGGCGCACGAGGCGGCGGGCGCTTGACGAGCAGTCGGCCCTGGAGAAACGTCGGCCGCCATCTATCACGCAATGTGCCGTGGCTCCCAGCCCTGTTACGGGCTTTTTATATAGAGGACCTTGTCTTTTCATCTCCGTATTTCATTAGTGTCTTGCTCTATCAATTTTGATGGATTCTTTTCCCCAGGGGATGGGTGTAATGGTGGAATAGAAGTGGAAATGCTTGAGAAACAGCCTCCACTCTGGCTTCTCCCCAGGCCACCGTGGACACAGCCGAGCTTCCCACAGGAAGGGGTCCGACAGCACGTGTCTGTGCCGCTCCAGCCCCAGAGGCCGTGCACACGGCGGCGCACTGGGTGCGCGTGCTGACGTTGCAACTGCGAGGCGGAGAACACGGGACGCTCGTCCTCGGGCGTGATGAGGGTGGTGTTCATGTCAACAGTCAGAAATAATGTGGCTGGAGGGTGAGATCAGAGAGGACAGAACCCAAAGTCAGAAAACCACATATAGAAACCCAAGTAGCCAGCAGCATGGCTCAGCAGGAATGTAGACATGATTTATTTAATGCTCGAACACATCATTGCCAAAAATACTGTCTTCCAAGTTTAAAAAACAGCAAATTTAAAGTTGGTAAAAGATCAAGCAAGTAGTTTAACCAGCGAGCATTTCCTCACCCAAAGTTGCCAATGTTTTCACTAAAATGACTACATGCGGCAGTTGACATGTGATTTCTCTTTAAGATCCCAGATATACACAGTTTCTGTGCCTGGGGTACGGATTAAACTTACACACGCAGCTTTCTGAGTTCCTCCTATTTGAGTTCTTATACTGAGCACTGGACTGGGAGAGCGGCCGTCGGGCGAGATCAGAGTTGGCTAGCAGGCTGGTGGGAAAACCAAGGAGAGCATCCGCAGCACAGAAACACCTGCCGTACACACCCCTGAACAGAGCACAGCTGCCTGATGGTGTCCAAATGTACCCTTTAAACAGCTCACTCCTGAAAACTTTCATTTCACTCATGATATAAAATAAGCGGGAAGTGTTTCTACATTGTTTCTAAGAAACTGTTTGCACAAGTTTGGACGGTAACAAAGACAACAGTAACCATTTGAGTACCAGATACCGAGTGCACAGTGCTGGGTTGGTTGGCATGTCATCCCATGCACTGAAGGGTCTGAGGCTTGATTCCCAGTCAGGGCACATAACTGGGTTGTGGGTTCAGTCCCCCATCAGGGCACATACAGGAGGCAACTGATCAATGTTTCTCTCTCACTCTCTCCCTCTCCCTCTCCCTTCCTCTCTCTCTCAAATCAATAAAAGACATCCTCAGGTGAGGATTTTTAAAAAAAACATTTTTTAAAAAAACAACAGCACTGGGTGCCATATCAAGCACCTTATATCCACTTCTCATTTCACTTATAAGAGTCCTATGATGTAGGCGTGACTCCTATTGTAGAGATGAGGAAACTGAAGCCTAAATAACGCTCGTGTCATACTGCTGTCAGTAGCAACACCAGAATTTGAATCTGGGACAGAATGCCTTCAGAGCACCTGGTTTTAAGCCCTCAGCCGAATAACTCCTCATGGTCTTAACTCCTCATTAGGCACTTTTGCTATATAACAAACCACACTGAAACACCGTGGCTAAAAAAACATCATTCCTTTTGTTCACGTGTCTGCCATTTGCACAGGCTTAGCAAGATGGCACCCCTTGCTCCACATGGCCCTGGGTGGGCGGCGTGGCAGCATAGCAGGGGGCCACGGACCCCTCCCCAGAGGGCTGCTCCCCTGCCGAAAGCTGGTCCTGGCTGCTGGTTGGGTTCCAGAAGGAGCACCCAGGAATAAGACATAGGTACACGGCATTTATGACTCTCAGACGTCACTGGCCAGCATTCTTCCTTGCTCTGTGGTCTCCAAGGAGAGGGCGCAGAGCCGATCGCTGAACGGGGACCTATGGAGGTCGCTAGTGAGACGAGCAGTGAGCAGGTGAGGTTGGTGCGGCCATCGTTGGGAAATGCCATCTGCCAAAGTGCCTCCAAGCCTCCGAGATCCACCGCACATCCCGGCGAAACCCCAGAGCTGAGACAGCCACAGAAAGACCTCGGAGGAGGCTCCTGCTGCTCCCTGCTTGTCACAGTGCCGTCAATGTTCCAGCCACAGGTCTGCTCGAGCCACCAACCCCTGGCTCCAGCACCTTCGCTGACATAGCTCCCTGTCGCCGGGAAGAAGGCCCTTCCAACTCTGTCTGCACCTCCTGCTACGGTCTCTGTGAGTGTGGCTGCTTCTGGGGACACTGCGGCCTCTCCCACTGTAAAGAGAACACGGTATCCAGAAATGTTCGGCGGAATGCTGTAGGTCTCTGCCGAGAATCAGAATCACAGACTTCAGAGGTAATCATTATGGTGCCTCTCTTACACACGAGGAAACCCACAGCTCAGAGACGCCAACTGCCCGTTGGCAGCTGCACAGTTGGGAGGAGATCGTAACAGAACTCAAGCCCGATTCTTCTGATTCCAAGTGCGGAGCTTTTTCCACGGTGCCGTGGCTGCAATTCAGAGTTTTCCTCTTTCACGCCTTCCTCCAAATGTGTTATTGGCCTCTGGGTAATTTGAGGCATAGAATAATTGAAGGGTCGGATCATTTGAATTGTGTGATTGGACACTGGTTTTCTCCAGTCCCTGACTTTGAAATTAATGAGGCTTTATTGCCATTGTCAGCAATCAGGAGCCACAACCAAGACCTAGAGATGGCCTTCTCCATGGAAACACGGAGGAATGTCAAGATGCAAATCGGGGAAGAGCATCTCCCGTCCACTGGGCTTATTTCTGAGGCCTTGCTGGTGGCTGGACGACACCTCCAGCACATCTCTCCAGCCTTCCCAGTTCTGGGGGGCGGGGGAGTGAGGCGGAGTCGGCTGTGATTTATGGAGGTCGGGCTCCAACAAGCCTGGCACGGGGCCCTCACTCCAGTGCTGCCCACTCTGCTCAGGCCCTCGCTGCCCACCTCCTCAGAGTGCCATCAGAGCCACAACAGAAACTGTGGGCACTGGTCCTGACTCTGCTCTGCCGCCCACATGCAAAGCTAACCTTTCTGGCATTCCTGCATTGCAAACCCGAAGACAGGGTTTCAACAGGGAATATTTACTGAAGGATTTCTCCTTCATAATCTATCGATTTTAATATCCTTACCCCTTTGGCTGAATGTCAGTTTCACCCTGAGGATTGCCATTGCAAATCTGAACACATTTTATTTATTGATGGCATTCAAAATATTAGTGTTGGAAATTAGTAAAACTCGAGCCTTTCAGGGTAGCTGCGTAAGGTTTATTTTTCCTATTTGAATAATGCTGGTAATTCGCCATGGTAATTGGGGCCAACCAACAGTGTGTGGGCACAGGCAGAAGTTAAAGTAGCATTTCGGTTTAGCTTTTCTGTTAAGTACAATAATACACAGCTCATTAAAGATGGGGCCACCGTCTCCACTTAACCTTTGGAACCAGAAGCACCTGATTATCACCATCATTTCACAGAAGCCAAATCCGCTCTCCTCTGATCAGTTCCATTCCAAACGTCCAGTTGGTGCCAAGTTGTGCACGAGCAGCGTCAACACCGCAGCTCTCGGATGGAGGCTCACTGGGGCTCCATGCAGGCACTCGGGGTGTTGCTGCAGACTCTGCAAGCCCCCAACTGCCCACCTCTGTTCCTGCCCTGAGAGATGCTCTGGGAGGCTTCCAGGAGGAGCCTTCGGTGGGATCACATCCCCACCCCAACTCCCGATGCAAATGCTCCAGGAGGCCAAGAATGATGTGTGAAAGACAAACCCTTTCCTGATACCAGAGACCCTTTAGAGGCATTTTCTAAGTTACTGAATCATCAACACTAATGAGGACAGCTGAATGCCTCTCTTTTCATATATAACAAAGAATTCATGTTGTAAATGACCGCGGTTCGTTATTCGGGATTTGGAGAGTGGGTCGTCAGAGTCTCTCTGCGCAGGGCTTTCTGTACTGCGAAGCTGACCTCACACTTGTCCCTGGGTCTGGCCTCTCCTGTCCACGGCTAGAAGCAGGGGCATCCAGCTGACCAGACCACCCTACCCTGAGGTGTGGGCAGGGCCCTCCGCTTGCTTCCTGTGCTGGTGTGTCCCTGGTGCTTGACAGTGCTGAGCCCGGGGAGGCAGATGAGCTTGGCCTGGAATCAAGGTCCTCTGGTCTCTCCCCAGCGGCCTTTTTAGTTTAAGTTCTCACGACTGCACTGCACAGATCCTTGACTCATGCCATATTGAACTACTCAACACCCGACCCAGAAACAGATTGTTCAACCTCTGAACTTTTTCAGGCCATGACTCCCCAAGACCTTCCTGCTCTTCTCATCCTGCCAAAATAGATTTTGAGAAGACTTCAGGCCCAATCCTACCTCTTCCTCCAGGGAGCCCTCCCTGACTGCCCTATCCTGAGCCACCACCCATATTGGCCTCCTCCTCCTGTATATATCCATACAACGCCACCCCTGGCCACATGGAGGACATGCATCGTAAGCTGTCTACTCTGTAATTAATTATTTCACATTGATTGTTAACAGAGTAGAGTTATGATAGCCCCTGCTTTATGTGAAGGCTAACTGCAATAACACACAAAGCATTTAGAACATGTCTCACAATAGTGACCTTGCAATAACATTGGCTATAATTACTATTACCAATAGAGTCAATAAAAATATTGACCCTCACCCAGCCTGTGTGGCTCCGTGGATTGAGTGTTGTCCCATGGACTGAGAGGTCTGGTTCAATTCCCAGTCAGGGCACATGCCCAGGTTGCAGGCTTGATCCCTGGCATGGGTTGTGCAGGAGGCAGCTGATTGATGTTTCTCTCTCACATCGATGTTTCTATCTCTCTCTCCCTTCCTCTCTTTACAAAAAAATAAAATAAAATATATATATATATACACACACATACCCCTTGTCCACAATGAGGGGAGCTACAGTATATCACATATTTAGGGCATATGTAGGAGAAAAGAAACAACTTGTTTAGGCTGTACCAAAAAGGACACCGCATGTAAGTGCTGCTGGAGTCTGGCAGAAACACACAATCACCGTGGGAGCCATTACAGGGCCTGGAAGTGGGACTCTGCAGAGAAGGTTACTTGTCTACCATCTATGACTTCCGGTGGACGGAGACAGGAAACGCATGTCTGCAGGCCCCATGGTCACTGCCACCAGGCCTGGACACGGGCCCCAAATAGAAGGCTGTTGGGTGAAGATGTGGGTTGCTCATAATTTACAGTGAGGCATCTAGGTGCTCACCCTCAGGGGAAATATCTCACATTAATTTAGAAAGTGATGATACAATAATAGGTTGGCCCACATGCTCAAAAAAATACCCTTTAAGTTCTCGAGACTGGATAACTCCTCGCAACCCCAGGGCGAACCCTAGAATTTGGGTTTATAAAAATACTCAGGCCCTGGCCAGGTGGCTCAGTTGATTGGAGTGTCGTCTTGTACACCAAAGGTTGCAAGTTCAATTCTGGTCAGGGAGCAGACAGGAAGCATCTGATCAATGTTTCTCTCTCACATCAATGTTTTCTCTCTCTCTTTCTCTCTCTCTCCCCCCAGTTCCTCTCTCTCTAAAATCAATAAACATATCCTCAGGTGAGGATAAAAAAATAATCATCAGATCTGTGACCTTGGTTTGAGCTCTGTAGCTGCTTCTACCGTGAACCAAGTGCCAGGAGGGGAAGAAAACCAGATTATTTCAGGGACTGATTAGTTGAGTTTGCAGTAACCCAAGCGGAGTGTATACCCTAAATCCCAAGCGATTCAAACAAAAGTTGTCCAGTGTTAAATCAGTAAGTATATGTCTCTCAACATGAATTCCAAGTCTGGGTTTTATTTTGTGGGTGTTTTTTAATATATATATATTCTTATTGACAATATTACAGATGTCCCCCATATCTCCCCTTTCCCCCGCTCGGCCAGCCCCTAACCCCCTAGACCCTCACCAACTCCCATGCCATCAACAAGTACACAAACCCAGCTATAAGAAGCTACCTGCAGCTGCAATCATGTATGCGATGTAATTAAACACCAATCACTTAGCATGGCGGGGCCCACGGAGACGCGGGGTGGGAAGGGCAGGCACCCACCGGCTCCATTGGGGAAATAGCAGGATACAGAGCAGAAACCCGAGAGGCTGGGTTTCTCTGGATGTTTCCAAACCCAAACTACTTCTAATTCCTCACAGACTCCCTGAGTCCCCATAACAGATGCTCTGTCTTCTGACAAAGATCATTAGTCATGATTTCTCTTCCGCTGACTTTTAAAACCCGTAAAACTAAGGGTGATAGATAGTTCAATACGTAAACCTTCTATGAATTCTCTCTCGAAAAGCCATGAGCAAGACTTTCCACAGTCGTCCTGGGCAGCAGTAATGGTTAACCATGAAAGCGATACATTTTTTTTCCCATTAACTAAATATTTCTCTACGTTTTAATCGGAGAGTCTACTACCCAAAGCAGGAGAAATTAAAGAGATCATTGTGTATTTCTTTTTACATTCACCTCTATAAAATGTTAATTGAGAAATATGCTTAACATAAATGTCAAGGACCCCTAAAAAAGGAATAAAGAAAAAAGAATACAAGAGAGGAGATGTTTAATGAAAGGGTCCCTAAGGAGCATGCCCTGTTCAGAGGGGAGAGAGGCAGCTGCCCAGGGCTCAGCATCCAGCCCACCGCGCCGGGCCTGGCGGGAGGCGCCTCTCGGCCGAGCACCTGTCCTTACCACCAGCCGCTGCTCAGCGCACTATTTGCTTTTCCTCAATTGATTGTCAGGTTTTATTTGACTTTTTATAAGATTCCTCTCCTTCTCTATTACTCAGTGTAAACAATGTTGCTGCTGTAACCTACAACCTCAAAAATCAGTGTCTTATAAGACCACACAGTTGTCAGCGAGTGGGTGACTCGGGGCCCTGGCCCCTCAGTGCAGAGGTCCATTCCCGAGGTCCCCAGTGGGGGACCTGTGGGCCTCTGTGCTTTTTCCAGGCTCCTTAACATTACTGTTAAGCACATGTCTCTGCAGCCTGAGGGAGAAGAGAACGGAGGGCCTGCGGGGTCGGGGGTGGGGAAGAGGAAACCGAGGGAGAGGGGTGCACTTCACCGCAGTGCGTGGCGCCGTTATCACAAAGGGTCCTTGTTCATGTGACATCGTGTCTCCTATGTGTTGTGAGCTGAATGCTTCTGTCCCCCAAAGTCATGTTGAAGCCCCAACCCCCAGAGTGGCTGTATGTGGAGTTGAGCCTCTAAGGAGGTGATTCAGTTAGATGAGGTCATGAGGGTGGGGCCAGGGTGCGATTAACGTCCCTATCTGGGGAGGCTGGAGAGCTGGCTGGCTGTCTCCACACAGCCCGAGGAGACGCCACGTCCTCAGAGGGAAGCCAGCCCCGCAGCACCAAGATCTGGGCCTCCAGCCTCCAGCCTGAGAAACAGATGCCTGTTGTTTCAACCACCCCATCTGTGGCGCTTCGTTATGGCGCCTGAGCAGACGGACAGGTGTCAGTGTCCGAAGAAAATACTGAGAATAACAAGTGAAGAAAAAATAACCAAATTTTCTCTGAAATGTCGACCCTTCACCAGCCGTGCGTGTGTCTCTCGGGCCAGCCTTGAGAATACCGCTGCGGCAGCAGCCTCCCTATCCGGAGTGCGCAGGCCGCGTGTGCACGGCGCTGGCACACGCGGAGTCTCTTTGCGTGTCTGCGTGACGGAGAGTGCTCGCTGGGTTTCCAATGAAAGGCGGATTTGTGTGCTTTATATTATTACATAGTGGTTTGGGGCGTCCTGTTCTCAGGGCTCCACGGGGCCCTGTCAGGCAGACGCGCAGTGACAAGCTGCCTCCTACATGGGCAGTCTCGTCACTTCTGGAACATTTGAAAGTCTCCTCTTGCACAGAAGGAAAAGGACACCTGAAGGCAGGTCGTGAGCAGCTCCTCATGCCCACAGCGCATGGGGGCAGACACCCAGCACCATGGGACATGACTGGAGACAAAACGGACTCACGCCCTACCCCTGGGGCTCCCGACTCTCGGGGGGCGAGGGGAACACTCAGGAAGCCGCTAGCATCTGACTCTGGAGAGCAGCGACGGGATGCGGTGGCCGCCCTGCCAGGGGAGGTAACGGCAGCAGGGCAGTGGCTGGATGACCCCAGTCAGTGGTGTGCCACGGAGCCCGCCAGACAGGAGGCACTGCTCACCGTGACCTGAGGGACATTTGTCTGCAGAAGGAAGGCTGTGAGTCTTGCTTTCCCTTCAAGGTCATCTCCGACGTCAGCATCCATGAGGCCTTTCTGGACCCCTGGACTGGAGGGCACCCTCAGCCCTGCCCAGGCGAGGGCCCTCTTCCCCATGACATGGCTGCAGAGGTGCAGGTGCTGGGTCTTGCCACGGGTCCTTTGAGACCCTGCTCCAAATACAGATGCTCCCCAAGGCCACCAGGCTCCCAGGTCCTGGGCACCTGGCCATTCCAGCCCCACTCCCAGCTTGACCCTCAGTTAGCGGCTCCCCTCCCACTACTGGCCTCCCATTCTGAAGGATGAGTATATTTTGTCAGGGTCCCATCTTCACAACGGGAAGGATAAGGCTAGCCCCTCGTGGTGGGGACTCCAAGGGCACCGTGAACCCTCCTACCCAGTGTCCACACCTGGTGCACATTCAATCAACGGCTGCGATTATGACCACTGATGTCCAATGACAGTGTCCTAAGAAGAAGACACAGCAGAGTTGAGACCCAGAGAGAGGCGAAGCCATGTGAAGACAGAGGCAGAGATAGGAGGGATACAGCCACAAGTTCAGGGATGCCTGGAGCCCCCAGAGGCTGAAAGAGGCAGGCAGGACGCCCCCCCCCCTCCCCGGAGCTCTGGAGGGAGCGACACGTTGACTGTGGACTTCTGGCCCCCAGACTCTGGGAGAGCAAGTTTCCATTGTTCTAAGCTGCCCAGTTTATGGTCGTTTGCCCCAGCAGCACCAGGACACTCAAACACAGATGCCAGGGGCCAGGGACATGCGCACACCTCTGGGGACCTCAGTTTCTGGGTCACAAAAAGACAGGACAGCCTCCAGGATTTATCTCTCAAACCCTGTGACTGTGAGTCCCCCCTGAGGTGAGGCGTCTCTCCAAGCAGCCTGGGTTCTTTCGGCACCGAGCCAGGGAGAACCCCGGGACACACATCCCAGCTGCAGCAGTTCCCTCGCTGTGGGGGCTCACCATCGCCAGCCAGCCAGGCCTGAGTCAAATCCTGGAGGGAGTATGCAGCACACCAGGGACACCCACTCTGCATGGCATCTTCACCTGCGGGTGTCCGGAGCAGCCACAGCAGCACGGGGAACGGCCCCAGACCCCACCGGCGCTGGGAAGAGGGGCGCTGGCCTGGCTCCCCGGCTCTACATCTTAGACGCGAGAACGAAAGGCCTTGTGCTGTTTCTGAGGCAGGTTCCCTTCCAGGACGCACACCTGCTTTCACGTGAACACGGGGTTTTAAACTATTTATCCTGCGCACCTGTACTTACCTGAGACCTGTTCTTATCTGTAACACAATGTCCAAACATACCTGGTGGGACAGTGAAAGCCCATTCCAACAGAAAAATGACCTGTTTGCCCACCTTCTGGATAAGGGGCTATTGTGATTTGGCTGCATATTCAGTCAGTGGCTGCAGTGACCGGGAAATAATAGTGATAGTGCTGACAGTAATAGTAACAATGGAAGGGGAAGAATGGCCGGCATTGTTTCTGAGCACGCTCAGCCAGAGGCGCCGTGCTAAGCATTTAAGATTCATCCTCGAATTTAATCCTCACGATGCACTCAGATGGGAGTTAAGAGGATTACTTACAAATTAGGGTACTGGACCCACGCTGACTCATACCAGGCTTCTCTGAGTCCAAGGCCTATATAAAGGTCGCTGCCACCCCACCACCTCCCACAAAAAGTAGTGACGGCCGTGTGCAGAAGTACAACTTGTCAGCCGCGGACAGATGGAACAGAGGAAGGGAGATGGCAGAGCCACACGCTCTGGGCGACACCAGCCATGTCATTTCACGCGCGCTGCTTTGACAGACATACGAGGTCACTTCAGGGGAACTCAACAACCGGGATTATATCAAATTGGTGTGTGTGTGTGTGTGTGTCTGTCTGTCTTTATGTGTGTGTGCATGTGTGCAGGTATGTGTGTGCTGTGTGTATGTGCTATCTGAATGTGTGTCGGTGTGTATTGTGTTTGTGTGTGCATACATGTGTACATGTGTGTGCATGCATCTGTGAAGAATCTCTGTGCATGTGTCTCTGTGTGTGCATGTGTCCATGCATGTGCATGTGTGCATAAGTATGAAGAGAAGAGGTCGTGAGCGAGCCATAAGGAGCAATTCAGCCAAGAAAATCCCAGAGACAAGTGGGGCACTTAGAAACTGGCTCTGCCAAAGCAAGCAGGCCTGGCCAGTTTGGCTCAGCAGTTAGACCCTAACCGTTAGAGTGTCGGCCCCTGGACCACTGAGCCGCGGTTTCGATTCCAGTCAAGGGCACATACCTCGGTTGCAGTTTGTCCCCAGCCCTGGTCGGGTCATGTAGGATGCAACCAGTTGATGTGGCTCTATCACATCGATGGTTTTCTCTCTCTCTCTCTCCCTCCTTCCCACTCTATCTGATAATAAGTAGAAAAATATCCTCAGATGAGGAATTTTTAAAAAAAGGAAGCAGAAAGTGAGAACCAAGTGTCCCATATGCAGGTCCCCCAGGCTCTCCTCAGGACACAGCTGAGCTTGCTCCTCTGAGAGGTGGGGAGAGGGCGGACATGCCGGTTTCCCTGCAAAGGTTCTGCTGGGCACAGGCAGGCTCCTACCCAGGGGCCAAGCTGGCGGTTAATTCCTCAGAATCAGGGCCCACAGTCGATCCGGTATCAGGGGACGGTGCATGCAGTGGTGGGGAGCTGTGCGACAGGTGACCTCAGACTCTGCACATGGGCACGTGGCTTTGAGGAGGGGAGGACGTGAGCGTGAACCGCTTGGCGTCAAAGCAGCCTGGTGCTTGTGTCTTGCAGGAATTCGCCGACTCTGTGTCCCAGATGGTCACGCAGAAGTTCCGAGAGCTGACCGTGGGCCTGGCGTCCACGCACGCCCGCCACAGAGCTCTGGCAGGGATCGTCATGACCAAAGGTAACGCCTCCTGTTTTTGCTGTGGGATTCTCATCTCAAGGAGAGGAAATTAGCGTGTGCCTGATCTTAGGAAGCAAAGGATTCTCCCTCCCATCCGAAGACATGAAAAAGAAAACAAAACTAGACACAGAGGGATCAGTGACAAACCCGTGTGGGACCAGCAAAACCACAGTGGATGTAATCACAACTCCCTAAAGCCTCCTCTGCACAGGCCTCTCTCGATTTCCATGAAAGGTAAACTAAGGACTGGCTGGTACCTTTGCTTAGTAGATGTAATCACAACTCCCTAAAGCCTCCTCTGCACAGGCCTCTCTCGATTTCCATGAAAGGTAAACTAAGGACTGGCTGGTACCACCTCGTTGTCAGGAAGAGTGTGCAATGCTGGAGGAACCTGTAAAAGCTGGAATGCATGGCCAGGCCGGGCCACCCAATAAGTCACCCCAGGCTGCTGAGCCAGGCTTCCTTCTCTGCCCTCTCTTCTCTTCCCTCCCTCCTCTTCCCTCCCTCAGTGCATTTCCTCTTCGCAGAAGGGTGGCCCAGTCCAGAGACTCCAATTCACCTGAGAGTTGTGAGCCCCTCCCGTTGAGGTGCAGATCCCCTGAGAATCCTATCACAGGAGACTGAATGCACCCCTTTCTGCCAGGACCCCCACTCACAATGCTCACAGACAGATGTCCACCCTCAGGTACAAATGACAGAGCCAAAGGAAGCCGTCGACCTCGACGGCCAAGGTTGTGGCCGCTCTTATAAGCCAAGGTGGGAGAAAATCATGGTTGAATTTAAGCAATCGGTACTAGTGAGAACATCACTGACCTATTCATAATAACTAACCAGCTGGTTCTTTAAATTTAACTGTTTTTACTCCAGCATTTGGCATGAATTGGAAACAACATGCTACAGAATGATTACTGTGTAAATAACTGACTTTGAGCTATTTGAGTTTCACACACATATTCTGCATATGTAGGAGAAGTCCAAGACTTGAAAAGGACCATCTACCTGATATCCAAACATATTTGTGTTAAAAATCCATTTAAAACCAGGCGGCTGGTATATGTCCCATCGTCCCAGACCCCAGGGACTCTCCCGGGGCCGTCCCATGCGAGGACACACGTGGGCACACAGCCCTCAGGACGCTGTCTCCATTGCAGCCAGAGGCTTTGTCACTTACCCTTTCCATTTTGGCATCTTTTAAAGCAGAAATAAAAACGCCTCCTCCCAGTGTAATTTGGTGAATGGGATAAAGTACATAAAATGCTTGAAAGGTCAAATCACTTTAATCACCTTATAAGGTCCATGTTCTAAGTCAAAGGTGGTTTCGTTAGTTGACAACACCCTGGTACTGTATTTGGCGGCACCCATCACCCTTTCTTCACACTTGATGGCATCTGCCTCTTGTGCAGCACATGGCGTAGCACCCTCGGTCAACACCCCCTGCGGGCGTGGCCCTTCTCCTGCCCAGCCCCCAGCAGACAGTAATCAGATGCACCTACCTACTGGGCACCATTCTGCACGCATCAGGGGTGAAAGAAAAGATACAGCCGCCTCAGGACGTGACCGCCCGGGAAACAGTGACAGTGGTGCAGGCGAAAAGCGACTGCGTAGGTTTCAGTCCCAGCTCCACCGGCAACTAGAGGTGTGACCTCAGGCCGCTCAGTCTGGCTGAGACTGGGGACCACAGTAGTACCCACCAAGAGAGTCATTTGAAGGTTACATGTGTTCATGTGGACAAGCACTTAGAGAGATTCCTCGCCCATAACAAGTGCTATTACTAGTAGTCGTGCTGTTTCATTTGTAAATTACTCACTGAGGGCCCACCAGCACCAGAGCCCATCCTGGGTGCTGGAAAAACCGGAGAACAAGAGACAAAGCAGCTGCCTGCATGAGTTTTCCATCCCAGTGGGGGGTGAGCACAAAGAAAAGTGTAAATACAATGATACAATGTAAAATGTGTGAAGAGTTATGTGCACAGCGTTCTAGGATCACAGAAACAAACTCGTGGCAAACTACAAAAGGTGGAGTGTCATAGATTTGTTTGCCAGAGTCCAGGATAACATAGTTTTAAATGAGCCTGGTTTGACCCATGGATGTGAAGGAAGAGAGGAAGGGGCGGGGGTGGGGGAGACACCAACTCATGTTTCCTCTTTGTTGTGCAATATATTTCTAACCCCAAAAAGCACACGTCCTTATGACTTGGTGAGGAGTTTTCAATATTTCTCAGCTCTGGAGCTGTGATTTTTCAGTATCTTTCCACTTTCTTAGGATACTCAAAGACTTCCCTTGGAAAACAGTAATGTTTTACAAACACTTGTGGGAAAATGGTACTTAAAACTGCCCGTGAATACACTGCTTTGTGTGCAGACAATTTAGTACATGACCGTGAACTGAGTTTATTACATGAAAGTGAGACTTTACAAGGTAAAGCTTCACTAATTAGTGATTTATGAACACTGAAGAATACATTCCTGAAGTTTACTTTCCTGCTATAAAGAGATGATTTAACAAACATGTTGATTAAAAAGAGATTACAGCCCTGGCCGGTTCGGCTCAGCAGTTAGAGCGTTGGCCTGTGGTCCAGAGAGACCCGGGTTCGGTTCCCGCTAAGGGCACATATCTCGGTTGCAGTTTGTCCCTGGCCCTGGTTGGGTTGTGCGGGTGGCAGCCACTCAATGTGTCCCTTTCACGTCAATGTTTCTCTCTCTCTCTCTCTCCCTCCCACTCTGTCTGAACAAAAAATGAAAAAATGTCCTTGGGTGAGGATTTAAAAAAAAGAGATTATGGAGAAATAGGCAAAATTACTAACAGAAACATTTTAAAATATTTATTTACTTATAGTTGATGTGCCATTTAATCTTAACTCTAGTTCAGTTGTTCAAGTAAACTAAGTAACTCTAGATGGAGAGATGTGTCTTATTCTAGTTGATACATACTATAATATCGCAAAATTAAGTTTATTTTGAAATAAAATGATAGAATCTCCTGCATTTTTTGGTGAGCTGCCGATTTATCCACATCAATTAGTTCATGTAAAGTCCATTTCATTTATGAGCCTCAGACCCTTTTGTAGCCGTTATGAGAAATATGATAGCAAAAAAGTACACTTCTGAACAGTTACCACTTTTATCAAATGAATGTAGTCATGTGGTAAAAATTCAAACAGAGAGAACTTAGGAATGAAAAACAATATTCTCCCAGGCTCCTCACTTCCCTGTGCTTCTCAGAGGCAGACACCTCTAGTCATTTTGTTGTTGTTGTTGTTGTTGTTGTTTTTATCCTCACCCGAGGATATTTTTCCATTTTTTGTACAGATAGAGTGGGAGGGAGAAAGAGGAAGGGAGAGAGAGAGAGAAACATCGACGTGAAGGGACACATCGAGTGGCTGCCACCCGCACGACCAACCAGGGCCGGGGACAAACTGCAACCGAAGTACGTGCCCTTAGCGGGAACTGAACCCGGGTCTCTCCGGACCGCAGGCCGACGCTCTAACCGCTGAGCCAAACCGGCCAGGGCCCTCTAGTCATTTTTAATTCTTGTTCCCATGACTGTAAATACTGTATTCGTTCTATATTTCTTGATTCTCCATTCTAAAGACCATCTACTGACTCACACTGTTAAAATTTGGTGCTTTTTTTTTTTACTTTTTATTATTTACATGTAATATTTGTCATTTTAGATAAATTCTTGAACTTTATTTCTTACACTATCAAGTTCAGATGGCCCAACCCTCCTTCCTGTTCACAAATCAGGTGTGAGCCATTTTCCTCCCTGGATTTGCTTAAGCTACTTATTTGGGGTTTTTTTCCCCCCTTGTACAGTTTCTTTGATAAAGTTCTTTCTTCATACACATTTTTTGTGGAATTTTCAATATCCTGAATAAATTTTCTGTTTTTTACCTTTTCTTTCTTATTTTTAATGTACCCTTTTACTTCGTGCTCTTAGAAATTTCTTAAATTTATCTGACAGCTCAACTGCCCTCTTTTCCCTAATTTTTGCAATCTATTTTCATTGCTCAAGACACCTAGTTTGCTCAAGTCCTCAGGTTTCTCCTTTTCCAAGGGGCACTCTTCTTGTTTTATAGATGTGACGTCTCCTCGAATTTCTCGAAGGTCACTCACCACAGATTCCTAACCTTCCCTCTACTTCCTCTGGAATCAGGCCCTCCTTCTTCGTGTTCAGTTTTTCACTTTCATCCTACTTATGACTTTTGTCTGAATATTCTCCCTTGTGAATATAATATTAGACTGATTATCACAGGCATCAGGCACGGATTTCCAGTTGTGCCAATTGGTCACTTGCTCCAACAAGCTGTCGCCTAAACAGGAAGGCTGCCTGGCCCACCTCCCTGTCAACTGCAGCCCTGTTGCTGGCGAGGGACCCCCCAGTGCCAAAATGAGAGAGTTCTGTCCATGTGGTAAATCTCCCATCAGACCCCTAACTTTCTCAGGCAGTTCCCCCAGTTCCTTTGGCGAAAGACTCTCCATGGTTCATCCCAGTCGGGCGTTCCTTCCACAGAGCACCTGCTCTTGACAACACAGGTAAACGTCTCTTCACCTTCACAGAGGACTTGTGGAGGGGGAAGCGAGGAGTGCACCCCCATTATTCCAGAACCTCTATCTTTCCACTTTCCCCCCCCTTCCCAAGTGACTGGCAATTACTTTGGTTGCAAAATTGGAAGCAGGGTCTTTTTATTTATGCCCAGTGGGGATGGGGAAGGTGAGTGGGGACAGTGAGCTGGGTAGGAAGCCCTGGGCAGAAACTGGTGCTGAGATGACAGATGGTAAATGACCACGTGGCTTTCACGGAACTGATCTTAATAACCACTGAGTGGGGACAGAGACACATGAAGTAGAAGACGTATCTCCACAGATGTGCTCAGTTTCATGGGGGCCACTCCTCGAACAAGGAATATGACGCACAATTGATTTTATATCTGTTTACACCACAAAAGGCAGAATATATTTTACTGCTGACCCTGTGTTGCATGGATGTTGACTTATGTATACTAAACATCTCTCCTTACAATCAGTCCCTAACTGGACATGTGGCCACCCCGCCCCACCCCCACTCCTGCTCATTTGGAGACAAATGGAGGTTTAGTCCAGAATAATTCACAAGGGGCAGATCAATGTCACTGAAATTAAACCTGCTAAAGAGAGGGCTAAATCTTCACCAAATGCCTTAATTTATTCCTTTTCAATAAGGTGCCTCTAAGGAAATGCATACAAGAAACAAGACAATATTTTTCTGTATACTTTCAAGATCAGACACCCCCACCAAAGCTATTCAAATACTTTGCATTTTTCTGATCATTAAGTCATAACCCAACATTTAACTGCCCAAAAGATTTTATTGAGGAAGAAAGTAACTTCAACACTGTATTTTCTAAGAAAGAAAGGAAGAAAGGAAGAAAAGGAGGGAAGGAGGGAGGGAAGGAGGGAGGGAGGGAGGGAAGGAGGGAGGGAGGGAGGGAGGGAGGGAGGGAGGGAGGGAGGGAGGGAGGAAGGAAGTAAGGAAGGAAGGAAAGAAGGAAGGACAATTCTTGTGCATTACCTGTTACAGGAGAAGTTAATTATCTTAAGTCCCCAGGGCTAGCTGGAGATAGAACAAAAACATTCTGTAGGACTTGGACCAACTAACAAAAAATGTGAAGGTGGACACAGTTGTAGCCCTTTGAAGTTCTCTGGGGTTGTAAACCCATGTGCAGAGGATTGTGGTTTATATTCCTTTCTTACCCAGCAGACCTATGTTTACATTTTCACAGTTGATCTATCTGCAGGAGGTGGCCCTGCGCTGCAGTAAATACAGGGGTAGCAAGTGATGCTGCTCTCTCACCTCCAATCAGACTGCGAGAATCACACCAAGGAAGTCCAGGGTCTCACCTCGTGCCCTTACACCAACACAGCAGCTTCCTCACTCACCTGTGTCCACTCAGGGCACGCCTCCCCTACACCCCCTGTGTCTACACCCTGGCCCCTTCCCTACACACCCTGTGTCTACACCCCGTGGGCTCCCCTACACACCCTGTGTCTACACCCTGTCCCTTTCCCTACACACCCCGTGTCTACACCCTGCCCCCTTCCTCTGTGTTGGGCTTTGGAAGTTTCAGGAAGGAGGGCTCTGGAGATACACAAGAAGGACCCTTGGGGAAGCACTGTCATCTATGCTGCCCATGTCAGGACCCCTCAGGGTGAAGGTGAGGGAGGAAGGAAGGAGCAGTAGCTCCCACTGGAGGCAAGGAGTCAACTCTGGGGTCATTCCTGAAGAGGGTCCAATAAAAGGACGATCCAGCACTCAGACGAGTCAGGAGAGGGAAAGGATGAGGAGGGGCGTTGAGGGTGTAGCCTACATCAGCACCTGCCTACACCATCGGCCATTAACCAAAGAGTGTTTTAAGTCACCAACCAGATGGGCACCGGCCACTTGTGCCCAAAGAAAGTCTCACAGAAAAGAACAGAATGAACTAGGAGGTCAACAGAGAGGTGCTCGTCCGAGAAACGGCATCCAGGGGCTGATGAGATTCCCCTCTGAACCCCTCCAAATGCGCCCACATCCTCCTTCCTACAAACGAAGAACATCAAGTGATCACTTGCTGAGAAGAAGACTCTTCACTTAAAATATTTAGCCCATGAATTATGTATGCGCTCTGCTCCACACTCTCACCATGTCCGGGCTTAGCCCCCGCCAGGCGTTCTATCGGCCATCCCGCTTATCACTCAGCGGCGCTGCATCCGCGCCCCTCTGGTCCAGAGGAATGAGCTCCTAATGGGCGAACTGCGGTGCGGCCAGTCCAAATGGGAACACGAGCCATTTCCAATCCACTGGTTGCAGAGTTTCCGTCATCCTACTTTCTTGGGGAAGGATGCTAAATGTAACATCACCATGTTCTTATCCAGCAGAACCCTCACAATGCTGGTGTCGGGGACGCAATGAATAGCCTCCTTGGAAGCTGACCTGGCCACCTCTGTCTTCTGATGCACACCTTGTACTGCCCTAATGTTTACTCCGGAGTTTATCACTTATGGGACGTAAGATAGCAGATCAGTGGCTTCTTAAACAAATTCCCACCTCATTAGTCTCACAGAACTGGCAGCTGGACACCGGCTGGGGGCTGCTGGCTCCAGCCAGGCCCCTCCTAGTGTCAGCACTGTAATCCCCTGGCTCCCCTCATCCTGTCCCGAAGTGCTGCTGCCCCGTCGGCCCCTTCAGGGACGGCGGAGGAGGAGGCATCCGGCGCTCTGGGTCAGAGCTTTGCTGAACCAGGTGAGGGAGGAGGACTGGGCCCTGGGCTCAGGGAACCAGCGGATAGTGTCTCTGGTCTCAGTGGAGCCTCAACCCCCCCATCGCTGACTGAGCAATACCTGAGTCATCAGCTCCAAGGGGGCAAGAAATGGGACTGCAGCTGGCCTACCCAATCCCTAACCTCCAGAAGTTAAATTTGGAAAAGTTGAGTTAATTTATTAGGGAAAGTGCACCAGACGTGTTGATAACGTGTCCGTGTTGGTCCATGTAGACCTCGTGTTCCCAGCCCCCTCCTCGCCTGGTGACTTAGTGCACGCAGTCACGGTGTCATGGGTGGACTGCCCAGAGACCTCCAAAACAGCATCAGCCCCCCACAGTCTTCAGCCTTTGCTAAGTTTTCTCCCCCTGCCCACCTCCCATCTGACCTGCAGCCCACTGACTTTGGGGGAGTTCAGTTCCAGGGGGAACACATCCCCCAGTCAGCCCCTCATGAGGGGACAGGAGGCGTGAGGGACCACGTGTCAGTGTTGGTCTCGGCACTGTCTCTGCATCTCCTTGGTGCCCCGAGCTGCACGTCTGTTGTAGACCAATGAGACAGACCAGACTCAGACTCTGAACTGGGTTCAAATTAAGAAAGCTTTATTAGCCGCGGGGACTGTCCCATCCTACACAGAGGAGAGAGCAGCCCTGAGCTCAGGGGGTGGATTACTTATATAGTTGTTTTAGCCCCTGTTAAGGAATTTGGGCTAAGGGTTTGCGAGCGAGCAAGCACGCACAGAAGCAGATATCTGCGGTTAGCCGTTATGCCTGGGGGAGCAAGCAGTTTCGGGTTGCACCATGCAATGGTTATTTATACAATATAATGGTTATCCATTGACTGTGGCTGCTAGTTCTTGCTATTCTCTTAAAGTCTAGGGGGTAAGGTCTGCCTAATGGGAAAAATGTTTACTGTACGTTCACATAGCATGTGTTTGTCCTTTACATGTCCTGGAGGGTGAGCAGCATGTCCTGGTCACACCTGACAGGGCAGACTCACCCTCGTCTTCTGTCCCCCACTCCTCGGTCAGGCTACGTGGGGCGCTCCATCCTCAAAACCTGCCGACTCATTTTGGAAAAGAAGGAGTAGCGCTAACACCACTCACCTCTCGTGTTGCCCAGCCAAGCACTCCGTCCTCCCTGGGCCCAGTCAGGCCTCAGAGCAGTGGGCACTCTCCATCCTCACGAGGCTGCTGCCAAACTGCCTGATGCTGATGCCAGCCGACAGGCTGGCAGTCCCAGAGGAGAGGGACCACGTCTTCTGAAGGAAATTAATGAGCATGCGATTCTGTGCTTGCTCTAACCACCGAGGGCCACTTAGAAACCCAGGGCTCACAGCTCACTCGCAAAATCCACCAGTGTCAGCACTTAGGACTCGCTGATTAAAATGTCCACTATCCTTAAAAACACAGAGACAGCAAACAGCACTCCATCCCCACAGGCACCCACACAGCAAAGTTTCTCCACAGGCACCCCTGAATCTGGTGAACTCCACACTGGGCAGTGACATGCGCACACCCTCAAGTCAAAGAAACTGCTTCAGATGCTTAACTAAAGCTTCCAATTCAGGTAAGCCCACCTGTCCCCAGACTGTGTCCCTGTGACATCAAACAGCCATTTGCAAGAGTGAAAACTGCATCAGCCTTTTCACATAGCCACGCCCCAAGTCACCTGGTCTGCAGCATCACCTGGAAACATTGCTCAAAGGCTGACTTTTAGGAACCTCCCAAACAGATTTCCATTCAAGGCCCTTAGGGTTTCACTTTCATGAGGGCCAGTGTCACATCTTTGTTTTTAAAAGTGTCCAGGCCCGGCTGGTGTGGCTCAGTGGACTGAGCATCATCCCATGGACTGAGAGGTCCTGGTTTGATTCCTGGTCAGGGCACATGGCCGGGCTGGGGGCTCAATCCCCAGTAGGGGGCGTGTAGGAGGCATGTTTCTCTCTACATCTATGTTTCTCTCTCTCTCTCTAAAAATCACACAAACAAAAAAATCAATAAAAGTGTCCAAGAGATTCTTCTACCAAGTGAATTTAGAAAAAAAATTGCCAACAACTAGCTTGGTGTCTTTTGTGCCTGGAGTAGACCTCAGTGACGGTGAAGGCAGACCTGGAGGAGCAGGCTTCTATCACCAACTCAGAGGGTGGAGGCAAGAGAAGGAAGGTGGATGGCCCAGGCCCCACCCTCCACGGCATCACATGCTGGGCGCTGGCCACGCTCCACAGATATGCCAACACCTACCTACGTGGGCATCTGCGATTATTCAAAAGCCCAAGCCAGCTGGCACCCTGCACTTAGCCAACCACATGGACGAGCTGGCCATTCAAGGACCTTTCAACACTATCTTTAGTTCCTAGATGCTTATACAACTCACCTTGACTTCTACCATCACCCCATCCTCTCAGGAGGCGTCCGCCGACATCTGAGGTACACCACACGCTCTGAGGTACTTCTCTCCGGTGTGCTGCCTCCTTCCACAGCTGTCAGCCAAGTGACCAAAGGGCCTTGGAATCTTAGTCTTGCATCCCTACTCCCTCCAACAAGTTGGGTGTTCAGTGTACACAGAGTGAATGACATAGATAGAAGGTATGCCCTTGAGATGATAAGGTTGGAGCGATCAAGGAGACTTGTGACTGATTTTTGGTTTCCCCTGTAGCCCAGTGCCATGGTCAGATTTATTTTCATGAAACCCCTGAACGTGCTCTGTTTATCCACTGCCCCAAACAAGCCCTCTTGTTCTCATATGAAGAACATGAGCTCCGTAGGCAAGAGAAGTAACAAAAGCACATGTGGTCTTTAATGTCATTCTAGCAACAGGAGCCATAGAAAAAAATCTGGCTGCAGATAAGCAGAAAAACGTGATGACGGGAACTGAAGTACCTGCACTTCTAACAAACAGCCAAAACGATGGCATTTGTAGGACATTCGGAAAGCCACGTGTCAGACACGTGACATGATTTTCTTTCATCTTCAAAAGCTTGATAGCACTAGTTTTGTCCCCGTTTTCCAGATAAGACAAAGTTCACTTGACCAAAATCTCAAGCAAGTAGAAACAAGATCTGACTGCAAACTCGTGTCTGGAGAGGGTCAGACGCTGCCCACCTCTGTCCAATGCCCTTTACAGACATATTGTCATTCATAGGGTAACACACAAAATTCTAACACAGAACTTACTTTCCTCCTAACATCCATGCACTGACAATATTTAGAGAGCAGAAGCCCTGGGGGTCGCTGGTGTCTTCGGGCTGTGGACATGGCCACGGATGAGGACCTGAGGGGGAGAAACCTCCCCTGTCCCAGGTACAAACACTTTCCTTCAGGCTTAGCCCGCTCAGTCCCCCACACACCTGCCTGCGCAGCGTCTTATCACCACTTTACTTCAAATTAACTAGAGGACATTTAGAGAATATAAGCAGAAACTCAGAAGAGGAAGGAATGGATTCCCAGGAGAAGACCGAGAATCCCAGACTTTGAACAGGCAATGACTGGAAGTAAAACTGCAGGTAGCTCTCTGGAAATATTCAGAAGGTGCAAACCAGGAGGATGGGGACCCAAGTAAGGGAGTGAAACTGGAGACGGTTGAGGCTGACTACAGAGAAAGGTTTCCCAGCCCCGAGCTGACACGTTGTGGAAGGGAAGTTGTGGGCACACTATTACTTGAGTAATGAAACCCAACGACACCACCCTGGATAATAGGGCGCTGGAATTCATTACACACCACACCCTCAGGCAGTCTGCCGGGAGATAATAACCATTTCTTTCTGTTTCAAATTTCTCTTGTTTTGATATTTGTTTCTTTAACTCTGGTTGCTATATCTTGCCTCAGTTTTAGGAGGCCTGGGCTCAGGCAGGGGGCACAACGAGTCTCCATGCAGCACGCCGTGAGGACGATGCCCCGTTCTCTGGCCCAGGCCCGTGTCTTCCTCCAGCATCCGTGAGACAGTAACAGGCGCACTCGCCAGCGGTGCACAGGGCAGACCCAGACTCTGACAGACACCCCCCCCCCCGAGTCTTTACACTTACGCAAGAAATAGTGTCCTTCTCTTTCCCTTTTCATCACAAAAGGTAGGCTATTACACACATTGCTCCACCTCTCCCTTTTTCCACATAACAATAATATATCTTAGAAATCTTTCTACATCCACAAAGAATTTCTCTGTTTTGTCTGACGGCTCCAAGGAACCCCCCAGTGTACAGATGTCTATATGTAAACTAGTCCCCTACTGATAGACACTCAAGTCACTTGTATTATTTGCCATTACAAATGTTGCTGGGGCAAATAGGTGTGTACACACATCATTTTCACATATGCAGGTATATGGGTAAGATAAACACCCAGAAAGAGAATTGCTGGGTCAGAGGGTGTATTCATTTGTAATCTGATATTGTTCAATTATCCTTCACGTGTACTTTACCCTCACAGATTCCTGCCAGCTATTTATAGGTAGATGTTTCCCAGAGACGTCAACTGCTCATTGACACACTGTCAGATGTTGACCAACCTGAGAGATAAAGAATTGTATCTCATTGTATTTTTAACTTGAGATATACACACACACATATATATATATATGTATATATGAGGTTGAATATTTTTCCATATATTTAAGAACCATTTTGTATTTTCTTTTTTTTTTAATTTATTTATTTATTTTTTTGTTACAGATATTTCTCCTTTTTTACCCATGTATTTTCCTTCTGTGAATGGTTTTTACATACCTTTTCCCATTGTTCCATCGGGATACTTCTTTTTCTAAAAGTTTTTTAAATATTTGAGAGAGAGTGCTTTTTTTGTGATGTAAGTTGAAATTTTTCCCACTTTCTGCTCTTTTACTGCCTTTAATATATTTGTTCACTCAGAGTTTTTATTTTTATGCCCTTGAATATAACAATTTTTACTGCTTTGGAACTTTGAATCATCATTAGAAAGGCCTTTCACCTGCCAAATTTATAAAGAGATTATCCCAAGTTTTTTTCTACTGTATTTACAACTTTTTTAAAAAATCACCCGAAGTCCGCCCGGCAGGTGTGGCTCAGTGGATTGAGCATCGTCCCATGGACTGAGGTTCGATTTCTGGTCAGGGCACATGCTGGGTTGCGGGCTCCATCCCCAGTAAGTGGGGCATGCAGGAGGCAGCTGATCAGTGTTTCTCTCATCAATTTTTCTATCTCTCTCCCTTCCTCTCTCTCTAAAAAAAATCAATGAAAACATTTTTTAAATCACCCAACATCCATAGTTGACATTAGGGTCACTCTTGGTGTTGTACATTCTGTGGGTTTAGACAAGTGTCTAATACATGCATTCAGCATTATAGGGTCATACAGAGTAGCTCCCCTCCCCTAAAAACCCTGTGCTCAACCTGCTCATCTCCTGCCTTTTCACTGTCTCCGTAGTTCTGTCTTGTCCAGACTGTCATAGAGGTGGAATCAGTCTGTAGCTTTCAGGTTGGCTTCTTTCACTGAGTAGCATGCATTTGATGTTCCCCCATGTCTTTCCATGGCTTGATAGTTGATTTCTTTTTCGTGCTGAATATTTCGTTGACTAGCTATATCACCGTGTATTTATCCATTCACCAGCTGAAAGGCATCTCGGTTGCTTCCAAGTTTTGGCAATTGTGGGCAAACTCCTATTACCATCTGTGTGCAGTTACACTTTTTGCATCTAGATCTTTGACCCACTGATATTTACCCTGGTCCATGGTGTAAGGTACAGATGCACCTTTACTTTTCAGGAGGCTCTTCAGTTATTAGACAGCATCAATGGAAGAGCGTCTCTGCCCCTCAGGTGGAGATGCTGCTAACTTTACCCCATGCTAGATTCCTGCATGAGTCTGGATGAATTTCTGGGCTCCCTGCTTCCTTCCACTTGTTGGACTTCGTGCATCAGTACACAGCAATTTATCACTGAGCCTTTATCACCTGCTTGATGTCTACTAAGGGCTTGTCTCCTAGCACTGGTCCCCCCTTCAGAATTCCCTGGGTTACTCATTAGAATCAGCGTGTGGCTCGGAAACAAAAAACAACACTCTATTTTGAACCAGGCTGTCTTTGTCAGAAGCAAAGCCAGTGCTGTCCCCGTGGGAATCATGTTAACCTCCTCAGTCACTTTAGACAGGACTCAGGACGTCACATCTTCCCGTACGGGACTGCGGTGTCTTCTGTTTGGGTGAGATGTGTTGGTAACTTTCCATCAGCTTTTAATGTTTTATTCACTATGGCTTTTGCTTATTTATTATTTAACTTACTCCTATTGTCTTCTCTGCTGCTGCTATAAATGGACTTGTTTCTCCTTTATGGTTTCTTACTAGTTGTTGGGTGTAATAAGAAAGCTATTGATTTCTGTATATTAACTTGTACCCTATCACCTTATCGACTCTCTTATGGTTTCTAGCAGTGTTTCCACTGGGTTCTCTGGAGGTTTCCACATATACAATCACAGCGTGTTCAGTGATCGTGCTACCTGCTCCTTTGCGATGATCATACCTCTAATTTCTCTTGTGTTGGCTAATAGCTTCAGTAGATGTTAAATGATGGACTTACAGTGGGCCTTCGTGGCATGTTCCTGACTGTGGTAGAAAGCCCTCTAGTGTTTCCCATTAAGCATGATGCTGGGTGTGTGTGTGCATGTGCGTGTGTGTGTACCATCCTACATATAACATATATGTCTTTGCCCATGTGTGTGTGTTTACATCTTTCTCTATATATAATGTATATGTGTGTATGTACCTCTGTATATATGTGTATGTTTATTTATATACCTCTTTATGTATAATATATACAGGGTGTGGCAAAAGTGGGTTTGCAATTATAGGTGAAACAGTTTAGTTGTATTATTTATTAGCTATTGTATTATTCTCCATATGAACAACTGTACAACTACTGTTCCCCACCCTGTATGTGAGGGTGTGGCTGTGTATATATAAAAACCACATTGGGAAAAAAATCCATCTATTCTATTTATTGAATTTTTATCAAAAGTAGTTGTTGGGCCCTGGCCGGTTTGGCTCAGCGGTTGGAGCATCGGTCTGCGGTATGGAGAGACCCGGGTTCGGTTCCTTCTAAGGGCACGTACCTCGGTTGCAGTTTGTCCCTGGCCCTGGTTGGTCGTGCGGGTGGCAGCCACTCGATGCGTCCCTTCACATCGATGTTCCTCCCTCTCTCTCTCTCTCTCTCTCTCTCTCTCTCCCCCCCTCCTGCTCTATCTGAACAAAAAATGGAAAAATGTCCTCGGGTGAGGATAAAAAAAAAAAAAAAGTAGTTGTTGTGCTTTGTCAGGTGCCTTGCCACTGTCTGTGGTTATCATTGTATATTTGCATTGGACCTTAACTTTTTAAATATAATCCATTTTTGCATTTCAGAATAAACCTACCTCATAGTGATTACAGCACTGCTTTTTTCTTCTGATGCTTGATGGTTAGTATTGTACTTAAAATTTCAATATCCGTAACTGAGGCCATCTGTAGTTTTCTTTCTGGTTCAGTCTCATTCAAGTGTGTAGATCAGTAATATAGGCATTTTATAATAAAAAACAATTGGAAGGTTGTCCTCATCTTTATATATACTAGTGGCCTTGACATCATCTGCTACTTAAATGTTGGTAAAAATCTCCCACCAAACGAACGGCTTGGTGTTTTGGGGGTGGAGGGGAGCTCGGATCACTTTTTCTACTTATTCTGTAGAAATCAGTATGTTTATAGTTCCTGTGACCATTCCTCATGTTGTCAGCATAAGAGTGTTACTCTCAATAGCATTTTGCAGGGAAGGGGATAACCAGTAACCACTGTGTGCCGAGTCCTGCTCCTACCCGACTTGTTTCACTGGCTGTGCTGAGTTGTTGCAACAGGGGCTGTGGGTGCCCCACCCCGCTCCTCACCGCCCCGGGCCCCCTCCCCAGGGGTGGGAGCAGGCTGCACCTTCTCTCACAGCAGGGTGCCTCCGTGGTGCCCAGCACATCCCAGAGTTTTCCATCAGATCAGCCTGAAACCAGACACCAGTGACACCTCCTCTTTGCCTCGCTTCGTCTCCCTTCTTAGCCTGTTTCTGTGATTATCTTCCACGCTCCTCCTGAGAAAACACTCTCAATAAATCACTGCCCAGGAATCGCTGACTCAGCCGCTGCTTCTGGGGAGCCCGGGCGCAAGCTCCGTCCCCCTCGGTCTCTCTCTCCTCCTCTCGTGGTAGTGACATGCTGTGTGCGTCACTTACCACTATTTATCACACAGTATCTCACCTGTACACATTTCCGTCTGTGTGGTTTCCCCAGACTCATGCCAAACCCTGTGCAGGACCGGACTGTGCCTGAGCCCCTCCGCGTCTCCTGTTACTCAGCATGGTGCTGGCCCCTCGGCGGTGGCGTCACGAGAGCGAATAAACAGTGCGTTTCGTGGGCCACAAAATTGCCATGAACATGGCAGCGCCTGGAGTGAAGCGGGGCGAGGGTTAATGAGGGGTGAAGGGAAAGCGTTTCCCTTCCCAACCGCCCTCGTTCCCACAGAGTCCGAGGAGGAGAAGCAGACCGGCCCTCGGGAGGCAGCGCCGGCTCTCAGATGCTGTCTGGGAGAAGTCACGGCACAGGTGCGCCAGACATCTGCATACTGGAAGGCGTTAGGAAACGAGAAATGTTCTTTCCAGTACTCTAAACACCTGCTTTAATTAAGCTGGAATCTGCAAAACGATTTCTCCATCAACGTGGCTGCCTCACTGGCTGTTTCTCAACAGTGTCCCCTGAGAACCATTTCCGTTAGAACGTGGCTCCCTGTGGAACGAGGTACTGTGGACAAATGACCCTCAGGTCCCCTCCAGGGCCCTCCCAGGGAGCTGCTGGGAAAGGGCTGGACCCTGTGGAAAGGAAAGAGCTGGCCCGTCCTGGGGAAGAAGTCACAAGGGGGTCGATGTATTCTGTTCTCACTTGTCTTAAAGCAGCATAGCTCATGGCGGTCAATTTGTGACCAGAACATAGAGGAGTGACCAGTCGCTTCCTGAGGTCTCCATGCAGCCAGACCTCAGCAGAGAGCGGTCAGCGATGAGCAACCTGATACTCACCCCAGGCAGTTTTCAGGGCCACAGAAATGGAGACCGAGGAAGGAGGGACCTGGACAGACGCAAAGCAACACTGCAGCTCTCGTCCATCTGCCCGGCGGTCTAGCCTCGCCCGTGGTGGGCCAGCCCTCCAGCACCACCAAGCGATCAGACGTCGGCTGCATCCCCTTCTCCCCATTCTTCGTCACTGCCCACCCCACCCCGTCACTTGCAGTGCTCAGTGTCCCCTCTTCCTCTCTCCTGGCCGGCAATCGGCTGCGTGGAGCGGGAGTGTGCCGGGAGCCTGCAGGCTGCAGAACTAAGTTCTCCAGGTAGAACTTTCAACTCAGAGCAACACGTACATATAAAGAACTTACCACCTGCCCAGCACAGCCTGGCGTTTGGAGAAGTGAATTTTGTTTAAAACGGAAGGTTCCCTCCAGCGTGTGCTTGCTTCACATCACCTCTTTAGAGAAAGGGCCCGTACACCCCTTACTGCAGGGCTCACGGAGTGGGCAGGACCGGCTGCTAAGCTGTCACCTGCGTACTGACCACACGCAGCCCCAGCAGGCCACAGACGTCTGCTAAGAGGCACAACTGGCTAAGGGTGTCCGGCCCCATTCTCTCAATATCTCGTGGCAGCACCTGAAAAATCGAGCTTGTCACTTATTCAGAACACTGGCTGGTTGTTCCAGGCGATCCACCTAATCACATGGACTCTCCAGGGAACCCCTTTCTGGAATAGTTTTTTGGAAATTCTGGTTCCTACGTGAAGAGATAATACAGGTATGCTTGCGACCATCAGGCCCTCAAGTCAGGAGAAAAAAGGAATTTCGTGGTCTTCTAGGGTCTCCCTCAACACGGGCAATCAACATCTCATTTTTAAGGCACAGAGTCTGGGTTGGTTCTTTTGTTTGTTTTCCATTCTTGCAGAGAACATTCTTTTTGTTGACAAAATTTCTTTGATTTCAAACAAAATGAACACTGTACTGCCCTGGCTCAGTAGGTTGGAGCATTGTCCCATGCACCAAAAGTTTGTGGGTTCGATTCCCAGTTGGGGCATAAGCCTAGGTTTGGGGGTTCAATCCCCAGTCAGGGTGTGTATGGGAGGCAGCCGATCGATGTTTCTCACATGGATGTTTCTCTCTCCCTTCCTCTCTCTATCCTTGGATGAGGATTTTTTTTTTTTTTAATGAGCACTGTCCTATGAAGAGTAACTTGTGCAGCCTATATTGCTTGAGGGACTCATCAGCTCCTGCCCTCAGAGTTGATCCTACAGCCAGAAAAGGGGAAATGCTGAGACCAAGAGAGGGGTAACAGGGGGTCCCCAGGCAGCAGCCGTCACTGCCCCCTCCTGTGGCTGGGAACCTGGGCTCAGAGACTCAGAAAACTTCCCCATTCGTGACTCTGACCTCAAAACTCCCTGCTCTTACTATATATAAAGCACGTTAAAGATAATAACAATGGCCCAGCCCATGTGGCTCAGTGGATTGAGCATTTTCCCATGGACTGAGAGGTCCCAGTTCAATTCTTGGTCAGGGCACATGCCCTGGTTGAGGGCTCGAGCCCGGGTAGGAGGCGTGCAGGAGGCAGCCATTGATGTTTTTCTCTCATATTGACGTTTCTATCTCTCTCTCCCTTCCTCTCTCTCTGAAAAAGCAATCAAAAAATATATTTTAAAAAAATAATAATAGCCCTGGCCAGTTTGGCTCAGCGGTTGGAGCATCAGCCCACAGTCCAGAGAGTCCCAGGTTCGGTTCCCACTAAGGGCATGTACCTCGGTTGCAGTTTGTCCCCGGCCCCGGTTGGGGTCGTGTAGGTGGCAGCCAGTCAATGTGTCTCTTTGCATCGATGTTTCTCTCTCTCCCTCTCCCCCTCCTGCTCTAGCTGAAAATAAATGCAAAAATGTCCTCGGGTAAGGATAAAAAAATAAAATAATAATAATAATAGCAACGATAACTGGGGTGCTCTGTGAGTTTGTCGGAGACTGGGCCCCCTGGAGCTGGTTGATTCTCTCTGTTGGTCAGATGTGATGACCACAGCAGACAGAGGCCTCGTTCCCATGAAACACGCCGTGCTGGGTGAGCGGGGCCCAGGGAACAGCTGCACCCCCCTAAAGAGAGGAGGCAGGAAATGGTGCAGGGCCGCCACCGCCTGGGCCCCAGGTGGCGCTGTAGGGATCGGCCTCCAGAATGGAAAGTGGGGATGGAACGGGAGGCGTCACCACCTGCAGCTTGTCCCCCGCTGTCCTGTGGCTCTTTAGGGAAAGTGGAAAGCCTGTGAGCTGAATCAGAGAACTCAGCACATTCTCGCTGCTACGGTGGCATGTCACGCTGTGTTCTGTCCCTGGGTGTCAGTGCGAGTCTCAGACATTGCTCCAGATACACAGCCCCAGAGACAGCCCAGGCCCAGGCCAGCGTCCTGGGGGACATGGCTGCAGGCTCAGCAAAGACCCCAAGTCTGTGCTGGGCCAAGGGAGGGATCCGAACCCAGCAGAAACCCTGCAGTTCTGGAAGGGGACACACTTGGCCTGGCATCCCGCTGTCACTACCGTGGTCCGTTGGCCTGCTCACCTCTCCAGATGGCCCTTGAGGCCCAGGCCGCACCTCTCACAGTGCTCTTGGGACACAGAAGGCTGAGCGTGTGACACACCTCCACGTCTTTGGGACCATGAGCCTGGACTTCCAGAGTCAGAAGTCTGCTTAAGTCCAGGCAAAGCCCCAGTAAGAGTGTAAGTCCAAAAAGCAAGTGTCTATGAGTAGGAAGCACTCGCTGGGTCCCAAGTGACAGAGATGGGTGTTTGGGGAGGCCAGCACCTGGCCCAGGTCATCACAGGGTTACTGGTGGCTCTAAGGGACAGGGGGCTTTATGTAGGCTGGTGAAGTGAGTCATGACCTGTGGGGTCTCGAGTCTGCAAAGGAATGTTGCCTGGAGCCTGGGTGGCCTCAGGGGCAAAACCGGGATGGACAGGAGGGGTGGAGGGAGCCCAAGCATGGCCTGTTCGGGCAGAATCGCCTCCTGTCTTGGCCTCCACCCTGTCCTGTGCACGTTCCCATCAGCAAGTCTTTCCATTAAGATACGATTCTCAACCTCAGCACCAGGGCAGGCGGTGGTCGGATTTCTCGAGTCACTTGGTAATCGGCACGAGGCCAGGCGGGAGGCTCTGTGCTCTTTGGAACTGCAGCCCCAAACCCAGAGCTGCCAGCTCGTCTCCCTCTAGCTCGAGGGCGGCAGAGGCCCTGTGCCACTTGTTTGCGGCAGGTCACTGCACTGCCCCCGCCTTCTCTTCCTGCTGTACAAATGGGTCCGTCAAACAGAGACACCGGGTGCCCCTGCTGACCCTGGGTACTGAGTTCTGGAAACAAGTACCCTCCCTGGCGGAGCCACCCTGAAGCTAGGTGGGCACAGGGCCGCCCCAGCACCGCCGAGACCCGCCTCGCAGCAGCTGTGTGGCGGCCCTGCCCTGTGCTGTCTGCCGTGCACTACAGTGAGCATGGAGGCCCACCGCGTGGACAAGCCGGGGCCTAGGCAGCGGGCCCCTGGGTGGGATGAGGCAGGAGGGGAGGAGAGCGGGGTCGCTGTGCTGGTGCAGGCAGCGCTCGGTGTTCTGACTGGCGCCTTCTCTGCCCCTAGGCCTGGACGCCAGGCAAGCACAGGTCGTCGTGCTGTCCTCGGGGACCAAGTGCATCAGTGGCGAGTACATCAGCGACCAGGGGCTGGTGGTCAATGACTGCCACGCGGAGATCGTGGCCCGGAGAGCGCTGCTCCACTTCCTGTACGCACAGCTGGAGCTGCACCTCAGGTGAGCCGCCGTCCCCGGGACGAGCGCTCTGGCCACGAGCTCGGAGCTGGTGACCCACGGCCAGCACCAGGGTCATTCCCTGTATCCGGGCGTGGTGCACAGGGTGCCCCTACTGCACACGTTTCACCCAGGTGGGTGGCATCTTTCAAGCATCAGTGATGTAGGAGCACAGGCTGGGAAAGTGTTGGAATTGCAGGCACCTCCCCCACGATTCTCAGGCCTCCTTCCAGGAAAAAGCTGCAAGGTGCACATCCCCCCACACAGGCGCCCACACGTACAAACATGCCTGGTCACACACCATTCCACTGACGACATCTTCTACTAAAACATTCGGGTGTCGCCACTCAGGCCACTGCAACAGAACACACAGCCTGGGGGCTGGATCTCCGGTGGCTCAGCCTGGAGGCTGGAAGGCCGAGGTCAAGGTGCCGGCAGATTCCATGTCTGCTCAGGACCCTCTTCCTGGTTTATAGACGGTGACTTCTTGCTGGGTCCTCACCTGCAGAGGTGAGGGAGCTCTCTGGGGTCTCTTTTATAAGGACACTAACCCCATTATGACCTAGTAAGGACACTAACCCCATTATGACCAAGGCCTCCACCCTCGTGACCTCATCACCTCCCAGAGGCCCCACCTCTTAATGTCAGCAAATGCATTTGTGGGGACACAAACGTTCAGTGAGTAGCAAGGGTCTCTAAAGGGGAGCTTTGGGGATGACGACGACAGCACACCACTGTAAAGACCCAGGCAGCTGGTGCGATTCTCTCTCCATGAGGCCAGAATGTGTGCAGGGTCAAGGGCCCCGTTCAAAAACAGAGGGGGACCGTGGCCCCCCTGAGCTCCCTACGCTGTCAACTCCCTCAGGGTGACTCACCTGTGCACTCACACTCTGAACCCACACACAAGAAGGCCAAGGGAACTGCAGGGCTGCCTAGAGGGGTGCAGAGGGCTCCTTAAAGGGAGAACTCCCCTCCCCAGCTCTGGCTTAAGCTGCCCGTTTCCTGTGGGTTAAGTGAAGGTAATACTCTTCCCACCACCAGCCTCCAGTTGCTATCCCAGAACTAGCCTTGCATTTTAAAAAGAGAGAAAAGCCCTGGCCAGTTTGGCTCAGCGGTTAGAGCATCAGCCCGCAGACTGAAGAGTCATGGGTTCGATTCTGGTCAAGGACACATAACGTACCTTGGTTGCAGTTTGGTCCCGGGCCTGGTGGGGGTCATGCGGGAGGCAACCAACTGATGTGTCCCTCTCACATCAATGTTTCTCTCTATCTCCCTCCCATTCTATCTGAAAAAAAAAAAAAAATGGAAACACATCCTTGGGTGAGGATTAAAAAAAAATTATAAAAAGGAAACCTCACAGAGAAGCCCGTCTCTGGGAGACGCTGCCCCTCCTTGAAACACAGAGTGGCAGCGAGGGAGCTGAGCGCGGGGACCCTGCTCCTGACCTGGCCCGCTCCCCGCGCCCTGGCCCACTGCGTCCCAGCACACACGGTGCCTGTGCCATCGGCACCCGGCTCCATCTTGACAAAGTTGTGCTGTCTTCCAAGGGGACCCACTTTGAGGACTGTCCAGCACTTGCACCTGTGACCCGCAGGAAAGCGAGGGATTGCTGTGCACCTCCTTCTGCCCTTGTCGGGGTCCTCTTCTGACAATTTCTCACCAAGGACACGTCTTACAGAGCATGGGTGTCTTCTGCAAGGCAGCCTGCCCTTCCTTCCGTTCCCCTTCCCAGGCCTCCCCCATCCCGGGCCACAGGGCTGAAATGCCACCAGCCTAGCCAGGCCGACCCCATGACCCAGCCGGCAGCTCTGAAGCATGGGCCAGGCTCCACTTCAGCCCTGCCCTGCACCCCGCAGCCCGCACTGCCCAGACCTCTCGCCGGCGGTGGACTTCAGATACTGTTTCCCGCCTGCTGCTCCTCTGAGCATGTCTTCCGAGGAGTGTTCTCAACGCAGGGGGCTGTCCAGACCCTGAGAAATGTGCTCCCAATGGGATGTCCCGTGTTCTCGGGCAACCTGTCGGGGCCGCCAGGACGAAGCAGGCCGTCACCCACCCTGGCATCTCCACGATCCAGAGGAGGAGAGCTGCAGGTGGACGTGGGCTCCTAGGCGTCCAGACCAGCCCTGGCCCAGCTGTGTGATCACAGTGACCTCATGGCCACGTCTTGACCAGAAAGGCTTCCTCCTTGCCTCTCCCAGCTACTTCCACATCCTCTGCAGCAGCGTTTCTCCAGCCTACAGACAGGGGGCGTCGGGGGCTTCAGGGAGTGACTCTTGCGTGCTGCTGGTGTGCGCGGCAGCTGTTCAGGGGCAGGAAGGCCCAGAGGCACACGGGGGACCCACAGGGAAGCAATGCCTGACCCCTAAGCGCTGAGCTCCAGCCCTGCTGAGGGGGAGGCCAGAGCTGGAAATCTCTCCAAACACGGGGGTTTCTCCTAAATCTCCAAGCACTCCATCAGAAATACTTTCAAATACCCCTAAATTTTCTGTGTCACGGGAGGCTCAGGACCAGCACTGACCCTGTGCTGGCGCCAAGCCGCTGGCTGGGAGGAGTGGGCCCTGCCCCGGGGGGCGAGCAGTGGCTGAGGAAAGCCAGCCAGGGCAGCCAGTCCCGCACAGACACCCAGCAGGCCAGGCTCTGCATTTGCTCCGAGGTTGGGGCGCGTGTGGAGACACTGAGGGGGCCTGGCAGCGGAAGGAGCAGAGGCAAGGAAGCAGAAAGGCTGGTGGGATGCCTCTAGGGTTTCCTGGGGAGAAAATGTCTGTTCTGCTGCCTGTGTGATCTCAGAACCCGCAGAACAGAATCCATCACCAATGGGGCAGAACGTGGAGAAACAGCCAGAGCGGCAGAAAGCAGAGTGCCTGTGCCTAGTGAGACGGAGGCCGGGAGGGGGGCAGCCGGCGGCTCCGTGCCTGCGGGGCTCAGCCCCTCGGAGGGGGTGGGAGGGTGATGGCTGTGGGAGAAGCCCAAGGGCAAAGGGTGCCCTTCAAAGCCTGGAGGGCCTCTCCGAGCATTTCCCTGGTCATGCTGGGCGCAGAAGAAAGCGGTCTGTGCCCTGGGTTCCTCTGGCTGGGGGCCAAGCCCTGCCTCCTTTCAGAGTTCTTTTCCGCCTGTGAATACAGAATCACGGTGCCCATGGAGGCCACGCAAAACCCACAGTGCCCGCAAGGCAGCGCCTTGGGGCGCCTGTGAACCCTCAGGGTTACACTTTCATAGACACTTAGATCCCAGGGAACGTCAGCTGAGAAAGATTCGGGCTCTGGGAAAGATCAGCCCGAATGTGAGTGTGGGAGGAGGGTGACAGGTGGGGTTTCTGCTGTGTGTGCGCCTGTACATGGTTTCACCTGTTCTGGAGGGTCCCCTGCAAGGGTGAAGAGGAAAAACCCGGCGCCTGCCGATCAGGACGTGTCCGGTCTGGTCCCCAGTAGTGACCGCAGCCTCTTTCTGCCCCCAGCAAGCGGCGGGAGGACTCGGAGCGCTCCATCTTCGTGCGGGTGAAGGACGGAGGCTACAGGCTGAGGGACAACACTCAGTTCCACCTGTACGTGAGCACGTCCCCCTGCGGAGACGCCCGCCTCAACTCGCCCTACGAGATCACCTCGGACCGTAAGAGACGGCGTTGTTCCCTGTTAACCAGCCCCATGCTCTCCTCGGTCTGGGCCTTGGTCCCAGGCTGTGGGGCCCCAGACCCCGCGTGTGTGCTGTGGCCCGGCCCCAGACGCTGGGCACAGAGGGTGTCTGCCGTTCTGTGTAGTCATCCCTCTCGAATATCTGTCTGAGAGCCGGGTCAGGGAGAAGAATGGTGTGAAATGTAAAAGTAGCTATTTCATGGCACCGGTCCCCACCCCCCTCAATGGTCAGAAACCCCCTGCCCGGGCGGAGTTGGGGATGGAGGACGGGCCAGAGTGACATGGTGTGGCAGTTGAGTTACTTTGTTTGCCGTCTTTGAGAGAACAAAATTCAGTGTTTTAACAAAGCTTGATGCCAGGTAGACAATTCCCCCAGGTAGCTGGCGTCACCCACAGAGCTCCGTGCTGAACCCCCTCACCAGACCTGCCCTCGGGGAGCTGGTCAGAGCACAGCATTACCTCCAGCCCCGCAGAGGGGGCGCTGTGTGCTCCAGAATGAGGATATCGTGGGGTCTCCGTGTGAGTCTGATGGGCATTGTCTCCACGTGTAATGACGTGTGCAGCCAAGAAAGTCTGTTACTGATACTATGTGTGCATATCGTACACATACTTTTGCATACACACCACACACATGCACTCACACCCTCCCAGAAACCGCACAGGGCAGCTCTCCTGATGTAGGCCCCGCCTTTAAATGTATGTATGTGGTGAGGGGTCTGGTCTTAATGAAGGGTGGAGGCACCCGAGTCTCAGTCCTGTGCTCAAAGGAACCTATGGTAGAAACACACAGATGATACAGTTACTGGAGGTTTATTTTTGGCCTCTGACTCCCCACAGAAGGCTACATTTGTGTCCTAGTAACCACGGGAAGGAAAGACCGCTGTGTGCTGGATGCCTGCTGTGTCCCAGGCTTGTGAAGAGTGCTCTCCTCCGAGATAAAGAATGTACACCCTGGCCAGTAGTTCACTTGGTTGGAGCATCATCCTGTACACCAAAACGTGGAGGGTTCGATTCCCAGTCAGGGCACACATCCAGGTTGTGGGTTCGATCCTCGGTCAGGGCTCATACAGGAGGCAGCCGATTGATGTTTCTCTCTCACATTGATGTTTTTCCTCTCTCTCCCTCCCAAACTCTCTCCCCCTCTAAAAATCAATGAAAACATAGCCTCATGTGAGGATTTTGCCCTGGCCGGTTTGGCTCAGTGGATAGAGCGTCATGTACAAAGCAGCCAATCGACATGTGTGTGTGTCTCTCTCTCCCACTCTATCTGAACATGAATGGAAAAAAGGTCCTAGGGTGAGGATTAAAAAAAATAAATTAAAAAAAAAACGAGAAAAAGATAAGGTGCAGGGAAATGGCGTTTAGTCCTACAGGTTTTTTATTTTACTTTCAGTCCTACATGCATTTAGCCTATTTCCCTAGCACTCGGGTGGGATACTGGTCCAGAAACAGGCATTCTGCCTTTTTGCCGAATTTCCTCCAAGCTCACTGCTCTGCCTTTGCAGCAGGCTAGACAGACCTCTCCGCGTCGGGATTTCCAGTGGCGCGTCAGTACTGTCTCAGTCCGCGCGGGCTGCCAGCGCAGACCCCCGCAGACCGGGCTGCTTCCGCAGGCTTTCATCTCCCAGGCCTGGCGGCTGGAAGTCCGAGATCAAGGCACCAGCAGACTCGCTGTCTGGTGAGGACCCTCCTCCTGATTCATGGACGGCATCTACTTGCCGTGACCTCGCATAGTGGAGGGGGCAGGGGCTCCCTGGGTTCTCTTTATAAGGACATCGATCCCATTGCGAACCCTCCCTTCATGACTTCATCTGAACCAAATTACCTCCTCGGGACCCCACCGCCCGATACCATCTCCCTGGGGTTAGGGCTTCAACGTGAGAATTGGAGGAACAGACACATTCGGCCCATACAACACCCCATGGGAAGTAAATGGAGGAACCAAGTCTCACTGAGAATCTAGAGAATGGAATCCACTAAGGACTGGGGACCTTCCAAGGCACTGCCCGGGGTGAGGGGTTGGGTGGGCCTGGGCTGAGAGGAGGACACGGCCCTGTCTCTGCAGAGAGTCCCACCAGCGGGGCCTGCTGGAGTCGCTGCCACCCCATCTCAGAAAGACAGAGGAAAAAACAACAGAGTTCCTCAGACCCAGTCCACGTGATCCCAACCCCCACATAAAACTGTGAAATGGGGTCCATATAGCTACTGGAATTGTCTTTACATTTTCACTCGGACGGTTTGGCATCATGAAGACCCAGATGAGGGGCCCTCAGTTTCGGGGGGGGGCCCCTGCAGATGTGTGGGACTGGCCCTAATTCATCCAGCTTCCTCCCAGCGGGAGCCCCAGTCATGCCTGCGCCCCACCCGTCTCTGCAGAGGCACAGTTCTGCTCATTGGGCTCCCGCCTCTGCACTTGGGGCACCACTGCAGCCTCCCCCGCCCTGACTCCAACTTGTAAAGCCGGGGGGTTAGAAAAACAAGACAGAGATGTCTCAGATGCACCCTGGGGTTTGCGTTCAGGCACAGATGTCTTTTATTTCATGGTGATTTTAAGAAGTGGCAGGTGCTGGTAAGGGGGGGGGGGGATTAAGCATTTTCCTCACATTTTGTCGGCAGATATGCCAGGCAAAAATGAGGTGCTGCACCCAAGTTATTGAGGCTGGCGTTCTCCCAATGCATCTTACTGGGGATGCTGAGGAGGGGCCCCTGGCCAGCTTGTCCTGCAGACTGTCCGCCAAGAGCCCTACCTCACCTTCCCGTACCCATTCAGTAAGGGCAGGAAACCCAAATCTCTGGTTGGAAGGGCCTCCCAGAGAAACTTCACTTTCCCCACACTCATGAAGGCACAGGCTCCAGAATAACTTTCACTTTGGAAAGAATCCGCTGATATGGAGGGTGGGGGCTCTGTGTGAGGCTCACTCGAGTGTTTCTCTCTGTTATTCTTTCAAGAGGGTTGGATGGCCAGGGAAGGGTATGCAGGTGACCAGGAGGGGCAGGAGCCATGGAGACATGCCCCACCTGCTGGGCCATTCCCAGAGGTCATGAGTCTGCCTTCTACAAGTGAACCCTGTAGAAACCCAGCCTCACTGCCCATCCACTCCGGGCCGTGCTCCTAAATGGAGCCCAAGGCACATGACCTGAGTCACAAATGCACAAATGCACAGCACAGACGTACATGCTCCTCCCCACCTTGAGGTCGTCACTGGTTCTGACGAGCTTGTCACAACCCGGGAGAAGTTCTAGCCCTGGAAGCTCCCAACTCCGGGCCACTCCGACGTCACCCTCTCTTCTCTCGGCAACACATGCCCTGGGCGGTCCCCAGTGAGCTCCTTTTATCCTCACACCCTCGTTTGGTCTGCAAGGAGCTGTTGCACATCTCTGCATGGCCACATCTGGCCCCATCACCTGCAACTGTGCCCGGACTCTCCTCCCCAGCTTCACACACACACACACACACCCAACAGGCACTTGACTCACCGAATGTGCAGATGCTCAGAACAGAGTTGTCCGGATTGCCCCCTTCCTTTAGAGTGAGGAAGGCAGAGCCAGCTCAGGAAGGAGTCTGCCGATACGTCTGAACAACTGTTGAAGCTACTGTCACATCCCAGACGTCCGGCAGAGAACAGAGGCTAGCGGATCTCTGAGCACCAACGCGGATTCCCGCCCGCAGCCGAGCGAGGGGGCCTCCCACAGGGGCCGCTCGGCCTCGGTGGTTCCCCAGCACGAAGGCCCGCAGGCTCTTGAGGCCAGGTCAGGGCTCTGCGTCCACGGGGCAGCACGAGCCCCAGTGTAACCCGGCCCACCTCCTCGGGCCCCTACGGCTCAAGAAATTCTAAACGTCCCACTTTTTTTTCTCTCCAAAAATTCATTTGGACAGACCATAAGTTCTCCCTCCCTGGACTCTTTACAAGTGGGATTGATACTTCCTGATCGGAGACGTCTGGGAGGCACGTGGCCTGGGAGCAGCTGTGGTTATCCCACACCTGGCTTATGTCAGGACCACCTGGGAAGTTTCTAAACACGCAGGCTCCTGCCACCTGCGCTTCCCCGAGATTCCGGTATGTTTGGGGTGGTGGGGCTCCAAGCTCCATACTTTCAGAACCTCCCCAGTGATGCGGAGGAGAAGGATCATGCAGGTTTGAGCAGCCGGATTCGAAAGCCCTCCTCTGCCCCTGCCTGACGGGGCGTGTGTCCCCTTCGGTGCCGTGGGGAGGTCTGCGTGCTGGGGCCTGCCGGGTCTCTGCAGAGGCAGGCAGACGTGCTGACAGGCAAGGCTTCCACCGGGGGGCCAGCGGCTCCGGCCACAGGCTCCACACTCGGAGGTCTTGGTCTGACCCACTCAGAGCGACTAGCAGGAGGAGGCCAGGCCCCTGGGTGGCTCCGGGAGACCTGGGCCAGACCCAAGGCAGCTCTGGTAAGAACCTGAACTGACCAGAGTGATGAAAGCTCTAGGGCACTTCCCCCAACTATTGTCCTCCCTCTAATTCACCGCTGTTCTTGCTGCAAAGTTCTCGGCATGTTCTTCAATAGCCCGGGAAACTCTGTTCTTACTGCCGTTCCCCAAGAACTTAACAGCTTAGTGGAATTCTCCAAACTATCTTTCACAACATGACATGAGAAAGAGCTCAGTTATGCCCTGGCCAGTTCGGCTCAGTGGCTAGAGTGTCAGCCCATGGACCCAAGGGTCGCAGGTTTGATTCTCTGTCAAGGGCACATACTTGGGTTTCAAGTTCAATCCCTGGTCCCGGTCAGGGTCATGCAGGAGGCAACCAATCAATGTGTCTTTCTCACATTTATGATCCCCCCCTCCTCCATTCTATCTAAACTAAATTAATGGGAAAATATCCTCAGGTGCGAATTTAAATAAATAAATAAATAAATAAATAAATAAATAAATAAATAAATAAATAAATCAGGAAAAATATCCTAGGTGAGAATTAACAACAACAAAAAAAGAAAGACCACAGTAATGTCATATCTTACAAGTGTGTGTTAACTGCCTAGGATGCCCTACTCCATTCATTGTACATTAGGGCAGTTCAGGAGTTAAGCCCAAATCCCATAAAAAGTCAAGGAACCTGAGATGCACTTCCTGAAGCCCCTGTCTTCAGATTTGCCTCCTGAGTTACAGAAACATGCGACGTGAGCCTGGGCATCGTAGGCTCGTAATTCACCATCGTCCCCATCGCTGTCTTCATCAAGTAAGGCAAGGAACACCCACACGGCCACATGACAGGGGCTGTAGATGTCATTAAAATAAACAGTAGTTTGCTTCACAGGCATACTTTCTGGAATATGCCTTTGGAAGATGAATTGAAGATTAAAAGTTTGTTGGGTGGTTGGGTGTTCAAAGTCATCTCCTTCATTCCCTATCCCTGCTCTCCCATTTCTGGCTCCTTTCCTCTCCCCTAGTGCCTTGCGGCAACCATGTGTCACTTTCTAGCTAGATCTTGGCTCCTAGGTGGAATTCTTCAACCTCCATTTATCTCCACCTCCTATTGATTCTCTCCTAAAAATAAAATATTCACCTAACAATTTCCTAAAGCATTTTTCCACCCTCACTTTATCAGGTAAGGATTTCGATTAATATATACCATAATGAAGAGAACAGTGACTTGGACGATTAGAATTCGATGAGAATATACTCATGGATTGGGGGGGCGGGGGGGCCTGTGCACACAGCAGGCAGGATTTTCACATTTCCACCATAAACCCACCACAGGTTATTTAGGTTCCATTCCCTGCCGCTTCTGGTTCACGTGGCATTTTCTTCTGCTTGAAGTAGCATCTTCAACTGCCCCCTGCCTCTGACAATTAGGCATGAAAGGGCCAGAGAAAACAGGCTCCACAGGACCTTCGCCACTCAGAGCCCCCTAGTGCTCATCAGGGAGCTGCTAGAAAAGACGGCCTGAGATTTAACGCCTCCGGAAATAAGCAACTTCTCAGGAGCCTCTCCTGCACCTGACTCTTCGGGGAAAATTACTCTACCTGAAGACTTGGGGTTCGCTCCTAGAAACCAGTTGTTAAGTCAAGGCAGGCCTCCTTGTTGTCGTGGCATTACCAACCGTAGGGTCTACTTCCTGGGAAGTCCGTTGTGCAGAAGCAATGAGGAAGAATTGAGAAAAGCCTATAATATAATTAGGCGACTTTCAAGGTCTGGAAAATGGCACAGTAGTGGAAGCATTGAGAAAGGGATGTGAATACTATACTTGCCAGAAAGAGAGGGACAGAAAGTACCATCTTCCCTGAGAAAATATCCCCCATGAAAGAGTCACCACACTAGCATGTGGTGAACTGTGGGAACTACCAGGTATGCTGACCCTCCTCTCCCCCGGCGCTGCCACCATGGGTGGGGAGGTGATGGAGACCCTCCTGCACAGTGTAAAAAGTTAGGTCAAACCAAAGATTGCCTCAAGTGTTTCTGAGTGGTATGAACTATTTTATGTTTAATTTATCATCATCTTTGTCATGATCACCATCATCACCATCACCAGCAGCAGCAGCATTGTCACAATCATCATCACCATCATCTTTATCATCGTCATGTTCATCGCCATCCCCATCATCATCCCCATTACCACCCTATCATTACTATCATCATCGTCATCACCACCATCACCTTCAGCATGGTCACCATCGTGATAATCACCATCATCTCTACCTTCATCATCTTCATCAGCATTGTCACCATCACCATCACCGTCATTGTCATGATTCATGGTTCCATTTAGAGATGCAAAGAAGAGTTTTGTGCTCTACTGGGTGAGGGCTGGGTGTTCCTTGCTGTGCCCACCCAGGCTCGGTCTCTCACCTTGGTCCTTCCTTCTGTGGGTAACTCACAAACCAATCCAAATTGGATCTCACCAAGTACTCAATTGGTAGCAGGATCAAAAAGCAATCTGAAACCTCTCAAAAGTTTACTTTCTCTGAGGAGTATGGCAATCTTTCTTCCCAAGAGATGGCCTTGTGTACTTTGGATATGTAATAAAAGAACTTTAGTTCTTAGAAACAATGAGAAAACATACTGCAAGTTACTTTGAGATCTGTAAGAGGAGGCGCCCACACAAACCCACATGTTATTTATTATTTGATGCCTTCAGTAAGGGTAATTGAGATAGAAATCCCATCTCCATAACTTCTAAAACAAAAATTTAAGCTTTTTAAAGAAAGTGTCTATTATCTATCCATGTCCTCACACGTAAGTACACGTTGAAATCACTGTACTATACTATTTTATATATAATTTGTATGCAAAGCAGTTAACCATTTCCATATTACGGTATATCCAGACTTAATGTATAGAATTTTTTAAAGAAAAAATAAATATAATCTTTTCTTTGTGCATGCTAGTTCTCCAAATAACTGTGTATGCACGCATGTATGCATGTGTGTGTGCATGTGTGTGTGCGCGCGCGCGTGTGTGTAGAGGTCTCTGCAAAGAAAAGGCATAAGAAGGCTAAACGTAAACGTTAGGACCCATAGGGACCCACCTGCAGGCTCCGTCCAGTCATTCAGGGCACAGCAGAGCCTGCCTGGCACAGCCCAGCCCTCCGGTAATAACCAGCACTACGCAGACACGTGTCCCGTCTCATTTCACCTCCACAGCCTAGGAGGTAGGCACCATTATTACCCCAACTTTAATATGAAGTAACTGTGTCACCATGGTTTTAAGCAATTTTCCCAATGTGACACAGCTAGGAAACAACAGAGCCAAGATGAAAATGCAGACCAGGGTGCGCAGACCACAGCCTTCGGGCTAACTCCCCCCCACTACCTTCTCCGTGTGACCGTGAACTAAGCATGGTTCTACATCCTTAGATGGCTGAAAGGGTGATAGGGTAATGCTTCATGTGACGATGACGTGGAACTCAAGCCTCTGTTAACAGTGGGTGGGAAGGCAGCCCCCGCTAGGCTGGCTGTGCTGCGCGGCTGTGACCAATGGCCGCGAGGCCGAGACACTGGTGTTGGGCCGTTACCAGGAGGTGGCCGGCCGTCCTGGCTGAGGTGCTCTAGAGCCCAGCTCGTCACCTTGTCGCTGTTGGGAAGAAGTTCCTCCTGCCCCGGCGCCCACGTGTGCTTCCCTGTCCTAACACACTGGCGGTGGCATGTGAGATGTTTGTGGGTGCACTCCCCCCCCCCTTCCTAGCTGGGAGCCTGTGTGTCCAGGCAAACGGTCCCAGCACTTCTCACACCACCTCTTGTCTCCTAGTGACCAGCAGCAAACACCTCGTCAGGAAGTTCCGCGGACACCTGCGCACGAAGATTGAGTCCGGGGAGGGGACTGTGCCGGTCCGCGGCCCCAGCGCGGTGCAGACCTGGGACGGCATCCTGCTGGGTGAGCAGCTCATCACCATGTCCTGCACGGACAAGATTGCCAGGTAACTGCCCCTCTGGCAGCCTGAGTGACAGTGGGCACAGGGAGCGCCCCCAGGTGAGGGCCTGTCCCTCCCTCACAGCCGTGAGGGTGCCCTGAGCGAGTACACACCTGGCAAGCCCACGCTGCCGCTGCAAACACCGCAAAGACACAGGGCTGGTGCAGGTCCCTGGCTGACGGGCTGGGCTCCTCCAGGCTCATGCAATGATCAGGAGGCCAGTCAAGCCGTCCCGCTCAGCCGCCTGTGCTCAGCACCCCAGGCACCTCAACCCCCCAGACACCCAGTCCCACCTCGCCTCACACACATGCAGCCCTCCTGGGACACCCTGTACCCCACAGTGTGGGGAATGCCCTGTGAGGTGCTGAACATCCCTGAAACCTGGCAAACTTTCAAGAAGACGTGTACACCAGTGCCTCCCATGCCAGGAGATGGTCTCCTTTCTGAAGGTGTCCTCAGAGGGCGCCACCTGGAGGTCCTCCAGGGAACCTCAGCCCGGCCAGCTGGGGAGAGGGACTTGCGGAGAAGGCACTGGGCAGCCCCGAAAGGTGCCCTGTCCTCAGCAGATGCTCCTTGATCACCACGGACAGAAGCTTCCAGGAGTGGACAGCCACTCCCCGCCCTCCTCTCCAGAGCCCCCAGGCAGGCCACCCCACCTGGAGCACTGCTGTGACTTCATGTGGACAGTAGGCCCTGCACCCTGGGGAGAGTCGGACGTCCCTGACAGCTGCCCCCAAAGGTGATGACAGTGAAAAACCTATGTTAACAGTAAATCAGAACTGCTTTGGGAAACTTGGATAGATTCACTATTCTGCAATCTATCCACCAAGTAAAAACCGTGCATTCTCACCAACGGTGGTCCCAGTGGCAGCCACGTGGCTCCCAGGATGTTCCACGTGGAAAGCTCGGGGGTCAAACTCTCAGCCGATAAGAAGTCCGGTCTCGTGTTCAGGGAGAGTGAGGTGGGGGAAGGATGCCAGAGCAGCATCTCAAACCCCTACCCACGGGAGGACTGGGTGGGTGTGAGGGTGGCAGGGTGCCCACAGCACCCAGGCCATGGGCACTGTTCCACGCGTGGTTTCAGCACGTGGACGCCCACAGGGGGGATCGTCTGTCCTGCCGTCACTCAGACAGTACCTTACACAGGCGTTTCCCACTGCTCCGCACACACGTGCCGGGGGTTGAAGGGCTTCTTTACCTGTCATAACTCCAACTATTCATCCACTAGCCACCTTGCTCCTGCAGAGACAGCAGACAGTGAGAGGTGGCAGGGTCAGGGGTTCCTCCACGGACTCAGGGGACCAGGGCAGCCAGAGCCCCCAGGTGGCCCCACAGGCTCCAGGGGAGGGCCAGGCCCAGCCGCTGCGGACCGTGCGAGGGCCCCGCCCTCTCGGGCCTCCCTTCCCTGCTCTCAGCACTACCGGCAGATAAAAGCTCAGCCCCTGAACACAGGGCCCGAGTTCTCAGAGGAATCACCAAACGGCTGCAGGAGAAATAGGGCCATTTGCTTCCCAGGTTGATAGCACCTGGCCCGGAGAGGGAGCCGGTCAGCCTAATGACACTGAATCAAAGCACTGATTTCGCATCAAAGGAGCAGCCGCTGCCTCAACCAGCCCGTCTTTCAGAAAAGGACGTGTTCCTCCTTAGTGATATTTTCACTGTTCACAAAGCAGGGAAAAGGAGCAATTTTCACCTCAACCGAAATCCTCTCTGTACCATTCTAAATTAACCCTCTGACTCCCTGGGAAAATGAAGGAATTAATGCTGCAACATGGAAATTTTATTGTCTCTGGGATCGTAAATGTCAATAGACAGCAAATTAAACGCGGCTACAAAACCCATATGACGCTGGTCGTCGGCAGGTTTGCCGACGGTGATGCAGCTGCTCGAAGTCAGATTCTGTTCTTTCTAATAAAATCTATTTAACAAGAACTACCAGAAGAACAAAGTCCACGTTGCACCCCCTCCAGAAGCTTCCAAACAGTGTTGGAAATGGAGAAAGACTATCCCGGCTTTCTGTGACCTGGCTCTGGGCTGTTGGGGGGCAGGCTCTCCCTAATGGACCCAGGAATCCATCTACAAGTGCCAGGTGGATCCTACTCTGTAGGGGTCTCTCACCCACCCAGCTCCAGACCCCAAATCTGCTGGTGACACCACCCAAAGGCACCGTGGGGTAGGGAGGAGCCCTGGAGAAGGTGCTGGTGCCAAGTTCCCTCTTCCTCTCACTCAGGCCCCTTAGGGCCTCCCCTTCCTCATGCTTTCTTTTTGTTTTCTCCTTCACCCTCTTCCTTTCCCCTGTCTCTGTCATACCGTCTCTCTGTGTGTGTCTCTCTCTGTCCTTCTGTCTCTGTCTGTCTCTCTCTGTATCTATCTATGTCTGTCTCTCTCAGCCTGCCTCTGTCTTTCTGTCTCTGCCTATTTGTTTCAGTCTCTTTGTCTCTCTGTTCTGTCTCTGTCTCTCTATTCTCCATCTCTGTCTTTCTGTCTCTGTGTCTCTGTCTCTGCCACCCCATCTCTTCCCTGGACATGCCACCATCTCTGCCTCCTCTCATACTTCTTGCTCACACTGATGGCCTCCCACCACCCACCCCTCCAGGGCCTTTCCCTGCACAGACCCGTCCCCACCTGCTGACACGACAGGGACTCCTTGTACTCGGCACCGTCTGCTTCTGCGTCTGAAGGGGTCCTTGTGTCACAGTGAGGTGCATGTGTGCCTCCCCAGTAACACTGTTGGTGACGAGGAGGGGGAGGGGCGATGAGGGAGAAGAAGGCGAAATGCCACCAGTGGCCTCGCGGCCCTGTCTGCGCCAGGCCAGGGCCGCTGGCAGCCTCCTCACCTCTGGCGCGGCGCTGTCTGTGCCCCACCGGAATCGAACCGGCCCGCGGAGAGGAAGCAGCACTGAGCTGCTTTCAAACAGAGCTATTGCCGCCTTTGAGCGGGAGCATATGTTATGCTAATGGTCCCGACCACAGGCATCTGCGGCGTACATCCTCTGTGCACAGGCTTCACGAAGAGGCCGTCTGAGGCCGTGCGTTCATCTGTCCTCTGTCCTGTGCAGAAACAGAAGCTAAGCCTAGGGTTTAGGCCATGTTCCAAATAAAAGACTCTGCACACAAACACAGATGAAATATTCCAGTTCAACAAGCAGAGGCTGGAGGACACAAAGAGGTGAGAGTCCCAGTCCCTCCTTCCAGAGGTTCTATCATGGTAGCAGGACACGCTTGGCTATAAAACCCACAACCAGCATGCACTGTGCCCAGCACGGTCATGCTGGAGCCAACTCAGCCCGCCTGAGTGGGTTACGTTAAGGCAGTTGTTAAACACAGCCATTATTAAAAATTAAACTACATAAACTTACAACTAAATGCATTAGATTAAAACAAAGGCAATGAACACTCAAAACTCATCACTTTCCTAATTATTTTACTACTTGTTACTATTATTTTTGCCCTTGAAGTTATTAACACCTACTGTATCTGCAAAGTGAGGTGTGTGCTACTGCTCACCTCGACCCGCATCTGCGCCCACTGACATCACGCTGGTCACTCGAATTCAGTCACAGGGATGGCATTTACACCATGTAAATGTGCAAAACCTAAGAATCCGTGCCCTTTTGTTTGAGAGCCAACCGTTACCCACCTATCACTAAACATCAGAGTCACAAGAGGTCTTCAACTTGTGTGCACAGGTCTGGAAATAACGTGTCCGAGGCGGGCCCCGCCGCCTGTCCTCTCAGGAGGCAGTGACTTCACGCATCAGGGGCCCGGGCTCGGTGTGCGTGAGGGCAGAAGATGGGCGGACACTGGGACTAGACAGACGAGACCCTTTCAACTCACAGACTTGAGAAACCAGCCGTAGCCCCTCCGGAATGGCCCATGCCCTGCCTCTGTGGGAAAACAGAAGCCACAGTGAAACCTACCTCCACTCCGCTCTCCTTCTGGGGACGCCCATCATCCCATTCCTTGTCTTCTGGCTCAGCCCAGGCCTCTGCTCTCCGGGCCCCTCCACATGCCTCCTACCGCCCCTGCGTCCTCTGCCTTTGTCGTCCCACCAGCTCATCTTTCTCATCTTTCGAAGTTAACCCCGAAGCCCGCGTGCTCCTAGAACTGCAGCCGCAGCTTCCCTCTTCCCCGGTCTCCGGAGAGAACCGTCCATGCCCACAGGCCTCTCCGTAGGCATCCGGCCTCAGTCCACACCGCTGGGCAAAGCTGCGCTCGCTGAGATAATAAGGGGGTCACTGTCCTCCTCCCAGTCCCCTCGGACGTGTCACCCCCTCACTGTCCTGCCCCGGGACAGGCCCCAGTGCCTGGTCACCAAGATGAGAGGCTCAGGATTCTACCCAGCGTTGAGCAGTCCACCCACCCACCCGAGCTCGGGGCCGCCCTCCCCCTGAAGTGACGGCATTCTCCAGGTCACATGTCCCACCAGTACCTTTCACACAGGGACACAGCGAGTGCTGGCCGAGGAAACGAGCAGTGGGCAGCGGACACAGGAAAGGGGGGATGAAAAGCTGTCCTGACGTGTGGCCACAATGGCACTTTACCCCCACAGCCGTGTTTCGACACTGTCGAGGGGGCAGATGGAGCCCAGTGCTGGCAGGGGCTGACCGCTCACAGCTGTCCTTATTCCGAGGTGACACTAGCCGTCGAGACTGCCGCCCACCTGTGAGCGAGTATGCGGAATCGAGGCCTGTGCCGCTCACGGAGGGCGAGGTGACACCAGGGAAGACAGAGGCCCTTTCTGACCTTCAGTCGTACCTTCTGATGGATGCACCAGCGGCTGTACTCGGCACCCCTCACACGAGACAAAGGCTGTGTGGATGGCTGGCACCCGGGAAATACTGGGTGATGAAGCCTCTCTCGTCAGAATGGCTGTGATGTGAACCATGAACAGTGTAGGGACAGAGCCCCGCCGAAACGGAGCGGCAGCCCCCACCCCCACCCCGGCGCCCGTGCAGGCGGCTCGGATAAGTGAAAGCGGTGTCCTGTGCCAACACCCTGATCCGTCCTTCTCAGTTGCCAAAGCTAAGAAGTTATGTGTGCTGCTCATAAGTATCAGGGATGTGTCTGTCGCCAACAAAAACTACTGATTGTCTCTCCCAGGAAGCACCCAAGGATCTTACCCCACACGCTGCCTGGAGCCCACAGCCATGAATATTCAGTCATTTAGAAATTTCCCCCTTAGCACGTGCAGTTGTATTTCAGCAGCCAGGAAACAGAAGTGTTAGGCTGACTGCCTTCATCACCTATCTCATGTGACGCTGATGTATTAAAATGAAAGTAAATGAATAAGCCATGTCTTTAATTAAGGTAGAGAAGGTGCATCCACTATGCAGATCTGTAATTCTCTTGGCAAAGCCCTTTTGATGTCAGAGAAAAATGAACTGGAGCCGGTTGTTCAGAGGATTTAACAGCCGACACAGCTCTGTTACTTCCCACCTACAGATCAAAAGTAATGCACAGGTCTCACTGTTTGGATCAATAATTCCTAAGTAATAATATAAATTAGACCACAACAGGCATTCTTCTGAGTACAGAATTCCATGAATAACAATTGATATCATTTTACAAAGTCAGTGGTAAGACAGGTTTACAGTGAAACCTGTTATAGAAACCCTGAAATTTTTACAGTGGTTTAAATGAGCCATAAAACATTGTGGAGAAACTTCCTAGAGTTCCATCAATAGGATAATTTTTCCCATTTCCTTACATATTATCTAATGTTTCAATTATTCTCCCCTCGGTCCTCTCTGCATTGACTTTCGGACGCTCTCTATAACCCACGGCAACCGTCATGAGTCTTCGGGGAAGTAGATGTGACAGAAAAGAGCGATGGGCTTATCTGATGGGGCTCATCTCTGTTCCTATTCTTTTTTTTTTAATCCTCACCTGAGGACATTTTTGCATTTATCTTCAGATAGAGCAGGAGGGAGAGAGGGAGGAAGAGAGAGAAAAACATCGATGTGAGAGAGACACATCAATTGGTCACCACCCACACGACCCCAACAGGGGCCAGGGACAAACTGCAACCAAGGTATGTGTTCTTAGCAGAAATCGAACCCGGGATCCCCCCAGTCTGCAGGCCGATGCTCTAACCACTAAACCAAACTGGCCAGGGCTCTGTCCCCATTCTTTACCAGGGTTAGAACCCTATAGAAAAGAAGGTCAATCCCCTGAGCATCAGCCCACAGCATTTTTTCACAAGACCTTTATTTACTTTCTCTGGGAATCATTTAATGAACTAATTTCTCACCATCCTAAGAGGGTCAGCCCCTGTGAGCAAACGGGAAATTCTTGCACACACCTCTGTCCATCAGCAAGTTTCCTCCCCACTCAGGAAAATCCTGAGCTGTCAGTAGACCTGTTCCCCCTGATCCACTTGGCCACCGCCCCTCTCAGGGGTCAAGATTCAGTGACACGTGGAGGAATTCCACTCAAAAGGGCAGGACCCCATTCTACGCAGCCTCTCGATGTCCCAGCCGCCTCTTCACTGAGAACCTAGCTGATTACTCATCGTTGGCCCCAAAGGACTGTTTTCACCTGATAAGAATCTCATCTTCTTCAGCCGTTCACCTGGTTTACATCGCGACCCCCTAATACAGCGGTTCTCAACCTGTGGATTGCGACCCCTTTGGGGGTTGAGTGACCCTTTCACAGGGGTCGCCTAAGACATAACAATAGCAAAATTACAGTTATGAAGTAGCAACAAAAATAATTTTATGGTTGGGGGTCACCACAACATGCGGAACTGCATTAAAGGGTCGGCATTAGGAAGGTTGACACTCCAAGAGAGAAAGCTGTGCCCTCCCCAAGGTTCTGGAATACACTGCAGGGCCTGGGCAGATGCCCGCAGACACGACACTTACATACTCATCCTGAGACATAAAGGACATTTCAGGGACAGCGGGAGGAGTTCGAGAGACCAGCCTGGAAGCGATGGATGAAGTCCAGCCCTGTAACCTGACAAGTGTCTTGCAAACATGAGAGGCTTCCCAACACTGAACGTGAAGGTCAGGGCACCTTGTCTGGAGGTGGGACTGCACCTGTCCATCACCTGTGCCAATCAGACGTGCCGACGGGAGACGGAGATGCAATGTCCTGCTCTGACGAGGAGGGGACGTGGCAGGCTCGCCCGTGGCCTGCACCTGGCGGAAGGCCTGGGAGGCTCCCTGTACCTCCGGGGCTGCGAGTGCTCACAGAGTGGGAGGGCAGAGCTTCAGTGGTTTGAGAGGGTAGAGGGTGGACCTGGCCACATCAGAGAGCGAGAAGAAATCGCACAGGCTGAGCACTCGCCAGGTGCCCGACCCAGGACACCCTGAGTGTGGGCAGAGGCTGCGCCTGCAGATGCAAATTTTCCACAACGTTTTCTGTTTCTCTAAGTCTAGTACCCAGTGTGACTCTCAAAGGTGAAGAGAGCTGCTATTACATTAATATTGTTCTACTCATTTCAAAGACATGGGACCTGAGGCCCAGGGGAACATGTGTGATGTGCCCGGTGTGTCCACTAGTTGGCACAGCGAATGACATCTGCTTTCGTGAAGGCCTCAGTCAGGAAGCAGGTAGGTCCCTAGGCTGCCTATGTGATGTCACACTCAGCTCCTTAGGAACTGGGACATCGCTGCAGTGGGAGGTGGGAGGTGCCACCAGAGCCCGAACCCCAGCCGATCAGAGGAGAACATACCATCCTGTGCCGCAGCCAGAGCTCTTCCTCCCCTTAGATAGGAAAAACACCCCAGAATCTTTTCTTTTTATCCTCACCCGAGGACATTTTTTCATTTTTTTGTTCAGGTAGAGTGGGAGGGAGAGAGAGGAACAGAGAGAGAGAGAAACATCGATGTGAAGGGACACATCGAGTGGCTGCCACCCACACAACCGACCAGGGCCGGGGACAAACTGCAACTGAGGTACATGCCCTTAGCGGGACCCGAACCCGGGTCTCTGGACCGCAGGCCGACGCTCTAACCACTAAGCCAAACCGGCCAGGGCCACCCCAGTATCTTGAAGTGGGATATACCAGCTAAGTTTCTCTTCTTTAAAAATAATTTTCACCCTGGCTAGTTTTCCTAAGTGATTAGAGCATTGGCCAGTGGACCAATGAGTCACAAATCCTATTCCAGTCAAGGGTACATACCTCGGTTGCAGTTTGTTCCCGGCCCTAGTCAGGGTCATGCAGGAGGCAACCAGTCGATGTGTCGTCTCTCTCACGTCGATGTTTCTCTCTCTCTCCCTCTCTTCCTCTCTCTCCCTCCCTCCCACTCTATCTGAAGATAAATAGAAAAATATCCTCAAGTGAGGATTTAAAAAAATTAAATATATAAAAATAATTTTGATGCCCTGGGTAGTGTTGTACAATGGCTAGAGTGGCAGCCACAAATTGAAGTCTCAGGTTCAATTCCTGGTCAGGGGCATGAACCTGGGTTGCAAGTCCTAACCCTGGCCCCAGTTGGGGTTTGTGCAAGAGGCAACCAGTCGATGTGTCTCTCTCACATCGATATTTCTCTTTCTCTCTCTCTCTTTCTCTGTCTCCTTCCCTCCATGCCTCCCTCCTTTCCATTCTCTCTGAGAAATCAATGGAAAAAAATATCCTCGAATGAGGATTAACAAATAATAATTTTGATATTGAACATAGCAGAAAACAAAATCTGACTTTTTTTTAAACAAAATCATTGGAATTACCAGGAAAATTCTTAGGTCATGAAAGTCTTTTGATAGTGAAATAACTTCTCCTTTCTAGATTTTTGGTCAAAATGAAATTTTAGTTAAAACCTTGGAGCTAAAGACCACCTTGAAGATAAAAGCCAGTTCAAATGCTCCAGGTGGGGAGAATGATCCTTATGCGTGAACTGGCTTTGCGCCAACCACAAAGCGGACCACACAGTCCCCATGGCCACAGACGGCCCTACGTGCCCCTGGAGCTGATGAAAGGTGAACAACAGAGACGGTATTAGATCAACTCACCACCACTGGGAAACCAGCGCAAAGCAGGTGGCATCACAGATGTAAAGTTTCCCCCATTGAAAAGTAAAACACAATAAGCAAATAATGAAAATTAGAAAGTAACCAACTAGCCGATATCCTGAAAGTCACAGAAAATAGCAGTCATCTTTTGCAATTTTGTGTTCATCTTTTTTCCTAAATGCACATTTTTTCCTGTTGTCAGGATTTTGCTGCTTATAGCTGTTTGCTCACACGCCATTATTTAATGCTACAATCATGGCTCCTTTTAAAATAATGAGCACCTTAATGCATGTAACATTGTGTCTCATACTGTATAACATTGAGTGTAACATTGTCTCATACTGTCTATAACATTGTGTCTGATGTGTCTATAGCACTGTGCAGTACATTATGTCTCATATTGTATCTATAATATTGTGTATAACATTGTGTCTCATACTGTATTTATAACATTGTGTAGTACATTATATCTCATGTGCCTCAGCACAGTTTCCTGTGGCTGGATATCTAGGATGTTCCCAAGTGATTGCTCCTGTAACACTTCCAAGCTATCTGTATACAAAAGCTTTTTCCCAAATCTCCACCTACATACCTGGGACATACTCCCACAGTGGAGCATGAAGCCCATAGTGGAAGGTAAACCATAGGTTGTCATAAACAAAAGATGGGGCAGATCACTTGATGGACCAGAGTAGGTGTGCTGGGCTGAACGGTGGCCCCCAAAAGATAGGTCCAAGTCCTCAGGCCCAGAGCCTGTGACTCTGCCTTTATGTACAAGGTGGTGCTAAGGTAAGAATGGTGAGAGGAAGCGCGTACGCTATGTTATTCAGGTGGGCTCTCACCACCACTACATGTACCTTGTACGAGAGGCTGAGGGCACTGGGGACAGACACAGGGAGAAGGACACGGGGAGACGGAGGCAGAGGCTGGAGCGATGCATCTACAAGCTGAGGGACACGAAGGACGGCCATCGCCATGGAAGGTTAGACAGGCCTGGCGCTGATTCTCCCCAGAGCCTCGGAGGAAGCACAGCCCTGCCAACGCCTCGATGTCAGCCTCGGGCCCTCAGAATGGTGAGCGACTGGATGCCCACGGTCTGCTGCTCCGTTGTTTCTATGGCAGCCCCAGGAGAGAGCTATTACTCACTTAGCTCACATCATTTAATCACTGGGAAACTGTAGAACAAAAAAAAAGTCACAGGAAAATCTACTCCTAAAATGCCACCATTAACATCACCTGGTGCAAATGAAACAAAACTACACAAAATGGGTAGTTTTGGTTTTCACCACAGCAATGAAAACTAAAACTATATTCAAAATTACAAATTGGATTGGGCACACCAAAGTAACAGTAGTCCCACTGCCCTTCAGCTCAAAGGGGCACAACCACCAAGTCCCGTGCCTCCGGGTGACAAGGGCACAGACAACAGCCAGCATCACTGTCCCCTCCAAGTCCCCCGGACACTGTCTGTGTTTCTGGCTGTGAGAGGCCCACCTACACTCACACGGGCAAACACCAGTCCCCTCAAGAACGGGGGAAACCGGGGAGGTGTTTCTGGCTTTTGTCCCTGGAAATCAAAAGTTGAGTGGCAGATAAAAATCTAAACCTTCTGGAACTAATGTTCCTTTAGACATGGTTTCTAATTTTAAGCACCTGAGCTTGATTATTGATCGCAATGGGTCTTTAAATGAGCAGATTAAAACTTTCTCCATAAAGATGAACTATAAAAATTACAGCTGCTCCCTGGAGACGGCAGCACAGTCTGGCTTCTGAGCTGAGGTTTCAGGCTGTGAAGAGCGAGCTTCTCCTGAGGGCACCGACGCTACTCACCGTCTCTCCCCCTCTCGGCCCCAGCCCACCGGGGAGACCCAGACACTTGACCTACTGCCATCCCCTTATCTTTAAGGTGTTACCAGCGCTCCTGAAATCAGATGAGAGTATCGTTTATTTTTCCAATCTCAAAATGCAGATCCTGAAAAAAAAAGCAACTGTTCTTCCCGAACACCCAGTCCCAAATGCTCACAGCTGGTTTCATCAGCCTTTTTCTCTTTCTTTACCAAAGACTGTGTGGCCATCTCACAGCTTTTAAATCTTACACTATCCCTAGCAGTGAACGCAGTGGTGATACATTTAATAACATCGTTGCAATGTAAAGTCGTAGCAACAATGAATAACGCTAGGTGTCTGCTACCTGCTACCCTGCCACACCCCCGGGAGGTGGACCCAGGTGTGAGGCAACCGCCCACTGCCTACCACCCACCACCCACCGGGACCCGGCGAAGGCTCTGTTTCTGCAGAATGGAAGCTAGAAATCTAGTCAGTCAAGTGAGAGACAACACAAACGTTGGGGATACAAGAGTGGCCTAAGAGAACACACACACAGTTCACAGATGCCATAACGTCAGCTGGACACGATGCAGACCGCGATGCCCAGGTCACGGGGAAGAAGAAATCGCCGTGAACGGGAGCCTGCGTGGTGCACACACAGGTCAGAGCTCCCTTCCGTGGCTTCTATTTGCACAAAAGAAATAAAAAGGCATCTCTTAGGACAAGTGCAGTTTGTCCCCCAGGAATCAAGAGGCCAGTGCAGCACATCTGAGGATAGACTGAGGGCCCGGGGCTCTACAGCGGCCAGAGCAGGTGGTGAAGGTCCGCAGGGGCCCTTCCCCAAACCACACACTCAGAGCAGAAAAGGCTCCCTAATCCCGAACAGTCGTCACCATCACCACCCCCTAGAGAACCCCACCCCCGCGGGAGTCTGGGATGAGGAGGAACTGACAGGACCTGGGAACAAGGACAGAACTGAGAACAGTCTAGACACGAGTGAGGCTGCTGGTCCTCCGAGAACGTTCACATTTTAACAGTGGCGGGAGCGGGGGGCGTAGACTTAGCCAGAGAGGTCACCTCAAGAGAGGGACATTTTTTAGGTAGGATTTAGAGATGAGAAATGAGTCAGTGTGTGAAGTGGAAGTCATCCTTTTCAGCCAAAAATAACCTAAAGTAGCACAACATTCTCCTGACCCTAGCTCACCACCTGCAGAAGAACTCGCTTCCTGGGTACCCGTCCCCCCACTTCCACTGTCAACACAAACATCCGCCCTAGGACTGTACTGTTCGGGTGGCTTTTGCGGCCATGACTCATGTGAATTTCCTGAGGAGTTCCTGGTGGCCATGGATCAGACAGAACAGACTCCACACCACTTATCTCCTGTGTAACAAACCAACCCAAGCTTAGCAGCCTGAAAGAGGTCATTTGTTTTGCTGTAAACCTGCATGGTGTGCAGAGCACCTTAGCACCCCATGGCTGCTCCCTGGGCTACAGGACTCACTCTCGGGGGCACACTCTCGTGGCTGGCATGTGAGCATTGACTGGCAGCCAGGGTTCCCTTCGCGGACGCCTGGGGACCCTGCGCTGCACAGTGCTAGGACCCAAGAGGAGGTGATACCGGAGGTGACCGCCGGGTGAGGGCTGGGTGGTGCACCCAGGGCAATACCCTAACTCAGCCGGTTCACGGCCTACATGGGGAGTGAGGAGAGAGGCCCCAGCGGGCTGGCAGTGAGGAGAGACCAGTCCAGCCGAGAGAAGGTGCAGCGAGGAGACTAGGTGGGCAGAGCAGGGGCACCTGGGAACATGGTGACTCATGCCTCCAGCACCAGGCAGGCTGAGGGCAGGCATATCTACATTCTTCCTATGAATGCACCATAACTTACTTAACCATTCTGTACTAAGAAGCAATTCGATTATTTCCAGTTTTGTTTGTTTTGTTTAGTTTGCTTTGCAATCAAAAGCAATCCTCTCGTGACTCTGCTATATAAATACTGGCCTTTTATTGAGAGTATTTCCTGGGATAATTTCCTAGCAGTGATATTACCGGGCGAAAGGGTTACTGGTCTTCTCTTTTGCTCAGAAAGGCCAAGGAAAAGCTATCGGGAGACTGGAAGCGGAAAGGACCATTTGTGCAGAAATGCCTCTGACCTGGCATTCTTACCTGTCTCGGTCAAGGAAGTGAGGGAAGAAGTTGTGAGACGGGGTGGGAGAGGATCTAAGGGGAAGAGTGTCAACCCCTAGACCACAGTCCTCGCAGTGAGAGACGGCACCCGGTGGAGGCTGCTACTTAATGGAGAAGTTATGTTGCTCGTTTGACCCTAGGACTAGTACAGAGCCCATCAGAATCACCCGCCAGCCCCGCCCCAGAGTCGGGGCTCCTGCTGTAGACTCAGAGGAGCAGGAAGTGGTCAAGGATAGCACAACTGACTTCTGTTGGGACTTGAGTTCCACCTAATTTTTTGACTCCGAAATCTGTGCTGGGTGTTTTGCTGCCATTCTCAGCCTGGGGTCCCGTTAGAATCACCTTGGAGCAAGAAAACACTGGCCCACACTGCACCCCAGACCAATCCCATCAGAGTCTGGGGGAACCTGGCACCAGGAGATTGCCAAAGGCCCCCAGATGAGCCCAACGTGCACCGAAATTGGAAACCACTGCTGTGGGGTAATGCCTGAGTCCTTGCAGGACCTGGGGTCCTTAACCACATTGATTAGAGTTCATTTCTGGGGTTTTCATGCTGTTCCATTGCTCTCTGTGTCTGTTCTTATGCCAGGTTAAATATATATATATTTTTTTTTATAGTACTTGAATGAGGTACCACAGACTTCACTGAGACTTTGGAGAGTTGCGTCTCCTTTCCGGGCCATGTCAAGTGGCAAAAGCACTAGTCAGAAGAGCAATCACTCAAAACATGCACCAGTAACCACCGTTCTCTGTCTACGTCCCAGCCACAGATGGGTGGTGACCGTCTACAGAGGCGCCCCCCACCCCCCAAGATTGTTTCCATTGACCCTTGGAGGCAAGGTTTGAACAGAGCGAGGAGACTGCTTCTCTTGGTTAAAGCAAGGCAGCCTTTTCCCAAGATCTCTCCCGACTTCTCTGTGGTATTTCAGTGATTGACAAACAGACAAAAAATATATTTACTTAGGGATTATCTATATTGAAAACTAGACATGGAATTTTTTTTTTCTCTGTCAACATTGCAGTAGTATTGGCTATTTGAACAATAGGAGAGGTATTTTTTCATTCGATCCTGAATGCTGAAAATTTCCAGTTTATATTCAAGAAGATATTTGGTTTTACTGATGGTGTTAGCTGAATGCCTTTAAATTCCTATAGCCAGGCAAGGAGAAGGCTGATTTTCTCTTTATTGTAAAGGTTATTAGCAGGAAACCAGATATAGAAGTTATTTGTCTTCTGACAATCCCGTAGAATCAGAACCTCTCAAATATGTTTCAGAAGTCCTGTTCGAAGCCAGTACGAAAGTGGCCTACTTAAGTTCAGTGATATCTCTTCTGGGAATACTAATTGCATGTTCGACACATAGCTCATTTCAAGAAAGTACTTCCTTACCAATGGGGGAAACATCCAGTTCCCTGCTTTTAATTGATAAGAAGTGTTAAAACTTCACTAACTAGCTGAGAAATAATAAGACACCCACTTAGCTCCGCACCCCAGAATCCTTCCCCATAAATGGTAACATATCATTGTAACCGCAAATCCACCACGCGTAGGCTTCCTGATGCAGACCTGCTCTCGTTGACACATGCAAACACAAGAAAGCCGATATTTGGGCCAAAATTAAAAAATGAATGCCAAGAACTTTTACAGTGAAACAGCCTTACTTTTAAACATGTCCTTTTTTCTGTGGACATACCTTCCCAGCCTCCTCAAAACTGAAAGGGAGGTATTCAAAATGCCAAAAGGTGACTCTTGAATTTTCCCTCACTTTTTGGCCGGTCCTAGTACTGCCCAGAAATTCCAGTTTCCAATTTAAGGGAAGGAGCCAAACCCCATAATCACCACTCGGACACATGGGTGTCGTTCCTTCCAGAACAGCTTGGGCACCACAAACTCCTTGTGGGGATTTCACTGAAGTCACCTCCCTGAGCCCAGGTCGCCATACCAGATTGTACCGTCCAGGTGAAAACATAGGTCTGTGCAGAAACAGGATTGCCGAAGGAAGGGGACCCCGATATCTGTAATACGTTCCTGCGTCACTTTCAGAAATGTCTGCTCCTCCAAAACTTTCTGACATTTACTCTTTGGCAAAATTACAAACACGTGGAGGACCAGCCCCTTCGTTCCTTTCTGAGAGAAAGGGCCTGACTTGCAGAAATGACCACCCTTATTTTGTTTAAGTGAAGCTATGCAAATCTGATAAAGTAAATGTTTCATAAAACCAACGACTGTTTAAATTGTAGGACTAAATTGTTTGTATATAAATATTACCTTTTATATTCCATTTGAGTTTTATGTAGATGAACACATTGCTTTAACGACCTGCGTGCGCGGGGAGAGCGGGAGGCGCCGTCCTCGCCGGCCAGATGGCTGCCTTTTCTTGCATGAGATTGAAAGATGCCCCTCATTCGCCACAATGCTTCCGAGGCAGATTAATGTCGCCGGCTAAACGGCTCGTGTTTCTGGGATAAAATTTAAAGAGAACTTTTTAAAGCCAAGGGTGTCGCAGGTTCTCGGAGCAGACTGCTCTCCAGGTAGGGCCTGCTGGTTGGAACACTCAGTAATTAATGGAAAGGGTTCTGTGTTAATTGACTGCTTCAGGAAAGGGAAAACGTAATGACTCCTTATTAATCATGAAAAGAAACGTGAGCGCGGAGGCACCACCATAACCGCTCTAACGTGGAGAAATGTTAATTAATGAGAAGAACAACGATGTAAGAAATTAGCTGCATAATGCTCACTGCTGATGGCAAGTGGGCTTTAAACACGTTCGCGTGGAAACCACAGAATGGTGTAACCTTGCACCGCAGAAATTTAGGGAGGGGGAAAAAAATCTTTAAATGCCCCTGTCATCTTTGCTTGAAGAAGCAAAAACAATCAGCCGGTGCTTATTTATTTCAGAGAAAATGGACTCGCCCTTCATCTCTGATCCGGTGTCTAAAATCCAGAGCAAAACAAGGTCACTTATTAATGCCATTTAATTCCAACACCATAGGTCACACTGACTGCTGAGGACACAGGGAGAGAAAAGAGCATTACCCCTAAACTGAAATAAACTACACTTCTGCTATTTCCCGGTGCATATAAAGAAAAATGCAGATTCACTTCGGGGACAGAGTGTCTTTTATCTCTTTTAGTCTAATTTCAAGTCCCTGAGAGCATATGTAGCTTCCAGCCTGTCTAGCAATCCATTCCCAGAAGCGGAGGCCATGCTTACTAAAATGCAGGGCCACCGTCAGCCCCTGTCCGCAGTAGTCAGGAAGCTCAGATCATTAGCGGTGCAAGGCCAGCGCGGATGGCTCCCATCAGTCTGCACGGCGGGGACAGGGACACCTCGGGAGCAGAGCAGAGGGAAGAAAGGCACCGTGCACAACAGGCCCAGCTGGAGTTTGCCTGGGGTCGGGGGGAACCTTTGAGGCTGCCCCCTCTGTCCTCACCCAGGTGGGCAAACGCACTGACCCCCATCCTCTCCCGCCAGGTGGAACGTGCTGGGACTGCAGGGCGCCCTCCTCTGCCACTTCATCGAGCCCGTGTACCTACACAGCATCATCGTGGGCAGCCTGCACCACACAGGCCACCTCTGCCGGGTGATGAGCCACAGGACCGAGGACATCGGCCAGCTGCCCGCCTCTTACAGGCACAACCGGCCCCTCCTCAGTGGTAAGAGAACTCGTCTTCAAAGACACACACCCAGCAGGCTGGCTCAGGCAGGTCCCAAAGAGGCCAAATCGGGCAGATTTTATCCATTTGGGCCACTGGATGTTTAAGATGTAGTGAGCAAAATTGCAGCAATCCAAAACTGAGTGCAGGGGGGGCCGCGTTTCGGAGAATGTACGTGGGACGCACGCACCACATTGGTGCATCCTGGTGTCACTCGAGCTGCAGTGCCCACAGTGCCCAGTGGAAGTGAAAACTCGTCCGTGCATGTCCAACAGGACAGCAACCTACCGGTCAGTAGAAGCCTTTCCAATGGAGGGCCAGGTGGGTGCAAGGCTGGAGGACGGGGGATAGTGCAGGGCCCGGCTGCCCTGGGTGGGGTGCTAGACTCAGGGGCCCCTGTGTCCTCCACTCGGCTAGATGCTAGCACCCACTTGGGAAGCACATTTCAGAGGCAGCAGAGACAGCCAGCGAGCTCTGGGCAGAAGCATAATTCCCCATCCTACTCCCAGCTTCCCATACTGCGCATGTCATCAGAGCCTCGGCATCCTGCTCCCACCACAAGATGGGGATGGCCACCCCAGGCCGCCCAGCACGGCCAGTTGTGAGGATCAGGAGTCACCTGGCCTTGGAAGTTCTCATGTTCTCCGATCACTAGGAAGGAGCAGTTTGGGAAGGCAACACCTCCGCTGGGATTGCTGGCCTTCCGCACGCAGGACCGTGGGAGCTTCCTGGCACTGGCGGGGGCATGCGGAAGCCCCGTCTGGGCCTGCAGGACACCGCACCCCTGAGGCAGCACCCAGGCTGGAGCAGGAGCAGTCCCTGAAGGGCCCCTGCACCTCTGCAAAACCAGGCAGTGCGCTGAGGGTGCTGCAGACAGAGAGGAGCTGGCCGGGCTGCAGCGACTGGTTTACGTCTCAGACCAGATTATCTGAGACAGAAAACAGGAAGACAGAAGAGCTGTTTTTAGTGTGTGGCTGAGTTGGGCCTAAGATTTATTCCCAAGGTTATAAAATTGTTCTAAATTATAAAATCAGGGCAATAATAGTACCCCATGAGGGTGGTAGTGAGAACCAAAAGAAATAATTCATTAAAAGCACTTTACACTAAGCAAGTATTCAGGAAATGAGACCTCTCCACTCACCCCAACAATATACCGGGTGAGGCAAAAGTAGGTTTACAGTTGTTCGAATGGCAATAACACAATAATTAACAAATAATAATACAAGGATAAACTCTGTATTTTGCGTCCTCACAACAGTAAGCCTACTTCCACCCCATCCTGCATAGACCAGCCACAACCTATGGGCAAAACCTGAGGAACGCCAGCCCCCATCACGGCTGCTGTGCACCCCGGATCCTTCAGCGAGAGCGGCGTGTTTGGGGAGAGCCACGCTGAAGGCTGGCCTTTGGTCCGTCTCCGTGTATTCCAAAAGATGCGGAAATGGGGAGAATGACAACAAAAATCTGTGCTTTGAAGACTCATCTCTGTAGAAAAATGTAATGAATGGAAACCGACTTTGGGTCTGGACCTACCAAACTGAGGGCTGGGCCACCTGAGCCTTCGACTTCAAGGCTCAGTTTTTATTTTTCTTCATCAGGAAAAAAAAAAAAAAAAAATCGCAACAGAAGGGGAGAACTGGACAGGATAGATGACGTCTTTGCTCATGTCCATGTCATACTTAACAGATGTGATTTTCAACACTGAACATTTTCAGTCCACACTGAAGATTCAGCGTGTGACTAGTCCTACAGCCCAGGGCAAGGTTTTGGCAACAAAAATGAAATCTGCGAGATGGGCCAAAGGAATTGAATGTTAGAGCTATGAGTCAAGACCCGTGGTCACATTCATGTGACAAGATTAACAGGGTCGGTGATAACTAGAGAACCTCCGTCATCTCCTTCAAGGCACACATTCCCCTAATAGTAAAAATGACGAGCCAGTGTGTCCGAAGACTTTTCAGATTTCATGTTTCAGAAGGAAGGAATTTGTTAGAGAGAAGTGTGGTGCTTATGGAAACGTCTGCCGACCGGAACCTCTCCACTGCACACGACCACCTCCCTGCTGGTTCCAGGCGCCTCCCTAGGGAGCGGCAGTAGGTGTGCTGGAGACCTGCTGCCCCTGACATCCACATTTCGATGTGAGTTTGACTTTCCAAAATATTGTCACACGAAGCTGCGGAATCCGACACGGGCTCTCCAGCCTCTGTAATTCAGGAGTAATGTCTGATAGTGATGATCATTAATGGTATCTTGCGAAATAACCCAGTGGGTAGAAGCAAACATTTTCTTTTATGCAAATAGAAAGTAATTTGCAATATTATCATATTAAGACAAGCACAGAAATATTATGGAATAGCCTACACATTTTTCATAAATTTTTCATAAGAGCTTCAAAAAAATATCTGACAGGTTCCTTTGTCCTACAGTCACCAGAGGTAGAAATGTATCCTCTGTCCCCTTGAAGGAATTCGGGGAGAGGAGACTATCATATATCTTGATAGAAAAATATAAAACAATCCTAATATCTTTGCATGAAAATCAGAAACTTAGATTCAACAAAGAACTTTTTTTTTCCCCTCACCCGAGGACACTTTTCCATTTTTTGTTCAGATAGAGTGGGAGGGAGAGAGAGAGAGAAACATCGACGTGAAAGGGACACGTGAAGTGGCTGCCACCCACACGACCAACCAGAGCCAGGGACAAACTACAACCAAGGTACGTGCCCTTAGCGGGAACCGAACCCGGGTCTCTCTGGACTGCAGGCCGACGCTCTAACCGCTGAACCAAACTGGCCAGGGCTCAACAAAGAACTATTTAATAAGACATTCAAATAAATCATCACTTATCTCCCTAAGCAAATTAGCCCATAGCTTATGAAAAATTAAAATGATAGAAAACCCTTGTTTTAGTTTTCTGGGGAAATTTTTTCTTTTTTTCTTTTTCTTTTTGTACAGAAACCGAATCCAGGACTCTCTGGTCCGCAGGCCTAGGGTCCAACTGCTGAGCCAAACCGGTCAGGGCTGAGGAATTCTTTTTAAAATATTTGTATATTAGCTAAGTTTCATTTAATTTTCACTATGATTTCAAGGAATTGTTTCACAAAAGAACTGAACGTCAAACATCATTACATTGTCCCTGAGAATTCTACCATTTAAGGAAAATTCTTCCATTGTCAATACATTTCATTTATCCAAAGATTAAGAGGTTGGTCAACATAAGCCAGGCACTCATTTAATCATTCAACAAATACGTATTGATCTTGGTGATGTGCCAGCGACAATTCTGCACTGGGAATAGAGCAGCGAATAAGATGGTCAAAAATCAATACTCCCTGGGTGATTACATTCCAGTGAGGACAACAAACAAAATATAAATGCTTTATAGAAAAATAATGCAAGGAGGAGATGAAGAAATGACTCTCACTCTAATCAGAGTAGATCTGAGAGGGTGACATCTGAGCAAAGTCCTGGAGACCAGAGAAGGGACGTGTGGGGAGGTACAAAAAGAGAAGGGGGTGCAGGGCAGGACTGGAAGAGGAGGTTCAGGAAACAGGTGGGGTGGCAGCTGCACTTAGTGGAATAGGTCAGTCAGGCTGAACCCTACCTGAGCAGACCCTTTCGGGGCTCATAGAGCAGCTTAAAATCATCTCTATTCTTGAATTTAGATTAAGATGATCCTACTAAGAGTTGGAGCAAAATAAGCCCACGGAAAATTTGCAAATGCAACAAAAACAAGTAGGCATGGGAGGAGACAAGACCACTTTAACAAAGACCAGCAGACAACAGATGATGGAAGCAGCCACAGCTCCAGAGATCAGGGTTCATGGACACAGACTTTCATATAACCCTGCTCAACAGGGTAAAAGAGGTTTAATAAACAATATGGAAAATGTAGGAGGAGAGATGGAAGCAAAAAAAGAAAAAGAAAAGAACCAAATGGGAATTGCAGAAATAAAGAAAATAGAACAATGTGTGTAAGAGAGGGTAGGTTTGATTGCAGATTAAGCACAGCTGAGGAGGAAATGAGAACCTCATTCTGAAGAAGATGCGGAAAATGCAACACCGAGACAGAGAGGATGTACTGTCAGGGTTCTCCAGAGAACAGAACCCATGGGAGATGCTCATTTCACTGCGGGAAAAGAGATCTAGTCTAAGGAATTGGCTCAGGTGATTGTGGGGGCTGGGACGGCTGAAATCTGCAGGGCAAGCTGTGAGGCTGAAAGTTCCAGCTGGAGTTGATGTTTCTGTCCATGCAAAGGTAGTCTGTAGGCAGAATTCCTTCCTCTTCAAGGGACCTCAGTCTTGGCTCCTAGGTCCATCGACTGCTTAGATGAGGCCCACCTGAATAATGGAGGGTGCTCTGCTTTACTCAAAGCCTACTGATTTCTGTGTCAGCCCCAGCTGAAAATACCACCACAGCAATGTCTAGCTGGTGTTTGACCAAGGATCTAGGCACCTTAGTCCAGCCAAGTTGAAATATAAAATTAACCATCCCAGAGGGAAGATACAAAAAGGAAAAATAAATAAATAAATAAGAGACAGAGTGAGAAAGTCTAATATACATGTAACAAGAGTTCTGGGAGAAGAGAGAAAAATATGGAGTGGAAGTGATATTTAAAGAGATGCCCTGGCCGGTTTGGCTCAGCAGTTAGATAGAGCATTGGCCTGCGGTCCAGAGAGACCCAGGTTCGGTTGCCGCTAAGGGCATGTACCTCGGTTGCGGTTTGTCCCTGGCCCTGGTTGGATCGTGTGGGTGGCAGCCACTTGATGTGTCCCTTTCACATCGATGTTTCTCTCTCTTTCTCTCTCTCTCTCTCCCTCCCACTCTATCTGAACAAAAAAATGGAAAAGTGTCCTCGGGTGAGGATAATAAAAAAAACAAAACAAAAAGAGATGATAACCACTAAGAACGTTCCAGGACAGACCGAAAGCATCAAACTACAGATCTAAGACCCACATTAAACCCCAAGAAGAATTTTTTTAAATCCTCCCCTCAGCATTAAAATTACTTTTAAAAAAGACAAAAAGAAAATCTAAAAAGCAGACAGAAAATAAGACAGATCAACTTCAAAGGAGCTAAATCAGACTGAGAGCTGATGCTTCGAAGACAAAAACCAAGGAGATGATATCTTTAAAAAGCCGAAAGAAAATTAATCTCAACCTAAAAATCTAGACCCAGTAAAAGAATCCCTTAAAAATGAAGGTGAGCCCTAGCCAGTTTGGCTCAGCGGTTAGAGTGTCGGCTTGCGGTCCGGAGAGACCCGGGTTCGGTTCCCGCTAAGGGCACGTACTTCGGTTGCAGTTTGTCCCCGGCCCTGGTTGGTCGTGCGGGTGGCAGCCACTCGATGTGTCCCTTCACGTCGATGTTTCTCTCTCTCTCTCCCTTCCTCTCTCTTCCTCCCACTCTATCTGTACAAAAAATGGAAAAATATCCTCGGGTGAGGATAAAAAAAAAAAAAATGAAGGTGAGAAGAGTCCAGACAGACAGAAACAGGGTTGATTCAACTCCAGCAGACTCTGGCTGAAGGAGACACTAACTGTGTTATTTAAGGGAAATGAGCCCAAGTGGATAATGCAGAGTAGAGAGAGATGAATCCACATTTCTATAAAACTTTATACAACTTGGCTGATTACTACATTTTGGATACTATAGTAGTGAAAAATATATAATTTGAAACAAAATTGATCATATTCTGCCAAAGTCCCTTTATCCATATCTTTTGAAATAATGACGATCATTACGGGAACCAAGAACCATGTCATTATCAGGTTATAAAATAGTATATTCAAATTTTGTCTGCCGAGGAGGAAATGTCACATTTTTAGAGTGTCTTGTGAGCCTGTGCACCTTACACTATGAGGAATACAAACTACTGTCATTTATGATCACAAAGGAGGTCACGATCCTATTGACTCTTGGAAAGAAGACCCGGAAAATCAGTGTGGAAACTCTTATTAGAGCAGATACCCCAGCCTCCCACGTGGGCGGCATTGCTGCCGCTCTCTCCACACCCTCCTCACAAACACCAGTAGCGGAGTGGCCAGCAGCTGACACGGCTCGTGCCCCTGCACTGGCTCCCCAGCCTGGTAGATGAGGGGAAACCTGTAATGTGCTCCCCTGTGGCTGGCAGGAACCCAGAGGACCTGTCACCAATATCTCGGCAGGAAAATCTCACGTGCACCCTCCGTTCTCCTCACGCACCATCTTCAGAATCCACTGCATCCCGCATACTTTCCCCAGAATGTGCTCTATTGAGACAAGATAGTAGCTACAAAATCACTATCCATTGTAATGGTGTGCACGCTAAAGAAAAAGTATAACATGACATTAATCGTCTTAGTAGTTAGTTATGTTAATCTGTAAGGCCACATTGAAGTGTTACTAGCTTACTTCCATCAGAAGTAGGTATGTGTAGAGTGAGGGGTGGTTGTTATGTGCATGTGTATATGTGTTTGTACCTGTGTGTGACATGTGTGCACATGCATGTGTGCATTGTGTGATAGGTGTGTTTGTGTGTGTGCATGTGTGTGATGGGGGTGAGTGGTGTGCTTCTGTGTGCATGTGCTTGTATGAATATGTGTGTGCATGCACATATGTGGTGTATGCCTACACACATGTGGTGTGTATGCATGGGTGTGAATGGAGTGTTTGTATGGGCATGTGCTCGTATGTGTATATGTGTGCATGTATGTGTGTGGTGTTTGCATGCATGTGTGTGTGTGGTGTGTGTGTATGATGTGAGTGCCAGTGCGTATCTGTGTGCATGCATGTGCAATGTGTGTGTGTGCGTGTGTGCCCATGAGATCCCACAGGCATCTGGCCATATATATAACTCAGGGGGCCCCGTCTGTCCTGCCCCTGTGATTCTGTGCACGCCCAGAGGCTGCTTCACTCGGTTCACAGATTGCACACAGTGCCGCCCGTAATACAGACTGGCCTTGCTTCGCGTAAAAACCATTCCCTGCATGTCCTGTGTAAATTTAATTTGGGGAAAGTGAATTACATTTTAAATATAGTAGATCCAGTAGCTATTTAAAGAAATCCAGTCATGCCTCTCTTACACATTGCCTTTAAATGGCATGTAGGGTTTTCTCAAGGTAAGGCACCTTCTGATAGCCGCATGAGCAATGAGATTCATTTCCATGGCTGAATCGCCGGTTCACGCTCACTGCTCTTAAATAGTGGTGGGGGCGGGAGAGGTCATGGTGACAGCAGTGGAAGGTGAAGTTGTGGTGGGATGGCGGTAACCACGGTAGTCAGTGGGTTAATGAACTATCAGAGGCCACGCTGCTAGTAAGCCATGGAAGTGCTATCTGGACATGTCTGTTTCCACAGCCATCCTAGTGACACAGTCCTGTGCGCCGACCGCCTTCATGAATTAGTCCACTGGGCGGGAATTTGTGTCGAAGGCTGGTGGAGACTTGCTTATTCTCATACAGATGTACTTTAACATGAAATATTTCTCTCTCCGGTTCACAAATGTTGGATAACGCGTGTGCGTAAGAACAAATTGAGTTCAGCTATCTCCGAGCCTGTATCCGGTTCCACAGATGCTTACCAGCACTGTCCCTGCGAGAGGTCACTCTGACGCAGAGACTGTTCAGCAGGTAGTAATTCTTTCCAAGATGCTAAGAAATCACTAACGGAAAGACTGCTAGTCTGTCCTTCGCCAGGTTACACCCCCTTTCAGGTCACCTCTGTTCTCTCACTCTTTCTTGGACTTCCTCACCAAGTTTCCAAAGCCAAGTCCTGACTGAGGCTGACCACATGTGCCCAGTGGGGATGCCGGCTCACGCCATTCTCACCAGCCATTCGTCCCGAGAGGGAGCTGCTCTGAGCTTCCCACCAGTCACAGGCTCAGAGAACAGGGAAATCAGACGTGGCTGGGAGCAGCTGAGACCCTTCGCACCTCCAATCCAGTTCTCCTGCCAGAACTGGGGCCAAAGGGCCAGGGCACTCATTCCCCAGAAAGTGTTCTCACTTGGTTCACAGACCAAAATCCACAATTAGTGCTGGTCACGGGCAGGATCATGGCCACCCCACCTGTAGACTGCCTTATTGGGAAAAAAGGTCTTTGCAGATAGGACGCAGTTAAGGACTTTGAGATGAGATTATCCTGGGTTATGTCACTGGGTCCTACCTACCTTCACAAGTGTCCTTATAGGAGAGAGGCTAAGGGAGATGGGGAGAGAGACAAAGTTAGAGAGAGAGAGAGGGAAAGGGAGAGAGACCGAGAAAGAGAGAGGTCAGCTTCGTTGCTCTTGGGGAAAGAGACAGCTTGGTCGATGCTGGGGAGTGAAGTCTCCAGTTGTCCCGTGATGGAGAGACTGCCTCCTGGCTGCATGGGGGTCTAGCCACTCGGGTTTCCCTACGGAAGGGAATGTATCATCTACACTGACGTGAACATTCTGAGAGAATTGTTTCCTAGTGTATCGGCACATTTGCGTGTTAGAGTCAGCTGAGTCTGGCACAGCTGAATGGATCTCGTTGGGTGTAGTCAGCGAGAGTCACTAGTGACAGGGACATCAGACACTGTAGCACTGGCATGAATATTTAGTAAACATTCAAGGTGCTGTCAGTACAGGGTTGAGGAAGAAAGGAAGAGGGTGGGAAGCAGGGAGGGAGGAAGTCAGGTTGCTTCAGAAATTTGTCCTTGTAAGCAAAAGACAGAGAGGAGAGGTCATCCTTAAACTAGAAGTTCAAAGTGTAAGACAGACAATAACATCTCTAACAGAGGAACCCACTGAAGAACCAGCAAATGAAACAAAACATGCTGAAAGGACCTCTGGCCCTTATTTGTGGGATAGTCACTCCACTCCCTGAGCCCATTTTGGTGAGCAGGTCTCCCCAGCTGTAACAAAACTGGGGAAGTCCCTGTAGTCTAACCAGGAACTCATTTTTTAATCCTCACCCGAGGTTATTTTTCTATTTATCTTCAGAGAGTGGGAGGGAAGGAGAAAGAGAGAGACAGAGAAACATCAGCGTGAGAGGGACACATCGACTGGTTGCCTCCCGCACGACCCCTACTGGGGCCAGGGACAAACCACAACCAAGGTACATGCCTTTGACCAGAATTGAACACGCAATTCATTGGTCCGCAGGCCAATGCTCTAACTGCTGAGCCAAACCAGCCAGGGCTAACTGGGAACATTTTTTTATCTATGAGGTGGAGATCATTAAACAAACCAAAGTTAACCTTCATCCCTTCAAATGAAAATAACAAAAACCACAGCACTGGACACTGTCACAAGTTCTACTATGTGGCCTGTTTGACCTTCAACCAGAAGTTGTCGCTGTCTGAAGGCACAGTAAGGAAAAGAATGGTGAAGGCCCAGAGGAAATTAGGAGCAGAGTCGGCACTGGAACTAGGTTTCTGGATTCCTACAGCACCACGGCTCCCCACTCTGGTCGCGAAGACTTCTGTGGAGACCAGAAGATCAAAGGAAGAGGAGGGTGGGAAGTGGGAGGGGAGGAGGAGGGCGGGGGAGGGCAGTACAGGTCCTGGGGTGGCTGTGCCTGGCTGTATGTGTACCTCTCTGGAGCAGTGCTGACCTCTCTCTGTAGCTGGTCACCCCTGACCTCAGCCGCTGCCTCCTGCTGCCCAGTAGGATGGGCTCTGCTGCCAACATGCCAGATTGTCCCCCTTCCCAGCTCTCGGCATGAGTGGCTGCCACGGGGAATCACTTCAAGGGAAAGAAAGAAGCTGACATGGATGGAATTAGCCTGGATGCCCAGCACTGCTCATCTGTGACCAGGAGAAGGTCACTGGATGGTTTTGGTCTGGAGCCAGGCTGTGCAGGTGCAGACAGCAAACTTGGGTGGTTCCTGAGAAGAGGGTGCACGTTGCTCTGCCCAAGAGGCCCCTGGACAGTGGGGGCAGTGGGAGGGCCCTGGGGTCCATAGTTTTGCGGTTTGGAGCTGCACAGAAAGCACTGCGCATGTGCTGGCTGTCCCTGGGCACAGGGTCCCTTCCCCGGGGTGCCTGCTGCAGGCCCCGGGGGCCACCCAGACTCCCCCACCATGCTGGCACTGACCCCTGAGCAGTCACGTGGCGGCATAGTGCAATGCGCCGAAGCAGCCAGCTCTGTCCCTCGGGCACCAGTCTTACACATGACCCATCGGGAAGAGGACCGCTGGGCGGGCCGAGCAGGGCCAGAATCGAGCGTGTTTGTAGAATCCTCAGGGAGTTGCTGGGAAAGGCTGGCGAGGTGCCACCAGGGCTCACATCGGCCCAGGCATCTCACCACCAGTGTCTCTGAATGGCCATGAGGAGCCTGTGGGCGTGGACAGGATGGAGGCCGAACAAGGTTAGATGCTATCAAGTGTGGCCACTAAAAGGAACATGTCACCCCAAGTAGAAATCAGTGTAAAGAAGGACTTCCTGCCGATTCTGGAGGCTCTCCGGACAGGACCAGCCTCAGGGCAGGGGACCCACGCTGACGATGCACAGGGGCCATGCTTAGAAGGACTGCAGTTGCTTTTATGCCCTCTTGTCCTGAAATTCTCACAAGTATCAAATGCAGGCCGCTTTTTCATCTGCACTGGGTCTTGCAAATGCCATAGCTGGTGCTGTCCTGGTGCTGTCGCTGGGTCATGCCACTGATGACTTAGGCTGCACTCTTAGGGCGTCTTGTCTTCATTAGCGTCTCTATCTCCTGACCCAACTCGGAACCTCAGGGCCCGACTGGTACTGAGCAGAGTGGGGCGTGCATCAGGTGCCCGGTGAACACTCGTACCCAGGCAGCCTCCACCTGGCTCCATCGCTCATTAATCCGTCAACACATCTTTATAGGAAGGGGACATGGGCAGAGCGTCTTCGTTACTGGACTACCTTACAATAATAATCTCTTAAAATTAAAAAGTAAAAAATGAGCTCCAGCAATGACCGTGGCTGCAAGGCCTCCATTAGCGCAGGCTGAAGGGAAGTGGGGCCGTGAGAACGGGCGGCCTGCGCAGGCGCACACAGCTCCCGCTGCCCGGGGCCGAGGCAGCCGGGGCCGGAGGCAGCCGCCAGGGTCGGAGGCAGCCGCAGCCGGAGCTGACGCGGGCCCCCTCCCCTCTCCAACAGGCGTGAGCAGCGCCGAGGCGCGGCAGCCCGGAAAGTCTTCCCACTTCAGTGTGAACTGGGTCCTGGGCAACCCGGACGTGGAGGTTCTGGACGCCACCACCGGGAAGCGGAGCTGCGGCGGCTCGTCCCGGCTCTGCAAGCACGTGCTCTCCGCGCGGTGGGCCAGGCTGTACGGAAAGGTAGGTGACCCTCGTCGGGGAAGCCGGGCACAGTCGGCCTAGGGCTTCAACCTGGACTCGGGCTGGGGGCCCCAAGAGTGCCATTGGGTCGGCAGCCAGGGAACACATGACACTGTATTCTTTCCCCCAACTCCCCAAGCTGGGCCAGACGGGTGGCTCCAGGAGTCAGGAGGGAAAAGGACCGACTCTGACACCTGGTGTGGCCAGCACAGGGCACCACAGGCACGTCCACAGAAGGCTTTTCAGGTGGATGTTATTCCCAGTTTAGGTATCGGGACACTGACCGTCAGAGGGGTAGGTGGTTTCCCGATTGCACAGGTAGAGGGTCAGAGAGTGCTTGTCTCTCCTCTCCAAGCCCAGAGCTGTGCATGTCTACCACACCAGTTCTGAGCTTGCTCTCCCCTGTAAATAGGGTGATGACAACATGTCTGGGCCCTAAATTGTGTGCATTTCCATGTGTTTCCAAAGCATAACAGATTGTAAGGGAAAAAAGAAAACAGAAAAACAAAGAAATAAATTAAAACCATTGTGCTGGTTTTCCCACTCTCCTATCCAGGAAAGATGAGTGTTGTGTTGACTTACCAGCCAAGAGAAGAATAGGACAGACCTGCTGGTGCTCACAGTGAACACTGTGTGCTCTCAGAGGGCACCGGGAACTGCAGGTCTCGGCTGGTAGCCTGGCAGGTAGTGACCCAAGGACGCCGCGGGCGGGCGGGAACCCGGTCTGCTCTGGCTTGCAGCCTGGCCTCCTTTCCTGCCTGTCCTGGGCACTTGGCACACTTCCCGCCCGCCCACTGTTGGGTCTGGGTGGAATCTCTGGAAGGTCAGAGCACACCATCCATTTTGTCTTGCTATACAAAGGGGCCTGTTCTGCACTGGCTCTAGGTGATGATGGCCACAAGTGGGGGGCGGGGGCTGCTCCCTACTCCCAGGAAGCCTGCAGAGGGATTGGAAGACTTCCCACCTCTCACCTTCTCTTCCACACCCCAACCTCCCCACTGTGTGGGGCAGTCAGGCCCTGCTGGGTCCCTGCCTATGTTGGCTGCACAGCTCAGGACAGAGAAAACATCCAGTTTCCCTGTCCTCCTGCGGTTAGACTATAACTCAGCGCCCTCCAGGGTCCCGCCTCCACCATGCTGCTTCAGTTCCCACAGTCATCCCAGGCACCCACACCCCCACCCCAATCTAAGCCCCTAATCCTCCTCCAAAAAGAAAAACACCTGCAGTGCTTGTTAATGTAATAGCAGGCAAGTTACATGTTCATTTTATTCCTTAATCATTCACACTTCTGGTGAAGCAGTTTCCCTCACGAGTGGGTTTTTCATAGAATTATAGAATTGCCTGATAATTCTAATGGTTATTTTTAGAATTAATAATTAACTGTAACTAATACAGATATTGTTTCGAAATTTTATGTGCTATTTTACTTTATCAATAGGTTGACTTAGGGAGAATGGGTATTCTATTTTTGACAGCATTTTGAGGTATAATTTACATGAAATTGCATACAGGGTGAGGCAAAAGTAGGTTTGCAGCTGTGAGTATGCAAAACACAGTTTATTCTTGCATTATTATTTATTAATTATTGTATTGTTGTTCATACAAACTGTAAACCTACTTTGGCCCACACCTCTTAAGGTGTACGACCTGATATTTTGAAGCAGATATACGTGAAATGACCGCCACAATGGAGCTAACACATCTATCACCTCCACGCAGTTACTATTTGTAAGTGTGGGTGAGTGTGTGTGTGTGCACACACGCATGCACTGAAAAGACTTAATCCAAGATCAACCCTCTTAGCAAATTTCAAGTCCACTATTGCTCTGTCTCATGTTGCTTTTCTGTTTTAGAGGAAAATCAGGAGCCGGAGCCAGGAGCTAATGTTTGCTTGTAACACTCCTGTGGCTGATCGGTTCGCCTGGGTGGGGGGGGCGCCTCTGCTCCTGGCTCACTGTCCTCTCTCACTCCTGTCCCACAGCTGAGCACACGGATACCAAGCCACGGAGACACGCCGTCCATGTACTGTGAGGCCAAGCTTGGGGCGCGCACCTACCAGTCAGTTAAGCAACAGCTGTTCAAAGTGTTTCAAAAGGCAGGCCTGGGCACCTGGGTGAGGAAGCCACCTGAGCAGGACCAGTTCCTACTCACTCTATGAGCTGCTGCCCCAGGCTGTCGGACAGAGTGAGATGCCTGAGGAGGCCGGGTAGGCGTGAGGAGCAACAGGACTGTGCTGGTCGGGTCCGTGCATTCATTTTCCTTTGGTGTTCCAGAACACACGCGTGTGCGACGTTCGGACGAGCAACTAGACTTGAACTAGGAACGTGCTGCTTGCAGATGGCTACTCCCAGGTTGCGGGGGCCACGCACACCCACCACGCCTATGGGAACCAGTGCAGCGGTTCTCTCTTCTTAGTGTGCCAGAGGGAGCGTGACTATGCAGGCGGGAGGGTCTGAGCTGCAGCCCTGAGAGCTGGTACGGAGGCATCGCCAGTTAGAAATAAACCTCAGGCACCGTTCCCTGCGTCTCCCTTCCCTGACGCGCCTCTCGAGCAGTGCACTTGGTTCTCACTAGCACAAGGTTACAGATACTTCCAGAAAAGCCACAAGCAATGCGAAAAGCCATGGGCTCCTCCCCAAAGAATCCAGTAAGAAAGCCCTCTCATTTTCATGATTTATTTAGTGTTTTACTCCGTCCCCTTCGAAAAGCACTGGGCATGCACAATCTTAAAGAACCCCTACAACAGGACCAGAGAAATGAGACCACTGCTGCAGAGCGCAGGAACCGGACACGACAAAACTACCCTGGTCTCCCAGGAACCGAGTGTCGCAGGCTCTGTCCTGTGCCCGCTTTGTCCAGTGTGTCTGGCTGATAATGAAGCTTCAGCTGTATAAGAGTAGATAGCCCTCCATAACCTCCCACCAGGTAATGTGAGAACCCCATCCTAGACCAACTCTGACCTAGGAACTAAGTTGTTCGTAAAAAGCAAGCCCATAAAACATCCCAAACAATCCAGACTCTGGGCTTGAGCACCCACCAACTCTCTGTTCCTTTAGGTTCCACAGCAACATCTTTCATGACAGAAAAATTCACTTAAAGCAGCTACACAAATGCAGGAGGCAGGATTCTATACCCTCCAGAGCGGGCATCAGACGACGCAACCCTCCTGTGCCCAGCTGGATGCAGGCCCAGGGCACCATCCTAAGACTGAGGGGCAGGACCACAGCCCTGGTGCCCCTCTAATGTACCTGCAGTCAGTCCATACACCTCTAACTTCTACTGGGATCATTTGAGAACTCATTTCTAACACCCTTCATGCTAGTTAATAGGTCTCTAGTTTCTCCAATTACAAGCGCCATATCTGCATTCATTGTGCTAATTAGCAAAGCTTAGCAGTAGCCAGCTCTGGTATCCCAGGTAAAATCCCAGGTGCTGACCCCCTGGGGGTACATCCTAAGAACACAGGCTCCCACTTAACCCAGGAAGCGCGAGCGTAACGTCAGGTTGTCTATATTCAGGTACAAATTACGGATATCATACGGATGAGGCAAAAATGAAACAAATTGAATTGTAGATATTTGTTACAAGATAAGTAGAGGCATTAGTATGGAAATAGAAGCTTTTTCTGGGATTTCATATGACAACAAATTTATCCCTCTTTTAGAAAGGAAAACGGCACTAGAGTAGACAACTTCTTCAAGATAAAGTTTCAAAAGATATGAAAATGTTTTGCAAATAGGATTGTATTGTTACAATCTTTTATAAAAATGGAAATAAAATCTTAACTCGGTAAAAAAAAAGCCATGATGAAACTGCCCATTTATATTAGTTTCTGATCATCTGCTATGTCATTAGGATGCGGCTTAGAGAACCAAACACCTTGAGAGCTGATTCGTGACTTCGACCCTCCACTGCCAATACCCGGAGTGGGCTTTGAAAGCAGCGGGCTGGAGTCTATGTCCAGAACCTGGGCTTGCTAGCATTCCGAGCTGCCGCCTGGGGAGGCGTCCTACGCTTTACACGACCTGCTCCGAATCACGCTCCCTCCTACTGTGAGGAGTGAGCAGTGGCGGCAGTGCTGACCACCACGGGGAGGTGGGGGATGGACCTGCCTTCCATCGGGCACAGGGCCCCCCTCCCTATACGGTCTGATTCCAGGGACCCGATGGCACTCTCCACCCCACAACGAACACACCCACAACTCCTGAACTGCACCTGTTCAGTCACAAGTCATTTTGTCTATGGCGCTTGCTCTCCAAAAACAACCCAGACGTCACTAAAATATGAACGTCTGCTTCTGGAGAAAGCCACACATGAACGCCGCTATACCCACTTAGCACCAACATCCAGATTCGCCTGCTAGGTCAGCAGGGTCTCTTCGGAAGGAGAGAGCAGGCTCTACAGAGAAGGTCTCCAGGGAGGAGGTTCCAGTGGAGCAGGAACTCTCCTAGAGCCTGGCTCTCTGCCACAGAGGCGCCTGTCCAGTGAGGGGGAAATGGATAGGAGCGGGGGGAGGAGGAGACGCTCACAGGCTGTGGGCACAGAAGGGGCAGCCGAGGGAGGAGAGCTGAGCCAACCGGAAGGCTCCCTCTCCGAGAGCCCAGGCTCAGGGTCCCACACAAAAGCGTCTGATGTGGCTGGAGGGACAAGTTGTCCGCTCAGAGACAGAAAGTCTAGTAGGGGAAGCCTGAGGACTTTGTTCTCTGTGTCAAAGTCCAACAGGACATGCCAACACTGTGTTAGGTCAGGTCTACCCTGCATTTGATGAATTAGAAAATTTGATGAATGAGAATCTTGAGAGGAGCCTACATACACCTGACCACCTGAGGTTTCCATAAGGAGGACAAAACAGGAGTAGGTGGGTGCCACTTCTAGTCACCCTGAAAATGTGATGAGCAAAACAAAAGGAAGACAGACAGACATAAAATCAGGGTCTCCCCAGGAGTCCAGGTTACCCCAACTGCCCCCACTGCCCATCTGAATTTGCCTGGGAATCACCATCCTGTACCACCTGGTGGCTCCGAGTCCTTTGTTCTCAACCTTCCAATGTTCTGTATTTATATTTCTTAGCCCTAATACGAAACTCCAAATCAAATCAGCACCATCCTATCTGCCTCTAAAGCAGGTGTTGCTTTCCTGTTGGGGAGATAAGCCGTGGAAACTTTCCTGCCTGGTTCTTAGCCAAAAAGTCAGTATCTGATCCTCTGCAAGCCTTTTGCAGGACTCGGCGGGAGGAGGTCACACGGTCACATGCCTCTGCCTGTTCAGCTCCATCAGCGTTTCACAACTACGTGTGACAGCACATTGTTGGATTCAGGATTTCTTTGGTTTTGGTTTTTGCCAAGGAAAGGATTTGCAGGTCTGTGACTATGGTTTGTTTTCATTCCTGTGGTTCTCTGAGTCTGTATATCTATCCCTCCAGCCACCACTGGCTTTGTGCCGAGTCTTGGTCCCCAGACACATCCAGTTGTGTTACTTTTCAAGCAAACATTGTTCATTACATTTTCCCACGTAATTTCCTTTTCATAGGAAGCTGTTCTTATCAATAAAGTTAAAGTTTTTTCTTTTAGTTTACTGTTTACCACATCTGGAGAGCCATAAACAGTAAATACAGGTATATCAATGCCCAGAATAGAAGAGTTAGAGTATTTTAATGAAATCCTATTTTTAGATTATAAATTTTAAGATGCACCTATATATCTTGTTTAAAAATTTTTAAGAGACATTTAAAACTTAGACATTTTTAATTTAGGGGAAATTCTACACCCACTTTTAAAGAAGCCATTCTAACAAAATCATCTGTCCAATTGGCCCAGAAGACAATAAACATCACTTTCTCATAGAGACCAAAGAGAAGTTAGGGACAGTCTTTCTGTGCCCTAGCACAGACGGCTATGACCACCTGGCAGAAGTCCCATGGACTCAGCAAACCGGACGTACCTGCGCTGGTTTCCCCACCGCCCTCCTGAGCAGAGTCCACAGAGCTGTCATTCCTTCCAGGAGGCCGAGAGCCCACAACCTGCACATTCCCAGCTCCGAGCTCTTGAGTTCATGGGTGGAGTGAAAAATTAGGAGCTGTGTTTCAGGAAGGGCTGTAACACCATCAGGCAGCAATTAGCTGGGACAAGGCCCCTCTGAGGTCTTGCTGACATTTTGTTTCTCCAGGCACAGTCATGAAACAGTCATGGGGTGACATGGGGACAGGGCTGAGGGGCGGGACAAAGTGCAGAGCAAGGGTACGCTTGCCGCTGTCCGTGGTCCTGACCCATCGCAGCCTGGGCCACTGCTGTTTCTGGGGACGCTGGGATTACTGTTGGCTTCTGTCAAACGTCTCATACAAAGTCTGAATCAGATAAAGGATGAAGGATGAGGAGGAGGCAGACGCACGGAGACCGGAAATGCAGGCTGCAGAGCAATGCAGCCCCTCACGGTTCTGGGAAACCGGTCAGAGATGTGATCATCCTCACCACTGTCTGCTGTTTCTCTCACCAACGCTGCCTCTCTGATTTTCTTTCTCATATTTTCCTCCCCTCCCCTTCCTGTTCCCTTTGTCATTGCCTGTCCTTTCCTATCCAAAAACCTCTGACTCCCTGAGACTCAAGTCTCAGGCACACATTTCCCCTGAGCTCCACTCTGCTGATCTGTGACCCAGCCAGACGCTCAGGATTAGGGAGGAGCCCCATGTGGCTTCTTGTTCCGAGGGATTTACAGGAGTTCTTTCCTGGACTCCTGGAGCATGTCCACTCGGTCTGACCTTCACCAAAAGAGGCCTAATGGCCACATCTCCAGAAATTTAGACCAGATAATACCACTCCTGCAGGGAACAGCAAACAGTAGCAAACCCTGGAGAAAGACCTTACTTCCCAACGCAGTATTGCAAAGTCAAAGTCGGAAGATAAAGATACAAGACCTGGATTCTAGGGCCTCTTTTCACACAGGCACTAGATTTCTATCACTCTGCGGTGTATGCATCAGTTAAAAACAAAAAACAAAAAAACAACTTTCCCAGCAGTGCCCAGTTAACTTTCTGCTAATTTTCAGCATTTTTTAAGCAAAATAAACTTAATGAACAGTATTCTTCAGTGAAGGTTTGTACATAAAAAAGCATGATTGAATGGCAATATTGTACCAATGGATGTACATTTGTAATATTTGTAAAAAAAAAAAAAAAAAATCCAAAATCTTACCATATGAATTTACATATGTTAACCTGCCTCTAAGTTCTGTAAATTGCACTTCAGTGATATCTGATAAGTGAATGTTTCTGTTAAGTGAATAAAAATATCAAGTAAAATTGTGCTTTCCTAGGTTGTTGGGCTTTTCTCATCGAAAAGACTTCTAGGGGCCTCTGCAGAATATGTGCAGGTTTAGAATCCACGAAGGGTCTACCCACTCCAAAGAAATGGCACACTCCACTCTAAAACATTTTTGTTTTCCTTTTGTTTCATGATTGTGTCTGTGCGTGGATCCTGCCTGCGTGGCAATCCCCAGCCCAGATGTTACCATTGTAGACTTAATGTAAATGAACGACTGAAAGCATCACAGGGCTGGGAATGAAAGACGCTCCTCCAAGTGCTGACTCAGCTTGTATGAACTGTGCAACACGAAACAAACTGCTCAGTAGGTGGCTTGGCCCCAGTCTCCTCACGGTTACGTGTGGGGAACAGCCAGCCCACTGCTTCATGCGTGTGTAGGGGAATGGGTGATGTTGGGATGTTTCAGGGCTTTAAGAAGTTGAAGCAAACATTTAAGATGTCTGGGTCTTCCACCCAAAAGTGCTCTCACACAGAAAATACAGGTGTGGCTTGCTGGTTTCCTGTAGGATTCAAGGCCAGATGGGTGTCAGCCATAAGACACACCTAAAACCTCCCTCTGCGTCCTCAGCTCCACTCTATGGAATGATGCAGGTCCTTCCCACCAGCACATCCGGTCCCTTTCCCGCGGCCAGAGGAGGGACTTGGAAATTCATCCATTACCAGGAGCAGGGCAAAATCACTGACGTGCTGCACACGGGGCCCTGGTGCTCCCACATGAGGCTTCCTGTTGAGAGCACTCTTCCTCCATCCCAGCATCTGAAATCCTGCTACACTTGCCTATGGGCTGGGGGCAGGGGAGAGGGCGGGTCTTACATTTTGTTCAGTCTGCACTGGTTTCCCATTAACTTACCTCAAGTGCCAACATGAGATCTGGGGTGGGGGTGCGGGTTGATGTGGGGAAGGGTCTTCAGATCAGTGCCCCGACACTGACACGTCCTGTCATTCTCAGGTTGGTGAGGAGCACTGGGCAGCAAGCATCTCCTGCTTCAAGTCTTACAGTGAGTTGCCCCTAATGGAGAAGACACTTAAGGCCACAGTTATTCTTAGGGAACAAAGGGGATCTGAAAGCATAAATAAGGTTCAAGACAAACCTCACGTGCCTGCAAGTGAGGTGCCTCAGAAGTTATGCAGTAGAATCACCACGCTCTGAGAATCTGGCTGTCTGGTGGCAAGAGCGAAAGTTCCCCCGACACCCCTTTAAGGTCCTAAGAAGTGACTCTGGACGGCACCTGCACTCGCTCTCACGCAGAGGAGAGAGAGAAGAGCCATCATTCCTGGAAATGAGCAGTCTGATGCGTGAGCACCTCCTTATACGTCAATGGTCCTGCATATTCACCCAGATCATTCTTCATGCCCATCGAGTCCCTGCCTGCCCTTGCCGGGAGCGTGGCCTCATTTCTTGTGATATTTTTCTTTCTTGGTGAAATTTTTTTTACAAAATATGAAGTGTATGATATATTGGTTCAGTCAAGTGTCCGGAGAGGGGCACAGTTCCCAGGGAAAGTAACTGGAGTCTACCCCAACTCTTAAAGCTGGAAAGGTGAGCATGAAGCATGAAGGACAAACGGCCAGGGAAGCAGTGACGCACGACACTCGAGTCCTCTCCGCAGCTGTGCAGTCGGGCTCCTGTGGCTGGGTGTGCCTGGGCGGCAGAAACACACTCTGCCCGGTGAGTTTCACAAAGCCAGTGCCCTTACGGAGCCAGCCTTCTGGAACAGTCTTTCTTATTAACGAAGATGAGGTGTGAACAGGACCCGAGATAACAGCGATGGACTTGATGAGACCTGCCCCAAAGCGGTCACCCTCAGTCCCCCAACCTTTCAGGATTATAAATTCCTGGGCTACCCTGGGACTGAGCTCACTAAAAATGTCAGATTTTAACACAGGTCGTCTGCCAGCTCAGAGCTCAAGCTCGCTGCAGGGTGTTCTGAGCAGTGTCTTTTGCTAACCCTGGGAAACAACTCAGAGTCCAGGGGAGGGGCTCAGCAGGGAGCGGGGGAGGGGATGTGTCTGGAGCCAGAGGCCCAGACCTCTCTCCTGCTGGTGTGAGTGCCAAGGCCCTAGGCAAACCGCCACACTGCTTCAGGGCTGCGCATAGAATGGGAAATACCCCAGAGGGTCATGGCAGAGAGCAAAGCACACACAGTGAGTTCTCAAAGCAAAGGGTGATGTGCAAACATCACAGGGCAGGTGGCCCCGCTGAGCGACTGGCAAAAAGTCAGGTGCACTCAGAGATTTCACGATTTCAGTAGCAAGAGCAATGCAGCTCTCAGGGTTGGAAACTACCGGAGGGTGGAAGAAGGAATTGGGTCCATGCGGGGGAAAGTTGTCACAGAGATGTGAATAAAGAGATGCCACTTTCATAGAGCCCAAGAGAAAAAAATACATGCTTCTGTCCCCAAAATTCATATAGAAATCTAACCCCCAATGTGATGGTGTCAGGAGGTGGGGCCTCTGGGAGGAGGGGAGGTCATGAACTCCTTCATGGGATTAGTGTCCTTATAAGAAGAGACCCCAGAGAGCTCCCTGGCCCCTTCCCATGCGCGGACCCGGTGAGAGGACGCATGCCCTGAACCGAACAGGACCCTCACCAGACACCGAATCTGCCAGGGCCTGACCTTGGACTTCCGGCCCCCACCGCGTGAGAAATGAACGCCTGCTGCTTAAGCCTCCGCCTGTGACATTTATTGTGCAGCCCAAACAGACTGAGACAAAAACGAGGAGAATGAGGACTCAGAAAAGACCGCTGATGACTGGAAGCCTGTGAGCTGTGAAGAAGAAATGTCGTGACCGGTCAGGGATGGACGCTGGCACAGTGAGGTGAGTGGGGCAGGGACAGGGCGGGGGGTGCAGATGGAGACTTAACTTGGCAGAAAGGAAGGGGCCCGGCACAGAGTGGTGAGGGGGTGCTCAGCATAGGGGAAATTGGGGTGGGGGTGTCCCAGAAAGACCAGGCCCACCTGGGGACCTCCTGGCCTGGCACAAGGATGGATGGAGGCCACTGTATTCCCCAGCTGGCAGGAGAGGCCACCAGAAAATGGGCCCCACCAGGACAGCAATTCAGGCTGCTTTAAAAAAAAAAATGAGTGTGTCCAGTAGCCAGTGAATGGTAGGTGTTCGGTAAAGATGTGCTAACAAACAAATGCGCCAGCATTTCCATGGGTGAGGAGGGAAGGGACAAGGATCCAGAGAAGGATGGGCACTTTGCATCCAGTGACACGGGTAGGGGAGCGGCTGAGACCCCAGCCCACAGCGCGTCCATTCTGGCAGGGGCATCCCCAGGCCTGCACGCCAGCTCCCTTCTCTCTCACACTCATATTTCACAACCGCACCCGGTACAGAGTCATTGCCCCGCGGCCTCCTCCTTAGAAACCACCTGCTCTCCCCGGTCTCACTGGAGGAACCGCCATCCTGCGCAGGAAATGTGGCTTCCACTTGGCTCCCTCCAATCCCCTAAGTGGGGAAATGTCCCCACGCTAGAGCCCTACCACCAGCCGGCACTGCCTGGGGGCCTGGCAGTCGAGTGCCACCTCCACCAGAGTCCCGGGTCTCGGCCTGTGAGGCCACCAGCAGTTCCCAGCTGCACTGCAGCCCTGACACCGGCTCCGTGACCCCCGGTTAATGGCGGGCCCTGGAGAGAGAGCTGCGCAGGCACAGGTGCAGGCTGTGGGCCCAGACACGGGGGGGGGGGGGGAGAACAAGGACCCACGGGACAGACCCTGGGGGCAGGGGTGTCTGCAGAGAGTAAGCGGCTCCTTCCAGCAGCCCTGGCTAGAGCCCAGTCTAGCACTTCCCTGCTCTGCGCACAGTCTTTCACAAAAGAGGCTCATTGCTCTCAATTGTGTTACCTGAAATGGCTCATTCACGCACAAGTGGTAATGTACTCTCCAGATCAAAGGAGGTCAGCCAGAGAGCCCAGGAGGGTCTGGAGGCAGAGGGGTGTGGGCCCCCTGGACTGTGGGGAGGATAATGCTGCTCACAGCCGAGGTCTCTCCCCACCTCCCCAGCCGTGTTAAACATGTAGGAAGTACAAGTGATACCTCGGTTCTCGAACGCCTCGGTTTTCGACCAAATCGGTATTCGACCAGGAGATTCGAGAAACTTTTGTCTCGGAATCCGAACAAATATTTGGAACTCGAACTTCCGAGATGAGCCGAGTTGAGCCGAATGGCGTTCATTCGGCCCAGCGCGCCTTGCTTGTGTCATCAGTGTGAGTGCAGAGAGAGAGTCACGCTTTGTGGAGTCCGCTTTCCTATTGGGGGTTTCATTGCTTCGGTTCTCGAACAATTCGGTTCTCGACCGTCCTCCTGGAACAAATTATGTTCGAGAACCGAGGTATCACTGTATGTGCTCTTAAACACTAAATGCAGTCCCCAGGGAGAATAGAACCCCGGATTTCACAGGCGGCATGGCTCACGCTCCACGAGCGCCCGGCGGCGCCACACCCTGGAGGCACGTGCCTGCCTTTCTCTCGAGCTGGGTACACTGCCCGTGTTTGTGGAGCTAGCTTTCCGCGTGTGGAGGCGATTTTCACACCGAGACCTACGTTCACTAGCTCTGAGTCATCTTATGCCATCGAACCCCAACTCTTCATCTTTTAGAAGAGCATAATACCTAAATTGAAGGATTACTATGAGGAGTCAATGAGATAATTATATATTTTTTTAAATTAGGTGCTCAAATTGGTGCAGCCAATTTAAAACTGGAAAACAGTATAGACGTTCCTCAAAAATTTAAAAATAGGCCTGGCCGGTCTGGCTCAGCAGTTAGAGCGTCAGCCCATGGACCAACGAGTCATGGGTTTGATTTCAGTCAAGGGCACCTACCTCGGTTGCAGTTCATCCCTGGCCCTGGTCAGGTGGTGCGAGAGGCAACCAGTCCATGTGTCTCTCTCATGTCAATGTTTATCTCTCTCTCCCTCCCTCCCACTCTATCTGAAAATAAATGAAAAAATATCCTTAGGTGAGGATTAAAAAAAAAAAATTTAAAAATAGGACTACCATATGACACAGCGACTCCACTTCAGGGTATTTATCCAAAGAAATCCAATACCTAGGAATAAACTTAACCAAAGAAATAAAGGACCTATTCGCAGAAAACTACAGGTCATTGGAAGAAGATATAAAAAAGTGGACGCACATACCATGTTCATGGATTGGAAGAATGAACATCATTAAAATGTCCATACTACCCAAAGCAATCTATAGATTCAACACAATCCCCATCAAAATACCAATGGCATACTGCACAGAATTAGAACAAGTACTTCAAAAGTTCATATGGAACCAAAAAACACCTCGAATAGCCAAAGCAATCTTGAAAAAGAACAACAAAGTTGGAGGCATCACATTACCAGATTTCAGGTTATACTACGAAGCCACTGTAATCAAAATAGCCTGATACTGGCATAAGAACAGGCATATAGACCAGTGGAACAGAATAGAGAACCCAGAAATGGATCCAAGGCAATATGCTCAATTAATATTTGACAAAGGTGGCAAGAGCATACAGTGGAGTAAGGACAGCCTCTTTAATAAATGGTGTTGGAAAAATTGGACAGCTACATGCAGAAAAATGAAACTAGACCATCAGCTTACACCCTACACAAGAATAAACTCAAAATGGATAAAAGACTTAAATGTGACTCGTGAATCCATAAAAATCCTAGAAGAAACTGTAGGCAACAAAATTTCAGACATCATATGCAGCAGAATTTTCACTGATACATCACCTAAAGCAACAGAAACAAAAGAGAAAATGAACACATGGGACTACATCAAACTCAAAAGCTTCTGCACAGCAAAAGATACAATCATCAAAACAGAAAGGCTACCCACTGTATGGGAGAGCATCATTGCCAATGATATATCAGATAAGGGGTTAATTTCCAATATATAAAGAGTGCTCATACAACTCAACAAAAGGAAGACAAAGAACCCAATTGAAAAATGGGCAGAGGAACTAAATAGACACCTCTCCAAACAGGACATACAAATGGCTAAGAGACATATAAAGAAATGCTCAACATCACTAATCATCAGAGAGATGCAAATTGAAACAACAATGAGGTATCACCTGTCAGAATGGCCACCATAAACAAATCATCAAACAACAAGTGTTGGCGAGGGTGTGGTGAAAAGGGGACTCTAATACACTGCTGGTGGGAATGCAGACTGGTGCAGCCACTATGGAAACAATATGGTGTTACCTCAAAAAATTAAAAATTGAACTGCCATTTGACCCAGTGATCCCACTTCTAGGAATATACCCTAAGAAGGCTGAAACACCAATCAGAAAGAATATATGTACCCCCATGTTTGTAGCAGCACTATTTACAATAGCTAAGATCTGGAAACAGGCCAAGTGTCCATCAGTAGACGAATGGATAAAAAGGCAGTGGTACATATACACAATGGAGTACTATGCAGCTGTAAGAAAGAAAGATCTCTTATCCTTTGAGACTACATGAAAGGACCTGGAAAGTATCATCCTAAGTGAAACAAGCCAAACAGAGAAAGACAAGAATCATATGATCTCACTTATTTGTGGAGCATAATGAACATAACAGTCTGAGGAATGGGGTAGTCCCAGAGATGCGGAAGTGGGGTACAGACTGACAATCCCCTAAAGAGGGGATGGTGGGGGAGAGATAAACCACAGAACTTATATGCATGTATGCATGAATAATGGACATGGACAACAAAGCTGGGGACAGGGCAGGGAGGGAGAGGGAGGGGGGAATCAGTTGGGGGGAAAGGAGAAACATCTGTAATAAAAATTAATTAATAAAATATATATATATATACACACATATATATATAAAGAAATCCAAAACACTCAAATAGATATATGCACCCCTATGTTCATTGCAGCATTATTTACAATAGCCAAGATATGCAAGCAACTTAAGTGTCCATAGATAGATAGATATAGATAGATAGATATACAGAGACAGAGACAGAGACAGAGATAGAGATAGAGACAGAGATAGAGATATACACCCACACAACGAACTATTACTCAGCTACAAAAAAGAATGAAATCTTGCCATTTGCAGTAGCATGGATGGACCTAGAGGGTATTGAGCTGAGTGACATAAGTCACACAGAGAAAGACAAATACCATATGATTTCACTTATGTGTGGAACCTAAAAGACAAAATAAAGGCCTGGCCAGTGTGCCTCAGTGACTGAGCATCGACCCATGCACCAGGAAGTCGCTGGTTCGATTCCTGGTCAGGGCACATGCCCAGGTTGTGGGCCTGATCCCCAGTAGGGGGCATGCAGGAGGCAGCCAGTTGATGTTTTCTCTTATCGATGTTTCTCCTCTCTCTCTCTCACCCTTCCACTCTCTAAAATCAATAAAGAAAAAAGAATTTTTTTAAAAAACAAAATAAAGGAACAAACAAAACAGAAAAAAACTCAAAATACAGAGAACAAACTGATGGTCACCAGATGATCATGGGGTTAGGGGACTGGGTGAGAAAAGGAAAGGGATTCATATGTACACATGGGCAGTTATAAAAACAGTCCCAGGAATGTAAGGTACAGCATCGTGAAACAGTCAATCATATAATAACTGTGTATGGTGCCAGGTGGAGACTCGACTTATCAGCAGGATCACTTCGTAAGGTGTATCGATGTCTGATCACTGTGCTGTACACCTGAAACTAATGTAAAATTATGTTGAATGTCAATTGTAATTGAAAAAGAAAAGTGGGCACTTAATAAAAGGTAATAATGATAATAGTTGTTATTAGTGTCAAGATGTGTCTCCTTTTACTACCCAATTAGGAGATCACGCTTTTCCCACCATTGCTGGTATTTCAGCGGGTCGTGAGAGGGAGAGTCAAAGTGACAGTCCTTCCCAAGTTCCTTAATGAGCAGGATGTACTGAGCCCTGCCGTGAACAAGTCACTGTTCTCAGTCCTTGGAGGTGATAAAAATGTGCTGTGATCTCTGGTCCCAAGGAGTTGGGGAGATTAGTTGGTGAAACAGGACATACGAACATAAAGAAATTAAATAGTGCCCCTGGCCAGTTTGGCTCAGCGGTTAGAGCGTCGGCCTGCGGTCCGGAGAGACCCGGGTTCGGTTCCCGCTAAGGACACGTACTTCGGTTGCAGTTTGTCCCCGGCCCTGGTTGGTCGTGTGGGTGGCAGCCACTCGATGTGTCCCTTCACGTCGATGTTTCTCTCTCTCTCCCTTCCTCTCTCTCCCTCCCACTCTATCTGTACAAAAAATGGAAAAATATCCTCAGGTGAGGATGATAAAAAAAAAAAAAAGAAAAGAAAAAAAAGAAATTAAATAGTGAAGACAACAGTAAGAGCTGTCAATAATTAGCAGCCAGATGATAGACTTTTCCATTTAAAGCAAGGACAGTAGAATAGGATGACCAGGCGAACTCCGCGTGTGAGGGACTGCTGAGCAGTGAATGGCTGGTGGTATCTGAGTCCGCTGGGAGGAAGGTAAGGGCACCTGGTGGGGGCAGGCGCAAAGTCAGAGGCCAGGATCATAGTGAGTGGGGTCCCTAAATAAGGGATAAAAGGTAGGACCACAGGATCATAGGAGGTAAGGGATAGAAGGTAAGACCACAGCCTTTTTATACAAAGAAAAAGGGAAATGCAAGTCATCTTGACTCAAAGAGAGATATCTAAAATTCTGGATTTAGAAATACTTGTAATCTTAGCTAAGAAATGTCACATCAGCCCGGCCAGTGTGGCTCAGTGGTTGAGTGCTGACCCATGCAACAAGTAGTCGCTGGTTCGATTCCCGGTCAGGGCACATGCCCAGGTTGTGGGTTAAATCCTCAGTGGGGGCATGCAGGAGGCAGCCGTCGATATTCTCTCTCATCGATGTTTCTATCTCTCTCTCTCCTTTCCTCTCTCTAAAAATCAATAAAGAAAAAATACTAAAATAACAAAAAAATATATATTACATCAGGGAACTCATTAAGAGGCAGCCACTGGGTGAAGTGTCCAGAGATTTGAGGATAAAATCATAGGAGCTCCTGAAAGAACCCACATCTGGTATACAGTCCTTCAACTTTCTTGATCGTGCTGGAGAACCTACGACTGGATGAAGCAAAGGGTCTGAATGTGGTACACTTTGGGGAAGATTCCGGCAGATGGATCCTACCCTCCAAGGACTTCTCTCCGGCTGACAGGTCTGAGGTGGAGCTCGTGGTTGGGGTGTGGAGACGAAGAACTCAACACCCAACCTGCAGCCAAACTGCATGCGCTGCGAGGAAAGCTCTAGGTGACCCTCACTGCACCCCACAGCAGCAGCAGGACCAACGTGGCATGTGGTCCTAAGAGCTAGGCAAAGGGTACTTAATGGTGGTGTGAAGCCCTGGCTGGTGACTCAGTTGGTTGGAGCATTGTCCTATGCACGGAAGGGTTGTGGGCTCAATTCCTGATATGGGCACATATCTAGGTCGTGGGTTCGATTCCCAGTGGGGGTGAATACTGGAAGCAGCCGATCGACGTTTCTCTCATACATCAATGATTCTCCCCCACCACCACCACCTCTCAAAAATATCAGTAAAACAGCCCTGGCCGGTTTGGCTCAAGGGTTACAGTGTCAGCCTGCGGTCCAGAGACCCAGGTTCAGTTCCTGCTAAGGGCATGTGCCTCGGTTGCAGTTTGTCCCCGGCCCTGTTTGGTTGTGTAGGTGGTAACCACTCGATGTGTCCCTTTCATGTCGATGTTTCTCTCTCTCTCTCTTCCTCCCACTCTATCTGAACAAAAAATGAAAAATTGTCCTCGGGTGAGGATAAATATATATGTCGGTAAAACATATTTTTGGGTGAGGATTAAAATAAAGGTGGTGTGAAATGTGGAAACTGTCGGCCAGCAGGAGAGAACCGAGAGGTAGAGGGCACCTCCACATCTGAGGCTCCATGGAGGAACACTGTGGACAGTGCAGAGAGAAAGAGCCACTCAGACCGACGGCAGGAGACACAGAGATACCTGAGGTGAGACACCCCACCGGGCACACGTGAGGACTGGCGGTGCATCCTCAGACAGGAGCTCACCAAAGAGAGGGCGATACTGCTGACCTGCTGCCGGAGAGGGAGCATGAACGATGGCCGTTCCACATCCTGGCCGCGATGTCCCTGCACAGCACGGACTCTCACCGAGAGCCCACCTCCCCACCCAGGGACACCAGAAAGCTGCACAGGGGACAGAGACCCTGCATCCCCAGAGTCAGGGATTAGGACAGTGGTCAGTCAGCAGACCAGCTCCCGAGCTGTGGCCCAGAACCCCTCCACCTCCTACGCTCCACGACGGGACAGTGCTAACTCTGCATCTCGGTTTCCTCATCGGTAAACTGCGGTCATAATCACACATACTGCACTGGGTGGTTGTGAGGACTGAATGAGGCCATACTGCCTCGTGCCCCTGAATGAGGAGAAGTTCTGAGAAGTGCTTCGTGGGGTGACTCTGTTGTGCAAACAGCGCACTCACACAAGCCTAGACGGTACAGCCACGACGGCAATGGTGTGTACTATACTGTTCCAACACTGCAGCACGGTAGGTCTGTCTACACCAGCATCTCCACACACGTGAGTGAAGCATTGAGCTATGACAGTATGACGGCTAGGGCGTCACTGGCCGTAGGTTAGTGACACCATAGCTCCATTATAATCTTACGGGACCACCGTCGTGTTTGCAGTCTGTCGTTGACTAAAATGCTGGTGTGCAGCATGTGACTGGACAAAAAGCCTGAAACATGAATGTGCTTAGTCAGTGCTGCTGCTGCTGCTGCTGCTGCTGGTGGTGGTTTAAGGAACCAGGGAAACAGACACCGTGCCGCCTGAGCGGCCTGCTGATCGACCTCCCTCATCAGGTGGCGAAAGGGAAACCCTGCACGTGTTCAGGTTTCTGTGATTCCACTGGCTGTAGAAAAACATCATCCTGGCCCAGCCAGTGGGGTTCAGTGGTTGAGCGTCGACCCATGCACCAGGAGGTCACGGGTTTGATTCCCGGTCAGGGCACATGCCTAGGTTGTGGGCCAAACCCCCAGTGGGGGTCATGCAGGAGGCGGCCAATCGATGTTCTCTCCCATTGATGTTTCTATCTCTCTCTCCCTCTCCCTTCCTCTCTCTCTAAACTCAATAAAGAAAATACAAACTTTTTAAAAGAAAGATACCATCCTGGGACCCAAACCTAGGACCATCGTTGGAGGACCGAGCAAACCAGAAAACCTGAGGGAGTTGGAATCCTGCCTTAGAAGAGGGAGCAGGAGCTAATAAAAGCTCAAGTTGCAGTAAAATCAAACCCAGCGATGCTGCCAGAACATGACCCCCCTCAGCAGTTGTCCTGCGCTTGCTGAGTGAGCCCAGCCAGTCCCAGCAGCTGCAGCACCCGGTGCTCTTCAGCGGGTGGAGTTGGGGGGCACTTTCCTCTTCGTAAGACGTGCAGAACTTCCCTCTCCATTGTCATCAAACAGTTTGTATTGAGCACTGGAGGACAGTGCTGTGCTAGGAGAACAATAAAATAAATGCCGTTCCTATCAGCCTGGAAACTCTAACATCAACAGTCAAGGCTGCTTGATCTGTAGCTTCAATAAAAATACAGACTTTGTCATGACTCAAGGTAGTTAAATCCAACATAAGTACAAAGAATGCACAGTGAATGCCTTCCTGGGCATTTCTGGAGATACAAGAGACATAACAGATAACAGCACATGGAAGAAACTCAATATATGTTTTAGAGAAAACCGCTGTCTAAATCTGGAACATTTTGCCACCCAAATAGAAATGCTGTACCGCCCTGGCCCGTTTGGCTCAGCGGTTAGAGTGACAGCCTGCAGTCCAGAGAGACCCGGGTTTGGTTCCCAGATCCTGGAACCACAAATGTAGTTTCCATCTCTGCACACTTGCCTGTTCTGGCATTTCATGTGAATCCTACAGCGGGTGCCCTGTGTGTTGGCTACAGGCACATGCACGTAGCAGAACTGGCGTGTCAGTGCCCTCCTCTCGGTTTCTGAACCCTGTCCCGCTGTCCGTCAGCGGACGGACTTTCAGGTTGTTCTCACTTGGTGACGATCGGGAACAGTGCGGCCCTGAACAATCGCACACGAGGTGTGGACAAGCAGAGCCAGCAGTCCCTGAGGTGGGAGTTAACCACCAGAGGCACCTCCCAGGAAGCTCATCTTCTTCACCTGACCAACACGAGCAGCCTTTTGCACAGGTCACGTGTTGTCTTAAAATTCCTCAAGCAGTGTCATGAAGCCAACACATGGGCACTTGGTGAAACTTGGGAGAAGTTTCCTTACATGTTTCTGAGGCACCTACTTCCTACGACACCCTGTGCAGGGCTCTGTGCGATGGAGAGGAGGTCAGTCTGTGCCCGGGCAGCTCCCGCTCCAGGGGAAACAGTGGCAAGTCCTCCACTCCGGCCTGCCGGGCAGGCCTTGCCATTAGCGGTTCCCGACATAGGAAGAAGGAAAGGCAGCTGAGGGCTGTCACCAGGAGGACCGAGAGATAAACTGTGTCGTCCCAGGGACCTGGTGCAGGGCTTGCTCATGCTATGCAAACCACCTGCACGAGACCTAAGATTTCACAGAATAACCAAGACCTTCACCTCACGAGATGCAAGGATGCCTACAATTCAAGAATCTTTTTTTGTTTTGTTTTTTTGCCCTGGCCAGTGTAACTCAGTGGTTGGAGCATCAGCTGGTGCACCAAAGGGTCACAGTTTCATTTCCCGGTCAAGGGCACGTACCTAGGTTGCAGGTTCGATCCCCAGCCCCAGGGTGCATGCGTGAGGCAACCAACTGATGTCTCACATCAATGTTTCTTTCTCTCTCTCTCCCTCACCTCTCCCTCCCATCCCTTCTACTCTCTCTAAAAACCAATGGAAAAAAATATATATATATCCTCAGGTGAGGATTAACAAAAAAAATTTTTTTTAATGTTAACCTTATAAAGTAGCAAATTCCTACACGTGCTTCAGTCTATTATCTGCGGACTTTCCCCGTGTCTTCAATCTAGTGTTCATACTCTAGTAATGTGCAGTTCTAATTACTAAAGATTTCAAGGTTTTTAATTTCCAGTAATCCTCAGCACTTATCTGGCCTGTTTTATGCATTGCTCACTTTTGGATTAGCTTGTCTGTATATTGCTATTTTTATTGGGATTCTGTTAAATTTAAAGCCTAACTTTAGGATTGAAGTCTTTTTTGATGTTGAGTCTTTCTTGCCAAAAACATGGAGTGCCTTTCCATAGATTCAATTTTTTTTTTTTAATCCTCATCCGAGGACATTTTTCCATTTTTTGTACAGATAGAGTGGGAGGGAGAGAGAGGAAGAGAGGGAAACATCGGCGTGAAAGGGACACATCGAGTGGCTGCCACCCGCACGACCAACCAGGGCCGGGGACACACTGCAACCGAGGTACATGCCCTTAGCAGGAACCGAACCCGGGTCTCTCCGGACCGCAGGCGGACGCTCTAACCGCTGAGCCAAACCGGCCAGGGCTCAATTTTTAAAAAAAAAACATGACCCACGGAGAAGCAGGATCAACAGTGACCTCGACCCCTGAAAGAGCTGCTTATGAAACCCCGTGTCCATCAGCACAATCCTGAGAAACTCTCCTGCTCCCGGCATGACCCCAGCTCCCCAGGGACAAAGCAAAGCGAGGTCCCCAACCTTCCCCTTGCCCCTAACTCCACTGCAGGGACACAGCCGGGCTTCCAAGCAGGGCCCTTGACAGTGAAACTAATGGTCTCTGATATATTCACACTGACTGAAGACCCCAGTGTCTCCCTATTTAAGAAATCACCATGATGCCCGGCCGGTGTGGCTTAGTAGTTGAGCGTAGACCCCTGCACCAAGAGGTCACCGGTTTGATCACCAGTCAGGGCACATGCCCAGGTTGTGGGCCTGATCCCCAGTGTGGGGCATGCAGGAGACGGCCAGCCAATGTTCTCTCTCATCGATGTCTCTCTTTCTCTCTCCCTCTCTCTTTCTCTCTCTAAAATCAATTTAAAAAATTTTTTTTAAGAAATCACGGTGATGCCAGTGCTACCCAAGCTGAGGGGACACTTTACAGGTGTGCAGTGCCCATCTTCCCTCCTTCCTCTGCCAGACTCGTGCTCACTCTCCAAACTCCTGTTCTACCTCAAAGCCACCGGGTGCTTTATCTTATTTCCTTTTTATTGTTTGTAACAAGCAAACAACTACAGTAATGGCGGGTTTTGTCCGGGCAGCACCAGCAGCGCCCTGGCTTCCACCGCGTCTGTGGTCTGGGACGTCAGGTTCCTGGAAGATGGCACAGCAGGAAGCCCTGTTGCTCATCCGCTGTGGAAATGGGTTTGGCTGTTCTGGAGGCAGGAGGTCCAGACAGACATGGCCCTCTGGAAAGGTGACCTCAGACCATGCAAAGCAGGCCGAAGGGCCCCCAGTGCTCCCTGGAGAGCAGCCCCCCAGCTGCTGACAGACGGAAGTGACCCCACTGTCCGCCCAGCTCGGGTCCTCCCAGAGGCAGATGCTGCTCCAAGAGCGCCGAGCACCTGCTGAGGACCTGTGCCCAGCACAGAACAGCCGGGTGTCTGCAGAACAGCAGGGAGACGCCAGAGTGGGCAGGATGCCAGGGGAAAACCCCAGGCCTCTCCTTACGGCCAGGCAGGGCCCCGGCCGAGGTGCCAACCAACTGTGCCAGTGCAGGTGGACGCACCTTTGGTATAGTCCCCAGATTCTAATAACCTTGTTTCATGATTACCAGCACAACTTCTCAATGGAAGAAATATTGTGTTTAGCTAAGTGCTAAACAAACACAAAATCTCCAATAAAGTGTGCCAGGAGCTGAGAGGTTAAAAAGGAGCCACTGCCGAGTGCCAGGTACACGTGTGCCCTATCCCTGCAGCGTGTCTTCTTCCCGCCTCTGTGCCTGCACAGCCTTGCATTTCCCTGAGCCACGGATGCCTCTCCCCCGCGCACCCTCCTGCCCCAACCTAGTGCTCAGGTGCCCTCCTGCCCCCACCTCCTTCTCTCTCCTTCTGTCTCTGTCTCTGTGTCTCTCACACACACATTCTCTTTGCACTCTCAGGCCTCACACATCAAGTCAACCCACTGCCCCGGTTCCTTCCCCTCAAGACCACCTGAGTGGGCAACATAGTGAAGACACAGCTGCCCTTCCCCAGCTGCCCTCTGAAATCCATCTGGGCTCCCATCCTCACGAGAAAAAGGGAAAGGGGAAGAGGTCAAGGAAAATATAATCTCTCAGGATGTCTACTTGAGGACCAGTACTGTTCACGTCGGTACACGTGTGTACACACAACAGAAGGCCCTGCACAGGGCGGCCATGCTGGTTCCAGGAAATAGCTTTCTGTCCCTTCAACCCTGGCAGGCCAATTATACTCTGGTGAGCCGGAACCCGACACAGGAGCCCAGACACCAGAGGCCAGAGCCCCCCGCAACGGGCCAGCACCCCTGTCCTAAGGCAGGAGACGCAAGTGGTCCACGGGACGGAGAGGAGTCAGGGGAAGAGATACGCAGGGCAAGGAACAACAGCACAGGGGTAGGAGGACCAGTCGCTCGGCAGGCGAATGCGCCATTGGGGCAGGACAGTCCCCAGAGATAAGGAGGCATTCAGCCTGGGAGAGCAAAACAGAAGAAATGCAATGAGAGGCGACATTTATCTCATCACAAAACCAGGTAAGTAGGTGCTTCAGGGACCCAGCAGACATTTTACTTGTAGTGTTTTAAACCGTAAGCGAAGGGCCCTTCATGTCTCCACTATGGGCCCCCACTCGCAGTTTGTCTGATACTCAAATGTCACACAGTGTGGAGGTGAGACCAGAGACCCGATAAAATGCCTCAGGAAGAATTTGGAAACTATGAAACTTCTAAGTAATCAGATCAACTGTTTCGTCCTCCCCGAATAGCTGAATATTGCAGCAAATGTGCACACACAATGAAAGGAAGCCACCACCAATATTCCACATGCCCCTCGCCATAACCTGCCCCCCCAGGCAGTGACAGTCATTGCACTGATGCTGAGGCGTTTCCCAAGGACTGTGGGTCCTGCAGATAGGTTAATATGTTTTTGCTAAATTCTTTCTTATCATATGAACTCCATTCCCTTAAAAAGTGGTATGTCAGTAAAAAGTCAAATACTTTATACTATAAGCAATCTTGCGAAAATTTTCAGCATTGGCAGAGGTATCTTACCTCCCCATTTATCTTGCAAATTTCCTTAGAACAAAGACCATATTTTGTGACTGATGATCATAATAAATCATAATAAAGACAGGATGTCTGAAAGCCTCTCTTTAGAGGTATGGAAATCGCGACCCAGAGAATGACTTGCTCCTGTTAAACAACTTTAGTCTGATTTGGAGGGGGGAAAGAGAGGTAACGCAGACCAGTAAATACATTTTCATAGAATGGTGAAAGATTAAAGAGTATAAAACAAGAAGCTTATTACGAAACCTGGCAGATAACATGCTGTGAACACACTGAAGAGCTTAGAACTAAGCGGATATTATAAAACATTATGTAATTCATTTAGTTCATGGGAAAGAAATTATTTAAGGAGTTAAATAAAATGCATGTCAGCTGAGATAGGCAGAATAATACCCCTCCCAAAAATGTCCACATCTTACTCCCAGGTCCTGTGAGTATGTGACATCTATGGCAAAGCAGAAGTAATGCTGAGATAAAGCTGTGGGCGCTGACCAGCTGACCTCAAGTAGGGAGCTTAATCTAAGTGTTCTCATTACAAAAAGAAGGGGTATCTACATGAGGGGATGGAGGTGTTCACTAACTTTAGTGTGGTGATCACTTCCGGTGTATACAAACATCAGATCACCAAGTTGTACGCCTCAAATATGCACCATTTTTATTTAGCAGGTGCACCTGAATAAACCTGGGTGGGAGGGGGAACAGAAGGGGTGGGATTGAGTCATCTGCAGCTGCAGCAGAGGGAGCCAGGGAGGCCTCTGTCACATGTGTGTGCAGGCCTCTGCATGTGTGTGTTCACGAGTGCATGCTTCCATCACATGGGCCTGTGCATGTGCACATGTGTACTTCTGTCATGTGTGCATGCCTGTGTATATGACCCTCATCCATGTGTGTGCATAGCTGTACATGTGTGCCTCCATCGTGTTTGTGCCTTCATGTCTCCATCATGTGTATGCATGCTCCCGTTACGTGTCTGTGCATGTGTACTGTGTAATTGTCGTGTGTGCATGTGATCATGTATATGTGCATACCTGCACATGTGCGCCTCCATTGCATGTGTTTATGCCTGCATGTCTCCATCATGTGTGCATATGCCTCCATTGTGTGCCTGCATGTGCTCACATGCTGTCACATGTATATGCATGTGTGCATGTGCATGCATCCATTGTCTATAGGTGCCTGAGCTATGTATATGTGCACCTCCATGTGTATGTGTCCCTGTGCATATGCATGTGTGCCTCCATCACTTGTGCATGTACGCATCTCCATATGTGCATGTCTCCCTCATGTGTACAGATGTGCATGCATGTGCCTATGCATGTGTGTGCCTCCATCACACTGTGTACATGCCTGCACCTATGTGCATGTATGTCTCCATCAAGCATGTGCTTATGCATCTATGTGCATGGGATGGAGAAGGGCACTGATACCTGCAGATGGACCAGAAGGGGAGAAGCACTGGAAGGAGCTTGAGGACAAAAATGACAACCACTAAGGTGGCCCTGGCAGGCTCTGCCAGAAGCTCTATGCCAAGCCTGTGCAGACCAGCTAAATGTCCCTCCTGTCTATCAGGATCAGTGGTTTCAAAGCGACAGAGATTGTGGGAGATATTCCTCTCCCCTCATCTCTCTTCCTTCCACAAAGAGACCACAGAGCCACTCACTCAAACAACAGAGGAGGTTCCAGGCAGTTTGCAGAGGGACTAATGTGCAGATTAACACCGGACACTGCTGAGTGAGGCAACTTCCACCCGTGATATCTGAAAACCCTGATAATTGCCAAAGTAACCCTCTCGCTGCATTTCGGCTCCCTCGCGGTGGCCTTCCCTGCAGCTTCTCCAGTGTGGCCAGGAGGGGACAATACATCCACTCTCTGAGGCCAGACAAGAATGGGACTCAGACACGTCACAGGAATTCAGCGCTTCCACACTTACAGTTAAAATGATTTAGGAAATGGTACTGACTGGTTAAGAGCTGAAAAATGTGGGTTGCTGTTTTCTTCTGTAAAAAATAGTTTTCCAAGATTTAGAGAAGCCTCTGACACAGTAAGCAGAGAATCACCAACGTCGGGTTCTTCAGGTGAGAATGGAGGGAAGGGGCCTCAGGGGGAAGTTGCTGACGTGTGCAGACTATAAGGAGCATGAGGTCTCAGACCCGGGAGTGGGAGGCGAGGGGGGGTGGGCGCAAGCAATCCGATTGTGTGGGCTGCAGAGCTGGGCGTGGCCGGAGCGGAACACTTCGCCAAGTGCGCTCACCGCTCACCCGGCGTCTCCCCAGGGCTGCCACGAGGAGGAGACAGCCCTGTCTCGTTAGGCCTCGTGCTGGGTCCCTGACCAATCTACCATCTCTGACGGTAAGAACTACACAGATAACTACAGCGAAATGTTACTGTATGATGACGGCGGTTTGGAGGGGGTGTCAGTATTATTACACGATTCCAAAGATATTCAATGACAACAAGGGAATAAGACCAACAGCTCAGATAAGGACACATTCCTGAGAAACATAAACCACCAAGGCTAACTCAAATACAAATTTAACTTACAGTTAAAAATGCTGTTTTTCCCCAAAACACAGACTGTGAAAATAAAAATTCTTACTCTGATATGTGGCCGCTGCTCAACACAATTTTGGGACCGCCTCCTGGATTTGAAACGATCTTCAGGCCCAGTTTATGAGCAACATAAGAAAACTACTTTTACTGTTTTATGACCGCACCTGGTGAACGAAATCCTTATTACATTTCCCGCTTTCAAGCTGGGATTTGCAAAACTTATTTGAAAACAACCCAATTTAGACACAGTGTAACACTGCCGGCTCACAACTTCCTCGGTGACTGTTTGTCAAGAACATTATCCTGGAACAAAATTGGCTTTGTGTTTGCTCCTATGGACTTGTACACCAACTGAAAATGAGACATTTTAGAATAAAGCAACTACCTTTTTGTAAGTAGAAAAAGAACTAGTATGTGGAGTGAATAAAAAAAATATGGTTACGCACCGACAAGCTTGAAACAAATGTTAAAATATTACTGTAAGTCTCCCCGTCATCAGCATTCACTTTACCCATCTTAGGAATAACACACTTTCTCTTTAGAATTATTATATTACTCTTTTAATGATATTAGGTGCACTAAAGGGATATTTGTAGAGGATATTAAGAGGTATGAATATTGGAACAGAGACTTGTTTACTCATCATCCAAGTTAAGAATCGGACATTGTCAATTCTGGACTCGTACTGGTCCCACCTCTGCCTCCCACCCACACTCCACTCCTGGCCAAGAGAATGTCATGCTGAATTTTGGGTTTTCATCCTCCTGTCCCCAAATACTTGAACATAATCAGACATGGTTGGACTTGCGTGTGCTTCATAAAAACGGTTTCCCACTGTGCGTGGTCTCAGTGGCTTATGTCTTCATCCAATACTGTGCCCTTAAGATCAACACTTGCACGTAGCTGTGGGTGTCTCATTCCTTTTTACTGGTATGTAATGCTCCCTTGTGTAGATGTACCACAATTTGTTTACCAGTCTCCATCGACATGCTCAGATTGTCTCCAGTTTGGCAGCACGACCTTGCCTGTGTCCCCCACTGCATGTGTGCAAATGCTCCTCAGGACAGCAGCTCTCAAACTGGACAGCAGATCCCATGCAGGAAAGCTTGTCTGCAGTGCAGATTCTTGCATCCTATTGCAAGATTCTGGGTCAGCAGCTACCGCGTCAGACCCAGGAACCTTCATTTTAACAGACTTGGAATGTCTCCAGACACCACACTTAAATAAACCATGTCCTAACTGCACCCCTACTTTTCACTAGAGCAGGAAGCACACACACATCCAGACTTACAAACAACACTTCCCAATTTTCATTATTTTATATCAAACCGGTAGTACATATGAACATTCCAGCAGTCTATGTGCTTGACAGAGCTTTTTCCAATCTAACGGTTCGGAGATGGTACTTCATTTTGGCCATAATTTTCATCTTCCTAGTTTCTATATTTATATATCGGCTATTCAGTTTTCTCCTTTGTGACATACCTGCTCATGTCTGTCCCATTCTCCTAGAGACATGTAGAATTTGTTTACTATCCTGAATATTAATCTTTCGTGGATTACCTATGTTGCAACTATAATTTGTGGTTTGTCATATCACCCTAAGGTGTCCTATTATCTTTTAATTTTAATATGCTTGAATGTATCCATGTTTTCTAGTATGGTTAATGCATTTTTGGATAGTTGCTAATTAAACTCGAAGTCACAAAAATATTCTCGTTTTTTAAAAATACTGTTTTTCCTTTTACATACTGTGGAATTTTCTTTTGGTATTAGTTAGGGATCCAAGTTTTGTTTTCCCATATAGATAAACCATTACTAAAATAGACCACTTTCTTCCAGTGATCTACGATTATATGAAAGGAAATATTTACAAGTTTACACATTTGCAAGAATCAACTTGGCTTTCTGTTCCCCTGGTCAGTTCTTCTGTTTCCTGTGCCAATTCCACTCTGTGGAACAGCCCTGCTAGGCCTAAAGTAAATCTGTTTTTCTCTTCCTCCTCTTCCTTTCTCTCCTTGTCCATTTTAACCCTGGCCTTTCCGCTTTCTAAAAACTTAGGAATCAGATTGTCAAACCCCTAAAAACACTCAGGTGAGCTAGATTGGAATTACACTGAATCTACTTGCCAACATGGGAGAACTGACATTTTTACAGTACTAACTCTTCCTATTAATGCACATGATGGTCTCTCATTTGGTCTTTGTTAAAGAGTTACTACATTCCCATGGGTAATTTCAAACCTCCTTTCTCTTTGTCAGCTGTTCCCCACCAGGAACCTTGTTTCTGTGGCTAGCATAAAATGGGAATATTTCAGATACTGGGTGATACATTTCTATGGTTCTAAAATGAAGGGAAAAAAAACTATAAAAAAGATACTAAAAAGTCACCTGTACCCCAGTTCCTATTTCATAACCCCCTTACAGTAACCACTTTTAATCATTTTATATTATCTTTCCAAGGTTTTTTGTCTTTGTGGTTACCCTTGAAATTTTACTATATACATATGTGATAACTTAAAGAACTAAAATGAATCATTATTTCCCTCTCCCAGCCAAACAAAAATGGAAATTTTTTTTTTTCTTTTCTTATTTTTAGGTACATGCCCCTAGTGAGAACCGAACCCAGGACTCTCTGGTCCGCAGGTCGACGTTCCAACCGCTAAGCCAAACCAGCCAGGGCCAAAAATGGATTTTTAAACCACTAACTCCAAGCATGCACAGATGACAGAACTTTGACCTGCAACTCAACCCAGAACCAAAGTATCAGCCATACACACCCCACTCCAGCACACACCCAAGGACTAAGACATGACCAAAACTTGAACACCAGGTCCCTTTCAGAAGCCAAGGGTCTGCTGTCCAGGTAGATCTGGTGCTGATGCCCCTTAACATCAATGGCCAAGTTCCAGGCTCCTCCAATTAAAACTCACCCCACCAGCCCTAGCCAGTGTGACTCAGTGACGGAGTGTCAGCCTATGTACCAAAGGGTTGTGGGTTCGATTCCCAATCAAGGGCACATACCCGGTTGCAGGTTTGATTTCCAAGCCCAGTCGAAACATATGTGGAAGGCAACCAATCAATGTCTCTTTCCTCCTCCTTCCCTCCTTTCCACTCTCTCTAAATATCAATGGAAAATATATCCTTGGGGGAGGAGGAATAAAAAAATGTGCCCCACCAGCACTTGTGCATCTATGTCCCCCCAAAACCCTTAAAAACCCTGAACCTCATCCCATGAGCAAGACAGAGTTGACACCTTACCATTTAGGTCTCCCATCTCCTTGTTTGGTGCCTTTTCAAACAAGACACTTTTCCTCACTCCAAAAAATAAGATAAAATAAGCCACTGACGGACTCCAATCGGACACTAAGTGGCTATCTGCCGAGATGTTTCCTTCTGAAACCATTCCTTCGGGGCGTGTTCCGCTTACAGAATCTCAAGCAGCTCCGTCAGAAAAGGCTGGTGAAACTGCTCTCCCCACCTACCCACACTTCACACATTCCTGAAAGCATTCACTGAGCGCACAACTCTAGCTGTTGTAGCATACCTCCATGATTTTCACTCGGAGGAAGCTACTGGAGACTTTCTCAGTTTTGTTTTGAAATGTTTCAGGGGAGGATCTTGAAGGCCAGTTTGGGTTGGATGGAGCACAGAGCCACCACTCACTCAGAAAGTGTGAGGGTGAGGGTCAGGCATGGCAGCCAAAGTATGAGTGAGAGAGAGAGAGAGAGAGAGTGTGTCATGGTGGTGACCAGGTGCCCAGCAGTCAGAAAGCAAACAAATTTAGCTCAAGTAACTTAAACCCAATATTTCTAAATAGCGATTAAAATTTCCTAACAAATCCCATTACTGTTTTCTTTAGGAAAAAAATCCTTCTCACACATGCTGGGTTGTGCTTGAGACACCCTTTGGGTAACTAAGGAACACCTGAGGTCCAAGCTGTATGCTCCCAGTATTTTCTGTAACTCACCTGAATTGTGGAAAAAACAGCCCTGCCTTCCAGCAAGAACTGCCTGGTCTGCTTCTAAGTCAGACCTCAAGGCCATGCTCGTCCTCCACCACGCTGCCACCAGCACACCTGTGACCATGTCTTCCACCTGCACGACTCCTCGTGACCCCTCAGTGTGTCCCCACAAGTCAGCAGGCGCACATGGAGCAAACCACTCTCCCCAAGGCTGCCACAGAACTCAGGGCCCGCTCCTCACCTACCTCACCTGGTGCCCTCCCCGAGGTTGTGACATTCCCCTGCTCCTCTTGTCCCCCACTTCAGTTCTTGACACTGTCGCCAACCTTCAGGCTTAAGATTAAGCCTCATCTAGCCCGGTCGGTGTGGCTCACTGGCTGGGCATCGACCCATGCACCAGGAGGTCGCCCGTTTGATTCCCAACTGGTCAGGGCACATACCCAGGTTGTGGGCCTGATCCCCAGTGGGGGACATGTGGGAGGTGGCCAATCGATGTTTTCTCTCATCGATGTTTCTAGCTCTCCCTCACCCGTCCTCTGTCTCTAAAATCAATCAAAAAAAATATTTTTAAAAATAATAATAATATTAACCCTCATCTCTTTGGAGTTGCCTCCTGGACAAACTATCTGAAGAAGCTCCCTTCTTGCTCTCTATCCCAGCCCACAGATCACAAATGGACATCATTTGTCAATTACACAGACTCTTAAAGCTCCAAAGATCTGCGTAACTCTTTTATTTTTGACCAGAAGCTGCTTAAAGATGTTTTATTAGGATTAACTTTAAATTACACAACACTTTTATCCGATTTCATTTTTGCTTCTTCCCTCCATGATATGACTATATATATTGCATGTAACAACTGAGGTGTTGCCAATTTTGGGAATAATTTCTTGAACTTCTAATTTATAAAGGGGAAACAAAATTGATGCATAGTAAAGAGACACATGTCTTAGTGGCATTTGATGACATCGTAGCAATATAAATCTTGCTTTCTTGATTCTTTATACTAATGTGTGAAGTTTTAAATGTTACCGAAGACGTAATTATGAAATTTCGACAATAATCACGTTTTTGAAGAGTGAGATAGAGAGTGAAGTAAGCAGTGGAGAATTTCTAAATGCAGCCCCAATGCCTGTGCAACGAGGGCGGAGTCTTCCCGCCTGACGGGGCCGCGGCAGGCGGGACACCCGGTGCAGTGTCGGCGCCCCCCGAGGCTCCCGCAGCCAGCACACGGCTTCACTCCCGCGGGAAAGAACAGAAGGGAGGAGGCAGCCACTGCAGACCCTGATTTGCACTCTCCCGCAGAAAATGGGGCTGACTTTCCAGAACTGCAATTTTTAAAACTTTCAAAAAGCTTACCTGTCTGTGATAAGAATCAGACAAGCATCTTCTGAGACTGAGAACTTCGAGAAATGCCTGTGTTACATCAAACTGTTAACTGCCTTCAGAAATGTTTGGGATGGAGAAACATAATTATGTATCACTTAATATTAGCCTAAAAACAGATAGGAAATATAACACAATTGATCTAAACTTAAAATTTTTCAAGTGGGCAATACTATAATTAGAAATTTATTCAATTTCTACATCACTGTGATGTCCAATAGATATTAACAAAGTTGCACCAAAGCAAAACATAAAAAAAAAGTAAAATAATAAAAAAGACTCCTAATAACAAAACTTTTACTTACAATAGTAATTATGGAACATGGATTTTTAATGAATTTCATTTTACAATGAAGACACTGAACACTTAAAAACAACATCAATACAATAAAAACACTTGCCTCTACACAACACTTACAAATGCATACTTTCTCCAAAGAAACTTGTTTTTCACAGATTTAAGCAACAAATAATTTTACATAAGATTCTTCAGATTGAAAAATATGTACAGAATCTTTGACTCTACAGAAACTGATGTACAGTGGTTGAAAAAGAGTGTTGCTTTGTCCAACAATGTATCTCGTATAAAATTCTCTATCAATACACATTTTTCAATAACCACACATTCTCCATGCATCATTAAATGAAATTCTGGACATATCAGCATATAGGACAAAACAATTCCCATTTCCAAACACTTTCAGATGTGATCACTTGTGGGTGATCACAACAATTTCAGCCACACACGCACAGTCACACACATAACACACATTCGAGCACATGCACGCACACTCTATCCCCAATCTCCTTCATGACTCCTGAAATCACCAGCACTGTGAGCAGAGCAGCTGGAGGGATCCCATCAGAGGACACGCAGCAGCTAGCAGAAGCATGTTCTGCTCCTGGGAACCCACTCCAGCACCATGAGGCCTTTTGCCCTTAAGGAGTCAAGTGAGACTGGCCCCTCCACTCAGCAAGGTGAGCAGCTGCCAGCCATGAAGGGCGCCGGTCTGCACAGAATTAAATGGCTATCACAATATATATTTAAAAGCTTCAAATTTTGTAATCTGGGAGAGATCTGGTTCTTAAGTTTGATTTAGCTATTGGTATACATTTTTCAATGTTTCTAACAGTGATTCTAAGACACAAGAGGAACCCAAGAGTGTGGTTATGCAGCTTATCTTTAGGAACTCATTGTGCTCATGCCTTTGGGAGTGTGGTGCAGTAGAGGAGTGGCCACCAGACATCTCACCACGAGACCACTCAGGAGAGCAGGGTCAGAACCTAATGCTCAGGCCCCAACAGTGACAAGCTGACATCATTCCCAAACAGTGTGCTCAGGGAAAATGTCACACTGTAAAAACACAACCAAGTCTTAAGCTTTAAAAATAAAGTTGCTATAAAACACTCCTTGTTTGCTCTTTAGTTAGCAACCTCAACTATGTATTGTTAATTACTGGTTTTTCCTGGCCTCTCTTCCCCTTCAGGCTCTGTAAATCATTTCAGAATCACCAATGAATCAGGACTGAAGTTTCAAAGATTAGCTACCACAGGACCTGAGATGGGAGCCCCACCCAAGGCCAGCCTGCACACTGTCACACTGCACTACATCAATGGTGCTAGAGCCCGTGTCACCCCAAAACAGGAGAAAAAGGAACGGGAGTCACCCGTGGTCGTTTGTAACATTACCCTCTTGTACCTCTCCAAGGGGCCAGTCTCCAAGTAGACGTATTCAAAGGATTAAAAAATATGATGGGCAATACACTGAGATGTCTCTTTACCAAAATTGTAACTCAATAATAACATGAACTCACAAACACCAGACACAGTAACTGCTAAGAAGGCAAGAGTGACAGGCCCGCTCCAGCAGTGGGAGGGTTGGCACTGAGAGGTGTCTCGGCAGCTGAAACAGGAGCATCTTGTCACCTGTGAACTATGGCTGCGGCTGACGCCCTGGCAGCTAATGGAAGCGCCTTTCGTCTTCAGGATATGTTTGCTGATTTGTCTTTCTTGCCTTCTGAACTGAACTCAGTATTCCAGCTAAAAGCCAAAGTGCTTAGTTAGCTAGGCACAGTGAGACTCCCAAGTTTTCCAAACATTTTTGAGGTAGTACTCATTGCATTGTTGGCTCTCAAATACCACCAAAGAAGTGAAGCCATGTAGAAATATGCAAACCAAAGGTGTAGAAAATAAATAATGTTTTGTCTTCAGGTAGCACAGCCTTCTTAAAAAGGTCAAGTCACATTCGATGGATAAGTCATCTGAAATTTCTAAAAACTGTTTATAACCATAGCTATAAACTAAAGTGCTTTCAATTTTGCTTACAATCTGAAATTGGTGATTAGAATCTTATTTTAGAATTTGCTAATATGAGACCTCGGGATATTGAAATGGTTTTCTACAAAAAACAGAAACTTTTTTTTTTCAAAAGAAACCCTGAATGTTGCAAACTCAACATCCGATGCTATTTTTTTAACTTCTAAGATCCAGGTTAATTTCACAGAACTGTAACAGAATGAAGAGCTGAAGCTGAATTTACACGACAGCACGTGCTTCAACTTCACACAAAAGTAAACATAAAATTTCTAACCAATCCTGACATTCATCAGCCAACGCAAACACAGCTCTGCAGTCTCCCAGGACAAGGTAGATATGTAGGATTATTCCAGAAATGCCACAGACTTACGCTCACAGTAAGTACACAGGTTCACATTGAACTCACACAAGTATGATGCCCTCCTGTCATCTGTCAAATGCCACGTGCTGCAGGGAGCGGCTTCATTCCCACTGACCAGAGGATGCCAGCACAGACAAGACGGAATAAAAACATAACCACAGTTCTGTACATTTCATGCAAGCTGGGTACAATGTGAAAAGGACATACACAAATCACCCTGCTAGGGTCCAGCTCTCACAAAAATGGCTGATCTGTATGAGAAAAGCCTGCTCCAGTCACAGGTCCATGGCAAACTACGAAACTAAGGAATGCCGGCACCTTATTTCTCTTGTAACAATGCAGGGATGTTGATGTTCCAGCCTATGGCTTGCCTGTCAAACCCGCAGGTGAACAGATTGCATGTGGGGTGGTCCTCGCTCCACGCCGAGCAGCACACCATTCTTCTGTGGCCCTATTACCAATCATATAAACCAGAATTAGTGTATTATTCCTCAAGCATAAGAGCTATAAAATCTCAACCAAATAACTACACCACTCAAAGGAACTAATTTGAGAGGGAAAAAATTAAGACGCAGGATGAGTCAAAGTGAGACAAAAGTGCTAAGTATAGCAACAGGCTGTCATCTCAGGGATGTACTGGTGGAACACTCATGACAAATGAATGAGGTCAGACACAACATAAATTTAGGGAGAAGCACACCAAAATCACTTATGATTCTTTAATAAAATGAGTAAGATTACAGTCAGACAGAAAAATAAATAATCAATTTGAAATGTTTTAATGAATAAAAGAGGCTAGGTAAATTTGGGGATAAACTCAATGAAATGCACTCAAAGACTTCAAACATTTTAATAAATAATTGGTCCAGGTGTTAAAGCAATTAGAAAAACACATTCAGTGCCAAATAAAAAATAAAATAGAAGAATAGAATAGAATAGAATAAAATAAAATGCCTTTCAAGTAAATTCCTGCTAGCTTTAGGAGTTCCAGTTCAACACCAGAATGTTGGGAAAAAATTACTGCATATCATGCAGAATTTACAGTGTGATGCCTGGTGCCTACATGCAGAGATGCAAGCAGTGCCTCGGGACACAGTCACATGTCATTTAATATGTAGCTGTTACTATATCATACAATAAAGTACAAGAAGCAGAATTAGAAACAGCTGACAGAAATTTAGCAAATAAGAGACCCTCAAAAGAATGGTGCAAAAGTTCCATCTGGAAAATGTTCACGTATGAATACTGTCCCTTTTAGAGAGAACTAGACAGGCCACAAAATTAACACACTGCAAGGAAGGAGCCCACAGAACGAAGGGTTAGGAAAGCGATCTTCTACACTCCTTTGTTAGGAACTGAGAAGAGAGAATGAACAAGCATCCGTTCACTGGGCAGTAAAAAATCAAGTCTCTGGAAGAACTAGTTAAAGATGATAAACTCAAGGCATCCACTGGACAAACACAGATCAGGCCCTACTAACTGAGTGAGGGAAAAGACCAAGTGGCACCTGCAAATGTGGGTGCAATCAGGGCTAAGTTCCAACTGAGCTGGAAGCCCACACTAGGTGAGAGTCACCCTTTCATCTCATATAGATTCCCAGAGAGCACACAGACATCACCCAAAAAAGGCTCAGTGCACATGCAGATTCTGAAACCATTCTCTGCCCTCTTGGAGTCACAGATGTGTTAACACCTCTGCGGTCCTGCAATGAAGACCCTGTGTGCCGTCTGCACCACGACCCTCCTCCCTGAGCTCCTGCTCACAGCCACACTCTGGGAAACGTCACTCTTCCCAAAGTAAAACAATCCCATATCATGAGCCCCTGCCACTCTAGTGACTAAGTTCAATTAAGTTTTGTTGTCTCCATATAAATCTGTCAGCTGAAAGAAGCTGGGACATGAACCAGGGATTTCTAGCTGTGGTTCTATGACACTGAAAACCATAACTTAAGTGTTAAAAGTTCAGAATAAAATGAACTTTTTATTCATTAACTTTAAAAATAAGTTTTTTCACAAACCACTTTAGGAGGCAATAAATCCAAGCACAACATAATTCTACAATTCCAGCAAGGTTGAATGTTAACAGATAATTAAAAATAAAGTTGTCTCCCTGGCCAGTTTGACTCAATGGTTAGAGTGCCGGCTCACAGACCAAAGGGTGTCAGGTTCGATTCCAAATCAAGGGCACATACTTGGGTTGCAGGTTCTATCCCCAGCCCCCACTAGGGTTGTGCAGGAGGCAACCAATCGATGTGTCTCTCCTTTCTTTCTTTCTTTCTTTCTTTCTTTCTTTCTTTCTTTCTTTCTTTCTTTCTTTCTGTTTCTCTCTCTCTCTCTCTCAAAATCAATGGAAAATATGCTCAGGTGAGGATTAACAAAAAAATAAAAATAATTGCCTGGCCGGTGTGCCTCAGTGGTTGAGTGTCAACCCATGCACCAACAGGTCGCCAGTTCAATTCCCGGTCAGGGCACATGCCCAGGTTGTGGGCTGAATCCCCAGTGTGGGGCACGCAGGAGGCAGCCAATCGATGTTCTCTCTCATCGATGTTTCTATCTCTCCCTCCTTCTCCCTCTAAAATCAATAAAAAATAATTAAAGTTGTGCCCACAGAGTTAGCCCCACCAACAACTGCTGAAATCTCCCCATTTTTTTGAGAGGAAATATTCTCAAAGTAATGAAGTCACACACACTCATACGTTTATGTTTGAAAATGCTGGCTTTCCATGTTGCACAGCAATTTTATGAACTGCACAGGCGCAGCTAAAAAGAGAGAGAGAACCCCACTGTGTACGAAAAGTATTTAAAATATACATCAGTGATGCTCAGCAGTTACTAAAACACAAAAGTCCCAGACAAGCAACTATAGCTTTGTTAGGGGCTGTGAACCTGTCTGCAGTTACTCTTAATTCCTTGAGTAGTTTTCTGTGGCGTGCACTCATAAATGAGAAGCTCAGTAACTAACTTAAAACAGCACATGTAGGAGCCACACAGGGAAGAATCAGCTGTGTCTTGAGTACAGAGGGCTTTCAGAAACTTGGCGCCACTTAGATTTGTTGCTGTTGGCAGCAAATCCATTTGACCATCTACCTCCAGCATCGCCTGAGTCTGTGGTTCCTGGGCCACACCTCCCACAGGGCCAGCCTGCAGCTCATGACTGCACCTGGAGGCTCTGCCTATGAAGGAACAGGAGCAGCCACCACGGTGCAGCTGTGGTGGGGGAATAAGGTATCACAGTGACACACAGAAATGGCCAAAAGAAGCAAAGGAGAGTGACCATGTAGTACAACTCGGTTAGGCACAAAGGCTAAAGAGAGGCTGAAAGTCTGAGCTGGTACTGCAGCCCAGGTAACTGTGACAGGTGGTGCAAACACCTCAGTATACCCTGACCCAACACCCCTGCACTGCACCATCTGGGCTGAATGAGAGTGAGCAGTCCTAGCTCCCAAGAAAGTCTCATCTAGAATGGAGTTTGTCCTGCCAACCTACCATGGAAAGGGGTTTTCTGGTTGGGGGTCCTTTTTTTTTTAGTTACTCCTCATCCAAGAATATTTTTTTCATTGACTTTTTTAGAGAGAGTGAAAAGGAGGGGAAAGGAGAAGGGGGTAGGGGGAGAGGGGGTAAGAGAGAAAAGGAGAAGGAGAAAGAGTGAGAGAGAGAGAGACATCAATGTGAGAGAGACACATTGACTAGCTGCCTCCCACACATACCCTGAATGGGGCCAGGTATCAAACCTGTAATCCAGGTATGTGCCCTTGACTGGGAATCAAACCTGAAACCCTTCAGTGCATAGGCCAACACTCCAACCACTGAGTCACACCATTCAAGGCAAGAGTCCTTTCGTAAGGAGCTTCCATAATCCACAACCACCACGCCTGCTTGACCATACAAATACTTGTCCTTTAATATATTTCCAATTTGTACAAGTTCAACTGCAAATATCTAAAATGGGGTTTTCCAGTGTAGTGGCCACTACCCCACGCACAAATGAGCTCTTGAAAAGTGGCTGCTGCCCTGACCAGTTTGGCTCAGAGGTTAGAGCATCAGCCTGTGGTCCAGAGACACCCGGGTTCAGTTCCTGCTAAGGGCATGTACCTCGGTTGCAGTTTGTCCCCGGCCCTGGTTGGGTCATGCAGATGGCAGCCACTCAATGTGTCCCTTTCATGTCGATGTTTCTCTCTCTCTCTCTCTCTCTCCCTCCCACTCTATCTGAATAAAAAATGGAAAAATGTCCTGGGGTGAGGATTAAAAAAAAAAGAAAAGTGGCTGCTGCCACTGAAGAACTCAATGCTGGACTTCATTGAAGTTAAACTTGAAAACTAATACTCAGTTCAGGTATAGGGAAATATTTTCAATATTAAATTTTAGGAACTCTAAATACAGATGAAATATTTCCAATGAAAATCTAGCATCCAAAAACTTAGTAAAGAGTATAAATTCGCTAATATCTTTATATTGATGACACATTCAACTGTTATTATTTTGGGTGTATCTGGTTAAATATATTGTTAAAATAATTTCTCTCCTATTTTTTTAATCCTTACCCGAGGATATTTTTCCATTTATCTTCGAATGGGTGGGGGGGTGAGGGAGGGAGAGAGAGACAGAGGGAGAGTGAGTGGGAGAGAGGGAGAGAGAGAGAGGGAGAGAGGGAGAGAGAGAGAGGGAGAGAGGGAGAGAGAGAAACATTGATGTGAGAGAGACACATCGATTGGTTGCCTCCCGCATCACCCTGACCACGGCCGGGGACTGAACTGCAACCAAGGTACATGCCCTTGACCAGAATCGAACCCATGACTCTTTGGTCTGTGGGCCAACACTCTAACCTCTAGGACAAATCGGCCAGGGCAATTTCATTTCGCTTTTGTAAAGTGGCTATAAGGAAACTAAAAACACACATGTGGCTCCCACTGTGTTTCCATGAGTTGATGACCGAGAAGACCTGAACACACGTCATCAGCACAGTTACCTGCCGACTGCTTCGGGGGAGCCGAGCCAGCCGCACACCAGACATATCGAACAATCTTACTTGTCGGTTGTCATGGGGGAGGGCGATGATTTTTTGGCCAACACATACATTAATCCTGCAAAGAAGAGACAAAGTAGGTTCCAAAGTAGGTTCCATATAAAACAGTGACAGCACCAGTTTCTGAGTTTACAGATTAGATGCAGTAGGGTTTTACATACTACACATATTTCGTGGCAAACACAACAGCCAACTGCAAGTATTATGTATCTACAGCTTTAGGATACAGAGACCAAGTTACTTATATGCAACTCACAAGTACAGCATGGTCACTAAAACAGAAGCACTGTGACAGTGGGCCATAACTGGCTCGTTCTTATTCTCAAAGTCCACGATACCAACCTGATTCTATACTTAAGTTTCAGTGTTTATGGACACTGAATTGCATTAGAGAATCAATTACAAATATTTTCCCAAGAATCTAAACCACTTTCCCAGGACTCATTCAATTAAACACTGAGACACTAATGTTTCAGTGTTTAATTGTCATGTGGACAAGACACTGCACTACAATCAACCCTTTAAAGTCAAGTAAACATCTAAGCAACTAGCAGCTTCCTTCACCTGTTGATGGCAGAATCCGTACGAATGGTTGCAATGGGGGATCTCATGTTCTTCAAATCCCAGACCTTCACAGTGCGGTCGTCACTGCCTGAAACGACGTTATCTCCCACGGTAAACACGGCAGAGGTCACGGTGCTACAAGTAAAGGGCACAGGTCAGAACCTCATCTAGTATACAGCACGGTGGCTGTAGCTCCTACCATGCTGTGTACTTGAAATTTACTGGGGGAATGAACCTTAAATGTTCTCACCACATAGAAAAGGTAAGCGTGGGAGGTGAGGGATGTTATAATTATCTTGACTGTGATCATTTCAGTGGATATGTATATTGAACATCCCACTGTACTCCTTAAATATACTCAATTTTTACTTGTCAATTATACCTCAATAAGAAGGGGAAAAATTGTAAAAATAAAAGGGTTAAGAAAAGAATCTCACCTTTCCTGACAACTCTAGCCTAAAGTAACAGCCTCCCAGAATATTTAAGAGCCATATTTTTTCCAGAGGCATAGAAATTAACTACAAATAAATAAAAAAAATTTTTACATATGCATCCTCATTATTTCTCACAATTATTTCAAATTACTTTTATTTTACTTAGAGCCTAAAACAATAGATAAATTCAGGTTCAGAAAACCCAGGTGTTACCCAGACCTTAGACCTAAAACTGCTCCACCAGCATTAGATCTATACTGAGTCTGTCAAGTGGGTCTCAACTTGGCACTGCCAATGTTCAGGTGACCACTGCCCGTGGGACACCCTGTGCACCTGGACTGAGCAGCCTCCCTGTTCTGCCCACCCAACACCAAACACATCTCCTCCCCAGGTGCTATATCAACGCAAGAGCCCAGTCGGTGTAACTCAGGGGATTGAGCGTCATCTCACGGGCTGAGAAGTCCTGGTTGGATTCCAATCAGGGCACATGCCCAGGTTGTGGGCTCAATCCCCAGTAGGGGGCGTGCAGGAGTCAGCCAATCGACTCTCACATGGATGTTTCTATCTCTCTCTCTCTAAATAATCAATAAAAAAATATTTTTTAAAAAAATAAATAAAAATAAAAGACAACACAAGGGACTGACTACAATGAGGTGTTGCTCCTTGTCCGTGCAGAGGTCACAGCAAGGTTTAAAGAAACTGCTGGCAGAGCTCTGGGAGCAGATCGACACTGGGCTGCTCTGCAGATTCTAGTCTTTAGGAGGTTTGGGCCAAGTTAAATTTCAGTGAACATTCTGCTAAATTAATGGGAAAAGTCTCCACAAAAGACCATCGAACTCTATGTTAATGAAACGCTGAAAGACATTAGGTTTTTAATAAATCACAGTCCTGACAGGTATTGTGGGCCATCAAAGGGAAAAGCTGGCACAGAGAAGGCACCCTCAACTTGGGTCCCACGGGGAGCGGGGCCGCCACGGCCGCACACTGGAAAAGCTCAGACTCTGCCAGACTCCAGTAGACTCATTTATCTTGTCGCCGCGAGCAGCCGAGCATGTGCTTCCAGCTGACAGCACGGTACCTCCTCACCGCACACCACTGCCCGATCTGGAACAGTCCGCTCCCTCCGAGGGTCTCCATCAACGGAAAGACTGTAATGCTAGCACTCCTCATTAGGACTAACAGCTGTCTTCCCAGTCACACAGAGACACAAAACTGTTTTGCATAACAATCTGCCGGAATTTCATGGCTAAGAAAAAAAATATATGATGTGGAAAACGCTGGCCCAGGAAATGCTGAAGCAGGGTGCTTTCCTGGCTCCACATCAGAAACTGACCGCAGAGCACCCAGTTCTTACTGTAAGGAGTAGTTCCCTACAAAACACAGACATCCTTCTGCCTCTAAGGAACGACCAGACGGCAAGCACTCCCTCCACTCTGGGAGCAGAAAGGGCAGGGCACCCTTCCCGAGAATACAGGCTGCGTCTCCTCAGGTCCACGGAGCCATCTGTGAAAAGCATATCAAGGAGCAACTAGTGTGGCCTTCTCAATGGCCATCCCACCTGTGCAGGTGCGCTGCCGTGTCCACGTAAATGCGCAGGCCCAACACCTGTGACAAATGGACCAAAGCACTCTCCCACAGCTGAGGTTAGGCTCTCTCACACCTGCACAGGAGACCTATACATGCCACTTGACCCTGTCGTGACCACGGCCTCTGTGTACAAAGCCAGTAGGTCACATTCCTTCCTAGGTCATCACCACTTCCCAAACTGCTTTAGAAGGTAAGCATCTAACAGAGGACATCGTCTTCAGCGTACATGGCAGCATCCTGGAGAGCACGTCCTCCTGAGCCTTTCCTATTACGTGTGCTTGGCAAAATTTAAGGCGCTTACGCCAGCCTGTACTGTACAACCTCAGATACCTCTAAGAGGAGCAGGGAACTTCTCCAAATAAACACACTTCTACATATATCTTGATGGCTAACTCCCCAGAAAGCAGACCCTAAGATAAAAAACATTCAAAGGAATTGTCAAACGTTTATCACACGATTCTTTTCCAGGATTGAAAATTCCACTGTCCCCTTGGAAAAAAGATAAGGCGCCTACCGTGCCAGTTACTCAATATTCTCATTTGGTTGCTCTCATCTCTACACCTGCCTCTTCAGGACACCTGAGAGATTTCCTTTCTAAATTACTGATAGAACTGAACTATAAAACTGTCCATCCGACGAGGATTTCTGAGTACTACTGTGTGCCAGGCCCTGCTTTCTGTGGAGAAGACGGCAGCGGTCCTGACTTTAAAGAAACGCACCACAGGCCTGGCCAGTTTGGCTCAGCAGTTAGTGTCAGCCCTTGGACTAAAGGGTCATGGGTTTGATTTCTGGTCAAGGGTATGTACCTGGGTTGCAGGTTCAATCCCCAGCCCCAGTCAGGATCATGCAGGAGGCAGCCAGTGGATGTGTGTCTCTCTCTCATGGATGTTTCTCTCACTCACTCTCTCCCTCCCTCCTTTCCACTCTCTCTGAAAATAATAATAATCAATGGAAAAATATCCTCAGGCAATAATTAACCAAAAAATTAATAAAGAAAAAATGTGCTGCAGTTATAGGGCATGCTGTCTAATTCTAGTGGCTACAATGCACTGCTGATTAAAAAAAAAAAATCCCTGGCCTGGCAGGTGTGGCTCAGTGGTCGAACATCAACCCTTGCATCTAGAAGTCACTGGTTCGATTCCCAGTCAAGGCACATGACCAGGTTGTGGGCCCAATCCTTAGTGTAGGGCATGCAGGAGACAGCCAATTGATGTTCTCTCTCATCAATATTTCTCTCTCTCCCTTCCTCTCTAAAAATCAATAAAGAAAAAAAAATTTTTTTAAATAAATCCCTGAAACAGCTTTACTACTGGCCAGAGAGGAGAGTGTGTCAAAACAGTATGTTCAGTTAACTTAGCTCAGTTCTCTTCCTCAGCATTCTATTAATTCAGAACCTTTTCCCACAGATTTTTCAAAGATGATAATCACTTCCACATAACCTGATTTAAAATGATTACAGAGAAGTTAAAATGAGTAAGATTTATACACTGACTTCCTACTTGCGATATCAAGGTCAAGATTCTGAATTCCTTTCTTTGAAAACTAGTCCTGTTTCATTCTTACTGAACACTGTAACAGTCAACCACAAATTAGGCGAGGAATGATCTCTCTCTGGTTTTAGTCACCTGATTTTCCATTCTCTTATTTTCTTTTTAATTTATCTTTATTGTTGAAAGTATTACACATGCCCTGGCCGGTTTGGTTCAGCGGTTAGAGCGTCGGCCTGCGGTCCTGAGAGACCCGGGTTCGGTTCCCGCTAAGGGCACGTACCTCGGTTGCAGTTTGTCCCAGGCCCCGGTCGGTTGTGCGGGTGGCAGCCACTCGATGTGTCCCTTTCACATCGATGTTTCTCTCACTCTCTCTCTTCCTCTCTCTCCCTCCCACTCTAACTGAACAAAAAATGGAAAAATGTCCTCGGGTGAGGATAAACAAACAAAAAAAAAAGTATTACACATGTCCCTCCTTTTTTCACCATTGACACCCTCCTTCCCATCCCCTCACCCCGTCTTCACCAAACTGTTCTGTGTCCATTACATATAAGTTCTTTGGTTTATCTCCTTATTTTCTAAATCCAAGACTTTGCGTGCTCACCCGCTAACAACCACCAATGTCTCAACATCACCATGATCTGAGTCTGTGTAAAAGAATTGAGAAGGAAGAAACTTCAAAGGTGTTTTTTTTAATCTTCCAAAAGGAAAAAACTTTACATCAATTTTGAAGGTAATGTGATACAGACAAGCCCTAGTCATTAGAACAGTTAGAAAAATAAAAGTCAGGAACTGCAAGTTTTTTACTCTCAAATATACTAGATTAGTCAAAAATTGCAAAGTTGAAGGAAGGTCACTGTTGCTTCAATTAGTTAGAAAGACCTCATGTGGAGCAGCACGCCCAGTGCTGGGTGTTTAGTGACCCCTCCCAAGAGAATCTTCCCTTCACTGGCAAGAGGAAACTTGACCTGAAGTGTTGCTCAGACTGGAGTATGGGGTGACCACCTAACACTGCACTACAGGAGCTAAGTGCCCCTACAGCCCGAGATGGTGTGCAAATGTGCTTCAAAATCATATGTGAGTGTACCCACCAGGAATGACACAGCTACACAAACATGACACGTGCGCATATGTATGCCTGTATAAGTGTGCCCATCAGAAGTGGCATGGGCTACATAAATTGCGATGTATGTGCAGATATGTATATATGTGTGAGCATGCCCATCAGGAGTGGCACCAGTGACATGGAATGTGATGTGTGTGCAGACAGGTATACAGTTGTCCCTCGTTTATCGTGGTTAATCCGTACCAGACTCTAGCGGTTGCACCTGGCGTTGAAGGTTCCTGGGGTGCTCAAATACATAGGCCTACAGTCCATACATACAGTAATTTTAATTTTAATACAGGGGTGTATAATTGACTCAGACAACCAAGCGCGCACTGTATCATTTTCACTGTCTCGATCAACTTTTTAATGAATATATTTTTAAAAACCGCGATACAGTGAAGCCGCGAAAAGTCTAAGCGCAAAGTGACAAGGCACAACTGTATAGGTATATGTATAAAATAAGCCATAACAACCTCCCAATTGATACAGAAGTGGCTCTGCAACTTTAGTAACTGCTCAGAAACAATTGTTTTTCAAATCAAGTATTTAACTTGCTCACTGAAAAAGACTTGAAAGGGGTAGAATCTTGTGTCCCCAGAAGCATCCTTGGGTTCCACACATAAGCAGGGAAGGTAACTGAAAGTCAAATTGCACTGTAAAAAGTTCAGAATTAGTTATTATTACAGCCTTTCAACAGCTTGAGTTTTCTTATTAATTTAGGAGAGCCACCCAAGTGGTAGCTGCCTGGTTTTTTCCTAGCTCATGTGTAATTCACACATCTTACATGTTGGTCGTCTGAGGACTGACTTTCAAGGGGCCCAGTGTGGTGTTAAGAGTCAGAACCCTGCAGCTCGCATGCATGGCTGAGTGGGAGCAAGCACTGGTGCCGACTGGGTGATGAAAGCCCACCTGGGCTCCACGAGTACAGGGCCTGAGTGCACCAGACCATGAACATCACCACTTTTCGAAGACAAGCTCCACCTCTGGCAGCTGCTCCCTTCCCTACCCTGCTCACTGCACATCATCGCTCAGTGGTTTCTGCCAACACATGGAACCTGGTCCAGACACAGCTCACGTCTGTCTTCATGAGTCTCTGACAATGCAGTTACACGTTTTTAGTCTGTTAATAACCTGACAATTCTTTTCTAGGTCATCTTAATAAAAGAGAAGCAACCTGATAGCCTGATAGCTCCCAACAAAGCCGAGAAGTACAGCAAATCGCAGTCATTTCCTTGAAGTCCTTATTTTATTATGTACTGATCAGCCCTTCTATAAATGAGAAGTTTCAAAAGGGTAAATGAAGAAGCAGTAAACCTCCTCTTACACTATCAGCTATATTGAATTGGAAACAACTTCTACAAGTATCAATGGGGGATTGATAAATTACTGTACATTCAAACTGCAGGCCTCTTAGAAGCAGAGGTGCAGGGAACGAGGTGGCTCCAAGGTGCTGACACGGAAGGACCTCAAGCCCTCTCCCAGCAAAATACAATGAAACTTGCAAAATGATCTCATTTACAGAAAATAACCGTGTCCATATATTCAAGGTACAAATGCACACTCCAGCAGGTGAAGATGCACATTAGACTTACTAATGTCTCCTTACTCATCTCCATGGTGACAAGACAAACATCCATTAATTAATACAAAGCAAACTTCCCCAATAAGCCCCTACCACAACCACTGTAGTTAGGTCACACTTTTGCCAGTGTGGCTGCCATTCCTTTACTCTATGAATCTGGGCGGTCCAGGGGTGGGAAACATCTGGCCCTCGGGCCATATAAGGCCCTCAAAATCAATACCAGCTAACATCATATGCCTCACCAAATTAGCCTGACTAAATACAGCAGGATGACTTTTAAGTTGACAAATTTTGCATGGCCCCGGAATGGTGTTATAAATATCCAATGGCAACTTGGCAGAAAAAAGGTTCCCCACCCCTGGTTTGCTGACAAAGATGAAAAAATCTGAAATGGGCCACACACCAGAGTTGCACTGTCCTTCAGAGTCTTTGGTTTTATGATAACCTTAGATACCAACCAACTATTGCCAGGAATTATATGAGTCTCTAAACTTTCTCAAATAAAATGACTCCAATTTTATCTAATTAAAAAGAAGATAAAACCAGACTTCCAGACTTACGGATTAAGGCAGTGGTTCTCAACCTTCCTAATGCCGCGACCCTTTAATACAGTTTCTCATGTTGTATGTGGGCGTATCTGCATGTGGGTGGACCCACGTGGAGACCGATAGAGGAACGGTGTCTCGGTTCCTAAGACCATCAGAAATAAGTGTTTTCCGATGGTCTTAGGCAACCCCTGTGAAAGGGTCATTCGACCTCCAAAGGGGTCACAGCCCACAGGTTGAGAACCGCTGGGTTAAGGGGTCAGGAAGCTGAGAGGGGCTTTAGGTTCTATGCAGTTTTGAGGTCACTGATATCCTACAGGTCCTTCTCTTTCCCAGGCAGTCACTTCCACCCCAGGGCACTTCTGGGGCCATCCTCCAGGCCCTACAAGAAACCTCGCAGTACAACACCTCCTGCTCCCATAGGCAAGGGCTTAAAAAACTATCACCAAGAGCAATGGATTTACAAACCAAGTGCAGTCTACCAAAATTTTTAAACAGCAGTTAGAAATTATAATGTTGCTTTAAAGTTATGGCATTTTCATATGCTTTTATTGCTCAATACCCAGGGGAGATATGTAGTACTAAATATGAAACCTCCAAGGCAGTGTGCTGACAGACATCGCCGTCCCCACCACAGGCTTGCACACCCCTGACTTGCTGACCAAGCATAGAACTCAATATGGTGAAAATTCAACCACCACCTGTTCATAAATGTCTTGCTGTCAAAACATTTTCTCTTTAAAAGCATACAAAAAACTTGATAGCAAAACACAAAATTCAAAGTACATGATCTCGACTTTAGTATTTAGTACTAAATATCTTCCCTGGGTATTTGGCAATAAAAGCATATGAAATGTCATAACTTTAAAGCAACCATTATAATTTTTTAATTGATTTTTTAAATGTCTAATTAGATGTGGTGTTTTGTTTCCTTAGAAGTGCTAAGGTTCACATGGGTGGGTCAAGTTACAAAAATATGGAAAGAATTAAAGCAAAAAAGAAATAACTTGGCATTCTCAGATATATTATCCATGTTGAGCTAATTTCAGATTTTTTCAATGCCAGAGTTTATTCACACTTGTAAATACCATCAGTTGGCTATAGACTAGAGTCATAGGTCACCCGTGGGGGAACCTTAATGACCCAGTGACAGCCTCAACGGTCAGACCCTTTTTATAGTAACTGAAACAAAATAAAACTAAACTAAAAAAAAGCGGAGAGGGGACATCTACCAAGCTCCACAAGGAAGGCGCTAGTGCTGGGAGGCAGGAATCTGAGTCCTCCTATTAGAAAACAATCTAAAAGGGCATGTCTCACATTCCTTTCAAAGTGCAGTTACTGAATTTTTTTTTTTTAATCCTCACCCGAGTCACCCGAGGACATTTTTACATTTATCTTCAGATAGAGCAGGAGAGGGAGGAAGACAAAGAGAGAGAAACATCGATGTGAGAGAGACACATCAAGTGGTTGCCACCCACATGACCCCAACCGGGGCCAAGGACAAACTGCAACCGAGGTACATGCCCCTAGCGGGAACTGAACCAGGGACTCTCTGGCCCGCGGGCCAACGCTCTAACCAATGAGCAAAACTGGCCAGAGCGCAGTTACTGAATTTAACATAAAAATAAGTTGTATTTCAGTAAGAGATTCTTGCAAAAATGTCTGTACATCCACAGTCCCCAGGGCGACAGTCCTGGAACGACCTGTGTGTGGAGTCCCATCCCAAAAGACCATGTACCAACGCACAGCCAAGGGGCAGCCAGGCTATCCGACTAGACTCCTTCAGTCAGCTCACTTACTAAACAATGACATCAGGCAAAAACAATGATATATAAGGGTTTGGCTTATTTCAAAGAAACCACTGGATCTCGGCCCCAGCTGTTGAGGATGAGGACAGAAATATATGAGAAATAAACTACCAACAGCTGGAGAATTCCATGAATCTGTGACATCCCAAAATTGCCCAATTAAACATTTCTATTATTTCCAAGAAGAGTACATACTACGATCCTCATTCCTGCTATTAGGGAAACAATTCGTTATATAAAGTAACTAAAATTACTTTTCATATAAATTGGTACACGTTTTTGTTGGGTCACTAACAGCTAGTCAAATAATAACAGCCACAGTTATACAGTAGTAAATACTATTATGGTAAAATTCCCATTACAATAAAGAAATTTTACAATACAGAGTAAAAATAAATGTAGCACATCAAAAAAGAAAAAGGCATGTTTGTCCTTTCTAACAATCTATGATGAAAGGCTAAACAGAGCTTACATCAAGGAGCTCCATCTCTGTCCAGGAAAAACGATGCAGCACAGATTTCACGGAGACCCAACTGTCTACAGATTTTCATCTTATAGCAAAGTGTTAAGTCTCAAACTCTACTTTTCCCCAAAAAAAACACAGAATCCATGTAAAAGTACAGAGAGTACAGTGAAAATGAAAAGACAAAAATCATCTCCCTCCCAGCTCCTAGAAAAACTAGTTATAAAACTAGGCCAGTAATGTTGAAGCCTGTCCAGTTACATCTTGCTTTAAGACAACACAACACACAGGAAATCAAATGAACTGGACATTTAAATGTATTACTCACATTATGAAAGACTTGAGATTCTAATACACATCACTAAGGAACTTGTGTTGAGTTCCTGGAAATGAAAATATGCCAAGATAAAGTTTTCCAAAGTATGTTCTACATCAAGTTAACGTAGAATATGTGGTCACATATTTTTAAGAAATATTGCCTCTGGCCCTGGCTGCTGTGGTCCAATGGTTAGAGCATTGGCCCATGCACCACAGGGTCACAGGTTCGAGTCCCAGTCAAGGGCACATACCTGGGTTGCAGGTTCAAACCCCAGCCCTAGATGGGGCATGTGCGGGAGGCAACCAATCAATGTGTCTCTCTCACACTGATGTTTCTCTCTCTCCCCCCTCTCTAAAAAAATCAATGGAAAAAATATCCTCAGATGAGAATTATGAAAAAGAAATACTGCCTCTATTTTAAGGAATGATCCACTAAGAAAAAAAAAAACCTCCACACAAGACTTTTCAGGGCAACACGAACAAGTAAAGAACAACAAAGCCCTAAGAACTGCACATCTGAGTTTTATGTTTAATATTCAGCAAAGAATCAGGTTAGAAGGACTCAAAAAAATCACCCAGGTAAACAGAAGTCCACCTAGACTAGGAGGATAAATCCCTGAGAGAATATCCAACTTGCTCCCTGCAGTGGCAGACACTGTGCTTGACACTGGAAATGCCAACAGCACAGCTCAGCACAGCTCAGCACAGCTCAGCACAGCCCTGGGGAGGAGGGTGTGCAAAGGGGGACTGGTAGTGCAGTGGCTGGGCTGGTGGTTGTCCTCCAGGACAGAAACCCACAGGTCTGAGAGGAAGCAGGCGATCCCAGGAGGGCTACCTGGAGAAGCCACTCAGACTGTCAGAGATGATCAAGATGAACACACACTCAAGATCAGCCACTCCTATGCTTATCTGAGAGAATTAGGTTCTCGTGTTTGGTTTTAAGAAAAGTATGCCTTTGCATGGGGATGTGTCCGCTTGCAAAGGTAATGAATCCTAAAGATTTTACTGGTCACATGGGCGAGAACCTACAGAACCCATGTCAGAGACCAAAACAGCAATAGTTATGGACTAAGAGTTCTCAACAAAAGACTGTAAAATGTCTCACTTCCTGCTTTTCCAAACTGCGATTATTTCTAGAGGCTTCCTCTGACAGAACACAGAAGCCTGCAGCCTTCACCTTCTGACCACATAGTGTGGGGTCTCACAAGGCAGGGACCTCTCTCAGCAGATGGCAGAGGCCCCCACCTGTGTTTCTGGTGCAGCCATGACTGGGTGAGCAGAGAAGAGACACAGTAAACCAGTCCCTAGCCAGTCTTTGCCGATTCTCAAAGGCTTAACAAAAGATAAAACATCCTCCTGATACTTTCTGCAGTAAACTAGTGCCAACGAGAAAACTTTTTAAAACTTATTTTTGTATATACATATCAACAAAGTATGCTAGCTAACCCTAACACAAATAAAAAAGAAAATGTAAATAAGCTGAATAACAGTGCTACTTGTATGTGTATCTTACTTTCACTCAAAAGTTTATATGTCCCGCCCTGGCCGGTTTGGCTCAGCGGTTAGAGCGTCGGCCTGCAGTCCTGAGAGACCCGGGTTCGGTTCCCGCTAAGGGCACATACCTCGGTTGCAGTTTGTCCCTGGCCCTGGTCGGTTGTGTGGGTGGCAGCCACTAGATGTGTTCCTTTCACGTCGATGTTTCTCTCTCTCTCTCTCTCTCTCTGTTCCTCTCTTCCCCTCCCACCCTACCTGAACAAAAATGGAAAAATGTCCTCAGGTGAGGATAAAAAAAATAAAAAAAATAAAAAAATAAAAAAAAAAAAGTTTATATGTCCCTCGGCTGGTGTGGCTCAGTGGTTGAGCCTCGACCCATGCACCAAGAGGTCAGGGCACATGCCCAGGTTGCAGGCCTGATCCCCAGTAGGGGGCATGTAGGAAGCAGCTGATTGATGGTTCTCTCTCATCTATGTTTCTTTCTCTCTCTTCCTTCTTCTCTCTAAAAATCAATAAAAATATATCTAAATTTTTTTTTTTTTTTTTTTAAGAAAAGCTCACAGGTCCTCATTATTGCAGTTAACACAGCATCAGCTTATGTTTTGGGAAATCCAGATGGGAGAGGCCCCTAGGACAGACACCTCTACCTCTGCTCTAAATAACTCCTGATGCCATCAGAGAAACAAACCTTAAGAAACTCTGTCAAAGGTCCAGACTAGAAATAAGACCCCTTTGTAACTAGTTATATTCCTTATAAGCATATCTCTTCAAAAACCATCATTATTTCCTATATCCAACAACTACAAAAATGTGTCACAAATTGCATAGATATTTTAAACATAACACCAGTATATCTCCTACACTCTGTAATCAGAGGAAGACAGATGAGAACAATCTGTTGTTAAACCACTCTTAAAGCTAAAAACTGGCACTACTATCAATTTCCAATAATATACATAAACTCCTGGCTCTTTTATTAGCACAAAAGGTAAATAAAATCTTTCAGACAAATAAAGCAAGTGAAAAAAGAAAGTGACTAAACAGTTCTTTAAACAACGCCAAGAAAGTCCGGCCAGTGTGGCTCAGTGGTTGAGCATCGACCCATGCACCAAGAGGTCACCAGTTCGATTCCCTGTCAGGACACACACCCAGGTTGTTGGCCTGATCCCCAGGGGGCATGCAAGAGGCGGATCCATGTTCTCTCTCATCGATGTTTCTATCTCTCCCTCTCACTTCCTCTCTCTCTAATATCTATAAAGGAAAAAAATATATACATAACACCAAGACTCCTGTGGAATTACACTTAAGAGTCAAGCCCCACCTAAGATCCAGGCAATCTTCAGGAAATTAGCTGATCTCGTCCTGGCCAGTTTGGCTCAGCGGTTAGAGCGTCAGCCTGCGGTCCAGAGAGACCTGGGTTCGGTTCCCGCTAAGGGCACGTACTTCGGTTGCAGTTTGTCCCCAGCCCTGGTTGGTCGTGCGGGTGGCAGCCACTAGATGTGTCCCTTCACGTCGATGTTTCTCTCTCTCTCCCCCTTCCTCTCTCTCCCTTCCACTCTATCTGTACAAAAAATGGAAAAATATCCTCGGGTGAGGATAAAATAAATAAATAAATAAATAAATAAATAAATAAATAAATAAATAAATAAATAAATTAGCTGATCTCCCTGAGCCTCAGTTTACCGTCATAGAACAGAAACAGATTCGCTGCAAAGATTTAACAAGTAGAACAAGTTTTCACTGTGCCTGGTACACTCCAAGGACTCAATAAAAGCAGCTGCCACCATTCTCTCTTCATTTCTGCCTCCCTGTCCAGAAACAACCCTAGTCCTCCCTGGTTCTCCACCCACAGGTCTCCCATCCATGCTGCACAGGATGGTCAGATCAGTGTAAGAAAGGTCCATTTACATTCTGTCTCCTATAGGCACAGCACAAGTACCAACTGCTCTTTCTCTATACACAAAACTCCCTTCTCCACACAGTCCTCAAATCTCTGACCATATCTGGCTTGATGCAGTACCGGTGGGCAGAGTCAGTTTAGTAAGAAGACTGCTGGCACTCTCACTTTTGGGTAGGGACGTGCAGGGTGAGGCTAAGACAGTCTGCTACTGTGCCAAAGGCAGAGGGGTACTCAAAGACGAGAGGATCCTGTCAAAAGAGACAGAGAAGCCACAGGAAGGTGCACTCAGCGGTTGAATCTGGAACAACTTAAGCATCAAAATCATGACAACAAATGTTTTATAACCACCAAAATGAAAAAGTCCTCAAGTCTCTACTAATCCTCAATTACGCTAATGAAGAGTGTCAGCTAATGAGTGTAAAAGAATAGCAGAATTAGCAAGATGACCCTTTTGCAACAATCAGTGTAACAGCTGATTCAGGCAAGGATCACTGATGTCAGACCTTCCACTGGATGAAAGATTGCTGGGAAAGAAGATATTCATGCATATGTCACAAAGTATCACTTCACTCATTTCAAAGTGAAAAACACACTTCTGGGGAAAAAAGCCATGAGGGAAAAAAAAAGTCAGCATGGGGAACATTCCACGAGACAGGCTTGGATTCTTCAAAAAAAAATTCAATGCCATAAAAAAATTACAAAATGGCCCTGGCCGGTTTGGATCAGAGGTTGGAACATCGGCCCACAGACTAAAGACTCATGGGGTCTGATCAAGGGCACATACCTCGGCTGTGTTTGATCCCCGGCCCTGGTTGGGGTCATACGGGAGGCAACCAACTGATGTATATCTCTCTCTCTCCCCCCCTCCCTAACCCCACCCCCACTTTGTCTGAAGATCAATGGAAAAGTATCCTTGGGTGAGAATTTAAAAAAAAAATGGCCTGGCCGGTGTGGCTCAGTAATTGAGTGTTGATCTGTGCACCAGGAGGTCACCAGTTCAATTCCCAGTCAGGGCACATGCCCAGATTGTGGGCCCAATCCCCAGTGGGGGCATGCAGGAAGCAGCCAATCAATGTTCTCTCTCATCAATGTTTCTATCTTTCCCTCTCCCTTCCTTGCTCTCTAAAATTAATAAAGAGCCCTGGCCAGTTTGGCTCAGCGGTTAGAGCGTCGGCCTGCGGTCCGGAGAGACCCGGGTTCGGTTCCCGCTAAGGGCACGTACTTCGGTTGCAGTTTGTCCCCGGCCCTGGTTGGTCGTGTGCATGGCAGCCACTCGATGTGTCCCTTCACATCGATGTTTATCTCTCTCTCCCTTCCTCTCTCTCCCTCCCACTCTATCTGTACAAAAAATGGAAAAATATCCTCAGGTGAGGATAAAATTAATAAAGAAAAAAAAAATTTTTTTAATGGATGGAGGATTGTTTTAGATTAAAAGAGAGCAAAGAACTTTTCAACAAATCTGTAATATGTATGTCTTAATATTACTTTTGTAATTTAAACTACTAAAAAATCAGTAGTAAAATTGAGAAATAAAAAATTTTTTTAAAAGGGGGTAAAAAAAAGAAAGAGACCAAAGAACACAGATTCTAAATGTAATTAATGAATCTTGATTAAATCCTTAAAAAGTAGCAAAGATATTTGTGCACAACAACAATAAATCTGAGTATGAAATGGGCATCAGGTGATATGAGAGTTTTTTTCAATTATTTTTTTAAAATCCTCACCCAAGGATATTTTTCCATTTATCTTCAGATAGAGTGGGAGGGAGGGTGGGAGTGAGAGAGAAAGAGAGACAGACAGACAGACATTGATTGGTTGCCTCCCAGGGCCAGGACCAAACTGCAACTGAGGTATGTGCCCTTGACCAGAATCAAACCCGAGACTCTTGGGTCTGTGGGCCAACACTCTAACCGCTGAGCCAGGGCAATATTAGAGAATGTTTTTAAATTTTCTTTTTTTTTTAATCCTCATCCGAGGATATTTTTAGAGAGGAAGGGGGAGAGAGTGAGAAACATCGACGTGAAGGGACACATCGAGTGGCTGCCACCCGCACGACCAACCAGGGCCGGGGACAAACTGCAACCGAAGTACGTGCCCTTAGCGGGAACCGAACCCGGGTCTCTCCAGACCGCAGGCCGACGCTCTAACCGCTGAGCCAAACTGGCCAGGGCTGTTTTTAAATTTTCTTAGGTGGGCCCAGCCAGTGTAGCTCAGTGGATTGAGCGTCATCTCATGAACTGAGAGGTCCCAGTTCGATTCCCGATCAGGGCACATGCCCAGGTTGCAAGCTCCAACCCCAGTATGGGGCGTGCAGGAGGCAGCTGATCGATATAGCTCTCTCACATTGATGTTTCTATCTCTCTCTCCCTTCCTCTCTCTCTAAAAAACCAATAAACAACATATTTAAAAAATAAAAATAAAAAAATTGAGACAGAGGTGTACATGTGCTATATATTCATAGGATACATGTGCATAGGTATCTATAGACAGAAGTGCATGTATGTGTGCTATATATTCATAGGACACAAGTGCACACCTAACTAGGGACAGAAGTGCGCATTTATTCTATATATCATACAATATACGTGTATACTATCTATTAAGAGACAGACAAATGTGGTGAAATAAAAACAACTGTGCTTCTAGAAGAATAGGTGGATTTGCTGCACTTTTTTCAACTTTTACATAAGCTTGAAACTTTCCAGAGTAAAAACTTGGGAGAAAAGATATGCAGGCTCCAGGGTAAGGCTATATGAGAGTGCCACTCGCCTTGCATATGGTCTGTATGGTAACCACAGATGGTTCCTTCTGCTCTCTGAGCCCAGAGTGACCCCACCCTAAAAGTAGATGAAGAGCTGTTGACCCACCTATGGCCCCATTCTTTACAGTGTTGTCATCTGGGCTGGACTGGTTAGAAACTATAACCTCCATGGCCTTCAGAGCAACCAACAGGACTAGACTCACGGGGACAGGAGAACATGTGGGCACCACTCAGCCCCCATCACTGTATGAACCCCTGAGAATCAGGCATTTTCTGTTTCAGGGCTATGGCTACCCTAGCTGGGGAAGAAATTGCTCCCCTTGTCAGAATAAACTTTCTCACATGGACACTCTCAGACAAGAGCCAGCGGTATGCTAAGATCTCGGTGCATGCTGGCCGCTACTTACTCCTAACATTTTCATGCACCTCAGGTGCAAGATGCCAACTTGTTCTCTAATCTCAAGCTCCTTAATACAACTATGTCCTAGTTCCCTTTTGTATACTTCATGAATTTTGAACATTAAATCTAAAACCTAGTATCTAACATTAAACACATAAAACAGACTTGTTTGCCACATCACATGATTGAATGAATAAAATCCCTATTTTGGAGAAGCCGAATGAGCAAAAATTCATTCATGAAAAAGTGTTTACTGAGCACTACTGCATGTAGGAACTTTTTGGGATGTGCAGAGGCTCAAGCAGAACAACACTGCCATCTAGGAGAGAGACGGGGATGGACTGGAGGGCAGCATGCATGGGCAGTGGTGGCCTGGGGACAGAATACATCAGGAGGTATAACTGGATGGGAGTCCTGCTCGTGGTCAGGATGGGGCACAGCAGCAGGTGAGTGAAGAAGTTTGTGGACAAGTAACTGGAAGGATGGTCATACCATGTACCAGAAAGAGTCAGCCTGGGAAAAAAAGAAGTTTGTGGAAAGAACAAAGCTCTGTTACGATATGGTTACACCATATGGTTACACCGGAGCTGCCCAACAGTCAATCAGACAAAGAAGGGTGAGAATCGGTGTGTGTCAGTGTGCAGTGTATCTTCTCCTGGAACAGACCCTGCAAATATATGTAATATCAAAACTAGATGAAAACAACCCCAGTGCAAGGATTTGGGAGTGGCTCTAAACCATTCCAGTGTGATCACCTCACACCGCCAACGCTAGAGTACTTCCTGTTCCTCTCTGGTCCCTTCTCCCAATGTCCCATTCTGTCCCCATCTAATTTCTTGACAGAACTCTGATGACTTCTCTTAGTCTCCTAAATTCTCTGAAATCTCCAAAATGGAATTAAATGTTTAAGGAAAATAGTAACCATTCTCAAAGACAGTGGAATTGAAAATTAATACTGAAAATTAAGATAAGAATAAAATTTTCATATCCACCCACAAAACCTTTTTCATGAACAATTAAAAAGAGATATCTGAACAACTGTGACTCACTCTGTATGGCCCTGGAAAACATTCACAGAGTGGATCGACGGGTCCCTGAAATCCCACAGACGGAATGTCGTGTCACGGGAGGAGGTTACCACAAGCCGCTGGGTGGGGTGTGTGCAACAGTGCGTGAGTTCCTGGTCATGCCCTACAATACAACCAAAAACAACAAAAATGCAAGGTCAACCATCTACAAATACAGTAAAGCTTTCTTAAAAACACTAGAATCAAAAAAACAGTCTTTTTGTCTCCACTGCTAATACTCACTGTAAAGGTAAACACAAGGACCACTTCTCCCTCAGGAGCTGGAAGTCCTTTCACTTGTACATTTAAAAGAAATATGGTACTGAGTACGAGTGTAACCCACTTCCTGATCCTCACATTTGAAAGGTCTGGCAAATCTTACCCAGCCAGTGTGATTCGGTAGATTGAGCTCGTCCCATGGACTGAGGGGCCCTGGTTTGATTCCCGGTCAGGACACATGCCCAGGTTATAAGCTCAGTCCCCAGTGGAGGTCGTGCAGGAAGCAGCCAATTGATGTCTCTCTCTCACATTGATGTTTCTATCTCTCTCTCCCTTCCTCTCTCTCTAAAAAAATCAATAAAACATATATTAAGAAATAAATAAATAAAAGGTCTGGCAAATCTCTTTAACAGGCTCAGCACGTGAACAAATTAATTCTCGGTTCTTCACTTCCCAAAAGACCTCTAATAACATATATGGAGACGTCAATGAAATATAGCCTTTAACAATCAATCAGAAAATGCACTTACTGACAAATTTGCAAAAATACTTGCTGTGGACAGAATTCTAAGATGGCCTGAAGACCCTCATCCCTGGTGTACACACCCTGTCTGATATCTTCCCCTTGAGTTTGGGAAAATGTGATGAACTACCACTCTGGTAATCTCAGTACGTTTATAAGGCAAGACATATTTTTCAGTCATAACTAAGGCCCCCAAGTAAGTTCATCAAAGGAAAGAATGTCCTCGTGGGCCTGGCCTAACCAGATGGGCCCTCTGAAAGGGTCCAGGCAGCCCTGGCCAGTGTGGCTCATTTGGCTGAAGTATCTTACCATACACTGAAAGGCGGCGGGTTCAATTACCAGTCAGACCACATACCTGGGTTTCGGGTCCAATCCCTGGTCAGAGAGGGTACAGGAGGCAACCAATTGATGTTTCTCTCTCATATCAATGTTTCTTTCTCTTTCTCTCTCTCTCTAAAATCAATGAAAAAAAACCATATCCTCAGATGAGGATTAAAAAAAATAAAAATTAAAAAGCCAATCAGATAAAGACAAATATCACATGATCTCACTTATTTGTAGAATATAAAGGACAAAAAAAGCTAATGAATAAAACAGACCCAGAGACATAGAAGTAGGGTACTGACAAACCTCAGGAGAGGGGGGTGGGAGTGAGGGAAGAGATAAACTACAGAACTTATATGCATGTATGCGTAACCATGGACACAGACAATAATGCTGGGGGGGGGGGGGTGTTGGGAGGAGGGAAAAGGGAGAAACATCTGTAACAAAAATAAAAATAAAAGGGCCCAGGCAGAGGTGCTTTCCTGCTGGTGCTGGTCTGGAAAAAATCAAACAGCCGTGGGTAATACACCTCTAGATGGGAACACAAGGGACCCAATAACATGCTAAATGCTAAAAGCAGTCCCCAACCCCAAATTCCTGACCCAGGGAAACCATAACATTATAAATTCATGTTACTTTAAGACACCACATTTGTGGAAATATGTTACAAAACAATAGAAAACTAATACACTAGCATATTTCAAATATCTAGATACTATATGCTACAATTAAATCCCTAAAGATAGAATCAGCTACCAACAGTTCTATTACAAAGGATCTCTGAAAAATCACAATCTGAGCACCCAGAGAACTAAAAATAATTCTGGACAAAAAGGAATTTGCAAGATAAGATAACACATGCACATAAATCACAAGCACACTGCTGGGAGGCCAGGGCTAAAGTACCTGTGAGAGCCCTGGCCGGTTTGGCTCAGCAGTTAGAGTGTCGGCCTGCGGTCCAGAGAGACCCGCGTTCGGTTCCCGCTGAGGGCACGTACCTCGGTTGCAGTTTGTCCCCAGCCCTGGTTGGGTTGTGAGGGTGGCAACCACTCGATGTGTCCCTTTCACATCGATGTTTCTCTCTCTCTCTCTCTCTCTTTCCCACTCTATCTGAACAAAATATCAAAAAAATAAAAATAAAAATATAAATAAAGTACCTGTGAGAGAGTGAACGAGCTCCGCTGTCTCCACATCATAGAGGTTTGCTGTTCGGTCCCAGGATGCCGTCACCGCCTGCTTCCCCCCAACCAGCCAGTCGGCAGCTATGACCACTCCCTGGTGACTCTTAAGAGAAGTCAACGGCACCCGGATGGTAGGACAGTCACTGGATACATCTCCATCCACATCAGGCTCATCCTTATCAGAGCACTCGACTTCATCCTCGCCACATATCTGCTGTTGAAGGTCAGAGCAGAGAGTTGTGGGTCTTTTCTGGCACAGCTACATAATCAGACTGTGTCACTTATCTTTCTAGAACTTGATCATCATTATGACCAATACTGGTGCAGGACCTGGTACGTTAACCAGTGTTCAATAAATGTTTATCACCTTCATGTTTATGTGCTTGGCTGAAACCAGGGCCAAATATAAGGAGGAAAAAAATCAGGGCCACTATAACATCAAATAGGATATTGTCCATTTCCACTAACCAACAAAATGGCAAATAAAATGATTTTCGACATTTTAGGTTTTTACCATGTATTAGAAATGCAATAAAACTAAACAAATTCAACTGAAAGTCAATAATTTATCCACAATAAAAAAAAAAGGAATATTCCACCCTGACTGGTTTGGCTCAGCGGTTAGAGCATCGGCCCACAGACCAGAAAGTCCCAGGTTCAGTTCCCGCTAAGGGCACGTACCTCAGTTGCAGTTTGTCCCCGGCCCCAGTTGGGATTGTGTGGGCAGCAGCCAGTCCATGTGTCTCTCTCAAATCTGTTTCTCTCTCTCTCTCTCTCTCCCTCCCGCTCTATCTGAAGATAAACGCAAAAAAAAAAGGAATATTCCAATTCTCAAGAGCCTACTTAAGATATACTTAGAATTCTATTACTGTAACAACAGATACGAGAGTTTACTTTATTTTCCTACAAATCAACAAAGTCTTTTGTCAAAAGCCAAAGATAAAATAAAAATGTGGTAGTCACCATAGGTTTCAGTTCTTTAAGAAAATATGTTTATTCATTCAACAACTATTTATCAGCTGCTTACACAGTGCCAGAACAAAGGCAGGGCACAGAGCAGAGAAGGAGAGATAAACTCTGCTGACATGTATAAGGAACAATGAATAGCCAGGTGAGGAGGGCAATGAAGGCAGAGACTGGCAAAGTCCCCGCCTCAGGGAGCTTACATGCTAGCAAGGAAGACAAACAACACATGTGGGGGTGCATGCACACATATACATACAACAGACACACAGAAATACATGCTGTGTGTATATATATGCTAGTGTGGGAATACATGCCACGTGTACATACACTCATAGTATAGGGATGTCACATGTACACACTCATAGGAGTATGTATAAATGTACACTCATAGTATAGAGATGTCATATGTACACGCTCATAGTATAGGAGTATGTATTACATGTACACTCATAGTATAAGACTAGGTGTCACATGTACACACTCACAGTATAGAAATGTCATATGTACACGCTCAGTATAGGAATGTACACTCATAGAGATATCAAATGTACACACTTATAGTTTAAGAATGTGTCATATGTACACACTCCTAGTTTAGGGATAGATGTCACATGTACACACACAGTATATTTGTCATATGTACACACTCCTAGTATAGGGATATGTGTCACATGCACATAAACAGATTCAGGCAAGAATATGAGTAAAGAAGAAAAATAAAGCAAGATGAGGGGATAGACAGTCATGAGGGCTACTCTTTTATGTAGGGGAAGACTCTCTGCTAAAGTAACATTTGACTTGGGATGTGAAGAAAACAAGGGAGTAAGGCACGTAAATATTTAGGGGAACAAGGTTCCCAGCCAAGGAAACAGAAGATGCAAAGGCTCAAAAAGGGAACAGATGAGTTGAAGTGGAAGAGGTTGCAGAGGTGGATTCAGAGATGTCACTGGTATAAATCATGTAAAACCTGGAGAAATGGAAAAGGACTTTGGAATTTATTCTGTGTGTCCTGGAAAATAATCACCAGATGGTTTTGAGTACGGAAGACTCATGCTTTAAAGAACCACTGTTATATGTGAACATTCCTGAGGAATGCACTGTGTCCCCCTAAAATCATGTTGAATCCTCAACCCCCAGTACTGCAGAATGTGACTGTATATGGAAATGGGACCTTTAAAGAGGTAATTAGGGCCTGGCCAGAGTGGTTCAGCTGGTTGAGAGTCATCCTATGCACCCAAAGGTTGCCGTCCAATTCCCCATCTGGGCACATACCTGGGTTGCGGGTTTGATCTTGGTAGGGTTACATATGGAAGGCAACAAATCACTGTTCCTCTCTCACATCGATGTTTCTTTCTCTCCCCCCCCCCCCTAAGCAGTGAGGATTAAAAAAAGTAATTAGGGTAAGATGGGGTCATTGGGGTAGGCCCTAATCCAGTACATATGACTGGTGTCCCTAATAGAGGAGATAAGGACAGACACAGAGAGGGACAACCATGTGAGAACATGGGAAGATGGCTGCCTACATGCCAAGGACCAAGGCCTCAGGAGAAACCAGCCCTTCTGACAACTGGATCTGGGACTCCAGGACTGTCTCTTGTCTAAGCTGCCCCTCTGTGGTGCTTTGTTACAGCAACCCAACCACACTGATACAGGGGAGACTATGATCACCGAATAGAGGTAGAAGAAGGGAGCCTAGATGAGACAGCAGTAAAGATGAGGGAGAAAGGTTAAATTAAGACATCCTTTGATACAGCCCAGGATTTGCTGATATCCAGGTGGGTGAAAGAAAATTTGTGGATGATTTACAGGCGTTTAGTCTAAATAACAGGGTGAAGGATAAAGTCTGAGAGAAGGAACAAAACAGAAGGAGCGGATTGTGGGAACATCCAGAGCTCAATTTTGGACACAATAGTTTTGCAGTCTGTAAGACATCCAAGTAGAAACTGAGTTAAGTAGTGAGATGTCTATCGAAGTTTGGAGTTAAAGAGTCGAGGACAGTATGCAAACCTGGGGGTCAGAAGCAAGGGATGGTCCTTTGAAACATGAGTCTGAGGATCAGCTAGAAAGTACTGTGGGAGGAAATCAGGAGAGAAGGTGGAGGTGACCCACACACGAATGGGTAGGGAGGTGACCCACACACAGGTAAGAGCGCAAAGAAGGTGACCCACACACAGGTGAGAGAGCGGAGGAGGTGACCCGCACATAAGTGAGAGGGTATAGTGTCAGAGACGCAAGAGTCACCAGGAAGAGGAGGTGACCCAGCCAACAAGACTCAAGAGGAAGGAAGAAAACAAGAGAAATACACGAGATGTTAGATGGAGAGAGGGCCACACTGTGACAGGAATTTAGAAGTCCAAGGAGCGAATGAAAGTGTCTGCTGGGTGGTCAACATGGATGGGATGCTGAGAAAAGCCCGGCAGGGACACAGATGACCCTAGAAGAGTGTGTAGAGAGGGAAAGGAGTGCAAGTGACAAGTCTGAATTCTGCATAGGAAAACCAGTACCACATGGCTCCAGGAGGGATAGAAGGCTCAGGTAGGTTAGGGGGACAGCTACTACGCCATGTCTGCTTGCTGCTGATACAAGAAAGTAAGGAGGCAGAAGGGAGTGTGAGGAAGTCACCCGGAAATGTGTCAGAGTCGTGGCCAGGAGGAATGTCACAGCCCAGAATTGCCTGATGATGGTAAGGCTGGTCACAGGGCACTAACTGATCAGTACAAGAGGGACAGAAGAAATGCTGGAAGTAATCACAGGGGGAACGATCCAGAAAGAGGACTCACAATCTAGTGGGAAAGTTAAACATAAATGATTACACAAAAGTATCTATTTCATATGAATGCTAAATGCTACAAAGGCCAAGTGCAGGACACTCTGAGAGTAAGGCAGGCGGCCTGCAACACTGAGAGGTACCTGCAGGATGAGGAGTAGGGTAAGGAGTAGGAAAAGGGCCAGCAGGGGGGAGAAGATGGTGAGTCAGGGCAGCAAGCCCATCCAGGGACTGGAGTGGGGAGGGGATGTAAACTGAGACTAAGGGTTGCAACAGCTCACTGAGGTGACTCACTGAGATAAAATGCTACAAAGACTACACCTGACTTCATAGAGAAGAGGCTAGACATGAGCAATCAGATCTGAGACAGGGAGACGAGTCAGGAGACTAGTTAATGATCTGGACTTGGAATGGTGACAGCGAACAGAACAGCTGGAGTGAAACTTGCTCAAGGTAAACCATTCCCTGCTTGGTAAACAGCATCTAGAAAGGAGAAACAAGTCACTGTACATTCCTGGTGGAGACGTTGTAGCTGGGGCTCTCCTTCGGGGAACACGGATTCCTAGGTCATAGGGCTTGTCAGCCCCCATAGCCACTCTCCTGCACCTTCACTGTCTCTTGGGCTGGTGGGTTTCTGGATGGCTCTGTGAGAAGTGTAGAGAAACTCAGCAGGGAGCTCAGAGTAGCTGCTATAGAAGGGGTGTCACAGGGAGACAGAAGTGGATGTAAGAATTATTTAGGAACCAGAATCGGGAAGATGTCATATATTAGGTGGAAATGGAGGAGGGGAGGTGACAGAAGGGAAGAGTTAAAGGTGAGTTTGCAGTTCTGTTCATCATTACACCCAAACCTGCAGCAGTGAGCCTCACAGCTCTTCACTAACTATTCTAATGAAAGGAGTGACAAGTGGGCATGCAAAAGAGCAACTTCTGCCGGGGGAGTGGGAGGTCTGGGGGAGGCCGTGTGTGCAGTGTGGTCTTGGGAACAGTGCAGTGAAAACCCTGGGTGTGGGAAGGATGCCGGAGCGCAGAAGAATGGCCTGGAGTTCCCATGTAAAAAGCCCTAGTTATCAGGATCCACATTTGAAAGATGAAACAGAGTCATAACATTTACAGAAGTCAATTTAGCAAACTACACAAGGAATTTAAAGATATATAAAACACAAATGTAGTAAGTCACATTAAAAGATAATAGCAGCCCTGGCCGGTTTGGCTCAGCGGTTGGAGCGTCGGCCTGCGGTAAAGAGAGACCCGGGTTCGGTTCCTGCTAAGGGCATGTACCTCGGTTGCAGTTTGTCCCCGGCCCTGGTTGGTCGTGTGGGTGGCAACCACTCGATGTGTCCCTTCACATCGATGTTTCTCTCTCTCTCTCTTCCTCTCTCTCCCTCCCGCTCTGTCTGAACAAAAAATGCAAAAATGTCCTCGGGTGAGGATTTAAAAAAAAATAAAAGATAATAGCAAAATCTTTAACCCTAAACTGGTAAAGGGCAGGAGGAAGAAGGGTAAGAATTGTTTGTTTTTTGCCACTGTCTTAGAGATAATCAATCTATTTAACTTGACTCATTTTTACTGCCGACATTTAAACAGAAACGTTCAAGAACTGCCTATTTCATACGAAGTACCTACTGAGAACCAGTTGTCCACAGAACCACAAGTCCCTGAATCACATGTTCTCATGTAGGAGGGGCCATTGAGAGCTGATACATAATTCATTTAGATTTTCACTTTCAAATGAAGAAAATCCACCCCACTAAGTTAAATAAATTAACATCAAGCAACTAGCATGATACAGTGATCTAACAGGCAATCTAAAACTGTTCAGAGGATACCATCCAAATATTTCATTATGAACACGGTAGATGCCAAATTAAAAGGAGAAAACATCTGTCCAAGAACTGTACTGATTCAAAATGAACAAGATAGTTACAGACTAGTTTATTTCAGAATCTAGGAGAACTACTAAGAAATCCAGCAGAAGCTTTAGAACACAAATGGCCCTCACTTAAAGAGCCTCGTATGCAATGGGTGGCAACTACAGAGGGGAGTAACCGAGCCCTCACGAGGGAAGGCCACACAGAACCACGCTTAGCAGAGGGTAGATGTGGTTCCAGTCATGCCCTGTGATGAAGGCTCCTCTCTAATTCAGCCTGGGCTTCCCCTCAGGTGCTCCAAATCCTGGGGCAGCAACTCCAAGCATGAAAAGTCCCTCCCTGTGTCTAATGCAAGCAAAATCATAAAGAAAAAAAGTCCATGTAATATTCTAGCTTTTTAAATTAAGTATTATACATAATTTTCCCATCTAATAAGATCAGTGCTTTCTGCCCTGGCTGGTTTGGCTCAGCGGTTGGAGCATCGGCCTGCGGTCCAGAGAGACCCGGGTTCGGTTCCCGCTAAGGGCACGTACCTCGGTTGCAGTTTGTCCCCGGCCCTGGTTGGTCGTGAGGGTGGCAGCCACTCGATGTGTCCCTTCACATCGATGTTTCTCTCTCTCTCTTCCTCTCTCTCCCTCCCACTCTATCTGAACAAAAAATGGAAAAATGTCCTCTGGTGAGGATAAAAAAAAAAAAAAAAAGATCAGTGCTTTCTTATTTATTTGCGGGAACCCACAGAGTGTTAACTCACTTTCTCACCTGAGCATTAATCCCAACCTTATCTCTGCCCTATCCTCCATCAAAACCCAATGCTAGTCTCTTCAATGAATGAAACTGTTAAGCATGGCACATAATAAACAGTTTGGCAATTCCGCCTGGGAAAAGTACGTAATACACTCAATTAACAATGAGCCATTAATAAGAGCTCTTAACTAAAGAAAACTCATTCTTACTCATCACTGTACTTTATTAATTATTTAACCCATCTCCAAATAGAACAATGTTTAAAATGTTTAAAAAGGAGAAAAAGTAAAGGATTATTCTGAGGCAGAAACATCAAAACTAGAAAGTTACCATCACCCACTATTAATTATGGCTAAATGGAAACTGAAACCTCATGTTTACAATGACTGCATGACATCACAGAACTCTCTGCCTAATACCACTGCTGCAAGCAGGGCAAGGAAAGGGATAAGAGAGCAAAAAACTAAATCATTTCACTCAAAAGGATAATTAAGATCTCTGCATGATTATAAATAGAATCCAATATTACAAGACAAAGAGTAACTGAGAATTTATGGTTTAAATCTATTGATTCATTCTTCTTCTCAATATGCAAACTCTTTTGTTACCTACATTAAAACTTCACCCAGAGTCCTGGCTGGTTTGGCTCAGTGGTTACAGCGTCAGCCCTCAGACCAAAGGGTCACAGGTTCGATTCCAGTCAAGGGCACATACCTGGGTTGCAGGTTCAATCCCTGGCCCGGTCAGGGTCTTACAGGAGGCAATCAATTGACGTGTCTCTCTCACATCAATGTTTCTCCCTCTCCCTTTTTCCCTCCATTCCTTCCACTCTATCTAAAACCAATGAAAATATATCCTTGAGGATTAAAATATCCTTGAGGTGAGGATTAACAACAACAACAAAAACTTCACCCACATAATAATGATGTTATACATGCCACTGATTTTAGAAATTTATCTAAAAAATACATAAAACATTAAGAAATGCAACCTAATCACAAATTTAAAAGAAAGGTAAATGTTTAATACTTGTGGAAAGGCAGGTTAAAGCAAGCAAGTGCATATATAGATAAAGGTACTTGTTAGATGTTGCCTTGGTCTGCTCAGGTTACCAAAATGAAACACCAAGACTGGGTGGCCAAGATCAAGGGGCAGCAGATATGGTTTCTGGACAGGGCTTTCTTCCTGGTGTGCAGATGGCCTCTCCCAGGTGCGTACAGGGAGAGATCTTTGGTGTCTCTTGTAAGGGCACTAATCCTTTAGGATCAGGGCCCTACTCTAAGACCCCATTTAACCTTCATTTCTTCCTTAGAGGCCCTATCTTCAGATACAGCCAAACTGGGGGTTACGGCTTCAACGTCTGAATGTTGGGGAGACACAAACATTCAGTCCATAAGATATTATAAAGTTATTCTAAAATTTGCAGACATCCAGAACCCCACCAACATACCCCAGGTCGCGTTTTCAGGGTTAAGTAAATGTGCTGCTTACACTAGTGTCAGCCACAGGCTGGGGAGTGGGCAGCTGAACCACGTATCTCCAAATGTGAGCAGTCTGATCTCCAGAAGCTGAAGAGAGAAATTGGAGAAAAATTAACCAACATGCACACCATATGCAAAAAGTGCTTTCTGCAAGGCTCTGAGCATCATCAGACATGCATAACTTAGTGATTGTGAGATGAATGTACTTCACTAAAGGACTTATTTCTGAGACCACACAATGCTATTGAGAATAGAGTTAGTGCACAAAATTAAGATAATTACTTATAAAAATGTTCCCCATTTCATTTTAAGATAGAAAGCTGTGAGGGTTCAGGGAAAATTTACAAATACATTTTATCCTCCAACTACCCAACCTAAGTAAACTGAAACCCAATTATACTCTAACTTGTGCCTACAATGGGTGCTCAGGTGTTTCAGAAAAGTGAGTAACACACAAATGTATGGTCCTACCCACTCAACACTAATGGACCTCTCGATCTGCCAGGCACTCACAAGTACTAAGATCTCCCTTTCACCAGTCAAGGTGATGCTTGGACTTGGGAATGGAAAGACAGAGGGCAGCTGAAGGCCCAGAAAGGCCACAGGTATGCCAATCGTCTCCACTGACCCTCACAAGAACACTGGCTGAATCCCACCTTGTCTTCGTGGCTGCAGGGCTTACCCAAAGAAGTGACCATGTGCAGATTGTGGTACCTTTCTTAGGTGTCAAATGCACTGACTGCCCAACTTGCCAATCTCTGTTCAAACCAGCACCATAACCAAACCTGTCTTGCACACCTCTCTCCATCCACCAGCCCACTACTTTATCTGTTTCAGTTTCCGTCAGCTCCCTTCTCAGTCATCTCTTGATTTCAGTCCCTCCTTTCCAACCTCTTGTTGTCACTGGTCTCCCTCCATCTTCCCTCTTCCCAAACATACAAAAACGGTTGATTTAATAAAGTTTAAAGTCCTCACCTACTTTATTCCCCAAATGTTTTTTCAAGTATCAACTAGCTACTGTAGTCAGGCCTGTAATTCTCAAACTGACCTTCCCACTGTATTTCACTGACATGTAAAGGAACCCAATAAGAACTACTTTTGCGCTTTATCCCAGGGTCAGCAAAATCATGCCCAACAGCCAAATCCAGGCAGCCACCATTTTGTAAATAATGTTTACTACAGGCAGCCATATCCACTCTCATCTGTACATGTCTCTGCTGCTTTCCCACCAACACAGAGCTGAATAGTTATGACACTGTGGCCCTCAAAGATGAAAACATTTACTTCTGGTCCTTTACAGACAAAGCCTGCGGACCTCTGGTCCATTCAAATACTTATCCTTCAAGATTACTGTTAGTGTCCCCAAAACACCACAGGCATCTAAGGCTGTTGCACATTTTATAGGAAAACTAGTCGGTACAATAATGAGTTTTTTAAAACCACTATATAAAATATGACAAACTCAAGCTACCACGGCTTAGGAGAACTACACAGAAAAAAAAAACACAGGCTCTGCATATTGCCGTGACTTGGAACTACTATTTTCTCATTTTTTAATTTCAGATGCACACTGAATTAGGAACCCAGCAAGAATGACAGGCTTCAGAGGACTGAGTCACAGTCTGCAGAGAATTGTCACAGTGCAAGCAGGGAAGTGGACATGGACAACTATGACGTCTTCATAAAAAGACTCCAAGACCATGGATCAATATTAATCTCACAAGAAAGTGAAGCTCATGTAGTTTACAAACCAACACTGGTTAAAATAAGTACTACTTATTGTACTTTCCTTTATTTATACTTTACATAATCCATAAATGTCTACTAAAAACCAACTAACTTTAGTTCAAGACTTGGATAATCCTGATGTTACTGCTAAGAGAATGATTACAGCTGTTTTAAGATTATCAACAACTCTGTTCAATAAAAAAATAAATCAACATACCAGTGAGAGCCAACTGCTCTGAAGGATGGAATTTTATAGAATTTACTGCAAAACAAAAATATTACACAAACAGATTTAAAATAAAACATCGCCAATATCTATTATAGATTGCAAAGTTAAATTTAAAAACTACGGTAGTTCAATGTTAGATCCTCCCATTCAGTTAAAAACTATGAATAAATGTGTAAATTAGAGAGATCTGAGAAATAATAAAAATGCCTAATATCAGCTATCAAATTGCTAAAGTATAGGAAACACAGAAAAAGAATATTAAGAATCCATTTCTGCCCTGACCAGTTTGGCTCAGCGGTTGGAGCGTCGGTCTGCGGTCCAGAGACCGGGGTTAGTTCCCCGCTAAGAGCACATATCTCGGTTGCGATTTGTCCCCGGCCCTGGATGGATCATGCGAGTGGCAGCCACTCAATGTGTACCTTTCACATCGATGTTTTCTCTCTCTCTCTCTTTCTCTCTCTCCCCCCCACTCACTCTATCTGAACAAAAAATGGAAAAATGCGCACTGCTGGTGAAACAAAAGCAAAGCGTCCACAGGTGAGCATTAAAAAAAAAATTTGGGGGGTGGGGGGGTGGGAAGAGATAAACCACAGAACTTATATGCATGTATGCATAACCAATAGACATGGACAACAAAGTCGGGGACAGGGCGAGGATAGGGTGGGGAGGGGGGGTGCCAGTGGGGTAAAAAAGGAGAAACATCTGTAACAAAAAAATAAATAAATAATTTTTAAAAATAAATATCAAAAAAAAATTTTTTTAATAAAAATAATCCATTTCTTTTTATCCATAGAACAGGCATCTAGAGTTAAAGATAATCTGCAGAGTCCAGTGGGAGAAACTGTACTGCCCACCCAGCAGCCCTAGGTCATGCCCTCCTTCCCAGCTCTCACAACCCTGCTGTCCGGTCACCCGAGGAAGCCAGACTTCACACCCACGCCTGAAAGGAGCTGTGGGGCCCATTCACAGAATGTAAGACATTTTTCCCAGACTTCAACAAGTTCTCTCCTTCAGTGAGATTCAGTTAGCTACACCATTAGAATTATATTTTTCTAAGGAACTGAAAAATGCAGAAAATGCAGTTTTACTGTTAACACTAAACAACAGGTAACTGTGGGAGGAGCTGGTAAAACAACGAACTATGATGCTCAGACCATCACCACACCCCTAACAGAGTAACAGTGCTCCCAATTTCAGTAAGATCAGTGCTGGAGAGAAGGTGGAGCAGCCAGAACTCACCTGCACTACTGGTGAAACAAAAGCTAAGGGTGGGAGCACACACTCTGGAGACTATTTGCGGGTATCTGCTCAAGCTGGTCACCATGAACTGCCCGCATGGAAACATGCACCACACAAAATGACCATACATGTGAGCATCCTGGGCCCCATGGGCGGGACTGAACAGGAGTTCACTGCATGTCAGTCCCCTCCCGCCCTCATCTTCACCTCCTCATTTCAACCGAAGACAGGCTCACTTTCTTGACACGTTGGTAGTGGGGACACCCCTAACTCTAGAAGCAAAAGTTACACGCCACCTAGAAATTTGTCTACAAGGGTTCAGGAGATGGAGGTGGGTGATTAGGGGTAGTGAGCCAGGGGGCCACCTGAAAGACCACTGGAGATGATGCACTACAGATGGAAGGACCCACAAAGGGAGTGGGACAAGAGTGGGTGAAATTTGGTCAGAACACATGGACATGCAGGGTACATTGAAAAGGCAGTGACGAGCTGCTACATTAACTACAACACTAATGGCAGGCAAGGGCCCAGGACAGACAGCAGCCTGCATTGGGACCAAATACAGGAAAGTGAATCCCTACAGTGACTACAGAGTTTTTGATAAATAACGCACATATTTCAGTTTCAAAACTGTCTACATGTACCTTTCTGTGCAACACTAAAAAACAAAAAACCACAGACATCTCCTATCTGATGTTGTTTAGGGAGCTGAGCTTTCTCTTTGTGAAGCCTACACTTAAAGGCACAGTGTCTGTCTATAAAAATGCCCCACTGTCCTGACATGAACTCAGCAAACCTCCCATCTGGAGATCTGTTGATGTCATAGCACTTACCTGACCCCACATGGCCAGTGTACTTAATGAGGCTCCTCCCTGTCTCGATGCTCCACAGCAAAGCTGTGTGATCTGCAAATTGAAACAAATAAGAGAAACTGAGCCATCGCTGCCTACACAGTCTTTTTAATTAAAGAGTAAGATAAATATTCTAAAAATGAGAAGTTGCATTACTGTTACTCTCTCTTGCAACTCTAATTATATTATTCTGTAATTCAACTAATCAAAGAAAACACTTCCAAAAAGATGGGAGAAGCTGGTGACTTGTCTGAGGTCATTAATGGGCAAGGGGAAAACTACGGTCCTGAGTTCCTATTCACTGCTACACTGACTGCACCCCACTAGAAACTTAAACATAGGTCATTTACATCCTAGGTTCTTTTTTTTTTGGTGAAATATTAAAACTTTTCAGAACATCATGCAATATTCAAATGCAAATAGCACCCAAATATAGTTCTAAATTATTTGAGATTTAATAAACATTCCTTTGGATGTTTTTACTTATGGGCATAACAAAAAAATAAAAATTAAGACTTAATAGGAAAATCTGAAAAATAAATGCATATTACCAAAATGAGATTTCAGAGACATCAGAAAAGAATCTTTTTATTCTTCTTCACTAGTTGTAATTTCCGTAAAAACAACCTGGAATGCTCATGTACAAACAGAGTTTTAAACAAGAGAAAAACTTTCTTCATCATTCTTACTAGTTTTACATTTTCTATTTCCACTTGAAAAAGCAGAATCTAGTGAGTAACTTGTCACAGCTGGAAAAGTCATTTCCAACAAGTGGGTACCATTTTTAATTTTAGCAATTTTTATCTGAAGAGGTATTATTAGACAGCTTTCAAAAAATGCCTTTTCTGCCTGGGGCAGTTTGGCTCAACGGTTGGAGCATCAACCCACAGACCAAGGAGTTGCAGGTTCGATTCCAGTCAAGGGCACATACCTCAGTTGTGGTTCGTCCCTGGCCCTGGTCGGGGTCATGTGGGAGGCAAACAATCAATGTGTCTCTCTCATATCGATGTTTCTCTCTCTCATATCGATGTTTCTCTCTCTCTCTCTTTCTCTCTCTCCCTCAAATTGTATCTAAAGATAAATGAAAAAATATCCTCGGGTGAGGATTTTTTTTAAAAAGCCTTTTCTTTAATTTAAAGACGGGTCTAACACCTACCCTGTGAGTCCCACAGGCAAACTCAGGACAGCAGCAGTACCCACTCCCCTAAAAGCTGGTACAACAGTCCCCCTTTAGAGATCACATAGCAAACCTCACAAGTGGGAAAAATATAAAATGTACTTTCAAAAGAAGATACACAGTTAGCTATGAATAACAAGAAAGCCAATCAAAAAAATTCCTAATATGGCCCTGGCTGGTTTGGCTCAGCAGTTGGAGCATCCGCCCTCCAACCAAAGGGTCGCGGGTTTGATCCCTGGCCCGGGTCGGGGTCATGCGGGAGGCAATCAATTGATATGTCTCCCTCACATCACTGTTTCTCTCTCCTTCTCTCTCTCACTCTCTCATCCCATTCCCTTCCAACTCTATCTAAAAATCAGTGGAAAAATATCCTTGGGTGAGCATTAAAAAAAAACAAAAAAACCTAATATGTTTAAAAGACATTCTACCGTCTGCTGCCTCAGTGATTCCTTAACACAGCTAGCTATATCCCATGGAGACGGACGAGGCATCACACCCACAGGCTGCGGAAAGCCCTAGAGGGGTATCACAACTAAGCACTAATTCAAGGCTGAGCCCTTTGTTCAAATGACTGCTCAGCCAAGTCTGCTCCCAGGGTCACTCTGCTATCAACACCCAAAGGTCAAGCATTCGTGTCAGCTGTTATGCAGTCATGTGTGACAAGCTTCGGGGCGAGCTCTGGACTCACCAGCAGATGCGGTCCCCAGCACCACGGGCTGTGTCCTTGCCACACTGACATCCCAGATGCCATCCCTGTGGCCGATGTACTCCTTCACTAGCTGGCACACAGCCCTCGATGTGGTGGCCTTGAAGCTGGAGACAATCTAAAATGGTGAAAGGAAGGAATATTGTACACAATTTACTGAGCAAAATTTTTTTTTTTTTATCCTCACTCGAGGACATTTTTCCATTTTTTGTTCAGATAAGGTGGGAGGGGGAGAGAGAGAGAAACATCGACGCAAAAGGGACACATCGAGTGGTTGCCACCCACACGACCCAACCTGGGCCGGGGACAAACTGCAACCGAGGTACGTGCCTTTAGCGGGAACCGAACCCTGGTCTCTCGGAACCATTGGCCGACGCTCTAACCGCTGAGCCAAACCGGCCAGGGCCTGAGCAAATGTTTTTAAATTAAAAGAGAATGCCTTGAGCCCTGCCCGGTGTGGCTCAGCGGTTAGAGCGTTGGCCTGCGGTCCAGAGAGACCCGGGTTCGGTTCCCGCTAAGGGCACGTACCTCGGTTGCAGTTATCCCGGCCCTGGTTGGTCGTGCAGGTGGCAGCCACTCGATGTGTCCCTTTCACATTGAGTTTCTCTCTCTCTCTCCCTCCCTCCCACTCTATCTAAACAAAAAATGGAAAGGAAAAAAAAATGTCCTCGGGTGAGGATAAAAAAAAAAAAAAGAGAATGCCTTGAGCCCAGCCAGTGTGGCTCAGTGGCTGAGCATGACCCATGCACCAGAAGGTCGCCGGTTCAATTCCTTGTCGGGGTACATGTCCGGGTTATGGGCAGGATACCCAGTGGGGGACATGCAGGAGTCGACTGACTGATGTTTCTCTCTCTCTCTCTCCCTCTAAAAAAATCAATAAAAACATGTATTTTTTAAAAAACTATAAAATCAAGTGAAAAAAAACTGGTGGTGTTATACAACTGTTTTAAACTCTGAGCAAAGCACTGAAAAGAGGTCTCAGTCCATTCTTAGTGGAAACACAGCCCACTGTTGAATCAACTCAGGTGTGAGCACCAAGTTATTCCTGACACAGTGGACAACTGAACCGTGTGAGGAGAACCACTCTCACCAGCACTACAGACAAGTTCCATCTGACTTGGCTTAAATATACAAGGAATTGCCCTGGCCAGTTTGGTTCAGTGGTTAGAGCGTCGGCCTGTGGACCAATGAGTCTCGGATTCGATTCCGGTCAAGGGCAAATACCTGAACTGCAGGTTCGGTCCTTGGCCCCAGTCAGGGTCATGCAGAAGGCAATCACATCGATGTTTTCTCTCCCACCCGCCCTCCCACTCTGTCTGAAAATCAGTGGGAAAATATCCAATATCCTTGGGTGAGGATTAACAAAAAAAGAAAAGGACCTAGTCACCCAGCCAGTGTGGTTCATTGGACTGAGCATTGCCCCATGGACTGAGAGGTCTCGTTTCAATTCCCAGTCAGGGTACATGCCCAGGTTTCGGGCTCAATTCCCAGTATTGGGCGTGCAGGAGGCAGCCGATTGACATTTCTTTCTCTCTCCCTTCCTCTCTAAAAAATCAATAAAAACATATTTTAAAACAAAGGACCTAGTCAACCTCAAACCCATCATCACCTTCTTCTTTTTTAAAAGCTCATATCCTAGTGAACCTAGTCCCTCCACACGGAAACATGCTTTTGCTGCATAGGTGCCATTCATGTGTTAAATAATGTACATTTAGAAAGGAGTAAAAGCCCTGGCCGGTTTGGCTCAGCGGTTAGAGCGTCGGCCTGCGGTCCGGAGAGACCCGGGTTCGGTTCCCGCTAAGGGCACGTACTTCGGTTGCAGTTTGTCCCCGGCCCTGGTTGGTCGTGCGGGTGGCAGCCACTCGATGTGTCCCTTCACATCGATGTTTCTCTCTCTCTCTCCCTTCCTCTCTCTCCCTCCCACTCTAGTTGTACAAAAAATGGAGAAATGTCCTCGGGTGAGGATAAAAAAAAAAAAAAAAAAAAAGAAAGGAGTAAAAAATCGCACATCCCACTCCCACAATAAGTGGTAGCAAGTTTAAAATTCCAAGCCTGCCATTTCTCACAGACTACATGAGGATGAGAAATGATCTACTGGAACCACATCTGTCACCGATTCCACAGGGACAGTAAGGACCACAGTGCACTGACACACAAAAACCCTATTTCTGGTGGAATTTTGGAAGAGGTAATAGTTCATGAACACTAACATATTGCTCCATGTGCTGCTTCCTAATTAATGCTCATTACATGGTGACCTCCTCTTAACTCTTTGTTCTTAAAAGTGTTGACTTAGCCACAACTGCAAGGAGGTCCCACAAAGACTGAACTACTTACTCAGAGGGAACATCCATGACAGAAAAACAACAGAATGAATGAAGTAGTACATGGACACTTAACCTGTCACCCTATCATTTTAACTGACATAGAATTTACACTACTTTAACAAAATCCAATGTGTGAACATTTTCACAAGTTTCTTTCAAGTGGTTTGCCAGTTAGATTGTCATGCCTACCTGCCTCCCTCTCAAGAGGCATTAGAGATGGTCATCAGCCATTCAGGAAACCTCTCCTGCTTTGCTCAATGAACTTCAGTTTTGCGCTGTCACCAACCATGCTACCCACTTACTGGCTGAGTCAGAAGAGAGAAGTAAATAAACCCAAACCACAGTATCTGCCTATAGCACCATACTAGAGCTACTACCCAAAACATGTGTAACACCAACCAGAATACATTCTGATGTCATATAATTTCTCCCATTTTCAAATGTCACATATTTTGTGTTATTCTTTAAGATGGGTACACATACACTGTGCACAATGATATAAAGATCACTGCTGACGTACTTCTCAAAAATTCAGATCAATTTCTAGTATCCAAAATGACTGGGCTTTAAATATCTCTAATACATTTTTTTAAAGCTAAGTGTTATTGTACATAACCTTACCTTTGCCCCAATCTTATTTTTCACTGTTCATGGTGAGGGATAATTTTATATAATCCTTTATTCCTCTACTTCAGAAATTATCAGATAGTTTTTGGCATTTTAAGACCTTACATTATATTGCCCAGCAGATGTGGCTCAGTGGATTGAGCATTGTCCCATGGACTGAGAGGTCCTGGCTCGATTCGCAATTAGAGCAAATACTCAGGTTGTGGGCTCGTTCCCCAGTAGCGGGCATGCAGGAGGCAGCCGGTAAGATGTTTTTCTCTTACACTGATGTTTATATCTCTCTTTCCCATCCTCTCTTAAAAAAAAAATAATAATAATAATAAAAACAATTTTTTTAAAAAAGAAGACCTTACTTCCGGTCGGTGTGGCTCACTGAGCATTGACCCATGCACCAAGAGGTCACCAGTTCAATTCCCAGTCAGGACACGTAACCAGGTTGTGGGACAAATCTCCAGTGGGGGGCATGCAGGAGGCAGCCAATCAGTGTTTTCTTCCATCAATGTTTCTCTCTCTCTCTCCCTCTCACTTCCTCTCTCTCTAAAAATCAATAAAGGGGAAAAAAAAAATTTTCTTTTAAAAGACCTTACATTAAATACATAAACTAGAACCACCAACTAAACCACATAACTCAAGATACTATAACAAGAAGTTAAATGAGTAAGAACATAATCTCACTGCATTTTTTTAAGTTTAACATTAATTTATTAAAAACTTCAAATCTAGACCTGGCCATTTTGGCTCAGCAGGTAGAGAGTCAGCACACAGACTGAAGGGTCTCAGGTTCAATTCCTGGTAAGGGCACATACCTGGGTTGCAGGTTCAGTCCCTGGCCCCTAGTCTGTCAGGGTTGTACGGGAGGCAACCAACCAATGTCTCTCTCACATCAATGTTTCTCTCTCTCTCTCTCTCCCTCCATCCTTCCTTTCTATTAAAAAATAAAATAAAAATAAATAAAAACTTCAAATCTAGTAACTAACTGTAAGCTAAACACATGAAGACATTTAATTAGCCATGCAGTCCTAGAGTTACAAAAAAAAAAAAAAAAAAAAAACCCACAAGAAAAGGTCAGTAATACTCAGATTTTTAATTAAGAATTACCAAAGACTTCCAAGTAAGGAGAACTAGAAAGACCAAGTCTGCTATATTAACTGCAGTTAATCCCACTCTGGATGTCATGGGAAATAACTTTAAGCTCGGGGAACAAACCGGAAAAATAGAAAGCTAACAATAACTATTTATGCCTTCATAGCAGACTCACCACATTTAAACTTTCCTTCAGGTTTAGAAAAGGAATGTATACTCGTTAAGGTTAGGTAATTAATTTACCTTTCATATATTCAAAATACTCCAAAGTAGAGATGTATACAAAATTACCTCAAAATATTACTTCATAATGGTAATCCCTCATAGACAAATCAATTTCCAAATAATTAAATCCTGCCACTTTAAGAAGGTCAGAACAAGATGATTTAAGAAAAAGTAAAATACCACCAAAACCTGCCTTGGAGACAAATCTTTCCTAATCATACTTGGAAATTTAGAGAAGGTGAACTAAAATTTAACTAGTTCAGAATGTAATTTTTCATTGCTTTATGCCCACTTAATAGTTTTCTCCAAATTCAGAGTCCCCTATATCAAGCCAAATACAAATACAAATACAAAATGTATTTTTCCTCAAAAAAAGACATATTTACTGATGTATAAAGTATTAATCTCTACAGGTATTGGTATCTAGCTGTCTATAAACTGTGGCCATTTAACAAATCTATGATATGCCTTCTAAAAACTGATTTAACACCAGGAGTTTATCTTTTTCTATCACATATTTCTAATTGAAAAATATGTAACTTAGAGTGCTCATGTGCCCACCTTAACCACCACATGGCCAGCCCTCGAGCCAGTGTCTTGCATACCTTGCTGGTGGAGGCCTTGTAAGTGGTCTTCAGCTTCTGAGAAAGCTGGCTGGTACTGTGACTGGCTGCCAAGACAGAGAATCGAAAATCAATACAGCCATACAACCAAGGAGCCACAGGCTTTCAGAGCCGTGACATAACTGCAGACATTAATGCGACTGTCCATTCCACATGGTAGGCAGTTTGTCCATGCAGACACAGGGGCAACAGCAGGGCTGGAACAGGAGCCCAGCTTCCAGGCAATTCCTTCTTCCCTCTATGCCCACACATAAATTATGATTCAAGTAATGCTGACCACAAAATCAATGAATCATGTCCTGCGTTAAATTCCAAATTCCCTCCACAGTAATCTACAGAGCATCCTTCACAAGCAACCCCCTTACCTTTAGTTTTCAGTTGGCCCTTACTCAGCTCTGTCCCATCAATCACTTGTCCTTCAGCAGCTAAACGCTCATTGAGAGTCTCAATTTCTCTACGCACTGGAAATAAAAAAATTTTCAAAAAGGTAAAGTATGTACTTTTTATGTTTAAATATACTGACCACTTCTAAAACTTGAGCACATAAAAATGTTATATATTACGTTGTCTAAACAAAGACATGAATAATATACTGTAAACAAGATCACTTTATAGAGTTCTCAAAAAACTCCAGTTATCATTCCAAAAACAAACTCCCATGATCTTCCTACACACGGAAAACATGATGCTATTAGCACCGCTCTTGGATTTCAACATAGTTCCCTTCCTTTGCACTTCATTTTATATATTTAAAAACATTATCCTGACACTTTCCAAAACTCAATATAATATTTACAGTCTAGCTGAGAATACTGAAATCAAGGGGGAAAAAACATAAAATGAAAAACACAACCATTGTTGCATGGCACCACAGAGCACCAACTAAGGATTATATATAAGAAAGAATAAAAACTGAAGTAATGAATCCTGGCCAGTTTGGCTCAGCGGTTAGAGCATCGACCTGCAGTACAGAGACCCGGGTTCGGTTCCCACTAAGGGCATGTGCCTTGGTTGCAGTTTGTTCCCGGCCCTGGTTGGGTTGTGCGGGTGGCAGCCACTCGATGTGTCCCTTTCACGTTGATGTTTCTCTCTCTCTCTCTCTCTCTCTCTCTCTCTCTTCCTCTCTCTCCCTTCCACTCTATCTGAACAAAACATGGAAACATGTCCTCAGGTGAGGATAAAAAAAAATAAGAAAAAAACTGAAGTAATGAAAAATAAATAGAAGTAGAGGCATATGGCAACAAAAGAGAATGAAGAAGAAGGACATCAGCTATAAAAAAGAGACTGAGCAGAGGCAGTGAAAGAAGGAAGCAGACAATGGCTGTGCTTTGGACGAATGCCATTACCCCATTATCCACCCTGTACAGATGAGGAAAAAAGGCCAGTGGGATAAGGGACTTGTCCGAGGACACAACCTACTGCAGTCATGCAGCTGGACCCCACCTAGCCACAGATCCACCCAGCACTAAGGCTATGTACCTGCCATGCTGCCTCCTAGGCCTGGACAAGATCTGTTCAGGCTCCAGTGAGGCAAAGCATCTGGGAGAAGTACAAATGAGATGAGTTAAAAAGAAGGTCGAGCACAAAAGGCTCTGAACAAATCCAGTCTGAGCAATTTCAACTATCTCACAGGCAACAGGAAGCCACTGAACCTTGTCATCTGTAATCCTAGTTTTTCTTGAACAAACTGTAAAAATTCATAAAATATAAGGCCTTAGATCACAATGGAAACTCAATAATACTTGGATCCATACAACTCTGATACTTTTAAAAAATGCTTAAAATCCAATGCAGTACAGAGTACCTAATTTTTATTTTTTTTTATTTTTTTTTATTTTTTTTATCCTCATCCGAGGACATTTTTCCATTTTTTGTACAGACAGAGTGGGAGGGAGAGAGGAAGAGAGAGAAAGGGAAACATCGACGTGAAAGGGACACATCGAGTGGCTGCCACCCGCACGACCAACCAGGGCCGGGGACAAACTACAACCGAGGTACATGCCCCTAGCGGGAACCGAACCCGGGTCTCTCCGGACCGCAGGCCGACGCTCTAACCACTGAGCAAAACCGGCCAGGGCCCTAATTTTTATTTTATAAATGTTGGACCGGCCAGTGTGGGTCAGTGGTTGAGCATCCACCCACACACCAAGAGGTTGTCAGTTCGATTTCCAGTCAGGGCACATGTCCAGGTTGTAGGCCCAATCCCCAGTGGGGGGCATGCAGGAGGCAGCCAATCAATGTTCTTTCTCATGGATGTTTCTATCTCTCTCTCCCTATCCCTTCCTCTCTCTCTAAAATCAATAAAGAAAAAAAACATTTTTTATGTAAATTTCCAAGATGGACTTACAAGAAAAATCCAATATCAAAACATTAAATTTTCCAATGGCAAAGTTTAAATGACATAGGATTGATTACCCTCTCTTCGCTTAGTTCTAGAGTGAAAATATTTTAATAATACAAAAGCTATTTATTAGTATTCAATTTTTGGATGAAAGACCTGATTATAGTTAAAAATTTTATAAACACAAACCCTGTGAAATAACAAAAACTAGAAAGTAATGGAACAGTGAAGGGTAAAGGACACATCATTTCCTAACATCTTGCAAAGTATGACTGCATGTGGCCTAACGCTGTCAGAGCAAAAAACAGTAGATTAAGTTTATAAAAAGGACCTAAAAGCAAAAAATGCAGCAAATGGTTTCCTTTGCAGAGTGGGATGGGTCAAAAAGCGGTACTGGCAGATATCTTTCCTTTTTTTTTTAACTTTTTTTCTTTATTAATTTAGAGAGAGAGGAAGGGAGAGGGAGAGAGAGACAGAAACAGTGATGCGAGAGAACACTGACTGGCTACCTCCTGCATGCCCATGCCCCCCACTGGGGATTTGGCACACAACCCGGGCATGTGCTCTGTCTAACTGAGAATCCATCCAGCGACCTCTTGGTGCATAGGTCAACACTCAACCACTAAGCTACTCAGCCAGGCTATCTTTCCTTTTGACTTTTTTTTTTAATCCTCACCCAAGGACATTTTTGCATTCAACTTCAAATAGAGTGGGAGGGAGAGAGGGAGGAAGAGAGAGAAACACATCGACGTGAGAGAGACACATCGACTCGTTGCCGCACACACGACCCCAACCTGGGCCAGGGACAAACCCCAAGCAAGGTATATGCCCTTAGCAAACACCGAACCCAGGACTCTCCGGTCCACGGACCAACAGTCTAACTGCTAAGCCAAATCGGCCAGGGCTATCTTTCCTTTTTATACTGCTTGATTCTTTCTTCTTGTTGTTGTTAATCCTCACCCAAGGACATTTTTTCCACTGATGTTTAGAGAGTATGGAAGGGAGGGGGAGATGGTGAGAGAAAAGAAACATCAATGTAAGAGAGACCCATCGATTGATTGCCTCCTGCACACACTATGACTGGAGCCAGGGATCGAACCTTGATTAGGAATCGAACCCACAACCTTTCACAGGTGGGCGCTCTAACCAATGAACCACACCAGCCGAAGTTATACTACTTGATTCTTTAAGGCAGCAATTTCCAACAGGTGTGCCGCAAGAATTTTTAAGACATGCCATTCCTGGCCATTTAGTCAGGGGCAGTGACCTCTTTTCCCTTAGACTGTCAAATGAAAATTTTAAAAAATGACAACAGCTGCCCTGGTCATTTTGGCTCAGCAGTTAGAGCATCAGCCTGCAGACCAGAGTGTCCTGGGTTCGGTTCCCGCTAGGGTCATGTACCTCGGTTGCAGTTTATCCCTGGCCCCAGTTGGGGTCATGTGGGTGGCAACTACTCGATGTGTCTCTCTCACATTGTTGTTTCTCTCTCCCTCTCTCTTTCCCTCCCGCTCTATCTGAAGATAAATGCAAAAAAAAATTGTCCTCGGATAAGGATAAAAAAAGAAAAAATGACAACAGCCAACACCATAATAGCCATCCAGTGTGAACAAATCAAAATTATACCTTTTTGTAAGATCAGCAAAAAATACATTTTTTGGCATGCAAAAGAATTTTAGTAACTAGTTTTCGTGTACCATGAGATGAAAAAGGTTGAAAAGTACTCCTTTAAGGAAATGAAAGCATTGCTTCTAAAATAAATTTTTTTAGATTACATTTTACATTCAATATTAGTTTGTATTAGTCTCAAGTGAATAAAAATTGTTTTAAAAAAACTAAAGACAAGATGGCCAACCCTGAGGATCAGGTGTCAAAACAGAAGGTATGCATAGCTGCTAAATTGATCACTCGTGACCCCCCCAGGGGAATTTAATGAAGTATTCAATAGTGTCTGGCTACTACTTCATAATGACAATCTCCTTAGGGAAGGGACAGCACATGCATTTGCCCAGTATGATGTGGATCAGCTCATGCCTGTGAAGATAGAAGGATATAAAGATTGGGTCTTAATTATAGAATACAGACTGGGTAATAGCAGGTTTTCCGATCCAAGAAACAAAATGTCCTTTAAGTTTGATCACTTACAAAAAGAAGCAAGTGACAAGTGACCCCCAGCAAGAGGAAGCAGAAAGAGGTCTGAAGTCTTGGAGAGAAACCTGTGACAGAGCTTTAAGGGCTTATGTGAAAGATCATTATTCCAACAGCTTCTGTACTGTTTATGCTAAAACTACATAGATGGGCAACAGGTCATTATTGCATGTAATTGAAAGCCACCAGCTTCAGCCTAAAAACTTCTGGAATGGTCGCTGAAGATCAGAATGGAAGTTCACCATCACACTACCTACAGCCCAGGTAGTTGGAGTACTTAAGATTCACTATTATGAAGATGGCAATGTTCAATTAGTCATAAAAATGTACAGGATTCAGTAACTGTTTCGAATGAAGTCCAAACTACCAAAGAGTTTATTAAAATCATAGAGCATTCAGAAACTGAGTATCAGACAGCAGTTAGTGAAAATTATCAATGTCAGACACCATATTCAAGGCCTTGGGCGGCAGCTTCCAGCTACCCACACCAATATAAAATGGAACAAGATACTCAGCCATATGATTGGCAAAGAAATGTAGAATGCTTAAAGGCTGAATGTAGGATTCTTCAGTACATGGAAAGAAAGATTTCAATGTATGGTCATATAACAAGTGATTAATAAACAACAATATTTTGCTAGCCCTTTGAAAGTTAACGGATTTTCTAGCCTCATGGAATACTGCTGAATCTATAGCATTGTCTTGATACTCTATCCTGCAAAGCTATCATTTAGAATTGATGACCATATGAAGAGTTTCCTAGACAAGAAAAAGCTATAGGAGTTCACCACCAAACCAGTATATGAAATGTTGATGGGTCTTCTTGGAGAAGAACAAAAATATGAAAAATAAAATGGCAATAAATACTTATCTATCAACAACTGACTCTACAAATAAAATGAGCAACGAGACCAGAAACAGACTCATAGATACAGAGAACTTTTTTTTGGTTGGCAGATGTGAGGGAGGCTGGGGGGATGGGTGAAAAAGATGAAGGGATTAAGAAGTACAAATTGGTTGTTAGACTGATGAACCTCAAAGGGAAGGGGGCATGTGGGATGGGAAGAGAGAAACCAAAGAAATTGTATGCATATATGCATAACCAATGGACACAGACAATAGTGTGGGGAAGGCAGGAGGGGGTTGGAAGTGGGGAGGAGGGAGTCAAGGGGGGAAAAAAGGAGGGGCATCTGTAATACACTGAACAATAAAGACAAGTTTTTAAAAAATTAAATTAAATTAAATTTTAAAAAAAGAAATAACAGGTACCTTGTGCTTTAATACATTATGGCAGGATTGTAATTTAAGTAAATGAATCAAACAACTATGTAAATCACAAACAAAATCTAAAAATGAACCAAAGTAAAAAGGGTAACCTCAAGGAAGTATCTTTCTATTGTAACCTGTTATTAAAGGGAATACTAGTGATTTGTTCTAAGTAGGATGTAAAACTTGTTTCAAATTACTTTTTCTCAGTCCTGCCTGCCAAAAACTTGAATGTAACGGTGATACAGCAACCCTTCCCAGGTATACTGCCAGGTGTATGTGTGATCTCAGAAACACAGGTAACAATGATACGATATGACAACTGAAATGATGGATTCATTTACATTGTTTGCACTTCTATGACCAGGCCATAGGAAAGGTCAGTTTTTTAAAAAGTATTATCTTCGTACCTATTTCCATATATATGTCAAAAAGAAGGGTGTTTATGCTTCAGCTTTGTTTTCATTCAGTAATTAATACAGTTAAGTAAGAGTTTGTTTCCAAGTGACCCATTGACCTATGTAAACATTTTTATTTCAAATATATTTGTATTGTCAAAAAAAAAAAAAATCCACAAGATAATTAAAAATTCTTTCCATTTAACTTATAAAGTAAATAAATAAACGTTTTAGGAAATCCTCAGAATATGGCATATTTTAAAAGAAAAAACAAAACCATGAATTAACATTTTCATATTTATAGTATACTTTATATAAACTGCATTTTTTTTTCTGTATTGATTTTAGAGAGAGGAAAGGAGAGAGAGATGGAAACATCAATGAGAGAACATTGATTGGCTGCCTCCTGCATGCCCCCCACTGGGGATTTAGCCCACAACCTTGGCATGTGCCCTAAACAGGAATCAAACCAGCGACCCCTGGGTCCACGGGTCGAGACACACCAGCCAGGCAGATGCATTTATTTTTATAAAATCAAAATTTGGATCAACAGGTATGGTCAGTATAATACTGCCCACCCCAAAGATAACCTGCGAACATGACCTTGTGGCAAAGTGGCCCAGCAGGTGTAACTAAAGTGAAGAACCATCAATGGGGAAATCAACCTACATGACCCATTGGCCCATCCTTTGCACATGCCCTTAGAAGTGGGTCAGAGATGCACCAGGAGGACTCCACCACCACTGATGGAGGAGGAGGAAAGGCTCTGAGCCACTAAGCACAACAGGCTCTAGACACTGGGAACACCAGCAAAAAAAGTAGGGACCACTGTCCTCACTGCAAGTAACTGAAATCTGCCACAATCCAAACAAGCATAAAGAGATTCCTTCTAGCCCTGGCCGGTTTGGCTCAGTGGTTAGAGAGTCAGCCTGCGGTCCTGAGAGACCCGGGTTCGGTTCCCGCTAAGGGCACGTACCTCGGTTGCAGTTTGTCCCCGGCCCTGGTCGGTTGTGCGGGTGGCAGCCACTCGATGTGTTCCTTTCACATCGATGTTCCTCTCTCTCCCTCCCACTCTAACTGAACAAAAAATGGAAAAATGTCCTCGGGTGAGGATAAAAAAAAAAAGAGAGAGATTCCTTCTAACACATACAGAAGGAACACAGCTCTGCCCAGATCTGACTTTAGTCTGCAGAGCTGTAAGATAACAAATTATGTTATTCGAAGGCACTAAGCTTAATATAGTAGCAGAAAACAAATATAGTGGTGAATGTCCACCCACAAATTTGACTCTCAAAGATTTTTAAGTGAAAAGTTATAAAAGTATATTAAGACAAGAGATACTCGCCCTGGCTGGTTTGGAGTATTGGCCCACAGAAGAAAGAGTTAGGTTCGATTCCGGTCAAAGGCATGTACCTCCAATGCGGTTCGGTTCCCAGCCCTGGTGGGGGTCGTTTGGGAGACAGCTAATCAATGTGTCTCTTTCATATGGATGTTTCTCTTTCTCCCCCTCCCCCACTCTATCTGAAGATAAATGGAAAAATGTCCTTGGGTGAGGATTAAAATAAGTGAACTCTTAACAAACTTATCTCATTTGAGCCTCATAAAAACCAGATGGCAGTGTTAGTTCCATTCAAAAATAGTAAAGACAGGAGATACTCACATTCTAAGTTTTCAATATAAAGGTTTTCAAATTCTCTTTCTATTTGACCAAACAGTTCCAAAAGTGTACTGCGAACTGAGGACGGCAGTTTAGAATCCTGTAGAAAAGGAAGATTTTGTTTAAAAAGCATGAATGAATGAGAAACTCTGATACCAAGTACCAACACATCTTTTTCCAAAGTGAATTATCTTTTATCTTAAGCTCATTTTATATCTTTAGATGTTTTATTTCTTATACATAAAATGCTTAAAGACCTTTAAGTTTCAAATTTCTATAGATAAGACTAAAATCAAATTGTACAAATGGTTACCAAGGATAATATGGGATTAACGAATAAGCACTTCTTCAAAACAACATAATTTTTCTTTATTCAAGGTAGGAAATAGACTACCTTATTTTAAAACTTCCAAATTTGTAGAGAAGGCATGCAGCTCTCATAAATAAAATTATATTATGCCCTGGTCAGTTTGGCTCAGTTGGTTTGAGCTTTATCCCATACACCGAAAGATCTGGGTTCAATTTTCAGTCAGGGCACATATAAGAGGCAATCGATCATTGTTTCTCTCACATCACTGTTTCTCTCTCTCTCTCAAAAATCAATGAACATATCCTCACCTGAGCATTTTTAAATTACATTATAATTAGACTTTAAATTCTATCATATAGTATTATAAATTATTTTTAATAAGTTCTATACTCCTAGAAAATGTTCCTTATAGAATCCTCATGTTCACTGTTCTTCAAGGAAAAGATTTCCTATAACTGTAAGTAATACCTAAAAGATTATCATGAAGAGAGAAAAAAGAAAAAGTTTACCTGTAAAAGCAAAATGTCTATCAATTAAAAGAAAACATTACTGCCCTGGCTGGCTTGGCTTAGCGGTTAGAGCATCAGCCTGCGGTGCAGAGAGACCCGGGTTCAGTTCCCGCTATGGGCCTGTACCTCGGTTGCAGTTTGTCCCCAAACCTGGTTGGGTCGTGCGGGAGGCAGCCACTCGATGTGTCCCTTTCACATCGATGTTTCTCTCTCTCTCTCTCTCTCTCTCTCTCTCTCTCTCTCTCTCCCTCCCTCCCTCCCTCCCTCCCTCCCTCCCTCCCTCCCTGGCTCCATCCCTCCCTCCTAATCCATCTGAACAAAAGATGGAAAAGTGTTCTCGGATGAAGATAAAAAAAAAGAAAAGAAAACATTACCATGTAAGTTCCCAGTTAGCTGCTGGTGTCTATGTGCCTCAGCATGGGCTCTGCACACCTCCAGTCCTCTCTAAACCTCATGGGAAAGTCAGTGGGAAGAAGCACCATCTCAGCTAAATTTTTAGGTATGGTCAAATGAGTAAGCAGTGCCCTAGGCATCAACTGAGCTCACAAGCATTTTCCTTTCAGGCATTGCTAATAACAGGGAGACTGACATGACACAATCTACATTCTACTCTAATCTCCTAAGGATATGGCCTACATATTATAGTATTTTCTGTGTGACCTACTCCCAGAACTTAAGACTATTTTCAAACAAAATTCTTTTTTTTTTAATGTTTTTTATTGATTTTTAGAGAGAGAGAGGAAGGGACAGAGGGAAAGAGATAGAAATATCAATGAGAGAGAACATCGACTGGCTGCCTCCTGGATGCTCCCCACTGGGAATTTGGCCCACAACCTGGGCACGTGCCCTGACCGGGAATTGAACCAGCAACTTCTTGGTGCATGGGTGGACATTCAACCACTAAGCCATACCAGTCAGGCTGAAACAAAACTCTTAATAAATATTTCTAAAATAAGGTTTTAATACTTAACTACTATTAGTGTAATTTTCTAAGTGACTTTTCAAATTTATATGCAGCACAAACTTTTTTTTTTTATCCTCACCGGAGGACATTTTTCCATTTTTTTGTTCAGACAGAGAGGGAGGGAGAGAGAGGAAGAGAGAGAGAGAGAGAGAAACATCGATATGAAGGGACACATCGAGTGGTTGCCACCCACACGACCAACCAGGGCCGGGGACAAACTGCAACCGAGGTACGTGCCCTTAGCGGGAACCGAACCCGGGTCTCTCTGTACCGCAGGCCGACGCTCTAACCGCCGAGCCAAACTGGTCAGGGCAGCACAAACTTTCTGATGCTTAATAAGTCACAAATAAAAAGACATAACATTTATCAAATTCCTTCAGATTAATTTCTTAGGAAGACAAGAATTTTAGGTCAAATGATCTCTAATGACATAAGTGTTTTAGCAGTATGTTTTAAATTAATCACAGAATGCTCAAGTAATTGTAGAAGTTACTTGAAAATAAATGTGAAGCTACTTGTTTACAAACTGAATCTGGTAGAATTGGTTCATGCAGCCTCTCTCAATACCCCTTTAAAATACCAATTAAAAAAAAAAACATGAAAAGCCCTGGCCAGTTTGGCTCAGCAGTTAGAGCACTGGCCTGAGGATCAAAGGGTCACAGGTTTGTTTCTGGTCCAGGGCACGTACCTAGGTTGTGGCTCATCCCTAGCCTTGGTCAGGGTCGGGCAGGAGGCAACCAGTTAATGTGTTACTATCACATCCATGTTTCTCTCTCTCTTTCTCTTTCTCTCCCCTTTCCTCCTCCTCCCTCCCACCCTACCTGAAATAAATAGAAAAAAATCCTCAAGTGAGTGTTAAAAAAATAAATAAAAAACATTAAAAAAGCACTGACCAGTTTGGCTCAGTAGCCCACAAAACCAAAGGTCTCGAGTTCAATTACAGTCAAGAGCACATACCTGATTTACAGGTTCAAGCCCTGGTCCTAGTCAGGATCATGCAGTAGGCAACCAATCGATATGTCTCTCTCACATTGATGTTTCTCTCTCTTTCTCCCCCTCCCTCTCTCGCTCACTTCCTCCCTTCCACTCAATCTAAAAAAATAAATACAAACTTAAAGTAGCCCAGCTGGTGTGGCTCACTGGTTGAACATCAACCCATGCACTAAGAGGTCACTGGTTCAATTACCGGTCGGGGCACATGCCCAGGTTGTGGGCCAGATCCCCAGTGGGGGGCATGCAGGAGGCAGCCAATCGATGTTCTCTCTCATCGATGTTCCCATCTCTCCCTCTCCCTTCTTCTCTCTCTAAAAAATCAATAAAGAAAAAAAAAAAAAACTTAAAGTAACAATGAAAAATAAACTAAACTAAACCATCACAAGTAATGTTGAACACACTGTCTGCCCTACCTTGTGGCCTTTGCATAGTCTCTTCCCTCTCTGTGTGCCATGTTCTTCCTGAACCCCTCATTCAGTTAGCCCTCCTCATAAGTGTCACTCGTTGGAAGTTTTTCTGACTGCCAAGGCCCAACCTCCTCCTATGTTTATCAATTCCAACTGACCTACACCCACAGTATTTAAAATCTTTACTCAGCCACTGAAACATTACATTTACTTAAATAGTAAATGCCTCTTACTATAAAATGTAATTGTAATGGGAGACAAAACTAAGATGTCAGCATTAAAATCATTTGATAAAATAAAGACAATCAAGAAACAACATGTGGTGAAATGAGAACTTTTCCACTAAAGGGCAAGTAGGACCCAGTGAGCACTCCTGACAGAGCTCCTCCAGACCTTTCCTAACAGTTCTTCTAGCGCCATTTGACTTCACAGACCCTGAATTGAGTTTAACTTCTAGTCTCACTTGAGAAAATTCATGACAGAAAAGCTACTACGACTGAGTAAACTTGGAAAGGGATTTGCATTTTACCACAGCAGCATGTACCCAGACACAGACCCCCTCAGTGCTCCGTGCACACAGATTAAGTAGCCCCGTTAAGCAGCCCTGAGCTAAGCACTGCTTCCTAAACTACTTCCAACTCATGAATCTAGGAAGTAACTTACTATAGCTCCTTCACACTAATCTTCAAAACTGATACCCCTCCCCAGCAACTCAAAGAACATGCTGTAACCTCCTCTAAAAAGTGCAGATCTAATATTCAACTCATACCCACTGGACATCAACCACTCTCAGGCCCCTTTGCTTACATCCACCATGCCAACTGTTTGCGTCTCCTACCATTGCTACCATCCTCCCATTGCTAAACCAGGCAAAGCACCTCACACCAGCCATCCAGGACATTGGACTCATCGACAAGTAGGCACCATCCAAGGAACACTGGAGACACAATGATGAGGGCCAAGGAACAGTGCTACGCTATGTGGTTCGGAGGACTCAGAATGGCCTTTATAAATAAATGGTTACCCTGAGATGCAATTACCCACTTCTGCTACACCACAATGGAGGGTAGGCACTCAGAAGGCCAAGAGAAAACATATGTACCTCATATGGAGGGTCATGCTTGGAGATGCTAGCAAAGGTTGTAGAATTTTTCACTGCTAGAAATATACATAAATCTAACCACTGAAAAAACAAATCTTAGACCTGGCAGATGTGGCTGGTTGGAGCGTCATCCTGTATACTACAAGGTCGTGGATTCAATCCCTAGTCAGGGTATGTACAGAGGCAACCAATCAATGTTTCTCTCTCCCTCCCTCAGGTGAGAATTAAAAAACAAAACAAAACATATCTTATACTATTTACCTGCACTGTCCAACATGGTAGCCAGTGGCCACATTTATTTATTTATTTTTAAAGAAAGGCAGACTGCCACATGCAGTGCCTCATTTGCATATGTCATATACCCTAGACTGGAGACCGGTCCTCTCTTATGGGGAAAGGTCCTCCTCTACAACTGAGCACAAGTGCACAGCTTCAGGAGGAATGCACAAGGATAGCGAGGGAAGAGGGGGACACCAGCCTAGCCAGCCAGATCAGCCAAATCAACCCTGGTAATCAATGGGGTAACAGATGTCGCAGCCAGAACATCCTTACATCCCACATTTGACTATTTACATGTAAGTTAATTAATATTAACATATTTTTAATTCCTCAGTCACATGAGACACATGAGGCTTGTGGCTCCACATCTGATAGGACAGATCTAAAATATTCCATCACAGAAGGTACACTACATAGTTCTGTTTCAAACATTGACTTTCTTAAGAGTTATGAGCTGTGTTCTCCCAAACTTATATGTGGAAGTCCTGACCCCCAGCATCTCAGAATATGACTATATTTGCAGACACAATGATTAAGGTAAAATGGGGTCACTGGAGTGGCCCTAATTCAATCTGACTGGTGCCCTTATCAGAAGAGATCTAGACAGATGGACAACCAAATATGTAAGACAAGAAGGAAACAACCATCTATAAGCCAAGAGAGGCCTCAGGAGAAATCAGCCCCACCCTCACATCTTGATCTCCAACTTTCTGCCTCCAGGACGGTGAGAGAATAAAGTTCTATTAAATTTCCTTAGTTTGTGTGGTACTTTGTTACGGCCACCCAAGCTCTCTAACACACTAAGAGTATCAAAGCCATTCTGGAAGCTCCTTAAAAGTCTAAAGTTTTATTTTCAATATGAAGTTAAAATGTATATTCTTTTTTATTCTTTTAATTTTTTTGTTCTTTATTAATTTTAGAGAGAGAGGAAGGCAGAGGAAGAGAGAGATAGAAACATCAATGAGAGAGAACATCGACTGGCCACCTCCTGCATGCCCTCCACTGGGGATTGGGCCCACAACCTGGGCATGTGCCCTGACCGGGAATTGAACTGGTGACTTCTTAGTGCATGGGTCAACACTCAACCACTGAGCCACACCCGCCGGGTAAAATGTAATTTCTTTTAGAAAGCAGAACCAGGTATTTGTTCACTTATTCATCCATTCAATACACATTAATAGGGTTCTAACTGAATATTTACTACATGCCAGCAACTGAACCAGGTTCTGAGTGCTCACTGCTGCCCTCCTAGAAGCCACCTCCTAGAGGCCCAGACCTCAAAGTACCCCACACAGTTCTAACAAGACCCAACAATCCAATGAGCCCATTTCTCAGATTTCAGCCTTATTTCCCTGTAATGTAATGGCCAATGAATTAGTTGTAATTGTGAAGTAACGGTCATAAAACTACATGTATTATATATATGCTAATATAAATATGTATTATAGTTATTTTTTAGTATCAAATATACTTTTATTTAGGTTTCATAATATTCTTTAAAAACTAACATATTTTTTGCCCTGGCCAGTTTGGCTCAGCAGTTAAGAGCGCCGGCCTGCAGACCAAGGAGTCGCGGGTTCGATTCCAGCCAAGGTTACAGGATTCAGTTGCGGTTTGTCCCCGGCCCTGGTCGGGGTCAGCAGGAGGCAACCATTCGATGTGTCCCTCTCACATCGATGTCTCTCTCTCTCTCTCTTCCCTCACCTTCTCTGTCTAAAGATATCTAAAAAAATATCATCAGGAGAGAATTTTTTTAAATTATATATTATATACATATATATTAAAAACTAACATATTTTCATAATAAAGGAACTAGAAAAATTATAAGAAAGCTTACCTGAAAGTTAAGTTAAAATTATAAGAAAACTTATTATCAATAAAATATTAGTTCACCTAATCAAAAGGAGTATCAAATAAATAGCAGATGGCACTTTCACTACAGCAAACTCAGGATAAAGTCAAAAAAACTTACTGAAAGATCTGATTCCAGAAACTCTCCAGAGCACAGAAAGATCACTGGAATGATACCTGATTCTCTTTTTCTTGAGACTATTAGACAACCAAAACTCCACTGTAGAATAGCACAAAGAATACAAACTGATCCGAACTGTCACACTCACTTTTTTTTATTACTATATATTGTAAAAATATTAACCTGGGAATTGAATCCTGTTACTGTGTAGGCTGCTGTATTTGACCGTTTTATTTGGGGGAGGAGGAGATGGGTTTGGTTTGTTTTGTTTTTGGTAACCCATACTTTTTCTCTACTTTGGAGACCTGTATATAGTTGGCTATTTCTGGAACATTACAAACACACTCAGCACTAACTTACTTGTCCCTCTAGCATGTCTCTTGGCAGACCCGTCCTCTCCTGCTCCGAGCTGTTGGTTCTTCGTATAGAAAGGCTATGAGATTTGCGTTTCTGTTTTGCTTGGCGAGCAGTTGAACAACTCCCGCTTTCTGTGGGCATTACTTCTACAAGGTGATATCCTGGTCACTCCTGCAGTAAGCTAGAAAAAAGCAGGAAAAACAAGTACTTTATTTCTGATTACAGAAAATTAAAATGAAGGAAATATAATGGACAAGACAATGACTACTTTTTTTTAATCCTCACCTGAGAATATTTTTCTATTTATCTTCACATAGAGTGGGAAGGAGGGAGGGAGGGAGGGAGAGAGATGGAGAAACATCAATGTGAGAAACACGTCAACTGGCTGTCTTCCGCATGGCCCCAACCAGGGCAGGGGATGAACTGCAATCGAGGCACATGCCCTTGACCGGAATCAAACCTGCAACCTATTGGTCCACCAGCTGATGCTCTTAATGCTGAGCCAGGGCGACAATGACCACTTCTTTTTTAATTCTTGCCTGAGGATATTTTTATATTTATCTTCAGACAGAGTGGGAGGGGGGAAAGGGGAGGAGGGAGAGAGAGGGAGAGAGAAACATCGATGTGAGAGAGACACATCGACTGGTTGCCACCCGCACAACCCCAACGGGGGCCAGGAACGATCCGCAACCGAGGTACGTGCCCTTGGCTAGAATCGAACCTGGGTCTCTTTGGTCCATGGGCCAATGCTCAAACCGCTGAGCCAAACAGGCCAAGGCAACAATGACTACTTTTAATTCCAAACTTCCTTCCTATGGTTAACATTTACTATGTAATTTAGAAAAAGACAAATTAACATGTTTTAAGGTAGAGACCAGAGCCTTTGTTAAGAGGTAATTTTTTTATCAAATTTCATTAACATTTTTTATTTTTATTAATTTGTTTTGTTACAGATGTTTCTCATTTTTCTTCCACCATTAACATTTTTTTTAATTAAATAGTTTAAAATACAAAAAGCTCTCCCTTAATCGACTTTCCCCAGACTCAACCTACTCCCCAGGGGAACCAATTCCAAATGAATGTTCTAGACTATAGATTCTACAGCAGCAATTTTCAACCGATGTGTTGAAAAAATTTTAAAACACACAATACCAGACTATTTAGTAAGGGGTACTGACCTCTTTTCCCTTAAATCAGTGGTTCTCAACCTTCCTAATGCCGTGACCCTTTAATACAGTTCCTCATGTTGTGGTGACTCCCAACCATAAAATTACTTTTGTTGCTACTTCATAACTGTAATTTTGCTACTGTTATGAATCACCATCGAAAATACGTGTTTTCCGCCCTGGCCAGTTTGGCTCAGCGGTTAAAGCGTCGGCCTGCGGTCCGGAGAGACCCGGGTTCGGTTCCCGCTAAGGGCACGTACCTCGGTTGCAGTTTGTCCCCGGCCCTGGTTGGTCGTGCGGGTGGCAGCCACTCGATGTGTCCCTTTCACATCGATGTTTCTCTCTCTCTCTCTGTTCCTCTCTCTCCCTCCCACTCTATCTGTACAAAAAATGGAAAAATATCCTCGGGTGAGGATAAAAAAAAAAAAAAAAAAAAAGAAAATACGTGTTTTCCAATGATCTTAGGCAACCCCTGTGAGAGGGTCGTTTGACCCACAAAGGGGTCGCGACCCATAGGTTGAGAACCACTACCTTAGATTGTCAAATTTTAAAAATGACAATAGCTGCCCTGGCCAGGTTGGCTCAGCTGTTAAAGAGTTGGCCCACGGACCAATGAGTGATGGTTCGACTCCAGTCAGGGGCACATACCTCGATTGCGGTTTGTCTCCAGCCTTGGTCGGGGTTGTGTGGGAAGCAACCAGTCAATGTGTCTCTCTCTCCCTCCCTCCCACTCTATCTGAAGATGAATAAATTAAAAAAATCCTCGCCCTGGCCAGTTTGGCTCAGCGGTTAGAGCGTCGGCCTGCGGTCCGGAGAGACCCAGGTTCGGTTCCCGCTAAGGGCACGTACTTCGGTTGCAGTTTGTCCCCGGCCCTGGTTGGTCATGCGGGTGGCAGCCACTCGATGTGTCCCTTCACGTCAATGTTTCTCACTCTCTCTCCCTCCCACTCTATCTGTACAAAAAATGGAAAAATATCCTTGGGCGAGGATAAAAAAAAAAAAAAAATCCTCGCCCTGGCCAGTTTGGCTCAGTGGTTGGAGCGTCGGCCTGCGGTACAGAGAGACCCGGGTTCTGTTCCCGCTAAGGGCACGTACCTCGTACCTCGGTTGCAGTTTGTCCCCGGCCCTGGTTGGTCATGCGGGTGGCAGCCACTCAATGTGTCCCTTTCATGTCGATGTTTCTCTCTCTCTCTCTTCCTCTCTCTCCCTCCCGCTCTAGCTGAAAAAAAAATGGAAAAATGTCCTCGGGTGAGGATAAAAAAAAATAAAATAAAAAATCCTTGGGTGAGGATTAAAAAAATGACAATAGCCAACACAACAATAGCCATCTACTGTGAATGAATCAAAATTATACCTATATTTTTGTCAGATTAGCAAAAAGTATATTTTTTGGTGTGCCACAGAATTATAGTAATTAGTTTATGTGTGCCATGAGATGAAAAGGTTGAAAATCGGTTCTAGATTAATACAATGCATGCCTCATGTGTAACTGCAAATTTTCTAGTGGCCATGTAAAAAACAGTAAAAATAGCCCTGGCCTGTGTGGGTCAGTTGGTTGAGCATCATCCCATGCCCCGAAGGGTTGCCAGTTCCATTCCCGGTCAGGGCACATACCCAGGTTGTGGGTTCAATCCCCCGTTGGAGTGCATACAGACATAGCTGATTGACGTTTCTCTCTCACACTGATGTTTCTCTGTTTCTCTCCCTCTCCCTCCTTCACTTACCCTTTCTCTAAAATCAATAAAAACATAATTTAACTTAAAAAAAAAGTAAAAACAGGTGAAATTACTTTCAATGATTTATTTAACCCAATATGTCTAAAATAATATCATTTTCACCAATGCAAAAAATAACAATGGGATATTTCAATTTATATGCTTCAAACTTCAGTGTATATTTCATATTCACAGCTCGCCTCTACTGGAACTAGCCATGTTCCAAGTACTTGCACATAGTCAGGGGTGCCACGAGACAGCACAGATTTTCATTTACCCATTTTCAATATTATCTACACATTTCATGCTACTATCAATCTTTCTTCCCAATATAACCCTATCACTGTTAATTAATATATTTTAAATAACATATGTACACATGACATTTTCAACTGCAGATTCACATTTTGGGCAATTTTTGCTCTTACTGATCCTTTCTTCTCCCAGTTATGTCTATGTTAGTTCATAATGTTAAGTAATACACTTATGCATCTTCCTTCTTCAGCTACTGAGAGTATCTTTTGATCCTCTCCATTCCCTACTTCACTGTAAGAAAGACTACAAGTATCCCACCTTTTCTTGGGCTCTCCCCAACAGCCACCCATCTTTCAACTTTTGTTCTATCATTTGAGATTATACAAATGTGAGCACAGAGTATGTGCCCCTTTGAGATTTTGAGCTTAATGCCCTTGAGACCCACCCAAATTGTTGCATGCACCAATAATTACGTCCTTCTGATGGCTGGGTAGTATTCCACAGTATGGATGTACTACTATGTTAAATACATTCTGTGCTGGGGCACAGGAAAACTGCATATTTAGTTTTAAAAACATTACTGAGCCCTGGCAGATTGGTATGGCTCAGTTTACTGGGCTTCCTCCCATGAACATAAAGGTTGCCGGTTCGATTCCCAGTCAGGGTATATGCCCAGGTTTCAAGCTCAAGCCCTGGTAAGGAGCATGAAGGAGGCAGCCAATCGATGTTTCTCTCTCTCTCCCTTCCCTTCTAAACCATTAAAAAAAATTTTTGAGATGTAATTTGGATACAATTTAAGTCACTCCCACAGCCAACTCTAGGCAACCACTAAACTACCTTCTCTACATTTAAATTTTCCCATACTGTTTATTTCATAGAAATAGTCATACAATTTAGATCCTATTATGACTGGCTTTTTTCACTTGTCATGTTTTCAAAGCTCATCTATGTCACAGCATGTATTCGCAATTCCTCCTTTTTCCTGCCAAATATACCACATTTTACTTACCCATAGATCAGCTGATGGACAGTTGGTTATTTCCATTTTTAGGTTATTACGAATAATGCCACTATGAACATTAGTATGCAAGTTTTTGTGGGCATTTATGTTTTCATTTCTCTTGCATACATACCTAGGAATGGAACTGCTGGATCATAACAAAATGCTTAACCATGTTTTGTTTTTTAATAAACCATCAAATTGCCCTGGCTGGTGTGGCTGTTAGTTGGGCATCATCCAGGGCATCAAAGGTTGCCAGTTCAATTCCCAGCCAGGGCACATGCACGGTTTCGGGCTTGATCCCTGGTGGGGGGCATGCAGGAGGCAGCGGATTAACAATTACGCTCTCTCACTGATATTCCTCTCTCTCCCTCTCCCTTCCTCTGTCTCTAAAGATCAATGAAAATATTTCAGATTGAAAAAAAACACCAAATCATTTTCCAAAGTGGAAAATATTCCCATCAGCAATGTAGGAGAGATCTTGTCTTCCATATCCTCATCAGCATTTGGTTATCTATTTTTAATTTTAGCTGTTCTGATAAATGTGGTCTTGTCATGGTCTTAATTTGCATTTCCCTAGTGGCTAGTAATATTGAATATCTTTTCATGTGCTTATTTAATATGTTTTTATTGATTTTAGAAAGACAGGGGGAGGGAGGGAAGAGAGAAAGAGAAAGAGAAACATGGATATGTAAGAAAGACATCAATTGGCTGCCTCCTGCACGACCCTAACTGGGGCTGGAAATCGAACCTGCAACCCAGATACATGCCCTTGACCAGGAATTGAACCTGAGACCCTTCAGTTCGCAGGCAGACACTCAAACAACTGAGTCGAATTGGCCAGGGCCTTTTTTTTTTATTAAACACCTTAACCATTGCTTTTTAATTCTCACCTGAGAACATGCTTTTTTTAATTGATTTTAGAGAGAGGAGAGGGGGAGAAACATCAATGTGAAAGAGAAACATCAACTAGTTGCTTCCTGTATGCACCCAACCAGAGACCAAAACCAGAAACCTGGGTATGTGCCCTGACCAGGAATCAAAACTGAGACCTTTCAGTATACAGGACAATGCTCCAACCAGCTGAGCCACACCAGCCAAGGCTTGCCCATTTTTCTAATTTGGATCTTTACTGTTAAGATTTTAGAATTGTTTATTTATTCTTCATGAGTTATATGTCAAATACATGGATTGCAAATAGTTTCTCCCAGTCTGTAACTTGTCTTTTCATCCTAACATGGTTTTTCAAAGCAAATCTTTCTAATTTGATGAAATCCAACTGATCAATTATTTTTCTATAAATTATACTTTGAGTCATGTCTAAATACTTTTAATCAACCCTAACTCCCCAAAATTGTCTTGTTTTCTTAAAATTTTATTTAAATTTGTATTTAAATGTATGAGCTATTTGGGGGTGATTTTTATAAGATTTGAAGTTTTGATAAAGGTTTTTCTTTTTTCCTTTCTTGTTTTGGGGCTTCTTTTTTTTTTTGCTTGCAGATATTATCCAATTATTCCAGCACTTTAAGTTGAGAGCTACCCATCCCACACTGAACTGAGAACGTTTGGCATATTGGTCAAAAATCAATTGGCTATAGTTAATGTGGAATTACTTTGTGATTCTCTATTTTGTTCCACTGATGTTATCTATCCCCCTGCCAATACCAGTCTTGATTACTGTGCTGTCTTGAAATTAGTGATTCCTAAGTTGTCATAGCTACTCTAGTTCCTTTGCTTTTCCATATAAATTTAGAATACTCTTTCCCGTATCTACAAAAACCTGATGGAATTTTGTTAAGAATGGTGTCTAATCTGTTCATCAACTTGGAGGGAATTGACACTTTACTATGTTGAGCTTTCTAATCTATAACAGTGTATCTGTTTATTTAGATCATCTTTGATTTCTATCCTGTTTTGTAGTTGTCCACATAAAAGTCTTCCATGTCTTCTCAAATTTACACTGAAATTTATATTTTAGCAATTTTAAATATATTTTTATTTCCGTTTCCAAGTGTTAATTGCTATTATATAAAAACAGTGACTTTTATGTATTGAGCTTATATTCTACAGTCCTGTTGAACTCATTAGTTCTGGAGATTTTTTTATAGGTTCTTTGGCATTTTCTATGTAGTAGTCTAAAAACAGTTTTATTTCTTCCTTTCTGATCTGTATGCCTTCAGTATTTCCTTTTATCTTACTGATCTGACTAGAAATTCCAGTACTAGGTTGAATTAAAATAGTACAACAAATATCCTTGCATTGTTCTCAGGGTAAAAATATTCAATCTTTCACCATTAAGTATGATGCTAGCTGTAGGTTATTTTATAAATATTGTTTATGAAGTTGAGAAAGTTCCCCTCTACCGTTTGTTTTCTGAGCATTTCTAGAATAAGTGTTGAATTTTATCATGTTTTTTACTGCATCACTTAATATGATCGTGTGGTCTTTCCTTTTTAGCCTAACAAGCCAGTTACACTGATATATAACATAACATATGTAATATCATTTTATCCACTGAATAAACCTCATTTAATCAAGATGCACAAAATTCGTTGCTTGTTCTCTCATTTTGTTCTATTTTTTCCTACCTTCTGTGGGTCACCTGAACATTTTAATTTCATTTTGCTATATAGTTAGAGTACATCTCGTTATAAATTTTTCTAATGGTTGTTCTAGGTATTACATTATTATATTTTCACAATGTACCAGTTGACTCATTATCAACATTTTACCAGTTCATGGTAAAGTGTAGAAACCTTACCTTCCTCTATGTCCTTCGCCTCCAACCCCCATTTCTAACATAAGCATCTCAAGTATTTCTTCTACATACAAAGAACACCAATCAGACAGTTAGGATTCAACCTTCCAAGGGATGTCTACTGAATTTACCAGTATGTTTGTTCTTTTCATTGTTAGTTCTTCCTTCCTGGTGTTCCTACATCCCTTAGGTCATTTTTTTATTTAAAGAATTTCCTCTACCTATTATTTTAGAGTAGGCCTGCTGGGAACAAATCATGTGAAGGATGTTTTCCCTCAGGATGTATTATTCTGAGTTAGACAGTTCTTTTCCTTCAACTCTTGAAAAAGGTGCCACTTCCTTCTGCCATCCAGTTTCTGATGAGAAACCACCGTAATTCAAATTGTTTTTCTACTATAGGTAAAGTGACATTCTCTCACTGCTTTTTGGCATTAGTTTTCAAAAGTTTAAGTATCATGTGTCTTTTATCCTGTCTGGGTTTCGCTAAGCTTCTTGAAACCATACATTTATGGTTTGCCAAATTAAGGAAATATTCAGCCCGTATTTCTTCAAATACAGTTTGAGCCCCACTGTCTTTCTCCTCTTTCTGGGATTCTGATGACAAGAATGATAGGTCTTTTGTTAAAGCCCCACAGGTCCCTGAGCTTCTGTTTATTTTTTCCAGTTTCTCTGTTGTTCAGATGGATCATTTCTATTGTTTGTCTTCAAGTACACTGATTCTTTCCTCTGCCCTCTCCATTCTGTTATTGAGCCATCTACTGGTTTATTTCATTTACTGTATTCTTCAGTTCTAAAATTTCCATTTGTTTCTTCTTTATAGCCAATATTTTCTTCCTGACATTTTCTATTTTTCATTTGTTTCAAGTGTTAGTAATTAATCATTAAAATATTTGTACAACGGCTGCTTTAATATCCCTGTCAAATAATTCTAACATCTGCTATCTGTGTTGGTATCAACTGACTTTTCATTTTCAAGTTAAGATTTTCCTGGTTCTTCATGTGAAGCCTCGACATTTTGGGTATTATGTTATCAGACCTTGGATCTGACTTAAGTCTTCTATTATACCAGGCCTCCACTGACACTGCACCAGCAGGCAAAGATGGGCACTACCTTATTTCTTCCAGGTGGATATGGAAGATGGAAAGAAGTCTGGGCTCCCCACTCAGCCTCCATTGAACCCTAGGTCAGGTAAGAGTTCAGCCTCTCCTTTGGCCTCTACTCATACCACCCTGGCTGGACCAGGGGTTCCTCATTACTGCACCTACCTATACAGCCTCATTACCACTGAGTGTGATGCAATTCCTGACTCTCTTTACTAGGTTTTCTCTGACATCACCCCAGCAAGAAGAGGGATAGACATATTTTGTTACCACCCTGCAGAGATGAGACTCCCAGCCCCTCACCCAGCCTTCTCTGATACCACCCAGCAGAGTGTCACCTTAATACAGTTGTTGAGGGTAAAAGTCTAGTTTCCCCATCAGGACTTTGACAGCGAGAGGGATGGTGGGGGCTGCAGCTTTCTTAAAGTGTCCTGTCTGGTGGGTTCTCCCTTTCCTGGTCTTTTGGCTAGAGAGCAGACTTCTCAGGGCTTTTTGTCTGAGCAGTTCGGTGTTGCTGGGTTGCTGGCTTCTCCAGTCTCAGTCTGGGAAACATAGGCAAAAAAAACCCAGGGATCTCAGCTCTACGTCATTTTTCAGGTCCTAATATACCCAGACTACTTTCTTCTCTGCACCTTTCGGTCTTATATTTGTTTCCTATATAATGTCCAGTGTTGTTAGCTATACCTGGGGGGAGGAACAGGAAAAGTACATCTGCTCCATCCTCCATAAGTACAAAGCCAGATCACCTTTTATGATGCACACTGTTGTGTGTAGGCCTTATAAAGTGGCAACAAGAAAGTCTCATTTTTCAACACAGGAAGACATTCAAATTGGTCAATTCTACGTGTTTAGGCTTAAAATTTTGAAATTCATTAATTTATCAAAATTTATTTTCTGTAGCATTGTGTAGACAAAATGTAACTCAAATCTAAAAATAAGATACTTAAAAACAGAAGATACTTATAATTTTTAATCTCTAAAATTCTGTTTTTTTAAATTTTCCATTTCTCTAGACTTTTTGGATATTCCATGTGTCAAAGCAAGTCACAAGGCCAACCCAGATTCAAATGAAGGGCAAACAGACTTAATCTCTGGATGGGAGGAGAATGAGAAAGAATTTGTAGCAATGTTTAATCCATCACACCTTACTTTACTTGCAGATTTTGGCTCTCCACTGAATAACATTCTGCTTCCCTAAAAAATACCAGTCAAGGATGAAATGGACAGTTTCTTTTTTTCTCACACCTTCATTGGGGTCTTTTATTTTGGAGAGGGTGGGGTGGACATTTTAGAGTAGAAGCTGCACTTGGCAATAAGCTTGTTCATCTGTGAGATCCCCCTTCCTCTACTCTATGGACTAATGTTTATAACAGGACACAACAAAATGGGGGGATGGTCCTGACACCAAAGAAAAGAACCCCCCTCCCAAAGACATTCTAATAATGCAAACAGCACATTTATACAGATTTATCTCTACCCACCTTTCCTGATCTGTATTTTATATAAATATGGTTCACAGCTGCTGAGAGACCACCAGGCATGCCAAGTTGGAGGCCTTTTGTAGGAGTCAGTGTGGGCATGGTGTTTCCATGCCTGGAGCTGGCGACGGGGCCTCCCCCCATCCCTTCACAATCAACTTTGTATTCTGTATTTTTAAAAATAAAATGAGCACGAGCACAAACCTCAAAAAAATATATACCAGTCAAGCCCTGGCCCAGTGGTTCAGTGGTTAAGAGCATGGGCCAGTGCACCAAAGGGTCACGGGTTCGATTTCCAGCCAAGGGCACGTACCTGTGTTGCAGGTCTGATACCCGGCCCTGGTCAGGGCACATAAGGGAGGCAATCAATAGATGTGTCTGTGTCTGTAGCTCTGTATGCACGCACGCATGCATGCACCTCCCCATTCCTCCCTCCCTTCCACTCTCTCTTAAAAGAGAAAAAAAATCAGTGGAAAAAATATCCTCAGGTGAGGATTAACAACAAAAAATCAGTAAATGTGTTATCCATGTAATTAGCTAGTTATTAATAAAGGATCTATTATTGGTGGAACTGGAGTTCTTGAGGTGAGGCAAGGAAAATAATTTCCTGAGGTCTCCACAAGAGGATGGGGTTTCACGGAAAGCTTTACTGATGATATAAAATTAAGGGAGTGCCCATCCAAGGTCCTATCTCTGTCCATCCCATCATGGAAAAAGTCCAATCTCGTCTTCAGCAAGGCCAGAATAAAGGCCACTGCTCAGAATTCCTACTCCATATTACAGTCCAGTCCAGTCCAGTCCAGTCCAGCATCTGACAGCTTAGCTTGTGTTCCTGGCAGCAGTCCATCGTGTGTGGGGTCCACAAAGCTATGGGCCAAGCTTCTGCTTAAGGTAAAATGGCTATGGAGAGAGAACAGGTGAGTGTGGGTCACAAACAAGAGGGAACAAGAATAAGAGCCAGGGAAGAGGGAACTCTTTGGGGATTTTAACTTTCCGAGATTTCGCACACTTCTGGTGGGGTCCGTTCCAGCCAATCCATTGTTCCCCAGACTAGGGTAACAGGCTAGCATGCATCTTCCCTAGGTTACCCCGACTTCACTGCACATGCACCCATCTCCCCCTGCTTCTCCCAACAATACAGTACCAGATGGGGGAAGGAAGGGGTGTTAATCCCTTGAAGGGACAATTCTGTGATTCTCTGGGGTGTGAAACGGTAGATTCCTGGTGGAGAAAACAGGCCTCTGCTTCCCAGCTGAATATGCTCAACAATGTCTGACTCTCCCTTTGCTCTCTTCCTTTATTAATATGAATAACAAGCTAGCCCTGGTCGGTTTGGCTCAGTGGTAGAGCATCGGCCCGCGGACCAGTGAGTCCCGGGTTCAATTCCAGCCAAGGGCACGTACCTCGGTTGCAGTTCGTCCCCGGCCCTAGTCAGAGTCATGCAAGAGGCAACCAGTTGACATACCCCTCTCACATCGATATTTCTCTCTCCCCCTCTCTACCTGAAGATAAATAGAAAAATACCCTCAGGTGAGGATTAAAAATAATAATAAAATAACTAGCTAATTACACCAATAACAAATAGCAGTATATAGTTTTGTCACATCAAATATTTGATGGAATAAATGGATATAAATAACTTGATTAAGTTAAACACCTCACTCAGAATGAAATCCATATGATAGACCAATGGTTAAGAACCCAAGTTTTATGGTCATACAAACTTTAATTACCCCCACCCCAACTCTTCAAAAGATGGGCTTTTTTTCATCATAAAGCCCCAGCTTAAATGTTACCTCCTCAAAAAGGCTTCCCTTGACCACCACTAGTCACTTCATGATGCTTACCACATTTGTACTTAAATCTTATTTCTGGTTTTCTCATTCAATGAATGCTTCCCTACTATACCATAAACACGATGAGGGCTGGGACATGGTTATTTAGGTTCACTACTGTATTTGTAGGGCCTACCATGTTGCCTGACAGAAATACATCCTCAAATAATTGAAAAATATATAAGTGAATGAATAAACTCATCTACCACTGACTAGCTGTATAACCTTGGATAAGTAACTTGACCACCTTCCTAAAGCTTAGTTTTCTCATCTTTAAAGCAAAGATAATAACAGCACTTAACTTTATCAAATATTTGTTGTAAATGACCTAGGTACTAGGAATACAGTAGTGAACAACCAGACTTGGTTCCTACCTTCCGGCTGCATAGAGCTGGGTTTTAAGCCAGACTTAAACACAGAATCTCACAACTTATTATAGAAATTGTAAATTATGACAAGTACTATGAAAGAGATATACAAACATTATGAGAAGACCAGATATTAGCTAGAATTAGGAAGGTCATTCTGAGAAACTGTCATTTAAATTGAGAGTGAAAATTAATAAGAATTAACCATGCGGAAAATGGAGAACGAAAGAAACAGCACGTGCAAATGCCCTGAGCTGGGAATAAAACTAGTTTATAGAAAACACTAAAAATAGGTCACGTGGCCCTGGCCAGTTTGGCTCAACAGTTAGATCATCAGCCTGCGGACCAAAGGGTTGAGGGTTCGATTCTCGGTCAAGGGCACATATCTGGGTTGCAGGTTCATCCGGTCGATCAGGGTCATGTGGGAGACAATCAACTGATGTGTCTCTCTCCCTCCCACTCTATCTATAAAAAAAAGTCAATGAAAAAATGCCTCTGGTGAGGATTAACCAAAAAGTATATATATATATATATGCCATGTGGCTACAACATAGTGAACAATGGAGAGAATGTGAGAAATAAACTGAAGAGACAGGCTTAGATTGTTCTTTTACTTCGAGATTTATCCTAAAATAAAAAAGAGTTTTAGGCAGATAAGTGACACTAGATTTTCATTAAAAATCAGTCTGGCCCTGGCCGGTTTGGCTCAGCGGTTAGAGCGTCAGCCTGCGGTCCTGAGAGACCTGGGTTCGGTTCCCGCTAAGGGCATGTACCTTGGTTGTGGTTTGTCCCCGGCCCTGGTCGGTCGTGCGGGTGGCAGCCACTCGATGTGTCCCTTTCACATCGATGTTTCTCTCTCTCTCTCTCTCTTCCTCTCTCTCCCTCCCACTCTACCTGAACAAAAAATGTCCTTGGGTGAGGATAAAAAAAAAAAAAAAAAAAAAAAAAAAATCAGTCTGGCTGCTACATGAAAAATAAATGGAAATGACAGGTGACTAGGAATGGGGAAGTTAGTCAGGAAGTTACTGAAATAGTCTAAGCGATAAATTATGACAGTTAAGATTAGAGGTTAGATTTAGAGCCGATTTAGGGGGTGAAGGAGCAGGTGGGGAAGAAGAGAGAGGTTATCAAGGAGAGCCCTCATTTCTGAGGAAAGAGGTAGGGAAATGGAGGCCAAACCACTGAGATGAGGCAACAGATTTGGAGAAGAATCTAGAACTAAATATTGAACGTATTATGTTTGCAATGTCGTTAAATACCTAAAATATGAGGTGGCAGGAGATATACAGGTCTAGAGATGAAAAGAGAACTAGACTGTATTTATAAATCTGGCAGTGGTCTCGGCATTTTTGATCTCATCATACCTCTAGATCTAATGCTTTGCCACGTTACTTTCTTTGCAAGAAGAAAAGCTTGTAATTCATATTACTGGTGAAATAGGCAACACAAAATAAAACTGACAGTCCCATAAATGACATATGGAAACATTATATTTTACTAAAATATCACAGAAGAAAAAATCTTTTAATGAAATTTAGATCTGAAAATTGAGCTATAGAAATCAGATGGCTGAAATAAAGGCATAAAGAAAAACTCACAATGACAGTCTGCAATTGATGGAATTTTATATAGAAGATTCTATTGACATTAAATTCAACAAATCTGAGTATCAGTCCATGGGCAATGCTCAATCCACTAAGCCACACCAGCCTGGATGTATTTTAGTATTTTTAAAATAAAAACATTTAGAAACTATTTAACTATGCCATATTCAAAAACTGGTCAAGAAACCAAACTAACCTAACAGCACCTTCTCCAGAAATCATATTCTTCATGAAAATATAGGAAGGTGAATATAATTCTCTTTACCAGTGATTACACATATTTTTTTTAAATGTTTTCACTGATTTTTCTTTTTTTTTTAGAGAGAGGAAGGGAGGGACAGATAGAAACTTGGATGTGAGAGAGAAACATCAATCAGATACCTCCTACACACCCTCTACTGGGGATTAAGCCTACAACCCGGGCATGTGCCTGACAGGGAATCAAACCAGGACCTCTCAGTCCATGGGAGGACGCTCAATCCACTGAACCACACTGGCCAGGCATAATTACACATATTAATAACTTCACAAAGCATCTCATTTTACAAAATCTTGAATAGCGATTTACCAGTTACCTTGCAGTTTATAAGGTATGTTTTGTAAAGAAATAAAAACATCAAAACCCTGTGAAACCTGTCCTGGTAAAACCTTAGAGAAAAAAAGGAGACTTTATCTATAACATTTAAATCAAGCAAATAAAACATAAAAGGTGTCTCCTTCCTCTCTGAAGAAATTCAGTAGAAGCATTCTGTTAAGTATAAACTGGGAAGTTAATGCACTACCAAGAGTCTATCACTTGGTTATACAAAGTGCAAAGATTGCAGCAACAACCTTCCTTTCACCTCACAGTGGATTTTCTCTCTAAATATCACACTTCTGGCTTTTCCAACCACTATACCTTCAGTAGGAAATTAGCAGTCTTTTTCACAACTAATTTTTAAAATCCTCACCTCTGCGTTTCACTGAGCCTCCCTCATCTCCATGAACCATATGGTGGTTCTGGGCTTTGCCTGCTTTTGTTCGTCACTTTACAAAACAGTCCATACATATACGCCAGTAATCTTTCCCTATTGATCAATTTCCAACCAAATATACAATTCAAGCTATTATAAGTTATAAATCTGGAAGAGGTTTTAGCTCTTCAAAACTTGGCATCAAATGGAGATTTTCATACTGAATGATTTTATCTTTTAGTAACTTTCTAAACTGTGAAGTAGTATCTCAGAAATGGGTTCATGTGCCTATCCTGTACACAATATATTAACACTGAAAGATTATCTAGAAAATTCAGATTCTGCCTCTTCCTCTAATTTCTTCAGCAATAGTTCACCATTCTTCAAAATTAGATCTGTAGGTTCCTCCAGTTCTAACCTCTTCTAAATACCTTCTTTTTTTCAGCTACTGATCTGTCACAATTCTTTTTCCTGAAACTTTTTTAAAATTGTACTCATCTCTTCATTCACATCCCACCTGTTCCCAGCAGGCATAACTGGTCCCAGGACCACGTCCTTCCTTTCACAGCAGATTATCCATAAAGAATTAAGTCCTTGGGCCCTGGCCGGTTTGGCTCAGCGGTTAGAGCGTCGGCCTGCGGTCTAGAGAGACCCGGGTTCGGTTCCCGCTAAGGGCACGTACCTCGGTTGCAATTTGTCCCCGGCCCTGGTTGGTCGTGCGGGTGGCAGCCACTCGATGTGTCCCTTTCACATCGATGTTTCTCTCTCTCTCTCTTCCTCTCTCTCCCTCCCACTCTACCTGAACAAAAAATGGAAAAATGTCCTCCGGTGAGGAAAAAAAAAAAAAGAATTAAGTCCTTGGCCCAGGACCTAAAGTATCTATTGTCTTCACCTCAGACCATGGGTCAATGTTAATTTTAAATTTTATTTAAACACATGATAACGAGTTTAGGATTTACTCAGGTTGATATGGAAAGAGTGGCAAGGAAGTTGCAAGTGTTTAGGACTATTAAAACGATGTAGCATGGAACCTAGGGTAAAACAGGAGGAAGTGCAGACACAAGGAAGTAATGGAGATACTAACGGGTGACAAGGTGACCTGAAGAGGAAGAACTTCTACAAAAGGTTGCTGTGAGACTCAAATGGATCAATAACAACAGTCACTAATGCTCACGACACCCGTGAATCAGTTTCTAAATATTTAACAGGCTAAACACTTTAGTAAATTGATCATAGAGCTATAAAGAAATAGAACTCTAAAAACCAGCTACTTAACCACTGTGCACCTAAAGAAAACTAACAACAAAGTGCGACATGCCAAAAGATAATTATTTTCCTTCAAAATATGCACACTAATCTATATTATAGGATAGATCACCACAATAAACAGAAAGTTTGTGAATAAAATGCCCTACTGGTTTTTAAAAAAACATGTATTTTCAATAAAGGCTATTCCCCTCCAAAAATCCAATGTCCCTATCCTATCATTCAAATAAATAGATTTAATATACTCTCCTGCCCTGGCCAGTTTGGCTCCGCTGTTAAAAGCGCCGGTCCTCGGACCAATGAGTCGCAGGTTCAATCAGGTCAAGGGCACATATCTCGATTGCAGTTCATCCTTGGCCCTGGTTGGGGTCCTGCAGGAGGTAGCCAGTCGATGTGTCTCTCACATCGATGTTTCTTTCTCTCTCTCCCTCTGTCTGAATATAAATAGAAAAATATCCTCAGGTGAGGATTTAATATAAACTCTCTTTCTGCCCAACTCATTTACCCTTGATATATGCTGCTGTATGCATTTTACCTTCTACAGCCAAAACATTACTCATAATTTTATATCCAATAAAATTTTAAAACATTTTTCTTTTAGCAAGAGAAAAACACATGCTTAAGTGTTAATCATTTCTAAAGACTGGTTAAAGAATATAATTTTCACATGGCATTTAAAAATATAAAATTTGGCCTGGCTGGTGTGTCTCAGTGGTTGAGCGTTGACCCATGCACCAAGAGGCCGCAGGTTTGATTCCCAGTCAGGGCACATGCCCAGGTGGTGGAGCTGATCACCAGTCGGGTCATGCAGGAAGTGGCCAATCGATATTCTCATCGGTGTCTCTCTCTATCTCTCCCCCTCTCACTTTCTTTCTCTCCAAAATAAATAAAGGGATGTGTGTGTGTGTGTGTGTGTGTGTGTGTGTATATACATACATATATATATATATATATATATATATATATGTATATGTATATACGTATAAATTTGAATTTCCACAAGAAGTTTGATGAAGTTTTTCACAACATTTTATTGTGAAAGCTGTTTAGGAAAAACCTAGCGGGCTGAACACCAAACTCAACTGTTGAGCAGTATCAGCTGAGAGGCAAACTGAGTAATCTGTCTGCAATATTAACCTGCTTTTCAAATGTTTTGTTATTTATCTAGATGAAGGCATAGGCCAATTCTGTGAATGACACTGGACTAGGGGACATTACTGCATGGAAAACAACCACCAAGATTTTTTTTTAAATCTCAACAGTTTTTAAAAAGTGAGCTCAAAATCTAGGATGAAGTTTAATAAACATGAAATTTTGTCCTTAGAAAAACCAAAACAGAATATTCAGAGAGCTCTTAGTGTCACGTGGGGGTTGGGGGAGAAAACTTAAAGGTGTTGGCTCAAGGCAAGTGCAAAGTAAGCGAACAGTTATGACAAAGCTATCCAGCAAAAAAGTACTCTAAGACGTTGAGCGAGGAAGGAAGCATACCTAAAGATGTCCTGTGTCGAGGTCTTTGTAAGAATGCGGGTCACATTATAACATAACCTTTTCAATAACAAAACGAGGCTAGGAATGGAGACTGAGGGCATCCCTTGCCTAAGGTCGCACTGCTACTACTGAATGTGACCAGGGCACACTACCCTCCGGTCTCCTAGTGCAGTACTAACAGAAACGAGAGTGGCGGTCACTGCGTTATTCCACCTCCGTCAGAAACTTCCCCTGGGGCTGGCTCACCAGACTTTGACCCAGAGGTGCCCCAGACAGTGAAGGGAGCGTGCTGAGGTGCCCATTAAGCGGCGAGGAGAAGAGAAAAGACCTGGGGTACGCGACTACCTGGATACTTTGTTTATTCGCAGGTAGGTAATTCCGGGAGCACCTCTAAGGTCAAACGTGTAGACCTGCACGTTGGACTTAAAGGCCGTCCGTTTAAACCTAAATTACGGAAACTTCCAAACCAACAGCGCTCGCCCACGACGGCGCAGTTTCCCGGGCCCAGCCAAGGGGCACTGCGGGGGAGCCGGCTCCCCAGGCCTCTCCGCACCTGCCAACGCCATGCGTGAAGTGGGGGCACGGTCTCTCCGGGAAGGGCAACCCTAACCGACGCCCGCGGCGCCGAGACATCTCTCCGGCCCTCACCGGCGGCGGGGCTAGGGGCGCAGGTCAAAGTGCACGGAGTCGGGGTGCGTGCGGGAATGAATGGGGGCAATGAAGTTCGGAACAGGGCTCCGGAAGGCGCGGGGCGACCGGGCAGCCCTCCACCCCTGGGCGAAGCCGCGGACGCCTTCACCGGGCAGCCCGTGCCGGAAGGAAGATGGCGGCCCGGCACTCACCAATCACGCCGCCGCCGAGCCTGCCGCCCAGTGCCTGCCGGCCCGTGCGCTGCCACCGTCGCTTTCCAGCCACACGGCGCCAGGGACCGACGCGGAGACGCAGGATACGGACTCAGCCCTGAAGCATCCCCACCACCCGGCAACCTGAAGATCCGCACTTCCGGCGCCGTCGGAAGTCCCAGCCTGGCCGCGCGCAAAGAACGCCAGAAGTCCGGCCCATGACGCCGGAAAATCCCTCCGGCCACGCCCACTTCCGGGCTGCAGGAAGTCCCGCCCAGCCTCCCGAAGTTCTGCCAGGCCTGGACCGCACGGATGCCGTCGGAAGTCCAGCTCGGCCTCGCCCCGAGCTCGTCCCTCCGGAAGCCCCGCTCGGGCTCTGCCCCTCATCGGCACCTCCGCTTCGGCCTGCGGCCTGCACGGGAAATCCCGCTCCACCGCCCCTGCCCACGGTCGGAGCCGGGGGTCACTTGCGATGTGGAGTCGTAATGGCGTTCCTTGTCTCCCATGATTAGGAGGCCCTCGCTCCCGAGTCGGGAGTTTTCTGGGGTGGCCCTGTGGTGTAGCCCGCAGATACTCACCGCGGTCGGTTTCCTCGGCGTCCCGGCATCGCACAGTCCGGAACATTGTCGCGCAGGCCCGTGGACTCGGGCGAGTGCTGCCCGTAACGGCCGGGCCGCGGGCGGACGTTGGGAGTGAGGCTGGTTGCTGCTGGAGCCCGGCTGAGATACTATTAATATTTCAGCTTATCTGCAGAAGGTGACTCAGCCAGCGTCTTTTCTGAAGTATCCGTTCACCATTGGCTCGCAAGAGAAACGAAATCAGCTGCTGACTGCGAAAGGCTTGCTTGGCTTTGAGCCAGGCTGGGAAATCTGCATAGCAGATGAGTCCAGGTCTCACTGGGAGTGAAAAGCTCACCGCAGTGAATCAAAAGCATGAAAGCATTTCTCTCCTATCTGGGTCACCTTTCTTGCTCCTTCCTTTAAAAACTAAAGCTCAACATTCGAATACGGGAAACATGAATGTGATTGTTAGACAAGAGACAAATTTAACGTATTTGGTGATCCAAATAACCAAAAAGGATATAGACTAAAACCTTAAGTGATGTGTGCATAAAAGCTTATGCTGGAAACAATTATGTAACCAAGGCCTTCACACTCTTGGAGGTTGTAGAAAACATTCAAGCAACAGTTTTGTCACCTAATGTGTACAAGGACTTTTGGGCATGGTCACTGATACAAAGCTTTATGAACTACAGTATCTTAAGCTAACTCATGCTAACCTGTGGGTTTATTTTGCAACAGGGCATCCACAGTTTGGATGAAACAGGATATTGTTAATTGACGTCATTTTTCTTTTATATATAAAACCAGACCATGAATGGGTGGAGGCCTCCTATATCTATTTGAGACCAGGTAGAATCGTATATGTGTGTTATTCCAATGTTGCTGGCAGTATGGGAGAGCAGTGGGTTGTCCTGTAAAATCTACCCTGCACCCCCCTCCCCACAACTGCTTTTAAAGGGTAGAGAGACAATGACCACGTGAGAAAGGGCAGTTGAGCAAAAAGAAAAAAATGGGTAAACTGGTTACAGGCAATGGGGATGGGGGGGCATTGTAAAGGTTTCTGTCAAAGGGGGAAGGAATGTCGGAAGGGCTGGTCACCAGTGAGTCCCAGTCACGGGTCCAGTGTTCAGCGTTCCAATAGATAATTAGATTGTTCATCTTTCAGTGATATCAGGTGGTCCCTCTTGTTCTCAAATTAGGAGAATGGAGGCATTCCTGAGGCAAGCTACTGAGGGGCACACCTCCCAGCTAGGTCGAAGTGGGTGTTTCTTAAAAACAAAGCAACCATGATTAACATTGCAAAGGATGATTAACATTTCTTTTTTTTTTTTTTCTTTATTGAATTTTGTTTTTTTAGGAAGGGAGAGGGAGAGAGAAAAACATCCATGAGAGAGAACTGGGATTGGCCGCCTCCTGCATGCCCCCCACTGGGGATCAGCCCACAACCTAGGCAAGTGCCCTGACCACCACGAATTGAACTGGTGACCTCTTGATGCATGGGTCAACACTCAACCACTGAGCGACACCAGCCGGGTTAACGTTTCTTATAACTATGGCTAGTACGCAACCATGATCAGTTCTCTATTCCATTAGTCTCTCCCACCCCTTTCAGTTCCAAAAAAGTCACTGTAAATAAATAAGTGCATAAGGAGGTGTCACAAAACCAAGAAGGGAAAGGAATCACCACTTTGAGGGCCAACTGTGTGCCAGGCATTCACATATTTGGTAACTTGTTTAATCCTCAAAATGATAATGTAAAGTAAAATGATTCGAAATTGAATAATAATTAAACATGAGTGTTAAAATTACTTTTCATAATTCAAAAAGGTACTATGCCACAGAGCAAAGATTAGATCAAAATCCAGGTCCACGTCAAAGTCCATGTTCTTTCCACCACGTATTCCTTTGATGGGGCTGCAGAAACAAAATACCACAAACTAGGTGGCTTAAGCTTAAGCAGTAGAAATAGATGTCAGGATCAAAGTGTCAGCAGAGTTGGTTCCCTCTGAGAGCTGTGAGGGAGACTATTCCAAGCCTCTCTTAGCTGCTACTTACTGATCTGGCGTTACTTGGCTTGTGGCAGTCATAACGGCAGTCTTCATGTGGCATCTCCCTGTGTGCAGGTCCCTTCCCTTGGCATTCATTTTATAAGATCACATTAGAGCCCTGGACAGTGTGGTTCAATTGGTTGAGTTGTCCCTTGCACGTAAAGGTTGTTGGTTCCATTCCCAGTCAGGGCACATGCCCGAGTTGCAGGCTCCATCCCCAGTAGGGAGAATGCAGGAGGCAGCTGATCAATGTTTCTCTCATAACAATGTTTCTCTCTATATTTCTCCCCCTCTCCTTTTCTGTCTCTAAAAATAATCAACAATAAAAATGTTTAAAAATAATAATAATGCCTGGCCGATGTGGGTCAGTGGTTGAGCATCGACCCATGCACCAAGAGGTCATCGGTTCCATTCCCAGTAAGATACATGTCCAGGTTGTGGGCCCATTTCCCAGTGGGGGACATGCAAGAGGCAGCCAATCAGTGTTCTCATCAATGTTTCCACCTCTCTCTCTCTTTCTCTCTCACTCTCTCTCCCTTCCTCTCTCTAAAAATCAATAAAAAAAATTTTCTTAAATAATAATCATATTGGATTAGGGGCCCATCCTACTCCACTGTGACTTCATTCTAACTAAGTACATCTACAACAACCCTATTTTCAAATAAGGTCACATTCTGAGATTCTAAGTGTTAGAATTTCAACATGTGAATTGGGAAGGGGGACACAATTTAGCCCATAACACACTGTATCCTGAAACAACTCTGTAAATTTTTTTTTAAAGCCTCATTTGTAAAAAGTTGTGATTGCCATCCTTGTATCCAATTACACACTCTTGCAGAAACTGTATGGCGTACTCTTCCCATAAAATAAGTTCCTATTTTGTCATGTGTCCATCCATGCAAAAGGCCTGTGATTTATCCCCACCAAGAGGAATATAAAGCTAAATTTAGTAAGATTCAGTTATGAGCATGGCTGACAGGTAGATGAGGTTTGCTGGGTATTCAGTCATGTGCTTCATCACTGATTATTTGATCTGTACCTCAAACACTTAGGTATACTATAGGGTTGAACTGTTTGAGATATTGCTTCATGGTCATTCTGAAGTCATTTTAATATGTTTGTTTGTTTTTTATTCTCGCCTGAGGATATTTTTCTATTTATCTTCAAATAGAGTGGGAGGGAGGGAGAGAGAGAGAAACACTGACATGAGAGGGACACATCTACTTGTTGCCTCCCGCACGACCCCGACCAGGTCCGGGGATGAACCGCAACCTAGGTGCAAGCCCTTGGCCAGAATCGAACCCGCGACTCTTTGGTCCACAAGCCGACATTCTAACCACTGAGACAAACCAGCCAGGACTGACGTCTTTTTATATACGTGCATTATATGAGAGATATATATAAAATAAACATTTTTTTCTTGAGGAACTCCATGTTTAGCACTTTATTCAGATCTCAGAAATGTTCTCATTACCTTTCTTGTTTTTGTGTTTGTTTTTTTTAATAAATCCTCACCCAAGGATTTTTTTTTAATTGATTTTTTTAGATAGAGTGGAAGAGTGGAAGAGCCCAGCCGGTGTGGCTCAGTGATTGAGCATCAACCCATGCACCAAGAGGTCGCCGGTTGGATTCCGGTCAGGGCACATGCCCAGGTTGTTGGCCAGATCCCCAGTGCAGGAAGCGGCCAATCGATGTTCTCTCTCATTGATGTTTCTACTTCTCTTTCTCCCTATCCCTTCCTCTCTCTCTCAAATCAATAAAGAAAAAAATATTGTTTTAAAAAAATAGGGAGAGAAAGAGAATCATCAATGTGTGAGAAAGGCATTAATTGGTTGTGTCCTGCACAACCTGACGGGCCGGGGATCAAACCTGCAGCCCAGGCACATGTCCTTGACTGGGAATCAAACCTGAGACCCTTCGGTCCACAGGCCAATGCTCTACCAGGAGTAAGAAACATCTGGCCATGGGCCATATAAGGCCTGAGAAATCAATACCAGCTAACATCACATGCCTCAGCAAATTAGCCTGACCAAATATAGCAGGCTAATGTTTAAGTGGATAATTTTGTATGGCCTTCAAATAATGTTATAAATACCCAAATGGCCTGTGGCAGAAAAATGGTTCCCCACCCCTTACTAACTATTGAAACAAACCGGTCAGGGCTCCTTATCACTTATTTTTAAATGGCATAGCCCATCACTATTCCTTAATTGTACGTACTTTGTTTTTCTTCATAGTACTTATAACCTCTTGACATTATTTGTGTATTTCTTACTGTTTTCCCCACTAGCATGTAAACTCTATAAAAACAGCAACGTTTTCTATTGTACTCACTGCTTTATGCCCATGACCTAGAAAAGTGCCTGACATAATATCTACTCAAAAATGTTTGCTAAAGGTAAACAAAGATTTGTACTTCTCCTGAGTTTACAGACTCCTGAATGGCATAGGTCAAGTTTTCCAGTTCTTGCCCGGCCGGTGTGGCTCAGTGGTTGAGCATCGACCCATGCACCAAGAGGTCGCTGGTTGGATTCCCAGTCAGGGCATATGCCCATGTTGTGGGCCAAATCCCCAGTGGAGAGCGTGCAGAAGACGGCCAATCGATGTTCTCTCTCATCAATGTTTCTATCTCCCTCTTTCCTTTCCTCTCTCTCTAACATAAAGAAAAAAGGCCCTGGCCAGTTTGGCTCAGCGGTTGAGCATTGGCCTGCGGACCAGAGAGTTCCAGGTTCGGTTCCCGCTAGGGGCACGTACCACAAAAAAAGAAAATAAAGGAAAAAGAAAAAAAAAGGTTTTCCAGTTTCTTCTGTGTACCAAATTTATCTAGCTCTATGCTAGAGCAGAACAAAGAAAAACACTGTCAGCTGGCAAGTGAATACAATCACCTGAACAACTGCACAATCTCTCCTATTCAAAACTGTTGTCACTCGGAGAGGAGGAAAGTTCATTCATAGTTTTGTGGACCATACAATGAATTTCACCAGAACTGACTTGCTAACTCATTTACCTGTGCCTCATCCATGATACTAGAACAGGTACTGATTTTCTTGCCTCAAAAAACATTATAGTCCAGCCAGTGTGGCTCAGTGGTTGAGCATCGGACCCATGCACCAAGAAGTTGCCAGTTTGATTCCTGGTCGGGACACATGCCCAGGTTGTGGGCCTGATCCCCAGTGGGGAGCATGCAGGAGGCGGCCGATCGATGTTCTCTCTCATCCATGATTCTACCTCTCTCTCCTCCCTTCCTCTTTCTCTAAAGTCAATAAAGGGAAAAAAATTTTTTTTAAACATTAGTCTCTGTGTTAGGTTTCACCCAGTACAAACGTGCCATCTTTTCTCTAATTTTTGAGTGGAGCTTTTTACTTTGTGTGCTGTCCCCCTGCTAAATGAAAAGGAACAACTAATCTCACAGTGAGTGTATGTTTTAGTTGTCAGGCTGTTACAGGAATATGTTTGGTTCAGTTCTAGAAGGGGAGGGGTTTTTTTGTCATTATTAATCCTCACCCGAGGATCATTTTTCCATTGACTTTTAGAGAGAGTGGAAAGGAGACAGGGAGGGTGGGGGAGAAGGAGAGAAAGAGAGAGAGAAACATTCATATGAAAGAGACATCAGTTTCTTCATGCAACCACTGAGCCACACCAGCCAGGGCTAGAAGAGGGTTTTTTATTTTTTGGGTTTTAGAATACCCCTTTTTTAAAAAAAACTCATCTTTACATCGGCCTTCGGTCCGGAGAGACCCGGGTTCGGTTCCCACTAAGGGCGCGTACCTCGGTTGCAGTTTGTCCCCGGCCCTGGTTGGTCGTGCGGGTGGCAGCCACTCGATGTGTCTGTCCCTTTCACATCGATGTTTCCCTCTCTCTCTCTTCCTCTCTCTCCCTCCCACTCTGTCTGTACAAAAAATGGAAAAATGTCCTCGGATGAGGATTAAAAAAAAATAATAATAAAAAATAAAAAAACTTATCTTTATTGTTGAATGTATTAGAGATGTTCCCCCTTTTTTACTCCATTGACCCCCTCCTCCCCAATCTGGCCCCCCTCCTGCCTTCTCCACACTATTATCAGTGTCCATTGGTTATGCGTAGAAGTTCTTTGGTTTATCTCATCCCACCCTCCCTGCCCCCTTCCCTTTGAGGTGCATCAGTCTAACAACAAATTTGTACTTCTTTTTTTTTTAAAAAAAAGATTCTTATTTATTTCTTTTTAATCCTCACCCGAGGACATTTTTCTGCAATTATCTTCAGATAGAGCCCGAGAGAGAAAGGGAAGAAGAGAGAGAGACATCGATGTAAGACAGACACATCGACTGGTTGCCACCCACACCACCCCAACCCGATCCAGGGACAAACTGCAACCGAGGTACATGCCCTTGGTGGGTTCCAAACCCAGGACTCTCCGGTCCACAGGCCAATGCTCTAACCGCTGAGTCAAACTGGCCAGGGCCAAATTGTATTTCCTAATTCCTTCATCTTTATCTTCCATCTCCCCAGCCCCCAGCCATCTGGCAAGCAACAAAAAGTTCTCTATGAGTCTGTGTCTATTCTGCTTGCTTATTTTGTTTGTAGATTCAATTGTTGATAGATATGTATTAATTGCCATTTTATTGTTTGTATTTTTGTTCTTCTAGAAGAGGGGTTTTGATGATTTTGACTAAAGACCAAGTTTGCATTGTTCTCATTATGACACCTAGATTCTTACCAAGTAAAGTAATTATTTGATGGGGAAAATATTGGGAAACTTGACTTAAAGAACAACCAACCAAACATATACCACAAACCTGTTCCAGATGACATTAGAAAATTGTATCTCTGTTGATTGAAAGTATGTATTAGTGAAAACTAAAATACTATAAGGAGCTTTGTACTGGTCTCTTAGCCACAGAGTTATCCTTTTATTTCTTTATCAATACCACATGATTTGTAACCAAACAATCATTTATATGCATAACAATAACAGTGCCCAGTTAATGTTATGTATATTTGAGGGAAAAGGTGCTCCCATGTATGTAATAACTAGGCAAAGGTAACAGAATAAGAGGTTGAGCTAGAACTAACTCCTGACTTTACTTTTCATTACTATTAATAATATGGAAATCAAATAAACAGCTCTGGAGTGAACTTAAAACTTAACTTAAGCTGGCCGGTTTGGCTCAGCGGTTAGAGCGTCGGCCTGCGGTCTGGAGAGACCGGGTGCGGTTCCCGCTAAGGGCATGTACCTCGGTTGCAGTTTGTCCCTGGCCCTGGTTGGGTGGTGTGGGTGGTGACCACTCGATGTGTCCCTTTCACGTCGATGTTTCTCTCTCACTCTTTCTCTCTCTCTGTTTATCTCTCTCTCTCTTTCTCTCTCTCCCCCCCCTCCCTCCCTCCCACTCTATCTGAACCAAATATCAAAAAACGTCCTCGGCTGAGGATAAAAAAAAATCTTAACTTAAAACCAAACAACTAACTAAATCTCAATCTTATAAATAGGCCTAAGCTTACACAATGAACTCCCATTACTGGGCATTCTGAATTCTGAATTTCTCCACATGTATCAAGACTATATACAGCCCTGGCCAGTTTGGCTCAGCGGTGAGAACGGCCCGCGGACCAGAGTAGACCCAGGTTTGGTTCCCACTAAGGACACATACCTAGGTTGCAGTTTGTCCCCCGGGGCCCTGTGGGTGACAACCAGTCGATGTATCTCTCTCATGTCTATGTTTCTCTCTCTCTTTCTTCCTGGGGTGAGGATTAAAAAATGTCCTCGGGTGAGGATTAAAAAAAAAAAAGAGCCCTGGCCAGTTTGGCCTGCGAACCAGAGAGTCCCAGGTTCGGTTCCTACTAAAGACAGGTACTTTGGTTGTGGTTTGTCCCCGGCCCGGTTGGGGTCGTGTGGATGGCAACCACTCGATGTGTCTCTCTCATATCAATGTTTCTCTGTCTCTCTTCCTCCCTCCCTCCCTCCAGCTCTAGCTAAAGATAAATGCAAAAAATGTCCTCGGGTGAGGATTAAAAAAAAAAAAAAAGATTATACACAAAGATTTCCTGATAGGAAAATCACTGTCCCCAATCTGATGACAACACTTTGTATAACTTGGAATATTAGATATCAAAGTAGAGTGTTGAAATGCAAATACTGTGCTGTTAGTTAAGTCTAGAACTGTGGTTACGTGAGCCTAGTTATGTTATAAAGGGGAACATAAAAGAAATATGTAATCTCTGAATTTCTGTTTCTTTATATCAGTAGGGATACCATTTACATGTAAGGATAAAGTGAAAAAATACATGTATAAAGCTCCTAGCACAGTACATAATGCAGGCAGATTTAAACTGGAAGGTAATTTAAAGACCATCTAAACTTTCTCCTATTATAGATGAAAGTAATGAGGAATTCTACCACAATATTATTCAGCAACAAGTGGCAAAGACCAGATAAAAACTAAGTAAGGTCTTCTAAGTTCAGTGGGCTTCCCACTATACCAGCAAGAGTGGTCCAAGGACCCCTGGCATTTCTAAGACCCTGCCAGGGACTCCATGAGGTCAAAATTAATTTCATAATAATACTATACACCAATAAACATCTGAGGCTATAAAACAATTTAAACGTTTATTTGGACCCGTGGACCAAATTTGGCCCCACCGCCTGTTACGTCCTGTGAGCAAAGAGTGGTTTTCAGGCTTAGTTGTTTACAGGAGGCAGGCGGGAGAAGAAAACATTGGTAGTTTGTGGAAATGGAGTGAAAGGCCAGTTTCACGGTCCACCAGCGGCGTTTCCGTGAACAGTTCACACGCGGCCCACAGCGGCGGTGGCACGGCCAGGAGGGGCAGTGCTCGCCACCATGGTAAACTGGCTGCACCAGCGGTGGTGGCACTTACTGTGCTGCCCTTGGAGAAGGGACGCAGCAGTCGCGGCCTTATTGGGAGCCCCGGTTGAGAACAATGGGTTAAACCTTACTGGGGTATTGCTAAAAAGTATTGGGCACAGAAACTGGACCTTGAGAAATGGATTTGAACAGAGATCGATATGTGGCATAGAAGAGAATGACAACACATTTGTAATGTGTTGCCGTATAAGCCACATTTATGTATGTAATTTATAACATGGGTTATCATAGACAATACAGAAATGTTGACAAGTAGGATGAAAAGTGAGGTTGGGACTAGATCATAGATGGACAGACTCCCAAGGAAGAAAAGTGTACAGAGGGAGAGGGCTGCCTGTCAAGTGCTGCACAGGGTCTCACAGGACACAGTCCGACAGTTCAGAGAATGGCTGTGATAGAAGGACAGGTCATGGCCTATGGGAGAAATGATGTCATCTCATAAGGAAATGACATTATTCAAGGACCTGCTATATATTGCAAAATACTAGAAGACTGTCATGCACAGATATAATTAGAAATAAAGTGTTCCAAGAGTCAGCAAAGAGGACTTGCTAAATGCATACCAGCTAAGTGGTAACAATGGCACTGTTTTGTGGTTAAGAGGTGATATTTTACACACTTCATATTTTAACATGTTCATTTCCTACATTGTGCTGTGCTTGGGTTTTGTTTTGTTTTTAGTATATTTTAAAATATTTTTTTTCCTTTATTGATTTGAGAGAGGAAGAAGAAGTGAGAGGGAGAGAGAGACAGACACGTCAATGAGACAAAACATTGACCAGCCGCGTCCTGCATGCCCCCCACAGGGGATCAAGCCCACAACCAGGGCATGTGCACTGACCTGGAATCAACAGGGGCCTCTCAAGTCTCTGGGAGGGCACTCAATCCACTAAGCCACAACAGCCGGACTGTGCCTGGGGGTTTTGAGCTTCCGTGGTAGTGTTAGGGTGTTTGTGTTTTACTCAACACGTGATTTTTACCCATGGACTACTGAAGCAAGACATGCCCACGTTTAATTGCTGTCATGCCTGTATTAGGCTACATTTCTCTCCACAAAAAAAGTATTTTTGCTTTTTTAAAAAAAGGGTATTTTTCCAGCCTTTTCATTTGGCAAAAGTGACAGTGATTTATAACTAAACAAAAAATAACACCAAATAAATAATCAAAACTACTTTCTATTAGAAGTTCATTTTGGATCCAACAGTTAAAGACATTACAATGGTACATTGTACAAAAAGGCTAGAAACTAATTTCATGCTGGCATCCTTCTGCCCACGGCCACAAGCGGAGAGGTTTTCTTAGCAAGAAAGGACTCTTCACATGCAGGGAACCAAACCAAAGTTCCCCCTTTGAAGAGAATAAAACTTTTCTCCATCAAAAACAACAATCACGCCCTGGCTGGTTTGGGTCAGCGGTTAGAGCGTCAGCCTGCGGTCCAGAAAAACGTGGTTTCAGTTCCTGCTAAGGGCGCGTACCTTGGTTGTCCCTGTCCCTGGTTGATCGTGCGGGTGGCAGCCACTCGATGTGTCCCTTTCACATCGATGTTTCTCTCTCTCTCTCTCTCTCTCTCTCCCTCTCTCTCCCTCCCACTCTATCTGAACAAAAAATGGAAAAATGTCCTTGGGTGAGGATTAAAAAAAACAAAAAACAACAGTCACACCAATAACCCTTTCCACTTCTGCAAATCTGATGCAATCAAAAGTCCATTAAATGCAGAAACCAGTCTACTCAAAATGTTTGCAGTATTAGGCAGTGATAGAAACTGCTCACACCTGTATCGTTGAGGGTTACCCATAGTTTTGAGGAAAGCAGCAGGTGCTATAGTTATTTTACTGTTGTCTCTGGTTTACAGATCATGACTCCAATTTTGCGAAACCTTACCATATCAAACCAAGACACAAACAACAGTCTAGCCAAACTGCTTCAGCTGAGAAGGACAAACACTATCTCCGGTCCTTCTTACCAGCTTTCCTCTTCCCAGAGAGCAAGTGCTTGGGCTTCATATCAAACACATGCCTGTCTGACTCCCCTTTCTTCCCCAAGCGATTCATCTTCTTCTGAGCACTCTTCATCATAGTCTTGGCTTTCTTCACCATCTACAAAAGAAGAGAAAACATAAAACACGTCAGCTACTGAGGACCAAATTTCCATGTGCATTTTCATGACCTGGTAATCGTCTTTACAATCTGGTGTGCTCTGTGTTGAAAAACCCAGGTAGTCTCCCTCAATGCTATTTTGGACCCACTGCAGTATCTGCAGGAACTCAGCTGATACCTGGGTGTAAAGGCAGGAGGGAAAGTATATGCAGACAAGGTTTGTATCTACAAGGACCAGAAATGTTTAGCGTGGAAGATTAGGGTATATCTATTCTAACTCCCTCTTAGACAAACAAAGAAACTCAGATTTGGACCCATGAAATGGTACTACTCACATCTGACCAACTAGTGGCCATGCTGGTATTAAATCCAGACTTCTAGATGGAGACAGCATGGTGGGATGGAAAACTCAGAATTCCATGAAGTAGACCGACTGCTCATTTATACAGACTTTCTCTGTTACCGGAATTTTCAAAATGCTGAAACTAACATTTCAGGGGCTTATTTAATAAAAATAAGTTTCAGCAAGAGACAGTGTACATCCAAAGCGTCTTATCCAAAAGACTGACCAAAGCAGCCCAGTTGGTTCCCAGCGTGGCTCACTGTGTGTGAGTGCCCCTGCTCAACAGGGATCATTCCTAGCACACCCTTAAATGGCCAGGATGTAGGCTCAGATGGCCTGGTGCTGTATGACACCATGCTTCTGTTTACTGGGAGAAAGGACACCACGAGGGAATGGTGTTCCCAGGGCAAGGGTCCAGGTACACCCAATTGAACTGGCCCAAGCGCAGCTCTCTGGGTACAGCACTCAGCTAAACCCCCACCCGCTGTCCCTATTCCAAATGACAGCTGGGGGACTGAGGGGGTTAGCCCTGAGCATTCGGGTGGCCAAAAGCAGATGCTATCGTGTTATTAATTGCACATGACAGAGACTAACCTTGATGTCCCGAAGACCAGACACATCACGTGGAGTTCGAGAGCAACTGCGACTCCGGGCAATGGACGTGGGCGGCGGGACAGAGTCTTCCTGCTTCCTTTTCCTAGTGACACTTCGAGACCTTCTGGCCTGGACTACATAATGGGCCTGAAAAGCACAAAGAGCACACTTCAGGATCTCAGCCTGGCTTTCAGGCTTAGTAACAAACCTGAAATCACTCCGACAATTGCAGAGGGCAATCGCGAGCTTTTATCAAAGCCATTATCAAAAAAACTAAAAAAGATCTTTAAAATATACACAGTTAATATCACAGTAATTATTGGTCAAATATTCTTTTTCACTTCATACAACTGCTTTATGTTAAGCTAACTTTACTTCATTTTTAAAAATGTACTTAGAGCCCCACCAGTGTGGCTCAGTGGTTGAGTGTCAACCCATGCACCAAGAAGTCGCTGGTTTGGTTACCGTCAGGGCACATGCCCAGGTTGTGGGCCAAATCCCCAGTGGAGGGCATGCAGGAAGTGGCCAATCAATGTTCTCTCTCATCAATGTTTCTATCTCTCTCCCTCTCCCTTCCAATCTCTCTAAAAAATCAATAAAGAAAAACAAATGAGCCCTAATCAGTTTAGCTCAGCGGTTGGAGTGTTGGCCTGCGGACCAGAGAGTCCCAGGTTCGGTTACCGCTAGGGGCACATACCAAAAAAGAAAAAGAAAAAAGAAAAAACAAATGTACTTAGAGCTACCCATTCAACAGTGTTTTCCCTTAACCTAGCTCAGCATCATTAGCTCAGCATCGTGATTTGAACTTCAGACACAGAGTTTTCTCTTCTTTACCCCTCCATTCTGGGTTATGTATCTGAACACTGTGGTGGCCATCAGAAAGCTCAGGTTGAGGGTCAGCAGAGATATGCAGACGGCCACCAATGGGTTGTTCTGTAGCCCCCAGTTGTCAGCCCTGCTCCTGCTGGTGGGGGCTCTGGGGCTCACCCTGCCCAGTTGTCTGCAGCTAAGGATAACCCAGCTCCCTCAAAAGGCAGTAAAGCCCACCACTTAATGGACCCCCAAAATCAGAAGCTACATATGCACATTAAATTGAGACTCCACATGCCCAGCCAGTGTGGCTCAGTGGATTGAGTGTCGTCCCATGGACTGAGAGGTCCAGGTTCAATTCCCAGTCAGGGCACATGCCTGGGTTGTGGGCTCCATCCCTGGTGGGGGGTATGCAGGAGGCAGCCGATCAATGTTTCTCTCTTACATCGATGTTTCTATCTTTCTCTCCCTTCTTCTCTCTATAAAAAATCAATAAACACATATTTTAAAAAATGTAATAAACTCAGACTCAACGTGACCAGGGTGCTCTCACTCATTGCTGATGAAAATACAAAAATTCCAAAGTTTCTTTGGAAAGAAACTTCAACAAATGCTATCCTTTGATTTCATTATTCCACCTCTGGGAATCTGTTATGAGAAAATAACCCATAATATGGAAAAAAGCTTTTATACAAAATGTATAGCCTCTAGTACTACTCACCAAGCAAAAAACATTGGAATTCTAGCCAGTACCTGAAATGCCTTCTAATTGTTATGATTCCAGAAAACCGGCTTCAAACAAATTGGATTTGCAGCCTAAGTTCCTCTCATGTTGAGAAACTCAGCAGCACCTCCTAGTTATTTGATAACTAAACTAGAACTAATCAAAGCACCATGTATAAGCTTTAGTCACCAAAATCAAAGTTCAAGTAAAAAAAACTGTGTAGGACGAACAACAGAAATTTGTTCTGTTCTAACATTTCCAATTTGTATTTTTCGCTGACAACAAATCTTGTTTTTATTGTATCCCCCCCACACACACACACACACACACACACACGTGCTCCTAGCGGGAACCAAACCCCGGACTCTCTAGTCCGCAGGCCAATGCTCTAACCGCTGATCCAAACTGGCCGGGGCTTATTGTATTTTTTTACACATCAAATTATACATTCTTTGAAGCAACAGCAACTGAATTTTTAAACTGCAAGCAATCCAAAATGCCTAAAATGAACAGCCTAATTTTTTAATCAATTAAAAATATGAGACTGGCTGGTTTGGCTCATTGTTTAGAGCGCCAGCCGTCAGACCATAGAGTCACCAGTTTGATTCCTGGTCAAGGGCACGTACCTCAGTTGTAGGTTCCATCCCCAACCCCAGTCAGGGTCATGCCAGAGGCACAAATTGATTTGTCTCACATCAATGTCTCTCTCTCTCTCTCTCTCTCCCCTCCTCATTTCTTCCCACTCTATCTAAAAATCAATGGAAGAATGTCCTCAGGTGAGGATTAAAATAAATGAATACAAATATGAGACAATTCCCTAACATTAAAAGTGCCTGTAGCACAATGAAAAGTAGATGCGGCATGTGGCATGTGCGAATAAACAGATTTCAAAGAAAGATGAGAGCCCTCTGCAAAAACACTGAATAAAAAGGTGTCCACTCATGGCAGCCTAGTTCCTTTTTGTGTGCTGTAACCACAAGTGATTTATTTTCATTCTAGTTTTCAGAATTTTCTAAATATTTCATTAGCCAGGAACAAAAGAAAATGTATATACAAATATAATAAAACATTGACAAAAAAAAAAAAACAGAGTAAAAGAAAAGTCACGCGAGTCGCCTCATACACCTGACATTAACTAAACAGGATGTCAGAGTGCCATCCAGGGAAACCATCCACCCACCCACAGGGATGAGTTCTAATTAAGGATGATGTTGTGGGCAAGGTCTTCCTAAATTCTTCTGAAATGGGAACAGCAAGAACTGAGTCTGGCAACATCATCCTGCACCAACAGCATGGCCCCTTGAGCCAAATGCCCAACCTGCTCCCTGAGAAGGACACAGGCGACAGTGTAACTAATAGTCTGTCCTCAATCAGCCACTTCCAACCAAAATTTCAGGCTAGTGAAGCTCTTCAACAGAAAGAATGGAGGCTATAATTACTTTAAAAATTTTTTTAATGTTTTCTATTGGTATTTTGAGAGAGAGAGAGAGGAAGGGAGAGACAAATAGAAACATCGATGTGGAGAGAGATACATCAATCGGCTGCCTCCTACATGCCCACTACTGGGGATCGAGCCTGCAACCTGGGCATGTGCCCCGACCGGAATCAAACTGGGACCTCTCAGTTTGTAGAACAACATTCAATCCTCTGAGCCACACTGGCCGGGCTAATTTCTTTTTTAATGAACTCTGTGATCCTAAAAGTTTCTAAGCCCCTGGTGTTCTAGGACAAAGCTGTATGCAACTACAAAAGTATCTGAGACCATTTCAGCACACTCACATTGTCATTATCATCCATGTCAACACCAAGACTGTGCATCCCGTTCTCCAAAACTTTCTACTAACTTCCGGTCAAGATGGTGGGCAGGTAAACGCAGTATCGCATCCTCCCACAACCACATCCAACTTACAACAAATCTACAGAACAACCACCATTCAAAACCGCCTGAAATCAAGCTGAATGGAACTCCTACAACTACGGAATTAAAGCAGCAGCTGCATCGAGACTGGTAGGAGGAGCGCGGCGAGAGGGGCTGGTCCCACACCCACGTGTGGCGGATAAAAATCAGGAGGACACCTCGGCTGGGAAGGTCCTTCCTGAGGACTGAGGGGTCCCCGTCCCACACCAGGTGCCCTGCTCAGGGTTCCAGTGCCAGGAAGAGAATCCCCATAACTTCTGGCTGGAAAAACCAGCAGGAACTGAGGCTCAGGGAGGCTGACGCGGCTGGAGCCCCAGGCAGCTCCCTAAAGGGCCGGCGCACGGACTTATCGGACTCTCTCCCTCTAAGCTCGGAGGGGAGGCAGCTCGAGGGGCACCAGAGACATACAGGGAAGAACTGAGCTGTTTGGCACTGGAGAGGGGGCTTTCTCCGGGAAAAACGTGCTGTCAGAGGCCTTTGTTCCTTTGGTGAGCCCTTCCCTGGGGCGGCAGACAGACGCCATATCTGGGACTCCAGCAACCTGGCTCACACTGGTAGCCCCGCCCTGCTGACTCCCTGAGGCCCCGCCCCACCCAACTTTCAGGCCCACCCACGCTGTTGCCAATTACTTAACCATAAGATTGGCCTGACTTGGATCCTGCTTCAGGTTTTCCTAAATTTTTTCAAACGAGCAGCAGCTGGTCTCAGCTAGCCCCATACCGCTCGTTAAGTAATACACAGAAACAAACACAGGGAGGCAGCCAAAATGAGGAGACAAAGAAACAGGTCCCAAATGAAAGAACAGAACAAAACCCCAGCAAAAGAACTAAGCGAAATGGAGATAAACAACCTAACAGATGCTGAGTTCAAAATACTGCTTATAAGGATGCTCAATGAACTCAGTGAGGGCCTCAAGAGCATAAAAAAGGACCAGTCAGAAATGATCGATGCACAGTTAGAAACGAAGGAGGCTTTAACTGAAATAAAGAATAATTTACACAGCTTCAATAATAGAGTACGTAAATCCAAGGAGCAAACCAGCGATTTGGAATATAAGGAAGCAAAAAACGCCCAATCAGAACAGCAAAAAGAAAAAAGAATCCAAAAACATGAGGATAGTGTAAGGAGCCTCTGGGACAACTTCAAGCGTGCCAACATTCACATCTTGGGGGTGCCCGAAGGAGAAGAGAGAGAACAAGAAATCGAAAACCTGTTTGAAATAATAATGGCAGAAAACTTTCCTAACTTGGTGAAGGAAACAGACATACAAGTCCAGGAAGCACAGAAAGTCCCAAACAAGATGAACCCCAAGAGGCCCACACCAAGACACATCATCATCAAAATGCAAAAGGTTCAAGACAAAGAGAGAATCTTAAAAGCAGCAAGAGAAAGGCAGCTAGTTACCTACAAGGGAGTTCCCATAAGGCTGATTTCTCAAAAGAAACTTCGCAGGCCAGAAGGGAGTGGCAAGAAATATTCAGAGTGATGGAAAGCAAGAACCTACAACCAAGATTACTCTATCCTGCAAAGCTGTCATTTAGAGTCGATGGCCATGTAAAGACTTTCCCAGACAAGAAAAAGTTAAAGGAGTTCATCACCACCAAACTGTTATTATATGAAATGATGAAGGTTCTTTTTGAAGAAAAAGATAAAATATATGAACAAACAAAATGGCAATGAATACACATCTATCAACAATGGAATCTACAAACAAAATGAACAGATAGAACAGAAACATTCTCATAGATACAGAGGACATTTTGTTGGTTGCCAGATGGGAGGGGGTTTGGGGGAATGGGTGAAAAAGGTGAAGGGATTAAGAAGTACAAATTGGTTGCTAAACTGACAAACCTCAAAGGGAAAGGGGCTGGGGGGGTGGGAAGAGATAAACCAAAGAACTTATATGCATAACCAATGGACACAGACAATAGTGTGGGAAAAGGCGGGAGGGAGGCAGGAGTGGGGAGGAGGGAGTCAATGGGGGAAAAAATGTGGAACATCTGTAATACATTCTACATTCAACAATAAAGATTTTAAAAAATTAAAAAATTAAAAAATTAAAAAAAAAACTTTCTACTGAACCTGAAAAGGAGGAAAGGATATTTGTTTTAAACAACATCAGTTTGATGAAATGTTAAAAAAAATTTCAAGAGAAAATATGCCTTTTATAATGATACACCTCTTTTACAAATTATATCTTTTACTTGGGCTCATGCTAATGTTATGTACAACTCATTAAATCCCATAAAAACTAACATTTCCTGGGCACCTGCCACATATAGACAGTGTACATTTACCCCTGGATTCTGCACAACTCCACAGGGGACTCCCTGTGTGCAGAAGAGGTCACTAAGGTAGAGGTTACACGACACGCACCCCAGGCCAGCATCCCTCCAGGCCCACCAAGCACCACTGGGGGATACAGTGATGTCTGGGTTTGCCAAGAACCACTCACTTGCCATCACATGAAAACACTTTTGAGCGCCCCGGCCAGTTTGCTCAGTGCTTAGAGCGTCAGCCTGCGGTTCAGAGAGATCTGGGTTTGGTTTCCGCTAAGGACACATATCTCGGTTGCAATTTGTCCCCAGTTCTGGTTGGGTCGTACGGGAGGAAGCCACCCAATGTGTCCCTTTCACATCGATGTTTCTCTCTCTCTCTCTCTCCCTCTCTTTCCCTCTCATTCTATCTGAACAAAAAATGGAAAAATGTTCTCAGGTGAGGATAAGAAATAAACACTGTCGAAGCACATAAATACCCATGAGGTGTGTGCACTGTCGTCATTTTCCTTCCTGTCCCACTGAACTTTAACTGCCCTGCACGTCTTCCTCTTTCTTTGGGGAGCTGCCCCCCATTTTCGGTCATGCCCTGTGGTGCAGGGACAACCACAGGACCTAACCTCACCTGCCACCCTGATGAGAACATGAGTAGAAAAAGATGTCTATGAAGACAACACTGAGATTTGGATAGAACCCTGACCTCACTACCCACTAGAGCCTAAACTGTGGTTCTCCCATCCTAACAGGTCACAGGAGCCAATAAATCACCTTCAGATTTATGTTAGATTGCATTAAGTTTCTGTCAATTGCAAAAGAAGAGTCCAGACTAATAAAAGAACAAGAACATGTTAATTTGTGGCTCCCTTTAGAGCTACAAATCATAAGTTACAATCTTATGAACTTTGAAAATCACCAAGAAAAGGCATCATAATCAGAATATGAAAGACCAAGATTCAACCAACCTTGAAAGCCAATACATACCAGCAAAACAAAGCAGGTACCATACTATGGCTACACACAGGTGTTTTATCTAGCAATGACTATATAAGAATCCATATGCAAAGGTAAGTCACCTCCTTAAAGAGACAGAAAACTTGCCTTCTTAGCAGTTCGTGGCATTCTGGGTCCCTGTGTGTTCTCTTTGGACTGCAGAATTTTCAACTTCCTCTTTGCAGTCAGATTTACACCACTTCTTCATTTTCACTTTCTGATTTATACTATCCAGCAGTTGTTCTTAGCTCTTCTTTTTCTAACTCTTTCAATTTATTTAAGAAGTCATAGTTAAACAAAATCAACAATGTAAAACTCAAATAAGTGTTGGAATATATATATAGTAACTAGGTTTCCCTTGAGCCTTTCAGTACACAGTGGATGCCAGGATTGTCTCATGTGGGCCTCGTCCACATGCCAGAGCTGACCTCCCAGCAAAGATTCTGGGAATAAAATGAAAACTGCATGAATGCTGAACTGACAGCAATGCCAGGTCTTTCTTTTTTAAAAAAATATTTTTCCTTTATTGATTTTAGAGAGGAAGGGAGAGGGAGAGAGAGATAGAAACATCAATAAGAGAGAACATCAATTGGCTGCCTCCTGCACGCCCCCCACTAGGGATCGGCCCCCCAAACTGACAGGGAATTAAACTGGCGACCTCTTGGTGCATAGGTCGACACTCATACACTGAGCCACACCGACGGGTGAGGTCTTTCTTTTTTTTAAATGTTTTTAGTGATTTTTTTATAGAGAGAGGAAGGGAGAGAGAAATAGAAACATGGATGTTATAGAGAAACATTGATCCACTACCTCCTGCACGCCCCCTACTGGGCATTGAAAAACAATGAGTGCAGTCCAGGCGGTGTGGCTTGGTTGGTCATCTTCCAGTGCACCAAAGGGTTGCTGGTTGGGCTTGATCTCTGGTAGGGGATACACACTGAGCTGCTTTCAACAACTGTTGTAAGACTTGCACATATAGTTGCTGATCTTTGGAAAGTCCAACCCCATGCTGTCTTACTGAAAATGCCTTCACTCTCACTAGGTATGCTGGCAGCTATCCCAAACCAGGCGCTGCTGACTCCAGATAACTGATCGTACTTTTACTTTTGATCCGGATCGCTAACTCCCTTTCTAATTCCCTTTCCCGTACCGTTACATTGCTGGTCACTTCAGGGTCACCACTTGCCAACTCTGGGCCTGCCTGGGGTCATCACAACACAATAAACTACAAGCAGACACGGTTTGGAGTGAGGGGGAGTATCACAAGGGAGCAAATGCTCCCAAACTCTGGGTGCAACCTGATTTATTTTCTTTTTTTTTTTTTTAATCCTCACCCGAGGACATTTTTCCTTTTTTTTTGTTCAGGTAGAGTGGGAGGGAGAGAGAGGAACAGAGAGAGAAAGAGAAACATCGATATGAAAGGGACACATCGAGTGATGACCAACCAGGGCCGGGGACAAACTGCAACCGAGGTACATGCCCTTAGTGGGAACCGAACCCGGGTCTCTCAGGACCGCAGGCCGACGCTCTAACCGCTGAGCCAAACCGGCCAGGGCTGATTTATTTTCTTAACAGTGTCCTTGGTTACACTGTGCTTTAGGTAATCATGTCCTTGAGATAAGGTCTCTGTCAATCCATTAGTCTTATTGTTCCAACTGCACATTCACTCCTTTGGGTGGTTTTCCAACCAGTTCTCTTCAGGCACACTTTGTCCTCAGCTGAGATTCTTTTTGTGTTGTTGCTTAATTCCTCACCTGAGGATATTTTTTTTTCTACTTATTATCAGCTAGAGTGGGAGGGAGGGAGAGAGACAGAGAGAAACATCAGTGTGATAGAGCCAGATCAACTGGTTGCCTCCCACATGACTCGACCAGGGCTGAAGACCGCAACCGAGGTACTTGCCCTTGATCAGAATTCAACCTGCAACTCATTGGTCTGCGGGCCAACACTCTAACCACTGAGCCAAACCAACCAGGGCTCAGCTGAGATTCTTAACAAACACATTCATTCCCTTAGGTGGTTTTCCAGCCCTTTGTTTTTTCTCACATACACTTTGTCGTTGGCTGGCCAGGCCCCAAAAATGCATACCTCAAGATTACATTTTGTTCATCTACCAAACCCCCAACCCTACAAGGGGGCATACAGGAGGTAGCCTATGTGTGTTTAGCTCACATTGATATTTTTCTCTCTTTATTCCTCTCCCTTCCATGCTCTATGTAAAAATCAATTAAAAATCTTTAAAAAGAATCTTGGTCTTTCGTATTCTGATTATGATGCCTTTTCTTGGTGATTTTCAAAGTTCATAAGATTGTAACTCATGATTTGTACAGTAGCTCTAAAGCAAGCCAGATTAGTTCAGTTGGTTAGAGAATCATCCCAAAATGGCAAGGTTGCAAGTTCGATCTCTGGTCAGAACACATACAAGAAGCGACCAATGAATATTTAAATAAGTGGAACAACTAGTCAGTGTTTCTCTCTCAAATCAATTTTTAAAAATTAAAAAATAAAATAAAAATAAATAATAAAAGGGGTCAAATATCTGGTAACAGTAGATGTGTCTTTGTGGTACATGCCAAACTAATATACAGATACAGAATTGTACACTTAAAACCTATATACTTTTATTAATCAATGTCACCCCAATAAATTCAATACAAATTTTAAAAACAAAAAAAAGAAAAAACATCACAGTCCCAGAATAGCAGCACTGGTGTAAAACCCCATGAGAAACAAACCCAGATTTAATACCTGGTTTAATTGCAATTTCAGCATTATCAGAAACAAAATTTTAACCAACCAGTATGTAATTTCTTGGTCCAGCATCAGTAATCTGTCACATGGACGCTCTCCAAGCCCCAGTGAAAGAAGAGGTAATCTACATAACAAAAACCCACCCTTTCTCTTCCCCTAAAGAAGCCCTGCCCCCTCCAAACAATCCTTCATTTTCTTTCCCTAATAGCTCCCTTGCCCCACTCTTCTTCCTATAAAATCCTTCCATTTTGTACAACTCTTGTTAGATGCTAGATGAGATGCTACCAGGCTCATGAATTGTTTGATAAAGCCAAGTAGACCTGCTATCAGGGAAACTGGGGTATCCTTTTCCCCATTGAGTACTGAGGGCGGAGTCCTTACAATAGGTCCTAAAAGAGAATTTCCTGAGACTCACACAGGAGAATAAGTGACTTTTATTTTTGTTAAATTATATGCCTGGGTTTCAAAAGCCCCATTTCTTGTATTCCAGTTATAGAAGTGTAGCTGGGGTTTCTGTAGACCTAGAAGCAAAGCCAGTGTCCAGAGATTCTGTTCCATATTACAGCCAGGTCCAATTCAGCATCAGGCTAGTTGCAATCCATTAGTCCATTGTGTGTGGAGGTCCACATGGCTATGGGCCATGTGGGAGAGTGCAGGGGAGCCAAGAGAGTGCACTCCCTGCAACAAGAGTCCCAGGAGAGTCAAGGGAATGAATTTCTTAGGGGATTAAATATCCCAAATTTCTCACCTTGCAGTGGCCATGCCTATCCTAGCCAATGACCTGTTCCCAGGTATGAATGACAGTCAAGGACCTTTTTTACGCCATCCCGACTTTACTGGTCATCTGTTTATCTTCCCTTTGTTCCTTTCCTGTTATTAATAACTAGGTTAATTACAACAGTGTCAGATCTTAAAATTTTCCCAGTTGAATTTTGTGTTTTAACAAGTTCATGTGTTCATACAAGGGTTGTTCCAGGATGTTTGTTTTGTTTATGGCTCAGCCTTGAGCTGAGTTCAGCAACTTAATAGCAGGTATTAGAACTGAGGGACAAGATCTGCATAGCCCCAGGTTCCCTAAAATCCTTTGGACTCTAAGTGACTCTCTTAGCAATGCTTACTTCATTTTATTTTCTTCATTATCAGGCTAAACTTCATTTCAACTACATGTACTTTATATTTAAATAATGAAAGATAATTTCACATGAAGTCTGCATTACTAACATATAACCTTCAATGAATATATGGATAAGTAAATGACAGTCACTGTTATAATGAGCCAGTGAGATAACCAGAGACACACAGCCGAATTGTAAATGAAAGGAGCACTTTATTCACTGGCGGGCTGCAGAGGACATAGTCTCTCCAAATAAATAGCTCGTCTTGCTCGTCTGCTTTTAAAGACAGAGGCCACATTCCCTTTTGGCTCCCCCTCAGAGAACAATGGTGGTGTAAAAGGTTATTACATAAGCCAAGATAATCATTAGTCACTGGGCTCATGATTTTCAGTTCCTGATACTTAGAAACTGCAAGATACATCCCATTACATAGGTCAACCATAGCCTTAGGCAAAGTTCCTTTACTTCTAGGGGTAATCAACCTATTATTAGAAAAATACTGAGGAAGGGCCAATGCCAATAAAGATGGAGTAGCTTAGTTGCCTTAGCCAAGGGGCCTAGATAAGAATGGAGTCGCTTAGTCACCTTAGCCAAGGGACCCAGCTCAGGGCCCAGCTCATTCCCCACTGGTTTTCCTAACAAGTCAAATCGTTGACTCTCCTTCCTTAAGAAATAAGAGATCTAATCCTCTCCTGTTCTGCAGGACCATTTCAGCTAAGGGGTTTTCAAAGTGGCTGAGATCTGTATCTATTTGGAGGATGGGGTCCCTGAGATTCTGGTCATTCTTGATTAGGGCAATAGTGCCCACAGCTGTAGATAGTTGAGGTTGGTCAGCCTTTTAAAATTTATATGTGGATCCCTATTTTTTAGATAGCCTGTAACAGTAGATATGGTTTCACAACCCTAAGAGGGACAGAAATATTTATTAGCATTTAGGCAACTAGCAGTAATCTTGCCACCTCCTGAGTAAATATAAATTCATATCCCTTGTAATCCCCATTCTGCAGCAGATGTTCCACAGCCCCATGCTGGGGTACCTTCTAGTTGGGAGCCAACCCCTCCGTATATGGCCCAGACCTCAGGAATCCTTGTGACCCTGACAGTCCCCCTCAAGAAGTCACATAGATCAAGGTTGAAAACAGGTTTTTCTATTCCCTTTGTAGTGACATTTCTTAAGACCTCCCCCGATATTCCACTTCTAAGTTCCTATTTCCATTGGGGCCCAGGTCTATAAGGATTCCCCTGAACAGTCACGACTAGAGAGATTAAGGTCCCAATGAATGCAAGAGTCTTAACTTTAGGGGCTCCTATGTCTCTTCTGCTGTCCATGTTGCTTTTCTGCCTTCAGCCAAGAGTAGTATAACCAGGTTGAAATGCCGTTAACCTTTACTGCCGTTGGGGTGGTCAGATGACAGTGTATGGTCCCCTCCAAGTTAGAGTTAGTCCTTGGGTGGTGAACTTCTTTACAGACATGCATATCTGCTGTCAGTGTAGATGGTTATCAACTTTCCCTTGCCCCATCGGAGAGCCTGGATTAGAGGAACTAGTTGGGCTCTTTGAGCCAAAGGTCCCTATTCAAGGACTGTGACCAAATGACACAGTCCAGAGTTACTACTGCTGCCCCAGCATACCTGATTTCTTCCTGGACATAGCTGCTCCCATCCGTGAACAATACCTCATCTGATGATGGCAGTGGGACATCCTTGAGGGCTGTCTGCACTGTGTCAATTACCTCTAGGCAGTCCTGTAGAGGTTTCTTCAGGTCATCTTCTGGAGGCAGGCTGGCAGGATTGATGGCCAATATGTTGTGAAACTTGAGGCAGGGCTGACCCAGGAGGAGCGATTGGAGCTGGGTGACTCAAGTGTTTGACATCCAGCGTTCCAGAGCACTCCAGAGGAGGGCTTCAACCCCATGTGGTGCTATTAAAGCTAACTCCTGCCCTAGAGTTAACTTGTCTGCCTCCTTTACTAGGAGTGCAGTAGCAGCTACTGCTCTTAGGAAGGTCGGCCATCCAGTTGCTACCGGGTCTAGTCTTTTGGGTAAGTAAGCTACCGGCCTTTTCCAGGGTTCCAAATTTGGGGTGAGGATGCCCTTTGCTATGCCTCTGGCCTCGCTTATATACAAATGGAAGGGTTTTGTGACATCTGGTAGGGCAAAAGCAGATGCTGAAATTAAGGCCCTCTTTAAAGTCTTGAAGGCTTTCTGTTCTGTCTCAGTCCAAGTCAAAAGTAATGCTTCTTCTCCAATAAATGATACTGTAGCTTGTAACTTTCAGAGATCATGTCCCAACAGAGAATAGAAGCATTCAGGCATAACTAAGAAGGAGTGTGTAATGGTGCCCTTTCAAAGATTTACAGTTCTTAGTTGTCCAAGGATAGAGGACAGTCTGACCTGTCGCTCCTTGAACTGAGGTCTTCTTAGTTGTTAGTGGACCCAGAGGCTCAGGTAGGACTGAATGTGTAGCCCCTGTATCTATTAAGAAATTAACTGGCTTGCCCCCTACCTGTGCAATGATCCTGGGCTCCTGGGGGCTGAATTGAAAGGAGCCCTGGTCCCATTATTTTTCTAAGTTAAGGACGCCTGGGTGTATGTATTTCCTTCGTCTTTCCTATCTGACCAATTTGGGCACTCTCGTTTCCAATGTCCTTTTTTGCAGTAGGTGCATCGGTTCTTCCATAGTTGGGCCCTAGGCCTGCTGTCCTGACTCTTCCTCATGTTTCCCTTCCTAGGGTGATTCTTTTCCATGGGCCCTGTTTCCCTTAAGGCTTCTATCACTACCTTTGCTATTCTTTTATCTTGTTTATCCCCAGGGGTGTCCCTATTATTATATACCTTTTGAGCGATCTCAACCAATTTGGAGCAATTCATTCCTTCGAAACCTTTAGCTTTTGGAGCTTTTATCTAATATCTTGGGCTGACTGAGTAACAAAGGCCACATTTATAGGCTGGTGGTTTTCTGAAGTGTCCGGGTCTGTTGGGGTATATACCCAGTATACTTCACAAAGTCGCTCCAGAAAAGCAGCAGGAGATTCCTGCAGTCTCTGAATCACTTCTGACACCTTGGATAAATTAGTAGACTTTCTAGCAGCCGCTTTTAATCCCATTAATAAGATCCGGTGAGTAGTATTGGGATCCCATCTGGGAAACACGCCATCAATTCCATCCCCATTTTCTTCTAAGGATCCTTCCACCAGGGCCCAAATCCGCCTTTCTGGTCTCTGGTTTAATGTTATCCCTCTCTTCTGAAGTAAAGAGGGTGTGAAAGATAATTTCTAGGAGGCCGATGAGAGTCTGCAGCTTTTCGGAGAAGGGGGTATTCCAAGCTCTCTAGTTATAAAGATCACTTGTAGAGAATGGGCCATAAGACTATGAATGATCACCTCCCCCCCAAGATTCCCATCCGCCAGGGGAGCTTCCCTCAGAGGTAAGATGGCCTTCCCCGGAGAAGCCCCCCAACTCCCGCATGCCTGGTCACAGGGCGTCCCTCTCTGCCTCCCCAGAGTGGGAGGGAGGCTGGAGGTCCTGCAGCTGTGGCAGGCTCCTGGAGGCTGTATTGCTGGTGGCTACTGTGGGGCCACTCCCCCTGCTAGGTGCAGCAGCCCAAGGATTATAAGGAGGGGGATTTGACTCCTCTGAAAGGGGGCGGAAGGACGGGGGTCCCATCCTCAGGTTTCTCTGGGCCCCACTACCAGTATTTGTGCCCTGGTCTGGAGTGCACAGGTTCTTTACCCATGGAGGTGGATGTCTCACTAAATTAAGCTATTGATCAATATAGGGGAATGGTCAAGGTGTCCTGGATCCCCTGTGACCTGATTCCAAACTGCCTGCATTAACTCAGGGTTAAAGGATCCCGTGTCAGGCCGGCCCACCCCGAATGTGGGTCAATTTAATTCACAGAGGGTCCTTAACTTTCCTTTAGATATATTTTTTTTTTTATCCTCACTCGAGGACATTTTTCCATTTATTGTTCAGGTAGAGTGGGAGGAAGAGAGAGAGAGAGAAACATCGATGTGAAAGGAACACGACCAGGGCCGGAGACAAACTGCAACCGAGGTACATGCCCTTAGCGGGAACCGAACCCGGGTCTCTCAGGACCGCAGGCCGATGCTCTAACCGCTGAACCAAATCGGCCAGGGCTCCTTTAGATATTTTTGTGCTCTAATCAGAACCTTCTGTCCGATAGCCTGGGGACTGGCGCCAGGCAAAGTGCTCGACCATTGTCTTGCTTGCTCAGCCTTGTCTCCCACCCTGAACAGCCTGCCTCGAGCTTGTAGATTAACTCCCATCTTGCTCTTATCAATTCACATTCCAGAGGCTCCATGCATAGCCCCCGCAGGGCCAAACCCTAAGGGACAAATTCCTGCTGCAACGGGCAGATATAAAAAGCACAAACCCCAGCATCGGGCGCCGCTTCTAGGACTCGAGCCCCGGAGTCTGTGAACCCGCCCGGAGTGTACCCAATAAAGCCTGATCCCTGTTTATTCGGCTGATTGGCTCTCAGTCTCTTCTCTGTGTTATTCGGCGGCGCCCCCGATTCCTTATACCTTCCTCAAATCCTTCTCTAAAAAATGTTTCAATCTGCAACCCAATAAGGTCTTCTGGGCACTATGGCTGCTATCCATGATTAGACTAACCGTAACAAAGTTGAGGGAGACACAGTAGGGAGATGGACAAGGACAAAAACAAGGGAAGACACACAAGACAGAAATTTTCATTTCGTCCACCTGGCCACTCTCCTCACGGAGATTTAGGCATCTCTGGGCATGGGCAGGCCAGTATAACCCCCCAGCACAGGTCAGGTTCACAGGTGGGACACCAGAATGCCCCAAGAACCTGATACTGCCCTTACTTAGCCTTATGAGGTCGTCACAGAACCACAGGTATGGACTCACACAGGCTGCGTAACAAGTGTTGTGGAACATGGTTATTCACACACAAATACATTCACACACAATCACACTCCAAAAACTCCCTTGGGAGGTAATCAGTGTTGACCTCACTCAGACACAAAGTTGGGTGAATTAAAGGTAAGCTTTATTACCTACGCAGGGACTGCAGCCAGCCTACACAGAGAACTGCAGCCCGGAGCAGCAGAATTTCAGGCCTTTTATAATCAGGATTAAGCAAGCTTGTGACAGAGATGGATAGCAACAGTTAGCCAGGCGCAATACATATATTTTTAACAGTTACAGTTTTATGGGGCAAAAGGGAGCTTCAGTTTCTCCCTATCAGCCCATCTACAGAGCATGCATGACCCTCTGACCTTAGGGCCTTTTCTGTTTCTGTCCTCCCTTTTTCTGGAGAATGTTGCCCCTCAAATTCCCAGTGAAGGTCAAACTTTGGTTAACCTTTATGGGGCTAAAAGGCATTGTAACATTCCCCATTGTTTACCTTGCTGTCCCTGAGGCTGTCAATCAGGGCAGCTTAAGGACAAGTTGCTTTTCTTTACTGAATTCCAAGGATCGTGAGCTATAACAGAGAGGAGAGGCTGCGCTGGTCCGGCCCTCTCACTCTCACCCAGAAAGACCGGTCACCCAAAACTCAGCACTGGAGACTTTTTACCAGGTCTCCTTAAATCTTTTGGGGACGTCTTGGCATCTCCTGGCCGCTTGTGAAACCTAAGTTTATCGCGGTTAATCCGTTCCAGACTCTAGTGGTTGCACCTGGCACTGAAGGATTCCTGGGGTGCTTGAATACATAGGGCTACAGTCCAAATGTACAGTAATTTTAATTGTAATTGTAATACAGGGGTGTATAATTGACTCAGAAAACGAGCTTGTGCTATATCATTTGCACTGTCTCGATCAACTTTTGAATGAATATATTTTTAAAAGCCACCATAGAGTGACGCCACAAAAAGGGTCCACCGTACCTCCGGAGTGACCCTAATCTCATTTTCCGGCCTAGGAAGTGGGCGGAGCCAAGCTCAGCGAGCCGCGCCTCCGTGCGTTCAGTTTCAGGGCCAGGACCGCAGAGCGCAGGCGCGGCCCCACGCCTCAGCGCCATCTTCCCAGGCGTGCTCCGGCGCTCCGCCCAGACCGGCGCCCACCGTCTCCAAGGCAGCCCCCATCAGGAGGCTCCGGAGTGGAGGGGCACTAGAGACGCAGCCGAGGCCCCTGCGCCTTGGCGCACACGCGGCTCTGCGGCCTGAGGCACCGGGAGGAGTCCCCGCGCGAGCGGGGTGTGGCGCCATCGCGCGACCGTGACGTCAGGCTTTGGCAGCGCGCGATTGGCCGGCCGACATGTGGAGCGCTCGGGCGTGGGCGTGGGCTCGGGCGCGGGTAATTGGGCGCCTGGCGTCTGGGTTCTGGGCAGCGCCGCTGAGCCCGAGGGAGGCAGAGCGGCAGCCTACGGACTGTTGGCGCCTCAGGTTCAGTGCACCCCGGAGGGGAGAAGAGGGGCTCCTAGGGTCTCCAGGGGGAGAGACGGGGTAGGTTCTCGAGAGGGAGAGAGGGGGTGCTGGTCCCTAGGGGGGAAGGCGAGGAGTGGAGAGATGGGTGTTCCCGAGAGGAGACTGAGGGCTCACGGTGTTCCCGAGGGAGAGACCGGTCGTGGAGGTCCCCGAGGGGAGAGACGGGGTGGGTCCTCGAGGGGGACACATCGGGGGGCAGGTCCCGAGAGTCCCGGAGACTCAGCACAGCTCAGTGAGCTTCGGTCGGGAGGCACCAACTTCAGCCTGTGCACAAATACGGCCCCGCCGCCTGTTACATCGCGTGCAGAGTGGTTTTCAGGCTTAGTTGTTTACAGGAGGCAGGCGGGAGAAGAAAACATTGGTAGTTTGTGGAAATGGAGTGAAAGGCCAGTTTCACGGTCCACCAGCGGCGTTTCCGTGAACAGTTCACTCGCGGCCCGCAGCGGCGGTGGCACGGCCGGGAGGGGCGATGCTCGCCGCCACGGTGAACCGGCTGCACCAGCTGCACCAGCTGCACCAGCGGTGGGGGCACTTACTGTGCTGCCCTTGGAGAAGGGACGCAGCAGTCGCGGCCTTATTGGGAGCCCGGAGCCCCGGTTGAGATCAATGGGTTAAACCTTACTGGGGTATTGCTAAAAAGTATTGGGCACAGAGACTGGACCTTGAGAAATGGATTTGAACAGAGATCGATATGTGGCATAGAAGAGAATGACAACACATTTGTAATGTGTTGCCGTATAAGCCACATTAATGTATGTAATTTATAACATGGGTTATCATAGACAATACAGAAATGTTGACAAGTAGGATGAAAAGTGAGGTTGGGACTAGATCACAGATGGACAGACGCCTAAGGAAGAGAAGTGTGCAGAGGGAGAGGGCTGCCTGTCAAGTGCTGCACAGGGTCTCCCAGGACACGGTCTGGCAGTTCAGAATGGCTGTGATAGGACAGGTCATGGCCTGTGGGAGAAATGATGGCCAAGATGGGGCTGAATGATGGGGAATAAGAGCAGTGGGAATGCCAACAGCAGCAAGCACAGTTCTTAACCCTCTGAAGTGGCTTACTTGCTTACTGGGCTCATGGATTCAGAATTGATTTGTCACTGTTGTTTTTTTAATCCTCACCCTAGGACATTTTTGCATTCATCTTCAGATAGAGTGGGAGGGAGAGAGGGAGGAAGAGAGAGAGAGAATCGTCGAGTGGTTGCCACCCACACAACCCCAACCCTGGCCGGGGACAAACTGCAACTGAGGTATGTGCCCTTAGCAGGAACCAAATCCGGGACTCTGGTCCTTGGGCCAGTGCTCTAACCGCTGAGCAAAACCGGCCAGGGCTTGTCACTGTTTTTATGTGAGGATTTGAGAAATGTGATGTAATGGCCTTTATTTTTCTTTTCTCTTAGGATTCTAGGACCATCAGACATGTTATAACAATGCCTGAAATCAACACCGACAATCTTGATAAGCAACAGGTTCAGCTCCTGGCGGAGATGTGTATTCTTATTGATGAAAATGACAATAAAATTGGGGCTGAGACCAAAAAGAATTGTCACCTGAATGAAAACATTGAGAAAGGTACTGTTTTAAAATACTTTGTGAGAAATGACATGCCTACGCATTTTATGGTAGCTGAGAAAAGTATGTTGGTTAACAATGTGATGTTAATCATATTTTATCTCTGGTTCCAGTTAGTTGGGTGGTGCAGTGACAAAACCTGCATTGCTGCCCCATTTCATGTCTTTTACCCAGCTTCTTTGCGATTACTTTGGTTTGTAAAAAAGAGAATAGACTAACCCTAGAAGAGTAGCACTTGTCAAGCCTATAATGCTTTCTTTCTAGTGAATGGAGAAAGAGACAAGTGTCAGAAAAGGAAGCACATGCCTTCCCAGTTTTCTCAGGAGGAGGCTTACTAAGCCCAATATCCTTGGAGGGGAGATTGGCCATTAGCAGACTGGTTGACAGATCACCATTTCTTTCACTTGGTGGTCTACTTCTTTGCTGGTATGCCAGAGCTCTTCTCCATTGTAACCATGGGGAGACTCACGAAATACAAGACAATGGGAAAAAGCAGAAATACCAGCAAGTTACTAATACCCTGAATCCCAAGTATAGGATCAGGCACATAACTGGTGTTTTAAAACTACATTTATAGTATTGTTTTTGCTTTCAGGATTATTGCATCGAGCTTTTAGTGTCTTCTTATTCAATACTGAAAATAAGCTCCTGCTACAACAGAGATCAGATGCTAAAATTACCTTTCCAGGTTAGTGTGCGTGATGTACAGTATTTTGTTGAGAACGATATTTAATTTGACTTTGTCACTTGGAACTTTCTGGTTTGTCACTGTCAAAAAGGGAAATCCTGTGAATGACATAATTTCATATTCTACATAAAAGAAACGTATACAGTAAGTGCAACTTAATAAAATAGCAATAAAGGATAAAAACTGCTAGGTGTATATATGCATATATATATTTTTTAATCCATCTTACACATATTTTGATCTTTTTGGTTAAGAAATCATTAATAGCCCTGGCCGGTTTGGCTCAGTGGTTAGAGCGTCGGCCTGTGGTCCTGAGAGACCTGGGTTCAGTTCCCGCTAAGGGCGCGTACCTCGGTTGCAGTTTGTCCCCAGCCCTGGTCGGTTGTGCGGGTGGCAGCCACTCGATGTGTTCCTTTCACGTCGATGCTTTTCTCACTCTCTCCCTCCCACTCTACCTGAACAAAAAATGGAAAAATGTCCTTGGGTGAGGATTAAAAAAAAAAAGAAAGAAAGAAATCATTAATAAAGAACTTATCTACACATATCTGTTTCACAAAATGATGACTAATAGTTCATTATAACTGATTTAGAAATCAATCCTCAAGACTCATTTTGGGGGGGGGGAGGAGAAACATCTATTACAAAAATAAAAAAAAAAAAAGACTCATTTAATTTTTTTTATTACTTCTATTTTATTTAATTAATTAATTTATTTTTTATCCTCACCCGAGGACATTTTTCCATTTTTTGTTCAGATAGAGTGGGAGGGAGAGAGAGGAAGACCGAGAGAGAAAACATCATTGTGAAACGGATACATTGAGTGGTTGCCACCCACATGACCCAACCAGGGCCGGGGACAAACTGCAACTGAGGTATGTGCCCTTAGCGGGAACCGAACCTGGGTCTCTCTGGACCACAGGCCAATGCTCTAACCGCTGAGCCAAACCAGCCAGGGCTAATTTTTTTATTACTTTTAAAACTTTGGGTTTTCTTGATCTAGACCTACTTTGAACAAAAGTTAATCTACATCTGTATTAACATGTTCCAGGTTGTTTTACCAATACTTGTTGTAGCCATCCTTTAAGTAACCCAGGAGAGCATGAAGAAAATGATGCAATTGGAGTAAGGCAGCAGCACAGAGGCGTTTAAAGGCTGAATTGGGAATTCCCATGGAACAGGTAAACAGGTTGACTGTACAGCCAACCCATACAAGGTGAAATCTAAACATATTAAAACATTTCTCATTAAAATTTTAAACTCAAGTGTAGGTTTCTGCTTTGTAACCTCTTGAGTTATTGGCCCCCAAAAACCACCTTCAATAAAGAATATTTAAATTTTTATTTCTTAATATTACTTGTCAGAATATACCTCAGTATAGAAACAGATTGATCTGTTAACCAGTATAAAAGTTGACTTTTTATAATTGATCATAGCAAAGATTAATATTGTGGAAATCCTTAGGAATATCAACCACAACTCTGGGTGAACTGAAATCATCCCATGCCCCCCCCCCCCCAGTATTGTTTCCTTTAGGTAAGACTTGAATAAACAAAGTACTTCTCATCTAGTTAAATGGTAAATATTTTTTCCCAAAAAGTAATATTAAGATGTGAAGGAGCCCTGGCCAGTTTGGCTCAGCGGTTAGAGCATCGGCCTGCGGTCCCCAGAGACCCGGGTTCGGTTCCCGCTAAGGGCGCGTACCTCGGTTGCAGTTTGTCCCCAGCCCTGGTTGGTTGTGTGGGTGGCAGCCACTCGATGTGTCCCTTTCACGTCGATGTTTCTCTCTCTCTCTCTGTTCCTCTTTCTCTCTCTATTCCTCTCTCCCTCCCACTCTATCTGAACAAAAAAATGTCCTCGGGTGAGGATTAAAAAAAAAAAAAAAAAAGATGTGAAGGAGAATATCACTATTCCAGTTTGAGTGACTGTTTTGTTGGTAATCCTCACCTGAGGATATTTTCCTATTTATCTTCAGATAGAGGGAGAAGGGAGAGGGAGAGAGAAACATCGATGTGAGAGACATATCATTGGTTGCCTCCTGCAAGACCCCGACAAGGGCTGGGGATCAATTCTGGAACCCAGGTACATGTCCTTGACTGGGAATCAAAACCTGAGACCCTTCGGTCTGTAGGCCAACACTCTAATCACTGAGCCAGACTGGCCAGGGCTGAGTGACTTTTTTTTTTTAAATCCCCACCTGCGGATATTTTTTTCATTTACTTTCAGACAGAGTTGTAGAGAGAAACATTGACGTGAGAGAGACACACCGATTGGTTGCCTCCTGCAGGACCCCAACCGGAGCTGGGGACCAAACCACAACCGAGGTATGTGCCCTTGACCAGAATCAAACCTGCGACTCTGGTCCTTGGGCTGACATTGTAACCGCTGAACCAAGCAGGCCAGGGCTGACTTTTTTTTAATGTAAAATTCAATAAATCAACTTGTAATTTTGGTCCTATGGAAAAAATTTAGATGCTTGAAACTATGTCGTAATATTTCCATATATCATTAGTAGAAAATTAATATTCTAAAAGTCCTAACTAAAACTCTACTGTTCAAGATAGTACTAAAATGTGGTTGGTTAGATTACTTGTTTTGTTGATGTTGTTACTGCTTCACTTTCATCCTAGGTTCCTCCAGAAGACATAAATTATCTGACCCGAATTCACTACAAGGCTCAGTCTGATAGTATCTGGGGAGAACATGAAATTGATTACATTTGTTTGTGAGAAAGAACGTGACTTTGAATCCAGACCCCAATGAGATTAAAAGCTATGAATACGTGTCAAAGGAAGAGGTGGGAGAAATGCTGAAAAAGGCAGCCAGTGGTGAAATTAAGATAACTCCATGGTTTCAAAGTATTGCAGAGGCTTTTCTCTTTAAATGGTGGGATAACTTAAATAATTTGAATCATTTGTTGACCATGAGAAAATACACAGAATGTGAACGTGGAGATGAATAATTAGTAAAGTACTAAAAAATTTTTCTACTTAGTAAAACTTAAAATGACTTTTTAAAAATTTGGTTTCCCATTTAACTCTTATTGGATACATTAATACTTTACAACCAGAATTTGTGTGGAAAAGACAGCTGACTTATTTGTATCACACACCCCACATATATGCACTGCTATTTGTAAAGGACATTTATGAGAGATTATTATTTTGTTGTTAATCCTCACCCGAGGGTATTTTTCCAGATAGAGTATTTTTAAAAAGAGAGAGTAAATAAACTAAACTAAACCTGTCTGAACACACACACGGTCCTGACAAATGGGACAAATATGTGAAGCTCGTCAGTTTCAATGTGTTGAGACAAACATTTTCAGAACACCTGAGAGCACTTTATTTGCCAGGTGCTTTTCATATCATTAAATTTTTATTGTCCAGAAAAATGTACAATAGGTCCAGCAGCTGGAGCATCAGCCTGCAGACCAGAGAGTCCTGGGTTTGGTTCCTGCTAGGGGCACGTACAAAAAAAAAAAAAGATCTCCCAGAAAAATGTACAACAGAAATTGTTTGCTTAGCTACTTCAGAACAGCTCAAATTAACCTTCCATCATAAGATATTAAACTAGGAGGAGCATGTCCAAGGTAATTAAATGATGTATGTCCTGACTTCTATCAAAGTCTGTATTCTCAGAATTACAGGGGACAGACAGACAGGCTATTTGTAAAATGGAAATTGTGTCATACTCTACCACAAGGGGGTCTTACCACTGGTTCTGTTGACATTTGGGTTGGATAATTCTTTGTTGTGGGGTTCATCCTGTGCATTAAAGGATATTTAGCAGCATTCCTGGGTTCTACCCACTAAATGTCATTGGTACCCATCCCCCCATCACAGTCACTGACTACAGATGCCAAATGTGAGCTGGAGGGCAAAGGTGCTCCCATTGAGAACCACTGTTCTACAAAGTCATGCTATGTAGGAAAAGTGGGGGGAACCAGGGCATTAAGCAGAATGGTTAATACCCATGTTAAATGGCATTGCGGTTTGGGATATGTATGTATTAACAGTTAAACTGTATCTTCATGCATTTTTAAAACTCTTGCATAGATTTCTCAAATTTGAAATCTCAAGACAGCTTTATTCTTGATTGCTATGTAATAATGAAAAAGAAAAATTTGTTTCTTACAAGCTAAATGTTTTATAAATTCAATAGAATAATCCATTTCTTGTTAACACCAAAATTAATTAATAATTTCAGGGAAGATGGTCGTAAGTATTTTACTGAAAAATAAAAACAATGAAAAAACTATAATACTCGTCTAGTTGAAATTTTAATATAAGTTAACTTGCGTATGGTAGCTTAAACATAATGCCATATAGCTTCAAAGTACAGTCATAACATTATTTCTAGTTTTCTTTTCCAGGAAGTTTTAGACTGAAAGTCACATGTGACTTGTTACTCAGCTACAATGGCTAGTGGCCGCTATACTAGACAGTGGAGCCTTAGACCAGCACTTGGCACTTTGTAAGTGCTCAGCAAGTGTTACATATTCCACTGTTACCACACTAGAATGCTCCTTTTCTTTGACCTGATGAACTCCTTACAACTCACTCATTCAGTTGAGACTAAAAAGAATTCCTGAAAGGGCCTGAGGTGGTTCAATTCATTCTGTCCCCAAATCTTTTTTACCCAGAGAAAAAGCAAAAAAAGATTGTGGGTGGAAGGGGGCCATGTTATTCTCTTATTTGGTCCTAGCAGAAGGGTCAGGCAGAGATGAAATGACATTCGGGTAGTTGTCCAAGTAGGTCTTTCTCAGGTGGAAACTGTCCTTCCATCTTCTCCCTGGGGAACACTTAACCTGATGGTTCATTCCTCAGATGGGTCTACCCTCTCCAGGGTTGAGGGCCCATCTTCCTGTGAGTTTGTGGATGGCCACACCCACATTTGGGTAACCCAGATCTCTTCTGACAGCGTAGGTATTCTGCTATACCTTTCTCACCTAATTGGATGCTTTTTGAGTCCTAAACCTGTACCCACATTTTAGAGTGAACTTGAGTGTACATTTGTACAAACTTAAGAATCCTGACAATTTTTCACAATTTATCATCTACATTCTTTAGGCTCACAGATTTAAGTCTCCATTGGAATTCCATTTCATATTCAAGACGATTCTGCTTGTGTGTATAAGTAGATCTCCCACACTTCGGTTCCAAACCAAGTCCTGACAGGTGCCCCTCCCCTACTTGGCCTCAGTTTCCCTTTTCCCATTGCTAAACACTTTGGAGTCTCCCCTTCCCTCTCACACTGTATATCCAATTAGTCCTTGGAATAAGCCCCTTCCCCGCTACTCTGAGTCCAGGCCATCCTTGCATTGCTCCAAGTGGGTGGCACGGCCACACTCACCTCAACATCTGCTCTCAATCAGGCAGCTAGTGGTCGTGTATCGTTTCACCCCTCTGCTCAGAATGCATAGCAGCCTCCAGACCCCAGGACATGTCTACCCCACTGATCTCAACCCTTCATTGCTTGCTCTGCACAGCCACCCTGGGAACACCAAGCTTGCTCCCCTCTAGGTCTTCTGTTGCTTCTTCCTATAAAACTAGGGGAAAAAAAAATTCTTTTAAAATCCTCGCCCAAGGATATTCTCCCATTTAGCTTTAGAGTGGGAGGGAGGGAGGGAAACATTGATGCAAGAGGGACACATTGACCGGTCGCCTCCTGCACAAACCTGACCATGGCTGGGGACGAACCACAACTGAGGCACGTACCCCTGATCAGAATCAAACCCATGACGCATCAGTCTGCATGCTGACGCTCTAACCACTGAACCAAACCTGTCAGGGCTCTATAGGAAAACTTTAAAAACAAATTAATTTCTTAATTCGGGGGGGAGGGGCAAAAAGTAGAAGAAACATCTATCAGCTGCCTTCTGCATTCCCCCTACCAGGGATCAAGCTCAAAACCAGGGCATGTGCCCTCACTGGGAATGGAACTGCAACCTCCTGGCAACTGAGCCACACAGGCTGGGCAAGAGAAGGTTTTTTCTTCTTACATTTGTTTATTTAAGAATCAGTAGAGATTCATGAATACTTTTTAAAAGTTGTTACAATTCATTTATATCATTCCTTTTGATGGTGCTCCAACTGTACCAGATGGGCCTGAGGGAGCCTATTTAAAGCCACTCCTGTATTCTTTGATCTTTTTCCATCAGTTTTAGGTCACACCTTTCATTCCCAACACAATCAGATGTTCTTGGTCCATGTATACTTTCCATGCCCAAGTCCTGAAATCAGCCACTTTTTCAAGACAAAGAGCAGGAATTTGCTTACACACACTAATTTGAGGTAGAGTCCTTGCAGTTTACTCTCAGAAAAGGAGGGCCTCTGAAGTTGAGCATTTAAAAAAATTTTTTTTTTTTTTTTTTTTTTTTTTAATCCTCACCCGAGGATATTTTTTCCATTTTTTTTGTACAGATAGAGTGGGAGGGAGAGAGAGGAAGGGAGAGAGAGAGAGAAACATCGACATGAAGGGACACATCGAGTGGCTGCCACCCGCACGACCAACCAGGGCCGGGGACAAACTGCAACCGAAGTACGTGCCCTTAGCGGGAACCGAACCCGGGACTCTCTGGTCCACAGGCCGATGCTCCAACCACTGAGCCTAACTGGCCAGGGCTTCTTTATTGATTTTAGAGAGAGAAAGGGAGAGGCAGAGATAGAAACATTGATGAGAGAGGGCATTGATTGGTTGCCTCCTGCATGCCCCCCACTGGGGACTGGGCCCACAACCTGGGCACGTGCCCCGACTGGAATTGAACCAGCGACCTCTTGGTGCATGGGTTGATGCCCATCCCCTGAGCCATACTGGCCGGGCTGAAGTTGAGCATTTTTACCCCAAGACCTTCTTTCCCATATTTCCTTTCTTAAATTGAGATAAACTTTGTAATTATAAATATCATCAAAAACATAGTGATTAAAAACAAAAGACATCAGTGATAGAAGTATGTAACATTCAGGATTATTATAAGGACTTTTCCTCCAACTACTTTGGTGAGTCATAATTTACTGATTAGGGATGTTTTACACCCAGAACATCAGCTCAGATTTAACTGTAATCTGTTAGCTCTGGCTGGCGTTGCTCAGTGGTTAGAGCATAAGCCCAGGCACCGGAGTGTCACAGGTTTAATTCCCAGTCAAGGGCATATACCTGGCTTGCAGGTTCCATCCCAGTCCCAGTTGGGGCACATGCCGGAGGCAACCAGTCAATGTGTCTCTCATATTGATGTTTCTCTCTTTTTTCCTTTCTCCCTTCCTTCCACTCTCTCTAAAAGTCAATGGAAAAAATATCCTTGGGTGAGGATTAACAACAACAAAATATTGTTATATCTAGGAGTAATTTCATTTAATCTGGGAAATGATTTGCCTTAAAGGCCTCCCAGTACTGATGGGAGTTCAGCTACATGTAATTTGGGATGGAGAAATGTGAAATCTAGAAAGAGGATCATCTTTTTTTAAATTCTCACCCGAGGATATTTTTCCGTTTATCATCAGAGTAGGAGGGAGAGAGAGAGAGAGAGAGAAACATCAATCGGTTGCCTTCCATATGCACCCCAACGGGAAACTGAACCCACAACCTGCGTTATATGCCCTGACTGGAAATCAAACCTGCCACCTTTTGGTGTTTGGGACAACGCTCCAATTAGCCGAGCCACACTGGCCAGGGCAATACAGAATTTTATTTTAAACTATAGTCACTATTGCTATACATTACATCCCCATCTTACATGGGCATTTTGTACCTTTTGACTTCTGTCACCCATCTCGCTCACTCTCCACTCCACCTCTGGCGACCACCAATCTGTTCTCTGTATCTGAGTTTGTTCTGCCTTTTTTTTGGTATGTGCCCCTAGTGGGAACCGAACCCGGGACTCTCTGGTCTGCAGGCCGACGCTCCAACCGCTGAACCAAACCGGCCAGGGCTGTTTGTTTTTTTAGATTCCATCTATAAGTGAAATCATATATTGTCTTCCTCTGGATTATTTTACTTAGCATAGGGACCTCAAGGGCCATCTATGTTATTGTAAAGAGCACGATTTCCTCTTTGTCTGAATAAATTCAGTTTTAGATATACAACATTTTCTATGTACTGTGAATGGACACAGGTTGTTTTCATGTCTTGACTACTGTGAATGCTGTAATAAACATGGGAGTGCAGATAACTTTTTGAAAACCTGCTTCGATTTCTTTTAGATATATCCCAAGAAGTAGGATTGGTGGATCATGATAATTCCATTAAAAAAATTTTTTTTTACAAACCTCCATACTGTTTTCTATAGTGGCTGTACCATTTTACATGCCTATCAACAGTGCACAAGGATTCAAATCTCTCCATATCCTCACAAGCACTTGTTTTCTGTTCTTTTGATAGTGGCCTTTTTTTTTTTTTTTTAATTTTTGTTTATTGATTTTAGAGAGAGAGGAAGGGAGAAGGAAAGAGATAGAAACATCAATGAGAGAGAATATTGATTGGCTGCCTCCTGCATACCTCCCACTGGGGATTGATTGGGCCCACAACCTGGGCATGTGCCCTGACCAGGAATCAAACCGACGACCTCTTGGTGCATGGGTCGATGCTCAACTACTGAACCACACGGGCCAGGTGATAGTGGCCATCTTAATGGGAGTAAGCTCATTGTGGTTTTGATTTTCATTTCTTATAATTAGTGATGATCAGCATCTTTTCATACATGTGGTCATTTGTTTATCTTCTTTGGAGACTTGTCTATTCAAGCCTTGTACCCATTTAAAAATAGATATTATTGTAGTTGAGCTGTAGGAGTTCCTTTTAAATTCTGAATATTAATCTCATGTTTCAAATATTTTCTCCCATTCTGTAAGCTGTCTTTTCACCCTGTTATTTCCTTTGATGTGTAGAAATTTTTTTGATCTAGTCCCATTTATCTCCTTCTGCTTTTGTTGTTGTCTTTTCACCTCCAGAACTTTTGTGGTACCTTTGTTTTCTATCCCTTTATTGATATTTCTATTCACACTGTTTTTGCCGCGTCCATATCTTCCTTTAGCTCTTTGAGCATCTTTAAGACAGTTGTTTTGCATGGTATTTGCAGAAAAACAGACACATAGACCAATGGAACAGAATTGAAAGCCCAGAAATAAACACATGTACACAGGCAAATAATTTCTAACAAATGAGCCAAGAATCATACAATGGAGAAAAGAAAGCCTCTTCAATAAATGGTGCTGGGAAAATTGGAAAGCCACATGTAAAAGCATGAAACTAGATTACAGATTTGTCTCCTTGTAAAAAAAAGAACTCATAACAAATCAGACCTGAGACAATAAATCACATAGAAGAAAACACTGGATTTTGGCCTTAAATAAGATTTTATGAATTTGATCTTAAAGGCAAGGGAAGTAGAGGCAAAAATAAGTAAATGGGACTATATCAAACTAAAATGCTTATGCACAGCAAAAGAAACTGCCAACAAAACAAAAAAGCAACCAACCAAAGAGGAGGAGATATCTGCAAACACCACTTCCAATAAGAGATTATTATCCAAAATACATAAAGAATTCATACAACTAAATAAAAAAAAATCCAAATAAAAGAAAGCAGAAAACCCAAACACTTATTACCCCAAGAAAACATACAAATGGCCAACAGATGTATGAAAAGATGCTCAAGTTCACTAGCTATTATGAAATGCAAATCAAAACTGAGATTAACACCTCACACCTGTTAGAAGGTTATTATCAACAAGCCAAGTAATAAGAAGTGTTGGAGAAGTTGTGGAGAAAAAGAAACCCTCATTCACTGCTGGTGGAAGTGTAAACTGGTACAGCCACTATGGAAAACAGTATGAAAGTTCCTCAAAAAATCAAGAAAACATTTATTTGAAAAGATATATGCACCCCTATGTTCACTGCAGCATTACTCATGGTGGCCCAGACATGCAAACAAAAGTGTGCTTCAATACGCTATTGGATGTAGATGTCGTACATATATACGATGAAATACCACTTGGCCAGAAGATTCCATCAGCCATTTGCGACAATATGGATGAATCTTGAGAATATCACGCTAAGCAAAATAAGTCAGACAGAAAAAGTCAAGAACCATATGATTTTACTCATATGTGGAATATAAAACTAAAAGCAACAAATGAACAAACAAGACAAATAAAAAAACCCAAAAGCTCAGACACAAAGAACAGTGTGATTACCAGAGAGGGAGGGAGTGGGAGAAAGGTATTAAAGGGAGTCAAATACATGGTAACAGAAGGTTTGATTTTGGGTGGTAAACAATGAAATATATAGGTGATGTATTAGAACTGTACACTTGAAACCTACATAATTCTTTTTTATCCTCACCTGAGGACATTTTTGCATTTATCTTCAGATAGAGCAGGAGGGAGAGAGGGAAGGAGAGAAACATCGATATGAGAGAGACACATCAAGTGGTTGCCACCCACACGACCCCAACCAGGGCCGGGGATAAACCGCAACTGAGGTACATGTCCCTAGTGGGAACCGAACCCGGGACTCTCTGGTCTGCGGGCTGACGTTCTAATCATTGAGCCAAACTGGCCAGGGTAAAACCTACATAATTTTATTAACCACTGTCACCCCAATACATTTAATTTAAAAAGACAGCTACTACAAATTTTTTTTTTCTTTTTATTGATTTTACAGAGAGAGAAAAGTAGGAGAGAAATAGAAACATCAATGAGAGAGAACATCGACTGGCCGCCTCCAGCATGCCCGGATCTCTTGGTGCATGGGTCAACGCTCAACCACTGAGCAACATGGGCCGGGCAAAAGACAGCTGTTTTAAACACTTTGTCTAGCAAGGAACTGTTTCTGTTTCAGCCATGCTTTCCTATTTATTTGTATGCTTTCTGTTTCTTGTTGAAAACTAGGCATCTGACTCATATAATGTGCTAATTCTATGTATCAGATTATCTCCTTTTACTTGGGTGGCTAAATTGTTTTGGGAGGGGGGTATTGTAGGGTATCTCTCTGCTAGCCTGAGATAAAAACTTAAGGTCTTGCCCTGGCCAGGTGGCAGCTGGTTAAAGCATTGTCCCATACACAAAAAGGTTTCTGGTCAGGGCACATGCAAGGCTTACAGGTTCAATCTCCGGTCGGGGCATGGGTGGGAAGCAACCAGTCAATATTTCTCTCTCACATCAATGTTTTTCTCTCTCTCTAAAATCAATAAACCTGTCCTTGGGTGAGGATTAAAAAAAAAATAAAAAAACCTTAGGTCTTCTCAGGTCTATTCTAAGAATGTGTCTTTCCCTGGCCAAGGGTGCTTTCTAAAGTCCCCTGAACACACAATTGGTCTTTAAAGTCTGAATACTTAAATGTCTAGCCCCATCAAAAAAAAATTAAAAAACAAAAAAACGCAAGGGGAAAAAAATGGCACTGAGCCTCCTGAATCCAACTGAGCGTATGGAAATTCCAAGAATAGGGATCCACCTTTGCTATAAGCAGCAATCAGCAATCAAAACACGGAATCCCAAATGTGTGGAGGACAAGGTCTTGGGCTATCCACTCCCACAAAGAGAAATAGGGCTGGGGGTGGGCGGTAAACACTAACCTGTAAAGGCCAAAACTTACCAAAATTAACTGGGATATACCGGCCAAGACTTTCCCTAAAAGAAGCAAGCTGTCAGACTCCAGAGTTCTAAACTAGTTTACTTCAGACAGTTGTGCCTGTGCCACAACTAGAACAAAGGCATTCCTGGTGCTTCTTACTCCACCATCTTCCCTGACATTACTAGAGTATGAGATTCTCTTAACATAATCTTCTCCAGCACAGGTATATGGAATAATATTGTCTTCACTTAACATCATCGACAGGTTCACACAGCATCTCAAAATGAAATGACATTATTCAAGGACCTGCAAAAGACTAGAAGATTGTCATGCACAGGTTTAATTAGAAATTAGACTTGCTAAATGGTAAGAATAGTACTGTTTTGTGGTCAAGAAGTCATGTTTTACACACTTAATGTTCTAACATGTTGATTTTCCTACATTGTACTGTTCGATGGTTTTGAGTTGACATGTGCCTCCCAATGATTTCCATTTATTTATTTATTTATTTATCCTCACCCGAGGACATTTTTCCATTTTTTTGTTGTTGTTCAGATAGAGTGGGAGGGAGAGAGAGGAACAGAGAGAGAGAAACATCGATGTGAAAGGAACACATCGAGTGGCTGCCACCCGCACAACCGACCAGGGCCAGGGACAAACTGCAACCGAGGTACGCGCCCTTAGCGGGATCCAAACCCGGGTCTCTCAGGACCGCAGGCCGATGCTCCAACCGCTGAACCAAACCGGCCAGGGCCCAATGATTTCCATTTAAAATAGTTAAAAACAGAGCAGTAGGAGGTGCTTCTGTGGTAGTGAAGGGGTGTCTATGTTTTCCTCAACACATGATTTTATCCAAAGACTACTGAAACAAGACATGCCAACATTTAATTGCTGTAGTGCCTGCTTTAGGCTCCATTTTCCTCCAAAAAAATGTATTTTTGCTTTTAAAAAAAGAGAAAGGGACTTCTGGTCAAGATGGCGGCGTAGGTAAACACGGTATCGCATCCTCCCACAACCACATCAAAGTTACAACTAAACTACAGAACAACCATCATTCAAAACTGCCTGACATCGAGCTGAATGGGAAGTCCTACAACTACGGAATTAAAGAAGCAGCTGCATGCAGACTGGTTATAGGGGCGGAGGCAGAGGGGCTGGTCCCACCCATGTGTGATGGATAAAAATCAGGAGGATACCTCAGCTGGGAAGGTCCTCCCTGAGAACTGAGGGGTCCCCATTCCACACCAGGCAACTTGCTCAGGGTTCCAGTGCAGGAAGAGAATCCCCATAACTTCTGGCTGGAAAAACCAGCGGGAACTGAGGCTCAAGGAGGTTGAGGCAGCTGGAGCCCTAGGCAGCAACTCTTAAAGGGCCCGTGCACGGACTTATTCGGACTTGCTTCCTTTAAGCTTGGAGGGGAGGTAGCTCTAGGGGCACCAGAGACATACAGGGAAGAACTGAGCTGTTTGGCATTGGAGCGAGGGCTGGACAGGGGGCTTTCTCCAGGACAAACATGCCGTCAGAGGCCTTTGTTCCTTTGGTGAGCCCTTCCCTGGGGCGGCAGACAGCCTCTATATCTGGGACTCCAACAACCTGGCTCATACTGGTTGCCCCGCCCCACCCAACTTTTAGGCCCACCCAAGCTGTTGCCAGTTGGTTAACCATAGGATTGGCCTGTCTTGGATCTTGCTTCAGGTTTTCCTAAATCCTTTCAAACAAGCAGCATCTGGTCTCAGATAGTCCCATACCTCTCATTAAGTAATACACAGAAACAAACACAGGGAGGCAGCCAAAATGAGGAGACAAAGAAACAGGTCCCAAATGAAAGAACAGAACAAAACCCCAGCAAAAGAACTAAGCGAAATGGAGATAAGCAACCTAACAGATGCTGAGTTCAAAATACTGCTTATGCCCTGGCCGGTTTGGCTCAGCGGTTAGAGCATCAACCTGCAGTCTCGAGAGACCCGGGTTCAGTTCCCGCTAAGGGCACGTACCTCGGTTGTAGTTTGTCCCCGGCCCAGGTCAGTCGTGCGGGTGGCAGCCACTCGATGTGTCCTTCACATCGATGTTTCTCTCTCTCCCTCTCTCTTCCTCCCACTCTACCTGAACAAAAATGTCCTCGGGTGAGGATAAAAAAACAAAAAAAAACCAAAAAACCCCAAAATACTGCTTATAAGGATGCTCAATGAACTTAGTGAGAACCTCAGTGAACTTAGTGAGGGCCTCAAGAGCATAAAAAAGGACCAGTCAGAAATGAAGGAGGCACTAACTGAAATAAAGAATAATTTACACAGATTCAATAGTAGAGTAGGTAAAGCCAAGAAGCAAATCACCAATTTGGAATATAAGCTAGCAAAAAACACCCAATCAGAATAGAAAAAAGAATCCAAAAAAATGAGGATAGTGTAAGGGGCCTCTGGGACAACTTCAAGCGTGTCAACATTCATATCTTGGGGGTGCCCGAAGGAGAAGAGAGAGAACAAGAAATCGAAAACCTATTTGAAAAAATAATGGCAGAAAACTTCCCTAACTTGGTGAAGGAAACAGACATATAAGTCCAGGAAGCACAGAGAGTCCCAAACAAGATGAACAGCAAGAGGCCAACAATAAGACACATCATCATCAAAATGCAAAAGGTTCAAGACAAACGGAGATCTTAAAAGCAGCAAGAGAAAAGCAGTTAGTTACCTACAAGGGAGTTCCCATAAGACTGTCAGCTGATTTCTCAAAAGAAACTTTGCAGGCCAAAAGGGAGTGGCAAGAAATATTCAGTGATGAAAAGCAAGAACCTACAACCAAGATACTCCATCCTGCAAAGCTGTCATTTAGAATCGATGACCATATAAAGACTTTCCCAGATAAGAGAAAGTTAAAGGAGTTCATCACCACCAAACCATTATTATATGAAATGAAGGGTCTTTTTGAGGAAAAAGATAAAATATATGAACAAACAAAATGGCAATGAATAAATAGCTATTGACAAACAAACTGAACAGGCAGAACAGAAACATTCTCATAGATACAGAGAACATTTTTTTGGTTGGCAGATGGAAGGGTGGTTGGGGGAATGGGTGAAAAAAATGAAGGGATTAAGTACAAATTGGTTGCTAGACTGACAAACCTCAATGGGAAGGGGGTTTGGGGGTGGGAAGAAATAAACCAAAGAACTTATATGCAGAACCAATGGACACAGACAACAGTGTGAGAAAAGGCGGGCGGGAGTGGGGAGAAGGGGGTCAATGGGGGAAAAATGACAAACATCTGTAATACATTCAACAATAAAGGTAAAAAAAAGAGAAAGGTCTTTCCCCCGCCTTTTCATTTAGCCAAACGGGCAGTAATTTGTAACTAAACAAAAAGAAATACACAATCAAAACTACTTTTTTTTTGAGAGTTTTATTCTGATAAAATAGTTGAAGATAGATTACAATGGTACATTGTACAAAAAGACTGGAAAATAATTTAGTGCTGGCATCCTACTGCCCACCGCAAAAAAGGACTCTTCTCAGGCAGGGAACCAAACCAAAGTTCCCCCTTACTAAAGAGAACAAGACTTTTCTCCATCAAAAAGAACAATCTCACCAATAACCCTTTCCACTTCTGCAAATCTGATGCAATCAAAAGTCCATTAAATGCAGAAACCAGTCTACTCAAAATGTTTGCAGTATTACGCAGTGATAGAAACTGCTCACACCTGTATCATTGAGGGTTACCCATAGTTTTGAGGAAAGCAGCAGGTGCTATAGTTATTTTACTGTTGTCTCTGGTTTACAGATCATGACTCCAATTTTGCGAAACCTTACCATATCAAACCAAGACACAAACAACAGTCTAGCCAAACTGCTTCAGCTGAGAAGGACAAACACTATCTCCGGTCCTTCTTACCAGCTTTCCTCTTCCCAGAGAGCAAGTGCTTGGGCTTCATATCAAACACATGCCTGTCTGCCTCCCCTTTCTTCCCCAAGCGATTCATCTTCTTCTGAGCACTCTTCATCATAGTCTTGGCTTTCTTCACCATCTACAAAAGAGGAGAAAACATAAAACACGTCAGCTACTGAGGACCAAATTTCCATGTGCATTTTCATGACCTGATAATCATCTTTACGATCTGGTTACAAGGACCAGAAATGTTTAGCGTGGAAGATTAGGGTATATCTATTCTAACTCCCTCTTAGACAAACAAAGAAACTCAGATTTGAACCCATGAAATGGTACTACTCACATCTGACTAACTAGTGGCCATGCTGGTATTAAATCCAGACTTCTAGATGGAGACGGCATGGTGGGATGGAAAACTCAAAGAATTCCATGAAGTAGACTGCCTGCTCTATACAGACTTTCTCTGTTACCAGAATTTTAAAAATGCTGAAACTAACATTTCAGGGGCTTATTTAATAAAAATAAGTTTCAGCAAGAGACAGTGTATACATCCAAAGCGTCTTATCCAAAAGACTGACCAAAGCAGCTCAGTTGGTTCCCAGCGTGGCTCACTGTGTGTGAGTGCCCCTGCTCAACAGGGATCATTCCTAGCACACCCTTAAATGGCCAGGATGTAGGCTCAGATGGCCTGGTGCTGTATGACACCATGCTTCTGTTTACTGGGAGAAAGGACACCACGAGGGAATGGTGTTCCCAGGGCAAAGGTCTAGGTACACCCAATTGAACTGGCCCAAGCGCAGCTCTCTGGGTACAGCACACAAATGACAGCTGGGGACTGAGGGGGTTAGCCCTGAGCATTCGGGTAGCCAAAAGCAGATGCTATTATGTCATTAATTGCACATGACAGAGTCTAACCTTGATGTCCCGAAGACCAGACACATCACGTGGAGTTCGAGAGCAACTGCGACTCCGGGCAACGGACGTGGGCGGGACAGAGTCTTCCCGCTTCCTTTTCCTAGTGACACTTCGAGACCTTCTGGCCTGGACTACATAATGGGCCTGAAAAGCACAAAGAGCACACTTCAGGATCTCAGCCTGGCTTTCAGGCTTAGTAACAAACCTGAAATCACTCCGACAATTGCAGAGGGCAATCGGGAGCTTTTATCAAAGCTATTATGAAATAACCTAAAAAAAAAGACCTGTAAAATACAGAGTTAATTTCACATTAATTATTGGTCAAATATTCTTTTTCATTTCATACAGCTCCTTTATGTTACAAAGCTAATTTTACTCTATTTAAAAAATTTTACTTAGCCCTGGCCAACTGGCTGTGAACAGAGCATCAGGGTTTGCACTGAAGAGTTGTGGGTTCAATTCCTGGTCAATATTTCATTCCAGGGATGCATGTTCAATCCCCAGTCCTGCTCATGGTGCATGCAGGGGGCTACCAATTAAGTCTCTCTCACACCAATATTTCTCTCTCCCCTCCCTCCCTTCCACTCTCTCTAAAAATCAATAGAAAAAATATGCTCAGGTGAGAACAAAACAATTTACTTAGAGCCCTGGTCAGTGTGGCTCAGTGGGTCGGGCATCATTCTGTGCACTAAAAGATTGCCCATTTGATTTCTGGTCAGGGCACATGCATGGGTTGTGGACTCTGTCCTGGATAGGGTGCATGCAAGAGGCAGCTGATTGATGTTCTGCTTTTACATCAATGTTTCTCTCTCTCCCTACCTCTATCTCTAAAAATCAATAAAAATATATTTTTTAAATGTACTCAGGACTGCCCATCTATTTTCCCTTAACCTACATCATTAGCTCAGCACCACAATTTCCACTTCAGACACAGAGTTTTCTCTCCTTTACCCCTCCACTCTGGGTTATGTATCTGAACACTGTGGTGGCCATCAGAAAGCTCAGGTTGGGGTTCAGCAAAGATACGCAGACGGCCACCAATGGGTTGTTCTGTAGCCCCCAGTTGTCAGCCCTGCTCCTGCTGGTGGGGGCTCTGGGGCTCACCCTGCCCAGTTGTCTGCAGCTAAGGATAACCCAGCTCCCTCAAAAGGCAGTAAAGCCCACCACTTAATGGACCCCAAAAGTCAGAAGCTACATATGCACATTAAAATGAGACTCCAGCCCTGGCCAGTTTGGCTCAGCGGTTAGAGCGTCGGCCTGCGGTCCAGAGAGACCCGGGTTCGGTTCCCGCTAAGGGCACGTACCTCGGTTGCAGTTTGTCCCCGGCCCTGGTTGGTTGTGTGGGTGGCAGCCACTCAATGTGTCCCCTTCACATCGATGTTTCTCTCTCTCTCTCTCTCTCTCTCTCTCCCCCTCCCACTCTATCTGAACAAAAAATAAAATAAAATAAAAATAAATAAAACTTATAAGTTGTTTATAAAAAAAATAAAAATAAAAAAAAATAAAATGAGACTCCAAGTGAACATGGTGCTCTCACTCATTGCTGATGAAAATCCAAAGCAGCCTAGCCCTTTTGGAAAGTTAAACAAATACTACACTTTGATTTCATTATTCTACCTGCCCACAAGGATGAGTACTAATTAAGGATGGTGGTGTGGCCAAGATCTTCCTAAATTCTTCTCAAATAGGAACAGCAAGAACTGAGTCTGGCAACACCATCCTGCATTAACAGCATGGCTCCTTAAGCCAAATGCCCAACCTGTTCTCTGAGAGGGACACAGGCAACAGTGTAACTAACAGAATCTGTCCTCAACCAGCCACTTCCAACCAAAATCCCAAGTGAAGCTCCTCAACAGAAAGACTGGAGGTTATAATTTCCTTTTAATGAACTCTGTGATCCTACAGGTTTCTGATCACCTGGTTTTCTAGGACAAAACTGTATCCAATTACAAAAGTATCTGAGACCATCTCAGCACACTCACATTGTCATTATTGTCCATGTCAACACCAAGGCTGCGCATCTCATTCTCCATGACTTTCTGCTGAACCTGAAAAAGGGGAAAGAATATTTATTTTAAGCAAAATCAATTTGATGAATTGTTAAAAAAAAAAAAAAAGTCAAGACAAAATGTGCCTTGTATAATTATCTGTGATACACCTCTTTTACAAATTACATATTTTACTTGGGCTCATACTAATGTTTGTGGACAGCTCATTAAATCCCACAAAAAGTAACATTTCCTGGGCACTCGCCATGTGTAGAACAGCATACACTTCATCCCTGGATTCTACACAACTCTGCGATTTCCTGTGTGCAGGTGAGGTCACTAAGGCAGAGGTTGGATGACACACACCCCAGGCCAGCATCCCTTCAGGCCCACCAAGCACCACTGGGGGATACAGAGATGTCTGCGTCTGCCAAGAACCACTCATTTGCCATCATATGAAAACAGTTTCAAGCACATGAATACCCATGAGGTGTGTGTACTGCTGTCATTTTCCTTCCTGTCCCACTGAACTTTAACTGCCCTGCACGTCTTCCTCTTTCTTTGGGGAGCTGCCCCCTGTCCAGTTTTTGGTCATGCACTATAACCATAGGACCTAGCCTCACCTCCCACCCTGAGAAGAACCTGAGTAGTGAAAGATGCCTATGGAGACAGAGCTGAGAGCTGAACAGAATCTGACCTCACTAACTACTGAGCCTAAACTGTGGTTCTCCCATCCTAGCAGGTCACAAGAGCCAATAAATTACCTTGAGATTTGTTAGACTGTGTTAGCTTTCTGTTAATTGCAAAAGAATCCTGACTAATAAAATAATTAAAGAATAAGAGCGTGTTTATTCATGGCTTGCTTTAGAGCTACAAATCATAGCTATGATGTTATAAACTTTGAAATTCACCAAGAAAAAGCATCACAATCAGAATATAAAAGACCACAGACTTATCCAACCTTGAAAGTCATACATACCAACAAAGCAAAACATGTACAATGTTATGGCTACACACAGGTAGAAATGTTTTATCTAGCAATGACTATACAAGAATCCCGGATGCAAATTATTAAGTCACCTCCTTGAAAAGACAGAAAACTTGCCTTCTTAGCAGTTCGTGGCATTCTGGGTCCCTGTGTGTTCTTCTCTTTGGACTGCAGAATTTTCAACTTCCTCTTTTCTCTGATTTCTTTTGCCAGCTCTCGGATTTCCATCATTTCTTCATCTTCACTTTCTGATTCACTGTCATACTCTCCAGCAGTTGTTCTTAGCTCTTCTTCTTTTTCTAACTCTTCCAATTTCTTTAAAATATCATAAATTTCATTTAAATACTCAAAAACTCAAGTAAGTGTAGGAACTTTATACAGGAACTAGGTTTTCCCTTTCTATATGCAATGGACAGCAGGGTTGTCTCATGTAGGCCTTTCCACATGCCAGAACCAACCTTCCAGCAAAGATTCTGGGAATAAAATGAAGACTGCACAAATGCTGAACTGGCAGCAGTTTAAGTACTTGGAGCCAGGTCTTTTTCGTCTTGCAAACCAATGAGTGCAGCCCTGGCTGGTGTGGCTCAGTGGTAAGGGCATTGGCCAGAGCACCGAAGGGCTGCAGTTCAATTCCCGACCAAGGGCACATACCTGACTTGCAGGTTCAACCCCATCCCTGGTCAGGGCCATGTGTGAGAGGCAAACAATCGACGTGCCTCTCTCACATTGATGTTTCTCTCTTTCTCCCTCCCTCCCTCCTTCATTTCCACTCTCTCTAAAAATAAATGGAAAAAGAAATATCCTCAGGTGAAGATTAAGAACAACGAAAAAGGGAGACAGCATCAACCTCAGTCCCTTCACTCCCAGAAAACACATGGATTCTTTAAGAACTTAAATCGCCAGTCTATACTGATCTTGTACTATAGTGGCATTTAACCATCCTAATGCCATTGCCAAACGCCACCTCACTGGCTGTACAGATGAAATTTAAGAAATACATGAATGGGTATCATAACCTAACAAATAACCGGCAGGAATGCAGCACTCAGATGTGTCTGCATGACTATGTGAGAGGGTGGGAGTGGAAGCTGGGAAGGGCATGGCCAGGCCAATCACAGGCCACCCAGAACCCACACTGAGGACACTGGATGCTGCGCACTAAGAGATGACAACAAGAGGCACAACTGAAGAATGTAGAGGACAGCGACGTAACTTCCTATGTGTGGGAGTGTGGACAAAAGGATGAGAAGAAGAGAGGGGAAAAGCAAAACACCAGTTGAAGCCAAGGCAGCAAGGATGAAAATCAGACAACAGAGAACAGAACTTCAAAAAGTGGAAAAAACAAAATGTTAAGGAGACTTATGTTAGGGTTCATTCCCTTGATACCTGGAAACTGAAAGTATAAATAAGGGCATCATTTGGGAAATGAGGAGAGGAAATGTGGACGGCAAATATTTATAGTTTTATTTTTCCAAAAACCTTGACTGAGGAAAGACAGGATAGCAATTAAAGGAATACACAGGATATGTTTTATAAAGACGTCCATGTGCTAAGAGGAAGCAAATGGAGGGAACTGAAACAGGAGGGAGTTGCTAATGATGGAACAAAACTCTGGAGAAGGTAAGAAGCAAGCAGGCTGGAGAACCACCGGCACTGTACCCAGAGGTACCTACCAACAAGAAGCACCTGTGCAAAAACAGTGCTCACACCCAGAGCTGCACATTCTTCACAAAAGTAGGCCGCCTGCTGAGACGGAACGAGGGAATTAGAGCAGGAGTTTAAGAAAAAAGGCCTCTGAGGGAAGATGATGAATGGTGCTGCCAATGGGCAGAGCATTGGGGTCTCCAGGACACTCGGCCGGAGCAGGCTGTCGTGACTGGGGACGGGAGGCTTGTGGGTATAGAAGGAAGGACAATGACAGATGAAGGTGAGCCAAAAGCTGTGCTTGAGTCACAGGCCAGAGTACTGACCATTTTACTATGAGACCAGTTAAAAGTTGTGCTTGTGCTTGTATTAAAAAGGAATAAAAATCATGTCATTTACCAAGCGATACAAACCTGCATGATGTCAGGATCAATGTAATCAGCTACATTGTGGCCTTCCCAGATCTCAGGTATCTTATCATACTTTTCGGACGAATTCATTATGTCCCAATACTCTAAAGTTTGAAAAAATAAGTTATGTTTACAGTAGTTTTTAATATCAATTACCACATCCCCAAAATGAGTTTTTAATATCAACTACCGCATCCCCAAAATGAGTTATAACTCATGCATGTCATGCCACTCAGTGAGACAACAGCGTGTCTATTTTTGACACTATGTAAGCAAAGCCACCTGTTTATAAAAGATTCATCCCCGCCCAGCCGGTATGGCTAAGAGGTTGAGCGTGGACCCATGCACCAAGAGGTCGCTGGTTTGATTCCTGGTCAGGGCACATGCGCAGGTTGTGGGCCTGATCCCTTGTGGGGGCATGCAGGAAGAGGCCAATCAATGTTCTCTCTCATTGATGTTTCTATCTCTTTCTCCCTTCTCCCTTCCACTCTCTCTCAAATCAATAAAGGAACAAAATAAAAGATTTATCCCCAAATATCCCCCAAGGTCTATCAGTACCTCAGGATAAAATAGTGACCACAGAAGGAAAACAAAAATAAAACCAGTAAGATATACCCAAAAGATAAAGGCATTGATAACATTACTGACAGCATCAACCTGGCTCAACCTTTACCTGCTATGAAAGCTACAGAAATAATCCTGCATCCTAAAATGACAGAAAACTACTGGAAAGGAAGAAATCTCAGAGCCCTGCCATCACATAAGCTGTCACCTTTAAGGAATTAAACTAACAAAATGCTAAAAGACTTGTGCTCATTAAAGCCCTATTTAAATACAACTAGTACAGCCCTGGCCGATTTGGCTCAGCGGTTAGAGCGTCGGCCTGCGGTCCTGAGAGACCCGGGTTCGGTTCCCGCTAAGGGCGCGTACCTGGGTTGCAGTTTGTCCCCGGCCCTGGTCGGTTGTGTGGGTGGCAACCACTCAATGTGTCCCTTCACATCGATGTTTCTCTCCCTCTCTCTGTTCCTCTCTCTCCCTCCCATTCTACCTGAACAAAAAATGGAAAAATGTCCTTGGGTGAGGATAAAAAAAATAAATAAATAAATACAACTAGTACAGCCCTGGCCAGTTTGGCTCAGCGGTTAGAGCGTCAGCCTGCGGTCCGGAGAGACCCGGGTTCGGTTCCCGCTAGGGGCACGTACTTCGGTTGCAGTTTGTCCCCGGCCCTGGTTGGTTGTGCAGGTGGCAGCCACTCGATGTGTCCCTTTCACATCGATGTTTCTCTCTCTCTCTCTCTTCCCCTCTCTCCCTCCCACTCTATCTGTACAAAAAATGGAAAAAATGTCCTCGGGTGAGGATTAAAAAAAATAAATAAATAAAATAAATAAATAAATACAACTAGTACATGTTAGGTCCTTACTTTGAAGATCCAAAATATAATCATCTCCCAGTTCCAATTCGATATCGCGTTCCTGCAATTAAAAAAAAAAAAAAGATTATGATCAGCTCCATTTGACCCTTCAGGTCCACAAATGCTGAGTCCCCTCCTTGTTCCTGTGAAATAACCTCCTCTCCAACCTAAAGACCAACCCTTTCCAACCCTGATATTCAGCTCCTACTTCCTTCCAGTAGGAGAGCTATTGTGACCATCTGGAGGGCCATATACACAAGGGCGGGAACCACTGTTGAGTTTCTCGGCTGTGTTCTCATACAGCATAAAGGTGATGACACCAGTTCTGTCGACCTGCTCATGCTCTATGTCTACATCCCTTGTTGCAAAGCCTTTCTGCCTTTCCCCACAAGTAAACCCAGTGAGGCTGACAGTGACCTACCCTCTTCCTCCGAGGCTCCCCAATCTCCATTCTCTTCCTTCGAGCCACCACTCCTTCTGGGATAAATGGGGGCCTTTCCTGGGAAGATATTATGGGAAATATTTATGTAAAACACCTTGCTGATTGGGAAATAAGCAAAGGAATAAAAAACTAAGAGTAAATTCTCCATCTGCAAAAAAAAAACCAAAATTAATAAAACCACACCCAGATCAATACAAAACCAACATATGATTCAAGGGAAGAGAGGAGGGTGCAGGGACAATTTGAGCAACAAAGCCAGGAGGACTCCAGGAGCAGATTTTAAAGTTCATTTAGAAAAAAATAAACATCAAGATTACCAAGAAAAATTATAAGTAAAGAAAGCAACACAGGAGAAATAAAGCATATCAAGAAAAAGAGAGCCCTGGTTGGTTTTGTTCGGTGGTTAGAGCGTCAGCCCACAGACCAGAGAGTCTCGGGTTTGGTTACCGCTAAGGGCATGTACCTTGGTTGCAGTTTGTCCTGGCCCTGTTTAGAGTTGTGTGGATGGCAACCACTAGATGTGTCTCTCTCACATCGATGTTTTTCTCTTCCTCCCTCTCTCCCTCCTGCTCTATCTGAAGATAAATGCACAAATGTCCTCGGGTGAGGATTAAAAAAAATGGAAGAACTTAGATATAAACATGATATTAATGACTAGCTGGTTGAAAAGTAGAGCTGGATAACTACCTCCATGTTTTCTAAAATAAATTCAAAACTAAAGATTTATTCAAAACAGGTAAAATTAAAAAAAAAAAAATTAAACCATCAAAGTACAGAATAAGATCTATTTTTGGAATGGAGGTGAGCACTGATATGCATGACACCAAAGCCAGCAACCACTAAGGAAATATTCATATATGCTAACAGTTTAAAAATCTGTTTTCTCTGAGATTAAAAAAAAAAATCTTCCAGATCTGGAGAGTATTTTGCTGAGTTTAATAAGCCAGTCAGAAAAAGACAAATACCACATGATCTAACTTATTTATGAAATATCATGAACAAAATAAGCTGTCAATCAAAACAGATCCAGAGACCTGGAAGTAGGGAACACAATGACAGACTTCAGAGGGAAGGGGGGTGGGAAGAGATAAACCAAAGAACTTATATGCATATGTGCATAATCAATGGACATAGACAATAGTTGGGTAAAGGCTGGGAGGGGGTGGGGCAGGGCACAGTAGATGGGAGTGGGGAGGAGGGGGGAATCAATGAGGGGAAAAAAGAAGGGACATCTGTAACACTTTCAACAATAAAGATTTTTTAAAAATCTGCCCTCGTTGGATTGGCTCAGCGGTTAGCACGTCAGCCCACAGTCCAGGGAGACCTCGGTTTGGTTCCCGCTAAGGGCTCATACCTCGGTTGCAGTTTGTCCCTGACTGGTTGGGGTTTTGTGGGTGGAAACCAGTCGATGTGTCTCTCTGACATCGATGTTTCTCTCTCTCTCCCCCTCCCTCTCTCCCTCTTGCTCTATCTGAAGATGAATGCAAAAGTGTCCTTGGGTGAAGATAAAAAAAAAAAAGATTAAAAAAAAATTTCCTCCAGCCTGGCGGTGTGGCTCAATGGTTGAGCATCAACCCATGCACCAAAAGGTTGCTGGATCGATTCCCAGTCAGGGCTCATGCCCAGGTTGTGGGCCCAATCCTCAGTGGGGACATGCAGGAGGCAGCCAATCTATGTTCTCTCTCATCAATGTTTCTATCTCTCCCTCCCACTCCCTTCCTTTCTCTCTAAAATCAATAAAGAAAAAATATTAAAAAATAAAAATCCCTCCAGCCCTGGCTGGAGTGGTTCAGTAAGTTGGAGTGTAGTTCCATGCACAGAAAGGTTGCAAGTTCAATTCCTGGTCAGGGCACATACCAGGGTTGTGGGCTCAATACCTAGTTTGGGTTTATAGAAAGGCAACTCGTTGATGTTTCCCTCCTTCTCTCTCAGCATGTCTTTGGGTGAGGATTGAGTAAATAAATACACAAAATCCTCCAAATGCAAAAGGCAAATGACAAAACAAAAAATGTTAGCCTTGCTGGTATGGTTCAGTAGATTGGGTGTCGTTCCATGGACTGAGAAGTCCCAGCTCAATTCCTGGTCTGGACACAAGCCCGGGTTTCAGGCTCGATCCCGTGTAGGGGGTGTGAAGGAGACAGCCGACTGATGTTTCTCTCTCTCCATTCCTCTCTCTCTAAAAAAAAAAAAATCAATAAAAACATATTAAAAAAAAAAGAAACATATGATTGTCTAATCACTATGCTGTATACCTGGAATTAATGCAAAATAATGTTGCATGTTAACTAATTTAAAATATTAAAATATACATTTACAAGAGTGTAATTTCTTAATCTAAAAATGGTAAGCCAACGAGTAAAATATAAAGAACCCGAATAATTGAAAAGGCTAAAAGCCCATGAAAAATGCTCAACTGGCCTGGCTGGTGTTGCCAAGTGGTTAGAGCACCAGGCCATGTACCAAAGGGTCACAGGTTCAATTCCCAGTCAAAGCCACGTACCTAGGTCGCAGGTTCAATCCCCAACCCCGGTTGGAGTACATGTGGGAGACAACCAATGTGTCTTTCTCACACTGATGTTTCTCTTTCTCCCCCCACCTTCCTCTCTCTAAAAATCAATGGGAAAAAAATTAAGAAAGGTCAGCTGCACTAATCATTAAAGAAATTCATCACAACAGAACCATCTTTTAAAAAATTACAGTGCAATTGATAATTATATGTATTTCACATGTACACCATCCTGATTTGATACTTGTACACATGACATAGTACTCATCACTTTCCACCTAGTTAGCAGCCATATCTTTAACCAGATGTCAACACCAAAGGTGCAGAGAACCAGCGCAGTATACAACTCATAAAGCATTTTGGAGGACGACGACATTTTCAATGCCATGTCTTAAAATTTCCTCTACAAATAGGTTTGCAAATAAAAACAAAGAACTGTAATATAAAGGTCTGCATTCAAGCACTGTCTACAAAGGCAAATAAATACAAAACTTAAAACAGAAAAAAATTTGTATTTAAAAAAAATTTTTTTTAAATATGCTTTTATACCAAAAATATTTCTGGGAAGATAAACAAGATAGAGTTACCAATAACTGCTCTGGTGGAGTGAGAAGCAGGTTTTTTTTTTTTTTAAATCCTCACCCAAGGATATTTTTCCATTTTTTGTACAGATAGAGTGGGAGGGAGAGAGAGGAAGAGAGAGGGAAACATCGATGTGAAAGGGACATATCGAGTGGCTGCCACCCGCACGACCAACCAGGGGCCGGGGACAAACTGCAACCGAGGTACATGCCCTTAGCGGGAACCGAACCCGGGTCTCTCTGGACCGCAGTCGGACGCTCCAACCGCTGAGCCAAACCGGCCAGGACGAGAAGCAGGTTTTAAATTGGCACCTCACACTCACCTTTTCCCTTTTCAATATACATGGGATGATTTTTAGTCTCAGTAAGAACCTGAAGCTCATGACATCCATTTATGCATGTGTGTGTAAATGGATTTGCAGCCCTTGAACAAAGGCATGCAGCATGTCCACTGTGTCAGCAACACCATAATCTCACCTCAAAGGGTCTCTGGAAGGGCAATCTTACCTTATCATCTCTTTTGTTTGGCATAGCCAAATGCAATCTGTTCAGCACCTCATTCACTTTATTTCCTTTCATTTTGGTTTCAACTCGATGAGCCAAGAGCCGGTCACAAGCCTAAATAAGTGGGAAAACAAGGAACGGAGTCACAAAGCATCCTGCCGCAGCCTCCAGGAGGAACCAACAACCAGAGACTGTCCCAAAGGTTTGGAACCAGCTAAGCACTTCAGCTCACTAGTGACATCTAGTGGCTAAGTCCCCAGGACCACGGCAAGGTCCAGAACCTCCCCTGGGGCAGACACATCCTATTCTGGAGGCTGCCTTTTTAATCCTTTCCAGGCCGGGCCCAATCTGAGGCAGAACCTGGAGGCCACACCACCATACAGCTGGCCCCAAGTGACCCTAGGCCCTTGCTAGGCCCTTCTTCCAAGTCGGTGATCCCATGTTAACCAGTCAGCCCCCTAACTTGATCCATGTCCTACCTCAGGACTCTGACTAGAGCAACTGAGCCTGAGTAAAACCAACAGTATCAGAGTCACCCTTTTTATTTCAGGTACAAACAACAACAAAGTAAGAATACTGGAATCATGTGAAATCTAACAGCAAGTGCCTCCTTAAGCTGTTTCCACTTTTATTAATTTTTTCTTTCTAGTTCTGAACAGGTTCCATGATAGCTCCCACAAAAATACTGGCAGGCTGGGAGAAACATCAGGCAGCAAAGTTAAAATGATCTGAGCTGGGAGTGTAAGTACAGTATCTCTATGAAGCTCTACTCTCATCGGGGCAGGTGGGACTAGGGCTTCAACAAGGATGCCTACATTTATGCCTCCTGCCTAAGCTACTATGAGTGCTCAGTGTTATAACACTTGGAAAGAAAACTCTTTCCCCATGGCTGACTTTTCTAAAACGAGAAAGACAAATAAAGGGCTCCACACCTGCCTAAGAGGAAGCACTGACCTCTGTTTTCACTTTGATAACGCCTTCCTCCGTCAGCGTGCTGGTCTCTACCACAGGAAATCCTTCAGCCTGCAAATCTATAAATATTTTCTGAGAATATAAAGGAAAAGTGAGAGAAGTATTATTTCCAGGTTCTTATGAACAATCTTTCTGTTCCTCAAATGGGTGTTAAAAATACTGCTTAGTATATTATCTCTGGTTTGTTTGACCTCTTTTGAAAGACATCTCCCAAAAAGATATTTATTTTTTCCTATATTGTTCTGTGATTAAGAAAATGCAAATTACTAGCAGAATCAAATAAGACTACAGCAAGCAAACCAGAGGCTTTCTAGAATATGAGATCTTAAAAGAAACTTGGCAAAATACTTTTTTTTTTTTGGGGGGGGTACATGCCCCTAGTAGGAACCGAACCCAGGACTCTCTGGTCCGCAGGTCGATGCTCCAACTGCTGATCCAAACCGGCCAGGGCAAGATAGAGACTTTTAAAAAAAATGTTCTCAAAGGTTTTTTTTAAATTGTCATCTGAGGATATTTTTATTGATTCTAGAGAGAGAGGAAGAGAAAGACAGAGAGAGAGACAGACAGAGAGAGAGAGAGAGAGAGAGAGAGAGAGAGAGAGAGAGAAAGGAACATAGACTGGTTGCCTCCCATGCACGCTCTGACCGAAATCAACCCCGAAATCTTTTTGGTGTACAAGATGATACTCCAACCAACAGAGCCACTCGCCCAGGCCTCAAAGCTCTTTTTAACATTTCACCTCCACAGCTCATGAGAATTCTTTAGAAAATAACACAAAAATGTTTATGAATCTAGCTCCTTATAAACCAGTAAGACTCTAAGAGAAGGGACCTCATTTGTGCTTCCGTCCCTCCATCATACACAATTTCACTCAGATGCAAGTAACCAGTCGTGGAGTCATTAGCTTTCTATGAACCAAAACTGCTCCCTCCTGGAAAAAGCAGTGGTCCTGAAGAATATCAGCATCAGAGAACCAGTCTCACTACTGACTATCATGTGGAGACAGATAGCGTCCATCACACAGTAACCTACACTATTACTGATGAAGTCAGAGCACCAATGAATATAGGATACAAGATAGTGTCATCTAGACAGTATCGCAATAGTGCCCACTGTCACTTCTCAGTTTCACTAAATCTTCCCAATAACATCACTGGTAAAAACCCAATGGTGTCACTGTTATTCCAGAGAGGTGACCTCACCAGTCAGGGCTGCTAGGTAGTGAGGCTGAACTTAAGCCTGTGCAATATCAGAGCCTGAGCATCCGGTACAACATTCACTCCCAACCTTCTTGATGCCCCCGACTTTCCCTTCTTCTCCATCCTCCAGTGCTTTTAGACTGAAAAACTGAGATTACTCAATAGGTACTTGGGTCCCTCTGAAGACAACTGAGTTCTCTGATGGTAGTGTTTATATAATTAGTAATTTAAAGAATAAACTGAAGTTCTCCAAGGAAACCAGCACGACTGTTTGAAAACCCTAATTCTCACTGAGCATTAGATGTCCACATAACATAAAAGAGACACTGGGAAGAGAGCAGCATACCCCTACCTCGGGACCCTCTACTCAGACCTGCTCAACGGAGCATGCTTCAGGACCTGTTGCCAGACGGAGTCATCACTCTACTGCAGTGGCTCCCAAACCTCGAGTGTATACTCATCACTAGGGAGCTGTTCAAGCCCAGGTTGCTGGGCATACTCCCCACCCCCTCCATTTCTGATTCCAGAGGCCTTGCATTCAAAACATATTACCACAGGAAAGCAGCACTGCTGCTCGTGGCCATGACCTGAGAACCACTATACTGGTGCAAAGCTTCTCAGAGCATCTGCCCTGAAAAATGTCACTAAAGAGGGCTGCAGGGTTCAGTCAGTTTGACAAACCAAGGCTCACATTCCCTGTCTCTTGGGAAACTTCAGCAGACACTACAGATTCCGATTCTAGAGTGTCAGATGCTCATTTTCCTTCATTCAGTTTCCAAACTGACTTCATCACAGACTCCGTGCAGCAGACACGTAGGTAACACTATGAAACCCCTGCTACCTAGAAATGTATTCTGTGAAGTGCTGCTGCTGTGCACCTGGCTGCTGAGGCCTGCACTGCATTTCTTTTAAGGCCCTGGTATATCAGAACAGTCCCTTCCTATGTAAACATATCTTCCAGAGGTTGAATGCACTGACCTGTTGCATGCACGGATGTTTCCGCGACCTCTAACAGAGCAGCCATTAGGAAATCTCAGGTTTAGTTTGCCACTAAGGTTTTTATAATGTCACATTGACTGAACCACCAAGGATGCTATCTCAGCTGAAAAATAAAAAAACCAGTCTAGCACCGCTACAATTCTTTCTAAACTCTGGTGTCTGAGACGATTTAGAATTAGTAAGAAATACTGAAAACATTAGGGTGACTTACCTGGTCATCTTCTGGAAGCTCTGCAATTCTCTTCACATCACATTTGTTTGCTACAACTATAAGAGGCTAGAGTGAGAAGAAAAACAACAAGGTGATTACCACCTTCATACTACAGGTCATAAATGTGGTACTGGTCATAGCACTCACCTTGTTGACAAAGAGAGGTCTGATGTTCTGGAAGAGCTCCAACTGCGCCTGTAGCCCATGCCCACATTGCTCAGACAAGTCCATCACGTACAGCACTGCGGCACGCAGGTGGGCCAGGGCCGTGATGGCCTGCATTTCGATTGTGTTCCGGTCCTCCAAAGGGTGGTCCAAAATCCCTGGGGTATCTACAACCTAACAGTCAGACTCATCACTCCAAAGCACATTGCTCATAAACTTGCTGTCCAGCACATCTTGGAGATCACTCACATACCCAATGTAGCCCTGAACGTATGTGTCACAACTGACCATGCCAAAAGCAAGCAGTAAGGGAAAAAAGGGGGATGGAGGGACCTGCAGAGCTCATTAGGGAACTAGCAGTGACCTTGACAGAATGCCTCTCTACTCATTAGTGACATCATGAAACAGAACTGGAATAACTAGCAAACACACCCATGTACGAGGAACTATTTTGTCATTGATACAGTTAAATTCAACTGTGGAAACAGACTGCCTCATGCTTTTAAATAATTAGTAAATACCATTTCTAATAACAGGGTCAGAAACGGTGACAAGGAGACTTTCCTCAGCAGCACTGTTAACATAATTCAAAACCTTCCTGGTAGCTGGCAGCTCCCCTTAACCCTATCAGAGGAATGAGAAGTGGCCTTATGCAACCCCAAAGCTCCGAAGAGTTCTCCTCACGAGTGTGCTCCTGGCAATCCTGAGAGTCTACTTCCCACCTCCTCAGTCTCCCCACCTCTGACAAAGTGCACTAAAAAAATAGACACTCTGGTGCTGTAGCGGTCAAAATCACACTCCATTAACAAAACTACCAAGAGACTATTCCATTTAAAGATAAGAGCTCTCACCTGCCACCGCAGGTATTTATAATCCATGTGCCCAACAAACAGAGACTTGGTGGTAAATGCGTAAGGCTGGACATCCACATCTGCTCTTGTCACCTGAAACCAAAGAAAACAATCACGGGGTTCTACACTTTATTTCCTCTCAAGCAGCTTAAAAGTACCCCAAACATGTTATTAAGACTGTTATGGTAGGGCGCAGGAGTGAGGATGAGGGGAGGTCAATGGGGGGAAAAAAGGAGGGAGATCTATAATACTTTCAACAATAAAGATAAAATTTTTAAAAAGATTATTATGGTAGAAGGAAAAAAAAAAAAGCACCCTGGCCAGTGTGGGTCAGTGGTTAGAGCGTCAGCCCTCAGACCAAAGGGTCATGGGTTCAATCCCCAGTCAAGGGTGCAAAACTGGTTGCAGGTTCGATCCTCTGCTCAATCAAGGCAACCAATTGATGTCTCAATTTCGCTCCCCTTCCACTCTTAAAAAAAAACAACAACGCCCTGGCCGGTTTGCTAAGTGGTTAGAGCATCGGCCTGCGGATCAAGGAGTCTTGGGTTTGATTTCTGCTAAGGGCACGTTCCTCAGTTGCAGTTTGTCCCCGGCCCCTGTTGGGGTCGTGCGGGTGGCAACCAATTGATATGTCTTTCTCACATCGATGTTTCTCTCTCCCAGCGGTTTTCAACCTGTGGGTCACGACCCCTTTGGGGTTCGAACGACCCTTTCACAGGGGTCACCTAAGACATAACAGTAGCAAAATTACAGTTATGAAGTAGCAACAAAAATAATTTTATGGTTGGGGGGTCACCACAACATGAAGAACTGTATTAAAGGGTCGCGGTATTAGGAAGGTTGAGAACCACTGCTTTCTTCCTCCCACTCTATCTGAAGATAAATGCAAAAAAAAAAAAAAAAAAAATCCTCGGGTGAGGGTTAAAAACAACAAGAAGCAAGACCTCCATAGTTTAACTGCCCAGGACAGGAGCTACTGTGTTTCGACAGATGACAGGCTCCACTTCCTCATCTGCTATTCACAGGGGAAGAACCTAAATCAGGAACTACAGAGGTGAGGCAAGCCCAGTAAGAGTACACGCACCAGATTCTCCTACTCCAGCCCTGGCCTGTTTGGCTCAGCGGTAGAGCATCAGCCTGTGGTCCAGAGATTCTCCTACATCATCTTGGCCACAGCCACAGCCAGCACAACCTTCTTTGATGATGAAAATGTTCTACATCTACACTATCCATATGGGGCCTGCTAGCCATATGCCCATGAACTCTTGAAATTAGGTCCACTGCAAGTGAGGAACTCAATTTTTTAATTAATTAAAAAATTTTTTTTAAAAATTGATCTCAGAAGAGGAAGGAGGAGAGAAGAGAAACATCAATCGGCTGCCTCCAGAATGCGTCCCAACTGGGGGTCAAACCCACAATTTGGGTATGTGTCCTGACTGGGAACTAAACATGCCACCTTTTGGTGCTTGGAATGATGCTCCAACCAACTGATGAGCCATACCAGCCAGGGCTATTGTTTAATTTTAATTAATTAAGTGGCCCCCGTCTCTACCCCACAGCAATGGCTTATGGATGTTGGAGAACTAGCTAGGATACTGCAGAGCTTCGGCTTGTCACCATGTCAGCACAATTTGTGGACAACATAAAAACCCACAGAACTGCTTAAAGGTGTAAGTGTTCTTGGTAGCAAATAGCCACATAAATGTAACAACTGCTTATTGGCATCTGAGCTATTGCTGCTTGTGAAACAACATTTTAATAGCTGTTTCTCCTCTGCTCAGGTCCCTCAAAGTTAAGTAAATTATCCTAAAGCACTAAGTTACTTAAATAGGGCCCTTGAGTCATAATTAAACTCACTCAAATAAAGAATGACTCGGCACTTCCCACTACATGGACCAAATAACTGTGAAAGCTGACATAGCAACCAAGGGCACAGCACTCAAAAAATACCTTTGGAGCCCTGGCTGATTTTGCTCAGCGGTTAGAGCATCCACCTGCAGACCAGAGAGAACCGGGTTTGGTTTCTGCTAAGGGCACGTACCTTGGTGGTAGTTTGTCCCCAGCCTCGGTTGGGGTCATGTGGGTGGCAACCACTTGATATGCCTCTCTCACATCAATGTTTCTCTTCCTCCCTCTCTCCTTCCCACTCTATCTGAAGATAAATGCAAAAATGTCCTCGGGTGAGGATAAAAAACAACAACAACAAAACCTCTGGAGACCGGGAAGTCCCCATTCAGCGACTTCAGCCTGCCACAGTGAACGGCAGGTCTGCTGGCACCACTACTCCCAGAACATGCCAAGACAACGTGTCTTGTGAGAGGCTCTTGTGTGTTAACAAAAATGTATTTAAACGTCTCAAATCCCTCAGAAATTTGTAGAAAACACACAAGACTAAAAAAAAATGGTTTCTATAACAGGAATATAAATCTAGATCAAAAAACCTCAAACCTTCCTTTGAGGACACAATGTTTTAAACATAGGGCAGCACCAACTAACGGACTAACTGGCTAGCCCACTCCATCCCATGTGGTCAAGACATGGCAGCCCTTTGGCCTCAGGTCCTCGTGGTCACCTGAGTAATTATCAGAGACAAACCAACCTTATTGATGAAGCTGGATTTGCCAACATTTGGGTACCCACACAGAAGCAGGGTCCTTGTGTTCGGGTCAATAGTTGGCAGACGGGACAGGTGCTGACGCACTGTGAGGAGTTCAAATTAAATGTGTTTAATTTCACAAGAAAAATTAATACACTCAAAATTTAAGATCTGTTTCACTTATATGCCAAGCCAATGGTTATATCAACCTCACTCCAACATTTATAACATGATGAAGAATATACAAATGAATGAAAAGAGGATCATCTGCAGAGGTGCCATGGTATAAAGGACAGTATTTCCCAAATCCGGCTGACCAAGAATCCTATTCTCAGGCTGTACCAGCATGGAATTCCTATCCAAGGGTCCAGGGTAAGGCCAAAACACAGGTCTAAGTGCCCAGGTGACTCTAAAGTGAAATTATATGTGGAAAAACTCAATCCTCCCTTTTGAAGCGAGCACGAAACCCATCATTCCCTGGCTAGACAGAGGGCTGCTTCTATGTAATAACTACTACACAGGGGCTCGTCTGCAGTGCACACAGCACCAGTGACACCACCAGGCTACCCTGAAGGTCAAACAAATTATTGGAAGAACTGTCAAAGCGGCCAAATACTGCAATCTTATCGCAAATTATTTTGCTAGATGCTGGGGGGGAACAAAACCACCTGAGTTGATTGTTTCAATAAAAACCCTACCATGTTAATTCAGATGTTGTCCTATAGTAAATGAAACTATCAGGTAACAAACCGAATAGTAGTTTGATGCTATCACATGTTATAAAGAAAAGCATTTATAAAAATAGGAAGTAAATAATAGATAAAACTATGAGTTATTTTATTTTTCTACATATTTCTGGTATTTCCCAGTGACTTACTATATATATGCCTGACCTAATAATTATGAGAAACTTAAGTTTTCTTATTAGTGCTATTAATTTCTAAGTATTATAAATGCTAGCTACTTATTCAATAATTGGCCTGTCAGAATTTCTTATAGGATAGGCTGAAAAAACAATTTAACCCTGTCATCTCTGAAGTCAAACAAACACAAACATTTCAAAAGTTTTCAACTTAACAGAATGCACTCAGACTGTTTTTGCTCATACATGAGAAGTACCTTGTTCCAAATACTCCAAACTCTGTTTCTGTCTTTTGATAATAGTGCACATTCGCCCCAGGGCGGCACGCTTCAGCTGCTTACAGCGGTAGAGAGAGTCTCCATATTTCATAAGCCGCACATAATCTTTAGCAACACTTAATGAAATAAAAAGAAACACATAAGATATTTTCACTTTTGACAATTTAAAAGACAATGTATTAGGAAAATACCTTACTTGTCCACTAAATTTTTGGCAATATTTATTTGTCCTAGAGCCAACTTGTAATGATCCTTGTCATAGAGAATGTTCATCAAATCAGCATAAAATGGATGGATATCCTGAAATGAGAAAAGCAAAGCAGTCAGTTTGGCACAGGTTTCTCATCCCTATGTGTAAACAATACTTGAAGAGTAACTTCCTAGGGAAATATATCACACTTCTCCCTCTCTTCCCAACCCCCTAGCATCTCTCCCCAAATCTCTCTCCTGGCCAATGTCTGTCTGGTTCTCTGAAAGAACAGGAGTCACAGGGAAGTAAGCCTGGCGGTCACCTCTGCCCATCCACAGACCTTTATCCCCACTCCTGTGGGAGAACTGTTCTCAGATCCAACCAAAGCCTGGTCCATCTGTGTACTGGACCTCACCCCCTTATAACTCAAGAACTGAGCTCCAGATAGTCTTCCCTCTCCACCTGGCCATTCCCATCAGTCTACAAACATATTATTTCCCCCTCAAAATTTTAAGTTTTAAAACTCCCTTGGACCACCCCCAAATCCTTCCTTTCCTTTGCCATGAAGAGAAGTACTATGTCCCCCACCCCCACCCCCACAACTAGTCAGGACTATTTCTACTAGGCTGTCGAAACTGCTCATCATCACCAGTGACACCCAGTTCTCCCATTATCTCACCAGACCCTTTCCCAAACTTCCTGATGCGTTCAGTAATCACCTGGCCTCTGGAACCTTCTCTCACTGGTTACTTCTTCTCCAACTCCCTTGCTGGCTCAAGTCCACACCCCCTCTCCCCCATGCTAACCACTCATGCTCCATGAAGCATTCTTCTCACACTCTTTTCCTAGGTGACCTCCCATAGGTTTTCACACATCTACATTTTCACAAGTTCCATCTGTCCACCTCCAGGCCGGACCTCTCACGAGTTTCAGACCACTCGGCCCTTCTGCTTGAACATCTTACCCACTTCTCATGATCAACACCTATAAACTGTTCTCCACTCCCCAAACCCATGTCCTTTGCCATCTTGGTGAAGGGCAAGCCCACTGTCCAAGGTGCTAAGGCCCACACCTATTTCCTGAGCATATCTGTTAGTTCTTCCTTTGAAGGATACTCTGTAGCCAACCACCTCTCAACTCCTTCACCACCACCAGCCCTCCAAGTCACTGAGCTAACCTGAGTGGCCTCCTACCTCCTCAAAGGACTAAGCCAGAACATGGCCAGTCCAAGGCTCAGCTCCAAAGGCTTCCTTCCTTAACAGAATTCAAGCCCTACACAAGTTACCTCACCCCACCCATTACACCTCTCTGACCCATCTTCCAATACTCTTGTTCTCACACACTCTGCTCCACCTCCTGGGTAAACCTACTCCCGGAAGACACCACTCTTGAACCTCAGCCAGGGCCTTGGCATTTGCTTTCCCCAGGGAACCACACAGCTCACCATCTCACTTCCTTCAGGTCTCTGCTACAAACTCCCTGCTGGGGCACTCCCTCCTCTCCACATTTATCTGACACATCATGTATTTTCACATTTACTGTCCTTCCTCCCCACAAAGTTAAGCTCTCACATCCTTCACCACCTCAAGTAACTTTGCCACTATGTGATCCATGTGCCACACATGGACTTCATAAGCAGTGTCGCTATTGCTTTCTACAACTAAATAAATGGGCAAACTGCGTGACACAGCAGAATAAAAAGTTCAATATTTTTGGCTTAAAGGAGAAGTCACAGCTCCCCCACAAGATTTCTTACCACCAGTGAAAAAGGCAGTCAGCAATGAACTGACCATCACCAGCTGATGAACCAAAAAGACCACAAACAGTGGTTGACCTCAGGCCACTGACCCAACCTGAGGCCAGGAAAAGGAGCCTTGGAAACAAGGAGAAGAGTCAATCAGACAAGCTAGTGAGCTGTTAGAACCCTGGGCTTCCAGGTTAGGTCACAGCTTTTAGGGACCCTGAGTTGAACCCTGTAAGCCTAGAGATTACAAAGCCTCAAGAGATAGCTCCAGGCCCTCTTAGATGGGGCTTGGTTAGCAGAAAAATTACTAAAAAATAAAGAACCCGTGTTTTCTTCCAACTTTGCCACTAACTCACTGAATAAACGTAAGACAACGCAATTATTTTCTGTTTCCTTCATTATCTGTTAGATGAGTAGACCAAACTGGTTAAACATCCATTATCTAAAAACTAACACTAACAAGCATCTGTGGGCCCCAGAGTCACTTACGTCCAATTTGGGGAAATCTGTTAGAATCTGTGAAAGTCTGTCATGGTAATTCTGTTGAGTAAATTTGACTTTTCTCATGTAAAAATGTCTAATGCGATGAATTTGGTAATGTTTATGAATAACCGTTGGAGTCTTTCGTTGAGTCTTCGATAATGTCAGGTCAATAAAGTCCTGCAATTAAGTAAAACAAGACAAGAGTTATGACAAATACGTCTACTTGTCATCCACTTTATTTGAAACCTTTTTTTAAATCCTCACTCGAGGATATTTTTCCATTTATCTTCAGATAGTGTGAAGGAGGGAGGGAGAGGGGGAGACAGAAACATCAATGTGAGAGAGACACATTGACTGGTTGCTTCCCTCATGACCCCGACCAGGGCTGGACCGAACCGCAACTGAGGTTCATGTCCTTGAGCAGAACTGAACCTGTGACTCCTTGGGCAGATGCTCTAACGGCTAGGCCAAACCAGCCAGGGCTATTTGAAACCTTCTTAAAAGACTAGTATCGCCCTGGCCGGTTTGGCTCAGCGGTTGGAGCGTCGGCCTGCGGTCCAGAGAGACCCGGGTTCAGTTCCCGCTAAGGGCACAAACCTTGGTTGCAGTTTGTCCCCGGCCCTGGTTGGTTGTGCGAGTGGTGGCCACTCGATGTGTCCCTTCACATCGATGTTTCTCTCTCTCTCTGTTCCTCTCCCTCCCTCCCGCTCTATCTGAACAAAAAATGGAAAAATGTCCTCGGGTGAGGATTTAAAAAAAAAAAAAAAAAGACTAGTATGTAATAATAGTGTAAGTTTTAAACTACAAACACTTTTTCTAACTAAGTCTTTTATATACAACTTTATCTTTGTAGTTCGTGGCCTTTAATACTTAGCGCCTGGCTGGTGTGGTTGAGCATTGACCCATGAACCAAGAGGTCACTGGTTGAATTCCCAGCCCAGGTTGTGGGCCAAATCCCCAGTGAGGGGCATGCAGGGGGGGCCAGCCAATGTTCTCTCTCACGGACATTTCTATCTCTCCTTCTCCCTTCCTCTCCCTCTAAAAAATCAATAAAGAAAAAGAGTAAAATAAATAAATAAATAAATAAATAAATACTTAGCAAATGGCTGCTGAAATAAATCTTGTCCCAAACGTTCTTTTATCTTAATTCCCAAACACATAAAAACCTTTGACACAGAGTCAAACAACTCAAGCGTAAATCAGAAAAATATACTTATAAAAGAGAAACAATCCTACAACTTCAATTCCTGTATCTTTGACTTTGAAAGTACATTAAATGACGGGCAAAACGAAAATCCACTATTTATAATTTCCTAGGGTTTGTAAGGTGACTGAGAACATTTAACAGCACTGTCAGTACCAGCAGGGATACAGGTGGCAGGTCGCGACACCTACCAGCTTTATGCATCCTCGAGGGACCAGCTGAAAAGTTATTGCTTCAGAAAGTTTTCCGATCGTCCTCCTCCTCTCGGGGGACCCCTCCTCTCCGTGGAGGACCCAAACGTCTGAGTACGGACCCTTTCATCTCGGGGGAGGGAAGACCCTAAGGTCTGAGGGGAAACCGCCACTCCTGGGAAGGACCGCTCCCCTCTGTGGAGGACCCAAACGTCTGAGGAAACACCACTGTGAAAGGAGCCCCTCGTCTCTGGAGAGGGCTCTAACGTCTGAGAGAGGAACCCTCTCTTCTGGGGTGGGGGGGAGAACCCTAACCCCGGGTGCCCTAATCTCGAGGACGTGGCCTTGGTAGTGGGGCCCGGCAGCGGAGCGTTGCAGGCCCGGGCCCTCCCGGCGAACTGGACGAGGAAAAAGGCGAGAGCGGAAGGCCCCGGAACGCCTACCTTGGCGGACGGCACCACCGTGATTTTCTTGAAGTTGTAGTGCGCCATGTCGACGGTCAACCACGAGGGACACAGGCCAGCAAGCGGACTTCCGCGGAGGACGGGGGCGGGACTTCCGTCGACTTCCCGTCACTTCCGGGAGCTCTCTGCGTCTTTCTAGTACAGCCTTTGCGTCGCACAGCGCCCCCGCCAGGTCGGAGGTCCCTGGCAGAGCTGTTGCAGAGCCGCGGCCGATTGGGGGCAAGCGGGGGCCTGGGGAGGACCGCGGGGAGTTAGCGGCGCGGGGGTTCAGTTCTTGCCAGGTAAAGGAGGGGTCCTCACAAGCTGCCCTTGGAGTCTATGCTGCCTTCATCCGGCTCGGCTCGGAAGGAGGGGGGCTCGAGGGTTTGGGAGAGCCCAGGGATCTCGGGGGTTCTCCGCGATCCGGGGGTCTCCGGGAACTCAGAGGCCTGGGGATTCAGGGGAATCTTGAGGGTCCGGAGGATCACGGGTGGGCCTGGGGATCCGGGAGTCTCAGGGGGTGTTGGGGACTTGCAGGGTCTCCGGGCCTCGAGGTTCCTTGTATCTCGGGGGACTCGGTGATGCAGGGCTCTCCGGTGTTCTTCGGGGACTCAAGGGCATGGGGATCTCTGGGGACTCAGGAGGGTCTCCGGGGAATCAAGGGTCCAGGGATCTCGGGGGTTTTGGCCGTCCGGTGTTCTCTGGGGATAGCGGGGGTCTTGGGGAGTCCGGGGGTCTCAGTGGGCTCAGGGGTTCGGGGTCTCGGCGGTCTGGGGTAATCTGGGTATATCGAGGGTCTTGGGGACTCGCGGGGTCGCCGGGGACTCAGGGGTCCAAGGATTCTGGGGACCTCGAGGGTCTGGGGCGGGGTGTCTCTTGGGACTCCAGGTGGTGGGCGCGGGCCTTGCACCCCGAAGGAAGGCGGGTGCGCACAGGCCCTGCGCTGTCCGCGCTCAGAGCTCAATGAGGCCCTTCACTGAGTCTGGCGTTCCGCATTCCCTGCACCCCTTTCCCAGAGTCCTAACCCGACCCAAACAAGGAAAGTGCAGCACAAGAAACTAAGATTATATGCCAACCTCACTCATGAACAAAGTCACAAAAATTTAAATAAAATGTTATGTAAACGATTATGCAAGACAAGTATTTGATAAAATTCAACATCCACGCATGACAAAAAACCTCTTGGCAGAATAATAAGAATGTCCTTCTTCAGGGAATCTACCAAAGGAAACAAAACTCAGCAAACACTTTACTCGGGGGAAACACGGAAAACGTTCTGTTTTAAATTGGGAACACGATTATCCATGATGATCATTGTTAAAAATGGGTGCCACCCTCGGTGTCATGTCTTCGATGCCACAGTTCCCAGTCTGGCGGTCCTATCCTCAAGCGCTGCGACAAGGGTTAAAAAGGGGGGATGGGGTGGGGCGATAGTTAATACATAAGGGTCCATTATACTGTTTTCTCTAGTATATGTTTGAAATCTTCCATAATAAAAATTTTAAAAATTGTTTTAAAGTGTTAACTACATTTTCCAGTTCTTGAAGCCCTGGCCCATAGAATGAATCCATTATTCAAACCAACAAGAAGAGAGGAAGAAATGTGTAAGGAAATAAACAAAAGTTTATATAGCAAAAGCAGTGTTTATCTTAGCAAATGCATGAAAGGCATGATCTAAACAGTAGTATCCAAGTTAGTTCTTTGAAAAATAACAACAAAAGCCTCCAATGCGCCCCACGTGGCTCAGTGGATTCAGCATTGTTCCATGGACTGGGAGATCCCTGTTGGATTCCCAATGGGCACATCCCTGAGTTATAGGCTCTGTCCCCAGTGGGTAGCATGCAGGAGGCAGCCAATTGATGTTTCTCTGTCACATTGATGTTTCTCTCTCTCTCTCTTCCTTTCTCTCTAAAAAAAATATCAATAACATTTTTTTAAAAAGTGACAACAGCCCTGGCCAGTTTGGCTCAGCAGTTGAGCATCAGCCTGCGGACCAGAGAGTCCCGGGTTCAGTTCCTGCTAGGGGCACGTACCACAAAAAATAAATAAATAAATAAATAAAAAGTGACATCAAAAACATTAGCTACACATATGAAGATGACATTATGTCGTCTTTAAATATGGTGAGAATTCATCAGGATAATTTTCCAGGGATTGATAAAAAATATAATGAAATGTCACATGCCTGGGCAGCTATTATGTACAACGCTTTATTACATGTAGCATAAGGTAGCATAAAAGACACTTTCTGTCTTTTTCTCATTTTAGCCAGGGAGATAAAATCGAATACAGAACAGTCTAAGCCAACACCCTTTACAATCTATTCCTAAGTGGTCACTCCCAACCTCTTCCTTCAGAGATACTGGGGTTCCTGCCCCCCAAACACCACAGCTCCACCTGCATCCACCTTTCTCCTACTTGATGTCTTTCCCCTCCCCGATGTCTCTCTTCTCTTTGGTTACTTAATACCTTCAACACAATGACCTTCTTTCTTCTCCTCACTCCCACATGAACCAGGCAGGCAGTGACACTGTGGACTTCAGTACTCTGAGTCAAGTCCAGGCACCACAGCACACAGATTTTTCTAAGCCTCCAGTCCAAGTCCATTAGGGGTGGCATGTCTGTGGTGGGATATCCTGAGAACCTGGCTGTTTTTTAATACACTGCTTATGGGAAAGCAAGTTTTAAAGTACAAAACACCAACTGACAAATTAACTTTTAAACCTGTTATAGCAACTTAGTGAAAACTGCCTATACTTTGAAGGTCAAATTAGGGAGACTGATGTTTCACAAACACGATCCTGACATCACTGTCAGTGTGAGATTTGTTACAAGCAATTTGTTACTAATTATCAAGTTCTCAAGTTTGCAGTGATTTCCCTTTTATTAATAAAAATGCAAATTGAAGACTTTCTTGTACTGCCATTCATTGAGATTTCTTCTGGACTAGGAAAGGAGAAGTCGTGCTCTAAGAATTACTATAACCCACAGACCAATTTGTCTGAAAAATGGAATTTCTGCACGCTCACAATTTTGAACAGAAGTGCAGCACAGCGAAAGAGTGCTGACGAGCACTGTGTAGACAACCTCTGAAAGTTACAGGAAAGAAAGATGGGTGAGGGTGCTACTGGAACCAGGAAGGTGTCTCCAGGAAGGCGAATTCAGTCTTCCCCTTGGTAGGTATTATTTCAAACAGGGACAGGGCAGGTCAGGTGAAGGGAGTGCCTTCCTGCAAAGCATGAACAGATGGCACCATGGTTCACTGAGGTTGGCTTGGTTTTGTTTTTTTCGGTGTGTGGGTTAATGAATAAGGCATTTGACCCATGCAGGGCAGGTGACTAAATGATGATTAAATGCTTTTTCAAGCACTGTATGCAAAACACATCGAAAGTGGGGTCATTGCTGTGGCCTCAACAATGTTCACACTCCCTGAGCACTGGCTGTGCCTTCTCATAGAACCCTCACGAAGGCCTGTGGGTAGGTCCATGACCTGAGGATGGGAGCACAACGTGGGGGTGGGCACTATTGTTATGTTTGTTGCACATAAAGAAATAAAGCATAGAGACCTTGTCTCCCATCCCCAGCTTGATAGTGGGAACAGAGCTGAATCCAGTCTGATGGCAGGGCTTCCTTCTTCACTCCCCACTGCGCCAAGGACCTTCTTGGACGGGGTCCTAGCACAGGCCCTGTCTTCTCATGTCACTCCCTGATGGAGGCAGAAAGGACCCCACCAGCACTGGATGGCATGCATCGCACATCTGCATGAAAGGCATGAAATCACATGGGGAATGATGGCAAACACCATTTTATGTTATTCTTTAATCAATGACACTTGTTTGGCTCCTGCAGCTTCTGCCAACTGAAGGCTAATGATAGTGCATTGTACTCAACTGAACAATTCTTTGGACCAATAGAGACTTATAGCCTTCATAAATACTCTATATGGAAAGCATTCAGTGGTTGACAAATGACCATCATGTTGAAATGTGAAGTTATTCAGAATCACAATTGGAGAAGCCATAGATTTTTCTCTATGGCATAGAGAAAATTGTTTTGGCAAATATTGACAAGTTGGTGGAGCTGATTTAGAGTGTCAGCCCGTGGACCAAAGAATGTCGGGTTTAAGAATGTCAGTCAAGGGTACATACCTCGGTTGCAGTTTGTCCCTGGCCCTGGACATTTTTTGCATTTATCTTCAGATAGAGCGGAGGGAGAGAGTGGGGAAGAGAGAGAGACACACATCGATTGGTTGCCACCCACACAATCCCAACCAGGGCTGGGGACAAACTGAAACCAAGATACATGCCCTTAGCGGGAAACGAACCCGGGACTCTCTGGTCCACTGGCCGACGCTCTAACCACTGAGCAAACTGGCCAGGGCTATTTATTTTTTAATCCTCACCCAAGAATATTTTTTCCATTTATTTTCAGAAGGAGTGGGTGGGAGGGAGAGAGGGAAGGAGGGTGAGAGAGAGAGAGAGAGAGAGAGAGAGAAACATCAATCTAAGAGAGACACATCAATTGGTTGTCTCCTGCATGACCGCGACCAGGGTGACCAGGGTGACCAGGGCGACCAGGGCCAGGGACTGAACTACAACCGAAGTTCCTGCCTTTGACCAGAATCCAACCTGAGACTCTTTGGTCTGCAGGCGGATGCTCTAGCTGTTGAGCCAAACCGGTCAGGACTCTTCACATTTTTAAATAAAAAAGGTCAGGCCCTGGCCGGTTTGGCTGAGCGGTAGAGCATTGGCCCCAAAGAGTCACAGGTTTGATTCTGACCAAGGGCACATACCTCGGTTGTGGTTTGTCCCTGGTCCTGCCCTGGTTGCGTCGTGCGGGAGGCAACCAATTGATGTGTTCCTCTCAAGTCCGTGTTTCTCTCTCCCTTCCACCCTATCTGAAGAAAAATAGAAAAATAAAAATAAATAAATAAATAAATAAATAGGTCAGGATTTAGAAGGAGGTTGCTAAGAGTGATACTGAACCCATCTCTGAAATAGAGTCATCTTTCCAAAACGTTTACCAACGGCTATGGTCTGAATGACCCCCTCCCCCCATTCATACATCAAAAGCTAACCCCCCAGTGTGATGGTATTAGGAGGTGGGGCCATAAAAGAGACCCAGAATGCTCCCTCTTCTTCCACCATGTGAGGTCATAGTTGGAAGATATCATCTGTGCCAGCTGCTGGGAAGCAAAAATGTCATAAAAATAATTTCATGTGTTTCCACTGTAAATAACAGTATTTTACACAAATGATTTCATGATGCACAGAGGGTGATGTGCGCTGGGTAGGTCCATTGTGGTTGAGAACATATACTCATTCCCATATATTTTTGAAAACTGCCTCAGAAGGTTCATGGACTCCAGTCTCCTGATTCACATGGCCCCAAACAAATAAATGAAGCCTTCATCTGTGTGTGCACAGGGTCCCCTGCCTGCTCTGACCATGACTATGCCTATGGGACCCTAAAGCAATTTCTCTTCCATCCACTGCAAACTGCCTGCCATCAACTCATTACTAAAGAATGCTTTTTTCTTTTAATTGTGTAGCTTCCAGATTCGTGTCTCTAACCAAGCTCTCAGGGCCTCGTGGTGCACATAGCACCCTTCTGTGGCAGTGGGAAGAATGTTTCTAAGTCCCTTATTATGGCAGAGGAGCAACTTCTAGAAGGGATCTTAAAGGGAAAGCAGATCTTACCCGCATGGCGCCTCAACATTTGCCTCATTGCCAACAAATACCGCTCGGTTTTAACCCACTTAGGCTCATTTTTGTCTACCAAGCTGGGGATGGGCTCAGAATTAGTCAGCGGTACATGGAAGCAGACAGAGACCCTCAGAACCCCATTCACAGTATTGAATATAAAGGTGTATTTATTTATTTTGTTTTACTTAAGAAACTTGCACTGCATGCCTACAATGTGCCAAGTATACTGATGGTGTGCGGGTGGCAGAATAGTGGCCCCCAAAGACGTCCATGTCCTAGTCCCTGGAACCTGTGACTATGTCACCATACCACAGGAAGAAGATCAAGGTCAAGACAATGACATTTGCCCACCAGCTGACCTGAAGGTAGGGAGATGATCCTGCATCAGCGGGCTGGGCCCAATTCATCACAAGGGTCCTTTTAAGTGGAAGGGGATCAGCGTCAATGCCATTCGAGGAGATAAGAACTTCACCACCACTGCTAGCTTTGAAGATGGAGAAATGTGCCTTCAAGCCAAGGGATGCGGGTGCCTCCAGAAGCTGGAAAAGCCCAGGAAAGAGCTCCTTCCCTTGACCCTCAGAAAGAACGCACTCTACCAACCTGTTCACGTCAGTCCAGGGAAACCCTTTGCAGATTTCCAGCCTGCAGAATTGTAAGGTAATTAATGAATGTGTGCTGTTTCAAATCACGTTTGTGGTCATTTGTTGCAGCAGCAAGAGAAAGCAAAGGCACCTCCTAATCTATCAATTTGTCCAACAATTATTTTGCTAAAGCAAAAATAGGTAAGACGTGACTCTTGACCTGCAGAGACATATTTACAACCAATTACAGTTAAGTAGAAGTCTGTACATGTCTACACATGTGTGTTGACTGAGCAGAAGGGAGCCATTAAACATAAAGGCAGTGAAAAGCACCATCTGAACATGGGTTTTCTTTTTCTTCATTATCCTGTTGGGATCCAGAAAAGTTGATGTAGAGACGGAGTAGTTCGGAACTGCTGTCAGCCAGGTGCTGGGCCTGGCTTTCTCTCCATCTCCCCTCTGTTCACCCTGTGGTGGGAGGGCTGCTCTGCCCGCCCCTTCCCAGAAGAAGATATTTACATTCTTGCTGATGATTACAACAAGGGGGGCAGAGTTCTTGTTGCAGAAGATACATGGTCTCTGAGCATGTGTGTGACTCACTTGTCCAGGGAGGTGGCTTGAACAGAGACAGGCACTTCCTGGGGAGGCCAGGTCTACATGCTGAACTTTGCAGTGAACTCAAAGTCTTCTCGAGTTTGATTATTCCTGGGGCCATAGTAGAATTCATCCTTCACTGAGTGGTTTTTGTTGTTACTAATCCTCAACTGAGGATATTTTTTCCATTGATTTTTTTTTTTTTTAGAAACTGTTTATTTTCTGTCAACCTTATTTCCATTCTGTTAAGAGTTTGTGGAAGAATAGCTTCCATTGATTTTTTTAGAGTGGAAGGGAAGGAAGGAGTTAGAGAAAGAGAGAGAAACATCAATGTGTTGATTGGTTGCCTCCCACATGTACCCCCACCAGGCTGGGGATCCAACCTGCAACCCAGGTATGTGCCCTTGACCGGGAATTGAACCCAGGACTTTTTGGTGCACCAGTGGATGCTCTAACGGCTGAGCCACACTGGCGAGGGCTCCTTTACCAAGTTTTTAACTGCTACCAAGTCTTTGGTAGACTAGGCAATGCCCGGCTGCGCATTGTGGAAGACACCAAAGTTCTCACCATGGAAATGTGCCCATTACGTTTTCAATTTTAAACAACCCCATTTTCAAATCTATGAAATATGAATAAATGTGGAGGACTCTTCTTCAGGACTCAGAACAGACAGATCTGTGTGGCCAGCTGCAGACATGGTTAGTAACTGGTCCAAATTCCACTGGTGACCTTTTCTTTGCATTCTTGTCAGGCCCTCCCCTGGCCACCTCAGCTCTGGCTGGCAAGGTTTCTGGATATCCTTGGATATACTGTCCAGGGAATGCCAGCACACATCCTGGCCCTGATAAAGATGGGGACTGTTCAGCGTGTCAGCCCTTCGTCTGAACCTGGAGGACCTAGTTATCACAGGACCCGGTCCCTGAAAGTTTCTAGCACCCGGTCTACCGGCTACTTGGACTCTGAGTCCACTCAGTGCTCAAGGCTGAAAAACCGAACTCTGGCCCTTCTGCTGGGCTTTTCAGAGGTGCTCAGAGCTGGGCTTCCCATTCTGCAGGGTCCCTCCAGCAACCCCTCAGGGCCAGAACACACCCTAGGTCTGGGGAGGAGACCACGGAGAACAGCACCAGCAGCCCCCAGCTCTCCCACCGGTGGAACCTCACACTCCTGGTCTCCTCCTTCCGCTCCTCCCTGCGGTGCGAGTGCGGACAACTCCGGTGTGGTTAGAGGGACACACCCCTGTGGGTGTGGAATGCCGGCTGGTTGACAACAAGGAAGGTGGTGACAGCATTTAGGGTGCTGCTCCCTGGAAGGTAGAAATTATTCTGCGACACTCCAGAGGCCTCTTCATGACGTGGATGGAGTGAAGACCAGAGCAGAGGACGGAAACTCACGCTCTGCTAGTGTGCCTGACCTTTTCTGCTCCTTGGCTCAGTGGCAAAGACGTCAATGCATAGCCAACGGGATGGGGGTTCGCCCAGCCCACCCAACCCAGTGGTGGTTAAGCACCTACTATGCGCTCACCCCCAACGTGCCGCACTGTTTAAGTGTCCTCAGCTAGACCATATTTGGACTATAGAGCATAGAGGGAAAACCCTCAGCAAGGGAACTTCTCATTTCCCACATCCAATACCTGTTAGTAGTTATATTTTAAAAATAAGAGAGAGTAGGTTTTTGAAAACAAAGGCGCATCATGGAGTAAGATATACATCTAAGCCCAAGCATTGAGCAAAAACATGATAAATTAGCCCTGGCCGGTTTTGCTCAGCGGTTAGAGCGTTGGCCTGAGGTCCGGAGAGACCCGGGTTCGGTTCCCGCTAAGGGCATGTACCTCGGTTGCAGTTTGTCCCTGGCCCTGGTTGGGTCATGTGGGTGGCAACCACTCGATGTGTCCCTTTCACGTCGATGTTTCTCTCTCTCTCTTTCCCCCTCCCACTCTACCTGAACAAAAATATTAAAAAAAAAAAAAAAAAAATGTCCTCGAGTGAGGATTAAAAAAAAAAAGAAAACATGATAAATTAAACAGGGAAGTTACAGGTGAAGTGCAAAGGGCAGCCTCCAGAGGAAGAGGTTCAGCTGGGGGATGAGAGACGGTTCCCCAGGGAATGCTGATCCCACCTGAGCACTTTAAATTCTTCTTCCTCGCCACCCCCAGCACACTCGGATCAGGTGTTCTGGGATTGGATCTAGGCAGTTTTGTAAAGCTTCTCAGAGCTGTGAACTAAACAGGGACTACCTGGCAGGCCTGACAAACTGAAAGTAACCACACAGGATGTTTCAGTCATAAACATTCCTAAGCGGGGAGTGAGTTATGGTGGGAAGTCCTGTCCTAAAACCTACATGATAAAATAATCTCTACCTTGAGCAGCCCTGTCCACGGTCAGAACAATCTTTTTTCCAGACCCACAGAGATAAGGGCGAGAAAACCGCAATAGTCCTCATCATGTTTACCCACAAATCCCTAAAAGCTATATGTGGGAAATGGTAACAGCTCTCTACCCACCAGCGTAAAAGAAGTATGTGTCTCCATTTTGCTTTTTGTCCAGTTCTGGAGATTTTCCCACTTTACTCTCTCCTTCCTCCTCAATCTGCCACCAACGATTTCATGTAACCCTCCCTACCCTCTTACGTCTTCTTTGATTCTAAATGCATGAAAGGAGCCCTGGCCGGTTTGGCTCAGCGGTTAGAGCATCGGCCTGCAGTCCAGAGAGACACAGGTTCGGTTCCCGCTAAGGGCACGTACCTCGGTTGCAGTGTGTCCTCGGCCCCGGTTGGGGTCGTGTGGGTGGCAACCAGTCGATGTGACTCTCTTATGTCAATGTTTCTCTCTCTCTTCCTCTCACTCTATCTGAAGTAGAATGCAAAAATGTCCTCGGGTGAGGATTAAAAAAAAAAAAAAATGGCCCTGGCCAGTTTGGCTCAGTGGTTAGAGCGTTGGCCTGCAGTCCAGAGAGATCCGGGTTCGGTTCCCGCTAAGGGCACGTACCTTGGTTGCAGTTTGTCCCCGGCCCTGGTTGGTCGTGCGGGTGGCAGCCACTCGATGTGTCCCTTTCACGTCGATGTTTCTCTCTCTCTCTCTGTTCCTCTCTCTCCCTCCCACTCTATCTGAACAAAAAGTGGAAAAATGTCCTTGGGTGAGGATTAAAAAAAAAAAAATGCATGATAGGAACCATGGAGCATTTTCTCAATCCTTTGAGATTTTGCTTCTGGGACTGGCCTCTAAACCTTGGCTCAAACAAACTCTCTACACCTTTCTTCAGGTTTGGAACTTCTTTCATTAACGGGGGCCCAAAGCACCCCAGGGTGGGACATTGCCGCTGTTGAGCAGTGAACACCCAGTGCAAGGTGGAAGGTACGGGATGTGGACCCATCTTCCGGGCCCACCGCCTGCACTGAAGGACCGTTACTCTTCCTCAGAGTGGGACCACAGCATGTCCCTCCCTTTCCTTCTCTGCAGCACCTCGGCTGGGGCCTTGTCCAGGCACTCAAGGCGTGATGCCAGGGTACAAACCCGCCTCATATAGAAGAGTTAATATACAGGGTATACAAATCTTATTCATTTTTATGTTGCTCACATGCTGAAATTTTAGTTATGTGGGGTTATTATAATTAAGTTGCACCCGTTTCTTTCTACTTTTTATAAAAGTGGTGACCAGCTCACTAAAATTACAGATGTCACTGGTGTCACATTCCTCTGGGACAGTGTGGTCCAGATGGGCTGGCATGACGTTCTCCATGGGCCTCTGCCTCCCCGCCTTCCCTGTCACCCGGCCTAGGCTGCTCCTCCGGGTAGTGATAGGCAGTGACATTTGTGTCTTACAGGGAGTGTTGGTGACTGTGTCACTTGCCTTTCAAAGTCACCGGCCCAGCAGTGAGCAACCTGCTGGGGCTGCAGAGGGGGAGTCCCCATCCCTGTCTGATGGTTGGGGCCCCAATTGATTTTCACTTCCCACCCTCCTGGCCCATGTCCTCCCTGCACCCCAGGAGCCAGGTCTGCTCTGATCACACATAGGATTGGGATGGTTGGATGTCTTCCTCCTATGCACATTTGCTCTTTGGAGGCAAGGACAGTAGCTGATTCACATCCAGCTTTGTGGTTTGTGTCAATCAAAAACTGTTCATTGATGGAAGGAGCCAGTGAATGAATGATGACACAACTAAGAAGGCAGCGTGTCAGGAGTTGACTTATTCTGATATCCATGCCAGCATTAATCAGCTGTTATTGTGCTGGATAACGATTATGCATAGATGGTACCAGCCTCATCAGCTGCCTTTCCTGCTTCATTTATCTTGTAGGTGCCCATCACCCAAAGACACAAATGCTATTCCTCACCAGGCAGGGCCCCCACTCAGTCCCAGGGCTGTGGTAGGTTTTTGGAGCAAAAACTGGGAGACAAGGCTGTGGGCCATACACTTGCTGGGGTGGGACGGGAAGCTCGGTATGTTTGCTCATTGGGGAAAAAAGAGGGCTGGAGGTCCTAGTATCTCTGTCAGAGATCAGGGTAAGGGCTGAGGAAACAGAGGAGAGTCTGCACCCCTCTAACCCTAAAGCTGCTCCCAGAAATCATGCTCTAAACCTACCTAGCCCTGACCAGTTTGGCTCAGTGGTTGGAGCGTCGGCCTGCGGACCAGAGAGTGGTTTGGTTCCCACTAGGGGCACCTACCAAACCAAAATAAATAAATAAAATAAAATAAAAAATAAATCTGCCTAGAAGAGGTTGAGCTTCAGGCCCAGCAGGCCATCAGCTCCCACCGTACTGTCCCCATACACACAGGCAATGGTGTTTCTCCTTATGCACCTAACATGTGTGCGGTGAGCACTTCTGTCAAAGAAGAAGCATGAGTCTCGTTGGACACTGGAATTTTCAGGATGGGAGAGGCATGGGGAGAAGCAGGGGCAGAAAGGCAGGCTGGAGACATTCGGGCAAACTTTGAAACCCACTGTGAATCTCCTTCTGTTTTCCTGTGACTGTTTACCTTCTTACTGGCGTTTCTATCTAGGAACTGCCTGAGGAGACTCAGGGCAAATAAAACTCTATAGTTTGCTTTGTTTTGTCTGTCCATCTGTTCATCTGACATTCCGACTTAGTGACAGAAGCCCTTCTGGAGCCAAAGGGCTGGATTTGGACTCAGCTCCCCATTCAGTAGAGGCTTAGATGACTTGTTTGCATCTCTGTACCTCAATTTTCTCTTCATAAAATTGGGCATAACAGTAACATCTACAGTGGAAGGAAGCATATGGAGCCCAAAGATGTCCACATCCTAAATCTTGGAACCTGGGAGTGTGCCCTCCCATCGCACAAAGGGCTTTATAGATGTGATTAAGATTATACAGAACCTTGAGATGGGGAGATTATTCCCATTTATCTGGGCCCTGTCTAATTACACGAGTTCTTAGAAGTGGGAAATCATTCCCGGCTGTGTTCAGAGAGAGACATATGACCATGAAAGTAGGATTTGAGAGATGAGACACTGCTGGTGCGAGGATGGAGGGAGAGGCCACGAGCCAAGGAATGCAGATGCTTCTAGAAGCTGGAAAAGGCAAAAACAGGTCTTCCCCTAGAGCCTGGAGAAGGAACCAACCCTGCTGACACCTGGATTTTAGCCCAGTGAGACTCACTTTGGGCTGCTAACCTGCCACTAAGTCCTTGGCAATTTGTTGCAGAGCCACAGGAAACATACATCTTCCCCAAAGGACTGTTTAATTAGATGAGGTCACAGGTGCCAAGTAAGCAGTAAGTGTTTCAGATGCACACTCACTCACACACACGTATTTATGGACACACGTGGGTTGCTCAGACTTGGCGCTGCTGACACTTTGGGGCAATACTTCCTCGTTGGGGGAAGTATTTGCACTGCAGGATGCTTAGCAGCGTCCATGGCCTCTCCCTACCAGATGCCGGCAGCACTAACCTCTCCACTCCAGAGTGGGTGCCTGGTGCAGGGGAGCCCGAGGAATGAGGCCAGGGGCAGTGGTGACTCACTGGGCCACATGGCTTCCTGTCCCTGGGTATCGGAGGAGTCTCCTTCTGGTTCCTTAGAGTCATCTGAGTGATTCAAGCTTCCTGTTCCATTTATAGTCCGGCCACAGGACGAGCCTGCTGTGGCCATATTTCTCTCCTAGGCTCTGGTGTCAGGGCTGGCTCCTCTGGGGTCCTGAAACAGGATTTTCATTCCTGACTTGTAGTAGAGCCCAGTTCTGGGGGCAGGGAGCTCAGAGCTCAAACTCCCAACTGAGCTGCACTCATTCAGCACGTTCATTTAACACAACATGCCATGCACCATCGAAGGCTCTGGGGATACAAGAGTGAGCAAAGCTGACAACCTTCCAGGGGAGGGCATGTCTGACAGTCATCACTGCTGTGGAGAGAAATGCGGAGTAGGAAGGGGAGCAGGGGCAATGGTCGGGGAGGGCCCCTCGGACAAATGATGTTTGAGTAAAGACCTGACAGTAAGGAGGGTGCAAACCACATGGATACCGAGGAGCTGGTTTCCACAGACAGCACAAGTGAGGTGCGCGCCTGTGAACTGGGGAGTCCTGCGGCTGGAGCATTGGGCTGGGAGATTCACAGCCCCAGTGAGATGGGAAACCCTGCGGGGCTCCGGAAAAGTGGTCTGACCTGGCCCCTACCTCACAGGGATACCTCTGGCTGCCACGCTGAGAGGAGAGGTAGGCGGGAGCCCGGAGCTCACCTGGACACAGCGGCAGTGACTGGCAGGAAGGTGGATGTGCCCACATGCCGGGCATCGCATCTGCAGTTGTGCCGCAGAGGGGGCAGGCTTGGGAGGATGAGCCCGTGCCCGCGGCAGAAAGGGAGGATGTTTCAGTGCCCCTGTCACGTGTTAGTTCTCAAGATGGATGGTGAGACCACGGGCATTGATTCTATTTTTAAATGCTCAAGATCCCTTCTGAAAGTGAAAAGGAAAATAAGGAATCGAAGCCCCTAGAAGTGAGATGATTTTGTCTTGGGCCTCATCCTAGAGAGTGTTGCCAGTGTTCTTCAACCCCATCACAAGACTTTATCCTCTAAAATGTTTGTATTTCAGGGAAATCTGAATAGTTTGCCTTTTCCAGTCCAAGGAATAAAGTGTGAAATACATGTCACAGACAATGAGTGTGCTCCGGGGGAGTCTAAGTGATGGGATCTGAGGGCCAAGGAAGCCAACGCCTCTTTCTGTGGAGTCAGGGTCCTCAAATCCTCCTTCCACCCCTCAAAAGCAAAGATTCTCATGCTCATGGGTCCCATCTGAAAGCCAATCCTACTGTCTTGTTGGCATGATATATAAAGAGGAATCACCATGAAACATGGAAGAGCTGTTGGCACTTCTCAAAAACCGCAGCCGGATTCCTCATCCCCTTTCTTCTGCTCACTGGCATACTGGCCTCAAGTGCTGACTCCCCTTGGAAAGCCCTGACAGAGTGACCCCACCCAGTGGGAGCTCTGTGGGCAGCCTGCCAAATACCCGTAGGCTGCTGGTCCTACCCGCTTAGCTCCCCACCACCCGCCCATGGTCAGGGATGCCGAAAACAAGTCATAATCCTTGCAGAAACTGCCCACACTTCATGCACTAAGCAGACCCTACGGTGCACCCTCTATGTTCCAGGACCTCCTTAGCGTCAGGAATACAAATACGTATACAAAAATTACTGTGCATTTGAAGAGCTCACAATCTGATAGACAATTTAATAACATCATTTTCTTTTTCTGAATACGAAATACATGCATTTATTATAGAAGTACAGAAAAATAATTAAGAAAACTAAAATCATTCATAATGTCAATACCTGTCGGCGACCATTGCTAAAATCTTTTTTATATCTTACTCTCCATCTCTGGACAATTCTAGCCTTTTTTCGTTCTTGTTCCCCAGGTCCAGTCTGCTCAGCAGTTTCCTTGGTTTTCAGCAGAAGCAGCAAGTGTGTTAATAGGATTGGTGGTTCCTCTCTTGGTCAGGGGCCTTATTCCCCCATTTGTTGGTGTGGTTTATTTTCAACTGTACAAGACTGTGAATGAGAATTTACCAGCTGTGAAATGTTCACAACCTCTCAGTGTACGTCGCACTTATAAGTTCCTTCCATCAGGTTTGACACCCTGGAGAGGATACCCTGGGGCACACTCACAAGAGTCTGCCCAGGACAAATAGAGTCTAAAAAAATTCCAGTCTTCCACTGTGAAGTAAATGGACCACTGTCACAACTGGCCAGGATGGTCTGTGATTCAGGCCATGGGAGGGATGGACCATGCCCTTCCCTGGAGGATGGCACCAGGTAGCAGGGAGATCTCCTCGGGAGAAGTGCCCTATAAAAGGTTGACAAGGTTAAATGTTCATTGTTTTGTGAGATGAATTTATATTTTAAATAGACAAGTTAAATGTAAAAATTGTATTTACATTTAACGTGTCTAGTTAACTCATTTCCATATATCCTTGTCAGGAAACTCTAAAGAACTTAGGACCAACTATGAAATCAGGCTATTTTATGACAATACCATTGGGCCTAAAGCACCTTAAAGTTTGTTCCTTCCTTCTCTCTACTCAGTCAATTATGTCATTAAGTGCTCTGATTTTTGGCAACAATGCGCAAACAGGTCTTATGATCTCCGTGTTTTGGGACTTGCTTCTCCCTCCTTATTCTTCTATGTCAAAGGCTGCTTTTTCCTTATTTGGAACATTGGTGCCAGATCTCAACTTATAATCCAAAGTCAACATCCGGTGCATTAAGCAATACTCATTCTCCAGTGGTGGAAAACATCCCCCATGCCAGGGTGGATAAGTGTCTTTATCCTGAGAGTTGCAAGGAAAAGGGATATTATTGAACCCACGGCCAGTGTTACAGAGAGAAGACGAAATGACTGAATTTATCACTTTTCAGTAAAATCATATAAAGGAAGCAACACAAGACTAACCCTAATCAAGCCTGTGCTATTGATCTGTGAGTGTCTGAGTGGGCAGTGTGGATACACTTAGGCCCTGACTTGATTTAGGCCATGTCAGCCTGGACTTGATGTGAGTCTCCCTGTCCTCCCAGCCGGGGGAGGGGAGTTCTGCTTCCGGGGCCTCCTCTTCCCCCACTGAGTTCCAGAACAGTGGAGCCTCTTTACCACCTGGCCCACCCTAACAAGGGCAGGAATTCAGAGTGTCACCAAGAGCCCTGGCAACTTTGTTCAGTGGGTGCTAAAATAAATCACGGTGCTAGAGACTCTGGTGGGGTGGTTCATGGACAACCATCCTCAGCCGGATTAAATTCTCTTCTTAAAAGGTTAACTGGCATCTTGCCCTGGCCGATTTGGTTCAGCGGTTAGAGCTTCGGCCTGCGGTCCGGAGAGACCCGGGTTCAGTTCCCGCTAAGGGCGCGTACCTCGGTTGCAGTTTGTCCCCGGCCCTGGTCGGTTGTGTGGGTGGCAGCCACTCGATGTGTTCCTTTCACATCGATGCTTCTCTCTCTCTCTCTGTTCCTCTCTCTCCCTCCCACTCTACCTGAACAAAAAATGGAAGAATGTCCTCGGGTGAGGATAAAAAAAAAAAAAAAAAGGTTAACTGGCATCTAACCATTAGTTAGTTGGCTATCCAGTGTCACTTAAACATGGACTCCTGCTATGACGAGAGAAATTCGATACCAACGTTCATGGTCTATGCCTAGAGCATCTGCTCACAGCCTGTATTACATGACTCTTTTACATGCGTGCTGTCACCGTGATTGAGCGTCCACAGTCTCTGGATGACTGAAAGGGTTTCACCTGCCTCGCTGTGTGGTCTCCTCATTGGCAAGGTCCACAGGCAGGGGGAGGAACCTGTGAGAATTTCTAGCCATTCTTACTTTGCCTGCCTCCTGGAGCAGGGAGCTAACTCGATGTCCGCCTTTCTGGGGCATTAACACAGCCTGGGGTGTGAGAATAGAGAGACCAGTGGCTCTTAAACCAGGTCCACACCATCAGCATCCCCTGGCAAGCATAGCAAAGGGTGGGAAGATTCTCAGACCCACCCAGACGCACTGCCTCACTCAGCCCACGAGGGCCAAGGGTGACCTTGCCTGGTGTTTACAGCTGCTTCCCGAGTCCACTCCAGCTCTGACTGGCCAGGGGTTGCAGCTAGCTGGCCCTTAGCAGTCCTGCTCCTCCCAAGGATTTTGCTTGAACTCTGTTGTCAGGTGCCCCGACAGAACAGGAAATGTTCTCGAGGGGGAAACGTCCAATGGATGTGGCTAAATTACACTTGCTAGTGCGCTTACCCTATTTTCAGGATTGTTTTTCTAGTTTCTGTCTGCTTTTGTTCATCTCTGATGCCTTCAAAATATTCCTCTTAATATTTAATAGAGTTTATGATTGTTATTAGCAGGAGAGTTAGTCCAATAAAAGCAAATCTGCCATGGCCTAACAGATTTTCCCAAATATTTTCTTGAAAAAAAAATTTTTTTTTAATTGATTTTAGAAAGAGAAGAAGGGAGAGAAAGAGAGAGATAGAAACATCCATGAGAGAGAACATGGACTGGCTGTCTCCTGCATGCCCTCACTGGGGTTCAAGCCCACAACCTGGGCATGTGCCCTGACCAGGAATTGAACCAGTGACCTCTTGGTGCATGGGTTGATGCTCAATCACTGAGCTACACCGGCTGGGCCCATTATTTTCTTTTTTTTTTTTTATCCTCACCCGAGGCTATTTTTCCATGTTTTGTACAGATAGAGTGGGAGGGAGAGAGGAAGGGAGAGAGAGAGAAACATCGACGTGAAGGGACACATCGAGTGGCTGCCACCGGCACAACCAACCAGGACCGGGGACAAACAGCAACTGAAGTACGTGCCCTTAGCGGGAACTGAACCCGGGTCTCTCCGGACCGCAGGCCGACGCTTTAACCGCTGAGCCAAACTGGCCAGGGCCCATGTATTTTCTTGATGAGGAAGTGTGTTCAGATTGTCAGGTAATGTGGAATCAAGATCATAAATCCTTATAATTTGAGACAAAATTATTTTCCCACTGTTATTACAAAATAACTTTGGTTACTTCAACTTTTTAATATCCCTAAATTATGTAATACAAACAGTTGTAATTTAGTTAACACAGTCTATATTTAAAGAGCAATAAATCAGAGTAATTTCTTCCTCATTTACAATCTTCCTTTGCCCCTGTTTAATATATATGCCATTTTCAAATTTATAGTTCACTTGAGAGGGACAAAAATAATTATTATAAGCTTGTCAATGGGAAGGAAAAGGTACTTTTCCACACTTTGTTATTTGAACTGACGGAATTCTTGAAGTTTTCAATAAAATGAAGAGTAATTAAAATTAAAGAACAAATTTTTGTTCCAAAAGTTTACCCAAATAACTTTTCTAAACAAATGCCAAGGAGCTGGGCATGAACCCTGCGTGGGCAGCCTAGCATGTGTGCGTATGTGCACATGTGTGATTTTGCCACTTGAACTGGTTTTGCAAACACCGACAGCTTCCTCTGACACACAGCAGAGTGATCACCGGAGAACAGCTGAGCCAAGCCCAACACCAAGAGCACCAGCCCATCCTGTAATAAACTTTGAACATGGCTTGGAAATGGTATTAGCAATGTCTCTACTCTTCCTTCTCAATCTGTCATTTTTTGCCCCTAATTTTACCAGTTGTACTTCTAGTCTACACTTAACTCTCTTCTCTCTGGATGCTCAGTACAGTCTTTTCTTTTTTGCCCCTAATTTTACCAGTTGTACTTCTAATCTACACTTAACTCTCTTCTCTCTGGATGCTCAGTACAGTCTTTTCTTTTTTTTTTCTTTGTTTTTTTGGTCCTCATCCGAGGATATTTTTCCATTTTTTGTTCAGATAGACTGGGAGGGAGAGAGAGGAAGAAAGAGAGAAAGAAACATCAATGTGAGAGAGACACATCGAGTGGTTGCCACCCACACGACCCCAATGGGGGCCGGGGACAAACTGCAACCGAGATACATGCCCTTAGCAGGAACCAAACCCGGGTCTCTCGGGACCGCAGGCCAACGCTCTAACCACTGAACAAAACCTGCCAGGGCTCAGTACAGTCTTATAACTACCACAATAAACATCAAGGAAGAAAAAATACACCCCCAACTTTGAGAGCAGTCAAAGCTATCTTTTCTCTCTTTGAAAATGAGTTTCACTAGCAAATCGGATCCAGCAATACATCAAAAAAATTATTCACCATGACCAAGTGGGATTCATTCCAGGGATGCAAGGCTGGTACAATATTCGCAAATCAATAAATGTGATACACCACATAAACAAAACAACGAATAAAAACCATATGATCATATCAATAGATGCTGAGAAAGCATTCGACAAAATCCGGCATCCATTTTTAATAAAAATGCTCAGCAATCTGGGAATAGAGGGATCATATCTCGACATAATAAAGGCCATATATGAAAGACCTACAGCCAACATCATACTCACTGGGCAGAAACTGAAAACATTTCCCTTAAGAACAGGAACAAGACAGGGATGTCCACCTTCGCCACTCTTATTTAACATAGTACTGGAAGTCTTAGCCACAGAATCAGACATGAAGAAAAAATAAAAGGGATCCAAATTGGAAAGTAGGAGATGAAACTGTCATTTTTTGCAGATGACATGATATTATACATAGAAAATCCTAAAGACTCCATCAAAAATCGACTAAACTTAATAAATGCATTTGGCAAAGTAGCAGGATACAAAATTAACGTCAAGAAATCGACGGCATTCTTATACACCAATGATGAACTCACAGAAAGAGAAACTGAAAAAACAATCTCATTTACCATTGACGCAAAAAAATTAAGATACCTAGGAATAAACTTTTTTTTTTTTTTTTAATCCTTACCCGAGGACATTCTTCGATATTTTGTTCAGATAGAGTGGGAGGGAGAGAAAGGAAGAGAGAGAGAGAAACATCGACGTGAAAGGGACACATTGAGTGGCTGCCACCCGCACGACCTGACCAGGGCCGGGTACAAACTGCAGCCGAAGTACACGCCCCTAGCGGGAACCAAACCCGGGTCTCTGTAGACCACAGGCCAACCCTCTAACCGCTGAGCCAAACCGGCCAGGGCCTAGGAATAAACTTAACCAAAGAAGTAAGGGACCTATTTGCAGAAAACTACAGGACATTGAAAAAAGAAATAGAGGAAGATATAAAAAAGTGGAAGCACATACCTTGTTCATGGATTGGAAGAATTAACATCATTAAAATGTTCATACTACCCAAAGCAATCTATAGATTCAATGCAATCCCCATCAAAATACCAACGACATACTTTTAGAACTAGAACAAATGCTTCAAAAGTTCATATGGAACCAAAAAAGTCCCCGAATAGCCACAGCAATATTGAAAAAGAAGGACAAAGTAGGTGGGATCACAATACCAGATATCAGGTTATACTACAAAGCGACTGTAATCAAAACAGCCTGGTACTGGCACAAAAACAGGCATATAGACCAGTGGAACAGAACAGAGAATCCAGAAATGGACCCAAGGCAATATACTCAATTAATATTTGACAAAGATGGCAAGAGCATACAGCGGAGTAAAGACAGCTTCTTTAAAACATGGTGTTGGGAAAATTGGATAGCTACACGCAAAAATATGAAACTAGACCATCAACTTACACCATACACAAAAATAAACTCAAAATGGATAAAAGACTTAAATGTGACTCATGAATCCATAAAAATTCTAGGAGAAAATGTAGGCATCAAAATTTCAGACATCATACGCAGCAGAATTTTCACTGATACATCACCTAAGGCAACAGAAACAAAGGAAAAAAATGAACACATGGGACTACATCAAACTAAAAAGCTTCTTCACAGCAAAAGAAACAATCATCAAAATGGAAAGGCAACCCACTGTATGGGAGAACATCATTGCCAATGATACATCAGATAAGGGGTTAATTTCTAAAATATATAGAGTACTCATACAACTCAACAAAAGGAAGACAAAGAACCCAATTGAAAAATGGGCAGAGGAACTGAATAGACACCTCTCCAAACAGGACATACAAATGGCAAAGAGACATGAAGAAATGCTCAACATCACTAATCATCAAAGATGCAGATTAAAACAACAATGAGGTATCACCTCACACATGTCAGAATGGCTGCCATCAACAAATCATCAAACAACAAGTGTTGGCGAGGGTGTGGAGAAAAGGGGATTCTAGTACACTGCTGGGGGGAATGCAGACTGGTGCAGCCAGTATGGAAAACAATATGGTGTTACCTCAAAAAATTAAAAATTGAACTTCCATTTGACCCAGTGGTCCCACTTCTAGGAATATACCCTAAGAAGCCTGAAACACCAATCAGAAAGAATATATGTACCCCCATGTTTATAGCAGCACTATTTACAATAGCTAAGATCTGGAAACAGCCCAAGTGTCCATCAGTAGACGAATGGATAAAAAAGCAGTGGTACATATACACAATGGAGTACTATGCAGCTGTAAGAAAGAAAGATCTTTTATCCTTTGAGATGACATGGAGGGACCTGGAACGTATTATCCTAAGTGAAACAAGCCAAGCAGAAAAAGACAAATACCACATGATCTCACTTATATATGGAATAAAATGAATCTAATAGTCTGAGGAATAGGGTAGACCCAGAAACATGGAAGTAGGGTACAGACTAACAACCCTCAGAAGAGAGGGTGGGGGCGGGGGGTGGGAAGAGATAAACCACAGAACTTATATGCATGTATGCGTAACCAATGAACATGGACAAAGCTGGGGATGGGGCGGGGGTGATGGGGAGGAGAAACATCTGTAACAAAAATAAAATAAAATAATAATAATAAAAAAAAGAAAATGAGTTTCATCACTTATCCTAGGTGCCAGAGTAAAATAAACACTTCAGTTGTTTCCAGTGCAAAGTCCCTGGTCATGATACAGAGAATGTGAGCATTGCTGTCAACGGCCTCCTGTGTAAACAGGTACACGCTGCTTAGACTCTCAGTCCTGCTCTCACTTTTGAACCAGGGATTCCAATGATTCATAAAACCAGAAAATCCCAGAGTTGAAAGGGGTGGAAGAGATCACTTAACCCATTTTGTACCACCTACCTACCATGAGATTTTCCTGTAAAACACCCCTGAAAGATAGATACCAGCTCTCACCTGTGACCAGAGCTCCTGGTTTCTCGTGTCAGTCCGTTCCACTGCCGGGCTGTGCCAATGCTTAGAAAGGTCTTTCTTATGTTAACTAAAATACTCCTTATAGAACCTGCTATCCAGTGGTCCTTGCTTTGTCATTGAGCTATACCAATGTATAGTTATCAATCCACAAATGCAGATGTGCAGAAAATTGCCATTTCTTTAAATCAACTTATACCCACATCTGGGCCTCTGGCGGTGTTGACGGTGATATTCCATCTCAGTGATAATAAAGTTCCCAGTCACTAATCAATAACCAGGGCCTGTGCAGAGTCAAACATCAGGGACATTCCTATTTTAATCAGTCGTGGCCCTTTAACTTCCTGTTGTGCGGGGGGGCTGTTGTGGGGTGGGCTGCCCCTTGACACACCTTCCAGGGGCACCTTCATAGAAAGGGAATCAAGTTGCCTTTAATCACAGAGCAAGGCACCCCCACTTCCACTCCCTAACTCCCAGAATATCTCTTTTTCTCTTAACAAAAGTATCACTCTTCTCTCTCTCTTACCACTTGAAACCTTTAACTTCTCACAAGATTTTGTAAAAGTCGGGAGGAGCCCTTGTCATCAAACTTCCCTGCAAGACCCTGAGCAATAAAATGTAGCCTGAACTCTTACCTGCAATGGGCGGGGTGGCAGGAAAGACAAATAGGGAAGGTAAACATGGGAAGACCAAATGCAAGTTTTAACAGCCACACCTAGTGAAAATGAATCATTTTCTTAATTTCCTTCCAAATATTTGAAAATATCTATGATGTTTGCTCAAAATCCTATCCAGTTCAGAAACTATTCCCATTTCATTCAATTCTTCACCATAAAATATAGTTTCCAGGGATCTTGTTGTTTTTTTAAATATGTTTTTATTGATTTTTTCAGAGAAAGAGAGGAAGGGAGAGAGAGATAGAAACATCAATGTGTGAGAGAAGCATCGATTGGCTGCCTCCTGCACACCCCCCACCGGGGATCGAGCCTGCAACCCGGCCATGTGGCCCGACCAGAAATCAAACGAGGACCTCTCAGTCCATGGGACAACCCTAAATACACTGAGCCATACTGGCTGGGCCTTCAGGAGTTTTTAAATCCCCATCCCAACCTGCTATTGTTTGCCCAAGTCTTTCTAAAAATATGGAGCTGTGACCTTAACACAGTGTCCAGGTGTGGCCTGACCTCGGCAGAGGATTGTAGTGCTGGCACCGTCCTTGGTCCAGACAATGCACAAAAAGCTTAAGGTAACATCAGTTTTCTCCCCAAACACCACACTGTGGGCCTGTCCTGAATCTGCAGTAGAGACAGAAGCGCAGGCTCTCCCCAGCGCCTTCTCCAGAGCATGCTGCGGACTCAGACACAGTCTGCGGCCGGTCTGAGAGAAGGTGCCTTCCTCCCAGTGCTGTCCCGTCACGTCACTTCCTCAGCCAAGCTCTTCTTTGTGGCTCACAGGAACTCCTGCTTGTTGAGAGATTACCAACAAAGCAAATGAAACTCAGGTACTGAGCTTTCAGAAGAGTCCCTTGCCCTGGCCGGTTTGGCTCAGCGGTTAGAGCGTCGACCTGCGGTCCGGAGAGACCCAGGTTCGGTTCCCGCTAAGGGCATGTACTTCGGTTGCAGTTTGTCCCCGGCTCTGGTTGGTCGTGTGGGTGGCAGCCACTCGATGTGTCCCTTTCACGTCGATGTTTCTCTCTCTCTCTCTTCCTCTCTCTCCCTCCCACTCTATCTGTACAAAAAATGGCAAAATGTCCTCGGGTGAGGATAAAAAAAAAAAAAGAAGAGTCCCTTGACCCCGGCTATCTAGGAAGTGGAAGTGTCCATCCCAAGTGTCTTCCCTATATGTTTGCTTGATTGGAGGAACCTCATTAAAACCTCCCTTCAGCATCCGTAGTTAAGATGCCCACATGGAGCAAAACCCCATCAATGTAGGCTAATTGGAGGAAAGGCCAATGGAATTAGTGAAGTACATTTGGTAATTTAAATATGCTAATGAAGGGTTGCTGAGTAGAAAAAAATTCTTTGGAAACTATCTCTAAGAAATCTTTTAATTAGCATACAAATTGTATGGCATGTCTGTGATGTTTAACCTCCACATGCTCTCAAGTTGCATGACTTGCTTTAGAAAGCCCTTTTATTAGCTCACAGGTCTACTGTAGCTTGCGCCCTGGATGATTATTGCAAATTACCAGGTTCCAACTTAATGAGTTTTTCATGCTATAACGATTATAGGATCTTGGAGACAGAACCTCAGTGAATGTTGACTTTTAACTTCCATCCATTGCTGAAAGCCTCTGCTTGAATATTTCTCCGGATCGTGGGCTACGTAATATAATATGCTATGTATATACATTATCTGGAGGGAGAGAGAGAATTTATTTATTTATTTATTTATTTATTTATTTATTTATTTTTTAAAGGAGAAGTAAGCCATGGCATGTTTTATTTTATTTTTATTGATTTTTAGAGAGAGAGGAAGGGAGAGGGAGAGAAAAATAGAAACACTGATGACAGAGAACATTGATTGGCTGCCTCCTGCATGCCCCCCACTGGGGATTTGACTCACAACCTAGGCATGTGCCCTGACCAGGAATCGAACCCATGTCCTCTTGGTGTATGGGTCCATGCTCAACCACTGAGCCACACCAGCCGGGCATAAATTTCTTTTAAATGAACCAAAATCCTCTGCTTAATTTCCACCTCTCTGTTTTAGATTTGCTTTCTGAAACAAATCATCTCTTCTGATGATTTTTTTTGCCGCAGACTATATAACACTAGTTACCTGGACAGGAATAGGGCCCCAGATCTGCCTGCTGCTCCCTCTCCTTAGCCCACTATATGGTGGCACCCCATGCACACAGCACACGGTGTCCACAGAACACGGCAGCAAGGTGAGCACCACTGAGCACCCGCCGACCACAGCTTTGACTCCCTGGCCTTGACCCAGTCTCTAGGCAGCCCCGTCCCTTACTCTCCTTAACGTCTCCTAAGCGTAGTGCTATGTGCAAAATACCTAACACAGTGCTTGACACACAAAGTAGAACAATAACTATTGATTTTCTCTGTCCCCTTCCTTTCCCAACCAACACAAAGGACAGAGGGACACCCACACACAAGATCCTGATGTCTGCTTCTCCATGAAGGAGTTAAGGGAGAAATAGGTGCAACCCAGAAATGATAGCCCAGACTAACTACAGCCATGTTCATGGGCCTCATGGCCTGTCCAGAAATTTCTGTTCACAGGATCTTAATTCTGGTTGCACACTAAATCATGTGATGCCCAGGCCACTCCAGGACCCATTAGCCTGACTCACTGATTCATCTCCGAAAGTGTTCACACTGCTGCCTCCTGCTCTTTTTGTTCTAGGGTCATCCATTGACTTTCATCTTGTGTTCCCGGGTGTTAGCTATTCACTCCTGGATGCTGTTCACCACCAAACACACACATGCACACACGCACACACCCCCAGCCATTGTATTCTCAACATGCTCTATCGTAAACATTGGGTGATTTGACTTGTATCCATGTAAACACTGTTTGCATAGAAAACTATGATTCCATTTCCTTTCTTCTACACTTCTCCCTCCTAAAGTGAACAACTGCCTTGGTCAACTGCATATCTTGGCCCTGGACATACACATCTTCCCAACATGCACATCACATCTGTGTCCCATCTGTCCCATCTCCTGGTGCTGAGCTCCCAAAGCCATGGTCTTTCTCTCCGGTCTGTGCTGGGTTTGCTCAGGGTCCGCTGAGGGACTCTGGGTCTTTTCCCCTCTCTCTTGTGTTGGATTTTCCTTCTGGATCCAGTGTCCCTGTGTTTCTTGTCGGCTTCCTCATTAAAAAAATTTTTTTTTCTTTATTGATTTTAGAGAGAAAAAGGGAGAGGCAGAGAGAGATAGAAACATTGATGAGAGAGAACATCGATTTGGCACCTCCTGCATACCCCCCACTGGGGATTTGGGCCCACAGTCTGGACATGTGCCTTGACCAAAAATCGAACTGGTGACCTCTTGGTGCATGGGTTGACGCTCAGCCACTGAACCACACTGGCCGGGTGACTTTCTCATTTGATAGGAACACATCTCCACTAGCTTCCCGAGATTCCTGAACGTCTAAAATCTCGACTCTCCCTGTGACCAGGTCGATGATTGGGCTGGATAAGGACTTGAGTGGGAGGTGCTCTGCCCTGAGAGTGTGAGGGGCCTTGCCCCGTCACCTCGTACAGTCATTGTTGGCATTTGTTCGCAGTTCTTCGCGTGGCCATGCTCTCCCTCTGTGACTGCGGCTCTCAGGACCGTTTCTTACCCCCAAGTTCTGGAATGCTGGGACGGCATGCCTCGTGGAAGGTCTGGGTCATCCCTCAATCCACAACTGTTCCCTCAATTGTTGCATCTACTCGCCAAGCCACAGATATATCTTTGTTCTTGTTTCTTGGGTACAGTATCTATTCTCCTTTCTCTGAGGGTGCAAATCCTTAGCATCTGTATGTCTCCTTGCATGTGCCCATTTCCTCTGAATGGCCTTCTCTTTGTTCTGGTTAGAATTCAACATTGGCCACTTTCCTCCAGAGTCAGGTGGGTTGGGCTGTCTGTGGGTAGGGCTGTAATGGGGCCATGGTCGCTGTGAATGTACTGTGTGGAGTGGCGGGCAGGAGGGTGTCATCAGGGTGCTCACATTAGAACCTGTGGGGCTTCTCTCAAGGACTAATGAGACTATTAAAAAAAAGTGTGTCCACATCTTGTCTAGGAGATGCTGTCCTGCAGCCTCCAGTGTTGCGAGACTCATGTGCAAAAGGAAAAGGGTTTGTGATGGCCTCACCCCTCAGTGTGTGGTTGCTCACCTAACCCACTCAGCAGAGACCTTCTCTCTGACCCTGTCCAGGGACCAAGCCTTCTCCAGGCCCCAGCTGCCTTATTGTGGGCAGTAGAGGGAGGGGCTTCTTTTCAAGCTTCGAAAGAGCCTTTCATTTTTCAGGTCCACCTGCTCCCCAGTTCACAGGTCCCTGATACTTCCTATCTCTGTGCCCGCTGGGGTGCTTCAGGCACACAGGCCACCTGTGGGTTTCCCTCTGGGCTGGGCTGTCCTCAGTGTGATGGTGCCACACTCACCCGCTTTCTAGCTCCCACAGTCTTCCCACTCTTCCCTCCACTTCCTGCCCCATGTCCTTTCTCCTTTTCTTCTCTTCCTTCTCTGCCTCTATGGGCATTTCAGAGAGATTTCAGAGAGATTTCAGATGGGAACAAAGAAAAACCATGTATTCAATCACTAAGCCCCCTGAGATCCTTTCTACTTTTTAAACAACATCACGCCCAAAACTCAGGGACATGTGAAAATAACAAATGATCCACCACAAAGCCTTTTCCTGGGCAGACGGGAGGGGCTGGAGTGTTTGCACGAATTCCTTCTGTTGCTTATTTGGTATAAGACTGAGCCAGAATTTCATCTGTCACACTCCTGTGATACCTTATGACATTCACGATGGATATAACTGTCTCTTCCAAAAGAGAGTCATCCTTCAACCCAGTACTGTCTCCGTATTTCCTTTTTATCTTTAGGGTTCAGCCTCTCGTGGGTGCTTGACAAACATCCGCTGAGCAACTTGGTGAATAATCAATGGCCTCATTGATTATTTGACTATTCAATGACTGATTTGTGTAGAAATGACCCAAAATGACACAATTATTCCCTTTTTCTTCTTTAGTTTGCTTTGCTTACATACAAATATTTACTTCGCTACTTCCCTCATATTTTCTGCTGCATCGTTGTCTCTCTGGCTGGATTATCGGCTGTTTGAAGATATGGATGGTCTCAGAGTTACAGACTCTGAAACAGGAGGAGCATGCTGAGCACCTCTGAGGTCATCCTGAGGCCTGTATGCCTGAGCCATGGGAAGAAGATGGAGGTTGTAGGAAAGGAGGTCAGAGGAAGACAGAGCCCAGACCAACTCAGGCTCAGGATCAAGACGAGACCTGACCTTTGATCTGCCACAGAAATCATTTGGCACCACTGTCTTCTGTGCCTGAGAGACTCCCACTGAGTCAGAGAGACAGCGAGCTTGGGCCTCCCATGCCCCTCGGCCACAGCATCTGAACTGCCCTGGCACTCCTACCAAGACAAGACCAAGGAGGGAGTAGTTGCCCCAAGGAAGCCAATGGGTGTAGAACGGGGGTAATGGGTAATATACAGTCACACAAACATCCATTCAACTTGCCTGGTGCCCTCCTCACTGCGGGCGCCCCAGTAGCGGCTGTCTTAGAGGCTCAGCATGGAAGGCGGGGATCAGGGATGGAAGGTCTGCTTGGCGTCCTTTTCTGGTCAGGACATCCACACCAGGTGTGTGCGGGCTTCACATCCCTCAATTCCAGAGCTTCCAGCGCTCCCTCTCCCACAGTAGTCACTCGTGCTTCCTATTCCTCTCCAAGATCTGAACTTTCTGAGCTCCTGCTCTGGCTGGGCTCCAGGCCGAGAGAAGCTGCTCTCTCCCCAGCTGCGCAGCCTCCATCATCGAGGCCAACATCACCTGTGCGTGGAAATGCCGTCATTATCCAGCACTGCCTCAGTGGGGCCTGGAAACTGGGAGTCACTGGGGCTTGGACCTTAAGCCCTGCATTTGGTGGCCTCTGACCTTTAACCTTGACTTGGCTTTTGACTTCTGTCATGTCTGCTGAGCCAGGTCTCTGGTTCACTTCAGGGCCAGTCAGTTTTTTGTTTTTGTTTTTTTTTTTTATATTTTGTTCAGATAGAGTGGGAGGGAGAGAGAGAGAGAGAGAAACATCGACATGAAAGGGACACATCGAGTGGTTACCACCCACACGACCCCACCAGGGCCGGGGACAAACTGCAACAGAGGTACATGCCCTTAGCGGGAACCGAACCCGGGTCTCTCCGGACCGCAAGCTGATGCTCTAACCGCTGAGCCAAACTGGCCAGGGCCAGTCAGTTTTTATATAGCCCAAATTGATGATTTGCTGCAAAAATATTTGACATCTGGTTTCAGGTTATTTTGTAGTCCTTGGCCCTCATCCACAGATTTCCAGGACTTGTGTCCTAGCCCATAACAAAAACATAGCATGTCACAAATGTTACTGAGGTTGTATTTTATTTATTTTTTATCTTCAGATAAAGTGGGAGAGGGGGAGAGAGAGAGAGAGAAACATCGATGTGAGAGAGACATTGATCAGTTGCCTCCCACATGACTCCTGACTAAGGCTGGGGACCAAACCCTTGACCAGAATCGAACCTGCGACCTTCTGGTCCGAGGTCTGATGCTCCAACTGCTGAAACAAACTGTCCAGGGCCTGAGGTTGCATTTTTTTTAAAAATATTTTTTCCCCTTTATTGATTTTTAGAGAGAAAGGAAGGGAGAGAGAGATAGAAACATCAATGACAGAGAACATTGATTGACTGCCTCCTGCATGCCCCCCACTGGGGATTTGGCCCACAACCTGGTCATGTGCCCTGACCAGGAATTGAACTTTCAACCTCTTGGTTCATGGGTCGATGCTCAACCACTGAGCCACACTGGCTGGGCTGTATTTTAAAAAACTAACCAAGTCCGCCCTGGCCAGTTTGGCTTAGCGGTTAGAGCATTGGCCCACAGACCAATGAGTTGTGGCTTTGATTCCGGTCAAGAGCACCTACCTTGGTTGTGGTTCATCCTCAGCCCTGGTCTGGTTGTGCAGGAGGCAACCAGTCAATGTGGCTCTATCACTTCAGTTTCTCTCTGTCTCTCTCTCTCTCTCTCCCCCTCCCACTCTATCTAATGATAAATGGAAAAATATACTAGGATGAGGAATAAAAAGAAACAAAAAAAAACTAACCAAGTTCCTCTTAGCTAGTGGACAAGTTTCTAAATGTGGGCACCTTCGCTTTTGTTTTCTTAGAGCTTCTTTCATGGGACATACTGTGTTCTCCCCACATTGCCACTTTGCACATGATCAGGGTGGATTTGTGGACTCCCAGAGGGTGGAGACCATGACTCGTCATCTTTATGTTTCCTACACTTCTGTTCAGATACATCCAAGAGTCACCTGGATAACCTATAAAATATGCAACCCTTAGGACCCTTTTCAGATAATTCTGTGTGTATGTCTGAGGCAGGTCTAGGGATATGCATTTGTATCAAGGTCATGGTTTTCATTTTTTTTCCACTCATCCCATATCTGACATCACTCCATCAATCAATCAGCAGCACCAAGAACCCTGGTTGTTAAATCCAGAGCATGTGTCCTGTCTCTGTCTTCCTCACTGACTCAGACACAATACCTCGGGCCATAACCTACTTATTAAACCTCATTAGGCACAGTGTTTGGCACATTGTAGATGCTCAAAAAGTGCTATTGAATGACTGAATTTTGAGGATTAAGACTAAGGCATATGGAAGAATCAAAGAACAACAACAATAACAAAAAATATAATTTAAAGCTGTGTTTTCTGGTTTGGAGCACAAATGCTGTTTCCTACAAGAGAAAGATTAATGTGAAATAAAAGCAGTCGGTATCATTTATACCACGGACGGAGACACAGTGGAGGTGGGTTCAAGAGGAAAAGTGACTTCTTGCCTGACATCTCTCACTGCTTCTTGGAGGGAGTCTACCTTCTAGCCAGAGTGATCAGCAGGCTTTCAGTGTGGTGTCTGCCACCCCCTCCTCTTTACATCACTGCAGATGAATGAATGCCCTTCTTTCTTTAAAAAAAATTTTTTTTTCTTTATTGATTCCAGAGAGAAAGGAAGGGAGAGGGAGAGAGAGATAGAAACATCGATGAGAGAGAACATCGATTGGCTGCATCTTGCACACCCCCCCACTGGGGATTTGGCCCACAACCTGGGCATGTGCCCTGACTGGGAATCAAACTGGCGACCTCTTGGTGCATGGGTCGATGCTCAACCACTGAGCCACACCAGCTGGGCTGACTGCCCTCTTTCTAATGTTCACCTGTCAAGACCAATTCTTAGCATGGACGGCATCATCCAATCTGTCCATGATATTGTTCTTGTTCTCCTCTGAGCAATCTTCCACCTTTACTGCAACCAACTCTGTTTTTTTCTCCCCACCCCACCCATTGCTGGGTCGAGACTGGGAGGCTCTGATCTGCCCTTGTTGGCTCCTGTCTGAGCTCCAGGTGCAACAATGCATCATTGATGGAGGGAAAGCACTTGTGAAAGTCTGAAGTTGAGCTATGGTGTGAACACTTAGGAAATGGTTAGCACCCAGTATGGATGGAATGTAACATTTGAGGAGGGGGGTGGGAAGGGGTGAGTGTCAGAAAGAAAAGGAGCCCAGCCTGGCTGGTGTGGCTCAGCAGTTGAGCATCTACCCAAGCACCAAGAGGTCACCCGTTTGATTCCCGGTCAGGGCACATACCCAGGTTATGAGCCTGATCCCCAGTGGGGTGCAGGCAGGAGGCAGCCAACCGATGTTCTCTCTCATTGATGTCTCTATCTCTCTCCCTCTCCCTTCCTCTCTCTCTAAAATCAATAAAGAAAAATTATTTTAAAAAAGAAAGAAAGAAGGAAAGAATAAGAGCCCGATAAGAAAGGGGTTTGGGCCCTGGCCGGTTTGGCTCAGCGGTTAGAGCGTCGGCCTGCGGTCCAGAGAGACCCGGGTTCGGTTCCCGCTAAGGGCACGTACCTCGGTTGCAGTTTGTCCCCGGCCCTGTTCGGTCGTGTGGGTGGCAGCCACTCGATGTGTTCCTTTCACGTCGATGTTTCTCTCTCTCTGTTCCTCTCTCTCCCTCCCACTCTACCTGAGCAAAAAATGGAAAAATGTCCTCGGGTGAGGATAAAAAAAAAAAAAGAAAGGGGTTTGGGTGCCTGGGAAGGACTTGGATGCCCCTCCTCCAATGCAATGGGAGTTGTAAACATGTTTGTATGTTGACATTGTCCCTCTCTGCTGAGGGACACTGTACCGTTGGGAGAACAAATAGATGCTGTAGTGATCAGGTGGGGGAGAAAAGTGGACTAGTAACTAGTAGCATCCAGTGGAGAGACATGGTGGGATTGAGAGGTCGTGAGGAGCAGAGCAGGTCACTAGCGCCTCTCACAGAGACTAGTTACAAAAAGAGGGCCACTCTTGGGCACAGGGCAATGGGGTAGGGGAGAGGCAGAATTCAGTTCTGTTCATTTGAACATGAGCTTTTCTTCAGCCCTCTGGGAAGTGTTGAATAGGCAGTTGGGGACACAGAGTTTAAGTTCAGGGTATCTATGAACAAAGGCTGGTTTGGGAATAACTGAAACAGAGATGACTAGGCCAGCCACCTTGTGCGAGTGGGCAGAGTGAGGATGCACAGCAGGAACCCAAGAGGGGCAAGAAGTTAGAAAAGAGAGGAAGAGGGCCCTATGAAAGAAACAAAGAAGGGCTGCCAGAGGGAGAGAAGGAGAAGGAGATCAGAAGCCAAGGGGAGACACTGCTCAGAACGGAGGCTGTGGCCAACTGAGGCAAAGTGTTGAGCACAGAAGTCTGTTCTTCGGGATGCCGTCAGCAACTCAGCAGGTGCAGTCTGTATAGACGGAGGCAGGCGTGGGCCAGCTGGCAGTGGGCTGAGAGGATGACTAGGAAGAGGGGAGAGAAGGGTGACAAGTGTAGAAAATTCTTTACAGAACGTGGTCAGCCTGACCCAGGAAGACCTCGCCAATTCCTAGGAAACGGGAGGCACAAATGTAGTAGCATATGTATCAGGGAACAAAGAGTTGCTGTGTGGTGGCTGTTATTTCACTGTGACATTGAAGAGTGGTGGAGTGGGTGGCGGGGCTTAGTGATTTGAAGAGGAAGGGGGAAGGTCTGGACCAGTGTCATGGAGCATCAGGGGTGGGGAGTGACAGGCTGCAGATCAGGGCTGAGTGGACCCTAGAGTCTCAGAGGCCACCGGCTTCCACCAGCAATACCTTCAGGAGCCCTGGAGTGGGACGGGCAGGAAGTAGTGGGATTAGTCCTGGGCTGGGTTCTCTCTAGGCAGGGGTCATACAGGGATGCAGGGCAGGGGAGTAGAAGATTCTGTAAGAAGAGCAGAAATAATGTAGCTTGTAATATGGCTGAGAGGGCGTGTATTAATTTTCCATCACTACATAACAATTTACCTCTAAAGTGTTGAAAATTAAATCCGTTCATTATATCAGTTTTGGTAGGTCAGAGGCCTGAGGATGGCTTAGCTGGGTCCTTTCCTCAGAGTCTCACAAAGCTGCAGTCAAACTGTCGGCAGAGCCTGTGGTCTCACCTAGATCTCGGAACACTCTTCTGAGCTCATTCAGGCTGCTTGTGATTGTATGATTGAGGACCTGGAGGTCTGCTGGCTCTTGGATGCCTCTCATCTCCTAGAAGAGATGACTCTCCACAGGAAGATACCTCTCTCCACAGGTCTTTGCTTTCTTTCTCTGAGGCCAGCCAGAAAAAACTCTCTGCTCTTAAAAGAGTTCACCAGATTAGGTCAGACCCACCCAAGGTAATCTTTCTTTTGATTAGCTCAAAGGCACCTGATTTGGGTCCTTGATTACATCTATAAAATTCCTACCATATGATGCAACATAATCATAGTTTAACTTGTTATATTCACAGGTTCTACCCACACTCAGTGAGAGAGGAGGAAGGTAAAGTCATCTATGGGCAAAGGAAGTCCACATTTATACCTCAAAGCCTGACTTCTCATTGTTATGGACTCAAGTGTGTCTCTCCAAATTCATCTGTTGAAGTCCTAAGTCCCAATGCAGTTGTATCTGGAAACAGGGCATCTAAAGGAGGAACTTAACATTAATGGAGATAAGGGTGGGACTTTAATCTGATAGGACTGGTGTCCTTATAAGAAGAGGAGGAGCCCAGGCCGGTTTGGCTCAGCGGTTAGAGCATCGGCCTCGGTCCAGAGAGACACGGGGTTCGGTTCCCGCTAAGAGAGCGTACCTCGGTTGCAGTTTGTCCCTGGCCCTGGTTGGTCGTGCAGGTGGCAGCCACTCGATGTGTCCCTTTCATGTTGATGTTTCTCTCTCTCTCTCTCTCTCTCCCTCTCTCTCCCTCCCACTCTATCTGAACAAAAAATGGAAAATGTCCTCTGGTGAGGATTGAAAAAAAAAAAAGAAGAGGAAGAGACATCAGAGATCTCTCTCCACTCACACAGAGGAAGCGCCATGTGAGGACATAGTAGTGAGAAAGTGCTGTCTACAAGCCAGGAAAGAGGCCAGAAACCAGAAACCAGAAACCAGCCCTGGAAGCTTGATCATGGACTTCCAACATCCAGAGCTGTGAGAAAACAAATGCCTGTTGTTCAAGCTGCCTTCTGTGGTACCTGTGGCAGCATGAGCGGAATCACACCGACCAAACACACAGGTCTCATTACCTCGGTCAGAACTGTGTTAGACACCGTACACTTAACACACCAAAGCAGAACTCTTTTTAAAAAAAAGTATTTATTTATTTAACTTACCTTCATTATTGAATGTATTGCAGATGTACCCCCCCTTTTTTCCCCATTGACCCCTTCCTCCCCAATCCGGCCCCCTTCCTCCCTTCCCCACACTATTGTTGGTATCCATTGGTTATGCATATATGCATAGTTTTTTGGTTTATCTCATCCCACCCTCTCTCCCCGCTTCCCTTTGTGGTTCATCAGTCTAACAACCAATTTGTACTTCTTAATTCATTCATCCCGCCAGCCCCCTCCCATCTGGCAAGCAACAAAAAGTTCTCTGTATCTATGAGTCTATTTCTGTACTGCTTGTTCATTTTGTTTGTAGATTCAGTTGTTGATAGATATGCACTTATTGCCATTTTATCGTTCATATTTTTGTTCTTCTCCTTCAAGAAGACCCTTCAACATTTCATACAATACTGGTTTGGTGGTGATGAACCCCTTTAGTTTTTTCTTGTCTGGGAAACTCTTTCTAAGGCCATCAATTCTAAATGACAGCTTTACAGGATAGAGTAATCTTGGTTGTAGGTTGTTGTTTTCCATCACCTTGGATATCTCTTACCGCTTCTTTCTGGCCTTCAAAGTTTCTTTTGAGAAATCAGCTGACAGTCTTATGGGAGCTCCTTTGTAGGTAAGGGACTGCTTTTCTCTCTGTACCGCAGGCCAACGCTCTAACCGCTGAGCCAAACAGGCCAGGGCGGGACTGCTTTTCTCTTGTTGCTTTTAAGATTCTCTTTTTGTATTTAACCTTTGGTATTTTGATGATGATGTGTCTTGGTGTGGGCCTCTTTGGGTTCATCTTGTTTCAGACTCTCTCAGCTTCCTGGACTTGTATGTCTGTTTCCTTCACCAAGTTAGGGAAGTTTTCTGTCATTATTTTCTCAAATAGGTTTTCAATTTCTTGCTCTCTCTCTCTTGTTCTGGCACCCCTATGATGTGAATGTTGGCACACTTGAAGTTGTCCCATAGGGTCCTTTCACTATCCTCCTTTTTTTTTTTTATCCTCACCAAAGGACATTTTTTGCATTTATCTTCAGATACAGTGGGAGGGAGAGAGAGAGAAACATCGAATGGTTGCCACCCACACAACCCCAGCTGAACCCAGGACTCTCTGGCCTGCGGGCTGACGCTCTAACCACTGAGCAAGCCGGCCAGGGCTATCCTCCTTGTTTTGCATTTTTTTATTTTTGCTGTTCTGATTGGGTGCTTTTTGCTTCCTTATATTTCAAATCAATGGTTTGCTTCTTGGATTTACCTACTCTACTATTGATTAATGTTGTAGACCAACGAGACAGACCAGACTCAGACTCCGAACTGCGTTCAAATTGAGAAAGCTTTATTAGCCGCGCGTCGACTGTTCCATCCTACTCAGAGGAGAGAGCAGCCCCGAGCTCAGAGGGTGGGTTGCTTATATAGTTGTCTTAGCCTCTGTTAAGGAATTTGAGTTAAGGATATGCGAGCTAGCAAGCACATACAAAAGCAGATATCTGCAGTTAGCTGTTATGCCTGAGGGAACAATCAGTTTCTGTGTACACAAAGCAATGGTTATCTATACAATGCAGTGATTATCTATTAGCAGATAGTTCTTGCCATTTCCTTAAAATCCAGGGGGCAAGGTCATGTGTTTATCCTTTACATTATCTGTAAATTATTCTTTATCTCAGTTAATGCATCCTTCATTTCCGACTGGTCCTTTTTTATGTTGTTGATGTTCTCACTAAGTTCCTTGAAGTTCTCACCAAGTTCCTTGAGCATCCTTATAACCAGTGCTTTGAACTCTACATCTGATTGATTGCTTATCTCTATTTTGTTTAGTTCTTTTCCTGGAGTTTTGTTCTTTTCTTTCATTTGGGACATGTTTCTTTGTCTCCTCATTTTGGCTGCTTCCCTGTGTTTGTTTCTATGTATTAGGTAGAGTTGCTATGTCTATTGGCTTTGTAGGGTGGCCTACTGTTGTAGGTGTCCTGTAGGATCCAGTGGTACAGCCTCCCCGATCACTCTAGCTGCACCCTCGAGGTACTGTACACCCTTCTGTTGTAATTGAGTCTTGATTGCTGTTGTCATGTCAATGGGAGGGATTTACTCAGGCTGAGTAGCTGCAAGGACTGGCTGTGCCCACTGACCACTGGCATCCTACTACCTTGGAGGATCAGCTGTGTAGGGCCCAATACATAAAGCAAGACTTACTTCATCAGGGTTCTGGTATCCACTGAATACACTCATTGAGTGTGTCACTTATGGAGGTGGTGGTGCTTCAACATGATCTGAAGCTGTCCACTTGGTGTGCTGGCTCTGGGGCAGGGTTAGCCACTGCCGGTGTTCTACCCAGGGCCACCAGGCATAAGCTACAGAGTGATCTGCCAATGGCTGCTTCTTGTGCTGGGCTTGGAGGTGCCCAGGAAAAGCCAAGTTGTGAACCAAGGCTGGATGCTTCTAGTGCCAGGCCTGGGGCCACTTAACGAGAGGTATGGGGCTCGATGAGACGAGATGTTGCTTGCTTGAGAGATTTTATGAAAATTTGAAGCAGGATCCAAGACAGGCCAATCCTATGGTAAAGCCACTGGAAACAGCTTGGGTGGGCCCAAAGGTTGGGTGGGGCAGGGCCTCAGGGAATTGCGGGGGTGCGGGGCAAACAGTGAGAGCCAGGTTGCAGGCCTCCCAGATAAGGAGGCCATCTGCCGGCCCTTGGGGGAAGGGCTCACCAAAGGAATGTTGGCCTCCGGTAGTGCAGCACATGTGTCCAGGAGAAAGCTGCCTCTCCAGCCCCCGTCCAGAGGCCAAACACCTCAGTTCTTCCTTGTATGTCTCTGGTGCCTTTCAAGCTGCCTCCTCTCTGAACTCAGAGGGAGCAAGTCTTAGTAAGTCTGTGCTCAGGTTCTTTAAGAGAAACTGCCTGGGGCTCCAGAAGCTTCAGCCTCCCTCAGCCTCAATTCCCTCTTGTTTTTACAGCCAGATGTTATGGGGACTTCTCTTCCTGGTACTGCAACGCTGAGCTGGGAGCCTGGTGTGGGATGGGGACCCCTCACTCCTCTGGGAGGACCTTGCCAGCTGAGTTATCCTCCTGATTTTTACTTTTTAAAAAAATCCTCATCTGAGGATATTTTTCAATTTATCTTCAGATAGAGTGGGAGGGAGGAGAAGAGAGAGAGAGAGAAACATCCATGTGAGAGAGACACATCGACTGGCTGCCTCCTGCAGGACCACTACCAGGGCCAGGGACTAACCTCAACTAAGATACATGCCCTTGACTGGAATCAAACCTGCAGCTCATTGGTCCGAGTGCTGATGCTCTACCACTGAGCCAAACCGGCCAGGGCTCCTTTTGATTTTTATCCACTACATCTAGATGTGGGACCAGCCCATCCTCTCCTCCACCCCTCCTACCAGTCTCCATGTTGTTAGCTCTTAACTTCCATATTAGTACCCTAAGCCTCTCATTCCAAGAAACCAAATACATCACTCTTATCATTTAACCTTTCTCTAAGCCTCTCATTCCATAAAACTAAAACCCATCACTCCAGTCAGGAGGAACAGAATGATGGAACCACCCTATCCCACCCAAAACTGCAAATGTTCGCTCGACAAGAAAAACAAGTTTCAGGAGACCCCAACCCCCTACCAATCAAGAACTTGGGAGACCCCAGCCCCCGACCAATCAAGAACTGGGGAGACCCCAGGCAAACCAATCAAAGACGACCACGTCTCCTTGGCTGAACAACCACCACCCAACCCTGAGTTTAAAAATCCCTAGTCTGGCCCTGGCCGGTTTGGCTCAGCGGTTAGAGCGTCAGCCTGCGGTCCGGAGAGACCTGGGTTCGGTTCCTGCTAAGGGCATGTACCTCGGTTGCAGTTTGTCCCCGGCTCTGGTCAGTCGTGTGGTGGCAGCCACTCGATGTGTCCCTTCACGTCGATGTTTCTCTCTCTCTCTGTTCCTCTCTCCCCCTCCTACTCTACCTGAACAAAAAATGGAAAAATGTCCTCGGGTGAGGATAAAAAAAATAAAATAAAATAAAATAAAAAAATCCCTAGTCTGTACAAGCCAGTTGCTACTCTCTCCTTAGAGGCAATCTGGCAGGCTGATTCCCAATAAACCTGCACTTCTGGAGACCCTGCACCGCCTCGTTCCACCTCGTTCTTACACTCACCATCTCCCACCTCACCTTGAATGCTCCCTGGACCCACAAGCTCCATTCTGTTCCTCAACATAGGAGTATTTCATTCCAGCCTCAGGGCCTCTGTTTTTTTTTTTTTTTTTCTGTTCCCTATACCTAGAATGCTCTTTCTCCAGATATCTGCAGCTCCTCCTCATTCATACGGAACAGGATGCAGCTCCTCAAAGAGGCCTCCCTTCACCAAGCCACCAAATGGATGTGCCACATCTCTTCATCACTTATCCTATGGCAGGCAGAATACTTACTCCCAAAGATGTCTACCTCCTAATTCCTGCAACTCCTGAATAAGTTATTGTACATTATTGCAAAGGGTAATTTAAGTAGCAGATGGATTAAGGTTGCTAACCAGCTGCCATTAAAATAGATTATTTCTGGATTACCTGGGTGGGCCCAATGTGATCACAAGGGCCCTTAAAAGTGGAAGAGGGAGGTAGGAGAGCCAGTCTCAGAGGGATGGGACATGAGAAAGGCTATGTCTGCCATTGCTGGCTGTGAAGGAGAAAGGGGTCACGAGTCAATGACTCTAACACATCTGGAAAAAGCAAGGAAAGGACTGTCCCTTAGGATCCTCCAGAAACGACACCTTTATTTTATTTTATTTATTTATTTATTTTTATCCTCATCCGAGGACATTTTTCCATTTTTTGTTCAGATAGAGTGGGAGGGAGAGAGAGGAAGAGACAGAGAGAGAGAAACATCGATGTGAAAGGGACACATCGAGTGGCTGCCACCCGCACGACCAACCAGGGCCGGGGACAAATTGCAACCGAAGTACGTGCCCTTAGCGGAAACCGAACCCGGGTCTCTCCGGACCGCAGGCCGACGCTCTAACCGCTGAGCCAAACCGGCCAGGGCAGAAACGACACCTTGATTTTAGCCCAATGGTACCCGTTTGGGACTTCTGATCTCCAGAATTGTGAGATAATAAATTTATGTTGTCTAAATACCTAAGTTTGCAATAATCTGTGACAGTAGTAATAGGAGAATAACACTCACCCATTTTGGTTACTTCACAGCACTCATTACTATCAAAAAATTTTATTGATTCACCTATGTAGTGTCTCCTGCTCTAGAATGTAAACCTGTGAGGACAAGAACCTCACTACAGTGTACCCCGGGCCTTGAACAGCAATGAACAAAAGTGGGTGCTAAATAAAAGTCTCCTGGATAAGTGAAAAGAAGAAGAGGCTAATAGATTTTTGAGGGGTTGAGGACAGGTGTTCCTGAGTGTAAGTATAGCAGAGTTAGGATTAGGTGAGATGTAAGAAATGCAGAACGGTGGTCTGACTTATCTAGAGTGTTTCTCTCACCTTGAGCAGTAGGGAGGTGGGCAGTTCAGGCTGATCGTGCTGCTGCTCCAGAAATGCTCAGGGAGCCAGGCTGCCTTGATGGCCCTCCATCCTTACCAGTGGCCTTGTCTTCCTGGTCCAAGGTGGACTTGTAAAAAAGCTCCATAAGCCCTGGCTGGTTTGGCTCAGCGGTTAGAGCATTGGCCTGCAGTCCAGAGAGACCTGGGTTTGGTTCGGGCTAAGGGCGTGTACCTCATTTGCAGTTTGTCCCCTGCCCTGGTTGGTCGTGCGGCTGGCAGCCACTCAATGTGTCCCTTTCACGTCGATGTTTCTCTCTCTCTCTCTCTTTCTTCCTCTCTCTCCCTCCCACTCTATCTGAACAAAAAATGGAAAAATGTCCTCAGGTGAGGAAAAAGCAAAACAAAACAAAACAAAAAAGACTCCATAAACTGCCACACAACTTGTCCCACCTTTGTGCCTTTGGTTATGACAGTGGGAAAGCCACTTTACAAGTGTTATACACACAGTAAGTGCCACTTTTATAAACACACACACCATTAAAAGGGCTTATATCCATAACTGAAGAGTGCTTAATTTTTGCTGGTGGGGATATAGGAAGTTTTTATTTTCTGTGTTGGGCTTTTCTGCATTTTCCATATGAATGGTAATAAATGTGTACTGCTTTTGTAATCAGAAAAATCCAATAACATTATTTCAAGAGAAAAGAAGAAATGTATTGATTTATGCTGGAGATCAAGAGGATTGATCTGTGGCTAAGAGAGGAAAGGGGACAGGACCAGATAACAGTTGGGAGAAAAAACATTTTTGGACTCACCAGAAAGACTAACTTCTACTATTCCATTGTCAAAATGTTTACTAACAGTCTGGAGGGTTGTTAGGCTTGGGATTTTAGGCTTAGATGTATTTTGTTTTGGAGTTTATTTTCTTCACAAAACGAGACTCTAAAGGAGCAAAATGTGGACAACAGCTCAGACTACAGATGAGGCAGAAGTAAATACCAGGATCCTGAAAATGTCAAGCTCTTCTTTCAATATTTGTCTACATGATAGTCTCATTCCATCACCTTCCTTGATCCCTCTCCCAATTAAAGAGCATCTTGCCCTGGCCGGTTTGGCTCAGCGGTTAGAGCGTTGGCCTGCGGTCTGGAGTGACCCGGGTTCGGTTCCCGCTAAGGGCATGTACCTCGGTTGCGGTTTGTCCCCGGCCCTGGTTGGTCATGTGGGTGGCAGCCACTCAATGTGTCCCTTTCACATCGATGTTTCCCTCTCTCTCTTCCTCTCTCTCCCTCCCACTCTATCTGTACAAAAAATGGAAAAATGTCCTCGGGTGAGGATAAAAAAATAAAAAAATAAAAAAAAATAAAGAGCATCTTAACGTTTAGAATTTATCCTCCATGTCTAGCTCCATGTCACACTCCACAGGCCCGTGAGGGACTTTCCTGTTGGCTACAGGGGTCACGGTTCTACCTGCAGCTCCGGGACACAGCAAGACTACCTGCAGCTCACAGCCTACCACCGACAGGGAAGCAGTCCGTTTGGAACCTGACTGGTTCTTGTCATTTTAGGCTGAACAAAAGGGTAAGTTAAAAATTTTCTGCATTAGACTATGCTCCTTAGTGCCTCCTGGAAGTAAGTACAGCCTTGGACATATAGAGGAGAGCCCTATCCGTACTCTGGTAATGCAGCTACATAGTTTGTAATTTGTGATGCAAATCAAGTTCCTAGCTGCCATTACACCTTGCTGGTGCATATATAATGTCATTCATCCTGAGTGTAAGTATAGCAGAGTTAGGATGTCATTCATCTGTCAAGGTTCATGGGTTCAGAAGTTTGGGAGTAGACAATTGGTCCGAGTCCGCTCTTAGGGCAGCTGTACCAAGAAGGCTCTGGTTTGGTGGGTAGACCAGAAACATGACTTGGGCCTCTTCTGCAGAGCAGTGTGTGTGACCCCCTTCTCTGCAGGGCTGCCAGCAGGCACCATGTGCACGAAAAGCATGAGAGGCATATTGTGGGGGCCCGAGTGAAGGGGGAGAGGTTTCTTAGCTCAGCCAGAAACACGCTGTGTCAGGCAGGATTAAGAGGGTGAAATTAAGACCCAAGGTTCCAAACACTCTCACATATTTTCCCTTCTTGCCAGGGTTTTCAAAGGATTATATTTTTAAAAAATAACTGTGCAGTTTCAAGTTATTCCAGTTAACAGGTTCGTGTTTACTTTGCTTATTTCCTGCTACGACTTAAAGCAGAAAGAGTATTAAGCTCTTCAGGTTTTGCAGTATGTCAGGCAGGCTAGAAAAGCTCTTTTAAATCCGTGGAGTAGAAAGCATAAGCTGTACATCCTAGGCAACAGGTAAAGAGACATGCTGCCTAGGCAGTAAAATATTTTATTGAAAAGGCAGTGACCTAAGCCAAAGCTCTTATTTAATCATAAGACTGGTATGTTTGGCACCAGCCTAATCTTCCATCACGCAGCGCACCTGTTGCCTGTGGTGTGGGACTCTCCAGCTGGCTACGCTACTGGCAGGTTGATCTGAGAGTAGGGATGTAGGTGATGTCAGCAGGATGGTGGACTAGGTGGTCTCAGCCCTTGTCCTCCCCCCGCCCCAAACAATTTAGCAACTACCCATAGACAATAATAGTTCTGAGAAAGTTATGGGGTATAATTAAGAAACTGCAGCAAAAACTGCGGATGAGTCCTGGCCGGTTTGGCTCAGCGGTTAGAGCGTCAGCCTGTGGTCCAGAGAGACCTGGGTTCGGTACCCGCTAAGGGCGTATACTTCAGTTGCAGTTTGTCCCCGGCCCTGGTTGGTCGCGCGGGTGGCAGCCACTTGATGTGTCCCTTTCACATCGATGTTTCTCTCTCTCTCTCTCCTTTCCACTCTACCAGAACAAAAAACGGAAAAATGTCCTCGGGTGAGGATAAAAACAAAAACCAAAAAACTGAGGATGACCACATAGAAAAGTCACAGGATCATTTTACCTATGTCACTGACTCCCAGACTGACCATCTCAGTGCCAAAAGGAATCCCCTCCACTGAGAGTTCCCCCACAGGGAAAAGGCGATGAGGAAGACCTCAGCAGATTTTATCACCGAGGACCCTGCAGCCTGTGCACTACCAAACACCCCCACAGCCTTGGCGGACACAAACTCCAGCTGCCAGACACAACCAGAGCCCACACCACAGTTAACATCATGAAGAAAAACAAAGCTTTTCCTCTAAGATTCTATACAACACAAGGATGCCCACTCTTGGTGCTTCTATTCAACATGGTACTGAAAGTTCTAGCCAGAACAATCAGACAAGAAAAATAAATAAAAAATGTCCAAATTGGAAAGGAAGACATAAAATAATCTAATTGTAGTTGACATGATCATATAGGTGGAAAACCCTAAAACTTCACAAAAAAATTGTTAGAACTGATAAACGAATTCAGTTCCCCCACCCTCAAATAGTCTAATTTTAAAATGGTCAAAGGACTCACCCTGGCTGGTGTGGCTCAGTTGGTTGGGTGTTGTCTCATGTACTGAAAGGTTGCCGGTTCAATTCCCAGTCAGGACACATGCCCAAGTTTCGGGCTCAGTCCCTGGAAGGGGGTGTGCAGGAGGCGGTTGATTGATGTTTTACTCTCTCTCTCTTCGTTTCTCTAAAAATCAATAAAAAAAAATCTTTAAAAAGTTTTTTTTTTTTTATGGGAAAATAATCTGAATAGACATTTCATGAAAGTTGATAAACAAATGCCAACAGATACATGAAAAAATGTCGAACATCACTAACCATGAAGGAAGTGAAAATCCACACCCCAATGAGATATCACCTCACACCAGTTAGGATAGCTTTTATAAAAAATACAAAAGATAACAAGTGTTGGTGAGGATGTGGAGAAAAGGGAATCTTTATGCCCTGTTGGTGGGAATGTAAATTGATACAACCATTATGGAAAACAGTATGAAGGTTCCTAAACATTTTTTTTTTTTTTTTAAAGAACTACCATATGATCCAGCAATCCCACTTCTGGGTATATATCCAATGGAAATAAAATCAGCATATTGAAGAGATATCCACACTTTCATGTTCATGATAGCTTTATTCATAATGGCCAAGACATGGAAATAATCTAAATGTCCACTGAGAGCAAATGAATGAAGAAAATGTAATATGGCCCTGGCTGGTTTGGCTCAGCCATTAGAGCTTTGGCCTATGGATGGAAGGGTCTCGGGTTCGATTCCTGGTCTAGGGCATGTGCCTGGGTTGCAAGTTCAATCCCCGACCCCAGTTGGGATTGTTCAGGAAGCAACAAATTGATGTGTCTTTCTCACATTAATGTTTCTCTTTCTCTCTCCCTCCCTCCCTTCCACTCCGTCTAAAAATCAATGGAAAAATATCCTCAAGTGAGGATTAACAAAAAAAACAAAAACAAAAACAAAAAATGAAAATGTAGTATGGTATATACATATGATAGAATATTATTCAGCCTTAAAAAAGAAGGAATCCAGCCCTGGCCGGTTTGGCTCAGCGGTTAGAGCGTCAGCCTGCGGTCCTGAGAGACCCGGGTTCGGTTCCCGCTAAGGGCACGTACCTCGGTTGCAGTTTGTCCCCGGCCCTGGTCGGTTGTGCGGGTGGCGGCCGCTCGATGTGTCCCTTTCACGTCGATGTTTCTCTCTCTCTCTCTGTTCCTCTCTCTCCCTCCCTCCCACTCTACCTGAGCAAAAAATGGAAAAATGTCCTCGGGTGAGGATAAAAAAAAAAAAAAAAAAAAAAAAAAGAAGGAATCCAGCCTGACCAGTGTGGCTCAGTGGTTGAGCGTTGACCCATGCACAGAGAGGTCCCCGGTTCGATTCCTGGCCAGGGCACACGCCCAAGTTGTGGGCCCGATCCCCAGTGGGAGGCATGCAAGGGGCAGCCAATCGATGTTCTCTCTTACTGATGTTTCTATCTCTGTCTCCCTCTCACTTCCTCTGTCTCTGAAATCAATAAAAAAAAAAAAAGAAGGAATCTAGCCATTTACAACAACATAAATGGACATGGAGGAAATTATGCTAAATGAAATAAGTCAGATATATACATCATTCTCTCATTTACATATAGAATCTAAAAAAGTCAAACTTACGCCCTCGCCGGTTTGGTTCAGCGGTTAGAGCATTGGCCTGTGGTCCAGAGAGACCCGGGTTCAGTTCCCGTTAAGGGTGCATGCCTCGGCTGCGGTTTGTGCGGGTGGCAGCCACTCGATGTGTCCCTTTCATGTCGATGTTTCTCTCTCTCTCTCTTCCTCTCTCCCTCCCACTCTATCTGAACAAAAAATGGAAAAGTGTCCTCGGATGAGGATAAAAAAAACAAAATAAATAAATAAATAAAAAAGTCAAACTTACAGTATCAGAAAATAGAAAGGTGCTTGCCAGGGGATAGAGGGAAGGGGAAATGGGGAGATGTTGGTCAAAGGGTACAAAGTTTCAGTTATGCAAGATGAATAGGTCCTGGAGATCCAATATACCACAATGTAACTATAGTTAACAATATTTTGTACTAGAAATTTTCCCAAAGGTTGAATCTTAAGTGTTCTTAACACACACACACACACACACACACACACACACACACAAACACACACACGGCAATGAAAGTGTTAATTAGGTTGCTATGTTGATCATTTCCCAGTGTGTACATATATCAAACAAGATAGTGTACACCTTAAATACATATAATTTTTATTTGAAAAGAAAGGAGTGATTTAGGATGGGGCAGGCATGCTCAGCAGGGTTCTGCTGGACTGAGATGGGATCTTCTTTAGCTTCTGACTCGCTGGCGACTACTGGCTGCTGAGTTAGCAGTTCTTTGCCATCCTTTAAATTTCTGGCACATAGTAAATATTTAATTCACTGTGATAGGACTAAAACTACCAAGACAATCAGTAGTGAACCTGCTCATATCCTACCACAGTATTCTGGAAGCAGTTTCTTTAGCAGCTTAATTCTTCATCTGTGTTCTATTTTCACTTTGAACAGGTGTAATGGGTCCTTCATGTATAGTTGCCACATGTAGGAAAAAAATTAATAAATAAATATTGCAAAGAAGATACTTATGCTGCAGCTTCTCAGATATTTCTCAATATGCAAAGTGACCACGAATGACACAGAGCAAAGGAGCTGTCTGTGTTCTGGAGGTCAACAGCACCCAAAACCAGTCATACAGCCTCTGGGTCCCCCAAGGCCTCACAGCCAGGATGCAGTCTCTGTTGGGCTGATTGCTTCTGGCTCACCAGGAATCTGGGGTTCAGCCATAGTCCGTCAGTGGCTCCCCCATGCAGGCTCTTGCGTCAAAGTCAGCTCAATCTTCTCAGCCCCTCTTCCCCACTGGCAAATGCCTTTGGAGCTGAAGCAGATTCCCATCTTTCTTTGGGATCTTGTTCAGTCCTTGCATGTTTTCCAGAAGATTTTAATATGCTTCCTCTTTAGGTGTATTTGGTCAGAATTACCCTGTCCAGCACTATGGAGGCAGGAACCCCTCGCCCTGCCCCTGTACTCTTAGTGTATATTTAAATTTCCTTAGACACATCCTGTGGATTACACACTGAGCTCATCCTGTTATTCAGCTAGGCCTTTGAATTTTGTAATTCATCTCAGTAAAAAAATAAATAAATAAATCAGATTTTAATTTCCCTACAGTCTTTTCTTGTACTGGTGTTGTCATGAGCAGTCTAGCCTTATTTCATGGATATATTATCCTGAATGTCTCCAAAGACTCTGTTAGTTTCACATTTCTTAAAATTCTTGCCTGTTTCTGAATTCGCACTATCACGTCTGGGCTGACTGCTCTACTTCCACCTGTGGCCCTTTCGTCCTGATCTGTCTGAGGAGCCCCAGAGGTACCTGGAGGACTATGCAGATTTGTAAACAAAGAGCGAAGTTTATGAGTATTTGGAGCTGGTGTGCGAGTCCTCTTCAGGTGTGTGGCTCTGTCGCATCTGCTCTCTCCATTTCTCCTTATTCCAGTCTCGAAGCGTAGTCTCATCTTCAGTCTTGAGGGTCGCCTTCCATTGATCCTTCGGATCAGCAGAGGCAGAGATAAAACTATAAATAGACCAAAATAAAAAAGATAAAATAAGAGTTCAGTGTACTAATGAGGTAAGTGTTTCTGGATCCTGAATGAGTCAGTTGTTTACGTTTCAGTTCTGTGTTCTTTCTGTCTAGGCTAACTTCATCTCTCTTGAGGAAATTGACAAAAATCAGCCATAGCTCGCAGATGTTAAGTATGAAGAAGGAACAGAGGCTTAATCACAAGGTAGGCAACCTGCTCTGGTTGCACTGCAAACTGGGCACACTTGTGTCCTGGGTACAGGGGAATGTGCTAACTGGAGTACTTGGCAGAGGAAAGACAGAAGGTTGTCCCAAAGGAGCTAACTTTGGGGACTTTTTTAAAAACTTATTTGTTATTATTATTATTTTAATCCTCACCCGAGCATATTTTTCTGTTTATCTTCAGATAAACTGGTTGCCTCCCGCATGACCCCAACCAGGGTCGGGGATGAACTGCAACCAAGGTATGTGCCCTTCATTGGAATCGGACCCACGACTCATTGGTCCGCACGCCGACACGCTAACTGCTGAACCAAACCAGCTAGGGCTAACTTTGGGAACTTCAAATAGCGGCGTTGTTGTCTAAGGCTGCAAGAACCCTAGAAACAAATACCACGTATTTTCTTCAAGAAGTTCCCACTGACAACAGAAACAGAAAAGCATCTTCTCAGTGTGAATATGCTGAAACGCTGCAGTTTACTATAATGCTATAATTAATTGAAATGGCACTGCAGGAAGGGCAACCTAGAGTAGCTGTCACAAAAATCCAAGTAGCAATATTTTCAGCATTTGGTAAGTCACTATTCTCCAGAAATAAACACAGCCCAGGGCAGAAGACTGCTCGGTCGTTTCACTCAGAGTGGTTTCTGTGGTGCTGAATGCAATCTCCGATAAATAATAGAGACCTACATTATTCTATGAATCTTTCTACTTCTGAAGTTGACTCAGGGGGTCCACAGTTACAAATAAGTCATTGTCCCAAAGCTAATTCATGTATGACATTTAGAATAGTGTCCCCCATGGTATTTCAGTTCCCAGGAGACTCACTAAATACAACTGAGGGTGAATCCTATGTCTTTTCAAAGTATCTCTGTATGCAAAAATCACACCAAGCACCTAACATATAGAGATAATGAAGTAGGACTGGTGAATTTGATAATAATAGTGGCTTTGGGGGTGAATAAGCAAGAACTCCTATTTACTAAGTGACCTAATTCTGAGTAGTCCCATGATGTCATGATCCCCATGTCACAGATCAGTAAACTGAGGTTTGGAAAGGGTAAGCAACTCAGTCATGTTCACAGTGGAGGTAAGTAGCCAAGGCAGGACAGTGTGACTGCCAAGACAGGCCCTCCCCAGCCATCCTTGCCACTCGGCTGTACGTGATATTCCGTGAAGAGTCCCAGCCTGGCATCGGGGTCCTGTGGACAGGGCTGTACAGCTCCAGAAAGTGAAGGGGCCATGGCAGAGAATATCCTGCCCCAATCTGAGCAGAGCTGAGCTTGGTCACAGGGTCTGACCCTGCCCCTCGTCCTGTGCACATCTTTCATGGGACACATCGTGGCCACTGTGCCAAACCCCTTCCACACTGGTTGCACTTGTCCCCACCCCAGAGTGCTCCGTTTCCCTCTCAACAACCATTTCCTTCTCCCAGTAGGAGTGGTTTGAAACTTCCTAGAAGTGTGGCTGCGGGTTAACCAGGTCTCCGGACCTTTACAATTGCTGGCAGTGCACCCAGGTGAAACGGAGCAGGTGCCGGGGAGGAAGAGTTACTTTGAATTATTTTGCTTGTGTTTTCTCAGAAACTGCACGTCCTTTAAACCTTCCACACTGGTCCATGGTGGCCGGATCTGAGGCAGTACAGGCACCATTCTTTAAGTTGGCTCGCAAGCCAGGGGCTGCCCATCAATGATCATAGAAGATACTGGATCCTGCCTTGTCCAGAAGCTGGACCAACAGGCCCCCCTTGGAGGAGGCGGATTCCTTTCAGAGTCGAGTGAGATGTTTTAAATGGAGACTCCAGAATTTCTGGTTTTGTTTTTTTTTTTTTTTTGGTATGTGCCCCTAGCGGGAACCAAACCCGGGATTCTCTGGTCCACAGGCCAATGCTCCAACCGCTGAGCCAAGCCCGCCAGGGCGACACTCCAGAATTTCTAAACCAAGCTGTGAGCATCCTAATTCAAGGCAAATGGCTTTAATTCCTACTTAGAGGGTCTCAGCTCCACTTGGTGCTGGTTGTTCTTTATTATCACCTAACCTCATCTCTTTAGATGCCATTCATCTCTTAGTGGGTACATTGTGCTGTGATAGGACAACATGCTTTCATCACCATGCAAAGCTGTATTTTTTAGGCATAAGTCAGAACTTGAGGTTTAAAGCTAGGATATTCAGACCAACAAAGTAAAACTACACGTTCGCATGGGATGTTTGGGTACATAATAATTCAGAATGAATATCTGTGTGTCTCGGTACATGGCAGTTTAAACACACTGTGCTCCAGATTCTGCTGAGCGCCATATGTACACAGACGGCGTCAACGGCCGCAGCAGCAGCAGAGCCCGCGTGTTGACTCAGAAACTTTCCACCAACCCTGCCAACTCCACCTCAGCCTCGTCCACATTCCACCAGTGCCACGTATTCTCCAGGCTATTGGAGTGGGTGTCCCTGGTTATTCTGATAATAAACAAATGTCAGCATTTCTAAGATTAGAAATTTGGTGAAGATCATAGCACAGCTTTTAAAAAGGACGATGATATTTTAAAATAAAAATGAAGGTTACATTCTAATGTAGTAAATATCAGTTTTTGTCAACTTTGAAGATTTCAAAGCGTGAAGAGTTTTTCTGCTTAGGACCACTTCATAAAGGAACATCTAGTGGACATTAGTGAAACCCAGAGCTTTACCCTGCGTCTCCAGTGCTCTTTTCTCATGTCCCTAAATAATCACATCGGTTATAAAGGTTCCAAGACTCATATATTGAAAACTCCAACAGTGTTCCATTAGTCCTCACGTTTCCTTTGGCCTTCAGACAACTGACATGACATCTGCACTTGAATGTCTTGTGCTTATCTCCAACCAAACGTGTCCAAAATGGAAATCTTGGTTTCCTCCATCCCCACAGTGTCCTAGTTTCCCCCATCTGAGTAAAACCCTCTCAACACGGTTGCTCAGAAACCTGAGACTCCTGCTTGATTTCTGCCTCCGGTCCCCATACTCGCAACCGGTCAGCAAGTCCTGCTTTCCATCTTTGTGATCTGTTTGAAGCCGTCTACCACTCTGGCTCTGTGGCCGCCAGCTTGGTTCAAGTCTACCTGGCCAGCTGCCACCCTCACTAGGGTTCTCAGCAGCAGCACTGTTGACCTTTGGGGCTGGATGACACTTTGTCGTGGGGGCGGGGTGTGGGGAATGCCATCTTATGCACTGTAGGGTGTTGAGCAGCATTCCTGGCCTCCACCCATTCACAGCCTGCAGCTGCCCCTCCACCAAGGGTGGTGTCTGAAACATCCCAAGGCATTGCCAAATATGCCCTGGGGTCAAATCTTCACAAGTTGAGAACTAATGCTCTCTTCCAATCCATTTTGTGCCCAGAAGAAATATGAAACAGTGATGTTCCTAAATCCTAATTAGATAATTTCATTGTCTTGATTTAAAATCTCAGTGATTCCCTATTGCAATAAACTCAAAAATCATTACCATGAATGTTGAACTTCTTGTATGTCCACACACCTCCTACAGACCCAACCTATTCCTTCACTCACACCTTCACCTAGTGCCATGGGATGAATGTCTGTGTCCCCAAAATTGATGTGCTGAATCCTAATCCCCCAGGTGATAGTATTAGAAGGTGGGTTTTGGGGAGGTAACTAGGTCATGAGGCTAGAGCCCTCATGATAAGATTAAGATCCTTATAAAAGACTCCAGAGAGTTCCCTTGCCCCACCTGCCATGTGAGGACACAGTGAGAAGATGCCATCTGTTAACCAGGAAGTGGGTTCTCACCAGACACAAAATCTGCTATTGCCTTGACCCTGGACTTCTAGCCTCCAGACTGAGAAATGAATCTCTTGTCTAAGCCCCTCGACTGTGTATTCTGTTGGGCAGCCCAGGCTGACTGAGACCACTAGGATAGTCTTCTTTCACTCTTGGGACCCTCCGCAGCCCTTTCTTACGCAGGGCCTTTGAGGGAGGCAGGGGCAGTTCAGACTCTGCTGTGCACTAAGACTCCAAAAGCGGTGCCAGAACCAATCACTTGCCCGAACCGGACCCAGGGGCCCATGTTCCCCTGCTTCAGTGTGGAACATAAAACCCGTCTCCCTGAACTAAAATCAAAATATGACAAATAAGTGGGATTTTAAGTGTTATTTGGACAAGGCAATGACTAAAGCTCCTCATTGGCTCTGCTGTTGCCGAGTGGGGCCCCTTTGGGGTGTGGATCAAGGGAGGCCACAGTCCAAGCCCTAAGGCGGGATTCATATTGTGGCTCCATGGAAGGGCCTTTGGTCTACCTGTGTAGCCCTAAATGACAAAAATTCATGGGCATCTTTCTAGGGAAAGTGTCCACTGCTTCCCTAAGATTCTGAAAGAGGTCTGAACCCCCAGAGACATGCTGAGATCCACCAAGGCAGGCACATCCCTTAGCATGAAGTACATTACCTGCCATCTAAATGTTGATCACATGACAGGAGCATGTGGTTCCTCTGTGTGAAAGTGTATTCTTCAGGCTCACGCTCACTGACACTACAACCCAACAGAGCAAAGGAACTGCCGGTAGCATCCACGTGCCCTCCAAAGCAGTAGACCATGGAGGTTACGGTCATGGAGCCCGAGCCTCCGTGTCACAGGCTCTGGAATAACTGCGGAGTTCACACCCTGTAGTTTCTGACCGTCTGTGTGTGGACTCACCAGAAGAAACAAATCTGAGTATTTTCTTTGAAGGTAAGAAAAGAAGTTAGAGAATATGCAATTGAAGATTATCCTGGATTTTGGGCAATAGTATAGGAAGAGAGATTTTTCGAGTCAAGAAGCATAAGCAATTTTAAGAAGGGACTGACAGCCTTGGCCGGTTTGGCTCAGCAGTTAGAGTGTCGGCCAATGGACCAATGAGTCATGGGTTCAATTCCGGTCAAGGGCATGTACCTCGGTTGTGGTTCATCCCCAGCCCGGGTTGGGGTCATGTGAGAGGCAGCCAGTCGATGTGTCCCTCTTGCATCGATGTTTCTCTCTCTCTCCTTCCCTCCCACTCTATCTGAAGATAAATAGAAAAATGTCCTCGGGCCCTGACTGGTCCGGCTCAGTGGTAGAGTGTTGGCTTGCAGACCAATGAGTCCCAGGTTTGATTCCAGCCATGGGCATGTACCTCAGTTGCGATCTGTCCCTGGCCCTGGTCTGGGTCATGAGGGAGGCAACCAGTTGATGTGTCCCTCTCACTTCGATGTTTCTCTCTTTCTCTCTCCCTCTCCCTCTCTCTCTACCTGCAGATAAACAGAAAAATATCCTCGGTTGAGGAATAAAAAAAAAAAAGTTTATTGCCCCTGGTATCCAGAATAGCTAGAACACTGATGCAATCTAGTATAACAAGGGAAAAAGCTTTACTCTGGACTCCTGCAAAAAACACACACTAATAAAAACCCTGGAAATTATTCAGGCCATGTACTTGCTGTCAGATTTCCCAGTGATTTTCTAAGGAAAAACATTCTTCTTAAACTTTCCAAAATGTGGAAAGAATGATGGCACCAGCCCATTCACCTATATTGCTGGAACAATTTGACTCCCAGGAAGGAATCTTGTAATAAACAGTGGTCTTCCTAATTGAATATTCTGTTTTTATTTCTTTTCCGATCACCTTTAGAAGAGTTTGTGAAAACACTGACCACATACCAAACTTCTGACTTAAAAAGCTGGCTTCTCTTTGCAAAACTACAAGTGGAAGTTTGCCATCTTCCAAGCCAATGTGAGGAGAGGATGTCCCCTTTGCCCAAAGGAACAAAAAGAGTCCAAGATGAAATGCTACTTGTCATAAATCCTTTTCCTTCCTTACTTCAGTTTCCTTACCTATCTATATCCTTCATGTTGCTATCCAGAGAAGCAGTCCTTGAGCTATGCTCACCCGCAGCTCAAAGGCCTTCCTGAAATGACCCCTGGTCCCTCATCTCCATACACTCCGTTACCTATCCTAATACTCAACTTTCCCTAGCTGACCCTCTCTCTGCTCCACCAGTCATTGCCTGGTCCCCACCACGCACACCTGTATTTACTTGTGGGTAGATGTGTGCATTCCTCTGTCTGTAGGAGACACCTCTCTCCTTGTGCTTTTGCTCAGAGCCTCCCATCTTCCTCCTCCTCATTAGGACCATCCCTGACTTTAAGTTCAGATCACCACAATGCTGCCAAATCTTTCTAAATCTACTCTACCACAATTACTCCCTTCTTTCCTCATACCAGGAAATTCATTCAATAACTTTAGGAAATATATGAGCACTTTTTCATATGGAGACACTATGGGTGATATAAAGCATGTAAGAAATTGTTTATGCCATTTAGAGATTAAAATTTGGTAAGGAAAATCAGATATTTTTAGATAACAGCAATTCAAGGAGATAGAGCATGAGCCATATTAATGATGTTTATAGCCACTTAGAGGAATGAGGCAACTTTCACCCATCACAATCTGTATTTAGACCACAGGGGTTGCCCTGGCCAGTTTTGCTCAGTGGTTAGAGTGTTGGCCCAAGGACTGAAGGGTGTTGGGTTCAATTCCTGGTCAAGGGCATGTACCTGGTTTGGGGTTCAATCCCCAGCCCTGGTTGGGGTTGTGTGGGAGGCAACCAATTGATGTGTCTCTCTCATCTTTCTCTTTCTCTCTTTCTCTCTCCCTCCCTTCCTCCCTTCCACTCTGTCTAAATATCAATGGAAAAATATCCTTGGGTGAGGGTTAACAACAACAACAACAAAAGACCATAGGGTCATGGGCTTTGGGAAGGGAGGAGGGGGAGGAAACCAGGGTTTGAGGAGGAGGGTGCTGACCCAGAGGATTGGGCTGGCCCCACAGTCCAGTGCGCAGTAATCAGAGTTGGCCTGGGCAGAAATGCACTTCCTGGAAGAATGCAACAAGAAGATGGATCATGGAAACAAAAATAAACAGTGGACGATACTCAGAGTTGCAGGGAGGCACCATAATAGTTCCAGGAACAGAAAGAAAGAAGAGGAAGGACTAGGCGGAGAGTGAGGAAGATTGGCAAGGGGTGTCAAGAGTTTAGCCAAACAGGCTAGGTTTCTGGGAAGGACTGATTTCAGCAGGAAGCTAAGAGAGAAGCCAGCCCAAAGGCAAGCCAGCATGCATGGATAGAAGGTTGTACCCCAGAAGCTCTCACCTAGCCACCCAAAGCTGCCAGGCCTGAGCCCAGACCCTCGACATAGTGGCTTTTTCTACAACTACTTTTATTTGTGCTACTTTACTAATTGAAAAAGAATTGTAAGTTAAAGTAAGTACAAACTATTCAAAATTACATATAATTAAAACAGTTGAACATGAGTGGTGGATATATGCATGTCATTGATATGATTCTTTCAATATTTCAGTTTGTTTGAAATGTTCATATGAAGTGGTGGGGAGGCAATAATCCCCCCCCCCCTTTCTAAGCACAACTGTTCCTGCTCCCTCATTAAAATAACCCAGGGACAAAGCTGACAGAACTGAGGAGAAGGAGGTTCTAGACAGAGGGAAGAGCCAGGTTAGGAAGGTATGGGTAAAGCACTAGGTATGCCCAGGGTGTGGCAAGTAGACCAGCTGACCTAATGGTGGCCTGTGCACCTCCTACATCCATTACACTGGGTTGGGCAGTGAATAAACTCAGACAGAACTGGATCCCAGGAACCAAGAACTTATCTATTCAGAGAGTGAACATGCATGCAACACTGCAAAGAAGTGTGTAAAAAACACAGCAAGGAAGTGTGAAAAAATGCTAATGTGTACAAGGCTTCGAAAAGAGATGATATGTGAGCAATGCTATGAAAGATGTGTAAGATTTGCATAATTTGAAAGGAGAAAGTAGAGCTTTCTTTTTTATCCTCACCCGAGGACATTTTTGCATCCATCTTCAGATAGAGCGGGAGGGAAAGAGGGAGGAAGAGAGAGAGAGAGAAACATCGATGTGAGAGAGACACATTGAGTGGTTGCCACCCACACAACCTCAACTGGGCTGGGGACAAACTGCAACCAAGGTACGTGCCCTCTGCAGGAACTGAACCCTGGTCTCTCTGGTCCACGGGCTGATGCTCTAACTGCTGAGCCAAACTGGCCAGGGTGAAAGTAGAGCTTTCTGAGTGTGTATGTGAGGTCATTTTGTGAAGCATAAATAGAACTACTGGCTATTTGCCATTCTTCTTATTTATTTTTAAATAATTTTTCTTTATTGAGAGAGGACGTTGATTGGCCACCTCCTGCATGTCCCCAACTGGGGACATGCACCCTGACTGGGAATCGAACTGGCGACCTCTTGGTGCATGGGTTGATGCTCAACCACTGAGCCACAACAGCTGGGCTGCCTTTCTTCTTCTTTTTTTGTTTTTATCCTCACCCGAGGACATTTTTCCATTTTTTGTTCAGATAGAATGGGAGGGAGGGAGAGAAACATTGACGTGAAAGGGACACATTGAGTGGCTGCCACCCACACAACCCAACAGGGCCGGGGACAAACTGCAACCGAGGCACGTGCCCTTAGCAGGAACCGAACCCGGGTCTCCCTGGACCACAGGCCGACGCTCTAACTGCTGAGCCAAACCGGCCAGGGCTGCCTTTCTTCTTAATTATCTCATTATCTCTGAGCATTGGCAAGTGAGGCAGATGTCAGAGTGAAGAGAAGCTGTCTGAGGAGGAACAAATGGAAAACTTGCTGCTCTGTCCTCTTACTTCCTGCCCACCTCCAACTGCCCTCTCTGCTTATGAGACATGGTAGGATGCCATGGTTACAGGTAGAGTTAACCAAATGAAATACATCTTGGGGAGTAGACTCATGTGAACCTTTTGTCTCAAAAAAGGTGATGTGTGAACAAAACTATAAAGACCATGGTACAAACCAGTGTCTTTTAAAAAATTTTTATCCTTACCTGAGGACATTTTTACATTTATCTTCATTTAGAGAGGGAGGGAGAGAGAAAGGAAGAGAGAGAGAGAAACGTCAATGTGAGAGAGACATTGACTGGTTGCCACCCTCACAACCCCAACCGGAGCTGGGGACAAACCACAACTGAGGTACGTGCCCTTAGCAGGAACTGAACCCGGGACTCTCTGGTCCGTGGGCTGAGGTTCTAACTGCTGAGCCAAACCAGCCAGGGCCAGACAGTATCTTTAAGAGTATCTCTGTACCCTGGCTGCTTAGCTCAGTTAGTTAGAGCACTGTCCCAATATGCCACAGTTGCGGGTTAGATCCATTCAGGGCTCATACAAGAGTCAACCAATGAGTGAATAAATAAATGGAACAACAAAAAGTCAAGGTTTCTCTCTCTCGCTCGCTCTCCCTTCCTCTTTCTCTGTAAAATCAAATTTTTTTTTTATCCTCACCTGAGGACATTTTTCCATTTTTTGTTCAGATAGAATGGGAGGGAGAGAGTGGGGAAGAGAGAGAGAAGAGAGAAACATTGACGCGAAAGGGACACATTGAGTGGCTGCCACCTGCACGACCAACCAGGGCCAGGGACAAACTGCAATAGAGGCACACGCCCTCAGCGGGAACCGAACCCGGGTCTCTCTGGACCGCAGGATGATGCTCTAACTGCTGAGCCAAACTGGCCAGGGCTCTAAAATCAATTTTTTTTTTTAATCCTCACTCGAGGACATTTTTCCATTTTTTGTTCAGATAGAGTGGGAGGCAAAGAGAAAGAGAGAGAGAGAGAAAAAAACATCAATGTGAAAGTGACACATCGAGTGGCTGCCACCCTCACAGCCAACCAGGGACGGGGACAAACTGCAACTGAGGTACATTCCCTTAGCGGGAACTGAACCTGGGTCTCTCTGGACCGCAGACCGACGCTCTAACCACTGAGCCAAACTGACCAGGGCTAAAATCAATTTTTTTAAAAAAGAGTATCTCTGCTACTGAGCTTCAAAACATCCTCCAGAACTCCTTTCACAATATATATTTTAAAAAATGTTTGTTGAAGCATTGAATGACTTGAGAACACATGCTTCTGGGAAGTCACAACTAGGGAACAATTAGTTTTCACACCCACATTTTCTTATGTTCACCTGCCTCTTCTAGGATAGCTTTAAAAATTTTTTTTAACCTCTAAGCTAATATCATCTCACATTTCCCATCATGGAAAAAAAGTGAATCAGAAAATCTGAGTGACAAGCTTGTATTTTTGCTCCTTCATAGCTTATTAAGTGAATTTGGCTGAGTCATTCAACCTTTGAGCTTGTTTCTCTAACTGAAATAAAATTGAAAGATGAGACTAGTCCTGCCCCATTGATTTCACAACATTGATATGATGACCAAAGGAAATATGTATGCATAAAACCCAGCTCACTGTATGAAATACAAAAGTTAATTCAAATTTCAGTAAGTTAATATGTAACAACTTATACAATTCATTTTCTTTGACATACCATCTTTCACTGACATACCATCAAACCATATGTAGAAAGCAAGCACTTTGTACAAAATATTAAAATCTCCAGGACCAGCCCTGGCCAGTTTGGCTCAGCGGTTAGAGCACTGACCTGTGGTCCAGAGAGACCCAGGTTCGGTTCCCGCTAAGGGCACGGGCCTCAGCTGCAGTTTGTCCCCGGCCCTGGTTGGGCTGTGCGGGTGGCAGCCACTCGATGTGTCCCTTTCACGTCGATGTTTCTCTCTTCCTCTCTCTCCCTCCCACTCTATCTGAACAAAAATGGAAAAATGTCCTTGGGTGAGTATAAAAAAAAAATCTCCAGACCCAGCCCCGTTGGTGTGGCTCAATGGATTGAGCATTGTCCCATGGACTAAGAGGTCCTGGTTTGATTCCCAGTCAGGGCACATTCCTGGGTTTCCAGCTCGATCCCCAGTGGGGGGTGTACAGGAGGTAGCTGATCGATGTTTCTCTCTCACATCAATGTTTTTATCTCTTTCTCCCTTTCTTTCTGTCTAAAAGTATTAATAAAAACATATTTTAGAAATCCCCAGGCCCAGATAATTTCACTGCAGCATGCTACTAAACGTTTAAAGAATTAATTCCAATTCTCCATAATCTCTTCCAGGAAACAGAAGAGGAGAGAATAATTCTTAATTTATTTCCAAAGCTAGCATGACTCTAATACCAAAACCAGACAAAGACAGCATCAAAAAAGAAACCTATAGCCCAACATCCTTATCAATATAGATACAAAACTTTATAACAAAATAGCAAATAGAATTCAGAATATATGAAAAGAATTCTATACCATGACCAAGTTTATTCTAGGGATGGAAGTCTGGCTAAATTTTCAACCGTCAATCAGTGTAATCTACATTAACAGGTTAAAGAAGAAAAAGCACATCAATTAATGCAGAAAAAGCATTTAATTAAATCGACACACATTTATGATAAAAATAAAAAAGAATTCCCAGAAAAATAGGAATAAAGTGGATCTTCCTCAACTTAAGTAAACACATGAACCTGCAGCTAACAGTACACTTATTGGAAAAGACAGTGCTTTCCCACTTAGACCAGGATTAAGGCAGAGTTCTACTTTCACCATTCTTTTCAACATGGTGCTGGAAGTCCTAGCTAGTGCAATAAGCAAAGAAAAGGAATTAAAAGGCTTATCTATAAGAAGGAAAGAAAGAAAACTGTCATTTGCAAATGACATGATTCTCTACATAGGAAATCCTAAGGAAAGAACCTACCTCACCCCGCCTCCCCAGAATGAATTCAGTAGGATCACAGGATACGCAGTAAACATACAGAATTAACTGTATTTATATATACTAGCAATGAATAGACACCAAAATTAAAAATACGATGTAAGCCCTGGCCAGTGTGGCTCAGCGGTAAGAGCGTTGGCCTGCGGTCCAGAGAGACTGCGGTTCGGTTCCTGCTAAGGGCACATACCTCGGTTGCAGTTTGTCCCCAGCCCTGGTTGGGTTGTGCAGGTGGCAACTGCTTGATGTGTCCCTTTCACATCGATGTTTCTCTCTCTACCTTTCTCTCCCTCCCACTCTATCTGAACAAAAAATAGAAAAATGTCCTCAGGTGAGGATAAAAAAATAAATAAAAATACAACGTAATTTATAATCACTGAAAACAATGAAATACTTAGGTGTGAATCTAACAAAGCATGTATAGAATTTGTACGCTGAAAATTACAAAATTCAATGACAGAAATCAAAAGGACCTAATAAATGGAGCAACGTAGTGAGTTCATGGTTTGGAAGACTAAACATAGTAAAGATCCCAATTCTCCCCACATAGATATAATACAGATATACAGATTTAGTGTGATTCTTGTCAAAATGCCAGCAAGATATTTTGTAGATATAGACAATTTTAGAATATACAGAAAAACAAAGGAACAAAAATTCTAAACCAATTTTGAAAAAGAACAATAAAGTGATAGAATCAGTCTACCCCATTTCAAGATGGATCATAGACTTCAATGTAAAATACAAAACTATAAAACTTTTATTTATTTAAAACCTTTTTTTTTTCTTTATTGACTTTTAGAGAGAGGAAGGGAGAGGGAGAGAGAAATAGAAACATCAATGAGAGAGAACGCTGATTGGCCACCTCCTGCGTGCCCCGCACTAGGGATTGGGCCCACAACCTGGACATGTGTCCTGACTGGGAATCTAATCAGTGACCTCTTGGTGCATGGGTTGACGCTCAACCACTTAACGCTCAACCACTTAGCCACACAAGCCAGGCTAAAACTGTAAAACTTTTAGAAAAAAAAGGAAATGTTTAAGATCTATGGCTAAAAATGATTTCTTAGATTTTACACCATTAACATGATACATAAAAGAAAAAACTGATAAATTAGTTTCTGTCAAAAATAAAACTTTTTTCATGGTTTTACAAAAGACCATGTTGGGGAGACGGAAAGACAAACTACAGACTGGAAGAAAATGTTCACAGCACATTCCCAACAAAGGACTAGTATCTAACTATATAAAGAACTTTCAGAATTTCTCAACAGTAAAAAACAATCTAAGTAAAAAATGGAAAAAAAGATATAAAAAGACATTTCACTAAAGAGAATAAACAGATGGCAAATAAGTACATGAAAAGATGTTCAACATAATGATACTCAACATAATAAGCCATCAGGGAAATGCAAATTAAAAACTCTGTGAGAGAACTTATATACATGTATGCATAACCATGGGCACAGACAACAGTGCTGGGGGTGGGGGCAGGATCAGGAGGAGGGTGTCAATGGAGGAAAAAGGAGAAACATCTGTAACAAAAATAAACTAATAAAAAAAAGACATTAAAAAATAACCACTGTGAGATATTACTATACACCTATTAGTATAGCTTAAAACACACACACACACACACACACACACACACACACACACGACAACTCCCAGAGCTGGTGAGTGTAGGGAGAAACCCTATCACTGCTGGTGGGGATATAAATGGTGCAGTCATTCTGGAAAGCAGTTTGGCAGTTTTTTTAAACAAATTAAACATGCAATCCTCATATAACTCAGTAACTACAATTATTCAAAGACTTATGCTCACTCAAAAACCTGTACACCAGTACTCATAGCAGCTTTATTTGTAACAGCTCAAACTGGAAACAACCCAGATGTTTTCCACCAGTGAGTGGTTAAGCTGTGGTCCATACACACCATGGAACAACACTCTGCAATAAAAAGGAACAAATTATCGATACACATGCACAACCTGAGTGACTCTCCAGAGAATCATGCTGAAGGAAAAAATCCAAAGCCAAAAGGTTACATACTCTATGATTTATTTATAGAACGTTCATGAAATGACAAACAGAAATGGTGAATAGATTAGTGGCTGCCAGGATTAAGGCAGAAGTGGGTGCTCTGTATCTTGAGTGTGTCAGTGTCCTGGTTATGATGCTGCACTATCACTGTGCACAATGCCACCACTGTGGGAAAATGAGGAGAGGGAGCCTATGACCCTCTGTGTTATTTCTCACAAATGCATATGAGGCTATAATTATCTCAAAATTAAAAGTTTAATAAAAAATCAAGGCAGCCCTGGCCAGGTGACTCAGTTGGTTGGAGCATTGTCCCGTACACCAAAAGGTTGTGGGTTCCTTTCCCGGTCAGGGCACATACCTAGGTTGTACAAAGGGGAGGCAACCAATTGATGTTTCTCTCTCATATAGATATTCATCTCTCTCTCTAAAATCAATTTCTTAAGAAGTGGTTTGCGCCCTGGCCGGTTTGGCGCAGCGATTAGAGCGTCGGCCTGCGGTACTGAGAGACCCGGGTTCAGTTCCCGTTAAGGGCACGTACCTCGGTTGCAGTTTGACCCCGGCCCTGGTTGGTCGTGCGGGTGGCAGCCACTCGATGTGTCCCTTTCACGTCGATGTTTCTCTCTCTCTCTCTTCCTCTCTCTCCCTCCCGCTCTACCTGAACAAAAAATGGAAAAATGTCCTCGGGTGAGGATAAAAAAAAAAAAAAAAAAAGAAGTGGTTTGCCTTCGGCATTTAGAGGCGTGTTTTCCATGCTGTGTTATTGTGCACAGTATGTGTAGAGGAGAGAACTGCCTGTTAAAACCATGTGCTGGATGGCCCTTGCCCTCATGATGTCTTCTTGCCCTACTTAAGTCCACGATTATACTGCTGAAAGTTTAACCATGTCAAGTTTTAAACCACTTGGTTTGGTTTATACATTTTTTTTTAATCCTCACTGGAGGATATGTTTTTCACCAATTCCAGAGAGAGAAGAAGGGAGAGGCAGAAAGAGAAAGAGATATTAATGAGAGAAGAACAACAATGTGAGAGCAAAACATTGATTAGTTGCACCCCAAACGTGCCCCGCCCCAACCAGGAATCGAACCCACAACTTGGGTATGTGCCCTGACCAGGAATCAAACCTATGATCCTTTAGACAGTGCACAGGACGATGCTCTAACCAACTGAGACATATGGCCAGGACTGGTTTTTAATTTTTTTTTTTTAATCCTCACCTGAGGACATTTTTGCATTTATCTTCAGATAGAGCGGGAGGGTGAGAGGGAGGAAGAGAGAGAGAGAGAAACATTGATGTGAGAGAGACACATCAAGTGGCTGCCACCTACACAACCCCAACCAGGGCTGAGGATAAACTGCAACTGAGGTACGTGCCCTTAGCAGGAACTGAACCCGGTCTCTCTGGTCCACAGGCTGACACTCTAACCACTGAGAAAACCATCCAGGGCTGGTTTATTAATTTAATTTAATTTTTTTTAATCCTCACCCGAGGATATTGTTTTGCATTTATTTTCAGATAGAGAGGGAGGGAGAGAGGGAGGAAGAAAGAGAAACATCGATGTGAGAGAGACACATTGAGTGGTTGCCACCCACAGGACCCCAACTGGGGCCGGGGACAAACTGCAACCGAGGTACGTGCCCTTAGGGGGAACTGAACCTGGGTCTCTCTGGTCCGCGGGCTGACACTCTAACCGTTGAGTCAAACCGGCCAGGGCATTACTTTAAAAATCATGTAATTAACTTAATGATCTGGGGAGCAATTAAAATTTAAAGGAAAAAACAGCTATTTGTCAGTCAATCAAGAAAATCAGATTTTTTTTTTTGCTTTTTTTTAAATCCTCACCTGAGGATATTTTTCTATTTATCCTCAGATAGAGTGGGAGGGAGAGAAAGAGAGAGAGAGAGAGAAACATCGATGTGAGAGGGACACATTGACTGGTTGACTCCCACAAGGCCCTACTCTGACCAGGGCCAGAGACAAACCGCAACTGAACCACAACTGAGGTACATGCCCTTAACCCGATGAAACCCACAACTCATTGGTCCGTGGGCTGATACTCTACCGCTGAGTCAAACTGGGCATGGCAAGAAAATCAGACTTCTTAACCTCCCCTTCCAGGGCCACAGAGTATCTTCTTCTTGAGTCAAAACTTCCTTCCCTTGTTCCACTGTCACACTGTGCTCCACTGTGCTCTGACTGTGGCAGAGGGCAGAAATCCTCTCAGCTGGAATGTGTGGCTCACTTCCTGCCCAGAAAATCCACAGCACCTCTGCCATTTGTACTGCTGGACAGAACTGAGTCATATTTTTTCTATGCCTGAAAGAAGCAGAACAAGACGTTTTTTTCATTTGTTTGTTTGTCGGCAAGGTCTACCGGTTTTGTGATGAGATGCTGGCTCTTGCTTCCTTTTCACTCTGGAGTAAGTTTACTTCTGGAGCTCAATAGATAAATGAATTTGAAGACACAGCAGTAGAAACTATCAAAAATGGGGGGGGGGGGAAGACCAAAAAAGTATGAACAGTATTGCCCTGGCTGGGTTGGCTCAGCAGTTAGAGTGTTGGTCTTCGGACTGAAGGGTCTTGGGTTTGATTCCCAGTTGAGGGCACATGCCTAGGTTACAGATTCAATCCCTGGTCCTGGTCAGGGTTGTGCAGGAGGCAACCAACTGATGTCTCTCTCACATCAATGTTTCTCTCTCTCTCCCTTTCTCCTTTCCACTATCTCTCTCTCTAAAAGAAAAAAGAAAAAAAATGTCAATGGAAAAATGTCCTCGGTTAAGGATGAAAAAAAAAGTATGAACAGTATTTTGATTATTTTTGTATTTAAAAGTTCAGTGAACTTTATGACAAGGCAAAAGAAAGTATACATACTCGAGGACAAAAGCTAATAAAAGCTTTTATTAAGAAGCAAAAAAAACAAATTGAAGAAATGAGGCCCAAAGAACTTGAATAACTTGCTAAACGTTAGAGATAGACATGGGGTTCTCAGGTCCTGGACTCTTACAGTGCCTCCCATCAGCTACCACACCGAATTAGAGGGCAAATGTTAAAGAAAACGCTTATTTTCCTAACCTTTTAAGAGTGTTTTAATAACTGAAGAAAGTACCATACTAATTACCCTTAAAATGATCAGAAAAGTAACTTGCTCACCTTAGTACATCCTTTTGGACAAATGTGTATTTATTTATAAAAATAATAATTATAGTTTGGCCGGTGTGGCTCAGTGGTTGAGCGTTGACCCATGCACAGGTTGTGGGCCCGACCCCCAGTGTGGGGCATGCAGGAGGCGGCCAGTCAATGTTCTCTCTCATCAATGTCTCTATCTCTCTCTCCCTCTCTCTGCCTCTCTTTCTAAAATCAATAAAGGAAAAAAATTAAAATAACAATTGTAAAGACAGCCACACTGGGCATTAGGACTTCAATATATGAATTCAGGGTGGATACAAACATCCACTCCATTACAGATAGTATTGCTAAAATGTCTTTAAATTATATTAAAATATAATAATATAAAATAAATTATAACCATAACATATGCTTATTTGTATTTTATAATACACGAAAAATTGAAAACATTTAAAAATCCATAAGCATAAGAATCAAAATATATTTATTGAATTTTAAATTTTGTTCAATATTATCAACAATTTGCTATCCACTAATCATGCATACAACTTGGATGATTATGCACTCCCTAAGGCTTAGCGCATCAGAGAACCAACCTTCAGACACTAGCTTTTAACAAACCATTTATGGACTGATTTAATAAGGGGTCAAAGATGAGCACCAGAAACAGAAACTAGAATCGAACAAAGCACTTCAAGATGAGACACAGGAACTCAGAGTCAGGTGCAGGGTCAGCCATGCCCAGCAGGCTGACTACATGGGTCGGGCAGGGCTCAGCACTAATCCAAAGCAACAGTACTGGTAGGAAGGGAAACTCATTTTCCTCTGAATACAAATGATAGGCACTTGTGCATCAAACTGGGAGGGGGCCAGTGTGGAAGTTGGGATTAGAATCCAAATCAGTCTAAGACCCACACCCCCTCCTCACATTTTCTAAGGGTCGTAATCTCAGGATGATGATGCTGAACAAGATTTCCATGTTCTCTTTGTTGTGAAAACTAACCAACTGCCTACCAAAGGAAGTGTAATGGTTCAAACTGATATAATTGTATTAATTAGACTATTTAGATTTCCCCACTTACAATGAGGCAACTGCTGATTACTACATATGCTCATCTTTAAGTAAATTCGGAAGTTTTAATCTTTAGTGACATAGTATTAAGTGTGTAAATAATTAGGGCTTCTAATGTGCAAAAGCTCACTGAGCATTCTAAAGAAAGGCAACTGTGTTGGAGAAGTCAGACTTCAGAATTCTTGTCCTTTTGGTTCATCATTTTCTAATTTACATCCATTATATACCAGTAAGACTGATTTTTGGTCATGCTGTTAGTATTCTTCCTTGTTATCTGAGGCCTTGGAGTCAGTTGTGTGTTATGTCCTCACTCTCATCCCATATTTCCTCTCTCCTCTCTGCACCCCCCTCTCCTACTCAGGATGCTCTCCTACTTCAGCATGAATGTTGAAGAACCAACTTTTCCTAGGACCCCAGCCACACACGTCCCTCAGGGTGTGTCACACAACACCATGATACTGGGTGCCAGGCATTTGCAGATGCTAGGGATAACAGTGTCCCTGTTATCATGGGACTTACAGGCAGGCAAAAAGATCAGAAACAACTATAATTACTACTCAAATGGTGTTGCTCTCCCATTGCTTTCCTGACTTCGCAGCATCTTATGTATCAATTCTCAATGTCCATCACCTTCACTGCCCACTTCACCTGCACAATTTTGTTAGTGAAAGAAAAAAGAGACCTTATATTATAATGTCAATCTTAGCTCAACCAATCAACTCTCATTAAAAAGAAAACCTGACAGAAATCAATCCCATTCAGAATTAAGGCTAAAAATTGGCTTCTGATTCACTCTCATGTATGTTAAAATGCTCTCTTGGGAAAAGGCACCAAGGTGCGTCTCAGTTAGATGAGAGTTACAAGAGGACAGAGGATGCTGAGCCCGACTCTCAGAACGGTATATAACAAGTAAAGGTCCAGTTTAACATTTCAAAAAGGAGTCAGGAACTTGGAATGGCTCAGCTGGTTAGTTCTCACGCAGGAAATCACACAAGACTCAGAAGAAAAGCAGCTTGGGTTTTGTATGATCTCATCTGAATGCAGGGCTGGAGCTAGAGGACCCAGTTCCCAGGGGGCCTCCATGGTCTTTGGCAGGAGCCTCAGTTCCTCCCCGCAGGGACCCCTCTAGTGCTGCTGGAGTATCCTTATGACATGTCAGCTGGCTCCCTCAATGTGATAATACAAGAGAGGGGACCATGGTTCCAAAAATGTCATTAGATCATGAAATTAAAAGAACTTCCCATATTTATGATGATCTGTAGGGGTTCCCCATTCATTCAAAGCTGAATATTAATTAGTAATACTTCCACTATCAGATATGGTAATCCATTACCTTCTATACTTTGCAGAGTCTGTTCCATCTGAAAGAGAACCAACTTCCAGAACAAAGTCTCTTTTGATCTCTGGTTTGAGTGTGTGCAAATATGATGTTTGGGAAAGATCTTATTAAAATAAATTAGTTGTGAGGAATTGGGACCTAGGGAAATGTATCTGGTTCAGAGAGAAAAAAAGGGGGTAGGGTGGTACATATGGAATCTGGTCCTGGAAAAATGAGGGGGTCAGGCTCCTGGGAGGGTCTAGGAGTTTGATCTGAGAAGTCTCCTCCCCTTTATCTCCCTACTTCCTCTACTATACCCTCCTATTTTCCCATGTCCCATTCCATTTCTAAGCTGTCTCCATCAGATAATTCTCATAGTAAATCTGGATCTAAACTAGCCAAGGGAAAATAGATACGACTAAGAAACATATGTGAATGTCCTCAAACACACTAGTTAACATAAGAAATATAAATTAAGGCAAAAATAGATATCATGCAATTCTGGATTACTATAACACCAACTGGAACTGCAATCCCTTAAAAGGAATAACAAGGTCATGGGAAATTGGAACTCTCCATGTCCATCCATTTTCAGATAGGGGCAGGAGAAGGACTTTATTCAATAAGATAAGTGACAATCATAGGAGAGAAAAGCAGGCTGAGTCCCTAAAATCTGTAAAAGTGACTTAGTAGTAAAGAGGACATTTCCAACATTCATTTTCTCCCAAGCACATTCCTCACAACCACTTTTACAGATCTTGTCACTTCTCCAACCTGCTAGTCAACCTCATTTGCAGCAAATGACCTGACCCAAAAGTCTGTGGTCTGAGTTCCCTTCACCTTAAAGGAACAGGATTCTGCTTCTCAGTTACTTCTCAGCCACCACTAACCTCACCAAGTGAGCCAATGATTTTGTCCACTCAAGATCTTAAGGCCCAACTTTCTATCCAACATTCAGTACTTTCTCTGTAGTATTTAGATTGACCTCTAATTGTCACTTAAACTGAACAACTTCTAAGTGAAACTTTGAAGCTTTATCTTTTCAAAGTCTTCCAATTGCCTTCAGGATGCAGTCAAAACTCCTTGGTTTGGTGCTGACAGTCACAACCTGGGACTAGCCTGCATTTCTCATTTCTCATATTGCCTCTTCCTCTCACTGCCTCCCCATCATGCATTCTCAATAAGAGCCACATCCAGTTTTCTCACTGTTCTCCATGCTGTCTTTCCGGTCTGGAAACCATCAGTCCTTGAAGTACCAACACTGCAAGCTAAGTCCTCTCCCTACCCCTGGTGTCCATAACACTTAGTTTTTAGAATAACACACTTTGTCTTTTGATTTAGTATTTTGTTATACACTGCCTTGTTCATAAATGTCTCATATCCCCCCAAATATTGTAATATCTTTGAGAACACAACCTACATCATATGTAGCATTTCTTTTGTATACTTACAAAAAATAACATTTTGTTGTCTACTCTTTAACAAATAACATCATGCTCAAGATCAAAACAGGGGATACATAGGTGTTCAGTGTTTTTAAGGGGGCAGGGGAGCAGATCAATAAGAGCCACATCCACCTGCATTTCAGCAAACACACTAGGATATGGTGATAGGATTAAGACCTCAAGACTGAAAGAATTCTAATTTCAAGTAGACTTAAAATAACTCATATCTTCATTCACAAATGTTATGTTACCAGAGTTGGACCTGTACAACATGCTAATGTCTTCTGGGAGAATTGAAGCTATTCTTTTCTGAGCACAGATGTCACAGTCTGACTGGATTTTTCAGGGAGCAATAGATTAAGTCTGGCTAAGTCTTTATATAGAAAGCTATCTGTCTTCTACTTTGCTTTGTTAAGCAAGGTGTAGCAAAAAAAAAAAAAAAAAAATTCCACTGAATAAAATGTGAAGTTTCCACAAAGAGACTTCCATTCTGCTGACAGAACATGGAAAACATTATGGTATAGTAGAAAACACACTCAATCTGGAGTTTTAGTTTGGCTTTCTATTCACTAGCAAGGAAATCTTGGGCAGACTGTTTTATGTCTCTGAGGTTCATTTTCCTTATCTGTAAAATGGAAATGGTGATAAGTTATACTCCAGTGTCATTTACCCTTTTATTTATATTTCTTAGTATGAACTCATACACTCTTTTTTTTTTCTCAATATGTTCTAATGTATTACTGTCATTATCCATTTTGATACTTCCACCTAATTTGACTAAGCCAGTTCCTTATTGTATTTCTATTTGGGTGGCTTTTGGGGACCAGAGATCCTCCAGAGCTTAAAACTGTCTACAAGTCCTCTCTTGCCTCATCAAAAATCTTAACTGTCAAATTCAAACATTTTTTTTTTTTAATCCTCACCCGAGGACATCTTTGCATTTATTTTTAGATAGAGCGGGAGAGAGAGAGGGAGGAAGAGAGAGAGAGAAACATCGACGTAAGAGAGACACATTGAGTGGCCGCCATCCATACGACCACAACCAGGGCCGAGGACAAACTGTAACCGAAGTATGTGCCCTTAGTGGAAACTGAACCCGGGACTCTCTGGTCTGTAGGCCGACACTCTAACTGCTGAGCCAAACCGGCCAGGGCAAATTCAAACATTTAAAAAAAACTTTAAAATTTTATTTTTGATATGTTTTTATTGATTTTTTTTTTTAAGAGAGAGAGGAAGAGAGAGATATAGAAACATTGATGTGAGAGAGAAACATCAATCAGCTGCCTCCTCATGCCCCCCACTGGGGATCAGCCCACAACCCAGGCATGTGCCCTGACCAGGAATCAAACCAGGACCTCTCAGTCCATGGGATGATGCTCAATCCACTGAGCCACACTGGCAGGCAAATTCAAACATTTTAAGTGGCTTACAAGACCCTTGGGATTCTTGCCTTGCTTACCCCTCTGGGCTCCTGTGCCTACCCCCTCCTCATCAACTTGGCTTTATGCTTTGCCATATTCAAACACTTTTGTTCTCTGAGCAAAACTGGCCTCTCCTTCCCTGCTGGGAGGTTTGCTGGCAGCCCCTCCATTCCTGTCTCTCTGGCCTTGGCTTAGTTATTACTTTCTCTGATTCCTTCCCAAGCTGGCTTCAGGTCCTGCCATGTGCGTGCTACCCATGCACTCTGTGCACATTTCATAGTTATCCTTATTCCTGTTTTTGTTGTTGTTAATCCTCACTCGAGGATATTTTTCCATTGATTTTTAGAGAGAGTGGAAGGGAGGAGAGGAGGGAGGAAGGGAGAGAGAAACATCCATGTGAGAGAGACACATCGATTGGTTGCTTCCCACATGGGGCCTGGGATTGAACGTGCAACCCCTTGGTCTGAGGACTTATGCTCTAATTGCTGAGCCAAACTGTCCAGGGCCATCCTTATTCCTCTTTATCCCTCACTGTTCACCTGCCTTCTGGTCTGTGCTGTTGTGAGTCTCTCCAGCACTTAGCACCTCCCCACCCTGAGCCAGAGTAGGTACTTGCTGAATATTTAATTCATGGGTAAGTGGATAGTTCTAAATTATTAGAAATATAAGTTTGAGCACAACAAATGAGTTTGCTAACATACAGGTAAGGTAATTTCCAATAATGATGCACACCATGGAGATAAAAAAAAAAGACTATTGCCATATATCAGCTGAAATGTAGGCCTTTACTAAGAGAATAATGTCTTGCTTTTTTCAGTGGTTAATTCAATAGACATTTAAAAAAAAAATTTCGCCCTGGCCAGTTTGGCTCAGCTGTTAGAGCGTCGGCCTGCGGTCCAGAGAGACCCGGGTTTGGTTCCTGCTAAGGGCACATACCTCGGTTGCAGTTTGTCCCCAGCCCTGGTCGGTCAAGCGGGTGGCAGCCACTCGAGTGTTCCTTTCACATCGATGTTTCTCTCTCTCTCTCTCTGTTCCTTTCTCTCCCTCCCACTCTAGCTGAACAAAAAATGGAAAAATGTCCTTGGGTGAGGATAAAAAAAAACAAGAAAAAAAAATTTCTTCTTGCCTTGGCCAGTTTGGCCCAGCGGTTAGAGTATCGGCCCACAGACCAGAGAGAACTGGGTTCGGTTCCCGCTAAGGGCATGTACCTCGGTTGCAGTTTGTCCCTGGCCCTGGTTGGGTTGTGTGGATGGCAACCAGTCGATGTGTCTATGTGTCTCTCTTACATCGATGTTTCTCTGTCTCTCTTCCTCCCTCTCACCCTCCCACTCTATCTGAACATAAATGCAAAAATGTCCTCAGGTGAGGATAAAAATAAATAAATAAAATATATTTTTTCTTTATTCATTTTAGAGAGGAAAGGAGAGACAGATAGAAACATCAATGAGAGAGGACACCAATTGGCTGCCTCCTGCATGCCCCCCAGTGGGGATGTGCCCTGACCAGGAAATGAACCCTTGACCTCTTGGTGCATGGGTCGACGCTCAACCACTAAGCTACATTGGTTGGGCTCAACAAACATTTTTTTTATCCTCACCTGAGGACATTTTTCCATCTTCTGTTCAGATAGAGTGGGAGGAAGAGAGAGAGAGAGAGAGAGAGAGAGAGAGAGAGAGAGAGAGACATCGACGTGAAGGGACACATCGAGTGGCCGGCCGCCACCCGCACGACCAACCAGGGCCAGGGACAAACTGCAACTGAGGTACGCACCCTTACGGGAACCGAACCCGGGTCTCTCGGGACTACAGACCGACACTCTAATTGCTGAGCCAAACCAGCCAGGGCTCAACGAGCATTTTTAAGGAGGTCCTATGCTTCCACTCTCCACCCTCTACATGGTGTTAGATATCATTCTTATGTGCCTCCTCCCTTGTTTGGCAGACAGTCATGTAAATGTCATTATAACGGCTTTAACAGAGCTATGAAAAGACTGCTAGGAGGACCCAGAAGGGAAACAAACTATCTAAAAGGAAAGCCTTATGGTTGACATCAGAGCTATAATTTGAGAAATTAGCCAGATTTTAGCAGAAGTGAAAGCAGGGGAAGGACACTTCCAGCAGAGGGAAAAGCACAGATGAAAGGACAGTAAAGTACCACAGTGCTCAGGAAAGAAAAGATGCCCCACACTCATCTTCAGAAGCAGCAAACATCTGGGAACCCGTGCATGATTCTGTTTTGTTCTGGTCTGTAACAGGACTCCCGCCACACTACAGTGTTGTCAGTTGATTTGCCTCTCAGTAACCAGTAAGGTCCTATAGTGTAAATCTTGTGTATTATTCCCATCTGCACCCAGCAACTACTGCAGTGACTTGGAAATACTTGTTTCCTGAGTGTGATCGAAAGGTTAGGGTGTCTGACCTAGGGCTGGAAAGCTGACAGATGGGACAGACTGAGGCAGGTGAGGGCCTTCCAGTCCATGGAACACAATGTGGACTTTACCTTTTGCGGGAGACAACAGGTCTTGACTCAGGTGGATAGTGAGGAGGCTTTTTAAGGAAATGTCTGTTAGCATGATGAATGATGGGGTAAGGACACCTGGAAGCAGAGACTGGCCTCTATGCTACGAAAACAACTAGGAAAGGAACAAAACCATCCTTAGAGGGAGAAGGAAAGAGTTTTTAGGTAGCACAGGTAGGACTTGTAACTGCTTGATATGGCTTGAGAAATTAGTGTTAAAATGGTTTTTTAAAGTTGATCTTACTTTTTAAAGTAGAAATGCCATAATCATGTGTTTTATGTTATAACCTCATATCCCAAGGTGAAAAAGGATGTTTAATTTGAAACACAGGTTTAAAAAAAATCATAGGGGAACAAAAAGCCTAGTGTGGATTGTTCAGGAAGGATCACATGACATGAACAGAAAGTAAGAGATGCCATTTAAATATAACGTATTCTCCTATCATTTATGTTTTTGGTCTTCTTCTAATTGAGGAACTTGTCTGTATAGCAATAAGACAAAAGTCTAATTTACCAACTTTGGAGAATTCCTGATCTTTCACAGGTGGACCACATCACTGGGCCCAGGAATGATGTCACTGGCCAAGGGTAGAGGCCTTGGTTTCAAAGGTTACAAATGGACATAAGCATAAATGGGGCAACTGAGAAGGGTTCTCTGCAATAAATCCAACAGGTAGGTTCTCTTGGAAAGTGAGATTTCAACACTGTTTTTTTTTTTTTCTTCTTCTAAAATATATACATGATTTCAGCGTTAGGGAAAAAAAAGCTCAGTATCACGTGATTATTCTCCCTAAAGACAGTATTATGAACATCACCATTTAACTTACAAGTGTCTTAGAGATAGGATGTGAAAACATCACAAAGCAGGAAGCACCCCACACTGATGGCAATACTGTGACCTTCCCAATAGATACATGTAAGTCCGGAATGCAGAATACATCAGGAAGAACAAATAAGCACGGTGCTTCCTAAGTCTGGACAAAGTGATCCAGAAAGTCTTTATAACAGGGTTAAATCCTACAGTTTGGTCTAATTCATGTATATGTTTATACCATCAATAATCCATTAGAGCAGGTACACAGGAAATCGGGTAGCAAGTTTTAAAAAGGTGTACATGCTTTTCTTTTGTTTCTTTCTCCCCATAAAATGGGTCAGAGGTGCGTGACATATTGCAGTGTTGGGGAAGATACCCGATTCTTCAGCACTCCCCCTGAAATCTTTGAGAAATAGCTGACAGGCCGAGGAGCAAGGAGCGACTGAAGGCACCTGCGATCCGACCGCCTTTTCCTCAGCATGCTCAAGGGGCTCCGGGACCTCCACCAGGGATGCCGACCGCCGAAGGAGACGCCCGGTGACGCGGACCGAGGGCGAGGGGCCGGGGGCTGTTGTCTAAGTGACCGCACCACCTCCTCAGGTCGCGGTGGGGCGCTTGGAAGAGTGCACGGGGCGGGGCTGTGTGCGCGGGGCGGGGCCTGGCTGCGTGCGCGTCCGCACCAATCACAGGCGCCGAGGAAAAGGGGGCGCGCGCGCATAGAGGCCGGAGAAGGGGATGGGCTGGACGCCGCGCGCGGCCAATTGGGCCGCCGCGCCTTCATGACGTAAAGCTCTCCCGGGCTCCGAATGCCAGTCCGCGGGCCCGGCGGCTGAGTGCGCGGGCGCGCGGGAGAGCGGGGTGGGACTTCCGCTGAGTCCCGGAAGCGGGAGCTGTGTGTTCTCATGCGAACGGGAAGGAGCGTTGGGGCCCCGGAGTCGCGAGGTTGAGACATTTTCGGGCCCGAAACGGGAAGGAGCTGCTGCTCCCCGCCGTCAGCCCGCGCCGCGCCGTTCCCCGCCGCTCGCCCGGGCCGGCCGCGCCCCTGCTCCCGCCCCTCCCTCACGGCCCGTCCGCGTGTGGCGCGGGCACCGGGGCTGCGGCGGTCGGCGGCCGGGCGGCGGCGGCGGCGCTGACAGGTGAGCGCGGCGGGCGGGCAGGTTCCCGGCCCCCTCTTCCTCTCTCCGCTCTCCCCCCCGCGACCGGCCGCCTCCTCGGACCCTTGCCGCGCCCGCCTGTCATGGGCCGCCATCTTCCCGGCGGACGAGGCCGGCTGGGCGGCGGGCAGGACCGGGCCGGACCGAGTCAGGCGGCAGTCAGGGCGGCGGCGACTTGCAGGGCAGGGTCCAGGCTAGGGTCGGGGGTCTTCGCAGGGTCCTGGCAGGATGGGGGTCTGGGTAGGGCCAGGATCTGGGTAGGATAGGGTCGGGGTCCGGCAGGGCCTGGGGTCGGTCAGGGGCAGGGCCTGGGTCGCTGCTCGGGGTCCGGGCAGGGTCGGGGTCGCAGCCCGGGGTGAGGGCAGGGCTGGGATCCCAGCAGGAGCGTGGTCTGGAGTCTGGAGTCTGGGGAGGACGGGGCAGGGTCTGAGCCCCGCCGCTGGTCCGGCCCGCACTGCGACGGCCTCGCCCTGCCCTCCGCCCCGGAGCCCGGGGCCGCCGGCTGGCAGGGCCGGGAGGGGGCAGGGTCATTAGGACCAGGAAGTGGGGATCTTGTTGCTGTGTGTGTGTTTGGGAACCTCCTGTTCTCTCGATAGGTTTGAGCAGAGGCAGGTTCTGAAGGAATTAGAAAAAAAATCAAGTCTGAATATGCCCTGTGTTCGAAATAGGCCTAGGAGACACAGTCGAGGAAGGGATAGATCAGGAATCTCTTACCCACCTGCTTCTAGCTTCTAGGTCTTGTCCAATCACAACGTAGACTTAAGAGTTAAGACTTGAGTGTAACTTTGTATTGCAATTCTTTGTGTAGTTAATATTACTTTTGCCTTTCTTGTTTGGGGGAAGATGGTCTTTAATTTTGGTTAACATGAAACTTGAAATCATCTGTAGGGTATACCTCATGCTTTCGGGAGCCCCTATTAGCTGCAGTGTAACTTGCCCTAATCTTAAATGGAAGTTTGAAGTTTTGGATAACTGAAGGAATGGAAGGATTTTCCTGGACTGTGCAGGGAAATTCGTTTTTTAGGAGTGAGGGTTTAAAAAAAAGATAATGCCAACTTGAGGACGAATATTGTTAAGTAAGCCTGCGAATTATTTTCTCCTTTGAACTTTTCTTTCTCTTTTTATATTTACCTGGTCTCTTATTTAAAGTTGTATTAAACATTTAAAACGCACTTGAAATAGGTGCTAAGTTGTAGTTTGCAAAGATGAAGGGAGGGGGAGGTCAGGAAAGAGTGAAATTCACTTCTCTGGTGGTCAGGTAGTATGTGCAATGTGCCAATTTCAATGCTTTCCCACCTGCCCGGCTCCCTCTAATTTACAGTCCCAGTAATTTACAGAAGTTGAAATGGTTGTGGCTTTTTGACTTTTCTCTTTGTTTAATATACTGAAAGACAGTTTTATTATCAAGCTATAAGTTGCTTAACGTGAAATAATTTCTGAAAGGCATCAGTTTAGAAAGTTTATTGTTATTCAACCATAAATTTGACTTGTGTACTTCCCTTTGAAATTTGTGTTTGGTTAGAAATACTTTTCATCCTGTATTTTGAAAACTTAATATAAAATGATGTACTTATATGAAATAATGGCATGGCTTCTTACTGATTAGGAATTACTCTCTTGGTTTCACTTTTTTCATCTCTAAAAGGGGAATGGATAATAACATCAACCTTATATGCCTGTAGTAACACATTGATGTTGGCTGTTTTTACAATTTTAAAAGAACTATTGAGATTCTGATGAAAAATTTTGAAAATGTTGCTTACCATATTATTTCAGTGTTCTTTTCGTGATTGTCAATTTTAATTTATTAGCAGAGAGGTTTTTTTTGTTACTGTTTTTTGCTTGATCACATGTATCTGGGCAGAGAAATCAGGTTCTGAGGAAAGAATGTATATTGGGAGAAAGGAGTCATACTATATTTAAGTAGGAGCCAGAAAGAAAATAGATGATAATATGGGTCCAAAAGTTTCTAGCATTCATTTTAACGTGTTTTGTAGAAGAGTAGCTAAAATTAAATGACAGCACATTCTGGGAGAAATTAGATTTTATGATTTTATTTAATGTTCCTAGGGATTAAGTTTTTTTAAAAATTGAGATTTGGCGATTTTGTTGAATTTAATATGATTTCAACAAATTAGCACAGATTTTGACAAATACATAGTTAAACTCTGTGGAAACAAGTATTTTACTTAGTCATTTTTTTTTGAAGCAGTTTTCATATATCATAAAACATATTTCTAAAATATTTAAGGACAAGTTGGGAATGTTAAGTTGTTAATTGTAATAAAAAATAAACAGTGCCAGCAAGTATCCCCACTACTCTACATGGATTTGCAACAATCTACAAGATTTTGTAGTGGTAGACCTGTGGTTGCTGTTGCTAACCAAGAAGTGTGAGAAACTCCTTTCACTTATTTCAATGTCATGCTGGGGTTCATACTTTTCATATGCTAAGTAGGATTATAATCTAGGTTTAATTTTAGTAACGTGTTATCTTAAGGATGTTCCCTTGAGATTGCAAAAAGTTGTATAGGTATGTTAGTTTAAATCCATTTGCTATTGTCCTAATGTTAAAGGTACAGTTTTAAATATGCTTTCATTAACACATGCTTGTACTCTTGCAGAGTTCTCATGTTTAAGGACTTTATTTTCTGATTGGTAAATGGAAGAAAATCTCAGTATATTCTTGTAATTCTTCCTGTAAGACTATTGACTCAACCTTTTGCTACTGGAGAAAAGAAAACAAACAGTGTTGTTGTGTTTATGGAAAATACATTGTTAAAAAACAGTCACTACTACAGGGGTTTTGTGGTTTATGCTCTTTTGTAAAACTTTATTCCTGTAAAGAGTTCTTCTTTTTCTGTAAAAGCTAATTTTAGAGTATACAGTATATGAGGCACTCCCTTCTGAGAGGGTTAAACTCAACAGACCTTATGTTAGTTTAGTTTAGTTCATTTTAAACTTTTTGCTTTTAATTGTTGCACTGACTGATGTCTTTGGAACTGTTTTACTTCTGGAGTTATCATGGTTAGAAAATGAATTTCTTTATTGGCATATGGAATTGTAAGGTAGAAAGCCGTTAGGTTCTCTTATTTAGAAAAGGACCATAATTCCAACATGGACATGTGTTTTTTCCTAGTGTTTTAATGCTTTATTTTTTCTGAGTGTAAATGTCTTCCTTAGGAACTGAGAAAACTAAGTTTGTGTTTCCTTTCCTCCTCTCCCCTTCAATCCCTCATACCTTTAATCCCTTCAATGCCTTTATAAACACTGTCTTTTTACCGTTTTTGTGGAGAAGCTGTCATGGCTCCTGTTTAATCATGAAGGGTTACAGGTGAATGATGCTGCCACTTTTGTGCCTCTGTCAGGTTCCTTTAGTGTCAGCTCTTCTTCCCTGCTAGTGAGACCTGGGCCACGGAGTGCGTTGTGTAACATGGAGGACATTTGATATTTACTGGAATTTGAAAGCATGCTACTTAAGTTTTAGGGGGCGTTTGATAGTCATTAAGACAGCCTTCACTGAAAATGTTCTTGATGAAATCTGAATTATGACGGCATTTATTTGCATGATAAAGATAAAATGCTCTCTTTTATTTATACACACCCTATTAGTCACACTAGAGCCAGAGATTGCTTTAAAAGGTATATCCTGATTGTTAAACTCATTAAAAACTCATTAGTGACTGTCTCCTGCCTGAATAAGAAGTGCCCAGGCTCCTGAGCACAGCAGGCCTGGCCTCATGGGATCTTTCTTTTCTGCCTCCTTCTTGCTGGCCAAGCCATCTTTGGTCAGCCTGCATTGACCACTGCCTCCTCGATCCCAAACCCCTAAAACCATGGTGTTGCTTTTGCTCTTTATAGTTTCTTTGCTTGAAATTGAATGTCGTCCTTTAACCTATCCTTATAAAGGTATTTCAGGAGTCCTTCAGGAATCCTTGCCTTCATTTCTAAGATGGTGCTAAGTGCTTTCCTCATTTCCATAGTACCCTAGGCATGGCCCCTAATTAATTAATAGAAGCTTTTTGTGGGCCAGATCTTTTTATGTTTGTAATCTCTTTGCTTAGCCCAGGGCCAGGTACACTATAGATGTTTAGTAAACTTTGTTCAACTAGAGGGAAAAAGGCATACGTAAAAGACACCTCCCACCTCTGTTTTAGAGAAATAAACAAACATGAAGATCTTCACTAGAAAAGGGTGTAATAGTGCATAAAAATTATATTTATAAAATGTTAACTGACTTGATAGCTGTATCTAGTGCATACAGTACTGTTTCAGGTGGAGTAATTTATGTGATTTAGATGACACTTTTTTCAGTCTTTAAAAACATGCCCCTTTCTGCCCAGCCGATGTGGCCCAGTGGTTGAGCATTGACCCATGAACCAAGAGGTCGCCGGTTCAATTCCCGGTCAGAGCACATGCCCAGGTTGTGGGCCAGTGGGGGGCTTGCAGGAGGCAGCCAGTTGATGTTCTCTCTCATCAATGTTTCCGTCTCTCTTTCCGTCTCCCTTCTTCTCTCTCTAAAATCAATAAAGGAAAAAAAGTAAATAAGCATGCCCCTTTTAATAACAATAAATATTTCTTACCTTTATTTTGCTTTAAGATTAAAACACATTTTATTAACCCAAACAAAGCAATTACAATAGTGAAAATGTATTTTTAAACTTCAGTGGATCCCCACTTTGAGTATCATTGCTCCAGGGCCTGCTAGGAGGAGGGCCACTAAGAGAAAAGAAAAAGGATTCATTTCTTACTTGAGCAGATTGTTTTGATCAACCAGACACTAGCAACACAGCAATGAATGGTACCAGAACTTTTTTCTAAGGCTGTGGTCTAGAAGAAATTAGGAAAGTGAATTGTTTTATTTAAAGGAAGGTAGACTTGCATAGACTTGCATTTGAACTCTGAAAGCTTCAGTACATGAAATTTTTTGATCATTCTCAATTCCACACTTCCTTGAGTACCCCTATTATGATAGGTGCATTTATTATAGCATTTCTTGTGGCAGCCCCCCCATCTCCCTTTCCTGCTTTATTTTTCTTTGTAGCACTTGTTACATTATAACATGCCATGTAATTTCCATATTTTATGTATGATCTGACTTCTCATACTTGAATGTAAACTTTATGAGTTTCTGTCTATTTTGTTTATTGATATTTGAACCCAGATCTTGGAATGGTATACAGTATGAGCTAGATAATTTATGAATAAATTCCAGGGTTATAATAATGAACAAAAGGGGTTTATTTTCTCACCTTTTCGGAGCTTTCTGTCCACTGAGGCAGGTAGATAGTCAATCAGATGTGAGGATAGGCTGTGCTGAGATCATCCAGTAGGCCTTAAGGGTCAAGAGGTTTCCTTTCCTAAAGAAGGGGTAGGGTGGGGGAGAGAGGGCCTTCTAGGCATAGAGGGTAAGTTTGCAAACACTCTGAACTGAAGAGTAGCGGACGGATTTGGTGGAACTAATTTGAATGAGACTGAGTCAGGGTGAAAAACTGGGAGAGGTGGCAGCTACATCCTACTGGGCCTGGGAGGTCCCAGCATAGCTGAGAAATTTGATCTATATTCCAAGAACAGTTGGAGAGTTTTAAGCCAGAATTGCCTTTTTACACTGATTGTCCTGCTTTATGGAGAATGGCATGGAGGGAGAGGAACGGGCACACACAGACAGGTATTACTTGCCTCAAGGTGTAGAGCCCTCTCATTTCACCTGTGTTTATCACAGTGGAAAAGACCAAGGCCTGCTCTAATAGAAGAATAACTTGCTTAGAACGCCTTTCATTTGTATTACATATAATAATGTATGTTTAAAAAGTGCTTTTAGCCCTGGCTGGTGTGGCTCAGTGGTTGAGCAACAACCCATGCAGCAAAAAGTCGCCGGTTGAATTCCTGGTCAGGGCACATGCTCAGGTTATGGGCCAAATCCCCAGCGGGGGACATGCTGGAGGCGGCCAGTTCATGCTCTCTCTCATCGATGTTTCTATCTCTCTCATCCTCTCCCTTTCTCTCTCTCTCAAATCAGTAACTGAAAAAATTTTTTAAAAATTGCTTTTAAATTATGCCTTATATTTGCTAGTGTTTTGTTTGTCAATTTTTAATTTTAATTTTAAATTTAATTTTTAATATTTTATTTATTGATTTAGAGAGGAAGAGAGAGACAGAGACATCGATAGGTTGCCTCCTGCATGACCCTGACCAGACAGAACTGGGGATCGAACCTGCAACCCAGGTACGTGCCCTTGACTGGGAATCAAACTCTCAACTCTTTGGTCCATGGACTGATGCTTTGACCAATGAGGTAAACCGTCCAGGGCTGTTTGTCAGTTTTTTTTTTTTATCCTCACCCGAGGATATTTTTCCATTTTTTTTTTGTACAGATAGAGTGGGAGGGAGAGAGAGGAAGAGAGAGAGAGAGAGAGAGAAACATTGACGTGAAGGGACACATCGAGTGGCTGCCACCCGCACGACCAACCAGGGCCGGGGACAAACTGCAACCGAAGTACATGCCCTTAGCGGGAACCGAACCCGGATCTCTCTGTACTGCAGGCCGACGCTCTAACCGCTGAGCCAAACTGGCCAGGGCTGTTTGTCAGTTTTTAAAGTATATTTGTTGTTTAAGCTTTTATTAAGGCAGACTAATTAACAAGATTCCTTTTTTAGAAACATTTATGAAAAAGGAGAACATTCTGTTTTCAGGATTCAGAAAGCTTTGTTTTATTGCAAAGCTCAAGATTCAGGGATAAAAACACAGTGACCAATTTGATACAGATTTACAAGTAACGTCTTTCTCCCAACATGTTCAACATTCCCTCTTCAAATATTTTTTTTCTGAAAATATCAAGTCCTTTAAAATCTGTTCTTTAAAGACTATGCTTTCTAACATGATTTTTCTCTCTTTGTTGATTACATTATAGTATCTCTGTATTTTATTGTTGAGATTTTACAATCTGTATAATTTCTGTATTGCCATATACATGTGATCTTCACACAAACTGTATATAGGACTGTAATCTATTACTGTCTGGTTTATCACAACTTTGTCTAGTCAGAGAGTGCCAGGAACCTTTAAAAGTAGACTTAAAGTCCCTGTGGAAAGTTACCTTTTAAAAATCTAAACATTTGAAAGACAAAAAGCATTTTGTCTTTACTTGTGTTCTTAGCAGGTAAATAAAAACATTTGAACAATAGATAGTATATGCTGGTTGTCATTTATTTATTTATTTATTTTTTATCCTCACCCGAGGACATTTTTCCATTTTTTGTACAGATAGAGTGGAAGGGAGAGAGAGGGAAGAGAGAGAGGGAAACATCGATGTGAAAGAGACACATCGAGTGGCTGCCACCTGCACGACCAACCAGGGCCGGGGACAAACTGCAACCGAGGTACATGCCCTTAGTGGGAACCGAACCTGGGTCTCTGCGGACCGCAGGCTGACGCTCCAACCACTGAGCCAAACCGGCCAGGGCTATGCTGGTTGTCATTTAATGCGAAAGTTTAATTTGAAAACCTTTTGGATGAAAATTTCCCTGGCATTATAGTAAGGTCCATGTTCCTTTTTGATTAATATCTGAGTCTTTAGTGATACTTGTTATCAGACTAGAATGTGTTTCTGGTTTCCCTTCAGTGGGTCACTTGGAGTACAGGCCATTGTACAAATAAGTAGCTGATGAATCAGCAATATTTATTTCTTCACACCTTCGCTATCTAGGGAAGGGAAAGGCAATCTGTGAAGACCACAGGAGGCAGTGAATAAGGCAGTTGACAGAAGTTGCTCTCTGTACCTGTGTTTTTCATGGCTCCTCCCATTTCTTTTATGCTTTAGAAAGAGAAAATAACAGTCTCCAAGTAAAACTGCGGAGCATTCAGGCACATAGCATTTAAGTCTCTAGACTGGCGGAACTCCAGTCACAGAGTGAAATGCTTTCTGGCAGAGAGTACTTTGAGATCCTAAATGACCATGAGTTTTAGTATTGAAGCCAAGCCCAGAACACTCTGAGCGTACTATTTCTTTCAAGTTCAGAATATTGAGAGTGCGTTTGATTGTCATTTTTAATCTGTAACTCAGTGTAAGTTTTTATGAAATCATGATATTATAGCTCAAGATAAAAAACAGATTAGATGTTTTCCCAAAATCATTATATTGCCACAAAGTATAATACTAGATAATTTTATGAGTGGTCAAATAAAAGCTGGATTATTAACTTCCAGTTTACAATTTGTTGTGTGGAGGTGAGATTAGGGAAATTTATTGATAATCTGTAAACAATATATTTACCAAATGTCTAATAGTATAACAATACATTTAATCAGCCTTAATTCAATAGCATGGAATATATATACATACATACATATATGTACACACACACACACTTTTTTTTAATCAGTGCCATTGTCATCTGTCTGGAATTATAGGGCTGAGAGGGAAACCATTCATTCTTTTTGATTATTCATGTAGTGTTTTGTGTGAATGAAGCAACACTCTGAAGTAGGACAGTCACTTTCTGAGACTTTGAGTTTTGGCATATGTTGTTTTATTTTATTTTTTAAATTATGTTTTTGTTGATTTTTAGAGAGAGGAAGGGAGAGGGAAAGAGAGGTAGAGACAATGAGAGAAGAGAACATCTATTGGCGGCCTCCTTCATGCCCCCTATTGGGAATCCAGCCTGCAACCTGGGCATGTGTCCTTACTGGGAATCAAACCAGTGACCTCTTGGTCTAGATGCTCAACAACTGAGCGACACTGGCCGGGCGATCTCTATTATTTTATAACTGAGATTTGATAACTAGTTTCCGAAAATAATGGCCAGAAAATGGTGTAATATTGCAGTTGCAGTCTTAGGATTTTAGAGCTCTAAAGACTCAGCAACAAAGCCCACAGAGGTAAAATTAATTAGAAATACAACTAGTTATTTGGTGGCAGAGTGAAGACTATAATGTTGTTGTCTTCTCTAAGTTCAGTTTTCCATTGCACTGTAATTATGGAACTCACAAAAGATAATTGTCCAGCCCTGGCCAGTTTGGCTCAGTGGTGGAGTATCGGCCCTTACACCAATGAGTTGCAGGTTCGATTGTGTACCTCAGTTGCAGTTCTTCCCCAGCCCTGGTTGGGATCATGTGGGAGGCAACTAGACCTCTCATGTTGATGTTTCTTTCTCTCCCTCCCACTTTATCTGAAGATAAATAGAAAAAAAATATCCTCGGGTGAGGATAAAAAAAAAAAAAGATAACATTTAATTTTAAAAAAAGATAACTATCCAAGTATAGTCTTTTTTTATTCCTTATCTGATGATATTTTTCCACATATTATCAGATAGAGTGGGAGGAAGGGAGAGAGAGAGACAGAAACATTGATGTGATTGCCACATCGACTGGTTGCCTCCTGCATGACCCGACCAGGGCCGGGGTCAAACCGCAACTGAGGTGCGTGCCCTTGACCGGAATCGAATCTGTGACTCATTGGTCCAAGGGCCGACACTCTAACCGCTGAGCAAAACTGGTCAGGGCCCAAGTATAGTCTTTAAATTTTTTTTTTTTTTTTTTTTTTGGTCCTCACTGAGGATATGTTTTTACTAATTTTGGAGACAGTGGAAGGGAGAGGGAGGAAGGGAAAGAGGGAGAAAAAGAAACATCATGGCTGCTTTCCATATACATCCCAACCTGCAACCTACGTATATGTGCCCTGGCTGGGAATAGAACTGGCAACTTTTTGATGCATGGGAAGATGATCCAATCAGTTGAGCCACACCAGCTAGGGCTAGGTATAGTCTTAGCAATGCTATTTCAAAAGAAAAATTTAAATTGGTGAAAACGTTAATTTTATATGTGCTGTAGATTTTAGGTTGGCATTTTTTTTAAAAGCAAATTCTCTTTCAAATCATCATCCAAGGATATTTTTCTATTTTTTTTTTTTTTAAGATAGAGTGGGAAGGAGGAAGGGGGGGAGAGAGAGAGAGAAACATTGATATGAGAGAGACATCGATTGGTTGCCTCCCACACTTCCTTGACTGATTGAACCTGCAACCGAGGTACGTGCCTTTGACTGGGAATCAAACCCAAGACTCTTCAGTTTGCAGGCTGATGCTGTAACTGCTGAGCCAAACCTGCCAGGGCTAAAGCAAATTTTTAAAGTAGCTATTAAACTGTGCTTTTTGAAACATTGAGATAAAGAATTTATTCCAGGAAAATTAAGGGTTTTCGTTGCCATTTTATATAATTTAATCTAATTGAGGGGTTTCTTTGTCATTTTAGATAATTTTATCTATTAGCTTTTAATCTATTTAGGAAAGTGTTTAATAGGTCTTCCAGTTTGTCTTATATATTTGTACTGCAGTTTAAATGTTTTCTTTGAGACATAGTCTCAGAAATTCATATAAATTCAGTGGTTTCCTTCCCGAAGCATTCAGATAGTTGTATCCCTTCATGTCTGCGCTGCTGGCTCAGGGCTCCCTGTTCAGGCCTTGGCATTGTTAGCACCTATGTCCATATCATACCTGTCACCTTTCTGTAAAGAGAGAAGTGACTTGCTGTGAGCACTGTGCCACCTCTCTTGTTTTTAGTTTACCGTCCTCAACAAGTGTTGTTACTCAGTGCCTGCTAATTTCAAATTTAACAGCTTGCAGCTCTCCTACAGAATTGAGGAATTAATGCAGATTGCTATAGTTCCCACCTAAACAGTGTATTTGGCATATAATTCAGAGGACCAAAAGCCCTTGCTCTTTTGTTGTTCTTCAGAACACCTGTTTTGCTGTTTGGGAAACAGAGACCTGGAGATAGTTCACAAAAAGAGGGAAGAGCAGAAAATGGGATCTGTCCAGCTTTTTGCTTCCAAGTCTACTGCAGATTGCTCCATTGGAAAAGCTTAAATGTCCTGTGTAGGACCCACCTTAGGTCCAAGTAACTTGATAGATAGAGGTGAGGACTGGCCACACAGCATAGCTAAGCATCAGATATGCTTTCTTTGACTAGAAAGTTTTAATAGTTTTTTTTTTTTATCCTCACCTGAGGACATTTTTTTTGTTTTTTGTTCAGATAGAATGGGAGGGAGGGAGTGAAGGAGAGAGAGAGAGAAACATCGATGTGAAAGGGACACATCAAGTGGCTGCCACCCACACGACCCAACCAGGGCCAGGGACAAACTGCAACCGAGGTACATGCCCTTAGCGGGAACCCAACCTGGGTCTCTCTGGACCGCAGGCTGACGCTCTAACCGCTGAACCAAACCGGCCTGGGCAATAACAGTTTTTTTTTTTTAATCCTCACCCAAGGATATTTTTACATTTATCTTCAGACAGAGTGGGATGGGGAGAGAGAGAGAAAGAGAAACAAACATCGATGTGAGAGAGGTACATCGATTGGTTGCCACTCGCATGACTCCAACTGGGGCCAGGGATGAACTGCAACCAAGGTACATGCCCTTGGCTGGAAGTGAACCCGGGACTCTTTGGTCTGCAGGCCGATGCTCTAAACCAGCCAGAGCTTAATAATGGTTTTTATAGTGATGATCGTTGAGGTCGGGTATCTCACACCAAAAGGCCAAACAGTAGTTCAGCATTATTGGAGCTGATTGTGTGATGGTTTGCTTGGAACTTTTATGGTGATGTTATTAGGTCCACTGTCTGTTGAAATATAATCCTAACTGGCATAGGTATTTTGATCCAGTTATTTATAGAGATGTATTATGCTTTTGGAATATCAAACATATTTTCCAAGTTGTATATATTTTTATTACTCTAGAACTTAAATTTTTTTTTTTTAAACCTAGTATCACTTTTGTGACACTTTCATGTTAGAGGATGTTCATTGTATTTTAATATTAACTGTTTTGGACTGTCATCTTGCAAAAGTGAAAGCATGTTCAGTTGTTGCTTCTAATATTTGAGGATTGAGGTTGGATTCAGTGTTTGGACACAGTGGTTTCCTGAGTATAGTATGGTATTTCATAGGTGCCCTGGTCTGGCCTCTGGCTCTCTAGGAACAGTGATGACGGAAATGTTGTTTTTCTTTTTTTTTATTTTTTATTACTTTTAGAGAGAGAGGAAGGGAGAGGGAGAGAGAAATAGAAACATTGATGAGACAGAACATCGATTGGCTTCCTACTGTATGCCCCCCACTGGGGATTGGGCCCACAACTTGGGCATGTGCCCTGATCAGGAATCGAACTGGTGAAGACTTCTCGTTGCGTGGGTCAACACTCAGTGAGCCACACCAGCTGGGCATAGTGACTGAAATTTTTTAAAGTATGTGCTCTCTTCTATACATGCCCTACAAATGCTCATAGCAGGTAAGATGGTAGTGCCCATTTTTTCCTCAGATATTTTGTCTGTTCATAGAGGCGGGGTTGGGGGGCAGGGTGTTGTTGGATTTTTAAGTCTGTGTTTAACATTTCTTGTATGGGTCTATTTTTCTAGTGAAAGTGTTTATGGCTTTCAGCAGATTTCGAAAAGATCTTTGACCTCTCCCGTCAATACAAATAACAGTTTTAGTGTGTTTACCACTTAGGAATTTCTTCAATCATTTGTTATTTTGATAATTAAATGTAATTTTTTGCTGTATCTCTTTCTTTGTATTTAACTGTTCTGTATGTTTATATCCCAAGTGCACACTTAAACATATGCACACATATATACAAATACAAAATCTAGAGAATAGATGAAAATGAGCTCCAAGTAATTTTAATTTTATCCTAACCTAAAAATACTGCCTTCCCCCCATTGTCACATCATTTGGAATATGTAGCAACAGAAGCTTTCACTTGGATTCATCTCATTTTATGAGCCTTATATTTTAAATACTAGGAATTTCTTCCCACATGTTTATTGCACAAAAGACAAAATTACTGAACATGTATTTCCCAAGATTCTATTCTTTTAGGTACATGTCAGGAATACAGCAGTTGGGAAGATAGATATAGTCCTGCCCTTCAGTACTAAAGCAACAGGACTCAATTGACATGAGCTGTCACTGGGTATAAAGGGTTTTTGACTCAGACACTGGGGAGGATGGGGAGTAACATCTCAGCAGGCGTTGTTTGTTGAAAATGTAAGCTGAGAGGTGGGAGAGGAGTGTCCTGTTTCAGGAAGGTTTTAGGGAAGAAAGTAATTCAGAGATGATGGTTATCTGAAAAATTTCGACAATACAGATGGGGAGATACAAGTTTAATTGAGGAAGAAGTTAGAAATGTATTTGCAGGTTTTTGGTTTGGGCAACTGGGTAGACCATATGCTATCTTTCCTTGAGATTGAGGGATCAATAGTCAGTTTTTCCTTGTTTATTTGTTTTAATTGGAAGGGGGGATGGATTTGAGGAGTCCGTAGATCAAAAACACTGTTCACCCGAAATTTGCTTATTTGCACTGAAATTCAGCATGTGGTATTAACTGAAGCCATAACAAGCTAAAAGTAGAATAGCAGAGCTGAGGCACAGTGAGGAAAGTAGACTCTCTTCTGGTGAGTATATTCACCTGTGGGTGGCAAAGTGCTGGGTCTGGCGGGCCACTCTCTGCTTTCTCTCTTTTTCTCTTCCGGTGAAGTTGAGTTATGTTTACAAAAGCCAGTTCTGCTTGTTCCTAAATTTGTTCAAGGCTGTTGTACTCATAAGTGCAATTACATGATTTAACTGATATAAACTGATACAAGTAGTACAAAAACAGTTACTCATAGGAAAAGTAATGTGACAACTTTGGAGTATCTTGATAAGACAATCACTAAGAAAACTGCTATTAAATTAGGTATATGTATAAAATGACTATGAAAAGTTGGGGAATGAAGAAGGCAGAGGTGATGTGCAGGAGGAAAGATGGAAGACTATAGGGCTGCCCAAGGGACTGCTTTTGTTGTTGATGAAGTAACATTATAAAAGAGGCCACAGAAAGTGCAACCAGTAGCAATGCCTTTTCACACAGCAGAGTGAATCAGTAGTCACAGACTGTGGTCACAAATAAAGTAGAACAAACTTTAGGCCAACCCAAGATGGGAAAAACATTGAAATACACTGTGACGTGCCCGGCTGATGTTTGAGCATCGACCCATGTGCCAAGAGGTCACTGGTTTGATTCCTGGTCAGGGCACATGCCCAAGTTGTGGTCCCGATCCCCAGTGGGGGTCATGCAGGAGGCGGCCAGTTGATGTTCTGTCTCAATGATGTTTCTATCTCTCTCCCACTCCCTCTCTCTCTAAAATCAATAAAGAAAAAAATTAAAAAAAAAAAAGAACTACATTGTGACGTTCATTATTCAGCAGAAGAATGGAGTAGAATTATATCTGGCATGTTCTTGCTTCTGGGACAACTCTGCTAATGGGGAATAAGACCATGTACTACGTCAGCAGTGTCTGTGGACTGGCCATGTGACCTCCTTGTCCAGCCTATCATCTTTCTCCTTTGTCTCAACATTTCTCTTCCACCTTCTAGCCACCAGTCATGAATTTCGTGAACACCTTTCTCATTCTCTTTAACTGTGTTTTATTTGTGGTGCGCTGAAACAGAGGGGGAAAAAAATGAGTACACTGTTGTAGGAACTGCGTACCTTCAGAGGAATTGTTTATCATAGTGGTTCTCAACCTGTGGGTCATGATCCCTTTGGGGGTTGAATGAGCCTTTCACAGGGGTCGCCTAAGACATAACAGTAGCAGAATTACAGTTATGAAGTAGCAACGAAAATAATTTTATATTTGGGGGTCACCACAACATGAGGAACTGTTTTAAAGGGTCGTGGCATTAGGAAGGTTGAGAACCACTGCCAGATAGTCAGAGCCTGTATGGCCACTTGTCTTAACTCTGAATATTTCTTTTCAAAGGTGCTAAAAACTCAAGTTTGTTAGTATGAAAATTGATCTATTCTCTGAAATGATTCAAATACACTTATTTTCCATATTTTATACTTTTGTTAGAATAATAAATTATTCAGATAAAAAAGGGGAAGTAATTATTCTAGAAGCATTGTGCCATCCAGATTACTCTTTAAGTATCTAAGTTGTACTTTTTTTTTTATCCTCACCTGAGGGCTTTTTTTTTTTCATTTATCTTCAGACTCAGCGGGAGGGAAAGGGGGGGTGGAGAGAGAGAAAGAAACATCGACATGAGAGAGACACGTTGAGTGGTTGCCACCAACACAACCCCAACTGGGGCTGGGGACAAACTGCAACTGAGGTACGTGCTCTTAGCGGGAACCAAACCCGGGACTATCTGGTCCGTGGGCCAACGCTCTCACCACTGAGCCAAACCGGCCAGGGCGGTATCTAAGTTGCACTTTCAAGAACAAAATGAAAATGTTATGTGAAAAAGAGAAATGAATGTGTAATAATAGACTGACTCCATGTAAAAAAAAAGGCCCAAGTGAAGGAGCACATAAAAGTGGGTAAGAATTCGTGTGACAGTTTGTAGAATTGCCTGTTGTAATTTACTTTACACTTACTTCCAATTAGGTAGGGCAGGAGGGGAGCATCAGTGTGTTTTGTGGGGGGGGGGGGGGTGTTGAGAAAGGAGGAGGACAAAAGCAGGCAGGGAAGAGTAAGTATCACTCAAGGCCCTGACCCCAAGTTGGAGGAAGAAGATTGCATTTGCAGAGGCCCACCCACCCTTTAGACCTATCTAGCAGCAAGGAGGCCCTTGGCCACCTTTTAAGGGACTGTGCTGCCCTTGGAGAGGCTGCATCTTGCTAGGAGGCCCCCCTAGCCTCTTGGTTTTGTCTTTCTCTGTCCCTGCTTTCCACACCTCCACTGTTCCTCCCTGTGACTCTGTCTTTGGAGAAAGCAGAGGCTGGTCATGTTTAAAGAGTGACACGGAGGAAGAGGTTGACGATACCAGACAAGAAGACGGAATAGGATCCAGACTACAGATGAAGGACCAGTTATCCTTCAGTTAACAGCTGTTTTTTGTTTTTGTTTTTCTCCAAACCTTCTTTGATGTAGAACGTCCTGAGAAAAGTCATTCATTTTCATTAGTTCTTTTTAGGTTTTCTTATGTGTCTAGTCTGTATTTGGGTCTCTTGCCTTGACATCTGAGGTCTGATTTTTAAGGGCTGTATGGGATTATAATTGTTATGGAATGTTTCTCTTTCTCCAAAATGCTAAGAAATATGTATCTATCAGGAATACTAAATTAAAGAAAGGACTGATGCACATTCATGTAGATCTTGAAATGAGGCATATTTTATAACCACTTATAAAGCTGTTCATTGGCTTTGAATTAAAAAAAAAAATCCTCACCTGAAGATATATTTATTGATTTTTTTTTTAGGGGGAGAGAGAAACATTGGTTGCTTCCCATAAGCTCTCTGACCAGGGATTCAACCCACAGCCTATTGGTGTATGGGACAACACTCCATCCAACGGAGCCACCTGGTCAGGGCATTAGTAGCTTTGAATTTTTAAAAAAAAATATGTTTTTGTTTCTTTCAGAGAGAGGAGGGAGAGAGAGAGAAACATCAATGAGAAAAACATTGATTTGCTGCCTCCTGTATACCCCCTACTGGGGATCGAGTTCACAACCCAGGCATGTGATGTGCCTTGACCAGGAATCGAACAGTCCACCTCCTAGTGCATGGGACTACATTCAGCCAGCTGAGACATACCAGCCGGGGTGGCTTTGAATTTTTAAGAATGGTGGTTTGCATATTGTTTAACAAGATTTTAGGAACCCTGTGGGGCTTTAGTCAGGACAGGAGGAAGAAAAGTTGCACATTTCACAACCATCTGTTGCATCAAACAGCCATTTACACTGTTAGAACTCTGCAGACCCTTTGCAGTTTCTTCAGGACTTGCTGAATTTCATTGTCTTTCATTTGTAGAGACATTACACATTCAGGATGTTCTTGCTGTTTGATTAATATTGATCAAGTACCTTTTCCCCACAGCAAAGTTTTTTTGTTGCTGGTGTTGTTAATCCTAAACTAAGGATATTCTTCCATTGATTTTAGATAGAGTGGAAGGGAGGGAGAGAGAGAGAAACATTGATGTGAGAGACACATACAGACTGGCCGCCTCCTGCATGATCCCAACCAGGGGTGAGGATTGAACCCGCAACCCAGGTACATGTCCTTGACTGGGAATCAAACCCCCCCAATCCTCTAACTGCTGAGCCAAACTGGCCAGGGCCCCATAGCAAAGTTTTAAATTTAATATACTTGAAAACTATCTTGGATGTACTGTATTTTTTTGTTAATTCCTACTTGAGGATACTTTTCCATTGATTTCTGGACTGAGTGGAAGGGAGGGAAGAAGGGGGAGGGAGATAGCGCAAGAGAGAAACATCCAGTGTGAGAGAGACACATTGATTGGTTGCCTCCTGCATGACCCTGACTCAATCTGGGGATCAAACTTGCAACCCAGGTATGTGCCCTTGACAACGAATTGAACCTGCAATCCTACGGTCCATGGACCAACACTCTAACTGTTGAGTCAAACTGGCCAGGGCTTGGCTGTACTTTAAAAAATTGATTTGTGCCCTGGCCGGTTTGGCTCAGCGGTTAGAGCGTCGGCCTGCGGTACAGAGAGACCCGGGTTCGGTTCCCGTTAAGGGCACGTACCTCGGTTGCAGTTTGTCCCCGACCCTGGTTGGTCGTGCGGGTGGCAACCACTCGATGTGTCCCTTCACGTCGATGTTTCTCTCTCGCTCTCTTCCTCTCCCTCCCTCTCTGTCTGAACAAAAAATGCAAAAAAAAAAAAAAAATGATTTGTTATAGGATTAAGTAAAAATATTCTGTAAGTCAGGTGAGCATTTTTTTTTGTTTTGTTTTGTTTTTGTTTAACTAAATCAATTTATGTGTAGCTCTAGGACCATTTTAGCACATCTACTTCTAGTTCTTCGGTGCCTCCTAGGGATAAACATGTTCCAGTCTCAGCAGCACCAGGTTAAAGCAGCTCTAAGCTGCTTTCCAGCACTAACATTCTGTCATTCTTTCAGATGTTGAGTTCTAAGTTGGCTTATCACCACCCCATCTGACTCTTTAAGTATTATGTACTTTCAATTGAAAAAAATAGTTATGTAATAATAAATTGGAAAGTGTAGTAGAATTTGATAGGCAGTCCTTGAAGAAAACATTTTAGTGAAGAATTGAACAATGCACTATCCAGAGTTCATTTTTGAAAAGGACTTATGGGTCTTTTGAGATTTATGTGTTATTGATTCTGACTTTTCCTTGGTACAAGTGTATACTAATGCTATGTTTGGCCATTAGCATTTTTGTTTTCAAATGTAAATGAGAGAAAGTGAAGATACTGAACCAGGCAGTTCTGCTCTTTGTCCAAAAGGTGATATTACATCTGAAACATAACCAGTAAGTTGTTTTTTCCCCTATTCTAGACTCTAGATACGTTTGTTTGCCATCATGGGAGGTTAGTATGTGACTAAGAAGAGAGATGGTAAAAAGGAGAGGAGGAGAGTTCAGTGGAAAGTGCATTTGCAACAAATGAGAAGACTTGAGGTGGGACTGAGGGGATCAAAATGAGGCAAGAAGCCCTGGCCGGTTTGGCTCAGCGGTTGGAGCATCGGCCTGCGGTACAGAGAGACCCGGGTTCGGTTCCCGCTAAGGGCACGTGCCTCGGTTGCAGTTTGTCCCCGGCCCTGGTTGGTCGTGCGGGTGGCAGCCACTCGATGTCCCTTCACATCGATGTTTCTTTCTCTCTCTCTTCCTCTCTCTCCCTCCCGCTCTATCTGAACAAAAAATGTCCTCGGGTGAGGATAAAAAAAAAAAAAAAAAATGAGGCAAGAAAGTTGGGGCTCTCAGCGTGGCTTACTGCTGGGTCAGATGCTGCAAATCTGTCATGGCGGGTCATTTTCACCATGGTAATTAGTTCTCATGAACTGAATGTTGATAGACAAATGGAGGTCAGAGTGTAAAAACAGACTGGATAGAGGACAGTTAGCTTTTCAACTATGGAATGAACATTTTTATTTTCCACACCTGAGGATATTTTCCCATTTATCATCAGAGAAAATGAAAGGGAGGGAGGGAGAGACAGAGAAAAACATTGATGTGATAGAGCCACATCAACTGGTTGCCTCCTGCACGACCTGACCAGGGCTGCGGATGAACTGCACCTGAGGTATGACCGGAATTGAACTCGCAACTCATTGGTCCTCGGGCTGATGCTCTAACCAGAAAACTGGCCAGGGCTGGAATGAATGTTTTTATTAAAAATATTTCTTCTGCCCTGGCTGGTTTGGCTCAGCGGTTAGAGTGTTGGCCTGCGTTCCAGAGAGACCCGGGTTCGGTTCCCGCTAAGGGCGTGTACCTCTGTTGCAGTTTGTCCCCGGCCCTGGTTGGTCATGCGGATGGCAGCCACTCCATGTGTCCCTTTCACATTGATGTTTCTCTCTCCCTCTTCCTCTCTCTCCCTCCCACTCTGTCTGAAAAAAAAAATGGAAAAATGTCCTCGGGTGAGGATAAAAAAAAAAAAAAAATTTTCTTCTTATATTGTACTCCTTCCATTTTAGGTTAAATGAAGTAGACGTGCATTTTCCAGGTTTGGGCCAGCACTTCCTGGGAGTATTCAGGAAGGTGTGCAACTTAGCTAAACTTGCACCCTGTGAAGATCCACCTAAGGAGATCATTAGTCCTTACCCTTTCCATTTACTTTTCCCTTTGGTGGAAAAGTGTAGCTTCTTCAGGAGGTGCTCTGCTCTTGGAAAATGAATGACTCTTGATAAGAGCAAGAAATTATACTTTGAGGACAGAAAGGCTCTCTAAGAATGTGATTCCCTTCATGAACTTTGTACTCAGTTTTACAAAATAACCATTATGACGACAAGCAAAGTTAAGAGGTAGGATTTTTAACTTTTTATTGTTTCATATAACATTTTCTATTTATTTTTTCATCCTTATCCGAGGATATTTTTCTGTTTATCTTCAGATAGAACGGGAGTGAGGGAGAGAGGGAGAGAGAGAAACATCGATGTAAGAGAGACACATCAACTGGCTGCCTCCTGTATGACCCTGACCAGGGCTGAGGACTGAACTGCAACTGAGGTTTGTGCCTTTGACTGGAATTGAACTCAAGACTCATTGGTCCATGGACTGATGCTCTAACTGCTGAACCAAACAGACCAGGGCCTCATAACATCTTTAAATATGTTACTTTATTGAATTTTTAGAGAGAGAGAAAGGGAGAGATAGAAACATCTGTGTCAGAGAGAAATATCTATCGGCTTTCTCCTGCACACCCCATTACTGGGGATTGAGGCCGCAGTATGGGTATGCGCCCTGATTGGAAATCGAACCAGGACTTCTCAATTCATGGGACTGACACTCAATCCACTGAGCCACACCAGCCAAGCTAGGCTTCTTTATAATCGAGTATTGGAGTGGTTGTTTAGAATTTATCAGAGATTTAGTGGATAAAATACTTCTCTCCTAGCAGAGGGTTAGTGAGATGATCTAAATTCTTTGTTTTATTTGGTTTGGAATTTTAATAAGAATCCTAGCTAAAATGATCTTTACCTTTGTCCCCTTGAAAGCAAGATAATATGTCATAAACCAGTTTATAAGGCTTAAAACTGAAAAGGACCTTTTTCATTTTTTGTGTGGAATTACTTGATAAGTTCTGAATTAAAAACAATTAGTTGGTAATTATTTGAATGTAATTTTTTTTGGTATACTTCTTATGTAGATACTTTTCCAGTCATATTTGGCTAAAAAGTAAGTTTTTGCATCTTGTTTCTCATTTATTCCCCACCCCCTCCCAGGACCATAACCAGACCAAAGTATAAAAATAAATCCCCTTTTCCACTACTATCTTTTTTTGTTTGTTTTTTGTTAATCCTCAACAGAGCATGTTTTTCCATTGATTTTTTAGATGGAGTGGGAGGGAGGGAGGGAGAGAAAGAAACAAACATCAGAGTGAGAGAGACACATCAGTTGGTTGGTTGCCTCCTGCATGACCCCGACTGGGGTCAGGGATCGAACCTGCAACCCAGGTATGTGCCCTTGATGGGGAATCGACCCTGTGACCCTTTGGTCCAAGGGCCAACACTCTAACTAACCACTGAGCCAAATCTCCAGGGCACCACTACTATGTTGATTTTCGTTTGTTTTTTAAAATCCTTACCCGAAGATATTATTCCATTTATCTTCAGAAAGACTGGGAAACAGAGAAAGAGAGAGAAACATCAGTGAAAGAGAGAGACATCACCTGGCTGCCTTCTCATCGACCCCAACCAGGGCGGGGGACTGAACTGCAACCATGGTGTGTGCCCTTGACTGGAATCAAACCTGAGACTCTGGTCCACGGGCCGATGCTCCATCTGCTGAGCCAAACCGGCCAGGGTACCACTACTGTCTTTTTTTATAGAAGCACAGATGAATGAATATGTATAAAAGGCAATTAAAAAAATTAATCTTGAAGTTTATTGGCAGCATCTGCTTGGTAGTATTTCCATATTGGGTGCCAGTTAAACGTGTAATTACACAACTACTCTGCTGAGATTGGGTTTCTTTGATTTGTCAGTGTCTTTGAATGACACATTTACTGTTAAGACTCAGTGGAAATAATGGACTATCATAGAGATATTGTCTTAAAAAAACAACAACAGAGCTACAATAACATCTCTCCTAGAAACAGCCGTTTGTTGCTGTATAAGTATTTTCCCCTGTTCAAGCCTACAGATTAATTGAGTGTACAGCTGATGCTTGAATGACCCAGATTTGAACTGCACAGGTCCACATATGCACAGAATTTTTCAATAAATATAATCGGCTCTTTGTTTTCTGTTTTATCCTCACCCAAGGACATTTTTTTTTCATTTATCTTGAGATAGAGCTGGAAGGAGAGAGGGAAAAAGAGAGAGACATCGATGTGAGAGAGACACATCGAGTGGTTGCCACCCACATGACCTCAACTGGGGCCGGGGACAAACTGCAACCGAAGTAGGTGCCCTTAGTCCTTACAGGGAACCGAACCTGGGACTCTCTTCCGCGGGCTGATGTTGTAACCACTGAGCCAAACTGGCCAGGGCTACAGTCAACCTTTTGTATCTGTAGGTTTAAACATCCTCATATCGAAAACAGTATTTTCTTTTTTTGTTTTTTGTTTTTATCCTCACCTGAGGACATTCTTCCATTTTTTGTTCAGATAGAGTGGGAGGGAGAGAGAGAGAGAGAAACATCGATGTGAAAGGGACACATGAAGTGGCTGCTACCCACACGACCCAACCAGGGCCGAGGACAAACTGCAACCGAGGTATGTGCCCTTAGCGGGAAGCAAACCCAGGTCTCTCTGGATTGCAGGCCGATGCTCTAACCGCTGAGCCAAATCGGCCAGGGCGAAAACAGTATTTTCTTAAAAACAATTTTTTTTTCTTTATTGATTTTAAAGAGAGGGGAAGTGAGAGGGAGAGAGAGATAGAAACATTGATGAGAGAGAACATTGGTTGACTGCCTCCTGCATGCTCCCCATTGGGGATCTGCCTGCAACCCGGGCATGTGACCTGACCGAGAATTGAACCGGTGACCTCTTGGTATATGGGTCAGTGCTCAACCACTGAGCCATATTGGCCAGACAAAAACAGTACTTTGACATTCCCAACTGTAATTCCCAATTGCAGGTGTAAAGTAATGTTTTTGATTCATGGTTGAATTCACAGGTGCAAAGAGCTGACTGTAGAGTCAAGACTTACTCAGATTTGCCCTGGATGGTTTTACTCAGTGGTTAGAGTGTCAGCCTATGGACCAATGAGTCATGGGTTCCATTCCAGTCGAGGGCACGGTTCATCCCTGGCCCTGGTTGGGGTTGTGCAGGAGGCAGCCACTCAACGTGTCCTTTTTATGTTGTTGTTTCTCTCTCTGTCTCTTCCTCTCTCTCCCTCCCACTCTATCTGAACAAAGGTGTTTATCCTCGAGTGAGGATAAAAAAAAAAGTTACTCAGATCTAAGAGCAGGGGTTGGCACCCCTAACCCCAGTGTTGTTCAAGGGTTAACTGTAATGTGCAAGGTACTGTGGAAGTACGGTACCTAAGATACAAATTATTCTGTTGTAAGACATGAATATGCAATTTTATATACGCAGTATATAATATCAATATTATATACTGATGCCAGCAGCTGTGAGATACGCAGTGTAATCCAACCAATAGCATAAGACAAATGAATAAGGAACTGTAATTCCTATTAATGTATTTTATTTTCTTATACCTCTCTAGCAATGGGCATATTGAGTTCATTAAAGAAAGTTACTGTTACTTTTTAAACAAATGTCTTTCCTACCCACAGATGCTGTGATTGTGCTTAAATGATTTGATTTAGCTTCATTGATTATTTTTTGTTTATTTTCTAATGGGTTTATTTAGTTTCAAAAGTCTGGAAGGTAAACTGCCTTTCTAAAGTTATGTTTAGACATTGAAAGTAACACATATTGCCAGCCTGGTATGGTTCAGTGGTTGAGCGTTGACCCCATGAATCAAGAGGTCACCAGTTCGAATTCTGGTCAAGGTGCATGCCCAGGTTGTGGGCCCAATCCCCAGTGAGAGTTATGCAGGAGGAAGCCAAGGGATGTTCTCTCTTATTGATGTTTCTGTCTCTCTCCCTTTCCCTTCTTCTCTCTCTAAAATCAATGCAGAAAAAAAAACAAAACAAAAAACACACATTTTGACTTCTCTAATTGATTCTCAAAGGGGATCATGCAGTACCTAATTAGGGCAGGCTATAAAGTTCCTAGGCCCATTTTCCATCTTTAGTCAAATTATGTTTACTTATCTAGTTGACTGTTCATTTAACGTTTTTGTAAAATTATCCCAGTAGTTATGCTGGAGTTCTTAGTATACATGTCTGTGGAGTAATGTCTTATATTATACATCTCCTTCGCTCATTTTCTGTCTTGTAACTCCGAGATCTGATTCTGACCTCTTCTGATTCAGAGACAAATCATATTTCCACATCACCCTTTTGTACCAAGAAAAAGAATTTCATGCTCTATAGGAGAATAATATCTTTTTGTTTTAGAAATCATCAAGTTCTCAAACTATAATTCTGTCAATGTTATTTGAAAATCCACTGAAGTATATCAGGCACATGTATGAAAATAAGGCTTTTAACCTCGAATAGTTTACAGTTCTGTTTGATAGGGATGCATTATTCTGAGAAGTGTGGTATTGGGCAAATATAGAGTAGAAGGTATAGCCTACTACATATCTAGATTGTATGGCGCAGTCTGTTACTATACTGAATACTGTAGGCAATTCTAACACAGTGATAAGTATTTGTGTATCTAAACATATTTATACATAGAAAAGGTACAGTGAAAATACAGCATAAAATATAGTGTGTATGTTTGAGTTAGAAGGATAGGGCTGTGGAGGTATGCATCCTTGGAGGGAGAGTAGATAGCAGGAGGAGTGAGGGAAGGCAGAGAAGGGGAGAAAAAGGGAGCCCTGAGATCAAAGGAGACCCAGAGAGCCCTGGCCAGTTTGGCTCAGCGGTTAGAGTGTCGACCTGCGGTCCGGAGAGACCCGGGTTCGGTTCCCGCTAAGGGCACGTACTTCGGTTGCAGTTTGTCCCCAGCCCTGGTTGGTCGTGCGGGTGGCAGCCACTCGATGTGTCCCTTCACGTCGATGTTTCTCACTCTCTCTCCCTTACTCTCTCTCCCTCCCACTCTGTCTGTACAAAAAATGGAAAAATATCCTCGGGTGAGGATTAAAAAAAAAAAAAAAAGAGACCCAGAGAGATAAAGCTTGAGATGAGAAATATTATAGGGGGGGAGGGGACAGAGAGAAGGGAGGGAGACAGAGAAAGGAGAGTTGGACTGTGAGGAAAGAAATAAAGAGTAACTGAGAGAAGGGAAGTGAGTTTGTGCAGTGTGTGTTTAGGAGCCAGCTTGGGTATGCTCCTGGGTTCCTCTTCTCCCCAGCTCTCTCTCCTCGCTTCCTTGACAACTCTGGGCCCCAGCCAGCGTGTGGGCGCAGGGTGGGTGGGCAGCATGCTGAGCCTCCTTGACTATATAAACCAACCAGAGATAGCAGTGAATTCATCTTAGTCTGGTCCAGCCTTTTCTTTAAACATTGCAAAGAAACGTTTTGCTTAAAATTCAATACAATCTTATGGGACTTCTGTGGCTGATTGAAACATCTTTACGCTAGGAGGTGCATGACTGACTATTTGGGTTGTTTCCACTTTCTGGCTGTTAGGAATAATGTTGCTTTGAATATCCATGTACAAGTTTTGGTGGGGATATACCTAGGAGTCGGGTATGTGCTAGGAGTGGAATTGCTGGGTCATATGATAACTCTATGTTTAACATTTTGAAACTGTTTATCAAAATGGCTGTGCCCTTTTACATTGCCACCAGCAATATAGGAAGGTTCCAGTTTCTCCACATCCTTGCCACCACTTGTTATTATTTGTCTTTTTTATTGTAGCCATCCCAATGAGTGGGACACAGTATCTTCTGTTTTGATTTACATTTCCCTAATGATGATGGACATCTTTTCATGTGCTTATCAGCTATTTCTGTATCTTCTTTGGGGAGTTGTCAATTCAGAATATTAACATATCTCTTATATTGAGTTTTAGTAATTCTTTATTCTAGACATGTTCCTTATCAGATATGTTTTGCAGAACTTTTCTACAATTTTGTTTGTTATTTTTTCAATTTCTTGATGGTGTGCTTTGAAACACGATAGTTACTAATTTTGATGAAGACCAAATAATTTTTTCTTTCTACTTATTTTTTTATTATAAGAAGCCACCGCCTGATTCAAGCTCCAGTGTTTTCTTATGAGTTTTGTAGTTTTAGCTCTTACATGTAGGTGTTTGATCCATTTTGAGTTAATTTTTCTAGAGTGAGAGAGATAGGGGTCCAGCTTCATTCTTTTGCATGTGGATATTCAGTTGTCCTGGCACTGTTTGTTGAAAAGAGTATTCTTTCCCCATCGAATGGTGTTGGCACCCTTTTGAAAATTAATTGACCATAAAGGTAATGGTTTATTTCTGGATTCTCAATTCTATTCCATTGATCTGTGTTTATTTCATTACCACACTGTATTGATTGCTGTAGTTTTGTGGTAAGTTTTGAAATCAGGAATTGTGACTCTTTCAGCTTTGTTATTTTTGAGAATTTGACTATTCTGAGTACCTTGCATTTCGAAGGTTTTTTTTTTTTATATCAGTTTCCATCACTTTTGCAAAAAGGGCATGTGGGATTTTGCTAGGACTGCATTGACTTTGTAGATTGCTTTGGGAGTGTTGCTGTCATAAGAATAGCATGTTTTCTTCCTGTCTGTGAACATGGGATCTCTCCTATCCATGAACACCAGGTTTCTGTCCACCAGAAACACTATGTTATATTGGTGGTTCTCAAACATTTTGATCTCAGGACCTCTTATACTTCTATTTTTTTAAAATATGTTTTTATTGATTTTTTTTAGAGAGAGAGGTAGGGAGAGATAGAAACATCTATGTGAGAGAGAAACATCAATTGGATGCCTACTGCATGCCCTCTACTAGTGATTAAGCCCGCAATCCTGGCATGTGCCCCAACTAGGTATTGAACCAGGACCTCTCAGTCCATGGGATGTTGCTCAATCCACTGAACCACGCCAGCTGGGCAAGATCTCTTATGCTTTTTTTTTTTTTTTATCCTCACCTGAGGACATTTTTCCATTTTTTGTTCAGGTAGAGTGGGAGGGAGAGAGAGAGAGAGAAACATCGATGTGAAAGGAACACATCGAGTGGCTGCCACCCACACAACCGACCAGGGCCGGGGACAAACTGCAACCGAGGTACGCGCCCTTAGCAGGGACCGAACCCGGGTCTCTCAGGACCGCAGGCCGACGCTCTAACCGCTGAACCAAACCGGCCAGGGCTCTTATGCTTTTAAACAGTAAAAATCCCTGTCTCTAAAAATTAAGGTTCAGAAATTTACAAAATATCCATTTCCTTCATAATAATAACAAATCCATTACATATAAATAACATTGCTTATGGAAAGATAGCAATCCTTTCTAAAACAAAAAGTAATTTCATGGGCATATTGGCATTGTTTTATATTTTTGTCAAACTCCTTAATGTCTGATTTAATAGAATATCAGCTGTGTTCTCATCTGCTTCTGCATTTGATCTTTTATGATGTGTTATTTTGATTGAAATATGAGAAGGAAATCTTGCTTCAGACAAATGTGTAGCTGGGAAAGTGAGGAGAATTTTAAGTGTCTTTTTATATAACCTTGAATATTGTTTGATTCTACACCAAAACTCCACTGTACTTTTGTGAGGAGAGAATAAGAGTGAAATAGGCTAATGAAAATTACTTTGACTTCATGGGCCCACAGAAAGTGTCTCTGGGACTCTCGACAGAGCCCAGGCTATACTTTGAGACTCCCTGTCTTAGGGAATAAGACTGAATAGTGCAGTTTCACAAGAAATTGATGTGATTGGTGATCGAATGACAGTTTTATCTGTGTTGACAAACAGCTGGAAAGGGGCTTGGATGCTTTTTCTGCTGGGTCAGTATTTACTCTTTCTAGGAAAGACAATGTTAGACCTAACAGGTTAGAGGGCTGCTTGGTAAACATGGAATCAGCAAGCTGGATGGATTTTATTAAGTATTTGTGATTATAAAAATAATAAGTTGTTTAAAAAATTGAGACTGCAGGAATGAAACCAAGGAGAACACTTTTTGAGTTTTCAAACACATTGTTAGTAATCTGGTATATTTCCTTCCAGTTTAATTTGCTTTGTTTTTAAATATTCAGGTAGCCCTAGCTGGTTTGGCTCAGCGGTTGGAGTGTTGGCCTGCGGGTCCAGAGAGACTGGGTTTGGTTCCCACTACAGGCATATACCTCGGTTGCAGTTTGTCCCTGGCCCTGGTTGGATTGTGCGAGTGGCAACCACTCAGTGTGTCCCTTTCACGTCGATGTTTCTTTCCCTCTCTCCCTCCCACGCTATCTGAACAAAAAATGGAAAAATGTCCTCGGGTGAGGATAAAAATAAATAAATAAAAAATAAATAAAAAAATATATATAATATTTAGTTGGGTGAAATTTAATTTATTTATTTTTTGCATTTATCTTCAGATAGAGCGGGAGGGAGAGAGGAAGGAAGAGAGAGAGAGATACATAGATGTGAGAGAGACGCATCGAGTGGTCGCCACCCACACAACCCCAACTAGGGCCCTTAGTGGGAACCAAACCCAGGACTCTCTGGTCTGCGGGCCAACGCTCTAACCGACCAGGGCTATGTGAATTTTTAAAACAGTTATAATTATGTTGTCTACCATTTTATTTTTTAATTTAAAATGTTTTTAGTGATTTTGGTTTTTGTTGTTTTTTTTGATAGAGGAAGGGGGAGAGATAGAAACATCAGTGTGAGAGAAACATCAATCGGCTGCCTCCTGGTGGCACCCCCCCCCGCCCCCCCGCAACTGGGGATTGAGCCCACAACCCGGGCATGTGCTCTGACCCCAGGAATTGAACTGGGACTTCTCAGTCCATGGGGCGACACTCAATCCACTGAGCCACACGGGCTGGGCATGTTGTCTACCATTTTATATTCTGCTTTTTAAAATTTTGGTTTTTTGTGGCTGTTTTAAATAATTTAATATAATGCATTAGTTGCTTTTCTATAGTTTTTATGTGTGTGCTAGAACTGCTATCAACATTGTTCATAGTTCAGCAGGTGTGGCTCAGTAGTTGAACATTTACCCACGCACCAAGAGGTCGCCAGTTCAATTCCTGGTCAGGACACATGACCAGGTTGTGGGCCTGATCCCCAGTGGGGGGCATGCAGGAGGGGCCACTCTATGTTCTTTCTCCATGTTTCTGTCTCTCTCTTCCTCTCACTTCCCCTCCTTTGAAAATCAATAAAGGAAAAAAACAACAAACAAAAACATTGTTCATAAAATGATTTACATAGTTATGTATTATTTCATTAGTACAGATTTCAGTATGAAGTTGTAGATGTATATTGATACTGTTTCTTAGATTTTTCTTTTTAATCCTCACCCAACGATATTTTCCATTTTATCTTCAGACAGAGTGAGGGGTGGGGGCAGGGGGAGACATCGATGTGAGAGAGACACATCGATTGGTTGCTTCCCACATGACCCCAACAAGGGCCAGGGACTGAACCGCAGCCAAGGTACTTCTTGTTCCCTTGACCTGAATCGACACGTGGCTCTTTGGTTCAAGGGCCCATGCTCTAACTGTTGAGCCAAACTGGCTAGGCCAATTGTGGAAGGTTTTAATGACAAAAATAGAGAGGCTAGTACAGCGGTCCTCAGTGTACCTTCCCATGATTTAGTTTCAGCTACCATCCACTTACTCTACATTCTTGTATTTTTGTTTTTTTTTCTCTTAAACTTACCAAAAAATTATTAACATATTTTAAAGCAAATTCCAGATGTATAATTTTATCCATAGTCGTTTAGTTTATATCTCTTACAGGTAAGACCTTTTAAAATAAACAGCCACAGCACATTGATTGCACTCAACAAAATTAATAATCATACCATGATATCATTTATTACCTAGGCTACATTCAATTTTTCCAGTCAAAAATGTCATTTTAAACTTAATTTATTTGATTTTTGGATGCAGATACAGTCCTCACATAAGGTTATTTTGATTAAAGCTTTTGTATTTTGTAGCAATAGTCTCCCAATTTTTTATGTCTTTCATTTGCTATAGAAATGAGGTCATCTGTCTTGGAGCATGCCCCACATTTTGGATTTAGCTAATGTCTTTTTTTTGGTTTTGTTTAACATATGTCATCCCAGAATTTCATTTAAGTTGGGAGTCAGATCTAGAGGTTTGATTAAATAAGGCCTTTTTTTAGAAGAATACTTCATAGATGGTGCTCTTTCACAATATTAGGAAGAATATAATACTTCATTAGACATTTAGTGATAAGATAGAAAAGTAGCTTCAGTCAAAGTGCATCTGATCAACCATTATAAAGTTCCCTGTCACTTCTCACTTAATTTTAGTGGATGTCAATGATCATTGCCTTTGTTATTTCATTTGATGTTGCAGTTTTTTGTTAATCCTCACCCGAGGATATTTTTCCATTGATTTTTAGGTAGAGTATGGGGTGGGGGCATCTATGTGAGAGACACATTGATTGGTTACATCCTGCTGGATACTGACTGGGGCTAGGGATCAAACCTGCAACCCAGATACATGCCCTTGACCGGAAACGAACCCACCACCCATTGGTCCTCATACTCTAACCGCTTAGCCAAACCGGCAAGGGCAGTTGTTGCAGTGGTTTGATTTTCTAATTCTGTCAGACACTCTCCACTTATTAATTGTAGTTCCTGTATAGGAAACAACCTGCCTTGATCAGCTATTTGGTTATGCCGAAATAGGCAGGCTAACATTGTTTCCTTTTCATAATCTTCAGAAAAATGAATTGGTGTCATAACAGCCTCCAGAGGTGACCAGTTTGAGATGGTGCTTTGAACCATCATGGATTTTTATATTTGTGTCCATTGATTCTTTTCTTATCCTCACATTGTCCATCTGTTACCATAGGGAGCCTCACTGCCCCCTTCCTTTATTGTTGCTCCTGTGCCATGTCCACGGGAGTCTTTGGTAGCTTCCTTGCTTTCATGGTAAGATGTCCCATGTGTTCCAGGTGTTCATCTCAAATTGAGCAACATTCTGTAAATTAATTAGCTAGAGCTCTTGGAATAGATGTGTAGATGAGAAAAGAGGGAAACCTGAGGAGCTGTCACAATCTGGAGGAGACTGAAGAGAAGTGACAACATGCAATGTGGGAGTCTAAATTGGATCCTGGAGTACAAAGAGGACATAAGTAGTTCATAAAGTTATATATCCTGTTTTAAGAAAACATGTATTTTACTAGCTTATTTGATTTTAAGTTTGTATCTTTTTCTTTTATACTGAAAATCTGAGTACCTAAAATGAGTGTAATTTATACTTTATCCTATGATAGTGTGTGTAATATATTAAATAAAATAGTTTCAAAATAATACCAACATTTACCCCAAAGAACAAGCCACTTTAGAGCTTCTTTAAGATTTCATGGTGAATTTTTAGGCTCTTGTGTGCAGATACCATCTTTTTTCTTTCAGCTGTTTGTCTGATTTATGTTTTTATTGAGATGTATTCACATACCACTGAATTGACCCTTTAAAGTATGCAATTCAGTGGCTTTTAGTACAGTCACAAAGTTGTGCATTGATCACCTGTATATCTAAGTCCTATTTTTCTGATTTATTCTTTTAAAAAAACAGCCCTGGCTGGTTTGGCTCAGTGGTTAGAGGGTCGGCCCGCGGACCAGAGAGACCTGAGTTTGGTTGCTGCTAAGGGCACATACCTTGGTTGCAGTTTGTCCCGGCCCTGGTTGGGGTCGTGTGGGTGGCAGCCAGTCCATGTCTCTCTCACATTGATGTTTCTCTCTCTCTTCTTCCCTCTCTTCCTCCCGCTCTATCTGAAGATGGATGCAAAAATGTCCTCGGGTGACGATAAAAAAAGAAAGAAAAACAAAGACAAAAGTGTAATTTTCATTCAATATCATCTGATTCTTACTGTTTTGTTGCAGAAAGTAGAGTCTGTGATTTTAGAATGATGGTAGCAATTTATCAACCAAATAATCAGTTTTTACACAGTTTCAATAATTGCAGCAATTGCCTTGAACTGTGGAAATTCTGAAACTATGGAATTGTCATTTCAGAAGACTTGTACTTTACTTGGTCTGAATGATCTGCAGCTGTCTGAGCTCATAGCCATACCCAGTTTCCACTGAAAATGTAAAAGCTGATTGGTGACCTTGGCCTTAGCATACTGCAGCAGCTCCCTAGATGCCTCCATGGCAAGTGTCCAGGGCTCAAACCACCGACTCAGGTGGATGCTTCCTGGGCCACCCTGCACTAGCCTTATAATCACTTAGAATGACTCTGAATAGTTATACCACCAACTTGATATACAGTTGTTTGAGATTGATTTATAGTTTTAAGGATTACTTTCAGTCTTTAAAAAGACCTTAATAAATCTTTAATTATGAAACATTTCAGGTATATGTGAAAATAATTATTTAGAAACTGAGCTAAGAGAACTATACTTTTCCAAGTATGTAATAAGATTGTAAAGCTCTTTTAGTGTAGCTTTGACATTGAGATGAAAAATGAACTGCAAGGATAGAGTCCACCAAACAGGAAGAGGGCTTCATCTCTCTGCTTTTTCTTTTAAATATGTTTTTATTGATTCTTTAGAGAGAGAGGAAGGGACAGAGAGATAGAAACATCGATGTGAGAGAGGGACACATTAATTGGCTGCCTTCTTCATGCCCCCTGCTGGGGATCGAGCCCACAACCCAGGTGTGTGCCCTGACTGTCAATCGAACTGGGACCTCTCAGTCCATGGGAAGATGCTGAGCCACGCCACCCAGGCTCTGATTTTTCTTGTAAAGAGCGATAGAATCAAATCAGGGAAATGATCCTTCTTGGTCAGCTCATTAAGGCTGTGTTAAGGCTGCCTCTGAACACTCAAGTTTCCAAACTACTGGGTTTTAGGCCAGAAAGTACTTTGCTTTGATGTGGTAGGTTTTCCCTCTTGCATATCTCTCTTTACAATCTAGAGTCCTGCTTTTTGGCATGCCAGAAAGCAATAGTTTATAGTTTAAATCTCAAGATAGTTTTGGTCTCTTGAACAGGTAATGGAAAAGTTATTGTTATTTATTGGAAGGATTGTCAGTACTTGCATTGTCATCATACTTTAAATCTTATTCTAGATTCAGACATTTGATAGTAAAGTCTAATTTTTAGTTTTTATTTAATTTTTTGGTTAATCCTCACTGGAGGATATTTTTTTCCATTGATTTTTAGAGAGTGGAAGGGAGGGAGGAGAGAGAGAGAGAGAAACATTGATGTGAGAGAGACAATCATTTGGTTACTTCCTGCATGTGCCCCGACTGGGGCCAGGGATTGAACCAGCAACCCAGGTATATGTTCTTGATTGGAAATTGAACCCACGACCCTTTGGTCTGAGGGCTGATGCTCTAAATCATTGGGCAACACCAGTCAGGGCATAAAATCTAATTTTAATGCTTTATATCCTGTTGTGTTGCTTAAATGAGATGACTATTTATAAACCCTTCTGTTGGCAAACTTGGAAGTTTAGGACTTTTTTGAAAACCTATATGCGTGTCAGGTCAGTAATTAAGAACCATAGTGGTGTGATGTGAAGTTTACTTGTTTATGGATAGGACGCATTGATCAGCTCAGGACCACTGTTTCGGTTGGACTGAGATGCTATCCTGGCTCCCTTTGTAACCTTGTATTAAAGAACATTCAGCCCTGGCCGGTTTGGCTCAGCGGTTAGAGCGTCAGCCTGCGGTCCACAGAGACCCGGGTTCGGTTCCCGCTAAGGGCACGTACCTTGGCTGCAGTTTGTCCCCGGCCCTGGTTGGGTCGTGTGGGTGGCGGCCACTCGATGTGTCCCTTTCACATCGATGTTTCTCTCTCTTCCTCTCTCTCCTTCCCGCTCTATCTGAGTAAAAAATGGAAAAATGTCCTCAGGTGAGGATAAAAAAAAAGAACATTCAAATATACCAGAGTAAACAGGACCATATCATGAATTCCATACCCTTTTCCTGGAGGAGCACTGCTGAAGCCCCACATCTCTGCCTCATGTACTATTTTGAGGAGCATTCTAGACATTGTGTTATTTCCCCTGTAGATATTTCAACATGCAGCTCTAAAAGTTAGGGTCTCTTTTTATTAAACATAATCATAATATCATTATCACATCTAAGAAAGTACAGTAATTCTTTAATACCATCAAATATCTCATTATTATTACTTCCCTGATTATTGTTTTAATCAAATGAAGCCATGGTTTGACCATTGTGCGCCTTCTTTTGTGTGGAAAAAGCAAGGCTGCTACCCTGGCCAGTTTGGCTCAGTAGTTAGAGCGTCGGCCTGTGATCCAGAGGGACCCGAGTTCAGTTCCCGCTAAGGGCACGTACCTCGGTTGCAGTTTGTCCCCGGCCCTGGTTGAGTCGAGCGGGTGGCAGCCACTTGATGTGTCCTTTTCACATCGATGTTTCTCTCTCTCTCTCTTCTTCTCTCTTCCTCCTGCTCTATCTGAACAGAAAGTGAAAAAAAAATGTCCTCGGGTGAGGATTAAAAAAAAACAAAAACCAGGCTGCTTGTCCAGTAATTGCCCACTTTGCAGAACTCAGTGCTTGTGTTTGCTGTAAGTTTGTGACAAGTTCATATCCTTGTGGTGTTTGTTTTGCAAGACCACTTCCTGTTTGGTGTGTTGCTGTTTCCATTAGGAGGAGGTACATCATTTCTGCCTGTGTGAAAAAATATAAGTAGTGTATATAAATGACTCTTCTAATCTTATTTTTCCCTTTTAGCTATCGTATCTTATGTTCAACCAAATATTTTTTCCTTTGAGAATCTTAAAAGTCTAGAAGTTAATAGTAATAAAAAGCATCTACAATACCACTTACTGTGACTTGTCAGTCTGGGTAGCAATCTACATCTTGATTTTCTGGATTTGACAGTTTTGTGAGAATTGATGTCAGTTTCTATTAAAATTTAATGTATTTGTCATTTATCCTACATTTTGGAAAACACTGATCTCTTGAAACTGATTTAATTTGTTTCAAGCATTTCTTTATAAGTAGTTTACATTTCCATATCTAACTTATAGCATTTAAGGTATTTTATACCTTTGTGATTGATGATACACAGTGAAAATTGGATGAGATCGCCTTTGATCATCAGATTCTTCCATTAACAAGAGTTTTGAACATTAATCATAAACAGGTTGTTGAGAATAAGGAGCATTATCATAGAAACTAAACAGCTGCTTGATTACCCAGAGACACAAAAATAGTTAGCTTTTAAATTTCTTTATCAAGCACTCAGAAGAATCTGAAAAGATATGTGGGTTAAATCAAGGTCTTTATCTGGTGAAGCAGTGTAGCCTGAAGTCAGACCTGGGTGTTTAGGAATCCTGGTCTGACACTCATAATACAGAGTCATGAAAACAGTCATCTCTTTAGAACCAGAGTTGCTTTGTAAGACTTGGGAAAATCAGGAGGTGTTGTGTGTGAAGTTGAGCCAGTGCTTTGTATCAAAGTCCCCTTTACAGTTCTGTGGTTCAGGGGTTTCTTTCAACCAATTATTGTTTATTTCTCTTAGCAGCTTGTCCTGGAACAAAGGAAATTAATGGGGCTGGTCAAAACGATATATATAAATTGGGGAGTCATCAAATTCCAAGTTGGATTTCTATTAATTTTGTAATTTTTGTTTTAAAAACGTGAGTTCTGGCCTGGCCGGTTTGGCTCAGTGGTTGGAGCGTCGGCCTGCGGTCCGGAGAGACCCGGGTTCGGTTCCCGCTAAGGGCATGTGCCTCGGTTGCAGTTTGTCCCCGGCCCTGGTTGGTCGTGCGGGTGGCAGCCACTCGGTGTGTCCCTTTCACGTCGATGTTTCTCTCTCTCTCTCTCTTCCTCTCTCTCCCTCCCAGTCTATCTGAACAAAAAATGGAAAAAGGTCCTCGGGTGAGGATAAAAAAAAACAAAACAAAACGCGAGTTCTGCCCTGGTCGGTTTGGCTCAGTGGTTGGAGCATTAGCCCATGGACCAGAGAGTCGAAGGTTTGATTCTGGTCAAGGACATGTACCTCAGTTGTGGTTCAGTTCCTGGCCCTGGTTGAGGTCGTACAGGAGGCAACCAATCAGTGTGTCTCTCTCACATCGATGTTTCTCTCTCTTCTTCTCTCCCTCCCTCCCTCTCACTCTATCTGAAGATAAATGCAAAAATATCCTTGGGTGAGGATTAAAAAAGAAAACGTAAAAACATGAGTTCTGGGCATGAGTGGGTTTATATGTATTAGCACATAGTTTCTAAGTCTTAGAACATTACCATGGTCACCAAATTATTGTGAAGAAGAAACTTATTTAAAAAATAACAACAAGGTATTTCTTGGGTAAGTAGGGTGTAAATTATGGACAGATGTCTCTAAACTACTTAAACTCCAGAGGAATAAATGTGTCCTGGAAAACTTGAGGACTTCTTAGTAATTTCATTTTAAGAATTGTACTCTGTACTTCAAGTTACCAATTTACTGTCTGTCATTTTACAGCATCCTACAGTTAACATTAAACTTCTCCTGGTGGAGCCACAAAGTAAACAGCTCATGACTTCTGATCAGGACGCTAAGGTCGTGGCTGAACCGCAGGGCCAGCGAGTCCAGGAAGGGAAAGACAGCGATCATCTGGTGAGTGCACCACTGAGGCCAGGGTGGGCCTGTGCATCTCCCTTTCTTCTGATAACAGATTTTTACATGGAATAAATTTAAGGGTAGCTTAGTAGAGGAAACTTAAGTACTAGGAGATAGAAAAAACAAATGGCAGTTAATAGATCTAGATACTTAAAGCCTTGGATTTTAATTATTTTTCACATTTATTGATTTTTAGAAAGAGAGAAAAATTATCAACTTGTTCCACTCATTTATGCGTTCATTGGTTGATTCTTGTATGTGCCCTGACCGAGGATTGGACCTGCAACCTTGATGTTATCTGGAGGACGCTCTAACCAACTGAGCTACCTGACTGACCAGGGCCAAAGCCTTAGATTTTAAATTACCAAGAAAACACAGTGATTTATAAATACTTTTTTTTTTTTTAAATCCTCATCCAAGGACACTTTACTATTGATTTTCAGATAGAGTGGAAGTGAGGGAGAGAGAGAAAGAAACATTGATGTGAGAGAGAGACACCGATTGGTTGCCTCCCAAATAACCCCAACCAGGGCTCGGGATCAAATGGCAACCGAAGTGTGTGCCCTCAACTAGAATCGAACCCAAGACCCTTTGGTCCGCAGGTCAATGCTCTAACCGCTAAGCCAAACTGGCCAGGACTATATTTTATAACATTATAGCTATTGCAGTGGTATGTTAAAGGATTAATTAGGATTATAACATAAATTTTTTATTTTGACTGCTTTCATTAATTATAAGATTTGATCATGTCAAGCATTAATATTTAAAGTTTCTAAATGACTTTGGGAAAAGTAGATTTTCTTCATTTTTCCCATTGAAACTAGAAATTTTAGTTAGGGTGTTCAGTCAGAATTTCAACATATTTTAAATTTCAAGTTTCCTACATTGCTCTAAATATCTCACTGAATTTCCTTTGTCATATATAGATGTGCTTTTCTCAGTGGGTTTTGTTGTGTTCAGTTACTGTGGTTTGAAAATATGTTTTTTTTACATTGTAGTGATAGTGTAATGTTTTCAATTTTGCAGATGAATGGTCCCATATCTCAAACCACTTCTCAGACAAGCTCCATCCCAGCTTTGAGTCAGGTAATTTCGTCCTGAGATAAATCACAGTGGAGGCGCATAGATACTTCCTTATAACAAATATTTATTGTAAAATAATTAGAAAATGTTGATATTTCCTAAGGGGGGGTAGGGAGGACCCAACTGGGTATAATAGATGTCAATACTATATGTTCTCTTCTGGTATATATAGTTCTATAGTGCCTTGTGTATTACTTTGATGTCGTATAGTCATTATAGTGTTTTTAATGGTTCACTGATAATGTATTGTACGTATATTATTAACTTTACATATTGATATCCTGTGCTATTTATTTGTTTATATCCTCAATTGAGGGTATTTTTCCATTTTTTGTTCAGATAGAATGGGAGAGAGAGAGAGAGAAACATTGAAGTGAAAGGGACAAATCGAGTGGCTGCCTCCCGTACGGCCCTGACCCAACCGGGGCCGGGGACAAACCTCAACAGAGGTATGTGCCCTTAGTGGGAACCGAACTTGGTCTTTCTAGACCACAGGCCAACCCTCTAACTGCTGAGCCAAACCGGCCAGGGCTATCCTGTGCTTTTTCAAGTATACAAGTCACAGTAAGCTTTTACCATAAGAAAATTGGTTTAGAAAAGTACTGCTATGAGAAATGTCTGAGATTTTATTGCCTTTGTTTTTTTCTAGGATTTTTATGGTTTTGAGTCTAACATTAAGTCTTTAATCCATTTTGAGTTTATTCTTGTGTGCCATGTAAGAAGGTATGGTCTAGTTTCATTTTTTTGTACTTAATCTGTCCAATTTTCCCAATACCATTTATTGAATAGACCATCTTTAGTCCGTTGTGTGTTTTTGCCTTCTTTGTCAAATATTAATTGACTATAAAGGTGTGGATTTATTTCTGGGCTTTGTATTCTGTTCCATTGATCTATGTATTTGTTTTTATGTCAATACCATGTTTTGATTACTGTGGCCTTGTAACATAGTTTAATATCAGGTATGGTGATTTGGCTATTCAGGGTCTTTTGTGGTTCCATATAAATTTTTGAAACATTTGCTCTAGTTCTATGACTAAGTGAAATAAGCTGGTCAGAGAAAACAAGTACCATGTGATTTCACTCATATATGGAATTTAATGAACAAACAACTACCAGGCAAAATAGAGACAGACTCTTAGATAGAGAGCAGGCAGACAGCTCTGTTGGGGGTGGGGGTGGAGGGATTAAGTAAAAAAGAAAAAAACAACTCATGGATGTGGACAACAGTGTGGTGATGGCAGTGGGTGGAGGTGGAAGAGGGCATAGAGGGGATAAATGGTGATGGAAAAAATAAATTAAAAAAATTGATTCACATTTTAGCTGTGATTAATGAAAAAGTATGGGAATGGACATCTATTGGTTTTTATTTGTTATTTTATTTTTAAGTCCTCACCAGAGGATATTTTTCTTTCCTTTTTTTTTTTTTTAAATCCTCACCTGAGGACATTTTTGCATCCATCTTCAAATAGAGCGGGAGGAAGAGAGGGAAGAAGAGAGAGAGAAACATCATTGTGAGAGAGACATGGACTGGCTGCCACCCACACGATCCCAACCAGGGCCAGGGACAAACTGCAACTGAGGTACATGCCCTTAGCGGGAACCGAACCCGGGTCTCTCAGGACCGCAGGCCAACACTCTAACTGCTGAGCCAAACCGGCCAGGGCTCTGACCATTTTTCTAACTGACGTTACTATGGCACACTAAGTGTCTAGACATTTTACTTCGTGTCATGACTATGAGTGTTGGTGCTCAGTAGTCTACAGATATGATTGGCAGTGAGTATGCTTAGTAGTTTGATTTAAAAACCAGTCTCTTTAAGGTTCAGTCTTCCCTCCAGTTGGACACAGTGTGAGTTGGAGGAGAATCCTCATAATGATGGCCAAGTACATGAATAATTCAGGAGCAGATTTGCATTTATCCAGTAGTAATATCAATCACATTATATTTATTATACAGCCCTTTGCTCCATACCCCAACCCCAATTTTGAGTAGTAACTACAAGCCTAGCTAATCAGTGAGCACCAAAAAGTGATCCTAACTAGAGGAACTGAGACCTGGAGAGGATTAAATAATTTCCCCAGGATTACTCAACTAGAACATGGAAGAACCAGGGTTTGAAACCAGGTAACCTGGCTTGAGTCCAAACTCAAGATGAGATACTTCTTCTTTGACATCTGTATATCATTTAAAAGCAGAAACAAGTAGAAAATAATGCCCAAAACAAAAACTAGTTCTTGTCAGCCATTTGGCAACTATTTGCATTATCTCTGAGCAGATGAAATTAATTTGGGATAAAGCTGGAGGATTTTAGGTGGGGAATAGTATGACATTATAGGAAAATTATTCTGACCTCATTATATTAAGAGAATGGATTATAGTGACTCAAGAATAGAAGCAAAGAAACCAAATAAAAAACTATTAAGTAATCAAGGTAAGAAATGATGGTGGCTTAGACTTGGATTTCAAATTTATTTTGGAGGTAGGAAAATCCACCTGGCAGAAATTCAAGTGAGCAGTGAAGTAGGCAGAGTGGGGTTGGTTGGATCTCAACTCAGTAGAGAAGTTAGAGCTTGAGATGTAAATTTGAAATAAATAAATAGATGTTTTGCTATATTTTTATATAGAAAAGACTATTAAAACTACTATTGTGTATGTGTTTTGCTATTTTGTTTTATCTTTTCCTTCCCTCTACAAGCACACTTCAAAAAATGTTGTGTATTTACTTCTTTAGATAAAGCTTCAACATGCTGCTCTTAATGGACACCATTCTAATTTTGTGCCTAGCACTGTTATTTTTGAACACACACAGGCATTATTTCTTTCAGAAAATCAGATATAATTGTAAATACCTATACATTTTAAAGAGTAACTTTTTATTATTGTTTCCCTTTGGGGACAATACAAGCTAACTTCTTTGGTTGCCATTCCATGAAATGTAGTTCAGAGAATGCTGAAACACTATAGAAAAAGCAGAGGTCTGAAATTCCTTCTGGCTGAGATAATTTTAGTCATTTTTTTTATTGAGTTTATGAGAGTACAAAGAATAATACAAAAATTTTTTTTTGCTATGTGAGTCTTTGGGTTCTGTGTGTTGTTTGGGTTTTGGTGTGTGAAATAGGATGGTGTTAGGCAGGGGCTGTTGTAATTAGGGTTTTGGATTTGAGTGGCGGGGACATGTGACTGCTGTGCAAGGAGCTATTTTTGGTGTCTGGGTGTTGGCTTCTCGTCAGAAACCATAGAAAATTAGTGTGAGGTGCACTTAGGGAGCTTAGACAGCAACAGGCATTGTGATGTGAGTGTTTGAATATTTGAACATGGGCTGTTGCTTTAGCAAAGAATTAGGTGGTGACAATGACAATGAAAAAATTGGCCTGCTACAAAAGTCTGTGGAGGAGAAGGAACCGGAGGACAAGATAAGTAAAACTTTGTCTGTATTACTTGATAGGCTGGAAGGTGAGGAGCTGCATAATGTTGAATATGGAGCTAGCAGGGCAGCTGCTAGGACTGATATGTGGCCGAAGATGTTTGTGAGGTCTGGGCACAAATGGGCTCACAGACCGAGGCAGTCATTTAACTCTATTTCCTCTTTAATGTGTAAGTTCCTAGCTAGGTATGAAAATTTGGATGAGACTGATAAGAATTCAGATACTGCTGCTGTTGAGCAGGCCTGTGAGAGTGTCTGTGAGACTGTGTGTGTGGACATTGACAGCACACAGGGTTTCTCTGCAGGTGTTGGCTCTGAAGAGGTCGAGTGTTTTTCACATGTCCCAGGGCCTTCTGACCAGGGCATGCAGGAAGGAGCTTTTGTAAATAACCGTCTGTACTGTCACCCTGTCACTTATAAGAATTCTGTAGTAGAAAAAGAAATCGCAGTAAATGTTCCCATCAGTTGTAATGAGAATAATGCTCTAGGTGTGTTTGGTAGGGAGATGGAAGGTACAAACCTTATTTGTGTGGATTACAAACGGTGTTGGAATTCAAGAGAGAGCAAGTTTTACAGTATCTGTGTTGTAGATCCTGGTGGCCTGGATGATAACAACGAGCCGTGTGCAAGCGTGCGCAGGTGTGGAGCAGCTGCAACAGAAGAGAGCTGCTCAGCTGTCATTTCTGAGGGGGTTTGCAGAGGGGCCTGGCCACCAGACAACATCGCACAAGGTCTGGGACACTTAGAGGCACCACAGGAAGAGCTGTCCCCAAATGGCCTGCTGGGTCCAAATGAAGTGAAGGAAGTCTCTAATGAGAAAACTAAGCCTAATTTTGAAGTTTTGACTGACAGCGATCCATCTTGTAAAGGAAACACTGGTGACATGGAGGCTGTGTCTTTAAGGGCAAACAATTACACCAGATTCCCTAAAGATTACACAGAAGGTGGTATATTACATAATGTTGGTAGAATACCTGAATCAAATGCTAACGTAGACGCTAACTCATTAGAATACATATGTGCCAACTCTAACGAAGGAGAGAGCCATAGTTCAGCACTAGTAAGTCTGATGGGTGACTCACCTGTTAATCTAATAAATGATACTTCCAATATTGAACAAAATGGTGAATCTGGAGCTGTAAAAGCTAATGTAGATCAGAGTTTAAACTCTGAAAAGGAAGGCGGAAAGAACTTTATAAACTCTCTAAAAGACAATGATTGTTCCAGTTTAGATGTTAACAGATCAGACAACCCAAAAAGGTGTATCATTTCAGTGAACTTTGGAAATGAGTGTCTTCCTTTTCATGCTAATTTCCGAGAAGCAACCCCTAGCAGAAGTGATGATCCCAGACCTGAATACCTGGGGCCAGTGGTGACAGAGGGACAGTATAACGGTGATCACAGCCTGGGAACTAGGACCACCCAACTTGTGAGCAAAAGAGAATTGACTTTGCAACCTGAAAGTAGTTCATCTTATCAAGATGAAGATGAAAGGAGCATTTTCGAAGATGAGAGTCATGGTAAGAGGGCCTTTGAAAGGAGATCTTTGAGTCAGGAAGATCTGTGTGCAGATATTGAGGCCAGCATAGCCCAGGCCCAGATCTGTGATTTAACTCGTGCAGTACAGGCAGCAAACGTGGAGGTCTTATGTCAAAGAACAGACACTCTTAATGTCAGGAGTTCTCAGAAAGTGTCTCCAAATGTTGAGTTTCCTGTTGGCCTCAGGTGTGTTCAGAGTAACTTTATGTCCTCTGCATTCATTTTCGCCTGCACTGAAGAAGAGAGTGAAACAGGCCAGTGTCATAAAACAGAAGATGAACTGTGTGTGAAGAGTTCAGGGAGTGGCTCTCATAGATTAGAAAATGCTGAAGAACAATCATTAAAGGCTAATCATAGAGAGACAAGTAAAAAGGAAGTAGAAAATGTCAAGTTCGACACTAAAGCAGTCTGTCACTGGGAAACAAATACAGTAAAATGCAAGGCAGTGCCCGGTCAGGATGTACTGGCTTGTGTTAGTTCTAATATAGCAAAAACCCCTGATTTCAAAACAAATCAAATAGAAAAACATGATGAAACCTGCAGAGTGAATGACTGCAGACACGAAGATCTTCAACTTGTACCACCTGTGAGTTCAGGTGCGCAGATGGCAGAAGAAGAGGAGACCTACTCTTTCAACTGTGGTGGTGATCCAGGACTGGAGCAGGTTTCCTGCACATCTGCTGGTGCAGTGGCAGGACACAAACCAGAACTGATAGGGGAAGAGATGGAAGAGGGCCTTTACTGGGACAAAGACAACAGTGACTTTAGCAGCGGCTACTGCAGAGGTCCATGTGGGACAAGCAGACTTGCACACCACTTTACACAAAGAAATGCCACAGCCACAGTTAAAGGACTCATGTTAAACGGCAAAGAGGGTTTTGTGGGAAGTTCAGCAGTGAATTTTGGAGAAATGGAGTTAGGTCACACTCTTGCTGGGTATTCCTGCTTGGCTGGTGTGGATCCTGCTCAAGTGGACAGACATACAGCTGTTCCTCATGGTGTGCTGCAGGCAATTACTGTCATCCCAGGTGGCAGCAAAGAAATAGTAGTATCAAGTAGTGAGGAACATGTTTTATCACTCTCAGAAGACACTGTAAATATATCTGAAGACCCCTCAGAAGGGGATTTGCAGAGCTTCCCAGAGGAACTGTATTCCCCGTTTTTTAATAAACTTTCCTATTACCCAGTGGGAGGGTTGGCAAGTCAGGTGTTTTCTGAAAGCTTGACAGGTGGTTGTAGATATCCAGTGGGCTGTCTGTGGACTAACACAGTTGTGAAAGGTGCACTAGAAGATGAACAAATACTTATTGGGGACCTGCAAAGTCAGCCACAGGACTTTGAGATCTCTCCCTTTTGGATGGAAAAACTCCCTTATCAGCTACCAATGGCAGAAGATGGTATTATTTGGGGATGGCAAAATAAAGGTGCACAGTTAGTAAGTATGTTTTTATCAGTTTGTATTACTGTGGTGTGATATACTAATCTTTTGTTTTGATTGCTTTCAACTTAAAATTAACAAAGATTTATTCTAAACAATGGGCAGTTTGAATCTTTAAAGCTATGAGTTAATGTAGCATTGATTTAATCATTTCCAGATTGGAGACTATGAATTCACTTCACTGTTTGGTGTATTTTAGCTAGAGTTTGTGACAACTCTTATTAGCACTAAACCTGTACTATTCAGGTGGCCACACGCAGTTTGTGCAGATTGTCTTCTGTTTTTGGACTTTGTGTGCATGTGATCATAAAAGCTGACCTGCCCAGTCCCATCCTTGTCATCAGTAGCCCCTTGCTGGAACAGATCAAGCATTTGACCCATTGAATTTTTAAAGTTGTTTCTAAAAGGTTACACCTGCAGTGTATACATGAATTAAATCTGTGCTTTCCACTATTTTGTGTGTTAACTAAGGCAGGTAAAATTTGCTGCTTTTAACTGGCTCTGAAATCTTGCTCTGTCTTCCTTTGTCAGAATATCTGCAGAGCTTTTCAGACCATGGTGCTCAGACCCTGCTCCTTTGGAAGAACCTTCATAGATGATTCTGCATTAGGCAGCTAATTTGGGCATCTTCTTAGAAATTCTGTAATAAATGCAAACATTCCACAAACGGAAAAGTTAGTCTTGCTCTTAAAGCAGTCCTTTAGGGCATGTATGATTTAAAGGGCATACTTATAATAGTAAAATTTCATTTGTTTAAACAATAGTTTATTATTAGTGATTTTTGTTGCATTGGGCAAGAAAAATGATTGGTAATAGTAAGGAGATAGATGTAGTGTAAATGTTAATTAATGCCTATTATATGGAAATAAACAAATAAAAATTAAATCTTATAATTTAGGGAATTATCCATTAACCTTTTTTCTTTCCTTTCCATGCCCACATTTGGGAGTTTTACCAGAGTTACGTTCAGGTTAATCAGTTTTGTTTTTTAAATAATTGTAGAAGCAAACACTATAAAATTAGACCTTTTAATCATATGCATATAATCATTTATATACGTGGGCACGATTAACAATTGGCTGCTAATTTCAGTGCTTGGTACATTAATGTAGAATGCACAGGTCCTGTTGCTATCCTGCTCTTCTACATCTAAGTGAGGTATATGTGTACTGTTCTGAATTAGCTTTTTCCATTATGAGATACTCCCAAACAGCACTCTGATTTGACACACTACATTTAAGGATGGTGCTTTTCCTTTCACAACTCTAGTTTTCACAGTGTTTATACAAACATCTTTTTTATAGTATTCTTATGTACAGCAGTTGTTACTCCATTTCACAAATCAAGAATGAGAGGTATAGAGACCTCATGACTCTTAAGCCAGTGAATTGCTTTGAATTATTAAGCTTACTTAGTGACAGATCCAGGAATTTTGCGCTAATTTGAAATAAGAAATGTGTGAGTGTATTTTTCTTCCTATTATCTTACCTATTTTATGTTCTCCACCTACTTTTCCTTTCCTCTGATATTAGTTACTCTAGTTTCTACTTGGTAACTTGTCAGTGGGACCATTCTGTCTCATGTTGAGAAAACACAAATTTATGAATTGCTGTGTTATTTATTTTTAATGGAGCATTGTGTTTGGGAGGGGGTAGAAAGTTTCTTTAGAGTGTCAGAATTTGGGGTTGGTATACTCTTCAAAGAGTAATATTGATCATTTATGCAAAATCAATTCAGAATATTTTTTTTTTTTTTGTCACCTGAGGATGTGTTTATTGATTTTAGAGGGAGGGAGAGAGAGAAACATCCATGTGAGAGAGCTAAATGTCGATCCATTGCCTCCCGTATATGTCCCGACTGGGGATTGAACTGAACCGAAACCTAGGTATGTGTGCCCTGACTGGGAGTCAAACCCCAACCTTTCAGTGCACAGGATGATGCTCCAACGAACTAAGCCACCTGGCCAGGTCAAAACATGGGGTTTTTTGTTTGTTTGTTTGTTTTTAATCCTCACCTGAGGATATTTTTCTATTTATCTTTAGATAGAGGAGGAGGGAGGGCTGGGGGGAGAGAGAGATAGAGAGAGAGAGAGATAGAGAGAGAGAGAGAGAGAAAGATCAGTGTGAGAAAACCACATCCACCAGCTGCCACCCACATGACCACAACTGGGGCTGGGGACGAACCGCAACTGAGGTACATGCCCTTAGCCAGAATTGAACCCAGGAATCCTTGGTCCGTGGGCCAGTGTTCTAACTGCTGAGCCAAACCGACCAGGGCCAAAACCTGGTTTTTAAGGTTCTAATAATTGCTTAGCCATGATATTCAGTGGATAAATAAAACTTAGGTGTCCAAGCAGGTGAAACTTAAGATGTTGATAATCAGTTGGAAGGTTCATATAATTGTAAGAGAATCACCACATTTTAAAGAAATAAGTTATTTCTCATGTGAATTGCAAGAAGTTAAGGAACTCTTGATAAATGTTGTTTTGTGTGGGGTATTTTTTTCTTTCTGATATTAGAGTACTTTTTATGATTACCATTATTTTTGAGGGGCAAGTTACTTAACCTGTCTCTTTCTTGGTTTCCTTATTTGTGAAATGGAGGCATTGATTACTACTACCTGACAGTCTTGTCATTGTTAAATACAGGTAAGTACCTAGAATATTCTGGCACCTAGCAGACTCTCCAGTGTTAGTTGTCACGTCATTAGGTCTTAATTATGTCTCTCTTTTTTAATCCTTTGTCACATTTCAGAATATCTTTTGAATACTGGTTAATTGCTTTAAACTGTGAATTTCCTAATAGTTGATTTGGATTTGAGTACCTACTACTTACGAAATAGTAAATTACATAAAGGTGTATGATTCTGTTTGGTTGTGGCATAAAACCTTGCACAGGTTGTCAAATAGTGGAAAATAGAATTTTCTTTGTTATTAGTTTATTAAACATTAATTCCTTCAGTATATTTCTCAAGCACTTGTATACTGAGTTCAGAACTGCTAGGTAGTAACAATGCAGTGGTGAACCAAATGGATATCCAAGAGTTTGTGGGCTCATAGGAAAGATAGACCAGACATGTTCTAGCCGTGCGAGCACTGTGGGAGACAAGCCTGCCGCAGGCTTGAGGTTATCAGGGTGTTGTTTACCTCTAGGTTGAAGTACTAGTAAAGTACAAAATGTATATTGGTGATGTAGTACATTCAGCTGCAAAAGGTGCTAAAAATGGAAAAGATTGATATTGGTTGGTGTTGGGAGTTAAGAGAATGTATAGTTTGTACATGAGATCAGGGGAGTCAATTTCCTGGGTGGTAAAGGAGGGAAGCTTAGTGTGTGTTTTTGCCTGGTGGAAGGAGACCAGGTATAATTAGAAATAGTGGTTTACAGAAGTGTTAGGAAAGAAAGAGAATAGAGGCATGAGTTAAGGGGGATAAAAGCAGATGGTAAAGGTATGAATGCTGAGGAAGTTGGTAGTAGTGGTGGCTTAGATGTACCTTTTGCATTGCTTTTTGCTCATGAAGGTTATGTCCTGATGGCGTAGTGCTATGCCTAGCACTTACTGAGCATTTAGGGAGTATTTTGGGGGACATGGGGGGATGAGAGAGGCAAATAGAGGAATACCCTGTGCAGAAGCAAAGGCAAAAGTAAACTGAAAGTGTAGGCACCATGTAAGAAGGGGGATTGAAGACTCTGTACTTTTTTTTTTTTTATCCTCACCTGAGGATATTTTTTCTATTTATCTTCAAATAGAGTGGAGGCAGAGAGAGGGAGAGAAAGGGAGAGAGAGAGAAACATCAGCGTGAGAGGGACAGACACATCGACTGCTTGCCTCCCGCACAACCCCGACCAGGGCTGGGGACTGAACTGCAACCCAGTACATGCCCCTGGCTGGAATCAAACCTGTGACTCTTTGGTTCGTGGGCCGATGCTGTACCACTGAGCCAAACTAGCCAGGGCAAGACTCAGTACTTTTTGTGGTTGATGTTAATCTTCATCCGAGGATATTTTTTTTCTATTAATTTTTAGAGAGAATTGGAGGGGGGCGGGTGAGTGAAGGAAACATCGATGAGAGAGAAACACGTCAGTTGGTTGCCTCCTCTGCATGTCCCAACCAGGGCTGGGGTCAAACCTGCAACTCAGGTATGTATCCTTGACCGAGAATCAGATCTGCAATCCTTCAGTGTATAGGCTGACACTCTAGCCACTGACCCACACTGGCTAGGGCAAGACTTAGTACTTCTTGAGTATAGTATTCTTTTTATTTTTATTTTATTTTATTTTTTTTATCCTCACCCGAGGACATTTTTCCATTTTTTGTTCAGATAGAGCGGGAGGGAGGGAGGGAGAGAGAGAGAGAGAGAGAGAGAGAGAGAGAGAGAGAAACATCGATGTGAAGGGACACATCGAGTGGCTGCCACCCGCACGACCAACCAGGGCCAGGGACAAACTGCAACCAAGGTACGTGCCCTTAGCGGGAACCGAACCCGGGTCTCTCTGTACCGCAGGCCAACGCTCCAACCGCTGAGCCAAACCGGCCAGGGCGAGTATAGTATTCTTGAAAGAGAAGGGGAACCCTGTTCTTTGCTCATTCACCAATACATAAAAGAATAAAAAGAATTCCAGGTAGGCACTCACTGAGGCGTCTAGTTCTGTGGGCATGATGTTTATTGCCCTTGCCTCCTAAATATGAATAAAGTAGATACCATAGTTTTAACCACATCAGCCTCTACTGTCAATTTCAGAAATAGTTGTTTTTCACTTCAAACTTTAATCACCCAGCCAGAGTGAATTTATTTTGTCTTTTTTAAGATTGTTAATTTATGTGTGGTTTCTCTGATGGCTTATCCTGACACAGTTTACATTAGGAGAGTATCGGATAATATGTGCTCCTCTCTGGGGTCATGTAGTGAGGCTAAACTCAGCTCAGAGCTCCTGTCTGCCACTGCTCGAGGGCTCCAAGGACCAGGACTCTGATCCCTCCCTTTAGAAGCTCTGACTCTATACAGTGGGGTCAAGGCTCAGGTACTTTGGGAAAAGGCAAATAATTTGGCTGTGTTTGCTAAACAGTTGTGGCAGCAGAACTGGAGTTAGTTTGGGAAGAAGCCACACTTGGGACATTAACTTTTCCTTAGATTTGAGGAGCCGCTCAAGGTTTGTAAGCAGGAGAAGAAAAATTGGGGTGATTGTTGGTTTAATAAAAAATGACTTTCACCAATCCCTAAATTAGGTGAAGGTGGTAGATGTGTGAGTACTTGCTAGAGTGTTCCGGACAAACAGAGCAGAAGTGTCTGGGGTGTCTGGACAGCAAGAGGCCGGTGATCCTGGAAATGATCCCAGAGTTGCCCCATCAAGCACCCTTCTGACAGATCTGTTAGAGACCTTTGTTCTTGGAGGAACTTTCATTTTCTACGTCCTTTATTTATATGAATGTTGGAGATATTTTCAAATTTTATCCATCTGTGTTCTGTTCACATTTGCAGTTCTGTGAATTGTGTTGGGTAGTCTAGAGCAGAGATGATTAATTATATCAGTAGTTATTTATTAGCTAATGTCTCTAGAGAGCCTTGCACTCAGTAGGAACTTAGACTCTCGTGAGGAATTAACTTGAGTTCTGAATGCATCCACTTTTGTTACTGTTGCCCCTGATTTCATCCCCAAATTATGTGTAGATGTGCTCAACCTTTTTAGCATAAATTCTCTGCATTTTAACTCTGGATAAATATAATTGCATTTGATTGGAATTTGGATACAAATATATATATATATATGTATCAATTTTTTCCTTAGGTACCAACAGCCAAGGTTTCAGAGCTAAACCCCAATGCAAAAGTATGGGGGACACCTGTGTTACATTTGGAGGCAGGTAGTGCAGCAGACAGTGGTGTGAGCGCAGCCTGGGAGAACACACTCTGCCAGCGCCCTAGCTACAGCCAGGAGGGTGAGTGGTGAGCCCAATGCTGTGAGAAGCAGCTTTGCTCTTCAGGCTTGGTCTTTGATTTCCTTTAATTCATCTTTAAGAAATTGTTAATTAAAATTTGTGTCCTGGTTTGTGACAGTACTTAAGAGCCAGGTGATCTTTCACCATCAACTTAAAAAACTTGAACTAACTGCAAAATAAGCTTTTGTTTTGTTTTGTTTTGTTTTGTTTTAATAGAAAGTTACTCTCCTAACCCTACCTTCTGGGGTAAAATCTCTAATTTCAGAATTGGATGCCAATGGTGATGGTGACAAAAGTCATGAGAATGCAGCACTGTCAGAGTTACAGGAGTCGGACCAAACAGCCATGAACACTTTGGCTCTGGATCACTCCGAATATGAATCTCTGCCTGAAAACAGCGATACAGGTAAAGCTGCTTTATTAATTCATTTTCATGTAGAGTAAGGGCTTTTGTAAAAATTTAAAAAAAATTTCTTTTACTTATTAAATTAAAACAAGTTTAGCAAAAATATATTGAGAATAAAAGCCAGAAACCAGTAAAGAAAACCAAATGAGAAAAAATATACAAAATCTTTCCCCAAGTGTGGGTAAGAACCTAGTTCAAGCGAGAGACGGCCCAGGTGAGCATGAGCCCGGCGCCTGCTGGACCCCAGGAGGCAGCTCTGAGGAGGGACTCTGCCCTTTAAGGCCAACACGGCAGCAGCACTCAGTTCGAACCTACAGAGTAAAAACCACTCGGGAAGTCTTAAAACATCACTGTTAGAGTAAGGGCTTTTTTATGTTACTTTTAAAAATTCAGTTTGGTAAATCTTTCCCTGCACAACGTGTCTATAATTACTCCCTTTGATTCTACTGTAAACTCCCTTGTGGACATAGGTGAGGCATTCTGGTCTAGTAAGGCATCACGGAAAGAGTGAGACCTGAGCACTTCCTACAAAGTGAATCCCATTGAACTGAGAGAAGCAGAAGATCTATTGTGGGGCAGAGTGTGAGAGCACAGAGAACATTAATGTGAACTTGAAAATCAAGCACAGAAAAAGTTGGTTTCTTTTTTTTTTTTTTTTTTAATTAAAAAAAAAATTTTTGATTTTAGAGAGAGAGTAAGGGAGAGGACGAGAGAAACATTGATTGGCTGCATCCTCCATGCCCCCTTCTGGGGATCTAGCCCACAGCCAGCCCAGGCATACACCCTGACTGGGAATCAAACCTATGATTTTCTGGTGCACGGGACAAGGCTTAACTAACTCAGCCATATCAGCCAGGGTAAAAAGTCAGTTCTTTTTATTTTATTTATTTTTAAAATTAATTAATTTATTTTTGTTTCTTTAATTTGTTTCTCCTTTTCCCACCCACTGATTTCCCCCCTCCCCGCCCTGTCCCCAGCTTTGTTGTCCATGTCCATTGTTCATGCATACATGCATATAAGTTCAGTGGTTTATCTCTCCCCCACCACCCTCTCTTCTGGGGATTATCAGTCTGTACCCCACTTCCACATCTCCGGTACTACCCCATTCCTTGACTGTTATGTTCATTATATTCCACAAATAAGTGAGATCATATGATACTTGTCTTTCTCTGTTTGGCTTGTTTCGCTTAGGATAATACTTTCCAGGTCCCTCCATGAAGTCTCAAAGGATAAGAGATCTTTCTTACAGCTGCATAGTACTCCATTGTGTATATGTACCACAGATATTTTATCCATTCCTCTACTAATGGACATTTGGACTGTTTCCAGATCTAAGCTATTGTAAATAGTGCTGCTACAAACATGGGGGTACATATATTCTTTCTGATTGGTGTTTCAGGGTTTGTAGGGTATTATTTTTGTTTTTATCCTTCAGTACCTGAACCCATGTATTATTTCTATGTTGAAAATAGTATCATATATTGGGTGCTGGTTCAGAATACAAATACAACAAAGGCTGTAACTGTATCTTCAATAGTTCCATTCTAGCACTAAGCCAATAAAACCCTAGAATGGGTGGGGATGTGTAAATGTCTTCAGTTCTCATTAGAGGAAGGTAAGGAGGAGATATACAAAACTGATGCTATTTTAGGCTTCTTTATTTCTTTCTTTCCTCTGTTATAGACATTCTTTTTATTCAAGGTGCCTTTCCCTAGCTGGTGTGGCTCAATTGGTTGAAGAATTGTCCCATGCACCGAATGGTTGTGAGTTTGATTCCTGGTCAGGGCACATACTCAGTTTGTGAGTTTAATCCCAGGGTGTGTGCAGGAGGCAGTTAATCAATGTCTCTCTATGTCAATGTTTCTCTCTCACCTTCCTTCCTCGCTCTCTAAAAGTAAAAAAGAAAGAAAGAAAGACAAAAAAGGCCACATGTTAGACATGATAGGGCCAAGATTTGAATGAAGGGCCAAGATTTTCCAGTGTTGTCATGGAAGTCAATTCTCTACTTGTCAGTTTTATTTTATCCTTTTTCACCCACTGATTCCCCCTTCCCCATCTCTCCCTGCCCTGTCCCCAGTTTGTTGTCCATGTCCACTGTTCATGCATACATGCATATAAGTTCTGTGGTTTATCTCTTCCCCACCACCCCCTCTTCTGGGGATTGTCAGTCTGTACCCCACTTCCACGTCTCTGGGACTACCCCATTCCTCAGACTGTTTTGTTCATTATATTCCACAAATAAGTGAGATCATATGATACTTGTCTTTCTCTGTTTGGCTTGTTTCACTTAGGATGATACTTTCCAGGTCCCTCCATGTCGTCTCAAAGGATAAGAGATGTTTCTTTCTTACAGCTGCATAGTACTCCATTGTGTATATGTACCACTGCTTTTTTATCCATTCGTCTACTGATGGACACTTACTTGGGCTGTTTCCAGATCTTAGCTATTGTAAATAGTGCTGCTACAAACATGGGGGTACATATATTCTTTCTGGTTGGTGTTTTAGGCTTCTTAGGGTATATTCCTAGAAGTGGGATCACTGGGTCAAATGGAAGTTCAATTTTTAATTTTTTGAGGTAACACCATAGTGTTTTCCATAGTGGTTGCACCAGTCTCCATTCCCACCAGCAGTGTACTAGAGTCCCCTTTTCTCCACACCCTCGCCAACACTTGTTTGATGATTTGTTGATAGCGGCCATTCTGACAGGTATGAGGTGATACCTCATTGTTGTTTTAATTTGCATCTCTCTGATGATTAGTGATGTTGAGCATTTCTTCATATGTCTCTTAGCCATTTGTATGTCCTGTTTGGAGAGGTGTCTATTTAGTTCCTCTGCCCATTTTTTAATTGGGTTCTTTGTCTTCCTTTTGTGGAGTTGTATGAGCACTCTATATATATTGGAAATTAACCTCTTATCTGGTATATCATTGTCAATTATGCTCTCCCATACAGTGGGTAATCTTTTGTATTTTTGATAAAAGCTATCCTAACTGGTGTGAGGTGATACCTCCTTGGGGTGTGGATTTTCACTTCCATATAGTGGGTTGCTTTTCCATTATGATGATTGTATCTTTTGCTGTGCAGAAGCTTTTGAGTTTGATGTAGTCCCATGTGTTCATTTTCTCCTTTGTTTCTGTTGCCCTAGATGATGTATCAGTGAAAATTCTGCTGTGTATGATGTCTGAAATTTTGTTGCCTACATTTTCCTCTAGGATTTTTATGGATTCATGAGTCACATTTAAGTCTTTTATCCATTTTGAGTTTATTCTTATGTTTGGTGTAAGTTGATGGTCTAGTTTTATTTTTTTGCATGTAGCTGTCCAGTTTTTCCAACACCATTTATAAAGAGGCTATCTTTACTCCACTGTATGCTCTTGCCTCCTTTGTCAAATATTAATTGAGCATATTGCCTTGGGTCCATTTCTGAGCTCTCTCTTCTGTTCCATTGATTTATCTGGCTGTTCTTGTGCCAGTACCAGGCTGTTTTGATTACAGTGGCTTTGTAGTATAACCTGAAATTTGGTAATGTGATCCCTCCAACTTTGTTCTTCTTTTTCAAGATTGCTGTGGCTATTCAAGGTCTTTTTTGGTTCCATATGAACTTTTGAAGTATTTGTTCTAGTTCTGTGAAGTATGTTGTTGGTATTTTCATGGGGATTGCATTGAATCTATAGATTGCTTTGGGTAGTATGGACATTTTAATAATGTTAATTCTTCCAATCCATGAACAAGGTGTGTGCTTCTACTTTTTTATATCTTCTTCTATTTCTTTTTTGAATGACCTGTAGTTTTCTGCAAATAGGTCCTTTATTTCTTTGGTTAAGTTTATTATTAGGAATCTTAATTTTTTTGCCTCGATGGTAAATGAGATTTTTTTTTTTAGTTTCTCTTTCTGTGAGTTCATCATTGGTGTATAAGAATGCCGTCGATTTCTTGGTGTTAATTTTGTATCCTGCTACTTTGCCAAATTCATTTATTAAGTCTAGTGAATTTTTGATGGAGTCTTTGGGGTTTTCTACATACAGTATTATATCGTCTGTGAATAATGACAGTTTCACTTCCTGCTTTCCAATTTGGATCCCTTTTATTTTTTCTTTATGTCTGATTGCTGTGGCTAAGACTTCCAGTACTATGTTAAATAAGAGTGGCGAAAGTGGGCATCCTTGTCTTGTTCCTGTTCTTAGGGAAATGCTTTTAATTTTTGCCCATTGAGTATGATGTTGGCTGTAGGTCTTTCATATATGGCCTTTATTATATTGATAATATGATCCCGCTATTCTCAGATTGCTGAACGTTTTTATCAGAAATGGGTGCTGGATTCTGTCGAATGCTTTTTCAGCATCTATTGATATGATCTTATGATTTTTCACTTTCATTTTGCTTATGTGGTGTATTACATTTACTGATTTGCAGATATTGTACTAGCCTTGCATCACTGGGATGAATCCCACTTGATCATGGCGAATAATTTTTTTGATGTATTGCTGTATTTGATTTGCTGATATTTTGTTCAGGATTTTGGCATCTATGTTCATCAGGGATATTGGCCTGTAGTTTTCTTTCTTTGTAGTGCCTTTGTCTGGTTTTGGAATTTGAATTATGCTGGCCTCATAAAACAAGTTTGGAAGTCTTCCTTCTTGAATTTTTTGAAATAGTTTGAGGAGAATGGGTATTAGTTCTTTGGATGTTTGGTAAAATTCCCCTGTGAAGCCTTCTGGGCTTGGGCTTTTGTTTGCTGGGAGAGTCTTGATTACATCTTCACTTTCTTTTGTTGTTATTGGTTTATTCAAGATCACACAGTCTCTGCTGGGTTGCACAGGCCTCTCTGATGCCCCCACACCCTGCAGGTCTTGTGGGCAGGCAGCTGGATCGCACCAGTTCCTCTCAGGCTCTGGCTTCCCACCACTGTTGTGGGCTGCTGGGTCGCATGGGCTTCTCTGGTGTCCCAGCACCCTGCAGGACCCACCGGCAGCTGTACTGCATTAGTCCCTCTCGGGCTCTGGACTTGTGAGCTGCTGGACCGCACAGGCCCCTGTGGAGCCCCAGGTCCTGCCATGATGGCAGGGGAGTTCTGCTGCCCCGTGTGGCTCAACTCCTATAGTTTTGGGGGGTGGTCTCAGCTATTGGTCTGTGCTTCTGTTGTCTGGGGAAAGATGTCTGCTCCCCAGCCTCTGTTGCTGGGGGGTATATCGGGACTCTGATCAGGCTGCTACTGTGGGGGATGGTGCTGGGCTCCCAGCTGTCTGCAGCTTCCGCGACCGGCACTTTGGGAGCTCCACTACTGTGCACCAGTCTGTGTTGATACAGAGTGTCCACTGGTCCGATGGTGCCAGGTGGGCTCAGTTTGCTGGGCCCTAGCCGCTTCCGCAGCCTCCTCCCAGGGAAGACCTGGGATCTTCTAAAATTGTGGGACCTCCCCGCGGTGCAGGGCGAAGTGCCCTGAAGAGCCGCTTCCTGTGGTAGCTGGCCGCTCCCGTCCACAGCACAGGAACCTTCTGTTCTGTGTCTCTGTACTGCTTGGGTTTGGTCGTCCACCTTCACGTCCACTCACACTCTCTCACACCCTAGCTCACTCTCAAGTTGGTTCTTTTTAAAGGGGTATTTAAAGCTATTTTCAGAAGAAGAAAGGAAGAAGGAGAAGAGAGCAATTCTTTTGGGCGGGGCTAAATGTGGACAGATATAAAAATGCTTATAGGTTATCAGACACCGAAGCACACCACAAAGTTTGTTTCTGGCTTGATCTAAAATCCCCACAGACCTAAGAGGTAGGTTGCACTCTCACTGATGGTTGAATGGGGCAACTCAAATGGAATGACTCCCCTAAGTTGGCTAGCAGAACTGATGCAGGTGAAGCGTGCTCAGTCTCTCAGGTGATTCTGTCTAGAGATACACTTGAATTAGACAAGGTACATGAATGAGAAAGTACACCCTCCCTTTTTATGTTGTTATGTTCTCACTACCAAACATTGTTATATACTACAAAATGTTGTTACACGAGAGGTACATACTAAGCACCATGTATGTGTTTGGCATCACATATTTGGTTATTTTTCCCCTTAAAGCAGGGATGGGGAACATCTGGTCCGCAGGCTGTATAAGGCCCACAGTATCATTTGGTCTGGCCCTGCCAAGGCAACCATAGGTGGGACTCAAAAATCAATAAATTTAGGAACTATTTTTATAGCAACATAAATTTATCTTAAGTGAATCATAATTATGTAAATTTGAGGGACAAGCAAAGACCATTCATTACAGGATAGACAGGACACACAAGTACATGATGGGACAGATTTGTATGCTTCTCATTGGCTGGGAGTGTACATGTTACGAAAGTGTTAACACACTGTGGTAAAACTACGGTGATCTGGTGATGATGAGATGAGATGTGATGATTCCTCGCGATGTTGATGACCTTGCCTCTGATGATTGACAACGATGTTGTCGACTTCTTTGTCAACACAGAAGATAACGTTAATCTATCATTTATCCACATGTCCACGATCAACAATCCTCACAAAAACTGAATCTCAGATGAAGATTGAGGAAATTACAGTACACAGAAAAGACCTCAAGAGTCAATGATACAAATGTTGAATATGTTCCAAATCCAAGATGCAGGATTAGAACAATGATCAAAACAAAATAATCACGTTGCTGGCAATACATACACAGGATAGTTATTAAAACTTAAGTGGGGTGACATCCTACAAATGGCGACTACAAAGAAAAGTTGATGCAGTGTGTCAATCTTTCCAAGAGAAACAGACAAATTATTATATTTTTCTTGTTGGAGTCACAGGCAAATCTGTGTGCTTAGTTTGTGGTGATGCATTAGCAGTAATGAAAAAAGCCAATATGGAGCATCATTACAGCTCAAAGCATGCTGAACTCAATGAATTGGGAGGCCAAATGTGCCTGGATAAAATCAATGCTCTTCAGCGGAGTTTGGAATTACAGTAAGCCACTCTCATTTGGCCCTGTTGTGACAGAGACAACATTATTCAGACAAGTTATGTAGTGAACATGCTAATGGTAAAGAAACTGAGGCCTCATGTATAGGGAGAGTTTGTGAAAGAGTGTGTGGTGGCTGCTGCAGATATGTTAGCACCAAACAAAATAAAATTGTTTCAGAGTGTTAGTTTGTTTTGTAGAACCATCTCAGATTGGGTTACTGAATTACCGGAAGATGTTCAAAAAACATTGAAGGATTCTGCAGGAGATTTTCAATTTTTCTCTCTGGTTTGTGATGAGACAACAGACATAACAAATATTGCCCAATTGACTGTTTTCATTTGTGGGATTACTGCAGAGTTTGATGCATGAGAAGACCTACTGTCACTGGAAGCCATGCATAGCACTACAAGAGGACTTGTTTGAGAGACTTGTTTGATCAACAAAAAAACTTGAGCCAACATTTGAAAAGTTAAGTGACCTTACTACAGATGGAGCTCCAGCCATGGTTGACTTGCAAAAAGGGTTAATTGCATTTGTCTAGAAAGAACTGAATTGTCTCAGTCTTGATTGAAGTGATTTAATTATATGCCACTGCATCATACACCAAGAAAGTCTCTGTGCACAGTTGTTGCAGCTCAACAGTGTGATGTCAGCAGTATTGTCATACGTGGAGGGACTTGGAGAGTATTATGCTAAGCAAAATAAGCCATTCACAGAAGGACAAGTACCACATGACATCACTTATTTATGGACTATAATGAACAAAATAAGCTGACAGTGAATCCAGAGACATGGAAATAGGGAACAGACTGACAGACTTCAGAGGGAAGGGGGATGGGTGGTGGGGTGGGAACATGAATCAGAGAACTTATTTGCATATATGCATAAGCAATGGACACAATAATATGGGGGAAGGAAAGAAGGGGGTAGGAGAGGAGAGGGGTCAATGGGGGGAAAAGGGGAATATCTGTAATACTCTCAACAATAAAGAAAAAATAAATAAGAATAAGTAAGACAAAAAAACAGTAATGCCATATATAAATTCTGTCAGAAGGAGAGGGTTTAACAACCACCAGTTTAAGGAGTTATTGAATGATCTGGACTCTGAGTATGTTGATCTCATTTATCACTGTGAAGTGCGGTGGCTGAGTCATGGGAACATGCTCACGAGGTTTTATGAATTATAGGATGAAGTCAAGCAGTTAATAGAGATGAAGGGAAAACCTGTCAGGGAACTCTGTGATAGCAAGTGGCTCTGATTTAGCATTCATGGTGGACATTACCAAGTACCTCTCAGAGCTGAATGTCAAGCTGTAAGGCCCCAACCCGCTTCTCAGTTCCCTGCTTCCATACGTGAAATCTTTTGAAGCTGAAGTAAGGCTGTGTAAAGTGCAACTCTAAAAGAATAACAAGGTGTATTGCCCCACTCTGGAAGGACGAAAGACTTCTACATCAGTTGAATATGCTGGTGAATGTGCAAAACTAATTGAGGCATTTAATGAAATATTCAAGGATATGAAAAGTAAACAAATGGAATTGAACATCTTTGCTACACCATTCAATGTGGAATGTTCCTGATAACCTACAACACAAAATCATTCAGCTGCAAAGTTATGATGAGCTGAAAGCTAGGTGCAACAACCTCCCACTGCTTAAGTTCTATAAACGTTAACATGAGCCATTAATGATGAATTTCCCACTTTGAGGAGACATGCATTGAAATATACATCTGTGATGAAAAATAACCTTAGGATTCAATAGTAGATTAGAAGAAACTGAAGACTGAATCAGTGAGTTAGAAAACAATGTAGAAAAAAATGCCCAAATGGAACAGAAAATGGGGAAAAAAATTTAAAAGCAGGAAGAGAGCTTAAGGGAGCTTTGCGACAATACAAAATGTAACAACATTCGCATCATAGGGATAACAGAAGGAGAAGAATCAGAGAAACAAATAGAGAACCTGTTTGAAGAAATAATGACAAAAACTTACCTAATTTGGTGAAGGGAAAAGTCAAAGAAGTCCAGGAAACACAGAGAGTCCCAAGCAAGATGAACTCAAAAAGATTGACAGCTAGACATGTCATAATTAAAATGGCAAACATTGAAGACAAAGAAGAAATCTTCAAGGAAGCATGAGAGAGACAGAAAGTTACATACCTACAAGGGAGCTCCCATTAGATTGTCAGCTGATTTCTCAATAGTAACACTGCAGGCCAGAAGGTAGTGGCATGAAGTATACAAAGTAATGAAAGGCGAGGGTCTGAATCCAAGACTACTCTCTCCAGCAAGGGTATCATTAAAAATTGAAAGTGAAATAAAGAGCTTCACAGACAAAAAAAAGCTAAAGGAATTTACCACCACCAAACCAGCACTGCAAGAAATGCTAAAGGGACTGCTATAAGAAGAAAGAGAGAGAGAGAGAGAAAGAGGCAAAAATAAAAATAGCAACTTAAAAGGATCCATCAATAATAACCTTAAATGTAAATGGCTTAAATGCCCCAATCAAAAGACATAGGGTAAATGATTGGATAAGAAAACATGACCCATATATGTGCTGTCAACAAGAGACCCACCTCACAACAAAAAACTCATATAGGATGAAAGTAAAGGGATGGAAAAAATTTTTCCAGGCAAATGGAAATGAAAAAATAGCTGGTGCAGCAATACTCGTATCTGATAAAATAGACTTAAAAACAAGGGCCATAATAAAAGACAACGAAGATCACTACATAATATTAAAGGGATCAATCCAACAAGAGGATATAACCCTGGTAAACATATTCGCACCAAATACAGAAGCATCAAAGTGTATTACAAAACTTCTGTAGGACTTCAAGGGAAAGATCAATAGCAATACAATCATAGTGGGTGACTTTAACACCTGACTGACACCACTGGGTAGATCTTCTAGACAAAAAATGAACGAGAACACAGAGTCCTTAAATGACGAACTAGATCAGTTGGACTTAATTGATATTTGTAGAACATTTCACCCCAAAGTGGCAGAGTATCTATTCTTCTCATGTGCACATGGGGCATTGTCAAAGATAGACCACATGTTAGGACACAAAGTAAGTTTCTACAAATTCAAGAAGATTGAAATTATATTACAGATAAAACTACTATTCACATTTATAAACAAGACTTTGTATGGATCCATGTTTTTGTTTCTCTTGGGGAAATACGTAGATATGGAATAGATGATCATCTAGTAGGCATATATTTATCTGCTTAAGAAGTGGTGGCCAGCCCTGGCCGGTTTGGCTCAGCGGTTAGAGCATCGGCCTGCAGACCAGAGAGTCCCGGGTTTGGTTCCCACTAAGGGCAGTACCTAGGTTGCAGTTTGTCCCTGGCCCCGGTTGAGGTGGTGTGGGTGGCAACCACTCAATGTGTCTCTCTCACATCGATGTTTCTCTCTCTCTTCCTCTCTCCCTCCCTCCCACTCTTATCTGAAAATAAATGCAAAAATGTCCTTGGGTGAGGATCAAAAAAAAAAAGTGGTGGCCCATGTCCTGCCAGTGTGGCTCAGTGATTGAGCAACAACCCATGCACCAAGAGGTTGCCAGTTCGATTCCCAGTCAGGGCACATGCCCAGGTTGTGGGCTGATCCCCAGTGGGGGCATGCTGGAGGCAGCCGATTGATGTTCTCTCTCTTTCCCTTCCCCTTCCTCTCTCTCTAAAAAAATCAATAAAGAAAAATATTTAAAAAAACAAATTGTGGCCCGGTCAGTGTAGCTCAGTGATTGAGTATTGTCCCATGGACTGAGAGGTCCTGGTTCAATTCCTAGTCAGGGCACATGTCAGAGTTTCAGGCTAGATCCCCAGTGGGGGACATGCAGAAGGCAGCCAATCTATGTTTCTCTCTCACATCAATGTTTCTATCTTCTAAAAAAAAAATCAATAAAAACATATTTTTTAAAAATGAAAAAGAAAGAAATGGTGAAGCTGTGTCCCATAGTGGCTCCCTTTGTGTTCCCTCCAGCAGTGAATCAGAGACCCAACTGCTCCCACACCCTCACCAACACTTAATATGGTCAGTCTTGTTTTAAATTTTAGCCATTCCAAAAGGTAGGTAGTAGAGTCTTACTGTGTTGTTTTTTTTTTTTTTAATCCTCACCCGAGGACATTTTTTCATTTTTTGTTCAGATAGAGTGGGAGGGAGGGGGGGGGGAGAGACACACACACACACACACAGACAAACATTGATGTGAAAGGGACACATCGAGTGGTTGCCACCCGCACGACCAAACCAGGGCCGGGTACAAACTGCAACTGAGGTACGTGCCCTTAGCGAGAACCGAACCCGGATCTCTCTGGACCGCAGGCCAACGCTGTAACCGCTGAGCCAAACCGGCTAGGGCAGTCTTACTGTGTATTTAATTTGTATTTTCCTAATGACCAGTGGTGTCAAGCATCTTTTTATATGCATATGTCTTTTGGTGAAGGATCTCTTCAGGTCTTTTGCCCATTTTCTTATTGGTTTTGAGAGTTCCTTATGTATTTTAGACACAATTCCTTATCAGATATGTGATTTGCAAATGCATTCTCCCAGTATGTGACTTGTCTTTTTGTTCTTCTAATAGTTTTAGATTTTGAAAAGCAGTTTACAAATTCTATATAGTCCAGTTTATCAGTTCTTTAAAATATAGTTTAATTTATCTTTTTTTCTTCTTTTAAGAATCTTGGTTTTGGTGGTGTACCTAAGAAGTCTTTGCTTAATGCTGGTCACAGAGGTTTTCTTCTAGAATTTGTGTGGTTTTAACTTTTACAGTTTTTAGGCTTGTGGACAGTTTCAAGTTAATTTTTGTTGTTAAGTGTGGATCAAAATTCTTTTTTCTCCCACATGTGGAAATGTACCATTTGCTATAAAGGCTCTTCTTTCACCATTGCACTGCCTTGTTACCATTTCAGAACCATCTGTTTATGTTTGCGGGTTTATCTGTGGGCTGGCTCTCTGTTTCATTAGTCTTTTGTTGTTGTTGTTGTTTTTTTATTTGGACCATTTCTTATTTATTTTGATTTTATCTTTATTGTTGGATGTATTACAGACCCCCCCCCCCATATTCCACTAGTGATACCCCCCTGCCTAGCATGCCACCCCCAGCCCCCTGCCTTCACAGCACTATGTCTGTGTCCATGGATTATGCATATATGCATATAAATTCTTTGGTTAATCTCTCCCCCCCTACCCCACTTTCCCTCAGAGATTCATTATTCTGTTCCATGCTTCATGTCTCTGGATCTATTTTGTTCACCAGTTCATTTTGTTCATTGGATTCCACATATAAGTGAGATCATGTGATACTTGTTTTTCTCTGTTTTACTTAACAGCTTTTCTGAAGTATAAAATATTAAAAGTGTGCAATTTGATAAAGTTTGAATCTGGTATATAGCTGTGGAAAGCATCACCATAATTTTCTTTTTATTGAATTTATTGGGGTGACATTGGTTCCCAAAACTATACAGGTTTCAAGTATGCAATTCAATAAAACATCATCTGCACACTGCATTGTACACCCATCACCCCAAGCAAAGTCTCTTTCTGGCTTCATTTTCTCCCTCCTTTGCCCACCTCCACCTACCCCCCCCCCCCTTTCATCTGACTTTCACCACTCTGTTACCTGTGTCTGTATATTACATATATATGTTTTTTGGTTAATGCCTTCACCTTCTTTCATCCAGACCCCCAACCCTCCTCCTCTCTGACAGCTATCCATCTGTTCCATGTATCCTTGCCTCTGTTTTTATTTTGTTTAGCAGTTTATTTTGTTCATTAGATTCCACATGTAAGCGAGGTCGTATGATACTTGTTTTTCTCTGACTGGCTTATGTCACTTAGCATAATAATCTCCAGGTCCATCCATGCTGTCACAGAAGCTAAGATTGCTTTTTCCTCCCCCTACTGCCGAGTAGTATTCCATAGCTTTTCTATCCACTCATGTACTAATGGGCACTTGGGCTGTTTCCAGATCTTGGCTATTGTTAGTAATGCTGCAATGAACATACAGGTGCATATATTCTTTCAAATTAGTATTTTGAGTTTCTTAGGCTATATTCCCAGACATGGGATTGCTAGGTCAAAGGCAGTTCTATTTTTAATTTTCTGAGGAAACTCCATACTGTTTTTCACAGTGGCCTCACCAGTCTGTATGTCCACCAGCAGTATATGAGGGTTCCCTTTTCTCCACGACCTTACTAGCACTTGTTGTTTGTTGATTTATTGATGATAACCATTCTGATAGGTGTGAGGTAGTATCTCATTGTGGTTTTAATTTGCATCTCTGCTGATTAGTGACATTGTGCATATTTTCATATGTCTGTTGGCCATCTGTATGTCCTCTTTGGAGAAGTGTCTATTCGGGTCTTTTGCCTAGTTTTTAATTGTGTTGTCTTCCTGGTGTTGAGTTGTGTATGTTCTTTATTTGGAAATTAACCCCTTATTAGATGTATCATTGGCAGATATGTTCTCCCATACAGTGGGCATCTATTAGTCTGTTTTGACGGCATTGCCACCTGTTTTGATTCCTGTAATTTTCCCTCCTCACCCAAGGATATTTTTCCATTAAATTTTAGATAGAGTGTAAGGGAGGGAGAGGGAGAGAAAGAGAAACATCTATGTGAGAGAGACATATTGATTGGTTGCCTCCCACATGACCCTGACCAGGGTTGGGGATTGAATCTGCAACCCAGCTGCTTGTCCTTGACTGGATCAAACCTGTGACCCTTTGGTCCTTGGTCTGATGCTCTAACCACTGAGAAAACCGGCCAGGGCAGTGTAACTGATTCTTAAAAACAAGTAGTGTTAGCCTGTTCATTTTGTTCTTTTTCAGAGTTATTTTGGCTTTTCTAGTTCCTTTCCACTTTCATACAAATTAGAGTAAGTTGGTTATTGTCTATCAAATGCTGAGATTTTTATTGGAATTGCATTGAATTTAGATCAATTGGAGAAAATGGATGTCTTAAGGCAGTACTCATGAACAAGGCCTATGTCTCCACTTCTTTGGGTCTTTGATTTCTCTTGGTGTTGTTTTTTCTTTTTTTTCTTTTGGTATGTGCCCCTAGCAGATACCGAACCCAGGACTCTGGTCCGTAGGCCGACGCTCCATCCGCTGAGCCAAACCAGCTGGGGCATGTTTTTTCTTTTTTTAGTGTACTTGTTTTTCACATCTTTTGTCCAATCTTTGTTTTCCATATTTTTTGGGTGCTTTTGTAAGTGATTTTTAAAATTTTAATTTGTGATTGTTTATATGTAGATACATAATTAATTTTTATAATTTATATTATACCCTATAAACTTGCTAAACTCGTTTACTAGTTTTAGGAACTTTATTGTAGATTCCATTGGGTTTTCTACACAGACGTGAAGTTATCTGTGAATAAATTCAGTTTTATTCCCTAGCCAGTCTAGTGCCTTTTATTGCTTTATCTTGCCTGATTGCTCTGGATAGATCCTCCATTGTGAGGATGAACAGATGTGGTAAGACAAACATCTGACTGATCTTAGGGGGAAAACAGTCTTCATATTGAGTGTGATGTTAGTTGTTTTTAAATATATGACCTTTTCATGTTGATGAGGAATCTTCTGTTATGATTTGCTAGGAATTTTTATGAGGAATGGTTCTTGGAATATGTCTTGCTTTTCTTCTATTTGTGATGATAGGCATATATATTTTCTTTTTTAGTGTGTTAGAGGTGAATATATTGATCGATTTTTTTTCAAACATTTAACCAAACTTAATGACCTAAGGTAAGCCTCACTAGGTTATGATGTAATATACTTGATATATTGTTAGATTAGATTGGTCAAATTTTGCTTAGAATTTTTACATCTGTGTTCATGAGTAAAATTGGTCTGTTTTTTTTTTTTTTTCTGATGTATTCCTTCCTGTTCAGTTTTTTGGTGAGTTTATTGTTTCTTCCTTAAATTAAGAAGTGAAGCCACATGAGCCTAGAGTTTTGTTGTGGGAAGGTGTTCCCTACGGGTTTGTTTGTTTTGTTTTTATAGGGCTTCTCCGGTTATCTATTTTTTCTTGAGGGAGCTTTGGTTGCTTATATCTTCTAAAGATTTGGACCAGTTCATTTAATTGTCAAAGTTATTATATAGAGTTGCTCATATTATTCTGTTTATCCTTTTAATATGTAGAATCTGTCACATCACTCATTTCTGTTAATTGGTAATTTGTGTCTTCTCTTTTCCCACCCCAATCAAACTGATTAGAGGTCTGTCAATTTTATTGATCTTCTCAAAAAACCACTATTTGGTTTCATTGATTTTCCTCAATTGTTTTTTTTTTTCTTCTTGTTTTGTTTTTTCCCCTAGTCTTTATAATATATTTTCTTCGTTACTTAGGATTTAATTTGTTCTTTTTCTAATGTCTTATAAGACAGAAGCTGAGCTCAATGATATGGTGCCATTTCTTTTTTTCGGATATAAAAAATACAGCCATTTAGTTCTATGTATTTTCTCCTAAGTACTGCCTTAGCACAATCTCACAAATTGTGACATGTCTTTCTTTTAAAATTCAGTTCTAAATTCTTTCTAATTTTCATCCTAATTTTTTTTTTTAATCTACAGGTAATTTAGGAGTATTTTATTTAGTTTTAAATACTTGAAGATTTTCCAGGGAATTTTCTTTTATTGATTTCTAGTTTAATCTCATTATGGTCAAAGTACATACTTTGTATGACATGAATCTTTTTGAATTAATTTAGATGTACTGTGGTCCAAAATATGGGCAATCTTAGTAAATGTTCCCTTTGCACTAAAGTTGAATGTGTACTTTGCTGTTGTTATAGGGGGGTTTTGTAAATATCAGTCAGGTCTTGTTCAAGTCTACTATATTTCTGGTTTCTGCCTATTTGTTCTATCAATTATTAAGAGAGGCCAGTTTTTGGATTTGTCTATTACTTCTTTTTTAGTTCTCCCAGTTCTTGCTTCATGTATTTGGAGCTCTGTTGTAGGATTGCTATGACCTCTTGATGAATTGACATCTTTGTCATTATGAAACAACCTTCTTTATCCCTGGTAATTGTCTTTGCTTTGCATTTACTCTGTCTAATAATATAGTCCCTCAGCTTTATTTTGACTAGTGTTAGCATGGTGTATCTTCTTCCATCCTTTTACTTTTAACCTATTTTGGTATTTATATTTACTAGAGTACATTTATCATAGATAACATAACAGTTGAGTCTTGCTTTTTGTTGTTTTTTTAAACAAAAAGTCAAATCTTATATTTGCCTTTAATTCAAGTGTTTAGAACATTAACACTTACTGTGGTAATTGATATGGTTAGGTTTGAGTCTATCATTTTGCCATTTGTTTTAGAACAGTTTTAGACTTATAGAAAAATTGAGAAAAATAGGAAGAGAATTCCCATAAACCAGGCATCCAGTTCCTTTTCTCTCTCTCATTTTTTGAATCCTCACCTGCGGACATTTTTGCATTTATCTTCAGATAAAGCAGGAAGGAAGAGAGAGAGAAACATCAATGTGAGAGAGACACATCGACCAGTTGCCACCCACACAACCCCAACTGGAGCCAGGGATGAACCACAACTGAGGTATGTGCCCTTAGCAGGAACGGAACCTGGGGCTCTGATCCACAGGCCGACGCTCTAACCACTGAACCAAACTGGCCAGGGCCCTTTCTTTTTTTTTTTTTAAATCTTCACCTGAGGGCATGGTTTTATTATTTTTTTTCATTTTCGAGAGAGAGAGAAACATTGATGTGAGAGAAACATTGATTGGTTGCCTCCCATACCCTTCTTGGGAATTGAACCTGCAACGCAGGTTATGTACCCTAACTGGGAATCAAACCCAAGACCTTTATTTACAGGACAATGCTCCAACTGAGCCACACCAGCCAGAGCAGTTCTTTCTATTCTTAGCATCATACATTATTAGTATGATAATTTGCCACAATCTGTGAACTAAGTACATTTTACCAGTCTAGGAAACTGCATGACATTTAGTTGTCATGTTGTCTTAGGCTCCTCTGGGCTGTAACAGTTTCTTAGACTTTCCTTGTTTTTGATGACCTTGATAATCTGAGGAAGACTGGTCATTTATTTTGTATGGTACTCTTCTATTTCTATTGGAATTTGTTTGATGTTTTTTCATGATCATATCAGAGTTACGGGTTTAGAGGGTACAGTCGGCCCTCGTTTATCACAGTTAATCAGTTCCAGACTCTACCGTGATAAATGAATTTCCATGAAGTAGGATTTTTTATTTACTATACAGTTGTCCCTCACCACTTTGCACTTCGACTTTCGTGGCTTCACTCTATCCTAGGTTAGAATTTGAAAAAACCACGATGGAGTGAAGCCGTGTCGAAGTGCGAAGTGGCGAGGGACGACTGTAAAAAGACCACAGAGGTCAAGTGCCATTTTTAACCCATCATGTTAAGGGTACATAGTATCGGCATGATTTATCACTGTGATATTGACCATGAACACCTGGCTGGAGTAGGTTTATTAGTTCTTTCAACTGTAAAGTTTCCTTTTGAGGATCTGTTTGTTTAGTGTTCTCAGTAGCATCCCTGTGATTCCATAGTTTCTCATTTGTGACTTTGAGTATCTGGAACTTGAAAGGCTTGCTTATAAGGCTCTAGTGTAGGAATTGTGTGGTCCTTGTAGCCTCCATCCTTGATTTTTTGCCTGTATTTATCTCTCCTTATTTTGAGTCTTTCCTTTATATTTTATTATTGCTTTAGTATCTGCGTTGTTATTGTGTACCTGAAAATTTTTTTAGAATTGAGACAAAGCAGTAAATAAAATTGTGCATATTATGTGATAAAAAGTACCTGCTAAACTTTGCTAATATACTCAGATTATTTTTCGAAACTGTGTTTTGTTTGGGGGATAGGGCTTTTTGTTTGTTTGGTTTTTTTTGCTTCTGCTTTCCTTTTTAGTAGGCAGAAGAACATTTTTCTTATATTCTCTATACACTAGATGAATTAATATGTATATTGATAACATTAGAATTGCTGTACTGAATCATCTGCTTGGTAAATTTTAAGCCATTTATTCTGAGTTGATTATTACTTTTATGTAGGAGGAAATGAGTCTCAATCAGAAAGCCAGGAAGACCCCCGAGAAGTACTTAAAAAAACATTGGAATTCTGCTTATCCAGGTAAGGACAGTAGTGGTTTTTCTAGTACCTAGTATCTGTGGTGTTGTGATTGGTTATTATATACAGATGTGATGCTTTACATAGGAGTGTGTATCTGTTACTATCTATGTTTGTGTACATATATTAATAGGAAATCTACAATAGTAAGTAACCTCTGACATGCTGGAGAGCTCTAGGCCAGAGTTCCTCACAGTCCTCCACAGTACATCTTGATGATTGTTATCTGGGTCTCTTTTTTTGTTGTTGTTATTTCTCACCTGAGGATATTTTTTTCCATTGATATTTAGAAAGAGCCCAAGGAAGGTAGGGGGAGGGGAGGGTGAGAAACATGCCTCCCGCATGACCCCAACTAGGGCCGGGGATCAAACCTGCAACCCAGGTTCCTGCCCTTGGTGGAAATCAAACCTGAGACCCTTCAGTGCTGGTACCGACACTCTAACCACTGAGCCACACTGACCCGGATCAGGTTTCTTTCTTTTTTTTAAATCTTGGTTGCTAGAAAGTGCTAGGAAACCAGAGTTGGATCTGCTGCTTCTCTGGCAAGTGTATCAGACTGAACAGCAAGTCCTTTACTTACTAGCCTTTCCACATCTTTTAATATTTTTCTTGTTTTTTACTCTCTCAGCTGTATTTCCTTACTTTAAAAAAATTATGTTTATGTTTTTAATAAGCTTCTTAAAACACTCTTTAGAACTGATAAGCTATAAAACACATTTTGTAAAGATTTACTTGCTCATTAATTTTGATTGTATAAAATGCAGTATACTTTTACTTTTGCTCTCTCTGCCTCCCCACGTGTCTTTGTAAGGCAGGTAACAGGTGGAGTTGGATCTAACTAACTCTGAAGTGACATCATGCCATGCTTGTATCCTTGCAAATCTTCCTCTTACAGAAGAGTTAATTAAGCGAGATTGTCTTCTTTCTGCAGGGAGAACCTTGCTAGTGACATGTACCTTATATCGCAGATGGACAGTGATCAGTATGTGCCAATCACCACAGTGGCTAATCTGGACCACATCAAGAAGCTCAGCACCGACCTGGACTTGATTGTCGAAGTGCTGAGGTGTAAGTGAATGACAGTCTAGGCTGCATTGTAACTGGTCTTAACAGCATTTTTCTCACTGGTGTGTTCATTAGATCCATAACCATTCAGTGCTAAGACCCTTCATGGCAATTGGAATCTGCCTTGCCACCTGGGCCTTTCTGACCAACCTCTGGGTCTGGTGAAGTGCTCATGGCACTGGGCATTGATGGGCTCCATAACTGATCATCAGTCCAGGGAGTGGAAAAGGCCAGTGGAGAGATGAAAGAAGCTGTGACATGAATGGAAAAATAAATAGTGATATTTTAAGGTTAAGTAGAATATGTTTTAATTAGCATTCTGACCACCAAAGTAGTTCCTTTTAAATTTCACCTTCCTGCTGAAGTTTTGGTGAAATTGGTTTTTTTTTAAAGGAGGTTGTTTCTTAGATTTTGGCAACATCAAAGGAAGGTTTAGATGGGTCCATCAGAGGCCCATAGTGATTCAGGAAATGTGGTATTTAAAGAGTTACCTGCCATGTCACAAGTATAGTTTGTTGGTGTCCTAGTTTGTTTTGCAGATTGAGCCTTCTGCAACCTAACCATTTTATTTATTTATTTATTTATTTATAATCCTCACCTGAGGATATTTTTCCATTGATTTTTTCAGATAGAGTGGGAGGGGAAGAGGAGAGAGAGAGAGAAACATCGATGTGAGAGAGACACATTGATTGGTTGCCTCTTGCACAACCCCAACGAAGGCTGGGGACCAAACGCTCCCTTGACCAGAATCAAACCCACCACTCTTTGGTCTGTGGGCCTAACCTCCAACCTCTGAGCCAGACTAGCCAGGGCTATTTATTTATTTTTTGAGAACCACTTTACCAAGGTATAATTGACATACAGTGAACTGTGCATATTTAAAGTATGCAGTTGGATGAGTTTGGACATATGTATGCATCAGTGAAACCTTCACTGTGATTAAGATTACACATTCACCACTGCTCAAAGTATCCTTGTGCCCTTTGTAACATTTTCGTCTGTCCCCTCCTACCCAGGATGACTTCAGTGGGAATTAGTTTTATATTAAATGTATGATATGTTGGATTTTTTAAAAAATGGGATTATTTTTCATTATAAAAATTTACTTTTTATAATACGGTTTACAAGTACTGGGTGAATAATTTTTATAGTCTCCCTCCTCAGGAGTGCTCTACTGAGCAGCTCTGATGGGTGTCCTTGACAAAGAACATAGTGTGGTGTATGCCCCCCACCCCACCCAAATATTTCTAAATGATGGGACATCACCAAGTGTAAAATAAAGTCCCATTTCTGTGAGTTACTGCCGTGACTTTTCATCTGACTGTTATGCAAATTGTTTACATATTCTCCCTGGCTTATTTGTACTGTGAACAGTCAGTGAAGGTTTGTGTGTGTGTGTGTGCATTTGCTTAACAGTAGTAGGAAAAGATGAACATCTTTACAAACACATAGTTGGATTTTTTAAATTTACAAATCCTGTATTTTCTGTTCTTAGGCAAATGTCTTAAGATCATTAAATTATTGAAACAGATAATGAAGAAACTGGCAAACATAATCCATGAAGTTTGAATTCTGAAAACAATACCACTGTTTCTTGAGATAATGTTATGCTTTCCAGTGTTGGGTTTTCTTTGAAAGTTCACTTAGACCAGGAACTGATTTTATGTATCAGTTGAGTTTGGTTCTACCTGACCAACTTGTAAAGCCCAGCAGCTTTCTTAATCTAAAAACTCTTTATTTCTTGTGAAGTCAACATAAAAAGTCATAATAAGACAGAAAATTATTTTGTTTCGGCGGCTTATACAAATGAAAAGTCATTAGCCCTGAATTGTAATTGTTAGTTATTTGAGTTGTTTATAACCTTTGTTTCATAGTGTTACATTTATAATAGCTCTTACAGGTCTTTTAAAATTCTCGTGTTCTATAGTGTTGAGAAATGTAATATGCAAGATTAGTTTAAAACTTTTTGCTAGTTTGCCCTGGCCGGTTTCACTCAGCGGTTGGCCCGCAGTCCAGAGAGACCTGGTTCCCGCTACGGGCACGTACCTTAGTTGCAGTTTGTCCCCAGCCCTGGTTGGGGTCTTGTGGTTGGCAGCCAGTCGATGTGTCTCTTTCACATCGATGTTTCTCTCTTTCTCTCTCTCTCTCTTCCCTCTTCCCTCCTCTCTTTCTCCCACTTTATCTGAAGATAAATGCAAAAATGTCCTCGGGTGAGGATAAAAACAAAACAAAACAAAACAAAAAAACTTTTTGTTAGTTTGCAATTGTATACATGTTTCTTGATTGTGTTTAGTTACATCGTGTATATATATTATATCATGACAGAATGTAAATCATTGGTTTTTTAAAATATTTTGTTTTACCATTCATTTTTCTTCTCTTTATAGCTTTACCTTTAGTCCAAGTGGATGAGAAGGGAGAAAAAGTAAGGCCAAATCAGAATCGTTGCATAGTAATATTACGTGAAATCTCTGAATCCACCCCTGTAGAAGTAAGTCATTTTTCCTCAGAAGGCTACTTGGAAGTTTTTTTTGTGGGTTTTTTGTTTAATTCTGTGTTTCTCTGGAGCGTGTATTTTAGAGAATGCATACGCACAGTAATACTTTATTCCTAGGATTTATACACTGATAGTTACAATGTGATTCATATGTGAGAGTGTTTCTCATACTTTTTTGGTCTTAGAATCCACTACACACTTTACATTTTAAAATAATAGTCAATGGTGATTTCGGTATTTAGAAATTAAAAGAAAAGGTTTAAATATTTAAATATTTATTTAAAGTAATAATAATAAACCCACAAGTTAAGATAAAGAACAAAACTTTTAAAAACAAATATTTTCATGATGAGGGACATTGTGAAGAGTGTAATGAACACCAGAGTAGCATGTGCTTCATTTGAGCTGATAGGCCTGCATCAGTGCAGATGTTGTCATAGTAAAAAGTCAAAGACATCTTTTATTTATTTACTTATTTTTTGTTAATCCTTACTGGAGGATATTTTTTTCACTGATTTTTAGAGAGAGAGTGGGAGGGGGAGAGAAACATCAAAACATCGATGCGAAAGACACATATTGATTGTTTGCCTCTCAGACACTCCCTGACCAGGGCCAGGGATTGAATCTGCAACCCAGGTACGTGCCCTTGACTGGAATTGAACCTGAGACCCTCTGGTGTGTGGGCCAGTACTCTAACCACTGAACTACACCGACCAGGGCCAAAGGCATTTTTTATGTAAATGGAGTTTGGAGATCATAATTTGAGAACTTCTAACTTAGGCAGTAATTTTAGGAAGCCACAGTATTTGATAGTTTGAGTAATCAAAAGTAATCTGTTGCAGAATTGCTATAAAATCTGTGACTTGTCCAAATGTTTAAAGTGAGTTGCGCTGTATAGTCAACTGACAGTTGTGTCTTGAGAGAATGAAGAAAAGTCTTCCTGTAGAGCTTGTAATTTTTTTTTGATTGATTTGATTTTTCTCATTGTAAGTCACATTTTTCTTTCTTTCTTTTAAAAAAAATTTTTTTTTTTGCTTACCTGGTAAACTTTGAATGGATGCCAGGCATCTTGGACTGTAATATTTTGTAGTCCTTCCTCTGAATATTCTTGAGCTTTGTTTTGAGGTTCATTTGACTGACTTGGAAGCACTTTGGTCCTTAGGGGTGTTTGGTAGGTGGGAGCAAAGCTTCTTTTCCTATAGACTTGATTTCCCTATTCTGACTGAGGCAGGGCCCTCTGTGTGCCCTGAAAAGGGCCCTGGAGGGGCAGGGCTGGGTTAGGGTGTGCTGTACTTTGCTCACCCTCCTAGCACGGTGGCGTGGAAACTCCAGGTGTGAGCTGGGTTCTCCCGATCTCACCTGTGCTGAACGGCCTGAGGTCCACTGTGTGAAAACTTATTTTATGTATTTTGTCTTTTTTTTTCCTCACCCGAGGACATTTTTCCATTTTTTGTACAGATAGAGTGGGAGGGAGAGAGAGGAAGAGAGAGAGAGAGAGAGAGAGAGAGAGAGAGAGAGAGAGAGAGAAACATCGACGTGAAAGGGACACATTGAGTGGCTGCCACCCGCACGACCAACCAGGGCTGGGGACAAACTGCAACTGAGGTACACGCCCTTAGCGCGAACCGAACCTGGGTCTCTCTGGACCTCAGGCCGATGCTCTAACCACTGAGCCAAACTGGCCAGGGCTGTCTTTTGTTTTTAATTGTTTCATGTGGAAGGATAAGTCTAGCTACTCTTGGCTGAAAGCAAAAGTCCAGCTAATTTTTAAATTTCTCAAAATCAGCCCCCCACCCCACCTACTGGTAAAATGATGTAATATTTTCACATTAATTTAGCTTACTGGTATCTTGGGGATAGAGAAAGCTGTCAGTAAGTTGTGGACTTACTTTCCTGTGGCAATGGGACCCTAATCCTGGAAGCACACTGAACTCCTGAGCTGTTTTGAAGGAGCTTTACTGGATATCAGTATGTTAGACTCTAAGGATCTGTCTTGAGAGTATGCATCCTTTTTATTTGGTGCATGGTTGAAAATTAATTTCTAACCTTTCTATTTCCCATAGGAAGTAGAAGCACTATTTAAAGGAGATAATTTACCAAAATTTATAAACTGTGAATTTGCCTATAATGATAATTGGTTTATTACATTTGAAACAGAAGCTGATGCACAACAGGTAAGCTCCTTGTCCTCAAGAAGTATAGAGTTTACCAGTACTTAACAATTAGTACATAGTGGAGTTAAATTTGGGCATTGAGATTACTTATTACATTGTGGGATTAAGTTTTAATATAAAGTGCAGAGGAAATCAAGTTGTAGAAACTTAAATAGGTGTGTATTTGTGTAGACAGTTTTTGTAGCGGTATGAAAAGCATGTGACATTATAGTCTAAGGACATGTAAGACAAACAACAATTAGTTCTGTTCTAGTATCTGGGCAGTGAAAAGTTTTAATAATTGGCAAATGTTTTGGGAAATTTAAACCTGACTTTATTTTTCACTCAGCATCACGTGTGTTACAAGGTACTTGAAAGGGCACCAAGGCTCTGGGAGGCGACACAGGAGTTAAGATGGTCTCCCTGCCCTTAAAGGAAGACTTTTTTTGGGAAACAGTAGCATGCGTAAATGAAGCTTGCAGAATATTCAGTGTTAAATGGTATGAATGTAAGAGGTTCAGAGGAGAGAAATGATCATCTGAAAAATGGGCTTTAATTAGATTGGGAGGAGGACTAGGAGGATCAGGTAGCAAGTGGATCAGAGTTTTCAGTGTTATGGAGTGGGATTTGGAGAAGGAGGACTTTGGAATATTGCAATCCTAGTCTTTTCCTTTCCCAAACTGTAATCCCAGTTTCAAATTGGGGTTATTACTAGGAAATCGGCTCTTGTTGTTTCCCCTAGGTCAGGATTCTTAGCCTGTGGTATCTGTTAATATTTACAAAATGTATATAGATGGTGTCTATGAGAATTTGGGGTAGATTTCATAGATCTTATCAGGTTGTTGTTTTTTAAAGGCATCTGTGGCCCAAAGAAGGTTAAGAATCACAGTTCTAGCTCTTGTCCACTGTATTTTAACTATATAATTCCTTATTTGAGGTATTAATTGTTAGTTCATCTTATTTGTAAGATTGACACAATGGTATTTTGGATGATTTTATCCTCAGGCTTACAAATATCTGCGAGAAGAAGTAAAAACGTTTCAAGGAAAACCAATTAAGGTAAGCAAGACTACTGGTTATACTTTATTTGTAAATCAATATTCTGAAGTATTCTAATATACACTTACTATATTTTTACACAGGCACGGATTAAAGCAAAGGCAATAGCTATAAACACATTTTTGCCAAAGAATGGATTTAGGCCCCTGGATATGAGTCTTTACACGCAGCACCGTTACACAGCATCCTTTTACTTACCTCCCATCTACAGCCCCCAGCAGCAGTTCCCTCTGTATAGCCTGATTGCTCCCCAGACATGGTCAACAACACACAGCTATCTCGATCCACCCTTGGTGAGTCCTGTCTTGTCCTATTGCTTATGTAACAGAAAGTTGTATTGTGGACACTGCACTAGATGCTTTGAAGGATAAAGATCTTTGTCTGATAAGTGAACCACATACGGTTCTATAGTGGGTTTTAAATTTAATTGGGAGGTAAATAAGGAGCCACGTGCATTAAAAAACACTGTACTTCAAACATTGTACTCTCAGCCCTCCTGTCTAGCATTTCCTTTCCTAAGTGTAAGAAAATGTATCCTTAGTAAAACAAATGTGATGCAGGCTCGGGGTGGGTAGCACAGAAGCTGTAAGCATGGGTTAGGGTGGTGGGGGATGTCTTTAAGGAGAACAGTGTTCTCATAGGCTTCTAACAGGTGAGGACAAGTAGAAGACATGCCGTCTTATAAGCTTTACTTCTCACACCAGCCCTATAGTTGGTTGATGTGATTAATTTTTACATGTTTTGGCCTCCGTTAAGGCCTGTGCTTGGAATCCATAGATTTGTAATAGATCCTGACCTTTTCTCCAGCTCTGTTGGTGCAGATGTTAGAAAGATAGAGTAGGCCCTGGGCATGAGTTTGATGCAGTGGACATGTCAGGCCTAATCTACAGCAGGAAAATAAGTAGTTATTTGGCTTCTGCCTGGGAGGTGAGGTGGATTGATTGGATGGGAATTTTGCATCGGGTTGCTAGCAGATTTTGTTGGAACCATCGCAATAGAAGCAAGGTAGAGTGAGTGGAAGGTTGTGGTCAAAATCAAGTTCAAAATTTCAAGGATATGGCTGTGTACCACATCAGGTAAAGTTGAGATGATTCATCAGCTGTGTGGGTAATGAAGGATGTGAGCCAGGCCCCATCATGTGGGGACGTCACCTGAGGCTCTTGTTACCACTGATTAATGGGTATAAAGTGGGTAGTAACTGAAAAGGGTGAGCCTGAGAGAAGGAGCGTTGACTCAGATGGATGGCAGATGCCTGTAATGCACTAGAATGTAAAGATACATGTCCACAAAAGAACAGTCTGGAAAAGACCAGTATGTCAAGCAAGTGATTATTGCAAAAATTCATAGACAGAATTCTGTAAAACTTATACTTAGGGGTTTCTCAGGTATTATGTCATCATCCAAGTGGAGCGTATCAGAAGGGCTGAAAGGAAAGGAAGGTGCGTGACATGCACTGAGGTGCCTGGGGTGGTTGTGACGTGGCAGATGTTTCAGAGCTAAGGCATAGCTGAGATGGGGACTGGGTAGATGAGGTTGGTAAGCTCTATATGCACAGGTTCTTAAATGTGTCTTGAGGTGTGTGGACTGCATCTGTGGTGTGTGGGACATGAGAAGGACAGATGGGGAGAGAGACAAATTAGGAGACGTCTTCATGGGTGCAGTGCTCCTCAAGTCTAGAACCACTCAGTGAAAGATGGTAGCAGACAAGTGCTAACATGCAAAGTTGTGTCTGGCTCTTTTAAGTGAATCCTAATGGTAAGAAAAGGTACTACTTTTTTGAAGTATTTATTACATTCTGTACAAGTGTACTGATAGCCATATAGTTAATATATCATGGGAGAATTATAAAAGGAAAAAGTCTGTAAACTCTTACGTTGAATAATTTCTCCAAAAGAAGCCAATACCGTGCTTGTGCTGTTTAGTTCTTGAATTAGGTTGCTGTTTTAGTTTCTCTAGTCATGCATATCTCTGTCCAGAGTAGGGTGCTTTGGGACCCTAGGTCAGTTGTCCGGCCATTTGGGATGGTTCCTGGTCTACTATGTGAGGCTCTTTGCTTGCTGTAAAACACACTGCAGTTTTTAGAAGAAGTGAAGAGATGATGCTTATTAATTCTTAGCAAGTTATATTAAATTATTGTGTTAGCAACTAGTTTATTTTTAATCTTTTGAGCAAAATTAGTCAAATACCAGAATTCTACATGTAAAAGCGCATACATGTAATGATTCCTTTTGATGGGTCTTGTGAAAAACAATAGTTAGAATCTAGTTCTGGGGTGATTGACATATTTCTAAAGACTCTAACTCCCATATTGTGCAGTTCCTCATTAGTACATTGGGGGTTCTAACAAAATTTTAAGTCTGTTTCTCTCCCCCCGGTTTTGAGGAATTATGTTAAAGTCTTTGGGAATAAGGAGGAATTGCTGACTTCTTAATCAGTCTGGAGGTGGTGTTACAGTACATTAGGTTGAGCACTTCTTGGACTCTCTAGACAAGCATGTGAGGTCTTAGCAGGCTTCTTGTCAGTTTCTATTTCTTGTCAGTTTCCATGTGTGGGAAAACGCTTCCTTTAGGCTTGCTGGAAGGATCATCTGAAACAGCCCTAGAAAAGGTCTTAGCCCCAGCCAGACTTTTGGCCATTAACAGTAATTTTATACAATGCTCTTCCTAAACCCACGAATATTTTAAGAATAAAATGGAACATAGTCTCCTTGACACATCGAGAAATGATTTGGGTTACCATAAGAGGCAGTGTGAACTAACTTGAAATCTGGTTATGGCTTGCTGACTTGTTTGTTTTTAATGAATCTAGGTAACTCCATTTCCAAATACTGGATTTATAAATGGATTTACGTCTCCAACCTTCAAACCTGCAGCATCTCCTCTGACTTCACTCAGACAGTACCCTCCGAGAAGCAGGCAAGTTTCGTGAGTGACTAACATGCCGTTTTTCCAGTTTGTAATAAGTGGTCATTGCCATACTATATGCTTTAAAAGCAAAGCAAAACAAAATGTGTTAAACCTTGGTCGTTCTCACCATGTGCATGAGTCCTGCTTAAGTAAAAAGGCTGTTCCTAACGATCGCTAATGATATACTTGACCACTAGTAATGTTCATCTGAGATAAAACTACCTGAAGCATAGAATTACCCAAAGTGATGCTCTAGTGCCTGCATACAGGGGTTCTCTTCAGACAAAGTCTGGGGCAGCTTGCAGTTCTGTGTGCCTGCTTTTCATTTGGAAATTGACACTGTAGTCACAGGGTTGCACTCTCAGCACTATCAGACATATCATGTGATAACTATTCTTACATTTTAATATTTTTTCTAAATAACACATTTTACCTTAGACATTCCTGTGTGATCATGCTCATTTCACCATGCTGTGATCATTCATGACTGAGCCTTTGCAAATATTTTATTTGCAGGAATCCTAGTAAATCCCATCTGCGTCACGCCATTCCTAGTGCAGATAGAGGACCTGGGCTGTTAGAAAGTCCATCGATATTTAACTTCACCGCGGATCGGTTAATTAACGGTGTGCGGAGCCCACAAACAAGGCAGACAGGCCAACCTAGAACCCGCATACAGAACCCTCCAGCTTATGCCAAGAGAGATGCAGGAACCGGGCGGGTGGAGCAGAGCAGTCTCGAATCCTCTCCTGGCTTAGGTAGAGGCAGGTAAGTTACTCAGAATTGCGGTTGGATGGATACTGTATACTTATAAACTATTAATATTTTTAAATTCCATTAATTGAAATATGTTTTTTATAATCATTTTCAAATACATCACAGAAAATCAAATTGAAAGCTGTAACCATCAAAGTTTTATGTAGTTACTCAGAGGGGTTACTTTTATAGTAGAGAGTTAACTGGTCTGATCTTTGTTGTAATATGAACTATGCATGGAATAGGACCATGTTAGATTACAGTCATTATTTGTGGAGATGTTTGAGCAGGATAGATACCAGACTCCGTAATCTGTGAGTCTCTAGCCTCCTCCCATTCCCCACCTGTAGAGAGGGTCCACATCTTCTGTTTCAGCTTTGCTCCTTTTCTAGCCAGCAGGATCACACAGTAGACAGATAATGAGTTGTGTAGCCAGGCAGACAAAGAGTTTAAATTTCATTAGTAGTAAATTTATTTATAAACAAAAGTTGTTATGGTTAAGTGGCTGCCTGTTGGTCACATCACATATAGAGATTTCTCTCCCTGGGTGTTCATCTGGTAATGTTGGTCCCACAATGTCTGTGGTTATTATCTGGATCGTTACTACGTCATAACAGTGGGCTGTGTCCACTCTCTTTTCCTCTTTTCTTTGCTGCTGCTTGCTGCCTTGCCTTCTGCTATTTGTACTCCATTAGAGAGGTGAGATTAAAATGGTGGGAGTGAGTCCTAAGCATGTGTTGTGTTCAGTCACTGCCCTCCTGCCCAGGGTTGACAGATTGAAGCTGGCTTTATCCAGTTTGTTCTGTCAGTGGTTTATTCGATATGGGCTGTCAGGAAGGAAATCCCCTCTGACAGATAACTAGCTCAGCCTGCCTAAGTTTTCTTTTTAAGTACTTTTAAAATGTTAGATGATGAATGTATTTCTAAGTGTTTCATACAACATGTATAGCACAGTGTCTGACTTGCAGAGATTCCAGTAACATTGGTTCCTCTTACTGACTCAGTATGTGCTTCCAGTGTAGTTTTGGGGTGGGAGGGGCCAGAGTCAGTCCATTGTATTCATGATGATTAATCTACATGGCCAGGCCTTGGAGGGATTGTAGGATAAAGTTAGAATGGCTGAAGACAGCATGCTTCAGGAGAACTGTCATGGGACTTTATATCATCAATAAATTTGATATAAAGTTGGTTCAGTAGGTATTGGAGGGCTGAAAGGCAGAGGGGGGGTCACTGAAGAAATGCAGACTTCAGGAAGCAGCTGCTACCCATAGGGCCAGGGGGACATTGGGAGCATTTGGGTTTATCAGATTGAGAGGCTTAGAGCAGGACTTGTGGAACTGAGGCCAGACCCTAAGGAAGGGCTGTACCTGCTTTGCTGCTAGAGGAACAGTGCAGAAAAGTGCTACCAGGAAAACAGGTTCCCAGGTCCTCCTGTCACTTCTCCATCTTTCTCTAGCATTTCCTGTTGAGAAAAGCTCCTGGCAATGGAAAGACAGGGCCTGGGGAACACCTGCCCAACGTTACATGGGAGGGTAAAGGGTCCACCTGAAGCTGAGAAGCATCTGGTTGACCAGTGCTACCCAACCCTGGCCACATGGATATGTATAATCCTCCCACAGCACTTGAACTTCCAAACTACAGCAGTGATGAGTTAATGCCTTTGCCCAACAAATGGAGACTCCCACATAAATCGTCTGTACCCTGAGGACTGCGATTACCACTAGCAAGACATCAGGAGAGAAAAGAATTGAGCTGACATGAAGCAGTGTACATGATACACAAGGAAAATCCGGTCAGGAAGCCCTGGTTAATACTGATAGGTGGCTCCTTCTTTCTTCATCATATTTCCTTTGTCTCCAGACAAGGCTTTGGGAGCTCAGGGCTCTTCAGCTGGAGGGTGAACCTGCAGAATCTGAGCCACAGTGGCTATGCCCCTACCAGCACTCCTCTTTTTCTGGTTTTTATTTTGTTATTAACATAATGTGTTGGGCCTAAGGAACAGTGCGAGGCACCCCAGAGAATTTCACACATGGTTTTCCAACCCCCTTTGTAGTAGCAGCCTGCAGAGCAGCCACCCCATCAGGGTCAGTGGCAGGAAGAACCACAGCTGAGCACACACTATCTCAGTTATATTGCCTGGTGAGAGCATTCTGCTCTGGGGATCAAGACAGCCAAACCACTGGAATTCAAAGTTATAGGTACAGGAAACAGAAATTGTACTGGTAGAATATTGGGTGTGCTCTGTGATGTGCTGCCATGGCTCAAGTTCTGATCATGTACAAAACATATGCTGCATCTCCTTGCCCTACTCTGAGGGTGCTGCTGGCCCCTAGCCTTGCAGCTATCTTCACTCAGCCAGTCTATTCCCCAGAGTGGGTCGCATAGTACTTCTGTTGTTGTGAAATGGGCTTCTGGGCATGGGTACCATGGGGTGAAGGCGGTATTTCTTTAGGTCCACGGGCTGGTGCTGATGGGGCAGAAGTGCTGACCTCCTCCAGGATAGGACAGTGCCAGCACCACTAACGTGGTGATAAAACAGTTGGTCTTAGCACTGGGGGCCCAAGTGTGACTACTGTGCACCTGGGTTGACCAGGAAGAGGCTGGCTGGTCACCACCTCTTTTCTCCTGGCTGTCAGGGGTCTTTTCTAAAGTGGATGACTTCAACACAGATGCCTTCATGCTGTTCTTTCCACAAGATCCCCAAGGTCCTCTATCACCAGACTTTGAGTCTTGGTCTTTGTGGGTATGTCATCCAGCCAGATCCTTAGCTCCCCTTTTCAAGAACCAGTGTAAAAGCTGTACTTTCCTCTATTTCTTTAACTAGACACAGTGAATAATAAGTATTTTGCTTGGAGTTCTGCCCTCTGGGGTGATCTCCCTGCACCCTAGCTTTTGGAGGTGTTCCTGATTGTGGTGCAATGCTGAGGCAGTCTGACACTGCATGGCCATTGATAATCCAGGTCTGGAACTCATCCTACATTGTCTCTGTCAGACATATTATGTGTTATGTGCTGAGGGACTCCCCATGAGGCTATAGGTGTGGATTGAGAGCAAGAGGGTGATGCACAGGACTGGAGCCCTGGCTTTGATGGCTGTTTCTGTTTTTGGTGGGTGCTGATGTTTTGTTTGTGCCTGTCTCCATGGCTTAGTGTCCTGTTATGATGGGTGGCTCAAGTCTGTGGTCACTGATGTCTACAGTCAGGCATTTAGGTTCTACTAGGAGCCATTTGAAAGCCAGGAGCTATTTCTGGAATTGATTCTGAAGCAGAGTTTGTGTTTTTACCCTAGAATTGTAGAGGTTTGCACTGTGCTTCTGGAGGGGTGAACCAGAGGCACCACGCATGTCCTACTTGGCACAGTTGAGGATTCTAAGCTCATTATTCTAATTAGGCCATTCATGCAAGGCTGCTTACAGATTTTCTATATAATAAAGGAATTAGTCAAGATTATTTTTAAACTCCTTTCCAACTTATATAATACAAGGCCCCCAGGGAGCCTTCACATTTATTTATTTATTGAAATGACAAAGAGTTAAGTAAATAGAAATGAAATTATGAATTGGAATAATGTGTGAATTGTTAGGCCACAAAGCCCATCCAGGACAGTGAAAGTGTTTTAGTATTTTCAGGGCCTGCTGTGGTCACTGGTTATGCGCTGCATTGCGTGGCCCAGCTCTGCTGCCTGTGGAGTCTGGGTTTGAGTTGTAGATGTCTAGAATGCTGTACATGCTGCCAGTCTCTGGGTAGGGCCATTACTTGAGGTTTAGAAATGCTTGTGTGTTTGTTAGTGAAGGGAGGTCATTGACTTGGCATTCTAAAGGCTTGGGGGGGTGGGTTGGAGGGCAGCGAGAGCTGACCAGCTATTGGGGTTTTGTACTTTTGATTATAAATTCGTACATTTTATCACCATCCTCTAACAGTTCACCTGTGTAGGTCAGTGTCAGATTTTACACATCCTGTCATTCCAACTTGAATTGATGTTCAAATATTCATTTCATAACAAAAATTTGAAATAGCCACTAGGAATATTCTTTCAATATTTGTATTTACCTATCTAGACATCATTTTTAGTCCTTTACTATATAGTTTTTGTTTTGTGTATACTTCTTAAGGTTGACATTTAGAATCAAAAGTCATTGTAAAAGATTACAGTCATAAAGATTATGTGTGCTGTCCGGCTGGTGTGGCTCAGTGTTTGAGCGTTGACCCATACACCAAGAGGTTGCCAGTTCGATTCCCAGTCAGGGTACATGCCCAGGTTGTGGGCCCGATCCCCAGTGGGGGGCACGCAGGAGGCGGCCAGTCTCTTATCAGTGTTTCTATCTTTCTCTTCCTTTCCCCTTCTCTCTCTCTCTCAAAAAAAAAAATCAATAAAAAATATTTTTAAAAAAGATTATGTGTGATTTTACATGTGCCCAATGAAAAATGTTCCAAGTGGGAGTGTCAGAGAGATGCAAATTAAAACTACAATGAGCCCCCAGCTGGTGTGGCTCAGTTGGTTGAGTGTCATCCTGTGCACTGAAAGGTTGTCAGTTCTATTTCTGATTGAGGCACATGCCCAAGTTGTAGACTAAATCCCTGGTAGGGGGCATGCAGTGGGTAGCCCTGATAGGATGTTCTGTTCTCGCATCGATGTCTGTTTATTTCTCCCACCCCTCTCTAAAATCAATTAAAAAAAAAACTACATCAAAGTATCACCTCACACCTGCCAGAATGGCTACTGTCAATAAATCAACAAATAACAAGTGCTGGCAAGCATGTGGTAAAAAGGGAACCCTAGTGCACTGTTGGTGGGAATGCAGAATGATGCAACCACTGTGAAATTTCTTCAAAAAATAAAAAATGGAACTGCCTTCTGAACCAGTGATCCCACTTCTGGGCCTATATCCTAAGAATCCTGAAACATCAATCAGAAAGAATATATGCACCCCTATGTTCATAGCAGTGTTATTTACAATAGCCAAGAACTGGAAACAGCCCAAGTATCCATCAGTAGATGAGTGGATAAAAAAGCTGTGGTACATTTACACAGTGGAATACTATGTGGCCATAAAAAAGAAGGATCTCTTACCCTTTGTGACAGCATGGATGGACCTGGAGACTATTTTGCTAAGCAAAATAAGTCAGTCAGAGAAAGAGAAATACTATATAATCTTGCTAATATGTGGAATCTAATGAACAAAATAAACTGATGAACAAAATAGAACCAGAGGCATGGATACATGGAACAGACAGACAGTTGTCAAAAGGGAGTGGAGTGGGGGGAACTGAATAAAAGAAGGAAAATACATTAGCCAAAGAACATATATGCATAGCCCATGGACACAGAAAACAATGTGGTGAAGGCCAGCGGAGAGCTGAGTTGAGGTGGGCAAGCGGTGGAAATGGAGGGGTCCTGTGTAATAGTGTCAACAACAAAAAAGTTCCAAGTGGGAGGGAAATTAACAGACTTTTGCTTTCCTCTCCTCTAGGAAAAATTCTTTTGGTTACCGGAAGAAAAGGGAGGAGAAGTTTACAGTGAGTACATTAAGCTTGTGTCATTTTTGTAAGACATTTAAATCCAATGTATATTAAGCAAGCATGAGCTGTGTAATTATAATTAAATGAATAAAGGTTAAGTGTCATAGGAGTATTTTAAAAGAAATTTTCTTTTAATGTGATACACATTAAGTGATAGCTGATATATATATATATTTTTTTATCCTCACTTGAGGACACTTTCCCATCTTTTGTTCAGATAGAGTGGGAGGGAGAGAGGAAGAGAGAGAGAGAGAGAAGCATTGACATGAAAGTTACATATTGAGTGGCTGCCACCCGTACAATTAACCAAGGCCAGGGACAAGCCACAACCGAGGTACATGCTTGTAGCGGGAACTGAACCCGGGTCTCTCTGGACGGCAGGCCGAAGCTCTAACCGCTGAGCGCGATAGAGGATATTTTTGATGCTCTAATGGGGAGAAGGTGGTGGCTAGTTTTCTGAGGTGTATTGCATGGTGCCCATGGTGCCATGTGTGCATTAGTTGTGCAGTAGGTACAGCCAGGAACATACTATGCACATGATGTAGTTGATCTACAGGTATCTGCACGAGTCTTTGCTGTGTGGTTAACCACACAATATAATTTAAAATAACTGGGCTCATTAGGTTTGGCAAGCAGAATAAACTTTTCCCATGTGGGAAATACTTCATCAGTCTTTTTCCTTCAAAACCTCATGCCCACTATGCAGAAGGCATTGTTGCCTCAGCTGTAACTTATGGTGGTGGGTTAATGTGAGTGGTAGGCATGTTGGGGGAGGTGGGTCTTGTCTTCTTGGGTGATGACAGTTTGACTTATGCATAGTTCTTTGCTGAGCTTTGATGAGAGCTGCTGTGGTGCTTTTCCACACAAAGTGGTAGAGAACATTCTGGCAGTACTTGGGAAGACATGAAGGATGTTTCATGGACTTGCAGGTATAGAATAAATTTCATACTTGGAGAACTGGCAAAGATGAGAAAATTCTTGGTCCAGCCCCCTGAGCCATCAAGTATGTGCTTTCCCATTGCAGAAAATGTATTTTATTTGTCTGGACCTGAGAAAGTACAAATTAGTTGTAACTTCATAATTCTGTATTATTGGTTGATCTAGTCTAGTGTTTAGTGAACTCTTTGATAAGGCGGTTTATATTGGCTGATTCTAGTTGGAATGAATGATTTCTGTAATGTTTGGACTAAGAAGACTACCATCTGAATCTCTTCAGAGCCTAGTTATCTTACATGAGTTACTCCCATTGCTCACTGACTTCATCACCTAAAAGGGTGAAATTTTTTCTCATTCCCATTTCTGTTTCATTTTGTTTCGCGTTCCTGATTCATATGTTCATACTTGGGAACCACTTAGAAGTTCAGGTGTGTGACACAGTTATACTTATTGCGTACCGCATAGAAATCTCTAAGACGTACATCAGGGACTGCACGTTTTTGGGCAAGCTGCACGTTAGGTTCTGAGCTGCACTCATTTGAACCAGCAGATATCCATTCCCTAGCTACTTGAAGAATATAGAATGGTGTGCTGTTTTTCGAACTTCGACCCTCAGGGCAAAGAGTCACAAATACAATAATTGTATATTACCCTGAGTTTCAAAAACTGAAATAGCTAATGCAAGTGCAAACCCGAGTTAACTCGTGTGCAGTCCACAACGTTTGGGCAGGAAAACACGAGTTAACTCGTGAGCGGTCAAAAATGTGTTAAAGAGAGTGCACCTGTGTCCTGGCTGGTTTGGCTCAGCGGTTAGAGTGTTGACCTGTGGACTGAAGGGTCCCAGATTTGATTCCAGTCAAGGTAATGTACCTAGGTTGCAGGTTTGATCCCTGGTCTTGGTCGGGATTGTGCGAGAGGCAGCCATTCGAGGTCTCTCTCACATCGATGTTTCTCTCTCGCTTGCTCTCTCCCTCCCTCTCACTCTCTTTAAAAATCAATGGAAAAATATCCTCGGGTGAGAACAAAAAAAAAGAGAAAGTGCACCTGTTGTTGCACTGGGACATGGACATTCTGACTTCAGAAACCTTAGAGACATAACAAATGAGTGAGCATTGGCCCAACCAAGCCCATGGGACCAGGGCAACGTTCATACCTCACCTAAAGCCCATCCGATCCTAAAAAATGTTAAACACTGCCTTCAGGATCAAACCTCATCTGCAGGTTGCTATCATTTTTTAGCTCTTATATCTGGGCAGTTGTTGCTTGCCTTTTTTGTCCCTAAAAATCGAGATTTAATAAATTTTTGTGACGTCTTTCTCCTTAGAAATGCTTATCTTTTGAAAACATGAAGATGTATAAAATCAAACCTCTGAAAACTGCTTTGAGAGCATGGTGTCTATGCATAACATTCTATGTTTGCTGAGTTACAGAGATCATAATGCCTGCTGTTAGTAAGTGCAAGCTGCACTCTGAGGGCTCGTGACTGAGCAGAGTGAGACTCAACTCAGCACCTGCCCCAGAATGAAGGAAAGAGGTTGGCAGGCTGCCCAGAGGAGGCACAGGATTGATGCCACCTCAGGTCCATATCATCCTTAACCTGCTCTCATTTGAGTTCTAACAGATTTTCTCCAGATTCTACTTCTGGAGGGAATGATCTTCCTGTTGGTATAAGTTTCTGGGAAGTTTCTGCCCTTCCAAGTTAAGTGAGCCCCATGAGTGCATTGCGTCCACTCAAAGAGGCTAACATTAAACAATAATACTACCTAAGTAGAAACTTCATTTCCCCTTTCTGTTCCTTATTGCATTTAGCCAAGGACCTGAACTTCCTACAAAATGACTTCTCGCTTATTGAAATAGGTTGATTATAGTTTTTCAATAAAATTATATCACTGCCCTTTTTCTGAGATGTGGGGCTTATGATTTACACTTAGATGTTATTCTGCTGAGTTTACTTTCTTGAAGTCAGGAATGTAATAATTTCTTATCTAATACCATGTTTTTACATAGTAATTTAAATTTATGTAGTGTTTCTGTAAGTTAATTTGCAGATAGCTGAACACCCCCCCCCCCCCCCCTATTTTTTTGGTTAAACCATTTTTCCCCCAGTGGAAATATATAAAATTGCATACATAAGTTGTAGAGAGTTGGAAGAGTGACCTTCTTTGGTTTATTTTCTTTTACTGTTTTCTTTATGACTTAGATTCCACACTAGTTTAGTTTAGTTTAGTTCAGTTTATTTTGGTATGTGTCCCTAGCGGGAACCAAACCTGGGACTCTCTGGTCCGCAGGCCGACGCTCCAATCGCCGAGCCAAACTAGCCAGGGCTCCACACTATTTTATAATGACACAAAGTTTGTCTGGAAATGAATAGGTTAATGTCTAGACTTGGGCTACTCTGATTTTTGACAGTTGGATTCAGTTGTTCTATAGCGTCTTCCTTGTCCATAGCTATCACTTTGCTGCTTACTTGTGTCCAGCTAGTCTTTGTCAGCTAACCATACCAGGAGCCACAGGGCCTTGGTCATAGAGAAGCAGCTCCGCACAGCGTGTGGGATTGTGCCCAGCAGCAGCCTTGAGGGCTCAGTTGTACAGCCCTGCTCTTGATGATGGAAGTTGCCTACTAAGTGACTTTTGACCTACTAAGTGATCTTTGATTGGGTGACAAAGTGTTGTTGTGGTCAGATTGTTTGTTTTTCCAGACAGCTGTGGAAATAAAAAAATTAGAGAACAGATTATTGCCTTACTCTTCTGCTGTGTTTCTTAGTACCATACTGTCTACACTTGTGCGACTTTGTGGTATTGTTCTCTTTCAGAGGAGTCAGACCCAATCTCCAACGCCACCAAAACCCCCATCCCCGAGCTTCGAATTGGGGCTGTCTAACTTCCCCCCGCTGCCTGGGGCAGCAGGCCACTTGAAGACTGATGACTTGTTTGACAACAGGCTGTCTAGCTTGCTACTAGGATCAAAGGAAAGGGTAAGATACATGTCACAAGCCTAATGGTTGCTAACATTTACTGAGCACTGACTTCCTGCCAGGTTCTGATTTTGAGTGGTAGGATCTGAGTTGAACCCAGGACTGGAGCCTTTTAGTTCCAGTATGGCAAGGTTCAGAGGAGAAGCCTGTGACGTGGCATGTAGTACAGATGCTTTCTCTCACCCAGAGAAACTCAGATTGCATTTTTTAAAAATATGTGTTTATTGATGTTTTTTGAGAGAGAGAAAAAAACACCACTGTGAGAGAGAAATATCGATCGGCTGCCTCCTGCATGCCCCACACTGGGGATTGAGCCTGAAACCTGGGCATGTGCCCTGACCGAAATTGAACTGGGACCTCTCAGTCAGTCCATGGGACATGCTCAATCCACTGAGCCACGCCAGCTGGGCTCAGATAGCATTTTTATTGTTGCTATTCAGGACCTGCTTTTATTTTACAAGTCAGAAGAATAAAAAAGAAAAACCTGAATTATACCAGAAGTAATATAATTTTTGGTAAACTGCATGAATAACAAGAAGCTTGAAATAACTTTAATACTAGTGGCTTTTGGTGAGCTCTGTAGGCTCCAGACTAGCTACTTTCACGCCTCCGTGATTATGGTCCCAGGAATCAGCTTGAGTTACTAAAGTCCCTGGGGATTCCAGTGCTCCTCTGAGATCTGCTATAGTTAATGAGGTACAGAGAGATTGTGCGGCTACCAGAAGTAATGCCTCTGTGTCCAATGGAAATTCACTCCCTGCCACCCCCAGAAGTCAGGAATCAGAACCTCCTGGCCTCTGGATTAGGGAAGGCTGCATACAGACTGTCCATACTTAGGGCCACCATGAAGCCCCTTAGTCACCAAGCTGAGGCTTACATGGGATTTATAGCCAGTTTTCAATCCTCTTTATGCTGGTATGTGGTCACTGCTGCTGATTTTAACCTTCGAGGCAATAATAAAACAATCACATATTAAAGTTGTCATGTTTTGTGCATTATTCTAAACTTTTAAACAGTAATTTCTAAGTGCCTCATAGAACGAAGTACATTTTAATGATTGTGAGTTCTTGTTTTCACATTAACTTTACTCCCCTCAGTAGTAGGCAGAATAAGCTGGCCTATATCTACTACTACCTTTTTTTTGTTTTTAATGTTTTTATTGATTATTTAGAGAGAGAAGAAGGGAGAGAGAGATAGAAACATTGATGTGAGAAAGAAACATCCATTAGCTGCCTCCTGCATGCCCCCCTCACTGGGGATCGAGCCCACAACCTGGGCATGTGCCCTGACTGGGGATCGAACTGGGATGTCTCAGTCCATGGGACGATGCTCAGTCTACTGAGTCACACTGGTAGGGCTCTACTACCACTTCTTATATTTGAGTTTCTGTGTAAAATTTCTTTGGAAGAAAGAATTGCTACTTTTAAAAAGTCAGAGCCTGCCCTGACCAGGGTGGCTTAGCGATTAGAGCATCAGCCCGTGTACCAAAGGGCCACGGGTTTGATTCTGGGTCAAGGGCACATACCTGGGTTACAGGTTTGATCCCTGACCCCAGTCAGGGAGCGTGTGGGAAGCAACTAATCAATGTGTCTCTCACGTTGATGTTTCTCTCCCCCACCCCCTGTCCCCTCTCCTCTTCTCTTCCCCTCTCTCTACTCCCCCTCCCTTTCACTCTCTCTAAAAAAAAAATAAAAAATGGAAAAAATATCCTCAGGTGAAGATTAATCAAAAAAATGTCAAAACCTGATTTCATGGCCAGGTGAGAGCCTATGTCCCTGCTTCTTGGGTGTGCATCTACAATAGCTTTATCTGTCTCCACAGCACTTGAGTTTTGGACCTGGCAGGGAGGGGACTTAGTAGCTGTGCAGGGTCCGGAGGGAGACCTTAGAGACTTGAGGTGCTAGTCACGCCCTGACTCCTCACGTTCCAGCATGTCAGGATCAAACAGATCCTGGGTAACTGCACTTTTCCAAAAAGGAGGCATTTTCCCTTCCCACATCTTTACTAACCTTGATCACAGAGTTGTAAAAGATCAATGGTTCTTGGGGAGGCCACACATCTCTGGTCACCCCTGCAGGGGGCAGAGGGGTATAGATTGTGCTGTTCCATTCATCTCCCTCAGCACTTTTCTGTTCAGTTTACTCTGGACCTTTTGTCTGCTTTGAAAAGTAAAATTTTAAGAAATGTCTTTTTACACTTAATCTCACTTCCAGTTATTTACTCTCCTGCCTTTCTTATTAATTACATATCATAAAGAAGACGATGTGTATGAGCTGTCACTGTGCACAGGGTGTGGGTGGTGGTAATGGCTGGAGTAAGAATGTCTGGTGTCAGGTCTTTGCCTCTTGATTGTGGCTGAATAACTTAAAAGTTCTGAGTTCAGTTTCTTCCCCTGTTAAATTGGGAGAGTTAACACATCACTTCTTGGGATTGTTTGTGAATTCAGTTGGGGATAATGGTTAGCACCTGCCACTCACTTCAGACCACTCCAAATTATGTTGATATAGAGGTGTTGGCGTTTTTGGTTTTTGTTGGTTTCATTGAATTATGCCAGGAATTCCACATTTAATAGATAACTGTATGTGTTACATACCAGGATGTGCTAGGAACCAGAAATGTTGCAGATGAACAGGTGTTTTTGATATTTGTTCATTTGGGAAAACAAGCTTGCAGATAATATGGTAGAAGCACAGAAGAGATTCCAAGACTATGACTGAGTTGCTGGGAGGACAGACTTGGTCTCTGTTTCCTTTTCTGGCTGCCCACAAAACATGACAGCACCCACCTGGTGCCACAGGAGGAAGGCAGGCCGCCTTCTGAGTCATTTGGGCTGGTTCCCCAGTTAGTGTATTGTTGATTATTGTGAGACATGTGACCTATGCTTCTCTTTCTGACTGTAAACTCTGACTCCAATGGTTTTCAGAGCCTTAGCGCAGACTCGGGCGTGAGCACTCTTCCTGCAGCGACCCCCAGAGAACCCCCTGGGCCAGCTCCCTGCACCCTGTCCGTGGCCCATGAGCGCACCCCTTCCCCCGCCCACCTGCCTGAGTAAGTACCATTCTGCTGCCTCTTCCTGACCCACTGGGATTGCTGTTATGTGGGACTCACGTGTTGGGTGGCCTTTTCACAGGGACCCCAAGGTGGTGGAGAAGCCAAGGGAAGCCCCAAGTGCAGACAGACTTACTTCCACCACTGCCAGTAAATCGGTGCAGGTGAACGGCACCACAACGGTAGGTGCCAGGGGCACATGGCGGGAGGAAATCAGCTCATTGTCAGCACAGCCTGAATTTAATGGGCTTTTACTGCTGTGTGCGGTGTGCTTCCTGTGCAGATATCTTGGTTATGTGCTAATGATTTCTGCTGTTTGGTTCTTGTCCCCACTGCCTTGGCCTCTCTATTTCAGTGTCAGTTGAGCGAGGTTGTCCTTTTGAGTAGTCACAAGATGCCGGCTCCTGTTCCCAGTAGGATACATGCTTATTCTGAGCATGGCTGTTACTCATAGGTACTGAGAACATGGAGGCACCGAGCTCTGCCCACCACCCCCTGCTTGCCCCTTGTTCCCTTCCCTCAAGGTGGAGCCATCCTATTCTGTTCTGATTTATGTTTCTTCATTTTGATCTTGGTGAGCTTTTGTCATTTAGATTGAGGAGTTAAACCTTTACAGTGTACTAGTTTGACTCTTTAAAGAAAAAAATTTTAGGTTAAAATGATTTTTAACAAATGATTTATAGAGGTCAAATAGTTTTAGCTTGTTCTCTTGTCAATTAGCCTTAACACTTCCACTTACCTGAAAACCCTTCCAACTTTTTTCCAAAGTTTTTAACTGTCTTCCCTTCCTGAACCCATACCACCAGCCCTCTGTAGTTAGAATGAATGCAGAAAATTTTAAAGATGATTTTGAAGTTCATTCAAGCTGGGCTGCACTATGCTGCGTGGTGGTATGTTTGGAGGAAGCAGGGGCAGAGAAAGTTGGTGCTGCTCCTGTCTTCATGGGGCATGTGGCTCAAGAATGCTTCAAGTTGGAAGTTCAATCAGCCCTTTACACATCAGTGCCTTTCCTAGTTTTACCCATTTTTACAAGGTATTTCTAGAGTTTCTTGGAGGAACAGTTGTGCTGCTGGGGAAACTAACTATATTGTTGAAATTTATGGAGTCTTTAAAAATAAAAATAATTTTGAATGTGGGAATTTGGTTATAGTTGAAAAGGTTTTTTACTTTAAGAGAACAGTATTTTTACCTGTTACCCCTGGAGACTTCATGTTGTCCTTGTAATCCCAGAGCTGTGTCTTTTCCCAGGAACTGCGAAAACCCAGCTACGCCGAGATTTGCCAGAGGACAAGTAGAGAGCCTTCGTCCTCCCCATTGCCACCCCCAAAAGAACAAAAGCCAAATGCTGTTGGTTGTGGGAAGGAAGAAAAGAAGCTTACGGAGAGAGAGCTCCCTGCCCCCAAGTCCAACGCAGGACCACCCAGGGACCAGAGGAGGCCACCAGGCCGCCGGCCCTCACCCCCGCCTGCAGGAAAGCGATCACACAGAGAACAGAGCTCCCCTCCCAGGTCCCCTCAGTGAGCACCGAGGTCAGGGAGGGCTGTGAGGAACTGAGGTCACCACAACTAAGCACTGTCCCACTCGGTACCGAGAATGAGCCGCTGGTTAGGAGCTTGCAGTGTAGACGAGGCCCGTGAGATGCCTGCAAGTTATTTTTCTTCTGAGTCGGATGTTCCCCCCTCTTGAAAAAAAATCTATTTTTCAGGATTTAATTAATATAAACCTTATTTTAGGTTGGTGCTTAACTGGAGGTGATGCATAAGTCTGATTTTTTTTCAGGATAGAAAAAATGCATTTATCGTAACAAATTGATAATTTTTTATTAAGCCTCCATGTGGCTATGAATGCAAGCTATAAATAGTGAGTTTTTCTAAATTAAGCGGAATTGTGCTACTTTATTTTTTAAAATAACTGGTTAGCAAGTGCATATTTCTAAGGATGTTAGACTGATATAGGCAAAGCTAAGGACAGTGGGTTGAGGGCATGAGGCAATGCTGTGGGTGAAGCCTAGAGGAAAGATGGGTCAGATGGTACCACACACTGGCCTGGACTGTGTACTCATTCAGAATCCTAACAAGTGATACTAGCTTTTTGTAAAAAGTACAGTCCATTTTTTTATTTACTGGGCAGAACGAACCTGCAGAGAGCCCCTGAGAGCCTAAAACTTTGAGTTTTGATGCACTGTAAGCAAGTAACCAGCTCCTCACTCTAGTCTCAGTGGCTGTTATGTAAGATAAATTCAAAGCACATTGTGAATAGAACTTAAATGAAAACATAAACTTTGTTGCCCACTGACATGTTACCATGACATTGTACCCTAGTGTTGTTTTGTTCCCATGAGCTGGTGGGAAGGCTGGGAGCCCATGTGGCTCCGGAGTCTCCCATACGTTAGCCAGCTGGCTTCCATGGGCGGCTCCCTGTACCTCCACATCGGCACACGGACTGGACGTTACTTAATCGTGGGAGAATGTGTTTGTGGTGCCCGGTGGTGGAGGATAAGAATTCCCGCTCACTTTACCTCCAAGATGAGGGTCTCACCTGATTCCCTTCTGGAAGTGCTGCACTCTGAACCCGCATGCACTAAGCTAGCAGTTTATAATAAAGTTAAATATAAATTATTTTCTTTTAAAATGCCTAAATTTTTTCTTTAAGTATTCTAAGCAGCAGACATTAAAATAAGAGTATTTCCTGCTAACTGTAACCATACAAGTTTATTCCACAAAATATTATTTAACAAGACTGAGGGTTTTTTTAAAAAATTATTTCCATCCAATATTTAAAGACTTGAATTTTATTTAAACTTGAAAATGACTTTGCCTTAACTTTTGTATAAGACAGCGTAGAGTTCCTGGAGACCGGCCCCTGGGTTGGCGTGAGTGGATCGCAGTTACTCAGTGATGTGGGATCTACTGGCGCTAGTTTTACTGAGTAAGTGTACTGGAGTGCGAGAACTAGCCGTCATGTTTGTAATATACCTTCAAGATCTTACACAGTTGATCTTTTTCAGATTGTTGAAAATCCTGTAAATGCAAATAGTCGATACTGTATTAAATATGTGCACTTGGGAGTGTGTGCTTTGCTTGTACAGTTGTAAATAATCAGAACATATTAAAAAGGTACCCTAAAGAGAAAAATCTGATACAAATTATTGATATATTATAAATGTTGCTATTGAGCTGGATGTAGATAAACTAAATGTTGTGGTTTTGAATATTATTTTAAATTGTTGAGGTTTTTCTTCCCTCTTAAACTGGTGTGTTGAGCTGATTCTGCCTCTCTGCTACTGCAAAGGGATGTGGACAGTCTCATGAAAGCCTTTGGATGTGTCCATGCTCTTCCTAAAAGTATGTAAATATGTGCTAATCATAGCTGGTGTGAAAGGGTTTTTGAAGTGTAATGTAGAAAGCGGAAACTGGCAGTATCTTCAAGGGAAGTGAAAAATAATCTACTACTGAAAATCACAAATAGCCCAGCATGATTTACCTTGCTGGAAGATGGCACCCTCCTCAGAGCAACCAGCATCATTTATACACCTAGAAGTACACCACAGTGCTAATATTATGCAAATGCCTGTAAAAGGAACATGGAAATTGTTTCTTTGTGGTTGTCAGATAGCTGATGAAAAATAAAAATAAGTGACCTCTTAGGCCCAAACTAATGAGTCCTATAAAGAGATTTGGAAAGGCAAGCTCCAAGCTTAGGAATTCCTTAGTGTTATGGTTTTTGCTGGAGGAGGGAGCCAGGGTCATCCCTGGATCATATAATGACAGCCTTTCTTTCTCTGAGGTGGAGCCTGCTGGAGCTCTCTGCTATAGCTGGTGGGTGCAGAGCTCAGGATGAAGGTGGTCCTGACTGCAGCAGGCCAGTCACTGGGTGTGGTGAGGCGTGCACTGCAGCGACTACACCACAGCCACAGTCTGTGGTATCAAGAGTTGAAAGGTTGCTCTGACGGATTTTTATAACATCCTTTTTAATTAAGCAAAGATGATATGCCAAATAGCTGTATGTACAATGTCTAGAAACCACCTTTCTGATAGTATTCTTGAGATTTCCTACTCACAGAAAAGAATGGGAGTTTGCCACAACAGGAAGCTGTGATGCAGATGGCAGCTGTCACACAGCTAGTAGTATATGGCTTGTACATTTAAAAAAAATGTAACTCCTTGTTTTTCCCCAGCAATATTTTGAGGTGCAGAATCAGAGATACAGCGATCACAAATGACATTTTAATTTGTACAATTGTATGATGATGAATGATACTTTGGAAAAATAATAATCTGGCCCTGTTTCTCCAGATATGAATTTCAAGTATTGTAGTTGCTTCTTAAAGACTTAGTGTCATGATGTTTCTGATCAGGCCCTCCTGTAGTCTCATCACCAGCATCACTAGCTGTAGTCAGGAACACTGCAGGTTATGTTTCTCACGAGGTCAGCAGGTGAGGAGGGTGTGAGCTCTCGGTAGGGGTTACACAGAAAGCAGCAGACAATCGAAGACTGAAGGAGAGCCAACAGCTGCCAGTTCATAAAATGGGAGTGTAATGTGGAAGCTTTCTGGAGGGTTTTTGTTTTTGTTCTATTCTTTTCATTAAGACTGGAATCAAGCTTACGTGTAACTATTGGTAATTTAAGTTTCCTTTTGTGTCATTCAGTGTAAAACTGTCTAATTTGAAAAAAATGTAGGTTATGAAAAATAAAGATTTAGGCACTGTTCAGTTTTTCTTTTGATTTTTTTTTTTTAAATTAAAATATTCTTTAAGAATGTACCTTTTTAAAAATAACTTTTTGTGTATTCCCATCTGTGTACTTGAGAATGAAATACGAGTTTCCTCCAACTTGTGTTTGAATTATAAAGACTTCTTAGCACACATGTGAGTTACCTGCAACATGAAGGCTCTTCCCAGTCGGCTTAATGTTTTAAGGTATTCAGAGCGAGTATTAAAATAAAGTATTCATGAGGAAACTGTTCATTAAACCCAAAATTTACCACAAAAGCAAATAGTCCTATGCCAGGATCTTTTGTTTCTTGTGTTAAAAAGCCATGATTTCATGAAGTGTTTCTCTAAAGTAATTTAGATGTTGGGGTCATACAGTTTTCAGACCATACGTGAGCCTCAAAAACAAAGTAATTGATCTATCCTTAAACAATGGTATGCCAACACTATTAAAAAGCTGAAGGTGGATAAAACTTCTTAGTATATTATTTAGTGGACAGTCTGATTAGATGTTAATGGACCCATTTTTTTTATGAATTGCCTGTTCATATCTTTTTCCATTTTTCTACTATATTATCTTTTTCTTACTGACTTGGTATTTATCTGTTCTGGCTATTACTTCTTTGTTATATGTGTTACAAAAATTTTCTCAATCTCTACCAATTGTCTTTAACTTTATTTAGAGTATTTCTTATCTTACAGTTTTTAATTATCATGTAAAACTTATCAGTCTTCTCCTTTAGATTCTAGCGTCTTCGTGTTTTTTATGAAGTGTTTCCCTACTCCAGAGTCATAATTTCTTTGTATGTATGTATGTATGTATGTATGTATGTATGTATGTATATCTGCAGTCCATCTGGAGTTCATTGATCTGTATGTGTGTGTATGGTCTGAGGTAAAAACTCAATTTGACTTTTCCATCATATGGAAAGTTTCTTTTTCCTGTATCACTAATTAGTTCCTTATTTCTCCACTGATGTGTTAAGCAACTCTTGTTACAGAGTTCCCACATATGCATCTTTATTTGCCTCTTACTCTATGTTCTGTTTCCTTGCTGACACCATAGAATGCCATTCACCCATCATTCTGGAAATCCTAAGAATTTCCTTTGTAGAACTCATCACAACGATAACGAAATGTGCACCATGAAGGCGGGAATTAGGCCCATCTGGATCATCACTGTATCCCTTGTTCTTTGTACACTGTGACATAGTAGATGCTCAATAAATATTTGTCAAATTAATGAAATATTTATTGAGTACGTATTCTCCACGTGCAGCACAGGCCTAGGAAATTTGGGAAGAAATAGGGTGATATAATAATTGCTATTTCTGCACAGCCACCCCAAAACTCAGTGGCTTAAAATGACAGTTATACATGGGGATTTGGCTGATGTGGATTCAGGTGCAGTTGCGCACACGTGTGCATAGGCTGGTCTAGGTCTTTTGTAGGGGACTAGGGATTGGGGGGGGGGTCACACAGTTCATCACCTGTGCTTTTTATCTTTGGGCCAGCAGGTAGGCATGTCCTCTTGTCTATATCTGTACCTTCTTATAGGGCAGTTTCCTGCAGGTTCATAACTCTACACTTTATTGAAATATGGGTGATTCCATAGCACCTGAAATTCAAGCCCATCTGGGGATCAGCAACAATAAATTATGTCCCTGAAGAGGAAGCTCAGGATGTCTCCAGGAACCAGTGCCCTTTCCGTGTCTCTGTCCTCCCCTCTCAAGGTCAGCTTCATCCTCCAAACAGGATGCTACAGGAGCCATGTGAATATCTAGGGGGAGGAAAAGGAGTTTATGTGTGGCATTTAGGAATTATATCAAACTGGCAGTAAATTTCACATCTCATTGGCCAGAATGGGGGCCTGCGTCTATTCTTGAACCAGTGATTCCTTTCAGACCATTTAGGTCTGGGTTAGGGCCAGGGAGGCTCCACAGCTTGGACAGGTTGGGACTCACTCTTAGAAAAGGGGAGGTAGAGCCCTGGCCGGTTTGGCTCAGCGGTTAGAGCGTCGGCCTGCGGTCCAGAGAGACCCGGGTTTGGTTTTCGCTAAGGGCACGTACCTTGGTTGCAGTTTGTCCCCGTCTCTGGTTGGGTTGTGCGGGTGGCAACCACTCGATGTGTCCCTTTCACGTCGATGTTTTTCTCTCTCTCTCCCCCTCCCACTCGGGTGAGGATAAAAAAGAAAAGGGGAAATAGCCACCAACCTGCCCTGCCCAGCATGAATGCAGCCCCTCAGGCTCCAGGCTTGTATGTGTGACTGCCCGCATGATGTGGGCACCTGAGTTTAGTCAAGATCTCAGACTTACCACACTCGAGGAAGACCCTTTGTTTCCTGCACAAAACGCCATCTCAGCTTTTACCACTTACCTACCCAGTTACTCCACTCAAAACAGCTGAACCATCCCTGCTTCCCCATTTCTTCCTCCCCATATCTAATCCATCAACACTCCTGTTACCTCTACCTTCATAAGACACCTGAGCCTCCCATTGTCCTACTTAGCTATGGTCTCCTCTTACAAGACTGACCTCCTCCAGTCTTCTGACACCCCCAGCCCCCTTCACACCAGCTAGAGGGATCCACTAGCTGTTCCCTGGCTTAAAACCTGTGATTGATTCCACCATGCAGAATGAAGTCCAAACAGCATAGCCTCCAGGTTGCTCGCCACTGCGCTGCCCAGTTTCATGTCGGACACTAGTAGGCCCTTGACCCACGCACTTGGTCTCCAGCTGCTCCATCTCAAAGTTTCCTTACCTTGCTTGATTGCTCTTTCTACAACTCGAGTTCTAGTTCACATGTTGGTCCTTCACGGAGCCTGTCCCTGAGCCCATCCCAAGTCACCTCTATCTTATTTTCATCTTTCTTGTATTTTATCTTATTTGTTTCCTTGCTCTTGGCCCAAATTTCCTCTGTCTCCCCAAATGTCCAGAGAGTGGCTCAGCCCACTAAGGGCATCTCATAAATCCATTCAAGTGTTGATTCAGCAGCCTAGTGATGAGACCTGTGTTGTCCCAAACACTGACACCTGCAGGCTTAAGGCCACCAAAGTTTCATTTGCCCCAGACCTTTTCCTTAAACTGTCAGCTCACTGTCACTGTGTGGACGTCTAAAAGGCAACATGGCTGAATTTCTGACATTGCCTCAACAATCTGTTTCATTCAGGTGGTGATCGGTCCATGCCTCAGACCCAAACCTGGGACCTACCCTTGAGTGCTTTCTCTGCTGTCCCACATCAGGAATCTCATTACCCCAAGCTGTCACTGATGTCCTTCTCCAAAACATGAACCTGCCTGCTCCCGATCAATACAGCTTTAGGCTTTGCCCTCATGTCCTTTCTCACATGGCACCATAGTGGTCCTGTTGACCTCAGCCCTGCTCAGAACTACCTAAGGGCCCACTCCCTGGTGTGACCTCGATGACCTGACGAGTCCTCAGACTCAGTGGGCCCTGCGCCCCCTCAAACTGGCCTCTGGTCATTGGTGTGATAACAGGCTCACTTGCATCCAGCCTCTCTGACTATGCTGATTAACTTTTCTACCTGCTCATCCTTCCTGCTCTGTTTTCCTCACAGCCCAAGTCACCATCAAATAGAATGTTTCTGTGCGTCTTGTTTGCTGTTTGCTGGCCTCCCCTTGAATGCGCACTTCATTAGGCCACAGAGTGGATTTAGGGGTGGGGAGCATAGATTTTGTTTAGTGCCGTTTCTCCAGGGCCTGGAGATGTTTTTAAAAATTCCTTAAAAAACCCAGTTTTTAAAATTAATGTTAAAATATTTAAAACATACTTCTGTTTTTCATACTTATTATGTTAGTGGCTGGGATCATGAACCGAAGCTGCCGCAGCCATAGCCACCTTCCAAGGAGTCATCCGCCCCGTGTCTGCCCTGCCTGGACTGGGCTTGGCTCCTGCCTAGCCCAAGGACCACGGATGTTCCCACTTTCTCAGTAGGGTTGTGTGTGTAGCACTGGGTGTCACCGTTTGAGGTTCTACCCAGCGTTCTTCAACTTCAGCAATCACCTGGAGCTCTGTGGTAGCTCAGGTCCTGGGCCTCTCCTAGTTCTGATGCTGAGAACGTGGCTTGGGTGAAGATGTGTTCGGGTTTACTGGTTAGCACCATGCCATTAATGGCAGGTGTGACCCAACCAAATCTGTCCAAGACAGCTATTGTGCCTACACATGCTTGCACACACGTATACACACATACACGCACACCTTCACACATGCACAGGCGCACGCACACACGCACAGGATTCTTGCGCCCTCCCTCAACAGCAGCTCCATGTTGTCAGGAGCACCGGGATCACAGTGACATGGGACTACCTAGGAGCCTGGTGCACTCAGCCCAGGGCCCCTCCAATAGGCTGCTCCCCCTCTGTGTCTGCACCTCACTGACAGAGCTCAGTATGCTCACCCTGTCTTTTCCTCGGTGAAGGCCCACACATCATGTCCAGGCCTTCCCACAGCAGGTCTCCAGGCTAGCTCCCAGGGTCTTAGAGGTCCCAGACCTGATGGGTCAGACCATCAACAAGATGAACAGCTCCACATGGATTGGTGGACCCATGGCTAACGGCCTCCCTGTCAGGAACAATTCCTGTGCCTGGTCAGAAGTGTGTCTTGTGAGACCTGGAATCCTAGCTCCCAGTGCCCGCCAGAGCTGTGTCTCCTGACAGATGATGCAGACACCATTGCCAGCAGGTAAGTGGCCATCTTTGGGCAAATGATACTTATGAGGACTTGGTGAATCACACCCTGGCCAGCCCACAACAGCCATGGGGCACTCCCTGGCGGGGGTCTGGCCTAAGGGACTAGGGGTGCAGAATGTTATGATCCTGAGAGCCCTAAGGCTGAGGGCAGATGGGGGAGGTCCAGCCCAGGATCCTCAGAAGTGGGTGCAAGGCTTGGTGAGTCACCCTGGAAAGAAGAGAATTAAAGAGGAAAATGAAGGGAGTTGGCACCATTTTTGAGGTGGCTGTGTGCGACTGACTGTCTACCCCAGACGACATTTCCTAAGAGGTGGAACTAAAGAGTTTCCTTTCTTCACATCAAGAAATCATTGATATCAGCATTGATATTTGTGTATATTATGAAACAACCACCACAGTAAGTCTAAGCAATCCATCATATCATAGTTAACACATTTTTTATGATGATTAAGATTTACTCTCTTAGCAACTTTCAAATACAGCCGAACCTTAAATAATATGCGGCGTTCTTTTGTTATAACTCTGATGAGGAAAAAATTGTTTCCTGTCGGGGCCACTGTCTGTGCAGTTTGCAGATTCTCCCCATGTCTGTGTGGGTTTCTCCAGGGACCCCAGTTTTCTCCCATGTCCCAAAGATGTGCACGTGAGGTGAATGTCATGTGAACATCGTCCTCATCTGGGTGTGGGTGTGTGAGTGGTCCTGTGCAGGGTGGGTCCCTCCTTGTGCCCAGAGCTGCCAGGAGAGGCTACAGCCACCTGTGACCCTGAACTGGGATAAACAGCCTGGAAAATCATTATCTTACTTGTTTTTATTAATCTTTCTTAAATGAATATGTAGCTCACATTTATTTCAATATTTAATATTAGAAGTGTTTTGGATCTTTAGAAGTTGAGTGATGTTTCTGTGACCAGAAGTATGCCGTAGGAACTTCACTCTGGTTTATATCAAGTCTCCTAGGGCAGCAATTTTCAACAGGTGTGTGGTGCAAATTTGAAGATAAAAGCATGCTGTACCTGACTCGTTAGTCAGGGCACTGACCTCTTTTCCTTTAGATTGTCAAATACAAAAATGACAACAGCCAACACAATAGCCATCCGGTGTGAATGAATCAAAATATATCTTTATTTTTGGCAGACCAGCAAAATATAATATTTTTTGGTGTGCCAAAGAATTTTAGTAATTAGTTTACGTGTGCCATGAGATGACAAAGGTTGAAAATCATTGTCCTAGGGCAGTGGTTCTCAACCTTCCTAATGCCACGACCCTTTAATACAGTTCCTCATGTTGTGGTGACCCCCAACTATAAAATTATTTTTGTTGCTACTACATAACTGTAATTTTGCTACTGTTATGAATCGCCATCGAAAGTATGTGTTTTCTGATCGTCTTAGGAAAATCCCTAAGGGGTCGCAACCCACAAGTTGAGAACTGCTGTCCAAGGGTAAAACTGGTTTCTTCATAAGTCATTGCACTTAAAGTCACAGCTTCCAAGAACCTGACATTAATGACAATAATGTCATCCTTGGAAGGATGACATTAAGTGAGCACTTACTGTATACAATACAATAGCCCCACTTAGGGGAGGTTTCAACTTCTTTGGTTTCAGTTACCATGGTCAGCTGTAGTCAAAAAATATTAAATGGCCCTGGTCAGTTTTGCTCAGTTGTTAGAGCGTCAGCCCACAGACCGGAGAGTTCCAGGTTTGGTTCCCACTAAGGGCACATACCTCGGTTGCAGTTTGTCCCTGGTCCCGATTGGGGTTGCGTAGGTGGCAACCAGTTTATGTATCTCTCTCATGTTGATATTTCTCTCTCTCTCTTCCCCCCTCTCTTCCTCCCACTCTATTTGAAGATAAATGCAAAAAAATGACCTTGAGTGAGGATTAAAAAAAATAGATTAAGTGGGAAATTCTAGAAATAACCAATTCATAAGTTTTAAATTGTGTATCATTCTGAATAGCGTGATGAATTCTTGCACCTTGCTGCTCCACCTCTGATAGGATGTGAATCATCTCTGTGTCCAGCGTATACACATTGTATATGTTCCCTGCCCCTTAGTCACTTAGTAGCCATCTCAGTCATGAAATCAACTGTCACGGTGTCACAGTGCTTGTGTTCAAGTAACCCTGATTTCACTTGGTAATGGCCCCAAAGCACAGGAGTGGTGATGCTGGCAATTCGGATATGCCACAGAGAGGCCAATTAAGTGTATGCATGTATGGGGGAAAAAACAGTATATTTGGAGTTCAGTACTATTGTGGTTTCAGGTATCCACTAGGGGTCTTAGAATGTGGATAAAGGAGGATGACTGTATAATATTGTTAACTATAGTCACCATGTTGGACACTACATCTTCAGGACTTATTTTATTTTTATCACATTCACCCATTTTGCCCACTCCCTATCCCTGCCTCTGGCAACCACCAATCTGTTCTCTGTATCTATGAGTTTAATTTTTTTTTTTTTTTTAGAGTCCCCATATAAGTGAGATCACACCGTATCTGTCTTTCTCTGCCTGAGTTATTTAACTTAGCATAATGCCCTCCAGCTCCGTTCATACTGTCACAAGTGGCAAGTTGTCTTTCTTTTTATGGCTGAATAATATTCCATTATGTTTATGTATCACAAACTCTTTATCCATTCATCCATTGATAGCTAGGTTACTTCCATATTTTGCCTATTGTAAATAATGCTGCAATGAACACAGAGATATATCTCTTTTTGAATTAATTTTTTGGATTTCTTCAGATAAATACCCAGAAGGGGATTGCTGGGTCATGTGGTAATCCAATTTAACCATTTGATTAACCTCCGTACTATTTTTCATAGTGGCTGAACCATTTTGCAAGTCCATGAACAGTGCACAACGGTTCCATTTTCTCCACATCCTCACCAACATTTGTTATTTCTTATCTTTTTTTATAATAGCCATTCTGACAGATGTGTGGTGATAGCTCATTGTGGTGTGAATTTGCATTTCCCTGATGATTAGTGATATTGAGCATCTTTCATGTACCTGTTGGCCATTTTTCCTCTTTGGAAAAAATGTCTATTCAGTTTCTCTGCCTATTCTTAATAATTATTTTCTTACTATTGAGTTGTATGAGTTCTCTCTTTATTTTGTACAGTAAGCCCTCATCAGATATATATATAATGTGTAAATAATTTCTCCTATTCTACAGATTGCCTTTAAAAAATTATTTTTCTTTATTGATTTTTTTAGAGAAAGAGGAAGGGGGAAGTAGGGAGAGATGGAAACGTCAATCAGAAAGAACATCAATTGGCCGCCTCCTGCATACCCCCACTGGGGTTTGGCCCATAACCTGGGCATGTGCCCTGACCAGGAATTGAACCAGCGACATCTTGGTGCATGGGTCAATGCTCAACCACGGAGCCACACTGGCTGGGCTTTTTTTTTTTTTTTTTTTTTTTTTTAATACTTACCCAAGGATGTTTTTGCAGTGAGAGACATCAATTGTTTGCCTCCCACATGACCCCAACCAGGCCAAATTGTAACTGAGGTTCGTGCCCATTACCAGAATTGAACCCCTGACTCTTTGGTCCACAGGCTGACACTCTAACCTCTGAGCCAAACTGGCCAGGGCCGTAGGTTGCCTTTTCATTTCATTGATGGTTTCCTTTTCTGTGTAGAAGTTTTTTAGTTTTCTGTAGTCCCACTTGTTTATTCTTGGTTTTGTTGCCTTTGCTGTTGGTGTTTAAATCCAAAAAATCATTGCCAAGACCAATGTCAGTGAGCTTACTGTTTATGTTTTCTTCTAGGAGTTTTATGGTTTCAGACCTTATTTTCAAGTCCTAGATCCATTTTGAGTTACTTTTTGTGTATGGTGTCAGGGGTATAGTTTCATTCTTGTACATTTGACTCTCCAGTTTCCCAATACCATTTATTGAAATGTTTTTTCCCTATTGTATATTCTTGGCTCTGGGCTCTTCTGTTCTGTTTCATTGATCTGTATGTCTGTTTTATGTCAATACCTTACTGTTTTGATTACTATAGTTTTGTAATAAAGTTTAAAATCAGGGAGTATGATACCTACAGCTTATTTCTTCTTTTTCAACATTGTTTTTGCAATTTGGGGTCTTTGTGGTACCATACAAATTTTAGGATTGTTTGTTCTATTTCTGTGAAAAATTACATTGGAATTTTTATAGGGATTGTATTGAATCTGTAGATTGCTTTGGGGATTACGGACATTTAAACAATATTAATTATTCCAGTCAATGGACACAAAATGTCTTTTCACTTATTTGTATCTTTAATTTCCTATATCAATGTCATATAACTTTAAGTGTATATAGGTGCTTCATCTCCTTGGTTAAATTTATTCCTAGGTATTTTATTCTTTTTGATGCATTTATAAATGAGATTATTTTAGGAAAAAAAAAAAAGAGAAAGAAAGAGAACTCATGGACATGGACAACAGTGTGGTGATTGCAGGGAAGGGAGGGGTAGAGGTGAAAGAGGCCATAGAGGGGCTATATGGTGAAGGAAAAAATAAAATAAATAGATAAAAATAGATTCTTTTCTTAAATCCTCTTTATGATAGTTTTTGTTGGTGTATAGAAACAAAACTGATATTTCTATATTGATTTTGTGCCCTGCAACTGTACTGAATCTATTTATTAATTCTAATAGTTTTTTGGTGGAACGTTTAAGATTTTCTATATATAGTATGTATCATGTTATCTGTAAATAAAAACAGTTGTACTTCTTTTCCAACTGGATGCCTTTTTATTTTTTCTTCTCTGATTGCTGTGGCTAGGACTTCCAGTACTATGTTTGCATAAAAATAGTAAAAGTGTACATTCTTGTTTTTTTCCTGATTTTAGAGGAAAAGCTTTCAGTTTTTCATCATTGAGTATGATGTTAGCTGTGGGCTTGTCATACATGGCCTTTATTATGTTGAGGTACATTTTTCTGTACAAACTTTGTTGAGGGTTTTTTTGTTGTTGTTAATCCTCACCTGAGGATATTTTTCCATTGATTTTCAGAGAGAGGCAAAGGGAGGGAGGAAGGAACAGAGAGAGAGAGAAAGAGAGAGAGAGAGAGAAACATCTATGTGAGAAAGATACATCTATTGGTTTCCTCCTGTGCAACCCCCGCTGGGACCAGGGATTAAACCTGAAACTTAGGTATGTGCCCTTGACTGGAATTGAACCTGTGACCCTTTGGTTCATGGGCCAACGCTCTAACCACTGAGCAAAACCAACCAGGGCGAGAGTTTTTATCATGAATGGATGCTGGATTCTGTCAAATGCTCTGCATCTGTTGAGATGACCATATGACTTTTGCCCTCCTTCTGTTAATGCAGTGTATCACATTTATTGATTTGCGTATGTTGAAACATTTGTGCATACCAAAAAGAAATCCCACTTGATCGTGGTGTATATCTTTTTAGTGTATTGCTGAATTCAGTTTGCTAATATTTTGTTGAGGATCTTTACATAGATAATCATTAGGGGAGCTTATACTATCTTTGTAGTGTTCCTGTCTGATCTGGATATCAGGGTAATGCTGGCCTTGTCACATGAGTTTTTAAGCGCTCTCTCCTATTCTATCTTTGGGGGAGTTTGAGAAGAATTGATGTTATTTCTTTTTAAAATGTTGTTTATTCTTTATGAAAGTATAGTTGTCCTATAATGTTCTTTAAATGTTTGGTAGAATTTACCAGTGAAGCCATCTGGTCCTGGATTATTGTTAGGAGGATTTTTTTTTTTTTAAGTCCTCACCCAAAGATATGTTTATTGATTTTTAGAGAGTGAGAAAGAGAGAGTGAGATTGATATGAGAGAGAAACATTGATTGGTTGCCTCCTGTATGCACCATGACTAGTGGTCGAACCCACAACCTAAGTATGTACCCTTTCAGGGAATCAAACCCGCAGCCTTTCACTGTATAGCATGATGCTCTAACCAACTGAGCCACTGGCCAGGACTGTTGGGAGGATTTTGATTTAGTCTCCTTACTACTAATTGGTCTGTTCAGATTTTCTGTTCATTCATGTTTAAGTCTTCTAAATGATTTTTAAGGTACACACACATACTGACGGTCTAAGATTATGTGGAGTCTTCAAAGCCAGTGGCTCTAACTGCTCCAAGGACTCTGAGTCAGGTCCTTCTAGCTGTTGGGTCTGTGACTGTTAGAAGGAGGTTTGTAGGCTGGTGCAATGACCTTTTGAGGACTGAGCGGTGTGCTGGGAGAGGGATCTGAGAGAGATGCCAGGTAGGTAGTCAGCCCTAATTTAGTTACTGCAAAGGGAAGAGGAACATCAGATGGAAGAGAAGTCCCATAAATGGAGGTCCAGCAGGACTCACCACTTTAGAGATAATTTACCTGCTTGGGTGCCCCCTGGACCTAAACAGTCTATAACTTCAGACTCAAGTTGACATTCATCCCCAGCACATGGACTAATCGATATTTGCTCCCATTAATTAATGAATGGGTCACCAATGAAATCAAGGAGGAAATAAAAAAAATTTCCTGGAAAAAAAATGAAAATGAACACACAACAACCCAAAATTTATGGGACACAGTGAAAGCAGTCTGAGATGGAAGTTCATAGCACTACAGGCCTATCTCAAGGAACAAGAAAAATCTCAAATGAACCATCTAACCCTACATCTAAGAGAACAACAAGAAAAGCCCAGAGTAAGTACAAAAAAGGAAATAAAAAAGATCACAGTGGAAATAAATGACAGACTAAAAAGAAAAAAACAAAACAAAACAAATGATCAATGAAACCAAGAGCTAGTTCTTTGAAAAGATAAACAATTGATGAACCTTTAGCCAGACTTATCAAGAAACAGAGAGAAAGGACCCAAATAAATAAAATTAGAAATGAAAGAGAAGTAACAGCTTACAAAAAAAAATACAAAGGATTAAAAGAAAATACTATGAATAACTATATGACAACAAATTGGACAACCCGGGTGAAATGGGCAAATTCCTAAAAACAAACATACAATCTTCCAAACTCAGGGAGAATCAGAAAACCTGAAAAGAATGATAAGAACTCAGTAGAGTGATAATGAAATTGAAGCAGTAATCAAAGAACTCCCAGCAAACAGAAATCCTGGACTGGATGGCTTCATAGGCAAGTTTTACTAAACATTCAGAGAGCTAACACTTATCCTCCTTAAACTATTCCAAAAAACTCAAGAGGAAGGAAGACTTCCAAGCTTTTTTTATGAGGCCATTGTCCTAATTCCAAAACCAGATAAAGATGCTACGAAGAAAGAAAATACTGACCAACATTCCTGATTAACAAAGATGCTAAAATCCTTAACAAAATATTAGCAAGTTGGATCCCTCAAAATATTAAAAAAGATCATACACCATGACCAAGTGGGATTCATCCCAGGGATGCAAGGCTGGTACAATGCTCACAAATCAATAAATGTGAAACACCACGTAAACAAAATGAAAGATAAAAATTGTATGATCATATCAATAGATGTTGAAAAAGCATTCGACAAAATCCAGCACCCATTTTTAATAAAACTCTCAGAAAAGAGGGAACAGAAAGATCACACGTCAACATAAAGGTCATATATAACAAACCTTTAGCCAATATCATACTTGATGGGCAAAAACTAAAAGCGTTTCCCTTAAGAATAGAAAAAAGTCAGGGATGTCTGCTTTCATCACTCTTATTCAACATAGTACTGACAGTCTTAGTACAGCAATCAGACAAGAAGAAAAAATTTAAGTCATTCAAATTGGAAAGGAGGAAGTGAAACTGTCATTATTCACAGATGACATGATATTGTACATAAAATCCCTAAAGACTCCACCAAAAAAGCAATGTGATTTAATAAATGAATTTGGCAAAGTATCAGGATACAAAATTAACATCCAGAAATCAGTGGCATTTTTATACACCACTAATGAACTATCTGAAAGAAACAACAACAAAATCCCATTTACCATTTGCAACACGAACAGAAAAATAAGATACCTAGGAATAAAGTTAACCAAGGAGGTAACAGACCTGAACTTGGAAAACTATTGGACATTGGAAAAAGAAATAGAGGAAGATACAAACAAGTAAAAGCACATACCATATTCATGGATTGGAAGAATTAACATCATTAAACATCCGTACTACTAAAAGCAATCTATAGATTCAGTGCAATCCCTACTAAAATACCAATGGCATATTTCACAGATCTAGAACAAATATTCTAAAAATGTATATGGAACCAAAAAAGACCCCAAATAGCCGCAGCAATCTTGAGAAAGAAGAACAAAATGGGAAGGACTACAATACTGGATATCAGGTTATACTACAAAGCCACGGTAATCAAAACAGTACTGGCACAAGAATAGGCATATAGATCAACGGAACAGAACAGAGAACACAGAAACCTACCCACACCATTATAGTCAATTAATATTTGACAAAGGAGGCAAGAGCATATAATGGAGTAAAGACAGTCTCATCAATAAATGGTGTTGAGGAAATTGGACAGGTACATGCAAAAAAAAAAGAAAAAGAAGAAGAAACTAGACCACAAGAATAAATTCAAAATCATAAAAGACTTAAATATAAGCCATGAAACCATAAAAATTCTAGAAAAAAACACAGGCAATAAAATCTTAGATATCTCACGTAGCAGAATTTTTGCTGATATATATCCTAGAGCAAGAGAAACAGGAAAAATAAACAAATGGGACTACATCAAACTAAAAGCTTCTGCACAGCAAAGGAAACCATCATTGAAATGAAAAGGGAGCCCTGGTTGATGTGTTCAGTGGTTACAGAGTCGACCTGGGCATGGAAGAGTTGCTGGTTTGATTCCCAGTCAAGGGCATGTACCTGGGTTGCAGGTTGGATTCCTGGCCCTGGTTGGGGCATATACAGGAGGTAACCAATTGATGTCTTTCTCATATCTATGTTTCTCTCTCTCTCCCCTTCTCCCTCTCTTTCACTCTCTAAAAATCAATGGAAAAAATATCCTCTGGTGAGGACTAACAAAAAGAAAAGGGAACCCACTTTATGGGAGAACATATTTGGCAATGATAAATCAGATAGGGGTTAACCTCCAAAATATATAAAGAACTCATACAACTCAACAAAAGGAAGACAAAATCCAATTAAAAATGGGCAAAGGTCCTGAATAGACACTTCTCCAAAGAGGACATACAGATAACCAATAGACATATGAAAAAATGCTCAGCATCACTAATCATTAGAAAGATCCAAATTAAAATGACAATGAATTACCACCTTACACCTGCCAGAATGGCTGCCATCAATAAATCAACAAACAATGCTGGTAAGGATCTGGAGAAAAGGGAACCCTAGTACACTACCAGTGGGAATACAGATTGGTGCAGCCACTATGGAAAACAGTGTGGAGTTTCCTCAGAAAAATAAGAATGGAACTGCCTTTTTACCCAGAGATCTCACTTCTGGGAATATATCCTAAGAATCCCAAAACACCAATCAGAAAGAATATATGCACCCTTATGTTCATAGCAGTGTTATTTACAATAGCTAGATCTGGAAACAGCCCAAGTGCTGTGTCATCAGTAGATACATAGATAAAAACGCTGTGGTACTTTTGCACAATGGAATACCATGCAGCTGTAAAAAAAAAAAAGGATCTCTTGCCCACCAGTGTGGTTCAGTGGTTGAACATTGACCCATGCACCAAGAAGTTGCTGGTTTGATTCCCAGTCAGGGCACATGCCCAAATTGTGGGCCCAGTTCCCATTGGGGGGCATGCGGGAGGCAGCCAATCGATGTTCTCCCTTGTCGATGTTTCTATCTATCTCTCCCTCTCCCTTCATCTCTCTCTAAAATCAATAAAGAAAAAAAATTTGTAAAAAAGGATCGCTTTCTTTTTGCAACAGCGTAGTTGGACCTAGAGAGTATTGTGCTAAAAGAAATAAACCAATCAGAGAAAGACATATCAGATCATCTTGCTTGTATGTGGAATATAATGAATAAAGTGAACTGCAAAACAGAAGAGTCAGAGGTATGGACACATGAAACAGACTGACAGATCACAGAGGGGAGGAGGGGTGGGGGGATGAGAACAGATTAAATAAAGAATGTATAGGCATATATGCATAGCCCATGGACACAGACAATAGTGTGGAGAAGGCCTGGGGTGGGGTGGGGGCTGGGTGGAAGGGGGCAAAAAGGGAGAAAATTGGGGAAATCTGTAATACTCTCAACAATAAAAAAAAAAATTGATTTGCTCCCATGCTGACCTGAATGTAGGAGAGTGCCCACACTTCTTCCAGGCTCAGTTCATTGTGCTTTTACCCCTTTGATAGAAGCACCTGCTAGAGTCAACCAAGCCCATCAGTCTTAACACTGTAAAAATGAGTGTTTGCCCCCAGGCCTCACCCTAGTTCTGTCACCAGAGGGCAGCAGAGAGACTCCAAAAGATGCTGCAGACGTTCCCAAGGAGACAGAATCAAGTCTCAGCTTTGTCCTTAAGGGACCCAGGGGTGGGGGTGGGGGGTGGGGAGGGCTGTCTGTAAGTGCTCAGGTCGCTGTTTGGAAGGCCCCTCAGTGCTTCTGTGCCCTGGCTCAAGCTGGTTGGACAGCTCCCTGTCTTGTTTCGAGACCAACTTCTGGGGTGTATGTGGTTTCTAACCAGGACTGGTCAGGCTACCCTGGGTCCTGAGGTGGCCCCAAAGGAGCAGCTGTGGTCAGCACTGGGTCTGGGGGTATCTTAGAGGGTCTGGCTTTTAGTCATTCAGACTCTTCCTGTCCCCTTAGCTCATCAAACCTGCAGAATTTGCCTGGAAATGTCAGCGATGAGTTTTTGTTTAAATCTTTCCCCTACATTTTGTACTCCTAAAATAAATGCTGCTTTTTTTTTTTTTTTTTTTTTTATGACCAACAGGGGCTTGACCAGCCCAGACTCCAGCCGGCTTCCTCATTCTGTTGTTCCCCTCAAAGCAGACTTGGGGTCTTCCTCCTGAGGCCCCATGGCTCAGTCTGTGGGTCCTCAACCCTCAGGCACAGTGGGAAAAAGAAGCTGTGTGCTGGTTCTGCGCCGCAGTGGAGAAGGTGGGCGGAGCCATGCTTGGGAATGGATGCAGCCTTGGCAAGGATGGGCAGGGGCACAAGGAGACTGCCCAGAAGAGCAGGATATGCCAGCCAGGTCTACAGAACTACCTCTCTCCCTCACCTCCTCACCTCTCCCTGGCACCCGCTGTCCGGAAACCCAGGTCAGCACCCACGGTTCGCACAGCACACACCCACAGGCCAGCCGCCAAGATGCTGATGCTGGGCTGCCTACTGCTCTCTGCCGTCTATGTTTTGTTCTCCATTTGTTAAGATTTCAGAGCCCACGTACAAATTTAAATGTGTGGGTCAGGGAAGGAAGGCAGTGGAGGCAGGGCAAGGGGATTGGGCGTCTTTATCAGCTGGGTCACCTGCTCTGGCGTTGTGGTTCCAGCCTCAGGACAGAGCAGGACAAAGGGTTCAGGCTCGTTTTATGTGGGAAGGAAGGAGGGAAGGTTCGGTATCACCAGGCGTACCCTGACAACACACGGTGACTTTTGTATCTGAGGTGTCTCAGAGCCCTGGACACCCTGGCTTCCTTTAACTAGAGAGCTCCCTCAGAATGATGCGCATGGTGGGGAAGGAGGGAGGGGCGGGCCTCTCAATATGGAACATGCTGTGGCTGGGCTGGGGTTGGCCCCGGGGTTGGGGCTATGCAAGCTGCTGTAAGTTTTGCTCTTGAGCCTACAAACATTTCTTCAGATGAGCTCCAATGGACGTTTTTTATGGCAAAAATGATGGCCCAGACAAGACAGGTGCTACAGTGATGAGAGCAAATGCATGCCTCGCTCTGCAGCAGCTTCCTCGTGGATTTCTATAATTGGAAGAAAGCAGAAGCTGATAGGAAACACACTGCCGTTAGAATGACAGGTGTGCACATTCCATCCGGTTTCTTCAGGCGCACTGTGTGCTCCGAGCATCGGGTGCGTTTCCTGGAGGAATGCTTTCAAGCTCGAACAGTACCTTCTTCCTATTTACTGGGCTATGAATTCCTCTAATGTTTTACCAGTTACTGTTCAGGGGCTAATTAAAGCTAATAAGCTAAGTAAATAATATACAACCAGGACAAAAGGGATCAGCAACGAAATACTAAAAAATAAAACTGCTTTGGTGCCCTGTTATAATCAGGTTCTTCACTCTTCACACATGAACTCTGGAGGAAGAAAACACCGTCATTCTGTAAGTCAAACCATTGCAATTGAAAAGATTCAGGATTGATTTCCAAAAGATTAAAAGAAACACACTGTATACTATGTTGTGCGGTGAGCGGAGAAGTTGCAGCCAGGGCCCAAATGCCTGTGATTTCGTTCCGGCCTTGCAGCAGTAACTGGCAAATGAGACTCAGAAATGCACTCCTGTGATTCCAGAAGCCCGCTCGGTCACGAACACAGTGCACAGGAGGGAGGCAGAGTGCGGGGCTCACATGGGGCTGGATTCTCCATCCTTGCTGGAGCTGTGGACGGCAGGTGCAGGTGCTTCTGACACTGTGGCTACTTCTGGCTTCCCTGTGCTCCAGCCCTTTCTCTGCAAAGTGGGCCATGGGGATGAGTGACTTATGGGGGCGTCACTGAACCATGGAAGTCAGCAGGGAGCTGGGATGATTCAGCTCCTTCCATTAGGCATCCGGCCCAGGAGGCAGTTTGCTGTCGATCGCAGCATCCTCCGTGTGACGCACACCTGTGCGCACAGGGCTCTGCTCTAGTTCCTGGTGATGGAGGAGGCATCATGGGCTGGCTCTCAGGGGTGGTGAGGGCAGTAGCGGCTGCCTTCTCGTTTGCTCTGGGGCACCTTCACCAGCCTGACAGTGCTTCTGCATAAAGGGGGATGGGACCCACTGGCCTGGCTCCAGCATCAACAGTACTGTGTGTCTAGTCTGAACCAGGGATGGGCTAACCTAGTGTGGGGTCTGCTGCCTTCACCATGGAGAATATTAAGGGCAGTGGACTGATGCCCACTGTGGATTTGTACACAGGACAGAAAGGGAGGGCCAGACAGTTCCCCGCCCCAGCATGATTCCTGCACAAAAGTCTTGCCAATGTTGCCTTCTTGTCAGCACTCAGGCTGTGTGGAGAGAAGTGGATGTTACTTCCCTAAAGTCTAGATCAGCACTGTCCAGTGGAAATGTAAGGCGAGGCACTGATAAAATTTCAAAATTTCTCCTAGCCACATTTTTTAAAAAGTAAAACAGGCTACACTAATTTTTTTAACATTAAAAAATTTTTTTCTATATTGATTTTAGAGAGGAAGTGAGAGGGAGAGAGAGAGAGAGAAACATCAATGAGAGAGAACATCGATTGGCCGCCTCCTGCATGCCCACTGGCGATTTGGCCCACAACCTGGGCATGCGCCTTGACCGGGAATCGAATCGGCGACCTCTTGGTGCATGAGTCGACGCTCAACCACTGGGCCACACCGGTTGGGCCAGGCTACACTAATTTTAACATACAGTGATACCTCGGTTCTCGAACATAATTCGTTCCAGGAGGACGGTCGAGAACCGAATTGTTCGAGAACCGAAGCAATGAAACCCAATAGGAAAGCGGACTCCACAAAGCGTGACTCTCTCTCTGCACTCACACTGATGACGCAAGCAAGGCGCGCTGGGCCGAATGAACGCCATTCGGCTCAACTCGGAAGTTCGAGTTCCAAATATTTGTTCGGATTCCGAGACAAAAGTTTCTCGAATCCTGATTTGGTCGAAAACCGAGGCGTTCGAGAACCGAGGTATCACTGTATTTTATTTACCCAATACTGCTACTGCAATAGGTAATGAATATAAAAATTACCAATGCAATCTGTTAGGTTCTTTTTATCACGTTCACCTTAGAGAGCCAGTGTGCTTCACGCCTACAGCGCTTCTCATTTTCTCAAGGGCCTGCAGCCCAGGGCCAGGGGCCACCGCCTCCCAGTACAGTGCAGGTCTTGGCGGGGCCCGTGTTGTCCCAGTTGCACTCAGTGTTCCTAAGGTTGTCTAAAACCACAGGCCTCACCAAACTAAGTGTGGCTCCACTGCGAGCGGAGCTGAGGCAGCGTGGAGCCGCAGGCAGGGCCAGACTGCAGAGATACCAAGTAGGAAATTAAGAACAACCGTGTGCGGGCGAGGTGGTTTATGGGCAGAAATAGCTCTCTCTGTAGGGAAAGCAGGATGCCTACATGTGTGTGCATATACATGTGTGCATATTTGTGTGTGTGTTTTATCCTCACCCGAGGACATTTTTTGTTCCGATAGAGTGCGAGGGAGAGAGAGGAAGAGAGAGAGAGAGAAACATCGACATGAAAGGGACACATCGAGTGGCTGCCACCCGCATGACCGACCAGGGCCGGGGACAAACTGCAACCGAGGTACGTGCCCTTAGCGGGAACCAAACCCAGGTCTCTCTGGACCACAGGCCAGTGCTCTAACCGCTGAGCCAAACCAGCCAGGGCTGCCTGTGTGTCATCTATGTGTGTATGTGTATGCGTGCATGTATGGGTGGGTGTGTGAGAGAGAGATGAAATGTGAAGGGAATCCACAGTTATAGTACTTTATTTCGCCAACAAAACATTTTTGGGAAAAGGCATTGCACTAAGTGAGACTACTTTGCGGGAGAGCATCCTGGAGTGACTACCAACGCCCAGGGCACCTGTGCACTTCACGCCTGAGGATCCTCGGTGCTCCTTCTGGGCAGGGAGACCCCTTTGTTCTCTTCAGTTTAACGTCAGACTACTCCGATGCACAGGCCCGGGCTTGAGGCTTGGGAAGAGAGGGGCAGCTTTTTGCAGGACAGCCTGAAGCTCTGAAGCAGGAGCTGCTTCCTTCTGCCGAGGTAGGGAATGATGCTCTCAGACTCCCGGTGGAGCAGCTCCGTCCTGCTTCATGAAGGGGAAGAGCCTTGGACAATGGCCTGGTGTTGGGGAGCAGGTGTCCTGTCCGGGCTTTCGGCTGGGCTGAGGCGGCCAAGGGGATGCACTGGGGGTCTGAGTTCTGCTCTGCCATTTAATAGCTGTGTGACCTTGGGCATGTCACCTGACCTCTCTGAGCCTTAGTTTAATCAGATGACTACTTTGGGAAATTTATCTGTCAGGTCTTTGGAAAGGACTGAAACTGTGCGTGAAGATGCAGAGACCGGGACCTAGGGGAGTCGATCCATTTGCCCCCTGTCCAGCGTGTGGATGTGGAGATAAGAAGGCCCCCTTGACTCAGTACAGGGAGCTCAGTGCCACAACAGGCTTACCTTCCCCCAGGACCACCCAGGCCAGGCTTGGCCACCCCTCCCGCCTCAGCCCTATCCCAAGAGTGTCAGCCCACCCAACCCACACAGGAAGGGATTCTCTGAAGGGAAGACACTGTTGGTCCACCAAACACACCCTCCTCTTAGCATTGCCCCCCCCCCTTCCCCACCTCTCAGGCTGCTCTAAAGTGGCCATGTTTGATTACGTGTCACCTGAGGCAGAGACAGGGAGAGACAGAGAGGTCGTGTGGACTGTTGCCGTAGACCAGGGCCTGCCCTGCGCAGCCCTCGGGGTCAATTGCCGGCCACCGGGTCTGGCCCACTCTGGGAGGGGAGGGCCACGGGCCTGTGAGGAAGCCTCGTCCCCTCGTGCGGGCTCCTTCCTCTCCTCCCTGCCTCCTGGGGTAGAGCCTCTGCAGATTTCTTTCAGTAGCAGAATTCTGATTCACTGGCACTGAGCCCTCAGCGAAGCTCTAAAAATGGCATTTCTGGGCAGTGACTCAGTCGTTAGGAGCATTCGGTAGGTTCGTTCCTGCTGTGGAGGAAGGAATGACTCATCCTCCTGGGGATTGGAAAGGTCCTTTGAACTCCTTGGAGTCTGATGCCACATCTGGGCTGCTCCTGGGAGGCGAAGTCCCGCCGCAGACCCACCCAGAGTAAGAGAGTGTCCTGCCTCCCCGGAGAGAGGCGTTTGCTCACCTGTCGCCAGGCAGGAGGGGACCGCTGCCGTAAACCAGGTGTGTGAAGCCCGCCTGCCCCTGCCTGCCCTGCGCTGGGGGCAGCCTCTCCACCGTGCTGCAGAGAGGGTGCCCTGCCTTCAGCCAGAGGGTCAGGGCAAGGACTGGGCTCTGGAGATAACTCATATTGGGAGCCCATGGAAGGCATGGTGTGGGCTGGGGCTTCCCCTCCGAGAAGAGCTGAGGTTGGCGTTGAGTGCAAGTGGCTGATTTGGGAGGTGGACCTGGAACAGCCAAAGAGGGGATGGGAGGGACGCAACAGACCTTAGGAGCTTTGTCTAGTTCTGGACAGTGCAGGCAGGTGCAGGGGTTCCCTGGGAGAGGAATCTGGGGTAGACTACTTCTGTAGGCCCAGGCCTGATCTCGGGTGACCGGAGGGAGATGCCTGGGCACAACCCAGGTGGCCACAGGCGTCCAGTCTGTGCCATTCAGTCAGCTTAACAGTCTCAGGTCAGACCAGCATCCTCGTCCCATCTGGGCCACCAGGAGGGGGTGTGCACTGTGACGGTCTGCTGAACACACAGAGGCTGTGATGCTGGGGGTGCCAGGGCGGTCACTGCGAGAGTGAGTGAGAGAGCTCCCTGTCGAGGGACCGTGACCGGCAGGAGTGTGCGATTGGAACTGTCCTCGAGCCACAGGTCTGCACAGGTGTGTGGGATGGCCGGGCTCCACGGGGCTCACAGCACCCCGCCTGACACCCGCCTTCCACAGCAAGAAAGAGCTTCTTGGCTTCTGCCCTGGCAGCCCTGGACAGTGGACAGAGCAGGCTGAGTGCATCCCTGGGTGCCTGCCAGGCCTGGAAGGAACCGCTGATGGCTGAGACGGGTCAGGCCTCACCTCGCTCATCAGTGTCCAGGGACTGAGCTGTCTCTCCCGAGCTGGCCCTGCCGTAGCCTCGCCCAGACACGCGGGCGGGCTGGGCTGGGTCTTCGAGCTTTGATTTCTCAGAGGAGAGGGTGAACCTTCCTAAACCTTTCTGGCTGCAGGACACCTGGAAGAGTCTTGTGGCCTATGTCTGGGATTGACAGCTGCTGTTTTGGAATGAAGTCGAAGGCAGAAAGCTGAGCCCAGGCCAAGCCTTCGCATTGATGCCACATTTCAATCCCTGGGGGAGCCCACTGAAACGCAGGTTCCCAGGCTGCTTACGGACGGCCTGGCTCTGTGGATGAGCAACAGCCCAGGGTGCCTGGAGCGGGGACCACAGACCATCCTCTGAGAAACAAAATACGAACGATACCTTTAAACCAGGCGAGCTGCATTAAGAAGGGGCTGAAAATCAAACACAGGGATCACAATCAGAAATTAGGGCCCCTGGTCAGAGGTGGAAGGATGCACCCTGTGCCCTGACCCTGCTCTTGCAGTGGCCTCACAGGTGGACGCCCCTCCCCCCAGCACTGCACCTGTAGCACCGCCTCACCTCCCACAGGTTCTCAAGGACTGAGAATGGGTTTACTCCCCACTGCTGGGGCCCTGAGGCCTACAGACAGGAAGGGCTGGGGATGGGAGGGGTCTCAGGGAGCAGCCAGGCAGCCGCTCATCCTGTTCCCTGCGTCAGCGGCACCCAGAGCCTGGCCCATCTCTGCTATAGCAACAGCGCCCAAGATACCAGCTGAACTAATGAGTAAAGGGATGCACAGACTGGAGAGACGGCCAAGATGATATGCAGCTGGAGAAGGAAAATGAGCATTTCGTATCTGCAGCGCCCCCGAGGGCACATGGGGGCTGCCCCAGGTGTCCTGACCTCACTTCGTCTGGTGTCATAGCCGGGCTCCGTGGCCAGTGCAGGTACCTGGGAGCCTGAGTTTAGAGGACAGTTTAGAAACGAGGATCTCCCCACTGATGCTGTCACTGCGTGGCTGGAGGCCAGCAGGGACACAGGCCCTGGAGCGGCAAACGGAGCTAGAGGTTCTGAAAGTGCTACAAAGGGTTTCTTTCTCGTGCTCTTCAACATGTCGGGTCGTAATCTCTTTCTTGACAAATCTTCCAGTGGAATCTGTCGGGAGAGTGTTTTATTATGATTTTGAAATGAAAGTCAGCAGGCCAGCTGGATTTGCACAGTATGTTAAAGTCAGGCCACCTGTTGGAGAACAGGTGCTTTCTGTGGGATGAGACACTGCAGCAGGCCTGGGTGGGAGGCGAGATTTGTGGCGTGGCCTGGCCGTGGCGGGCAGCACCTGCAGACTATGTCTGACCACCAGGCTCTCCGCCCCTGGCCTCTGGGGCGGGGGGGTGCGCTAGTGCTCCATTTGTCCTGGGGGAGGCTCATGACTTGATTTCTATCAATTCTTTTACAAATGAAAATTTAAACATCCAAAAGACTAAATACTGCCCTGGCCAGTTTGGCTCAGCGGTTAGAGCGTCGGCCTGCGGTCCGGAGAGACCCGGGTTCGGTTCCCGCTAAGGGCACGTACTTCGGTTGCAGTTTGTCCCCGGCCCTGGTTGGTCGTGCGGGTGGCAGCCACTCGATGTGTCCCTTCACGTCGATGTTTCTCTCTCTCTCCCTTCCTCTCTCTCCCTCCCACTCTATCTGTACAAAAAAGAAAAAATATCCTCGGGTGAGGATAAAAAAAAAAAAAAAAAAAAAAAAAAAAAAAAAGACTAAATACTTACTCTATGTGAATTGTGTTTCTCCTGACCGCAGTCCGACGCTCTAACCGCTGAGCCAAACTGGCCAGGGCAATTGTGTTTCTTACTGTTAACTTTTACTACCCAGGGGACTGTTCCTGCCTGTGGATTGGTCTCAGGGATGTGGGAGGGCGACCCAATGTTGGGGTGCTGGCCGGGAAGGTGGGACTCATTCATCCCTGGTCCACTCCTGCCGTCTTCCCAAGTTGTGTAAATTTAAATTGGGGCAAATGTTTCAGAAAGAGCTTCTGTGTCAATAAACTTTGCCCAAATCTCCTATGGAGCCAGGACTAGGGTGGGTGCCCTGCCTGAGGTCTGACTCTGGGCACCAGAGCATCCTGAGAGAAATAGTAATGAAAATCTTAGAAGATTATGCAGAATCTCTAGGCTCTTCGCTGTTCACAAGTGATCATGGCAGCCAGAGGACACAGAGCCAGCGCTAGGTCCTCAGTGCCCAGGGTGACCCACGCCGCAGCATCCACATCACCTGGGGTTGTGAGAAATGCCCATGCTCAGGCCCCACTGCCCTGGGGCCACCTGGGACCAGGTGAGAATCTGCAGTGTGGCCAGGTGAGCAAGCGATTCACAAGCACAGTGATGGGGGGGGGGGCTGGCTCTTCTCCCCTCCCTCCTTCCCCTCCTCTCCCTTCTCTCTCCCCGGCCCCCATCCCTTCTCTCTCTCCCAATCCCACAGGGGTTGAGCGGCCTGGGGCTCTGCCTTCTGTTTTCGGTAAAAGAGCCCCATCCTGACACACTGCCCTGGCCTTCTGCACCAGGAGTGACTTGGGTAGTATTTCCTCTTCCATTTCTTGGGGACAGCTCCATTCATTTTGTTTCTCTCTGTCCTCAGTCCTTGGGTATTTCAAACACCAATGCCACGGGCAATCCCTGATCTCTTTTCAACAAACAAATCATTTGGCCCTGGAAGAAAAAGCACTCTACTTCTTCTTTTTTAAATCCTCACCCGAGGACATTTTTGCGTTTATCTTCAGATAGAGCCGGAGGGAGAGAGTGGGGAAGAGAGAGAGAGAAACATCAATGTGAGAGAGACACATCGAGTGGCTGCCACCTGCACGACCCCAACCAGGGCCGGGGACAAATTGCAACTGAGGTACGTGCCCTTAGCGGGAACCGAACCCGGGTCTCTTTGGACCACAGACCTACGCTCTAACCGCTGAGCCAAACCGGCCAGGGCAGCACTCTTCTTAAATTAAGGGATATCAGATAAGATTTTCCCACTGAAGAAAGCCTCCCAAATTGCAGCCAGCCTGAAGCCAGAGGTGCTCCCTGCCTCTGTGGCCACAGGTGGCAGCATGGGGTGGGGTCATGAGTAAAGGTGGTGACAGGGTCTCTGCTGCTTCTCCTGTGAATTGCCCCACCCTCCTGAAAGTTCTCTGGACTCCCCTGAGCTTCCCAACCTGGGTGCTACCAGCCAGTGTGGACTCCCTGAGGTCCAAGGGCAGCTGACCTTCAGGCCTGCATCATGGCCTCCAGGGACAGTACCAGCCTCGCTTTGTCTGAGCCTCCTCTGACGGACATCGCCCTTTGTGATCCGTTCTGAGGGGACGGGGCAGGACAGGGGGCTTAGATCTCCAGAGTCCCCACTGCCCACCACAGGGCCCCACACCTTAGACGACCCAGACCCGTCGCTGGTGCCGAGTGTGGGCAGAGCAGCGGCTGGAGTGGACTCACTCGGGTGAGGTCACTCACCCAAAGGGAGATGATCTGAACAGCCAGCCTATCCTACCCAGGCCCCTGAGAAGGAACCAGCTCTTTCTGCGGTCACAGAAACTGGGAGTGCGAGGGACTGTGAGGGCCACCTGTCACTAGGGAATGATGGCCAATGCACTTACCCAGTGAGGCAGGAAAGTGAGAATAGGGAACAAGGGCCCCTTTTCTGTCTTGGCTGGAACATCGCAGGTGTGGCCTTCGCTGACCACCTGTCCTCTGCTTCCGCTTCCCCAAGTTCCTGTAATTGAGAGGACCAAAAAAGAGAGAAATTGCTATCTGGAGAGGAGGGACAAGGGCGAGCCCTGTGGGCAGTCACCCTATCATTGTCAGAAGCCGAGGACCACACTATCCCACCCCCTTGCTCACGTTTAATAAAAAACGTCCACCCAGACCCCACTGGCTCATGGCGCTCTCCAAGGCCGCCCTCTCTCACGTCTCAAGCGTGTGCTATCACTTTAAGAAGTTTCCTGGGCTTTGCTAAGTCTCTCCATCATGCTCTCAAATTCCTTCTTGTTCCGTGACAGGAAGCTGGATCAGGTTGAGGCCTCCCTGTGTGGCTTCACAAGCAGGCCCCTCTCAGAACCCCTGACTTTCAGGGCTGGAGTGTCCCTGAGGGCCAGCCTGAGCCTCTCAGCTCTCTCCCCACCAGCTCCTCCACCTGTGAGCAGCTCAGAGACAGGACACCCGGGAACAGGTGTCCCCTCTGCACCTCCTGGCTCCTCACACTGAGTTTCATCACCCACTGTCTCTGTCCTCGGACTGTCCCTGTTCACTACTTCTTTCTTTTCTTTTAATAATTTAAGTGTAGTTGGTTTACAATCTTGTATTAGTTATGTTAGTGTCAGGTTTACAATGTAGTGATTTGGTATTTTTATACCGTACAGTGGGAATACCACACTATTTCTTTCTTTCTTTCTTTTTTTTTTTGGTACGTGCCCCTAGTGGAAACCGAACTCGGGACTCTCTGGTCCACAGGCCGTCGCTTCAACCACTGAGCCAAACCGGCCAGGGCTATCACCACACTATTTCTAGTAATCACTTGTCACCATGCAAACCTGACACAGTATCCTTGACTCTGTTCCCCTCCCCTTTTCACCTGTCCCCTCCCCCTCCCCTCTAATAACCACCCCTTAGGTTTCTGTTTCTATGAGTATGTTTCTGCTTTGTTTTCTTTGTTCATTGATTTTTTTTAGATTCTTCATATAAGTGAAGCTATACACTATTTGTCTTTCTATGTGACTTACTCACTTAGTATAATACCTTCTAGGCCCATCCATGTTGTTGCAAATGGTAAGATTTTATCCTTTTTTATGGCTGAATAATATTCCTGAGAGCAGGGGACCATCAGTTGCCTAAGGATGGGCAAACTGGCCCAGATCAGAAACAGAACAGGTCAAAACTCCCGTGCTAACCAGCTTTCCTATGTTCTGTATAGGATGCCCTGGGCGACACCCAGATGTGGTCTGACCTGGATGGAGCATGGCAGGTGGTCATCTCCTACAGCTTTGCCTGAGTCCAGCCCCTTCTCCCACACTGCTTCAAAGCCTGTGTCCCCAGGGCAGCCGGAGAGATTGTTTTCTTCAGAACCTGAATCAACCGCATCACTCCATAACACTTAGACCAGGAGTGGGGACTATCCGGCCTACAAGCCATGTGAGGCCTGTGAAATCAATACCAGCTGACATCACAGCCTCGACAAAGAGAAGCAGTTTCAGCCATCACATTAGGGGTGAGTTAATTAAATGTTTGACCAAATATAGCAGGCTAACTTTTAAAAATGTTTTTATTGATTTTTTTAGAGAGAGAGAGATGAATGGAGAGAGATAGAAACATCCATGTGAGAGAGAAACATTGATAGGCTGCCTCCTGCACACCCCTCATTGTGGATGGAGCCCACAACCCTGGCATGTGCCCCAACCAGGAATCGAACTGGGACCTCTCAGTCCATGGGGTGAGGTTCAATCTCTGAGCCACACTGGCTGAGCTAGCAGGATAACTTTTAAGTTGATAATTTCATATGGCCTGAGAATGTTATAAATACCCAAAAGGCCTTTGGCATAAAAAAGGTTCCCCACCCCTGCTTAGATCAACTCAAAGTTCTCAGTATGTCTAGAAGGTTCTCAACAACCTGGTACTGGGTTCCAGGGACCTCCCCAACATGGCCTCTGACTGTGGTCCCCTCCTTCCTCTATCCTCCCAGCACAGTTCTGGCCCCAGCTCTCCCACAGCTCCTCCCCCGCTTCAGACATCACCCCTGAAAACACCTTTGCCCCCCACATTGCTCTTGGTCCCCTTCCACCTCTCCCACTTACTAGACTGCATGTGTGCCAGGCCGCACTCAGTCACTCCTGGGTCCCCAGGCACACGGCGGCACTCTGCAATGAGTGGTCTCGTGAATGGATGGATAGCAAATACTACGTATCAGTTCCAGAGTCCAAGGTAGGTGGACGCTGGATTGGAATGACCTTCCCTCTACGTAATAAGAACCCCCCAGGTCTTATCTGCCACAAGGAGGCACACTTCTCTCACCCACACCTGTGCAGTCGGGGATAGCTCAGTGTAGAAACTTACCTGTATCTCTTTTTGTTGTTGTTGTTAATCCTCACCCGAGGGTATTTTTTCCTTTGATTTCCAGAAGAGTGGAAGGGAAGGGGGAGAGAGAGAGAGAGAGAGAGAGAGAGAGAGAGAGAGAGAGAGAGAGAAACATTGATGTGAGAGAAACACATCGTTTAGTTGCCTCCCGCATGTGTCCCAATAGGGGCGGGGATCAAACCTGCAACCCAGGTACATGCCCTTGACCAGGAATCAAACCTGTGACCCTTTGGTCTGCAGGTCAATGTTCTAACTTAGTGGTTCTCAACCTTCCTAATGCCGTGACCCTTTACCATAGTTCATCATGGTGTGGTGACCCCCAACCATAAAATTATTTTTGTTGCTACTTCATAACTATAATTTTGCTACTGTTATGAATCGCCATCGGAAATATGTGTTTCCCGATGGTCTTAGGCGACCCCTGTGAAAGGGTCGTTCAACCCCAAAGGGGTCGTGATGCACAGGTTGAGAACCGCTGCTCTAACTGCTGAGCCACACCATCTGGGTCTTCCCTGCGTCTCTTTAAATTAAACTTAGCCAGACTCAGTCTCTTCAGCTCATGAGGAGTTTTTTAGAGATTGTGTCAACCTCAGCCATCTGATGCCACCTCAGTTCCTGCCCTGAAGGGCTCCAGGGGATCTTCCCCTGTCACCTGGCTCAGACATCGTTACCTGAGTACACCTGGCGCGGAGCCCAGGGCCGCCGGAGGTGACTGCAGCCTTTAATTAACAGTCAGCCTGCCAATCAGCCCTGTCCTCTCTGTCCTGGTGCATGGATATAGACAGAAGGAGCGCCCCTCAGGTTATTTTAAATTTTCTAGTGTCCACATTTAGGGAGTAAAAAGAAACAAGTGAAATTCACTCAAATAAAATATTTTATTTAAACACCATATCCATGATATCATTTTTCAACATGGAATCAACATAAGATTATCAATGGAACAGTTCATGTCATTTTCATTCAAAGTGTTGGAGACCTGGGGTTTTGACAGCTGTCTCACTTAGGATCACCATATTTCATGTGCTCCAGGGCTCTTGCATGTCCAGCCCACACCTGCCGACTTGGCCATGACTCTCCAGCCCTGACCATCCCTGCGTCTGGTCCCAGAGTCTGTCTCCCCAGACCCTTTCCTTTTCCATCCCGACTTCTGCCCTCACCTGCAGGGCATCGCCCAGCAGGCCTTGATCTACCTACCTGTGTGCGGACAGGTGCCAGGTGAGGACTGCCAGAGCCCCTGAGAGGTGGGGTCTGGCAGTGGGTAGTTGAGTGACAGGGGCTATGTCAGTCCTCCTGTGAGCAGCACAGCCCAGGGCCTACTGGTCCTCTGGCACCTGGCCAGAGCTGGACCAAGGCCCCTGGAGCCATGAGCTGTTGCACCAGGTGCCCAGGGAGCCGCGGCAGGAGCAGGCCGCCAGGCAGCAACTTCACTTCCATCCTCTCTTTTGCAACTGATGGGCCCTCGAGGACCCCCCAGCCAGCTGTTAGTGACTTTAAAATGCACAGGCCCATTGTAAATGATGCCTTCCACGCTGAGAAAAAGCTTGGTTTCCAAATCCATTCAAATTATCATGAGAAATGCCAACAGCTTGCATTTCCGCCACTGTACCTACCGGGCTCCAGTTCCGCCCCAGCCGCACACGCGGACGACACAGTACCGCTGCACTTCAATCAGTTCACCGGGCAGATGCCAGGTAGGTGTTCTCCCCATAATAAACATCGTTTAAAATGAGAAGAAATGTTCACATTACATGAAAAGGCGGGGAGATACACAAATCTCAGACCAAATTCCAACACTGAACTCTGAAATGGTTATAGAAGTGGCTCTAAATTCTTTCTGTCCCCTCTTGGTGCACTTTCTCACTGCTAGAGGGGTCTCGGGAGTGGAAATGCATCGTTAGGGAGTCCTGGGAGCGAGTTCTGTGTGGCCATTTCAAGGCTAAAACCTGATGTACAGAGGTTATGTTGTCTAAAGCAAGTTTCATAGTGAGATTTTTGGAAAAGATTTCATTTGAAAGTTTTTTGCAAAATCGGCATTTTTGTTATCCATGACTGCATAATTATAAAGACGAGGTGAGCTCCAGATCTTGCCACCAAAGTCCTCCATTCACCCTCTCTCCCCAGGTCGCCTCACCTATGACACCAGTGGGTGCATGTGGAGGTCGCTGGGCAGTACAGTGCCGGCCCAGCTCCTTGTCACCGAGCTCAGCACCGGACCCTCAGCCTATTTAACTGGCCTTTTCACCCCTTCTGTGCTGAATATGCCTTTTTAAAAAATCAAAATTTCAACTCCCACCTCCTAAATCTTTGAAGAAAAACTAAGTAGGCAACTTTAATGGAGGTCTGTGCAGCTGGGGCATCTTTCAAGTCTGTCTGGTCAGCCCTGTTCTCTCCTCTCTGTCCTTCCCCCAACAGCTGGTGCACCTGTGACCCTGTGAAACCCCTGGGTAGGGTGGTGATCTGCTCTGCCTCTCAAATAGCCCTGCAGGTGTGAAACGTCACTCCCCCTGCCTGCCTGGGTGGGGCGAGGGGCAAGAAGAGGGATGGTGTGACGGGACCCCACCTTCTCGCTCACAGCAGAGCACAGAAATGTCTATTCGAGGGGACTGTGAGCTTTGGAGGGGAGGCACGCCCCTTCTGATCCGCTGGCTGGGTGGTCCCAGAGAGGACGTGCACTCCAAGCCAGGGAGCAGCAGCACCAGGCCCCCCAGGCCAGAGTCCGCTCACTATCTCACTGCACACACGGACACAGTGTGACATTGAAAGTGTATCAACACAAGAAGAAAACAAAGTAAAGCGGAAGTGAACTTCTGGGTGTAAAAATAGGGAAAATATTAGAGGTCGGATGTGCCCTGTGAGCCACCAAGCAGGTTTCACCATGGACTGCCAGGGGGCAGAGAGGCCTCTCCAGTACGGACACGGCACAGAAAGCACTTTCCCTTCCGCGATGTTTTTTTGAGAGATTACTGTTTAAACTTGGAGTGAGAAGCCAGTTCTGGGGTGGTTCCAGGTACCCAGGGCAAGCAGCTGTCTCAACTCCTTTTTTGGAAGGAGGCAGAGGATAAATATAGGAAGCAGACACACACAGGGCAGCCGTGGATGAAAAGGAACTTGGACCGACTGGAGCCAGAGCTCAACCAATCTCGCTTAGCACTTGCATTTCTCCGTTGATCACGACCAAGACTTGTGGGCGCTCCCTGTGGTCTAATGCGTGGCAGAGGAAGGAGCTGTGCACGTGGATGGTCCTGGAGCCTCGTGTGCAGATGGAGCGCAGAGCTGGGAGAGGCAGTGGCCCCCGCCTGGCCCAGCTGGCAGGACCCAGGCTCCTCTGGAGATGCCAAAGGGGTTCTGGATGAGGCCTGGGAGAGAGGTCTGGGTCAGGTGCATGACCCCTGCTGCTGGGCAGAGGCCACCAGGTAAACAGTACAGCGAAGGAGGAGCTGTCTGCATGAAGCCTGGCCATCCACTAGCCGCAGGACCGCTGCACCTGGACTCAAGGTGCAGGGCCCCAGCTGGAGTTGCCATCTCCACATCCTCAGCAGATCTGTCTCCCCATTTGTGTTTGTGAAGTCCAAGGGGACAGTGAGGCATGTGTCTGCCCCTCTGCCCCGCCCTCCCCCTTTGGAGGCATCATCTGGGTGGAGCCAGCAAACGATTGTTCATTTCAGTGATTCTGCACACAAAGTAAATGCTCTGATATCTGCATTAAACCCGCACTGCACAATATAAAGATGAATGGTAACGTTCATGCTAATGATTGAAATTTTTAGATTTTCTTAGAACAATGTAAATAGCAAATAAAAAATATGACAAGTTGAGAAAGACCGACAGAAGAATGGACAGCGTTAAATACAGCTTTCACACTTTTTCCTGCTTTTGAACGAAGGGCTGTGTGTTCACACTGGACGAAGACATTATTCCGTAGAGTGCTAGCGGTGTGTCTGTGGAGGGAGACACACCCACAGCAATACTGTGCACACGAGAAAGGCACTGATGCTCGATTTCCAGAGCTGCATATTGCTAGTGCAGGTTCCCTGTTCACGCTCTCCCAGGGTGTCATCTTCAACGTCCTGGCACCGATCTGAGGGTCCAGAGCATCTCAGAGCCAACGCTTAACCTGAACCCTGATCAGAACTTCTGAGAGACGAGCTTCACATAATGTTTTCAAAATGAAAATAAATTTTATTCATTAAAAAAGTAACACAGTCCACATGTCCATTGACGTGTAGATGAACAAACACAAGCTGGTCTATCCATACGAGGCTACAGCATGGTTGAACTTGGAGGCATTATGCCAAATGAAATAAGCCCGTCAGAAAAGGACAAACACTGTGCGATTGCACTGACACGAGATATCCCTGGTGGTCAGATCCACAGGGACAGAAGGTGGAACGGTGGGTGCCGGGGGGGGGGGGCAACGGGGAGTTAGTGTTTAATGGGGACGGAGTTTGAGAAAGTTCTGTGGATGAATGGTGGTGATGGTTATACAACAATAGATGTACTTAATGCCAGTGAATCACACACTTACAGTGGTTAAGATGGTAAATTCCCTGGTATGTGTATTTTAGCACTATAAACAACAATAATACATGCTTATTGTAAAAACGGAAAGCAGACCTCAGGAGACGGCGTGGGTGGAAGGATGTCAGGAAGAGTCCACACAGGCACACTTATGCCTGAAACAGCCAAGGTCCTGGGCTCCACAGAACATGAACCATCAGCTTTCCTTGGCCCCAGGGTCCCAGGCAGGCGCTGGGGGCTGCCGGAGATGCTGTCCCTACAGGAGAGCCTCCCACAATGTGGCTTGAGTCGCCATTCAGGGAAAATTCACATAATTCTGGGTGTTTACAGACATGGGCACTGGACATTCTCCTTCACACTGAGGTGCAGCACACAGCTCCCACGGGGCCCCGAGGAGAGACCTCCAGAGGTCGGCTTTCCCAAGGCAGTCTCCACAGCCGCTCTTTGGAAGGCAGCTTCTAGAGGACTTTGCAATTACAGAGACACGAGGGTCTTTAGAGAATAATAGAGGAGCGCAGTAGCTAAGGTGACATGCTGGGACAGCTAGAGTTCCTGCTCTGGTCTCATTAGTTTACCTTTACACAAAACTGTCGAACGATCTCCAAAGCATCTGGTGCATTTAGTTTATCCACCAGCGATACGTGGGTTTCCAGTTGCGCCACATTCTCGACACTTGGCATTGTCCGCCTTTTAGAACTTTTAGCCACTTAGAGGGTATGTAGGAATATCTCGCTGTGGTTTTGATTTGCATGTCTGTAATTTGCATAAACCTGCTTACTGGAAAGTTGCATACTTTATTCTTTGAAATGTTTGTCCAAATATTTTTCCCATTTAAAAAATATTGAGTTGTCCTATTACTGAGCCGTAAAAGTTGTTTGCATATTCTAGATGCAAGTCCACTGTCAGATATATGTGTTAGATCTTGTCTTCCAGGCGGAGGCTTGCTTTCTCGTTTTCTTCATGGAATCTGTCAGAAGTTTTTGTTTTGTTTTTATCCTCACCCGAGGACATTTTTCCATTTTTTGTTCAGGTAGAGTGGGAGGGAGAGAGAGGAACAGAGAGAGAGAGAGAAACATCGACGTGAAAGGGACACATCGAGTGGCTGCCACCCCCACGACCGACCAGGGCCAGGGACAAACTGCAACCGAGATATGCGCCCTTAGCGGGAACCGAACCCGGGTCTCTCAGGACCGCAGGCCGACGCTCTAACCGCTGAGCCAAACTGGCCAGGGCCTGTCAGAAGTTTTTATTTTGAAGTCAATTTACCTTTTAGGTTTCTTAATTGTGCTTTTTATATCTGTTTTCTTTGGTTACTTTTAAGATTTTGTTTCTTATCACTGGTTTTAAGTATTTTCATTAGGCTAGGTCTTGTGGTTTTCTTTGTGATAATCCTTCTCGGTAATTTATGGAGTTTTTTGGATCTGTAGGTTTATACATTTTATCAAATTTAGAAAATTGCATCATTACTATTTTTCTGCACCCCCCTCCCTCCTACATACTTTTTGCTGGGCTTCCAACTAGACATCTGTTAGAACACTGGATGTTGCCCCTTGGTGTACTAAGCTGCTTCTTATTGTTTTTCAGTGTTGTTTGTTCTCTCTGTGCTTTATAGCTTCTTTTGCTATACTGTCAAGTTCATTAACCTTATCTTCTTCAGTGTCTAGTCTGCTGTTAATGACATTTAATAAATTTTATTTTAGCTATTGTATTTTTCATCTCTAGAATTTCCATTTGGTTCTTATTTTTTAATATTTAAAAATTATTGATTGATTGATTTTAGAGAGAGATGGAGGGAGGGGGAGAGAGAGGGAGAGGGAGGGGGGAGAGAGAGAGAGAGAGAGAGAGAGACATTGATTTGTTGTTCCACTTATTTATGCATTCATCAGTTGCTTCTCATATGTGTCCTAACTGGGAGTCAAACCTACAACTTTGTTGAATCAGGAAAACGCTCTAACAAACTGAGCTACCCAGCCAGGGCTAGTTCTTTATCTTTTTTATTTTATTTATTTTTTTATCCTCACCCGAGGACATTTTTCCATTTTTGCTCAGACAGAGTGGGAGGGAAAGAGAGGAAGAGAGAGTCAGAGAGAGAAACATCGACGTGAAAGGAACACATCGAGTGGCTGCCTCCTGCACAACCCCAACTGGGGCCGGGGACAAACTGCAACTGAGGTGCGTGCCCTTGGCAGGAATCGAACCGGGTCTCTCTGGACTGCGGGCTGATGCTCTAACCACTGAATCAAACTGGCCAGGGCTTTATCTTTTATATCTTTCATTTCTCTCCTCATTAGGTTCATGTGTTGCATTACATTCTTGAGAATATCGAACATATAATCACTTTTATGCTTTTGTGTGATAAATTCATCATCTCTGTCATTTCTAGGTCTGTTTCTACTGACTGACTTTTCTTTTGATTATATTTCACATTTTCTTGCCTTAGTGCTTATCTAATAATATTTTTTTATTGAGTGCTGGCCATTGTGAATTTTCAATAGCCATTTACTAAACTATGTTGTATTCCTTCAAAAAATATTGCAGCCAATGTGGCTCTGTGGATAGAGCATCAGCCTACACACCAAAGAGCTGCACGTTCAATCTCCAACCCTGGTTGGGGAGTGTATAGGAGGCAACCAGTTGATGTGTTTCTCTCACATCGACATCTTTCTCTCTCTCTCTCTCAATCTCTCTTTCTCCTTCTCCCTTCCATTCTCCCTAAACATCAATGGAAAAAATATCCTTGGATGAGGGTTGAACAACAACAACAAAATATATATATGCTATTTTCAATCTTGCATGATTCTTTTAAGGTATGTTTTAAAGCTATTTTAAGGCAGGTCTAGGTTAGTCTTGCCTATAGGACTAGTTTAACTTCACTACTAAAGCCATCTACTGGTTGCCTGTGTATTCAACAGGGTCTCCTCAGCCTGACTGTAGGGAATGTGAACAATTCCTAGCCCTGTATGAACTCTAGAAATTGCTCAGCTTGTAGCTCCCCAGTACTTCTTTCCCTGCAATATGCTCTTTGTAGACTGAAGAATTTTACCTTGATCATGAGCAAATGGTTTCTAACTGAGGGCTCAAGAGAACCCATATGCAGATTTTTTACTCTTTGCTTATATGACTTCCTCTTCTGTACTCTGCCTCACAAATTTTAGTTGCCTAAGCTTCCCCAGGCTCCAATCCTTACCTCCTCACTCAATGAAACCCCCTGGCTTTGTGCCAAGATCACAAATTGCCTTTAGGCTGAATCCGGTTGCTTGAAAGACTCATCTCCATTCTCTTATAAATCACAGTCCTGCATTGTCTATTGTTCAGTATCTAAAAACAATTTTATGTACCATGGCTATTTTGTACATGGTATGTTTAAAATATTTTCTAACTGTTACAGCAGAAAGACAAGTCTGGACACGTGTTCTCTTATAGCTAAAAGTGGAAAACTCATAAAAAAATTTTTTTTCTTAATTACAAAAATAACACGTTCATTTTATTATTTTTTAAATTAATTTTACTAGGAGCCGGTCAAGATGGCGGCCTAGGTAAACGCAGTATCACCTCCTCCCACAACCACATCAAAAGTACAACTAAACTGCAGAACAACCATCATTCAGAACCACCTGAAACCAGCTGAATGGAAGTCCTACAACTACGGAATTAAAGAAGCCGCCACACCGAGCCTGGTAGGAGGGGTGGAGGTGCTGAGGACACTTCAGCTGGGAAGGTTCTCCCTGAGGAGTGAGGGGTCCCCATCCCACACCAGATGCCCAGCTCAGGGTCCCAGTGCCAGGAAAAAAAGTCCCCATAACTTCTGGCTGGAAAACCCAGCGGGAACTGAGGCAGAGGGAACTGAGGCTGTGGAATCCCCAGCAGTTCCTCTTAAAGGGCCAGCGCACGGTCTTACTCGGACTTGCTCCCTCTGAACTCTGAGGGGAGGCAGCTTGAGGGACACCAGAGAACAGGGAAGAAATGAGCTGTTTGGCCTCTGGACAAGGGCTGGAGGGGCAGCTTTCTCCTGGACAGACCTGCTGGTGGAGGCCGTTGTTCCTTTGGTGAGCCCTTCCCCTACAGGGCAGGCAGACAGCCTCCATATCTGGGACTCCAGCAACCTGGCTCACACTGTTGACCCCGCCCTGGTGATTCCCTGAGGCCCACCCCACCCAACTTTCAGGCCCACCCAAGCTGTTTCCAAAGGCTTTACCATAGGATTGACCTATCTTTGATACTGCTTTAGAGTTTCCTAAAATCTTTCAAACAAGTAGCATCTGGTCTTAGTGAGCCCCATACCTCTCATTAAGTGGCCCCAGGCCTGGCACTAGAAGCAGCCAGCCTTGGTTCACAACTTGGTTTTTCCTGAACACCTCCAAGCCCAGCACAAGAAGCAGCCATCTGCAGTTCACTTTGTAGCTTATGCTGGGTGACCCTGGATAGAGCACAGGTAGTGGCTGACCTTGCCCCAGAGCCAGCATACCTGGTGGACAGCTTCAGACCACATCGAAACACCACCACCCAACCACCTCCACAAGTGACACACTCAATGAGCAGACTCAGTGGGTACCATAGCCCTGATGAAGTAAGTCTTGCTCTGTGTGGTGGGCCCCTACACAGCTGATCCTCCAAGGTAGTCATAGGCCAGTGGCTAGTGGGCACAGCCAGTCCCTGCAGCTGATCAGCCTGAGTAAAACCCTCCCATTGACATGCCAACAGCGATCAAGACTCGATTACAACAGAAGGGTGTACAATCCACACTAGGAGTGCACTTTGAGGGCTCAGCTGGGGTGATCAGGGAGACTGTGCCACTGGATCCTACAGGATCCACCTACAACAGTAGGCCACCCTACAAAGCCTAGGAGGCATAGTAGCTCTGCCTAATACATAGAAACAATCACAGGGAAGCAGCCAAAATGAGGAGACAAAGAAACATGTCCCAAATGAAAGAAAAGAACAAAACTCCAGGAAAAGAACTAAACAAAATGGAGATAAGCAATCAATCAGATGCAGAGTTCAGAACACAGGTTATAAGGTTGCTCAGGGAACTTGGTGAGACATCCAAGGTACTTAGTAAGACCTTCAAGGAACTTAGTGAGGCCTTCAAGGAACTTAGTGAGAACATCAACAACATAAAAAAGGGCCAGTAAGAAATGAAGATTGCACTAACTGAAATAAGGAATAATTTACAGGGAATCAATAGTAGAGTAGGTAAAGCCAAGAAGCAAACCATTGATTTGGAATATAAGAAAGCAGAAAACACCCAACCAGAACAGCAAAAATAAAAAGAATCCAAAAAAATGAGGATAGTGTAAGGAGCCTCTGGGACAACTTCAAGCATGCCAACATTTGCATCATAGAGGTGCCTAAAGGAGAAGAGAGAGAGCAAGAAATCAAAAACCTGTTTGAAACAATAATGGCAGAAAACTTCCCTAACTTGGTGAAGAAAACAGACATACAAGTCCAGAAAACACAGAGTCCCAAACAAGTTGAACCCAAAGAGGTCCACACCAAGACACATCATCATCAAAATGCCAAAGGTTAAATACAAAGAGAGAATCTTAAAAGTAGGGAAAGAAAAGCAGTTCGTTACCTACAAAGGAGCTCCCATAAGACTGTCAACTGATTTCTCAAAAGAAACTTTGCAGGCCAGAAAGAAGTGGCAAGAGATATTCAAGGTGAAGAAAAGCAATGACCTACAACCAAGATGACTCTATCCTGCAAAGCTATCATTTAGAATCGATGGACATATCAAGAGTTTCCCAGACAAGAAAAAGCTAAAGGAAATTCATCACCACCAAACCAATATTATATGAAATGTTGAAGAGTCTTCTTGAAGGTGAAGAAAAACAAAAATATGAACAATAAAATAGCAATTAATAGCCCTGGCCGGTTTGGCTCAGTGGTTGGAGCGTTGGCCTGTGGTCCAGAGAGACCCGGGTTCGGTTCCCGATAAGGGCATGTACCTCGGTTGCAGTTTGTCCCCGGCCCTGGTTGGTCGTGCGGGTGGCAGCCACTCAATGTGTCCCTTCACATCGATGTTTCTCTCTCTCTCTCTTCCTCTCTCTCTCTCCCGCTCTATCTGAACAAAAAATGGAAAAATGTCCTCGGGTGAGGATAAAAAAAAAAAAATAGCAATTAATACATATCTATCAACAATTCAATCTACAAACAAAATGAGCAAGCAGAACAGAAACAGACTCATAGATACAGAGAACTTTTTGTTGCTTGCCAGATGGGTGGGGGCTGGATGGCTGGGTGAAAAAGATGAAGAAATTAAGAAGTACTAATTGGTTATTAGACTGATGAACCTTAAAGGGAAAGGTGGAGGGAGGGTTGGATGAGATAAACCAAAGAACTTTTATGCATATATGCATAACCAATGGACACCGACAAAAGTGTGGGGAAGGCAGGAGGGGGGAAGAATGGGGAGGGGGTGTCAATGGGGTAAAAAGGGAGAAACATCTGTAATACATTCAAAAATAGAGATGAGTTTTAAAAAAAATTATTTTTATTTATTTTTGTTACAGATGATTCTCCTTTTTCCCCCATTGATACCCTCCTCTCCATCCCCCCACCCCACCCCATCCCCAGCTTTGTTGTCTATGTCCATTGGTCACGTGCATATGAATTCTGTTATTATCTCTCCCCCCCACCTCCTCTTCTGAGGTTTGTCAGTCTGTACCTTACTTCTATGTCTCTGGGTCTATTTTGTTCATCAGTTTGTTTTGTTCATTATATTCCACAAATAAGTAAGATCATGTGATAATTGTTTTTCTCTGCTTGGCTTATTTCACTTGGGATAACATTCTCCAGGTCCCTCCATGTCGTCTCAAGGGATAAGAGATCTTATTTTCTTATAGCTACATAGTATTTCATAAAACATGTTCATTTTAGAAAATTTAGAAATTATAAGTAGATACACACAATATAAAAGTCACAATATCACAAAAATAACCACTAACATGGTGGTATATATTTTTCTGATAGAGTCCCTATGAACGTTATGTATATGTGTGTGAGTGTTTATATGTATACTTACTGTGTTTTCTTAAAACAAATATAGAATATTACACATACTATTTTATACTTTGATTTTTTATTTAATATTATATCATAAATAGGTTTCCATGTTATTGAAGTCTTGAGACCATCTCTCTGACCTCTTCACTTTGTTATGTTTTGTTTTGAATCCTCACCCGAGGACATTTTTCCATTTTTTGTTCAGATAGAGTAGGAGGGAGAGGGAGGAAGAGAGAGAGAGAGAAACATTGATGTGAAAGGGACACATTGAGTGGCTGCTACCCGCACGACCCAGCCAGGGCTGGGGACAAACTGCAACTGAGGTACATGCCTCTAGCGGGAACCGAACCTGGGTCTCTCTGGACCGCAGGCCAACGCTCTAACCGCTGAGCCAAACCGGCCAGGACTGACCTCTTCACTTATACATACCCCTCTCCACCTACTTTTCTTCCATACTCCTGCCCTTTCCTCCTGCTATAATCCTTCCTCAAAAATTCTCTATAGAGTCTATTTCACCTCAAATGCCATCCTAGATACTGTAATGTACACAGAAAAAATAGAGGTAGTGGTTTCTGTGCTTGAGAAAATTTTTTTCTTTATTAATATTTTTAAAATTACAGATATCTCTTCTTTTTTCCCCTTTGACACCCTCCTCCCTGCTACCCACTCCTCCCTTCACCATACTGTTTTCTGTGTCTATTGGTTATACATAAATGCATATAAAATCTTTGGTCTATCTCTTCGTGCCCCCTGATACTCCTTCCCCCTGAAGTTTGTCAGTCTGTTCCCTCCTTCCATGTCTCTGGGTCTGTTTTGCTCATTAGCTTATTTTGTTCATTATATTCCACAATTAAGTGAAATTATGTGATATTTGTCTTTCTCTGATTGGCTCGTTTCACTTAGCATAATGTTCTCCAGGTCCCTCCATATTTTCTCAAAGATTAAGAGATCTTCCTTTCTGTCCAGCTGGCGTGGCTCAGTGGTTGAGTGTTGACCTATGCACAAGGACGTCGCTGGTTTGATTCCCAATTGGGACACATGTCGGGGATGTGGACTCAATTCCCAGTTGGGGGTGTGTGGGAGGCAGCTGATGGATGTTGATTCTTCTCCCTCCCATCGATATTTCTATCTCTCTCTCCCTCTCCCTTCCTCTCTCTCTGAAAAATCAATAAAAAACATTAGATAGATAGAGAGAGAGAGAGATATCTTTCTTTCTTACAGCTGCATAGTATTCCATTGTGTAAATGTATCACAGCTTTTTTACCCACTCATCTATTGATGGACACTTGGGCTGTTTCCAGATCTCAGCATTGTAAATAATGCTGCTATGAACCTAGAGGTACATATGTTCTTTCTGATTGGTGTTTCAGGCTTCTTAGATTATATTCCTAAAAGTGGGATCACTGGGTCAAATGGAAGTTCAAGTTTTAATTTTTTGAGGGAACACCATATTGTTTTCCATAGTGGCTGCACCAGTCTGCATTCCCATCAGCAGTGTACTAGAGTCCCCTTTTCTCCACACCCTCGCCAGCACTTGTTTGATGATTTGTTGATGGCGGCCACTCTGGCAGGTGTGAGGTGATACCTCATAGTCATTTTAATTTGCATCTCTCTAATGATTAGTGACGCTGAGCATTTTTTCACATCTCTTGGACATTTGTATGTCCTTTTTGGAGTGGTGTCTATTTAGGTCCTCTGCCCATTTTTTTAATTGGGTTCTTTGTCCTCCTTTTGTTGAGTTGTATGAGCACTCTATATATTTTGAAAATTAATTCCTTATCCAAAGTATCATTGTGTGCTTTAGAAATTTAATATCGCATTAGGAAGAGAGGCATAAGTACCATGCCAACACGGAGAACAATGGCAGAGAACGGAGACAAGTGGTTTGTAGAGTGGGGTTGGCTGTGTGAGTGTGCAGTGGACACGGAAATAGAAAGGCTTATTTAAAAAACAGTCACACACCAAAAAATTGACTCTGAGATCTCTCAAGATTCACCTCTTTAGAGATTTTACAGTATTGGAGTCATATAATGAGTCATCATTTTTGTGGGATAAAGCTTTGACTGGTTTGCTGGATAGCTTTTTCCTCTCTTTGTAGAAAAGATTGCTATGCCTGGCTTGAGCCTCAGTGTCTGCCATGGTCTTGTTGCTAGGGAGAGCTAAAACAAGTCTATATACTAACAATTCGTCCACTTAAAACCCGAGACAGAACACAGTCTGTTCCGATACCGTAGTCCTTTTAGTATACGCAGTTATTAGGATTTCTAAAAGTATGAATGTAAGCCTTTTAGTTGTGGGATGGTAACCACAGGGGGTAAATAAACTATAACAAAAATCAACCTCTCAGTTATGTAGGAGGTAAAGTAAGGCGAAGGGCTAATATTTAGACATCTTCCTTTCTTGGAGCATACTCTTTAATATGCCGATTGAATTAAATTTGTATATTTTTAAGATGAATAATTTCAGTTTTTTTGTTGTTAATCCTGACCTGAGGATATTTTTTCTGTGGATTTTTATAGAGAGTGGAAAGTGGAAGAGAGGAAGGAGGGAGGGAGGACGGAAGAGAGAGAGAGAGAGAGAGAGAGAAAATCCATGTGAGACATAGCAATTAGTTGCTTCCCGCACACTCCCCAACCAGGGCTGGGGATTTAACCTGCAACCCAGGTATGTGACCTTGACTGGAAATTGAACTGGAGACGCTTTGGTGCTCGGACCGACGCTCTAACCACTGAGAACACCGGCCAGGGCAATAATTTCACATTTTTAACTCACTCATCAATAGGTATTCATATTTACAACATACATCCATTATGAAAATTAAATTTCCAAATCTGAATAGGTCTGTTTCTGAGCTCTTTTCTGTTCAATTGGTTCATCCATGAAGCACTACCACAACACTGGGTTAATTATTATAACTTTATAAGTCTTGATATTAGTCAAGTCTTTCACTGTGTCTTCCTATTCTTGGCTCTTTGCCCTTCACACAAATTTTGTAATTAACTCATCAGATTCCACACAAATCCATCTTGGGATTTTGATTAAAAGTATATTGGATCTATATGCAAGACCATAATGATAGCTCTATATCTTTATGGTCGTGAGTATTCCTAGTCATGAATATGCTCCTCTATTTTAAGGTATTTTTTAATGGTTTTCAAATACGTTTCCAAACGTTCTCCATAATGGTCTTGTAAATAATTTTTACCTGTATTTGGAGTTACTAGTGACGTACCAAAAACATTTTTGCCAAATACTAAATAACCAAGTATCAAAACATATATTTCGCCAATGTCATGGTCAAAGGTGTGACTATTCCTGAAACGCACACATAAATATAAAATTTTATCAGAAAATTTATTTTATGAAAACATTTTAATTTTTACACTACAGTTTTTAGTATCAAAATTTAAAGTTTGATATTATGCAGAGACAATCAGTTCTCAGAACTGACAGCTGTTAGTGCTCCTGCAACTGGTAAACTGGACATTTGCAATGAGGTGAAGGGAAAAGCCAGACACTTTTTGTTTTTAAATCCTCAGCTGAGGACATTTTCACTGATTTTTAGAGAAGGAGGAAGAGAGAGAGAGAGAGAAACACCAGTTAGTTGCCTCCTGCACGAGCCCCATCCAGGACCGGTGATCTAACCACAACGAAGGTATGTGCCCTAACCAGGAATCAAACCCAAGCCTTTTGGTGCTCAGGATGATGCTTCTCCCTCCTGAGCCACACTGGCCACCTTTGAGGTATATAATTTTCTTCTCTAAAATATTCATCTTTATTTTTTTAAATGTATTTACTGACTAGATCTTTTCTTCCCAGAGAAATTTTGAAGTGGCATAGAACAATATACTTTTAATTTATCTTCATGAGATATGAAGGCTTCCCAAACAATAATTTTTCTCAAAGATCTCATAATTTAAATGAAATTAACTGAAAATTAAGTGCAGATTTTAAAGATTACTTTGTTTAGTGTAATAAGTGCTAGTATGTCAAACAATTCTAGGATGACTAAAATAATTACATAATCTATTTCTTAGTATTGTGCTTGTATAATTACATAAAGTTTTAGGAATGTTTCTTGGTTTGAAAAATGACAATATTCTTCCTATATTTATCTAGCTAATGCATTCTCTTAATATTCATATTAACTTGAAGTCTTTTTCCTCATTTATTCAGCTATTTGGAAGCTCTTAATCATTGTCTGTCTGCTAAAATCAACTGCTTTCACAACCATCATTAATCACTGCAAAATTTTATTTCTGCAAACAATATATATTTATACTGCAATCAACACTTCAACATGAAAAGAACCTGTGATTTTTCTCTCCAAGTTTCATATCAAATGTATACCTGTATTCATACAGTAAACACTTAGATATTAGTAATAGAATATAATAACTTGCTTTCCTTGTAATAGTAATGGTAACCAATACAGTCATGTGATTATACACAGATTCAGGGACACAAGAAATGACATTAATGTAGACATTTGACCTTTCCACATCTAAGCCAAAGCCAAACAGTGAATTTGGCCCCAAAACAGAGGTTGAAGATCAACATCAGTACTAGGTGCTAGATAACTTTTCCTTAATTGCTATTATAAACATCATTTTTAATGAATCACATTTTCTACATATTGTTAGTTTATAGAAATTGAATTTTGCATATTGATTTTATATTTAGCAATGTTGCCAAATTTTTTCTAAATTTAATACTGTGTCTCTTATTTTGGGGGCCATTGTGAAGACCACCATGACACCTGCGAATAATGACAATTTGTCTTTCTTTTACAATGGTTTTCTTTTTATTATTATTATTATTTTTTTATCCTCACCTGAGGATATTTTTCTATTTATCTTCAGGTAGAGAGAGAGGGAGAGAAGGGGAGAGAGGAGAGAAACATCGACATGAGAGGGACACATCCACTGGTTGCCTCCCGCATGACCCCAACCAGGGCCGGGGACGAACCACAACCTAGGTACAAGCCCTTGGCTGGAATCAAACCCAGGACTCATTGGTCCACAGGCCGACGCTGTACTGCTGAGCCAAACCAGCCAGGGCTACAATGGTTTTCTTTGCATTGCTTTTTCTAGTATGAGGGCCTCAACAATGTTGGTGAGAAGCAGAGCTAGCAGTCATCTGTCTTGTTTTTGATTTTTCAAGAGAATGCTTTCAACATTACCTCATTCTTTACAAAGATAGCTGAGATTTTCAGAGATACTATGGAAACAAAATTGGAAATCCTATGTCTTTTGATTCAATATCACATTTTCAACAAGTCCCATGTATTTAAATTCAGCCAGGCTCAAAAAAGCAAGTATATACCAGAGATTAGGAGACTTTTACTAACACTTGTTAGGAACCTTGGGAAGATTAGGGCTATTGGCTCAATAGGAGAAGAAACATGGATAAAGTTTGCAAATATCTGTGAGACATATGAAGATGCCCAGAATGTAAATCTTGATTTATGATTTTTTAAAAAGATATTTTAAAATATTTTTAATTGAGTTTTTAGAGAGAGAGGAAGGGAGAGAGAGGTAGAAACATCGATGTGAGAGAGAAACATCAATCGGCTGCCTCCAGCACACCCCCTTCTGGGGATCAAGCCTGCAACCCGAGCATGTGCCCTGATTGGGAATTGAACCAGGACCTTCCAGTCCATGGGAAAATGCTCAATCCACTAATCCACACTGGCCTGGCTATTTATGATGTTTTTAAAATTCTGATAAAGGGACTTCCGGTCAAGATGGTGGCATAGGTAAACGTGGTATGGCGTCCTCCCACAAACACATCAAAGTTACTACTAAACTACAGAACAACCATCATTCAAAACCGCCTGAAATCAAGCTGAACGGAAGTCCTACAACTACGGGATTAAAGCAGCAGCCACATCCAGACTGGTAGGAGGGGCGGAGACGGACGGGCTGGTCCCACACCCACGTGTGGCGGATAAAAATCAGGAGGACACCTCGGCTGGGAAGGTCCTTCCTGAGGACTGAGGGGTCCCCGTCCCACACCAGGTGCCCCGCTCAGGGTTCCAGTGCCAGGAAGAGAAGTCCCCATCACTTCTGGCTGGAAAAACCAGCGGGAACTGAGGCTCAGGGAAGCTGAAGCGGCTGGAGCCCCAGGCAGCTCCCTAAAGGGCCCGCGCACGGACTGGTCGGACTCTCTCCCTCTAAGCTCGGAGGGGAGGCAGCTCGAGGGTCGCCAGAGACACACAGGGAAGAACTGAGCTGTTTGGCACTGGAACGAGGGTTGGAGAGGGGGCTTTCTTGGGGACAAACGTGCTGTAAGAGGCCTTTGTTCCTTTGGTGAGCCCTTGCCGGGGGCGGCAGACAGCCGCCATATCTGGGACTCCAGCAACCTGGCTCACACTGGTAGCCCCGCCCTGGTGACTCCCTGAGGCCCCAACCCACCCCACCCAACTTTCAAGCCCACCCAAGCTGTTGCCACTTGCTTAACCATATGACTGGCCGGTCTTGGATCCTGCTTCAGGTTTTTCCTAAATTCTTTCAAACAAGCAGCATCTGGTCTCAGCGAGCCCCATACCTCTCACTAAGTAATACACTGAAACAACACAGGGAGGCAGCCAAAATGAGGAGACAGAGAAACAGGTCCCAAATGAAAGAAGAGAACAAAACCCCAATAAAAGAACTAAGCGAAATGGAGATAAGCAACCTAACAGATACTGAGTTCAAAATACTGCTTATAAGGATGAACTTAGTGAGAACCTCAGTGAACTTAGTGAGGGCCTCAAGAGCATAAAAAAGGACCAGTTAGGCCCTGGCCAGTTTGGCTCAGTGGTTAGAGCGTCGGCCTGCGGTCCTGAGAGACCCGGGTTCGGTTCCCGCTAAGGGCATGTACCTCGGTTGCAGTTTGTCCCCGGCCCTGGTTGGTCGTGCAGGTGGCAGCCACTCGATGTGCCCCTTTCACATCGATGTTTCTCTCTCTCTCTCTCTCTCTCTCTTCCTCTCTCCCCCACTCTATCTGTACAAAAAATGGAGAAATGTCCTCAGGTGAGGATGAAAAAAAAAAAAAAGGACCAGTTAGAAATCATGGATACACAGTTAGAATTGAGGGGGCATTAACTGAAATAAAGAATAATTTACACAGCTTCAATAAATCAGCTGACATCAATAAATCCAAGGAGCAAACCATCGATTTGGAATATAAGGAGCAAAAAATCCCCAATCAGAACAGCAAAAAGAAACAAGAATCCAAAAAAAATGAGGATAGTGTAAGGAGCCTCTGGGACAACTTCAAGCGTGCCAACATTCGCATCTTGGGGGTGCCAGAAGGAGAAGAGAGAGAACAAGAAATCGAAAACCTGTTTGAAACAATAATGGCAGAAAACTTTCCTAACTTGGTGAAGGAAACAGACATACAAGTCCAGGAAGCACAGAGAGTCCCAAACAAGATGAACCCCAAGAGGCCCACACCAAGACACATCATCATCAAAATGCAAAAGGTTCAAGACAAAGAGAGAATCTTAAAAGCAGCAAGAGAAAGGCAGCTAGTTACCTACAAGGGAATTCCCATTAGGCTGTCAGCTGATTTCTCAAAAGAAACTTTGCAGGCCAGAAGGGAGTGGCAAGAAATATTCAGAGTGATGAAAACCAAGAACCTACAACCAAAATTACTCTATCCTGCAAAGCTGTCATTTAGAATCAATGGACATATAAAAACTTTCCCAGACAAGAAAAAGTTAAAGGAGTTCATCACTACCAAACCGTTATTATATGAAATGATGAAGGGTCTTTTTGAAGAAAAAGATAAAATGTATGAACAAACAAAATGGCAATGAATACATATCTATCAACAATGGAATCTACAAACAAAATGAACAGGTAGAACAGAAACATTCTCATAGATACAGAGAACATTTTGTTGGTTGCCAGTTGGGAAGGGGGTTGGGGGAATGGGTGAAAAAGGTGAAGGGATTAAGAAGCACAAATTCATTGCTAGACTGACAAACCTTCAAGGGAAAGGGGTTTGGGGAGTGGGAAGAAATAAACGAACGAACTTATATGCATAACCAATGGACACAGACAATAGTGTGGGAAAAGGTGGGAGGGGGGCGGGAGTGGGGAGGAGGGGGTCAATGGGGGAAAAATGTGGAACATCTGTAATACATTTTACATCCAACAATAAAGATTTGGAAAAAAAATTTTTTTTTTATAAAATACACTTAACATAAAGTTTACCACATCCAAGAAATCAGTGCCAAATTCAATATTATGAACCTTTCCCCCTATGTTTTCTTCTATGAGTTTTATAGTTTTAACTCTTTCACTTAGGCTTTTGATCTATTTTGAGTTAATGTATATGATACGTTAGGGTCCTACTTCATTCTTTTGTTTGTAGATAGCCAGTGGTCCCAGCACCATTTGTTGAAAAGACTGACCTTTCCCAGACTGAATGGTCTTGACACCCTTGTGGAAATAATTCAACCATATATATATTTATATGAAAGGGTCTATTTGGGGGCTCTCTATTCTGTTCCATTGTTTTATCTGTCTTTATGCCAGTGCCACACTGTTTTTATTACTATAGCTTTGTAGTAAGTTTTGAAATTAGGAAGTGTGAGACCCTAAACTTTGTTCTGCTTTTTTCAAGATTATTTTAGCTGTTTGGGGTCCCATGACATCCATATAAATTTTAGGATGGATTTTTCTATTTTTGCAGAAAGCATCATTGGGATTTTGACATTGATTGCATTGAATCTGTAAGATAATGTAAACCTTAACTAAAGTTGGGGTCAAGGTCCTTTTGCGTTAATGTTTATACCTGTTCTAGATTGTAAGCTAGCGATGTGGAGAATTTATTTTTTAGAAGTTCCGTTTTGTATCACCTAGATTTAAAATACTTACTTTCAGATACCTAATCTCCAATGGAATATAATAGCCTTGGTGTTATATACACTAATTGCTTGTTTGGAGAAATTGCATTTTCTGTAATTGCTCTTATCTTTAAAAAGATCAAGTTTCAAGACTTTTGCCTGGCTTTCTCACTTTAGCTTGATTGCAATAGATTGATAAGTTGTACAGATTCAGTTCTTAAAAGCACATGGGACAGATTTCTAATTATATTCTTTATCATGTAAAGGAAGCTCTCACATGTTCCAAATTTGCTAAGAGTTTTTCTCATAAGTGGGTGTCGAGGTTTATTGGATACATTTTTTTTTGCATTTGTTGAGATAATCATGTGAGATTTTTCTCATTTAACTTTAATGGTGGTAAATTACATTAATTGATTTTCTGTGTAAAACCAATTTGCAATCCTAGGATAAATCTAACTTATTCATGATTAGAGAACCTTTCTTTTATAAAGCTGGGTTCTGTTGCTACAATTTTGTTCAGGATTTTGCCTCTGTGTTCATCATAAGTGATGAGGCTGCTAGTCCTCAAACACGAACAATGTCTCCTAGAATTTGCTCCCATGTGTGGGTGCTTGCCCTTCCGATCCCGTTGGGTCCCACAGCTCAGCTCAAGCAACGGAATGCCGTAGAATTAGTGCTGTGCTGGCTCTGGACATACATCTGAGAAAGGCCTGGGAGGTTCGATGTTCTCACTTTGGAGAGCCCTTGGATGCCATACAATAAGTCTTGCTAACATGCTGGTGAAACCGTACATACAGAGGCCACATGGTCCAGCAGAAGCTCTGAGACGATTTGAGAGAGACGCCCAGTCATCCGTGCATCCTGGCAGAGTGCAACTTTCCAGCTGCCACCCCCCAGGCACACATTTGTGGTGAAGGCATCCAGGACATGCCAGCCTAGCTGAGCCCCATCGCCTTTCATGAAGAGAAGAGCCATCCAGGTGAGTGCTGTCAACCGCAGATGAATGGAAGACAATAAACGTTTGGTTTTTAAGCCATTAAATTCTGGAGTAGTTTGTATGCATCACTATTTAACCCAAGCACTGTTTTTTGTTTTTTTGTATTAAAATTAAATTAGCTTCATAAAGTAAGTTGGGAATCTATCTTTCTTTCTTTCTTTCTTTCTTTCTTTCTTTCTTTCTTTCTTTCTTTCTTTCTTTCTTTCTTTCTTTCTTTCTTTCTTTCTTTCTTTCTTTCTTTCTTTCTTTCTTTCTTTTCCTGAAAGAGTTTATGTAAGGTTAGAATGAACTGTTCCTTGTATGTTTGGTAGAATCTGTTGATAAAACTTCATGATGTTTGCTTTGTGAATAAATTCTTTAACAGCTGGTTCTGTTTGTTTATTGATTAAATCTGTGGTTTTCAAGAATCCCTGGTGTACTGCAGTCAAGTCATTGGGTGAAGCAAGATTTTACAATTTTAGAAGAAAAAACATTGAGACCTGACATCTGTTGGACACTACACACACTTCTAACTCGAGGTCGTTCATGGTTTCAGCATCAGGTCACACTATTCCTATCAGTGACATAGTTTTCTTAAGCTGGTTTAATCGTGGAGGTTCTGATGAAAAGCATGGGAAGTCATGTGGAACAGAAAACGAGGGTGGTGGTGTTCAATCTGATTCCACGGTACGAGAAGCTGTGTAGTGCTCAGTGGCCCCGGATTCCAAAAGCAAGCAATTATGATTTTAAAAAAACTACTGCTTTTTCTTTCAATTTATGTATACTTTTTTTTCACCCAGCAAGTAAGTTATTGGGACATAATATGTGCTTTCTCTCTGTTATCTTTGTCCATCTGCTGGAGGTTTATGAATTTTATTGATCACTTCAAAGTACAGCTTTTAATTTGATTGATATTTCATGTTCACTCTCTATTTTCAGTTCATTGATTTCTGCTCTTATATATTTTTTTCTTTGTTCTACATTCTTTGGGTTATTTTTGCTCTTCTTTTTTATTAAGGTACAAGCCTTGATTATTCATCTGAGAGTAAGTTTTCCTAATATAAGCTTTAGTGCATTTCTCTTGCTGCTCTCAAGTGTCTGGCTTTTGATAGTTTGACTCTGATATGTGCCTTCTTTGCATCCATCCAGTTCAGTGTTTATTGAGCACCTTGAATCTGTCAAGTTATATCTTTCATAAAATGGAGAAATTCAACCACTATTTCTTCAAACACTCATTTTGTCCTATTCTTTCTCTTCCCCTTCTTGGCCTTCAGTCACACATATGTAAAGATTGTTTGGTGTTACCCAATATGTCCCTCAGGATTGATATTTTCTTATCCTTATGTTCTCTGTAATTCTCATTATGTCCCTTCTACTTATTAATCTTTTTAAAAAAATCCTCACCTGAGCATAGGCTTATTGATTTTAGAGAGGGGAAAGTGGGGGAGAGAGAGCGAACACCTATTGGTTGCCTTCCATACTTGCCCCAACTGGGGATTGAACCTGCAACCTAAGTATGTGCCTTGATTGGGAATTGAACCTACAACCTTTGGTGCACAGGACGACACTCTAACTGAGCCACTCCGGCCAGGGCCTTTTTATTAATCTTCAAATTTATGAATTCTTTCTTCTATCATTCCTTCTGGCTATTAAGTCCATCCAGTGAATTTTTTATTTCAGATATCAAATTTTTTTGGTTTTAGAAATTTTGGTGTTGTGTTTTTGTTTTTTGTCATTTCTATTTCTCTGTGAACATATTTTGTTTCATTTCACCGAGGATAGTTAAAATAGCCACTTTAAAATCTTTGCCTGTTAGTTCCAACATCTGGGTCATCTCAGGCTCTTGGTCAGTTTTTCTTTTCTCTGGAGAATGAGTTCCATTTCCCTTGGGTTTGTTTGTTTGTATGGGAGTTACTTTTGCACATCCTGGACATTTGAAACGTTAATTGTAAAGACTCAGGATTCTGTTCATTTTCTCTGGCAGGAATCATTTCTTGGTTTTAGCAGGTAATTCTCTTGCTGGGCTGCAGAAGTGTTCTCAGTTCAGATCTTCTGTCTTTGCAGATATTCTTAGAGTCAGTCCCACGCACATATGTAGTTCAGAGACAGGCGTTCAGGAATTGGAGATTCCCTCCCTGGGTTTCCCTTCTGAGATTTTCCATCTCTGCCGAGGTAGGGGTTTCCCTGAATTCTGTTGCTACTTCTCCAAGCCATGAAGAGTGGAATTGTCCCACCCGCACCCCTAGGGCCCTGGGTACCACGCTCATCATGTAGGGCCCTTTCTAAAGGCTACCGAGACAGACACTGGCTTGTGCAAGTGTCCTTCCCCAGTGTGGACTCGCCACGCTTCTCATCTCGGGTCTCAGGCAGCTGCTCTTATTTGATGTCTGATGTTATATTTGTTTCCTGCAGGCACGAGATCTGCTAGGGTCTGATTAGTGATTATTAGAAACAGAGGCCTCCCCTATCTCCTAAAAATGCTTTGTAGTTTCTGTCGCATATGCTATTCACCTTGTTCTTTAAGAATTTCAAAGATGCTTTATATTTTTAGGTCCTGTCAAGAATGGTAGCATGCTTGTGCATGCTTGCTCTCTCTTTTCCTCGCTTTCCATGTTTTCTCATCAGTAGTTGTTTCTAGTATATAGGCATGCTACTGAATTTTAAAAATTGATTTTACACCCAGTCACATCACCCCCACATTTATCTTAATTGATTTCTTTTTCATTTCTAGAGGAAAAATTATAGCCTCTGTAAATAATGATTATATCTTTTATTATTTTTATTTCCCTTCTTATTGGAATATCCTATCTTTTTGCTTCTTACCCTTCACTGACACCTCACTCCTGGCTCCATTTTCCTTTCCCAGGGTCTCACCTGACCTCTGGAAAGAGGAGATGGTACCGCAGAGGAGCCTTCCAGAACAGCTGAATTGAGACCCACTTCTCCTTCTCCAACTCGACTCACTAGTTCAGCCAAAATGGCCAAAAACAACATGCCTAGCACAAAGCCTTGGGATATTTTGGATGCAAACATAAGAAAGGCTTGCTAGAAACACCTCCTGAAAATAGGAAGGTGGAATTAATGTCTAGTGTTATATTTTGGTTTTGTTAAGGACAAAGTGGAGCGGTATTTTATTTCTAAATTCTTCAAAGAACAATGGAAATACTCTAAATTCTCTAGGCTGAAGCTGCAAAGTAAAGCAGAGAACTAAAGAAATTATACAGATAAATCATATCAAAAATTGCCCTTGGAATAACCAGATAATTGAGACCCAAATGAAGATTTCATTTGCTTAGATTACCTGAACATTTGTTTTTTCTTCCATTTTACCTTTATGACTAGAACAACAGTCTAAGGAAGGAAAATTTAGTCCTTGCTTTTTTGGGAAAAATGTATTTAAACATCTTTTAAAAAAGAAACCAATAGAGAAATAGAAAAAGTATATGAAGTGGCCATTCACTGAAGAATACAAATAACCAATGTACACATGGGAATAAGATGTACCTCACTACTAGTGTGGGAAATAAAAATCAAAGCAATGATTAATATGATTTCGTTTGGCCTACTAGTTAGCAAAAATTTAAAAATTGGCTAGTATCCAATGTTAATAATCTGTGGTGAAATAAATGTCTGGGTCTGACGTTGGGTTGACTGCAATTAGCTCACACTATTTGGAGCGGATGACAGACAGCACCAGGCCGGGGCCTCCCCCAGCGGAGGAAAGGCTGGATCAGACCCCACCCCGAGCTCCCTGACAGCGCAGAAGTCCCGCCCACACACCGTGTCGGCGCTTCCCAGCGCGTGTGCTTTCTGCACTTGTAGTTGCACCGACACCTTGGAGCGTCTTATTGGGGCTGCCACTCCAAAGGCCGCGCTCTGGGAGAGCAGGGCCTGCGTATTCATTCTCTACCGTAAGTCCTCACTTTCTTCCTCCACAGCTTCTCGGAACTGCGGCGAAATGACGAGGGGACGAATCATGCCCCATGTTAATTGCTACAAACAAGAGTTAAGTTCCTGCGACATCTCATCAATGCTATAAGGAAACAATGAAACAATGTTATTCCTGGACCTGCTGCATTCCCAGGCTTGATGCCATCTGCCACCAAGACGATGGCAGGGAGACGTAGCCCGTGGGTTTAAGTTACGGGATGAGAGGGAACCCAAAGGAAAGTCCCTGCACCAAGAAGTAAGCCTGTTCCTCAGAGCAACACCTGGAATATGGAGGAATATTGGGGTTCCAGTCAGCTGGCCTACCATCCAGTGTCCAGCCACACCCTGAGCTTCCAGAAACCGCCTGCAGATGGCAGCATCCAGGGCCTGTGTTGTCACCCAGAGGCTGGCCCTCCTGGGTGAGCCCACTACCAAGTTCCCACGCCTTGCAAGATGAGGACAGGTGGTTGACGGCAGCCGAGAACCCTAATGCACATCATATAAACGTTGTGGCAAAGGGACTGTGTAAAATAAGCTATAATGTCCTAAACCTGTCTGACCTGCAGTAAGTCAAAAAGTGCCCTTTCTTCCAAACTGATACAGTCATGCTCTGCGTAGTGACACTTTAGTCAACAACAAATCACTTATACGATGGTGATCCTGTAGGATTATCATGGAGTAAAAAGTGAACATTTCAGCAGAGACACAGAGAGAGAAGCAATGTGACAGTGGAGGCAGAGTAGGGTGACAAACCAAGCGACGCCAACAACCCCAGCAGCTGGAGAAGGGCCTGCAGTAGCTTCTCCCCGAGAGCTCCAGAAGAACCCCCTGCCAGCACCCTGATCTGTTGTTTAGGTGGCCTGGTTGGTGGTCCTTGGTTCCAGCCGCCTGAGCAAAGCAACCCAGGGCTGTAGACATATAACAATACAGAGTGCTGTCCATATGACATCCATGCAGGAGAGCTGTTGAAGACGGGGAGGGGACTCTAGGGTGGGAGGCAGGTCCTCTGATAATGGGGGAAGAAAGGAGGACGGTACTCTTATGAACATCTGGGAGAGGCCATCCCAGACTGAAGGACCAGTAGGCACAGAGACACTTAGGAACAGAGAAGCTCCACGGGAGGGCAGGGCTGGCAGGACGTCCCGCCGGATGGTGTGTTATAATTGCCTGCTGTACTCAGTACAGTGACACGTGTACAAACTGGCAATCGAGGAACAAGAGGCTATACCACACAGCCCAGGTGTCCATCTAGGTTGGTAAGTGCATGCTGTGATAGCCACACGATGACAAAATGGCCCAACAACACATTTCTCGGAGCACATCCCTGCCGTGAAGTAGTGTGTGACTGTACTCAAAGAACAGTGCAAAGGCAGGAAGGTGCCAGAGGAGTTCATATAAGATAAAGAAATATGGTTGTCTAAGAAAACCCAATAAATCTCTTTATAATTTTCCAATGGAAAATTATTTGAAAAGCAAGCCATAATAATCTTTTAAAATTGTCTCAGTTAAACGACATAACTGCTTCTCATCAGGCTTGTAAGGAGTAATTTTGGTCCTAACAGCACATTAACACAGATATTTGACAAATCTGAACCAAATGCATTTCTTGACTGGTGCTAGTGAATGAAAGAGGAAGGGGAGGGGCAATGGTGGGGAACATATTAAGACCGCCACTCCTACTTACTTAATTATAAAAGAAACGGTATTTCACCCAAGAGTTGCATTTGGCTTGGCTTCAGAAAAGGAGAAGATTCAAACTCAGCCTTGAACATTATCCATCTGCCAGGTTTCTTGGGACAGAAAGAGTTCCAGCTGCTGAATTCCAAGGAGTGCGTTTTGGGGTTGGCGTGTGTATGACTGCAGCCACAGGAAGAAATAAGGAGTTACCAGTAAAGGGAGGCAGAGGGAGGATCTGTTATAGAATTAGTAATACACTCCTCTGATGGAAATCGTTTCTAAAGTTCCGTCTGCATAAGTGGAAGGATCTTTAGAAGGAACACATGTCAATTACTTATTCAGGGCATGAGATGCTACCGTCTCCTGGCAAGGCCCCAGGTATGTTTGACAGGTGTTCCTGTGTTCCTGTCACTGCTCAGACACAGAGAAGCCTCTCACTACGTGGACCTCGTGGCCTCTGTGGCCAGCACCTGCATGCCCTGGGTGTTCAGTGGGTGCCAGGAATATTCATCATTTGCCGTCATTTGGTTGGTATGCAAAGCAGCCAGAAACGGTCACAGGAGTCTTAGACCAGGTTTAGAAGTCCGTAATTCAGTGGTTTTCAAAGTCTCTCCCACAGAGACTTGCAGGATTTTGGTCTGTTTCTAAGGATGGTCTGCAGAACAAGGCTGCAAAGCTGGGTCCTCAGCCTGAGCAGATGTTAGCAGGCCCACAAGTCCCGTCATGCAGCTGTGCACGTCACAGTCCCGTGGGAGCCATCACCTTATAGCCATCACAGGCCAGGGCTCATTTCATGATAGTTTCCTGGAGTAGTACAGTGAAGAGCCTTGTTCGAATCAAAGCAGTGTATTGGGACCCTTCTCTGGGTAACACAGGTGGTGTCTTTAGGTAAAGGCCCCCATCCCTGTGATCAACCTTTCCTCCATGTGTCTGTGTCCTGGGGACATGGCCAATGAGACAGAAACACACTTGACACAGGCTGGGGCTCACTCTCTCTACCTCTGGACTTTCAGAGTCCAGACTCTGTGGGAATAAGCCTGGGTGAGCCTTCTGGAGACAGCCAGCGCCAACTTCAGGAACAGGAAAGAGGCCATTGGGGATCATGCAGCCATATCTGTGCCCAGATGTCCAAATTGCTGGTCGTAGAATCATGAGCAAATAAGTAAGCCGCTCAGTTTTGGGGTAATTTGGGGTAGTTGCTCTGAGGCACTAGATAGAGATTTGGGTATCTTTTTCTAATTTGCACAAAGGCACTAATTGGCTAGGAGGGCACATGTATATAGAGCTGCCACTTAGGAGCCCTTTAAATAAAAATTTTGCATCTAGAAATATGCTTGGAAAACCTGTTCTGGTTAAATGTTTTGCTTAATTGAAATTTCTAGTATAAATGAAAATGATCAACATTTTTTGGAAATTGAGAATTTGTAGTATTCAAATATAGTAAAATATACAGTACTGATACACTAACACATTCTTTGGCTCGATGTAATACGTTCAGGCATGATTGTTTGATTTGGTCTTGTAGTTCACTAACTGGCTTTTTAAATTCCTTCACTCTAGATTGAATACATTTTTTTCTTTGTCCTTTAAAAATTCCCCCCAACAGTTAAATATTTCCAATTCACCAGTTTTTATTTCGTAGCTGAACATGAAACATCAGATATGTACCTTTGTTCCTTCGAGGATATAAACTATATTTTTTTCAACTTCCTGCTCCAATTCTTATTTTAACTTGTTGTCTCTGTGTAAGTTTTCTCCCTGTCGAGTTGGCGGTTTCCCCTATGGATGTCAGTCCCCAACTTCTGCTTCTGGAGGTGACGCTGGGACTCTCTGCCCTGAGAGAGTGACGCCCTCCCCAGGAACCATGCGGGAGTGCAGCCGCCCATGAAGGCTGGGGTGGGGGGGGTGCGCTGGCACCGTCTTCAGCTCTGCTCTGTCTCTTCCAGGCGCCCTCCCACAGCACAAGGTTTTGGCAGAAGTGCAGACTGTGGTCGCTGTTGCATTTTTATCGTTAATGAAATGTGCACACTTATATTAGTGTTGACTGGGCACACCCTTCCCATGTATGACATTGCTTTTTTCTTTCAAGGTAAGTTAAAACACATTGTTGACCGACAATTTTATGCAGAAGTTATCTCATGTCACCGGCTGTTTTTTCGTAATTGAGTATGAAAGTGAAACAATCTATATAAACTTCAGTATACTTTATTTATACATGAATTTAAATGAAACTTTGTACATATCTGCTACATATTATATTTTATATATATTATATATTTTAGTAATTTTTTTGGTGTGGTATACTGTATAGCACTCACCTACGTGCAATGGTACGTACAATGTTTTGCAAATATATCTGGTTTCACTGTGCTTTCATGTAGGGATAACTCCTGCTCAGGCACATACAAAGACCGAAATTTTGGAAGAAAGTAATCCAAAAGAGGCCTAATTTTATAGTCTGTCTTCATTAGATGTATTTTGTGAATTATCACTAAGATGGAAAAATGTAGGAATTTGCTTGAACCTCAATCTGCTCATAGTTTTAGGAAATACCGGAGCTTCAACCAAAGGGTCCGTTGACCAGTAATCCCTCCAATGTGATTTTTTTTTTTCTGTCTGTCCCATCAATATCAACAAACTGAGAAACTTCTTTATGAGTTAATTCGTGAGTGGTCAACATTTGGGCATGAAAACACAAGTTCACTTGTGAGTGGTCAACAATGCCGTTTGAGCCCTGGCCGGTATGGCTCAGCGGTTAGAGCGTCGGCCTGCCGTCCAGAGAGACCTGGGTTCGGTTCCCGCTAAGGGCACGTACCTCAGTTGCAGTTTGTCCCTGGGCCTAGTTTGGTCGTGTGGGTGGCAACCACTCAATGTGTCCCTTTCACGTCGATGTTTTTTTTTTTCCTCTCTCTCCCTCCTACTCTATTTGAACAAAATATCAAAAAATGTCCTCGGGTGAGGATAAAAAAAAAAACAATGCCATTTGACGAGAAGATCATACTGGGCCAGTGTTCCCACTGCAGCAGCAGCAGCGAGATCAAGGGCGAACGTCAAGTAGCAAAGGCTGGAAACAAAGGCGCAGTGCGGAGGCAACACAGCCAAATGGGGTTCCAGGAGGGACGGCAGAGAGTGGGGCTGGTGAGGACACGGGGCGCACCTGTGGGCAAGGACAGGGTTGGTGCCTGCTGTCCATTGTGCCTCAAATCTCTTTTCTAGCAATTTTTCTTTGGAGTAAGAGGCTGTCGAAAACGTGCCATTAACATGCAAATGTCCCCAGGAGATGGACCCTTTCCCAGGAATCTGAATGCAAATCATTTGTGTCCCCAAGTGGCAGCTGCTGTCCAGGGCTCAGGGCACAGACCCTGGTGGGCTTGAGGCCCTGAGTGACCCCAGGGACCCCTCAGCAGTGCTATTAAACACCCACAACCAGGATGGAAAGGAGGGAGGACCCAGAATGTGGCGACAGTAAAGAGACTGTCACGAGTTGTAGAGAAAATAGATTGGGGTGTGTGTCAGGAGGGCTTTGTCTCAGTGACATATGTCCAGTTAAAGCTTTTATTTGCTGCTATCCACAATCGGTTTATTATAACGTGCCTGCCATCCCTGTCCCTCCCTAGATGGCCTTGTTCTGTAGGAGTTTCCAAAAGAAACGGAGGTGATTTTCCTTCTCTGATGCTGTAGATTTCTCAGCATGGGGAAAAGTGCCAGCATGTTTCTCTTAAAGCTTCTGAAACCCAGGTTTCAAAAACAAGTATGTTGGAGGGTAATCATTCTCTTTACTCAAATCAGGATTCATATATAAAGCTTTCATTAAGATAGAATTTCACGTACAAAATTTGGATATGCCTTGTATTTTAGCATAACATCAACACGTAAAACACATTGGACTAAATCTTCCAGATGGACGAGAGGTGGTTGTTTTAACTAAGAATGGCCCCTAATGGGACTGGAAATGGCCTTCCTGTTACTCTGTGCTTTGTCCAGAGTCCCAGCCTGGGCCCAGCTGAGTTAATTATTGTAGTCACTGCAGCGTTGGTTTTATAGCAAAATGTTGGCCACTTGCGCCCTGAAGAAGGGGAGACAGATACTCAGGGTGGTGGGGCTCTGACTTTTTGTCTGTACATTCCCAGGGCTGAGCACAGTGGCGTCTAGCAAATAGCAGATGCTCTGTAAATATTTGCTGAACATGGAAATGAGTTCATGAGAATGAATAAATGAAACCTGGGCTGGGGAGTCCACGTCCTTGATTCTGGCTGCATGACCTTTGCTCCAGGCGATGAGGGTCAGCTGACACACTGTGCATGTGGATACATGTTATGTAATACAGAACAAACTTCCAGCACGCTCAACCCTGAGGCCCGGTATGAGCACGGGTCCATCTCCTTACTGTCCGTCTCTCACGGCTAGAATTTAGCTCCATTAACGAAGCAACTTTGTCTAGTTCATCTCCGAACCATGAGACCTGAGGTGCCGCCTGGCATATGATAGGCGCTTACAAATATTTGCTAAGTGAATAAAATGAATGACTTGTCATTCCCTAGTTTATTTTGCCTTAGTTGTCATGTTTGCCCAATCGTCTAGATCAAACTGGTTGAACCATAGGTTTTTTCGCCTTCTGTGTACAAATGTGACCCTAGCCTCTCATTTGCTATTTTGCTGCTCAGCCTCTAGTCCTTTTTGCCATGGTGGGCAGAGTGGTGGAGGTGACTTCCCCACCGTTCCTGGGGAGGGGGGCTATGCTGCAAACCTTGCCAGTGACAGCATCACTGTCCCCGTAGACCTCACTGTGTCTGTTCTGGATGATTAATTCAGATCCAGTCAAAGCATTTGAGAAGGAACCAGGAGGACATTGATGGGCACGTGCTGAGGACGGAGCACGCTTTCCTTCGGATCCGAGTGACGTTCAACCCACAAACGTAGAGACTGTAAGTGGAGATAAACCAAGTTTTGATGGTGTCTTTGAGATCCCAAGTCCCACGTCCCTGGAAGCTCACACGACTCCTAGGCTTCCCCGTTTCATGGAGCAATAATTTCCCATTTCCAGAACTCTGTTTTCAGAAAATAATCAGAAGTAGTAAAAAAAAAAAGTATAATAAGGATGTGCATCCGGGTTTTTTTTTTTTATAATGCAAAAAAATTTGAGGCAAGAAAAATGAATTTGTGTGTAGCCATTAAAAATTACGTGTTGTAACATCACCAATCAACAGGGAAATGCAAATTAAAACCACAATGAGATGTTGCCTCACACTTGTTAGAATGGCTATTATCAAAAACACAAGAGAACACAAGTTGGCGAGGATGTGGAGAAAAGAAACCTTTGTGTACTGTTGGTGGGATTGTAAATTGGTGCAGCCAACTATGGAAAACAGTGTGGAGGTTCCTAAACAATTAAGAACAGAGCTGTCATACAATTTAGGAATTCCACTTCTGGGTATTTATCTGAAGGAAACGAAATCAGTATCTCAAAGAGATCCCTGCACACCATATTCATGGCAGCATTATTTAAAATACCCAGGACATGGAAATAATCTAAGTCTATTGATGGATGACTGGATAAAGAAAATGTGGTATTACATACAATGGAATAATACTCAACCATGAAAAAGAAGGGAATTCTGCCTTCTGTGACAACATGGGTGGACCTTGAGGGCACTATGCTAAGTGAGATGAGTCAGAGAAGGACAAATACTGCGTGGTATAATGTATATGTAGAATCTAAAAAGAAAAGTCAAATGATAGAAACAGTAGAAAAGTGGTTGCCAGGGGCTGGGGGTGGGGGAAATAGGGAAAGTTCGGCAAAAGACAACAAACTACGGGCTGTAAGATGGATATGGTCTGAAGATTGGATAATACCACTACTCCGGTTGGAACACTGTGTTGCGTAATTGAAATTTGCTAAGAGAGTAGAACTTGAATGTTTTTACCACGAATAAAAAAATACACATGAGGTGTATGGATGTATTAATTAACTCAATGGGGGTGATCTTTTCACAATGTGTGTGTATATCAAATCCCCACGAGACATGCTCTAAATATCTTACAATTTCTTATGTCAATTATACCCAAAAGAGCTGAAACTTTTTGAAGAAATCATGTGTTGTACAAAACCAGATAATAATATCAACAAACATTCACATTATATAATTTTGACTTTATTTGGGTATTGTATGTTTAAATGTTATTATTTGCTCACACACAAAAAGCAAACTTGTTTCTTTCTGTGAAATAGAAATCTTTATCTATTTTATTATGATATTAGTGCATTGTAAATTTTAAGTAATTTGCAAAATAATGTAAATTTGAAAGTGAAGGTTCTGCTATAATAATCTATGCCTGACCCCTGCTCCCACCCAGACATGACCAGTGGCAGATAGCACCCGGCCAACAGGAATACACTGCTGATCCCCAGTTAAGGTCTGAGGGGATGATCATCTTTAAAATGTTTTGAGAGCCCTGGCCGGTTTGGCTCAGTGGTTAGAGCGTCAGCCTGCAATCCCAAGATACCTGGGTTTAGTTCCCGCTAAGGGCGCGTACCTCGCTTGCAGTTTGTTCCCTGCCCTAGTTGGTCGTGCGGTTCACAGCCACTCGATGTGTCCCTTTCACGTCGATGTTTTTCTCTCTCTCCCTCTCTTCCTCTCTCTCCCTCCCACTCTACCTGAACAAAAAATGGAAAAAAGTCCTCGGGTGAGGATTAAAAAATAAATAAATAAAAATAAAATGTTTTGATAAAATTGCTTCTTAAATTTTCTTTTGGAAAGTATAAGATCGCAATCAGAAGAAGTAGGAACCCTGTATCTGTATATTTCATGGGTTATATACTTGAACACTTAAAGATATTTTACTAAACTTTCATCACATTAGAAAGGAGTCTTTAGAAGTGTTCGATGTGTGCAAAATACTTTAAAAACATTTCGGGAAACATGAGTTTTTCTATCTGTTATAGTTGTTTGTTGTAACCTGAAATGCAGTCTTCTCTGATGAACAAAAATAGTTCTGCTCTGACAGCTCTGGCCGGGGAAGGGCGTTGGGGGGAGGGGGAGAAATTGAGCAAAAAAGGGGAAAAAAAGGAGAGCCCTGGCCAGTTTTCTCGGTGGTTAGAGCTTTGGCCTTCAGACCGGGTTTGATTCTGGCCAAGGGCATGTACATCGGTTGTGGTTCGTCCCCAGCCCTGGTCAGGGTCATGCAGAAGGCAGCCAGTCGATGTGTCTCTCTCATATGGATGTTTCTCTCTCCCCCACTTCCACTCTATCTAAAGATAAATGAAAAAAAAAATATATCCTCCTGTGAGGGTTAAAAAAAAAAGAAAGAGAGAGAGAGAGAGAACTCACAGACTCACGGACAACAGCATGGTGATTGCGGGCGGGGAGGAGGGTGTGTGTGGAAGGGGACACAGAGGGGATAAATGGTGATGGAAAATTAAAAAAAAAAAAAGTTCTGCTCCTCTTTCCTTCATCAGCATTTCTGGGGTGCCCTTGCCGCCTGGGCACTGTTACAGGCTGCTGTCCGGTGGCTGTGCCCGGGAAGCCTCTCTTCGGGGCTGGGGATTGTCAGTGGGACCTCGACATAAAGCAGAAGCTCGAACAGCCCTCGCAGCCTTGGCATTTCTCCCTCTCTCTTTAATTACACAACATGCCACCTTATCACTTAAATGGCACTGAGAACGACATACTTACATTTATTTCTGACCACACTGAAAAGGCTTTTTTGTTTTTGTGTGTGTATTAAGATGATTATTATCCTCATGTGGAAGTTCAGAAGATTCGTTCAAGACTCTGTAAAGTTTATCAGTCAAGGTAATCTGTGTCAGTGATACTGGCACAGTGAGCAGAACGAGCCGATCTGTCCAGCACGAGTGTCCTCAGCCTGCCAGCGATCGTTGTCCGGGCAACCTGACGCGTCCTCCACACACCTGCACGTTTACTCGAGCCCTTTGGGAGGAAGAACCACATGCGAGCTGTGATAAAAGGTAACTTCCAAATCTCACTCCTGCTCCCCAGTCCTTTTGTTCTTTGCTCCCCAAGTCACATCCGGGGACAGGGAATGGGACCTGTGCCCCCTCCCCAGCAGCTCTGGATGCTCAGATGTGTAATTGACCGTCATGGTGAAAGTTAAAGCTGTCAGGACTCTCCCAGAGATGCTAAATGCTCTAGAATCTAGAGCATCAACTTCCCAAGATGTTGAGACTGAAATGAAGGTTTTGGCGGGAACTGGAGCTATTCCAGTGGCTAATCTCCTGGGTGTGGGTGGCTCTCTGTTGCACTAGATGGTCTTGAACACCCCATTTGGCTGTTACTCCTTTGATTCTGTGTCTCAGCCCGTCGCTCACTATGTGCCCAGCCCTTGCTGGCATGGTAGCAGAATAGGGGACAAGATCAATGTAGCCTATGTGCTCTGATGGTGAATGTCCTGCTCTCTATTAAAAAGGAAATCACCAACCTGTGCCCTGAAGTTAGCAAAACCAACAGTTCACACTATGGAAGGTTCTTGTCCATAATTCTCAAGTACTTAATGTTTACAAGTTGCCCTTTTTCCTGGACAATTCTTTCCTTTAACTTATAAGAAGCACCCACCAAATGGAGAAGGCTTTCTGCAAATGTTACTTGGCAACATAATCTCTATGTGAGTAGTTCACATACCCAAAGAGCACATATGACCACCAACACACAGTAGGAGTGGATTGTGGTTTGCAAAATACTCTGCACACTAGAGAATCCCTTTCTTTTTTTTTTTTTATCCTCACCCGAGGACATTTTTCCATTTTTTGTACAGATAGAGTGGGAGGGAGAGAGAGGAAGAAAGAGAGAGGGAAACATCGATGTGAAAGGGACACATCGAGTGACTGCCACCCGCACGACCAACCAGGGCCAGGGACAAACTGCAACTGAGGTACATGCCCTTAGCGGGAACCGAACCCGGATCTCTCCAGACCGCAGGTGGACGCTCCAACCGCTGAGCCAAACCAGCCAGGGCGAGAATCCCTTTCTTGACTCTGTTTGTTCTAAGTAACAATGATGTTGGGTCCAGCCTGAAGAAAGGCCATATTATTTAAAAAAAAAAAAATTTATTGAAGTGTAAGAGAGAGGAAGTGAGAGGGAGAGATAGAAACATCGATGAGAGAGAACATCGATTGGTCGCCTCCTGCGTGCCCCACACTGGGGATTCGGCCCACAACCTGGGCATGTGCCCCAACTGGGAATAGAACCGGTGACCTCCCGGTGCATGGGTCGACGCTCAACCACTGAGACACACCGGCTGGTCAAGGACATATTCTTTTCAGAGGAAAAAGCATGATTCCTCAGTGTTGCTAAATCTGCACAGGGTTCTCACAGCAACTGGAACACAGATTCAGAATGTCATCATATTTTTCTTTATTCAGACCGAGACCCTAGAACATGGAGAAGAGTGGAAATTTACGGCACACGGATGAAAGCCAGCATAGCTGGAATTTCCTTTCTCCTGGCCAGTGCATAGCATATTTGCAATCACAGGTTTTGCTGGAGCTTCTGAGTTATTCAGCAGTGTTCCCGAGTCCTCTGCCACTACTTTTGATTGTGCATCTTGAAGACATTTATTGTAAGACTTTTCTTTGGATCAGACAGATGGAAACTTAGGTTTCCATTTATATGCATTGAAACGATGACACTAAGACATTTACTAACTCACAATGTTCAAGTATGAGCTTGTGTTTGTTTTATAGCTGTGGCCCATTTTGCTGGAATTTGTGATTGGCTGTGAAGTTGATCCTCCCTCTAGGCTATTGCTGATGTTATTATGTAAAGAAGAAGAAGAAGAAAAAAAAAGGCAGCATCCCACCTTCTGTTGTATCATAGGATGAAAGGAGTTGGATTGGCTTTGGCAGACCAAGCATCTGACCTGACAAGGGTAGCTGGTGCCCCTGGGGTCTGGTAACGTAATTAGGCTCGACCGTCCTGCTGAAGTGAAGTGAATGGAACAGACTCCACGTAGCACCACAGGTCTGATGCAGTAGGAAACCATGCGGTCATGACTGGATGGAAACAGAAAGGTATAGAGCCAGAGCAACTCAGCACTTCAGTCCCGAGGGTACTGCCCACTGCCCCCGCCTGGGGACAGCAAGGGTAGGGCCCACTCAGGGTGAAACGTTCTGTGGGGGATGTGCCCACTTTAAGACAGCCCTTCTCCTGCTGAACCCCTGGGGCCCCCAGGCAAGATGTCTTGGCATTAGTCGGCAGAGCAGACAGGGAAGACAGGCCCTCCCAGGCTGGGTGACTGGTGAGCTCTCGGAGGGCTTTCAGGAATAACTAGCACTGATCTTACATAAATGATTTCAGAAAACAGAAAGAAAAGAAACACAACCCGACTTCTGGTATGAGATAGGCATGACCTTGATGTGCAAACCAGATAAGGACGTCACCAGAAAGGACATCACAGGCCCGTCTCTCATGAATGTGGGGGCAGAAACCCTAATCAAAATATTAGCAAATTGAAAGCAGTAGAAGAAGAAGATAAAATCCTCATCACCAAGTTGGATGTATTTTAGAAGTAGTCTGGCCTTAGAAAATTAATCATATTGATACATTAAATGAGAAAAATGATATGATCGCCTCTGTAGACTTATAAAAAGCATTCGGTAGAGTTCAGCCTGCACTCAATAAAACACACACACACACACACATACACACACACACACACACACACAACTCACGCACCTCTTAGCAAACTGAGAACAGACGTTCCTCAGTCTAACAAAGGGTAGCCTCAGAGGACTGACGACAAACATCACTGTGTGAAATGGAGAAAACTTGCCTGAGAGACGAGACAAAGCTGTCAGCTCACTCCACTTCCGCCCAACTCGCACATGAGGTCTCAGCCAGTGCAAGAAGTACTGAAAAGATAGAAACCTTATAAAGACTGTAAAGGAATAAATAAGAGTCTCACCATGCACAGAGGACTGTTCACAGAGAAAAACCAAAGCAATCTATTAGATAAGTTACTAGAATTAATAAATGAGGGTTGCCTCATTGAATACACCACAAATTGCATTCTGTATGTCAAATGTTGCATATCGTATCGCATTTCTTTACTCAAGAAAGAAACAAGCCCTGGCCGGTTTGGCTCAGCGGTTAGAGCATCAGCCTGCGGTCCCGAGAGACCCGGGTTCGGTTCCCGCTAAGGGCATGTACCTCGGTTGCAGTTTGTCCCCGGCCCTGGTCGGTCATGCGGGTGGCAGCCACTCGATGTGTCCCTTTCACATCGATGTTTCTCTCTCTCTCTCTCTCTCTCTCTCTCTCTCTCTCTCTCTCTCTCTCTCTCTTCCTCTCTCTCCCTCCCACTCTACCTGTACAAAAAAAAAAAAATGTCCTCGGGTGAGGATAAAAAATAAAAAAAAGAAAAAAACAAAACATAAGCATTTGTAATATATACCATTCAAGTAGCACGAAGAATTGTCAAACACTCGAAAATAAATCCAACAGAAGAACTCTATAGGGAACATTATATTGTGGGACTGTTTAAAGAGACTAAAGAAATAGAGAGCTAAGGAGTGTCCATGAATTACAACAGACTCAACACTGTAATGTAAATTCTTCCCAAATTTATTTAGTGATTTCAAGTTCCTTGATCACACTTACAACAGGTTTGCGCTTGTTTAATATTTTTAGTGTAATTTGATAAGCCACCTCTAAAATATATATGGAACTGCAAAGTGCCACGAGTAGCCAGGAGATCTTTGAATAAGGAGGGAAGACTTGCTGTGTCAAATATCAAGTCCTATTACAAAGCTGTGTAACCACATGCTGTGGTCTTTGTAGACACGTGAGCCAATTGAGTAGACTAGAAAACTTAGAAACAGGCTCACATGTACCTGATTTATGACCATGTGATGTATGACAGAGGTTGCACTTTAGGTGAGTTGGGAAGGATGTATTTTTTTCCAATAAATATTATTGGGGAAACTGACTAACCAAATGGAAGGAAGGAAGGAAGGAAGGAAGGAAGGAAGGAAGGAAGGAAGGAAGGAAGGAAGGAAGGGAGGAAGGAAGGAAGGGAGGAAGGAAGGAAGGAAGGGAAGAAAGACAGGAAAGGAAGAGAAAAGAAAGGAAAAGATACCCCTTTTAACATACACAAAATTAATAAAGCAACTAAAGACTGAAATAAAAATTCTAACATCTGGAACCAAACATGGAGTAAAACTCAGTTGCTTTTCTTTTCTCCTGAGAATATGTTCTATCTTCTTGGTTCTTCCTGTGTTGGGTAATTTTGGACTGTATCCTGGTCATTATGGAAATTAAGCTGTGGAGTTCAGAATTCAGTTTTTTGTTTTTTTTTCCATGGATGTTGCTTCCTTTAGTTCATAGGTATTTTTCTTGGCTGGGATGGAAATGCAGTCTCTAGAGTGACAGTTTCAGTCCATTCAGATCTTTCGGCCTCAGCGTGGGACTTGTTCATGCATTTGTGGCTGGGGCCAACCAACCATGAGAAAAGACAATATAACCTTAAACAATATGTAGGAAACAGGAAACTATGAAAAGTGATATAGTCCATTTGAAAATGGAACATCTAGAAATAAATACAATAACCAAATTTAAAATTAAGTGGATACATTAGAAGACAAAGAGAAAATCTTAACATCAGCCAAAGAAAGTGGACAAATCGCCTTCAGATGATTGACAGTTACACACAGCTAGATTCTCAATTGCAACATTACAGCAAAAAGTTCAATGGCATTGATCTCATCAACTGCCAACCTAGTATTCTAACTTTAGGAAATCTACATATATTTCATGAATGAGAGTAAAATTAAAGCATTTTCATTAATAAAAGTGGAAAAAATTCATCACCAACTGACTCTGAGTAAAAGGAATTCTAAAGGAGACAGAAGATAAGTGATCCCAGATACAAGTTTTGAGATATAAAAAAAGAATTGACAACTAAAAGAGAAGTGACTGTTCAGGTAAATGTAAATGAACATTGGTAGAATACAATTGTAATAGTATTTAGTGGAATCTTAAAAAGTTACATTATGGGATGTAAGTAAAAGTAAGGTGTTCAAAATTCCTTTTATTATCCAAGAAAATAACAAAAATGTTATTTTTATATTTTAATAATTTAACCATTGGTGTTATAATTTTTAGAGTAGGGTCATTAGAATTCACAACTTCCTAACTAACAGTGGGAAAAAGTTAAATGATCAGAAATTCTTAGCCTATCAAAATAATCCAAAAAAAAAAAAAAAAAAAAAGGTGGGGTGGGGTGAGAGGAACAGAAGAGGAAGTGTGACAAACAGAAATCACAAAATAAGATGGCAGATTTAAACTTAAATATCTTAATAATTACAGTAAATGTAAATGACTAAACTCTTTGGTTTAAAAAAAGACAAAGAGTGGTATGCCTAATTAAAAAATTGAATTACATGTCATGAGAATGCATGGATAATTATAATAAAAGGATAGAAAAATATATAATTTGTATTTGCAGAAGGTATTTAGTATAAATAGATTAATGCCATACAAAATAGACTGTAAGGCAAAAAGCGTTGTGAGAATTAAGAAATGGTGCTTCACGATGATAAAAATTTCAATTTATCAAGAAGATATGATTATCTAAATTTGTAGGCACCTCATAAGAATAACACCAAAATACATAAAGCAAAAATTGAATAGAACCATGAGGAGAATAGACAAATTCACAATTATAGAGGAAATTTTTACTGTATCTCTCTCAGTTATTGAAAGAAATAATCAGACCAGAAAAATAGTTTAAGATAGAAAAAGATTGAACAATATAATAAACAAACTAGATTTATGGACATTTATTTAACAATATAACCAACTACAAAAAAAATCACATATTTTTTATTACACACAAAGCTTTTATAAACAATGACTTTAAAGTAAGCAACACAACATTTAAAAGGATTGAAACAATATGCAAACATTTTCTGGTCATAATGTAATTAAGGGAGGAATCAATAACAAAAAGATAGGTAGAATATTCTTATATCTTTGGAAATTAAAAACATCATGCTAAATAAATGACATGTCAAATAATAAATTATAATGAAAATTACATTTTAAAGTAAATAATAAAAATACTACTTATTAAAACTATGAATAAAGGCAAAGAAATATTAAGAGGAAAATTTGTACCTATATATAAGACAGAAGAAAGGCTGAAAATTAGTGAGTTAAATAGGCATGAAGTAAGTTAAAGACAAATGAAAGATTAACTCAAAAAGAAAAAAGAAAATAGATGATAAAGATAGAAGCAGTAATGAAATGAAACAAAAAACAAAGATACAACGGTAAGGATCTGATTAATTAAAAGCTTGCTCTTCAATAACACTCATAAAATTGACAAAACCTCTTGTGAAATTGACCAAAAATAGAAGGTACAAGTAACCAATAATGGAATAAAAAAGAAAATATCACTATAGAAGCCACACACGCAAACACACTAGATAAAAGATATTTTTAACAACTTTATAACAATAAATTTGAAAATCTAGATGAACTGGACAAATTTAGGGGAAGTATACCAAGACTGACTCAAGAAGAGACAGAAAACTTCAACAATTCAAAAACCTTTAATAAATCAGTAGTATGTATACTTTCTTAAGGAAAACTCCAGTCCAGCCTCAGTAGGCAGTTATTTCAAACATTCAAGGAAGAAATAGGTCCATTCTTACACTCCTCCAGGCAGTAGAAGACTTTATTTATTTCATGATATAGCAAAACTTGATACCAAGGACAAATGAGTAAGGAATATTTCTGAGCTAATTTTACTCATGGACATACATGTAAAAATTTTAAGATCTAGTAAGATCCACCACACTATCATGTATCCAAGTGAAATTCATTAATTTAATTTAATGAGTCCATTTAATCAACTGGACCTATGGGGACTGGGTTGGGAGAATATTGGGGGTACAGGATCCTGTCCTCTACTTCTCCACCTCCCAAGAAATAATTGATTACCTACAGCTGCCCTAGCCTACTTCACAACTCCTGAAGAGGTTAAAAACTTTAATCAGCCTCTATTTGAGAAAGACAGAAAACATTGCCAATCTATTATTCCTAATTTTAAGTTATTTGGAGGGGAAGTTATTGATGAGTTTTACCATAACAGTAAACCAAATTCAGCAATATGTTAAAAGGATAAATCATTTTGACTAAATCATATTTATCCAAGGAATGCAAGGTTGGTTTAACATTTAAAAATCAGTTAATTAGCCTGGCTGGTGTGGCTCAGTGGTTGAGCGTTGACCCATGCACCAGGAGGTCACTGGTTCGATCCCTGGTCAGGGCACATGCCCAGGTTGTGGGCCAAATCCCCAGTGGGGGGCATGCAGAAGGCAGCCAATTGATGTTCTCTCTTATTGATGTTTCTACGTCTCTCTCTCTCTTCCTTTCTCTCTAAAATCAATAAAGAAAATAAAATAAAAATCAGTTATTTCTCACAATAGTAGCTTAATGCAGGAACAATTATATCATTCCAGTAGATGCAAAAAAAAAAAAAAAGACAGTAAGTAGTGAAAGCCTAAACAAATAGAGAGGCTATATACCATGTTTATGGAATAGAAGATTCAAAACACAAAGGCATCATTTGTCTCTAAATTGATTTCTGGATTCAGTGCAACCCCACTTGAAATCCTAAGAGATGTTTTAGGGAGGGAGGTGACATATGACTGAGTAATTCAAATTATTTTTTAGATTCCAAAGAGAATAGCTAAGACATTGAAGAAAGAGAAGGAGGACAGAGGAGGGGAAGGAAAGAGACAGAAAGGGAGTGAGAAGCTTCAGCTGTCAAATGTTCAGATACTATAAAGCTATATTAATGAAGACCACGCTATGGTGGTGCTGGAATAAATAGATGAGTGGAACAGAAGAGAGAGTCTATATATGTACAGTAGTGTAAGGCAGGGGGAGCAATTCATAGCAGTAGGGGCAAAGCTGCACTTACGTTCACCAGGACACACTATATCATATATATATATATATATATATATATATATATATATATATATATATGGCATATAGAGCTATATATAGACCATATGACATATAGATCACATATGTTATGTCTGATCCCTATCAGATATATCAATATTATTATATTTCCTCCATAACTACCCAAATCTGAAATAGCCCAAATGGCCATCAACAGTGGAATGGGAGAATGGATCAAGAAACTCTGACATACTCATTTAAAAAATATGCACTTAAAGCAGGCTACATAAAATAAAATGGATAAATCTATAAACCTAAAGTTGAATGAATTAAAAAAAACATAAAAATTATGGTTACAGTATAATGCTATTTATATAAAGTTCAAAAGGAAGCAAAGTTAAACTACATTTTATAGGGATGACTGCAGGGTGGTTAAGGAAAGCAAGGGTGTAATTACCCTACAGACAGGAGAATATCTGTCTTGGTGGGAATGAGGGCATTGTAGTCAGGAAGGGCCTTCTGGGATGTAAATAATGTTCAATTTCTAGAGTTGGATTATAGTTGCGTGGCTCTTTAACCATTTGTTAAATGTTACCTGTCATATTTATGAACGTTTCTTCATATTTTACAATAGAAATCTTTAAAAATTAGTATAATTAGACTTCCCATGAAAATCAATTTTCTGACATGGTTAAGAATTAGTTAGCTTTCTACTGACTTGTTAAATGCCCAAACACTTATACATGATAATGAATATGTTATCTTTCAAAATAAAAATATACAATTGTATAATTAGATTTATAATGAAAAACAGCAGTCAACAGACCATCTTACTTCCTAGAGGTACAGTCAGATTTTCTGTGTGTGTGTGTGTGTGTGTGTGTGTGTGTTTACCGCAATATTTCTAAATAATAAGCTTAAAGTGCTGTGTCTTTATTTTTTACTTTTATATACTATTTATGGACTAGCTACATCCACAAGATGAGGACATGGCTTTCTTATCAACCTCTTTTTCTCTAGGCTGACACACACTATTTTCCTATTCTCTTCCTCCTCAATTATATTGTTTTTCATTTATCTCAATTTGATACCATTATTTGGCATTTACATTATTGTGACTATGTAAATGTTATTCATAACCAAAATAATTCAACCCTAAATTCCTATCAATGCGTTCTATTAGGTTTCTTTTTTTCCCCTTTGGAGATATCTCTCTAGAATCCCTCATTCTTTTTCCCCAGTTTGGACCAGAGTTTATATTATTATGCTTATAAAATATTTTTCAGAGACTTCTACCAGCCATGACTCAGTAAGTGATACCAGACTTGCTGTCCACTAAAATCAACTACAGAATGGGACAGTATATGTTACAACTCTTAGCAGGCATTGGAAAAGGAGCATCACAGAAGAGACTCTCACCAGGTGAGCCCAGTGCTGCCCTGTGATGGTTCTGGCTCTCTGCTCTGAGCAGGAAGAAGCTGTGGTGGCTGGGATTTGTCAGGGTGTCTGAGAAGGGGAGTTGCCCACAGAGGATCCCAAGAGGACTGCACTCAAATTATCGTGGGTCTTTGGATTAAGGCCAGGCTGCACGGGCAGAGGGTAAAAGTGTGACTAAATAGAAGTCACCTGCTGTAGTCTCAGAGCCACGAGGTGACACCAGAGGCATGCAGTGATGAGTGACACTGGAGTATTGGCCTAGGCAGTGGAGAGACCTCACTGAAAACTTTGTAATGGAGTGGAGATTCTAGAAAGGCCAAACTTGAGAGGAAAGTCCACACTCCACAGTAAGGGACATGTCCTAAAACTGAGGTCTAAACAAAAATAGACCCATTCCAACAAAGAATAAAACCAAGGCTGACAAGACTGAATATAAGTGCCAATAGTTTCTGTATCTGAACAAGCTGAACACCTGTGTATGAGGAAGATGTGATTCTCTCTCTCTACTGTATGCCATACACAATGTTCAGCATATAATAAAAACTTGCTAGATATGAAAAGAAATGGGAAAACTTGAGCCATCGTCAAGAGAAAAATGCAGTTTTTGAAAACTGTTGGAATTAATAAGCAATAATTCTCAAGCAACTATCACAATCATATATATTTATAAATGAACAAATGGATAACCTCAACAGAAAATGTAATTTGTAAAAAACAAAACAACTGGCTGGTGTGGCTCAGTGGCTGAGCGTTGACCCATGTACCAAGAGGTGGCAAGTTCGATTCCCGATCAGGGCACATGCCCAGGTTGTGGGCCAAGTCCCCAGTGAGGGGCATGCAGGAGGCGGCCAATCGATGTTTCTATCTCTCTCTTCCTCTCTCTAAAATCAATAAAGAAAAATAATTAATCAATAAAAATAAAGGAAAATTGAAAAAATGCAACGTATGAAATAAAAAATTACTTGTAAGAGATTAACAGTGGATTGGAGATGTTGGAAGGAAGGGTCAGTGAACCATTCAATTGGTGAAATAGAAAGATATTGAAAAATAAGACATGAACAGAGCAGTGATTCAGCACCACCCATTTCTCGTGTTAGAAATTGAACTAATCTCTTTCATTGCTTTTGTTTTATTTCAGAATAAAACATATTTTTGGAAATATTTTTGGAAATATATTTTTGTTATTCAGAAATTTTAAAAATTATATATATGTTACAATCTTTTCTACTGCTTCAATTCCAGCCCATAATTTTGGTTTGGTTGTTTTATAATTCGCTCTTTAGTAGATAGCCCTTTGTAATTTCTTGGTATTTTGGATGTCAAGTTTTTAATCTAGATTTGTTTTTCTTCCCCATATTAGTATCTGGGATGGTTGCATTTTGTCCCCGCAGAAGATGTGCTGAAATCCTAACCCACAGGACCTCAGAATAGAACTTTATTTGGAAAGACGGTCTTTGCAGAGTCAACCAATTTAAGTAAGACAAGGTCATTAGAGCAGGCCCTATACAGAGGGGATATTTAGACAGATACAAGCAGAGGGCAGGTGACATAAAGAGGCCAGTGTGACAAGGAAGGCAGAGATTGGAGTGATGCAGAACAATCCAAAAACAAACAGGGGCTGAAAAAGGCCTGAGGGATTCTCCCTTAGAGCAGACATTTTCTTTTTTAAAAAATTAATTAATTAATTTTTAATTTTATTTTTGTTACAGATGTTTCTCCTTTTTTAGCCCAATTGACACCCTCCTCCCCATCCACCCGCCCCGTCCCCAGCTTTGTTGTTCATGTCCATTGGTTATGCATACATGCATGTAAGTTCTGTGGATTATCTCTTCCCTCTCTCCACCACCCCCTCTTCTGAGGGTTGTCAGTCTGTACCCTACTTCCATGTTTCTGGGTCTACCCTATTCTTCAGACTGTTATGTTCATTATATTCAACAAATAAGTGAGGTCATGTGGTATTTGTCTGTTTCTGCTTGGCTTGTTTAACTTAGGATAATACTTTCCAGGTCCCTCCATGTCGTCTCAAAGGATAAGAGACCTTTCTTTCTTACAGCTGCATAGTACTCCATTGTGTATATGTACCACTGCTTTTTTATTCATTCGTCTACTGATGGACACTTGGGCTGTTTCCAGATCTTAGCTATTGTAAATAGTGCTGCTATGAACATGGGGGTACATATATTCTTTCTGATTGGTGTTTCAGGCTTCTTAGGGTATATTCCTAGAAGTGGGATCACTGGGTCCAATGGAAGTTCAATTTTTAATTTTTTGAGGTAACACCATATTGTCTTCCATAGTGGCTGCACCAGTCTGCATTCCCACCAGCAGTGTGCTAGAGTCCCCTTTTCTCCACACCCTCGCCAACACTTGTTATTTGATGATTTGTTGATGGTGACCATTAACAAATGGCCGGTGTGAGGTGATACCTCATTGTTGTTTTAATTTGCATCTCTCTGATGATTAGTGATGTTGAGCATTTCTTCATATGTCTCTTGGCCATTTGTATGTCTTGTTTGGAGAGGTGTCTATTTAGTTCATCTACCCATTTATTTATTTATTTATTTATTTATTTATTTATTTATTTATTTTTTATCCTCACCCGAGGATATTTTTCCATTTTTTGTACAGATAGAGTGGGAGGAAGAGAGAGAGAGAGAGAAACATCGACGTGAAGGGACACATCGAGTGGCTGCCACCCACACGACCAACCAGGGCCGGGGACAAACTGCAACCGAAGTACGTGCCCTTAGCGGGAACCGAACCCGGGTCTCTCCGCACCGCAGGCCGACGCTCTAACCGCTGAGCCAAACCGGCCAGGGCCATCTACCCATTTTTTAATTGGGTTGTCTTCCTTTTGTTGAGTTGTATGAGTACTCTATGTATTTTGGAAATAACCCCTTATCTGATGTATCATTGGCAATGATGTTCTCCCATACAGTGGGTTGCCTTTCCATTTTGATGGTTGTTTCTTTTGCTGTGCAGAGCTTTTTAGTTTGATGTAGTCCCATTTGTTCATTTTTTCCTTTGTTTCTGTTGCCTTAGGTGATGTATCAGTGAAAATTCTGCTGTGTATGATGTCCGAAATTTTGTTGCCTACATTTTCTTCTAGAATTTTTATGGATTCATGGGTCACATTTAAGTCTATTTTTGTGTATAGTGTAAGTTGATGGTCTAGTTTTAATTTTTTTGCATGTAGCTGTCCAATTTTCCCAACACCATTTATTAAAGAGGCTGTTTTTACTCCATTGTATGCTCTTGCCTCCTTTGTCAAATATTAATTGATCATAGTGTCTTGGGTCCATTTCTGGGTTCTCTGTTCTGTTCCACTGGTCTATATGCCTGTTCTTGTGCCAGTACCAGGCTGTTTTGATTACAGTAGCTTTGTAGTATAACCTGATATTCAGTATTGTGATCCCACCTACTTTGCCCTTCTTTTTCAAGATTGCTGTGGCTATTCAGGGTCTTTTTTGGTTCCATATGAACTTTTGAAGTATTTGTTCTAGTTCTGTGAAATATGTCATTGGTATTTTGATGGAGATTGAATTGAATCTATAGATTGCTTTGGGTAATATGGACATTTTAATGATGTTAATTCTTCCAATCCATGAACAAGATATGTGCTCCCACTTTTTTATATCTTCCTTTATTTCTTTTTTCAATGTCCTGTAGTTTTCTGCAAATATGTCCTTTACTTCTTTGGTTAAGTTTATTGTTAGGTATCTTAATTTTTTTGCCATGATGGTAAACGGGATTGTTTTTTCCATTTCTCTTTCTGTGAGTTCATCATTAGTGTATAAGAATGCCATCGATTTCTTGATGTTAATTTTGTATCCTGCTACTTTGCCAAATTCATTTATTAAGTCTAGTAGATTTTTGATGGAGTCTTTAGGGTTTCTATATATAATATCATGTCATCTGCAAATAATGACAGTTTCACTTCCTCCTTTCCAATTTGAATCCCTTTTATTTTTTCTTCCTGTCTGATTGCTGTGGCTAAGACTTCCAGTAATATGTTAAATAAGAGTGGCAAAAGTGGGCATCCTTGTCTTGTTCCTGTTCTTAAGGGAATTGCTTTTAGTTCTGCCCATTGAGTACGATGTTGGCTGTAGGTCTTTCATATATGGCCTTTATTATGTCGAGATATGATCCCTCTATTCCCACACTGCTGAACATTTTTATCAGAAATGGATGCTGGATTTTGTCGAATGCTTTTTCAGCATCTATTGATATGATCATGTGGTTTTTATTCTTCATTTTGTTTATGTGGTGTATCACATTTATTGATTTGAGAATATTGTACCAGCCTTGCATCCCTGGGATGAATCCCACTTGGTCATGGTAAATAATATTTTTGATGTATTGCTGGATCCAATTTGCTAGTATTTTGTTCAGGATTTTGGCATCTATGTTCATCAGGAATATTGGCCTGTAGTTTTCTTTCTTTGTAGTGTCTTTTTCTGGTTTTGGAATTAGAATTATGCTGGCCTCATAAAACAAGTTTGAAACTCTTCCTTCTTCTTGAATTTTTTGAAATAGTTTGAGAATGGGTGTTAGTTCTTTTTTGAATGTTTGGTAAAACTCCCCCATGAAGCCATCCGGGCCTGGGTTTTTGTTTGCTGGGAGAGTCTTGATTACCTCTACAATTTCCTTAGTTGTTATTGGTCTGTTCAAGTTTTCTATCTCTTCCCAGTCCAGTTTTGGGAGACTGTGTGTTTCTAGAAATTTATCCATTTAGCTTAGACTGTCAAATTTGTTGCCATATAATTGTTCATAGTAGTTGTTAACGATCTTTTGTATTTCAGTGGTGTCAGTTGTTACTTCTCCTCTTTCATTTCTGATTTTGTGTATTTGAGTTCTCTTTGTTTCTTGGTGAGTCTAGATAAGGGTCCGACAATCTTGTTTATCTTTTCGAAAAACCAGCTCTTTGTTTCATTGATCCTTTGAATAGTTTTTTTGGTCTCTATGTCATTTATTTCTGCTCTGTTCTTTACTTTTCCTTCCTTCTACTTGCTCTGGGGTTTTCTTTTTGTCTGCTTTCTATTTCTTTAAGTTGTGAGGTCAGACAATTAGAAATTTTTCTTGTTTCTTGAAGTAGACCTGTAGTGCTATGAACTTCCCTCTCAGAACTGCTTTTGCTGCATCTCATAGATTTTGTGTTGTTGTGTGTTCATTTTCATTGGTTTCCAGGAAGTTTTTAATTTCTTCCTTGATCTCCTTGGTGACCCATTCATTGTTTAATGACATGCTATTAGCCTCAATGTGTTCAAATGTCTTTGCACGTTTTTATTGCAATTGATTTCTAGTTTCATGCCATTATGATCTGAGAAGATGCTTGATATGATTTCAATCTTCTTGAACTTGTAGAGATTTAGTTTGTGCCCTAATATGTGGTCTATCTTTGAGAATGTCCCATGTGCACTTGAGAAGAATGTGAATTCTGTAGTTTTGGGCTGCAATTCTCTGTAGATATCTATTAAATCCATTTGGTCTAGTGCTTCATTTAGGGTCTCTGTTTTCTTGCTAATTTTTTGTCTAGAGGATCTATCCAGTGGTGTCAGCGGGGTATTGAAGTCCCCTGCTATGATTGTATTGCTGTCGATTTCTCCTTTGAAGTTCTCCAGAAGATTTTTAATATATTTTGCTGCTCCTATATTGGGATCATATATGTTTATCAAGGTTATATCTTCCTGTTGGATAGATCCTTTCAATATAATGTAGTGGTCGTCTTTGTCTCTAGTTATGGCCTTCATTTTGAAATCTATTTTATCAGATATGAGTATTGCTACCCCAGCTTTTTTTTTTCTTTCTGTTTGCTTGAAAGATTTTTTTCCACCCCTTTACTTTCAACCTATGAGTCTTTTGTTGTGAGGTGGGTCTCTTGTAAACAACATATAGATGAGTCATGCTTTCTTATCTAATCAGCTACTCTGTGACTTTTTATTGGAGCATTCAGTCCATTTACATTTAAGGTGATTATTGATATGTACTTATTTATTGCCATTTTTGTTTAGTTTGGTTATATATTTTTTTCCTATTTCTTCTCCTAATTACAGCAGTCCTTTTAACATTTCTTGCAGTGCTGGTTTGGTGCTAATGTATTCCCTTAGCCTTTTTTTTTTTTTGTCTGGGAAGCTCTTTATTTGACCTTCTATTTTGAATGATAGCCTTGCTGGATAGAGTAGTCTTGGATTCAGATCCTTGTTTTTCATGACCTTGATTACTTCATGCCACTCCCTTCTGGCCTGTAGTGTTTCTTTTAAGAAGTCAGTTGAAAGCCTTATGGGAGTTCCTTTGTAGGTAACCTGTTACTTATCTTGCTAATTTTAGGTCTCTCTATTTGTCTTAAATTTCTGGCATTTTAATTACTATGTGTCTTGGTGTGGGCCTGTTTGGGTTCTTCTTACTTGGGGCTCTCTGTGCTTCTTGAATTTGAATGCCTTCTTCCTTCGCCAAATCAGGGAATTTTCTGTCACCGTTTTTTTGAATATATTCTCTAACCCTTGCTCATTTTCTTCTTCTTCGGGAACTCCTATGATGCAAATATTATTACATTTCCAGTTGTTCCACAGTTCTCTTAAGATTCTTCCTGTTTTTAATTGTTTTTTCCTTTTGGTTCTCTGACTGGTTGATTTTTTCTACCCTGTCTTCTAATTCACTGATCCGGTCCTCAGCTTCCTCTACTCTGCTCTTTAGACCTTCCAATGTGTTCTTTATTTCTGAAATCCCATTCTTTATTTCTTCTTGGTGTTTTTTAATTTCCAGTTGGTTGATTTTCAACATGTCTATGTCCTTACTTATGCTGTTGAGCTTTCTCAAGATCATGTTCTGAATTCTAGCTCTGTTAACTTGATTAAGTGCTCCACATTTATCTCATCTTCAGTAGAGATCTCTTATTCTTTCATTTGGCTTTTGTTTCTGTGTTTCACCATTTGGGTTATCACAGTGAGCTTTGGAGCCTGCCAAATTTTCCCTGTGGGTGTTGGTGTTCTGCTGTTTGTGGCTCCCTCTCCTGGGATTGGATGAGCGAGGGAGGACCCACGTTAAACAGCACTGTCAAGTCTTACTTTCCTGGTTAGAGTTGCTAGCCCAGAAATGGTACAGTTATCCTTTAGCTTTTTGCCTGAATGCTATCAGTAATGGTTACTTGGAGAGCCTTGGGTTCTCAGTTGAATGAAAAACTCCCTCTGGTGCTCAATGTAAGGGGATTTCCCAAGGGTGGGGCAGATGCTGGTTGTTAGTGAGCCTCAATTTGCATTTCAATGGCCCACCTGGGTGGGGTTGAATCTTGGAGGGAGGGGCTGCTGTCTCTCCCCAGAGCCCTGGGAAGGAGTAAGATGTCCACCATCCTGTGTGGCTGCAAGTCAGCAAAAGCTCTGAGCCCCCTCCAAATCCCAAGTGTCCCCACACAGTTCCAGTTCAGTCCATCCTCCCTCTGCTGGAGCCCAAGGTGAGTGGCTGTGGCTATTTTAGTGTCTGTCCCAGCTCTGTGGTGTGGAGCCGCTTGGGAGTGTAACCCGAGGGCACTGCTCACAGCTAAGGCCACTGCTGTCTGTGGGCTCCAAGCCCTCCTCCCACACCTCTGCAATCCTACCAGGATCAAGTCAGTGTCCCTGGTTATATGATCCTCGCAAGCTGCTTTTCTGTTGCTTTTTCCTGTCGATTTGTCTTTATTTTTGTTGTAATTCCAGTTTGGTCCTGGGAGATGGTCTGTGTGGCTTCCATTCACTCTGCCGCCATTTTGGAATCTCTAGAGCAGAGATTTCAACCTTTTTTCATCTTATGGCATACATAAACTAATTACTAAAATTCTGTGGCGTACTGGTATATATATATGTATTTTCCAATTCTGCCAAAAAAAAAGGAAAAAATTTGATTCATTCATACTGGATGGCGATTGTTGTGTTGGATGCTGACATTTTTTAAATTTGACAATCTAAGGGAAAAGAGATCAGTGCCCCTGACTAAATAGTCAGGTACTGCATGTTTTAAAATTTCTTTGGCACACTAGTTGATATTGCCCCTCTGACGTGCAGAACCTGTCTGGAGCCCTTTACAGGCTGGTGCTCCATCCCTTAGCTGCTGTAAGTGTTGTTGCTATTGGATCACAGTGACCCACTTTCCCGATGGGATCATCCGATGGTGGCCCCATCACAGGTCAACAACTTAGTGACTATCTGTGATGCCCCATCAATTTATGGACTGTGGTCTGCTTCTTCCTTCCTGCCTGATATGTTCACTCCCTGTGGTTCTTCTTTTTATAAGAGCATGGCTTCAGTAAAGCATGTGCCCTGAACCCTGAACCCTCTTTACATCTCCTCAGACCATTTGAACGACCATGAGCATGGCAGGAAGCCCGAGGCGCCAGAACCGACTAAGGTAAGACTTCCACCATAACCTGGGGTTGGATGTCCCCAACTGCCCATCCTCTCCTCGTCCCACCCAGTCCCATTCTCAAAGCATTCTCTCTTGATTCTGGGAGGGTAATGGCTAGGCAGCCAAATCCCCGGAGTCCGTGGGTCTCTCTGAGACCAGTGCATGGTCAGCTATGACAGTACAAACTTCACGATCTTTGTTTTATTTACTTTCATTGAGTGTGTATGAGCTACTGCAGACAGGCTGGAAAACGTTGCTTTTAATTATCTCCACAATAATGAGATTCTGCATTTTACACAATTAAATTTTTTAGACTCCACTTATGAACATGATGGTGGAGTTTTACTTGGCATAGTAGAAGCCATTTAGGAATGTACTTGGCTCTGTGTATGTGTGTGTGTATTTTCCCCATTTTGAAAGATGAGACTAGTTTAAAATTTTTCTTTTATGATTCTGTTCCACTTTGTGGATTTTCGATGGTGAAATTTTAGTCCTCAACTACTCCTTCCTCTTCTGCTTTAAAGGCTTATGTTTTAAGCACTCAGTAAAGTCTTGGATCTTAAAACACTTTGTAAAATCTTGAAAAAGCTTGTGTCATTTGTCTCAGCCATTTAATTGATATGAGTTCTGGGAATTACAATTAACTTTAACATTAGCTTAATTAAGCCAGAGATTAGTCAATCATAACTGGCAAAAGAAATATGCTGTAAAAATATGAGGCAATCTAAGACCAAACAGGATTAATTTTTAGATAATTTGTTCTTTCTTGCTAATAAAAGTTCACCAAAATGATAAGAAATAATTACATTATTGGTAATTGCATATGGATTTATGATAACATATACAAGAAAACTCTTAGGCTCTTTGTCCAAGATAAAAACCACACACTGCTTTTCCATTGAGACGTCTTTGACTCACAGTTGAATTATCAGCACTTTTGGTAGTGGTACGGACATTAAATTAATATGCTGTGGATTCCTTCTTGCTTCTCTTTTGCTGGTAGCTGGGTTCCTAGGTGGATAGGTTGGATAGTCCTTTACCTCCAGAGGAGGGCAGTAAGCATAGCGGAAGGGCAGATGCATCATGGTTCAAGAACTTGATCACATTTACATTCATTCTATAATGATGTAAAAAAGTTACAAACAGGGTAACGATCTCCTGCATGCATAGAGCAGTTTCATGCCAAGATTCCTGCTACTTTCTAAGTTCTAAGCAATTAACCCTAAACTTTCTGTGTCAGATTGTCCACTTTTGCCCTTTCTTTAAACCCAACCTGTGTTTCTGATAATATGGGGAGACCAAAATGAAACATAAACAAAAGTGTAAGTTGCCAGACATAGTCCTGTAGGGAGATTGCAGCTTAAGAAGATGGTGTCAGTCCCTGGCCAGGTGGCTCGGTTGTTTGGAGCATCATCCCACACATCAAAAAGGTTTCAGGTTCAATCCCTGGTCGAGGTGTGTCTGAGAGGCAACTGATCGATGTTTCTTTCTCACGTTGATGTTTGTCTCTCTCTCCCTTCTTCTCTCTCTAGAATCAATAAAAACATATCCTCGAATGAGGATTTTTTTTAAAAAGCTAAAAACTAAATAAATAGAAGAAAAGAACAGTGTCGTAATAGGGTGATGAGCACCTTTCCCCCAGGACTGAGGATATAAGGATTTAAAGATCTCCCACTGTAGTATTTTACAACCAATTCTTCCTAGTGACTTTGGAAAGGTAAAAAAATTCACACAAGTGGGATATACAGGAGCGATCACAGCATGAGTAAATCCTACATGAATCTGATGAGGAATGAACTAATGGACTCTTACCAGCAGTAAGGCTCAGGCAGTGGAGGGGTGCCTCTGAGAGAGCACCTGAAGGCGAGGGCGCTCACCTGGAGCTTGGGTTTCCCTCCCCTTAGCTCAGGAATGAATCAGCCCTCCAGCTGGAGGATGCCTTCAGAGACCACTGCTTGAGTGCCTCCCTTTACTACTTTTCCCATCCTAACCAGGTTCGGAAATCTAGGGCCCAGTTAATGTGAGGAACTAAGTTTTCACTCAGAATTGGTTGGAATTCAGTGAAACAGGAAAAATAGAGGTGAGGTCCAGTAGGTAGGTACATCGTGGTGACTAATTACCCAGAGCAGATAGTAAAGCAAGATATAGACGGAGGTCCCCAGATCCTAGTTTGCATGATGATTAGTTGATTAATTAGCTTTAGGTAGCTGCCCCTGTGTGGAATGAAAACAACTGTCTTCAGAGCTGGTCTGGGAGAAAGAATAGAGGAGCAGAGATAGCTTTCAGTGTCCCATTTTAGCATTTCTTCAATCCACTGGCCTGTGGCTGGCCACCCCCTGGTGGGCCAGGATTCTCACTGGGGGGTCTTTCTCTCCCGACACCTGAATGTTTGTGCTGTGCCTCAGACTCTCTGGGTTTTGTCATGCAAAGCTGGCTTACTTGACAAATTAAACAGTGCTGTTGTGTTAACAGATGCTAAGGGTGTGTGACCCCGCCCAAGCAGCTGCTGGGAGATGTTGCAGCAGCTTTCTGAAGACAATTGACCACACTTCGAAGATGTAACGCTGATGATGGAGTTTCCAGGGCTTTGGCAGAGATTCCGAGGCAAATAGCCCTTAGTGCCCATTGAATTCATTCCAATAAACTTCTTTTGGGTTCGTTATTATGTCCACCCTGTCATACATTTGAACTAGGTTTTTACACGTATAGACACACACAACTATATATCAGGATTTTCACTTAGCCCAACATTCCTTGAGGCTGCCTGACTGGAGCAGAAGAGCGGAGGGGAACAGTCTTTCTCTTGTTCCAATGCTGGACTGTACTTGGAGAAGCAGTATGCTGTCTGTAGTTCCCTCGGCACCAAGGAAGAGTTCTATATAAACCAGCTGCCCTATGAGATGCACAGACGATCCAGCTAGACCAGGCCGCAGGGAGGTGTGGATTCCAGGGCAGGGGGGCATCTTTCCAACCAGGAGATTAGGAAGGAAGGCTTCATGGAAGCAGCAGCATTTGAACTGGGACTGCAAGGGGTAAAATTAGGTGTGTGGCTGTGACTTGGGCTGGGGAATAAGGGAGAGAGGATGACAAGAAGAGGGAACAAATCCGCAAAAACAGTCACAAGAAATGGCGGACTCTCCAGGGACAACTGAGAATTCCGAGGAGAACGCAGGTGCACGGAGGGGCCGCAGAACAGCAAGCAGAGAAGAAAGCTTTGTTCCAGGGCCTGCGAAGCCTTCAGTGTCAAAGCAAGTACTTCTCGGGTTCAGAGGCAGAGAACCATTGTCTACTGCAGGACCCGGACTGTCCCCTATTCAAAGTGGCACTTAGAACGAGTGATCTGGCAGCCATGGTAGGAAAGATGACAAGAAAAAAAAAAGCTCTGAATGTGTGTTTGTGCTCTGAAGGCCTGACTTAGGTCGTGGCAGTGTGCGGGGGTGGGGGTGGGGGGGAGGCGGCAGAGAAAAGCTGTAGGTGGACATTACAGAAGCTTGATAGCAGGCATGGCTCCAGCATGGTAATGAGGAGCAAGGGAGGCTGCCGTCAGAGACAATGAGCATAGACTGAGGATTGGGGAGTAAGAAGATTCTGATTTTGGACATAATTTGTTTTGAGGACATGGCAGGATTTCCAGATAAAGAGATCTATCAGGCCATTGGAAATTCCGCGAGTACACTGCGTAGTTACACAAAGACCTGTTAAAATAAACCATCAGCTCAGAATCTCAGTGTGCTATCAATGTATTTAATGCAAAATAGTAGTCTTCTTTGGAACCAACCTGTTATGGCATCGTCCGTAAATGATCGAGGTCCATCTGTGCAATGAAGAGGGAATATATATATTTATATTCTGGCAGCATCCTGCCAGAGAGCGACTTGATACTGCTTACTGGGTGGAGTGTGCAGTCCACTTTGCTGTAATGAACCAGTGCTTTGCTCTGCAGACTAGGGTTTGAATCCTGGTTCTGCGGCCTTTTATTTCTCAAAGGCCTTTCATCTGTAGCATGAAAAGACTCTAAGGCTCTAAACACCAGTGGTCTGTTTATCATGAAAAGGAGAGAGACGGTGGGGCCAACACTGTCCATGGACTGCGTGTCCACAGAAGATGGGGTTCACTTTTTCAAGCTGCCTGCTCCTCTCACTTGTCCCCACTGAAAAGTCTGTATGAGAAATGCCCACAACTCTTTAAGTTGCCACTCTAGTCAAGTCACTGGGAAGTGCAGAGACGAAGAAGGCTTGGTCTTTGTCCTCCAGGGCTTACCCTCAGGGTGATGAGGAGGATAAAGAAACAGGTCAGACAGAACAAGGGTAGTAAGCAGTGGGAGCACAGCAGAAAGGAGGAGAGATTTTTCTGGAGTTGACATTAGGAGTGGGTGTGCGGAGTGTGGGCAGAGAGGTGGGCAGGCACCCTGGATAAGGGTGCACCTTGAAGGAAGGTACACAAGGCCTCTAGGAGGCATTTGGGGAGCTCCTGGGAGATATGGCAGGACTGCAGGTTGATTTCAGAGAGAAACATCAATTGGTTGCCTTCCCTACATGCCTGGGGGATTGAACCCCCAACCTAGGTAGGTGCCCTGACTGCGAATCAAACCCAAAACTTTTTGGTGCATGGGTCAATGTTCCAACCACCTGAGCCATGGGGCCAGGGCACAACCGCCTATGTTTGCAAGGGGAAAGAATGCCACGGAACTTTTGGTGGCTGACTTCGCAGCAGTCAGGTAGTTGGTGGAGGTGAACCCATCAGGAGGTCTGGGAATGCGCCAGGAATGCTGCAGTAGCTGAAATGGAAAGAGTGGTTACAGGAGTGAAAATGAGGTCAGATGACCGAGACTTTGTGTGAAACTGTGTGACAGCCGGGAGAGGATGGGGAGAGCTGAGGAAGACAAAAGTGTCCAATGACTCTCTCTGGCCTGGACAATTAGAAAACTGGTGCAAGTTGTTGGAAGTCAGGAGAAGGCGCTGGCTGAATCTTGGGTTTGTGAGTTCGGAGTATCGGGGCATTGGAGGCATGAGATAGCCTCCTCCAAACAATCAGGTCCGGAGACACGGATCTGCTAATCGCCTCAGACGTGAAGCTGGTAATGCAGTCGCGGGGAGAGGACGCTCAGGAGTGGAAGAGCCGAGAATCCTGAGCCGTTGTGGCGAGGGTGCGGGGAAGAGTACCTGCTGAGGACGACAGGAGCCCCCAGCCAGCGAAAGGGGACCATGCCATTGGGCCAGGGCTTTTCAGGAGGACAATAGGAGAGCCCACCTCTCCGCCAGCCTCCTTTTCGCAGGTGGGGAAAGGCCCGGCAGACGCACTGATTTGCCAAGAGCACAGGCTGGCGGGTTCTAGATCCAGAGTTAGGAACTTGCAGTCGGGTACTCCCTCCACGGTCCAAGCGCCCCCGCCCCCACGCCCTCAAGAAACTATGAAAAATTCACCCCCTGAAAACCCAGAATACTTGAAGTTTCAACCTGCGCGTTGAACCGGGGCTCTGGCAGGTATTTTTTTGCCGTAAGCTAAAGGGAAGCGAGGGCTGGGCGGGGTGGGGAGGGCCTGCGGGGCCGGTGCGTGCGCACCGGGAACGCGCGCTGCGCTGGCCCGCCCGTCCCCGCCCTGGTGCGCGTCCCCATCCCGGTGTGCGCCCGTGTCCTGGAGCGCGTGCCTACACCACACAGCACCCGCAGGCCCCCACCCCCTACATCCCCCAGCGCACCCCGTGAGTCCCTGCCCGCAGCCTCCCTTTTGGTGCGCGCACCCGTCACTGCGCTCCCGCCCTCCCCATACCCCGCCCCTGTTGCGCGCCCCCGCCCCGCAGCCCCCGCCCCGCAGCCCCCGCCCTGTTTGCGCCCTCGCCGCCACTGCGCGCACCGGGGAGCACCCGGCGGAGCAACGAAGCAGCGGCGGGACCGCGCCGGGCCGGGGGCGCGCGGGAAAGCGGGGCCGCGGGCGCGAGGCCGCCCTGCGGGGCCGCGCGGAGGAGGCGCCGGAGGAGGAGCGCTGCCCGCCGGTGCCGCCGCTCTGTGCGGGTCCGGGATCGCAGGAGCGGCCAAGCCGCGGCCTGGAACAAAGAGGCGGGCGCGGCGCGATGGCGGACCGCAGCCTGGAGGGCATGGCGCTGCCGCTGGAGGTGCGGGCGCGGCTGGCTGAGCTGGAGCTGGAGCTGTCGGAAGGTAACAGGCCCGGCCGGGCCGCGCCGCGCTGTCGCCGGGAGGCCGCTGCGGGGCGGGTGGGCGGGCGCGTGGTCCCAGAGGCACGGGGTCCCTGTGGTGCGTGTCACGGCCCCCACCAGGGCCACTGCGTGTCGCCGCTGGACTGCGCTGCGGCGGGGCCTGAGGCGCGGGATGGAGCGGCCGGCCTGGCGGGCCCGTGTCCTTGTGCGCGTCCGCGCGCTGCCCCCGCGGCCCAGGCTGGGGACGTCTCGCGCCGCTCGGCCTGCGGTGTCCTGGCCTTGTTCTAATGCGAAACTTGTCGTTGGACTTGAGGGTTTGATCCCCGATGTGCCAGACATCCTGATTTTCCAACGGCCTGTCCTGCTCGGAGAAGGTTGTGCTACTATTGTTCATGTGTGTTGTGATGCGAAGGATGGGAGACTCTCAACCCTCCTCCCTCTGGCCAGGTTCCTTGCCTCATGCACATCCCTGGGGTTTGGAATTGGTGACAGATTTGCAGCCGTGATTTCATGGAGTGTTATGTACGGTTTCTTATTTGCTCTTAATGGTGGGATCATGTGCTCAACTGTCATAAGTTTAGATCAGGTTTTGCTATGTCTTTTAAAAAAAGCTACTAAAGTTCCAAAGTGTTAATGTTTAATATATATTTAGTATTCATCTGGTTCACCCTGGAAAGGCCACTAACATGCTGTGGTGGGGTGGGGAGGGGCCGGCTGGTCTCGAATTTATATTTGGAGCAGTGCAGCGTGGTGAACTTTGTGTGTGTGTGCATGTGTGTGTGTGTGTGTAACGGTTTTGTGAGGGCCGGCAGCCAAAAAGTAAATTCATTCGTGCCAATTTCATCAGCAGGGAGGAGCTGATGTTGACTTTATGTTTTCCTTTTTAACACTTGCAGGGCACAGAAGGGAATAAACGAGGGGGCTGTGGTGTGGTGTTAGCTGCCTTTTTGGATGTCCACGGACTATTTCTCTAAATCAAATCTGTGGTTCTGCAGGGTATCCCAAATGTTCTGTCATGTTAAACAGTCCCGTAGCAGAAGGAGGCTGCTTCCTGGACTCTGTGCTGAGCAGACACTGTTCCACCTGATTGAAGATGTGAGGGCATTGCTAGTACCCCAGCGGGCCCAGAGGCAGGCCACGCAGGGTGGGACCACCGGGAACACTATTGAGATTTACACGGGTGTGTGCTGTGAGCAGTGCTCGGAGGCATGGAGTCTGCTTTAGAACACATTTGACGAAGTTCTTTGATTGTGTCAATGCTCAGATGGGTTTTCTCCCTCCTGTATTGGCCCCCCCCAGCTCTCGTTTCTCATCCGCACCACTGTCGCATGATTCACAGCGCCCGCCACTCATGCATGATCTCCAAACAAACATTGCTATGTCTGCATCACACGAAGGTCAAGTGTCAACACCCCATCTGTGTTAGCAAAGCGGAGCCACCTGAACTCCACAGCATTGCTCACCTCCCCCTGTCCGCCTGGAGATCTGCTTGAATTTGCTTCTCTGAGTCTGACATGCTCGGAAGGAGTGTCCTGGCCCCCTGCTGTGCTGGGATCGGTCACTTATGAATGTGTACATGGGGCACATTTACCTGATAGATGACACTCACCTGTCACCAGCTGTCACTCTCGGAGGGTGAGTAATACGTTCCTCCTGCCCAGAGGATGGCACAAACCACTTTAGACCAATATGCGCCCAACCCATTCTCTGTACAGATGTGAAAAAAGGGTCTAATGAATTTCTTATTGCATGTCTGAGAGGAGAAAGGGATGTGTGTGTTTGCATGCAGGAAGCACATTATTGCTTTTCTTTCTATGTAAACCTTGCTGAAACTGGCCTGAACACTGAGGAATAAAAGAATCAGAGGATTGTGGCAGCGGCTGGTGGAGCCTCAGCTCCTCCATGCCACTCCTCCTGCCCACCTTGGCTGGCTTTGTCCCTGCTGAGTTGATAGAGTTGTTCTTTAAGGTCATTTGGAAGTTCAGGTCTGGTAACTACATAGAGAAGTATTACTGGTTTAAATTTGGTGAACCGATTTGTTTTCTGGTATTGCTTAAGAGAAGCCAAAAAAAAAAAAAAAAAAAAGGAAGGATCAGAAACCTCTGTGTCTCTTTATATTTTGGAACTTAAAAAATTCCCCAGCATACCCACTTTTAAAGTGAAAAGTTAAAACAAGTCTTAATGCTGAATTACTTAAGTGTATTGCTTTCACATTTCGCTTCAATCAGGATTCACGAGGAGAGGATTCTTTAAATTAGTTTTCATTATTTCATGGAAATATCAGAAAATATTGTGAAAACATATGTGGAATTTTCAGTGCTCAGTTCCTACAGAGGAGGATGGAAAAAACAATTCCATTTAAAGCACATAATATAGGTTGAAAAAACAGTGGACTGTCAAAGTTCCCATGGGGCCTGCCAGCCGTTAACAGTTGCCTATTATTGGGATTTGTAGTCTTGTTTTTGTGTGCACTGTCTGCTGGGTATTGTTATAGATGCTAATATTGTTTTATTTTATTGGGCCGTTGTCTGCAAAACTCAGGTTTTTACTTTCTGCTCTGCTGGTCGCCTCCTTGTTTCTTTCTGCTGTGTGCTGCGACCCAGTGCTCCCCTCGCTGGGGAAAGGTAGCGCCTCTCCCGCGGACCGGCCTTGTGAGCAGAGAGCAGGAGCTTCCTGGGGAGATGGGGCAGGCAGCCCCTCTTGTGGGTACTAGCAGCTACAGTCGTTGTGGGGCCAGGGATTGTCTGTCTGCTCAAATACTTGGGACTGAATGTGAGACGGGGAAGCCAGCCAGTGAGCTGGCGGCTGCAGGATGCCAGGTGGAGTGGCCGACACTCCTTTCCTAGATCAGTTTTTTCCTTCCGTTCTCTTGCCTTTTGAGATCTTGCATTTTCCTATTTGGCTTTAAGAGCGCCCCCCCCCCATAATTTCATTAATAAGTGAATAAACATTTGGCTTAAGGAAAAACTTTAAATGGAAATACCAATCAAAGTAGAGAGGAAACAGAAAACTTCTCAATAAAGACAGACTCGCATCTTATTTTAAAAAATTCATTTGATGATGGAGCTTGGGTGGTAAGTTTCTCTGTGGATGGACGATGCTTGTTTCTAAGGCTGTGCGTAAACTGGACTTGGGGCTACAGAAGGCACTCTTCCCACTCTTTCAGGGGTGGCTGGACCCTTATTTTGGTGGAACTGGGGAAATTGCCATGTGATACAGCTTTCGAAAGTTGTTTGATGTTTGCAGAAGAGATGTCTTAAAAAAAAGCCATGTCAAATCTTTTGTGGTTTTCGTTGTTGGTATACCTACTTCCTTCTAACTTCTGTTTATTGGGCTACTCAGTTCATGCTTTACTTTGCTAATTAATATACCACATTACTTTAACTGTTTGTTTTATTCCGGCATAGAGTCCAACTTAACATTTTCGTAGTAAGTACGAAGCTGCTTGCGGAAGGAGGTGGATACTGACGTAAATGTCAGCCTTTTGTGTTGGTCAAGGAAGAAGTAATTTTTTGGAAAATTGCAGATGGACAGTCCACAACCAGCTTGCAGAGTCCTGTCACAAAAGAGTAAAATTTTAATGAGATGGCATTTGGAAGGTTTTTGGACTTAGGGGGTGGCATTTTCAGGGCTCTTGGGCCCAAGATAACGGATGCACTTTGCTCTAAACTCGAGTTCTGTCCTCTCGCCCTCTTTCCAGCCCTGATGCTTTTCTTCGAGGTCCCTGTTGCTGCAGAGCTAGCAGTTCCTTGGAAGCTTAAAACTTAGGACCAGTGTCCAAAGTCAGTCAGCAAGGACACAGCTGCCTCTAATGCTGCGTGAACTTTGTGTCCATTTTCCTCATTGAAAGGAAATAGTTAACTCTGGAAAACAAATGTGGGAAAAAAAGTTGTTGTTTTTTTCCCAGAGTCTCATTGATAATTTGTTGTAAGTGGGCGAGGAGGAGGGAAGGGGTCAGCCGAGTGAGGGAAATAGAAGCTGTGGTGCTGCCCTGAGCCACTCCAGCTGGAATCAGATCTCAGGATGGTTAACAAAATGTGTTTACTTTGTTACATCCATCTCACAGTTGTCACACACAGCCACAAGTATGGTGAATGAAATGGAATGCTCAGCCTGAGAAATCTAATATTGTTACTTGCATTCAAAAATATTTACAAAATGGCAGCATTGATATGTATGGGATTTGAAGTGGGTGAACTTCTAAGAGTTTTTCAGAGTTATGAAAATTGTTTCATTTGAATGTTCTTTTCTTCATGAATTAATATAGATGTCAAATTTAGCCCGGAAGCCAGGGAAGCACGTGCACGCGCGCGCGCGCACACACACACACACACACACACACACACACACTAAAGGCATAGATCTGTAACACTGTTCCAAATGCTTGTAAGATATTTGCAATGCTATACTCATGCTTAGATCTGAACTTTATGAGGTTAAAGCCGTAACACCAACTCTATTTTGTTTCAGACTGGGCCCACGGGTTTTATATTCTTGTTATGGTTTGAGGCTACAAGCTGTTGGATGCTATGAGTCACTTCTTGTCTTCTTCTTCCCAGCCTTCTTCAAATGGTTGTCTCTTTTTTTAGAGCCAAATTTTAAAAAGCAGTGATCTAGGGGATGAGTTGTAGCATTCTTCTGAATTGCAAAGAGAATGTATTGGAGCATCTTAGTGTTGATGTCATGTATATGGACTGACTCACCGGTCCAAATCCTAGTCATATTATTAAGATCTTTTCTAGTTCTTCTCATAATTACTCAGGCACCTTAAACAACAACAAATTCATGGTGCAGTGACTTGATTTCATTTTTCACATCAGTATTTATATGTCACCAGCTGTAATGTGGATGGCACCTCAGGTGAGGTGATTGGTTTCTGGCCACTTGTCATTGAGTTGGTGCTTTTCCTGCCCTCCAGTTTCCCCTCTGTACTTCTCTAGGTTCAAGGTTGCTGACGTTATCTTTCTTTTGTGATCTTTTGGTGTCCCATACAAAGGTTACCTACTATTGTTGCCAGTGCTCAGGGTCAAAAACTTGTCACATCTCAAAAGAAGCAGTTGCATCAGTTTGTTCCTGCTGATAATAAATAGGGCTCTCAGAGAGGAGAGGTGAGCTGGGGGTCTCAGCTGGGGGAGAGGTATAGGAGCTGGTGTGATAAGGAACGGGTTCCTCACTTCTGAGCATATGGATACTGCCCTTCCGCTTTCAGGCCCCAACTGGGGTATTAATTTGTTGCTGTTATTAATCCTCACTGGAAGATATTTTTCTATTGATTTTTTTTAGAGAGAGGAAGGGATGGATGGAGGGAGGGAAGGAAGGGAAAGAGAGAGAGAGAGAGAAACACCAATGCAAGAGAGATATACCAATTGGTTGCCTCCCACAGGACCCCAACTGGTGCCGGACAGAACCTGCAACCCAGGTAGGAGGGCCGATGCTCTAACTGCTGAGCCAAACCTGCCAGGGCTGGGGTATTGATTTTAATAAGCCTTTGAGACAAATGGAGTGGGAGAGTGCTGAGATACTGAGTTATAAAAGTAAAAATTACATCCTGACCCATGTGGCTCAGTGGATTGAGCTCCATCCCATGGACTGAGAGGTCTTGGCTCGATTCCTGCTCACCACACATGCCCAGGTTGTGCGATTGATCTCCAGTAGGGGGCGTGCAGGAGACAGCTGATTCATGTTTCTCTTACATCGATGTTTGTCTCTCTCTCTCTAAAAAAAATCAATAATAATAATACAAAAAGTAAAAATGACAACAAGCAGTCTTTTTTTGGGGGGTGGGGGAGGGTTGCTATTTAGTGTTTTAGAATTCTATTGAATTTTGTTTTTTGAATATTCTCTTGATATCTTGCCTAATAACATGGACTCTATGCTGTGTAAATTACAGATGGAGAGAGTTCTTTACAGTGTGCTTTGCACCGTAGTTTTTTGGGGAAAACACTATCCAAGCTAATGAGAAATGGAGGGACTCTAATTGATAGTAGGTAAAATAGATCTTTTTCTTCTGGACTGCTGATTTTAAAACGTTTTTTTGTTTGGCTTCTTAGGTTGAAACTGTTTTTGTGTCCTAATGAAAAGATTGAAGACCATGGGCCGACCCAGCTGGTTCTGTCCGCACCAGAGCAAGGGATTCCTCGCACACCTGTCCACAGTCATTTTTTTTCCCCTCTTTTTACTGAATTACTTGGTTAATCAAGTCACATATTTTTCTACTTATTAGAGAAACTTTTTAACATTTAAAAATTATAAAATAAAAAATCACTGTGAACGTGTCACCTCTTTCCTGCAGGCTCCTCCAGATGCGCAGTCTCAGGCCTCCGCTGCTGGTGGGGGCGGGGGGGGGGCGGGGAGGCCTCCACCGTCTGACTTCTCTTCTGGACACTTGGTCCTGCTAAGAGAAAAACTTTATTCTCAAGTCATAGGAGTGATTCTACTTGTGTTCTGACCAAATGTTTTATAGATGTAGCTTGCCATATTTCAAGAGTTCATAAAACAAATAAAGCTTTAGGGAGGGAAGAAGCCCTCCGTGAACCATCTTCACTGTGGATTTGCTCTGGTTGCTTTCTGGCGTGAACAAGCAGCCTTGCTTCTTGACTTTTTCACCCTCAGGAAAACACGAGCATCCACGTCGAATCCTTGTTTTACTCCCCGTTCCCCTTTCTCACCAAGCTGAGACTCACTTCCCCGTTGAGAGGAAGACCGCATGGATCTGCCGACCTCTTCTAAGGGAGCATTGAGGAGCGCTCCCTGGGCAGACAGATTTTGTAGGTCAGTTTCCGGAAATGAAACAAATGTAAACTGTTATTAATTCACCTTACTGGACGTTTCTGGGTCTTCATGAGCAAACAGATACAAGTAGAGCATGGCCACTCTGTCAGTGTTACACATTACCCAGATGCTGACGAACTGGAGCTTGTAAGTCATCATCTAAGGATGTAAGTGTATCTCTGAGCGGTTGCAGAGCCTGATACTGTCAGAGGCAGGAACAGATGCAAGCTCTTAGCCAAATGCTTTAGGAAGGACAGATCCACTCAGGAGCCATCAGTGTGAGGGGGCTGGATTGTATTACACTGGGAATTTAAGCACAAAAACACATTTTTAACTTGTGGGTGACCTTCTTCTGTGCTTCTTAAATTTCTTGTTTTTTTTTTCTTGTGCATGGACAATGCTCAACGAGTGGAGCCACACCAGCCAGGGCTCTCTGGGTCTTTCTAATTCCTGTTTGCAGGGATTTGTAGGAGGAGCTTGACATTTCTCTGGGCTGAAGGTCTGATCTACTGAGAAGTCCTCCTTCTGCTTTTCATACATCAGAGAGTGTGTCCAGGGTCCCACCACTCACAGCATTGTCAGCTGACAATGGTAAGGTAGCTTATCTCCCTACCTCACTTTCCTCAGTTGTCAGATGAGTTAATATCCCTCCCTGTGAGGTTGTCATGAGGACCAGAGAGGCAGCGAGGGTCACAGTGTAGGCCTGGTACATACCCGCTTCTGCTCTTTTCCTCCCAGGTGCGGGATGAGCTCCTTGTACTTCCTGCTCCTGGTGCTCCCCTCACCCCAGTTTATTCATGTGACTTTGGGTTACAGTGACTGCAGGGGTGGCCTTAGGAGAAGGGAAGTGAGAGGAGGAGTCTTTTTTTTTTTTTTTTTTGGTACGTGTCCCTAGTGGGAACCGAACCCGGGACTCTCTGGTCCGCAGGCCGACGTTCCAACTGCTGAGCCAAACCCGCCAGGGCGGGAGGAAGAGTCCTTTCAAGGTGCAGGCAGGGTGTGGGAAGCACTTTTACTTCTGCTGAGAGGGCACACCGCACTTCTTAACAGTTACCTGGACACTTACCCTGTCCTGGGATAATTTCATAGGTGCAATGCCACTTTTAAAAAAGACAAAATGATTTCTTCCTGGTGGTCTCTTTGAATGAATATACCTGCAAAGCCCCCCTCCCATGCTTTAGCTCTAGCTCAGATTCTAGTCCAGCTGTGTCTGGGAAGGATGTCCTATTGGGTTCTGCTCCAGACCACATTTGGACCTCCAGCGAGAGTCATTTCACAAAGCTTGCTGGAGGAGCAGCCTAGATACTTTCTGCTGCAGCCCCCTCCTCTCTGCTAACTGACGATGAAGCACAGAACTCCGCGAGCTGGGCCTCTGAAACATCTTCCTCCTAGACGTGCATGGCACCTCAGAATCTGTGTGTGGAGAGAGGCTGTGCTGACACCTCTTCTCACCATGTCTGGTGACGTATGCACATGGATGTCAGCTGACGGGCCACACAGGTGGAACAGTTCTGATTAGCTAGGCTACTTGCAGCAGTTCTGAGAGGCTAGGCTACTTCAATGTGCAGTGACCCGAAGTAGGGACGGGCTTCCTCTGGCGGTGTGGCCTAAGGCCCTGTCCCCCAGTTTGCCAAACACCTGGGATGTCCTGGGGCTTTATCCTTATGACCTCCCTGGCAGTCTTCTGGGTTGAGCACCTTTGAGTTTGTAACTGTGAGTAGGAGTGACTCTCATAAGCTGCTTCTTTTAAAATAAAAACCAGGAATAGAGTTTTAACCCCCGTCCCCATATAAACTTAACAGTATTGCGGAAGTTATGGTTTCAATTTTGTATAGTAAGTGACTATTTAAGAGTAACATGAAGAAATAAGGTAGAGCTGGACTTTCATGCTAGATTCTTAAGTGAGCATTATCCGGCTTCAAAAACATCTTTTGTTCTTACTTATTTGGGTGAATATAATGGATGCTTAAAAGCTATTGAGATTTAGTAATATAAAGTAATCTTCAAGGAGCTATTTAAGCAAGGGTGTGATTCCATTAAACTTAAGTCATTAATGTACCTCCATTTACAGCCAAGGAAACAACTATGACTTGCCAGGGTTGAAACTTTGTTACTCGTATTACTAATGTGCATTGTAATGGTCCCCTCTGCCGACAGGTTACTGTGGCAGTAGTGTATCACTTCTGCAAAAGTAAGACTTGCTGTGGTGGGTGGGTTTTACTGTTTCATTTTGCTCAGTTCCAGTGAATGTCATCTTATTGCAGGGCTCTGCTTCCTCCACCTACTACAACATGCACGTTAACTGGGCCAAATGAGAAATAGCACCTGGTGTTGTTTTGCTGCTGATACCAGAGTCCAGATTTTGAGCATTCTTTCTCACTTAGTTAATTGTACACAAATTAATGTGAGAAGGAAGTAGAATTCATTTTTCTTTTCCCCTGCCCCTGTAGGTGGTGATGAGTTATTATTTAGATCTTGTACTAGCAAGGGATTTATAATGCCTACTGGTGTTTGAGAATTCCTTGTCATTAGGAAAGTCTGGCTCTGGACACAGGACAGGAAGTAGCCTTGATTTTGCTTGTTTCATTGAGTTTAGTGTTTGACACAAATAGGACCCTGGATGAAATCTGCTCTTGATAGAAAGTGTGTAAGTAAAACAGGCTTTCAGAAAGTGTTCTGTGTCCTATGACTATAGAAGATCAGAGCCTTGGGGAAGGAATGTGGGCAGAGGATGGCAGGGATGGGGGTGTACCTTGGGTAGCCCTGCCATTTGGTGGGTGATGGAGGTTGCTGGTTTAGAACACTCGCCAGGGATTGGAAGCTCATAGGGCTGACTACATCAGTGGGACCATAGGGCAATTCTGATAACCGTGGTTTATTCTGGACAGATGATGTGGGATGGGAAGTGATATTTGGAACACTAACATTCTGTGAAACCAAGATACAAAATGAACCTTACAATTGCATGGTGCCTTGTAGTTTTCAACTGCTTTCATGTTGATCTTTTTCAGTCCTTTGAAAGTATTTTCTAAAGAAATGACATTCTCGTCTTTGTACAGACGAGGAGACTGACTTTCACGTGGTTAGAAAGCCATCATGAGCATTCGAATCTTGGTTTCCTGACCCATTTTCAGTGTCCTGAGCGAGCTGGCACACCTTATGGCTTCTGAGAGGCCTGTTTTCTTTGGATCAACGATTGGAGATCCAGGCTTCTCCTTTGAGACCAGTGCAAGGAGCTCTGTGGCAGCTGTGGGTGCTTTTGGGAGAGGAAGCAGTGAGCAGCCCCCTCCTCAGCCGTCTGTCCCCAGCTTGAGCAGCAAGTCAGTACGGAAAACACTGGCATTTTCTTTCTCCTTGATTGTAATGGGGTAGAGACTTAAGCTGCACATTTTCTTAGCTGGCTGCTTCTAGAACTTGTCATTTAAAATCCGATCTGTCCGCTAGGGTTGGGTACCTGGGTGTTCACTGCACAACTCTTCATATTTTCCAAATGCTTGAAAATTTACTGTGTTTCTTGTGGAAGATAAACATAAGGGAGGCAACCCCTTGGTTAACTTTTCTGGATAGCATGCTTTAGAATCGGGAGACTGGGTATGAGATGATTTTTATCAGAAATTGTAATCGTTTTGGTCAAGAGACAATGCTGTTAATTCTTGGTTATGTTTTTTTCTGGAAAAATTATTCTAAATGAGGTTCCAGGAATAACCTCTTCAGAGTGACCTTTCTCGAAGCTTCCCTAGTGCTCTAACCGGGATGACGGTGATCATGTCTAAGCAGCCACCCATCACTCATGAGGCGATCAGTTGTGAGTATGATGTGGAGTGCTTTTATTCCTAGCGAAGTGCCCATTTTGATCTTCTCTGGCTCCTGTAGGGATCGGCCCACATCTAATATACGCGCACCAAGCTCATGTCTGGTGCCCAGAGAACTGGCAGTGGAATGCATGGTGCGTAGCGTGGACTTCTGAATCCGATGTTGCAAGTAGACAGCCTTTTGGTCTGAACAAAGTCTGTTCTCTCTATTGTGATGGAGAATGCTTACATATATTCACAGCTGCCACTCACAGAGTACCCACTGTGTGTGGCATTAAACGTATTACACGTATTACCTTGGAGCAGTGATAACCTGAGCGAAATTCCGTTTGTCTCACAAAAAAGGAAAGTGTTCGGAGAGCTTGCCCAAGTCACATGGTGAGCGTTAGCTCCCAGTCACCTGCTTTGCCCTTGGAGCTCTTTCTGACGCTGTTGTCACCTGCTTGTCGCATGGTGGCTGTCCAGATGTTGAGGCCGCACGTTGTTTTATTACACTTCATAGATGCTGCATTTTTTTTTTTTTTTTTAACACTAATTGAAGCAAGATCCTCCACCAGCAAAAAGTTGACTCACTTTTTCACGACACTCGCTTTATGGTGGTGGCCTGAAACTGAACTCACAATGTCTCCATGCTCTGCCTTACAGAACTCTGTGAAGGACATTTTGGGAACCTGCAGTCTCAAAAATGACCCTCTATTTTCATAACCATAATACTAATAAAGTTGTTGGGATTGTGGCTCTCTTTTGTTATCCTATTTTTAGATCCTTTAGAGGAAGCTATTTAGTGATTACTCAGAACCGAAGATAATCTAGTGATTAGAGAATCTCATTGGGACAAATATGATAGCTTCCTTTCCTTTCAGTAAGTAGAAGTAAACAAAGCTTAATCCAGGTAAATGTTGGCAGGAAGGACTGTTTTTAAAACAGATAAGATTTTGTGTGACGTGTGGCTGTCCTGGACTACGGTCCCTAGAATGAGAACATCCACCTTTATGCTCACAAGTGTGCACCCTCCCATTCCCTGGTTATTCATGTTTGCACCCGACTTTTTAATCCATGGATCCCAGATGGTGATTATACTTGTGTGTGTTCCTGCGTCATGTCTTTTCCGACAATACGGGCCTTTTGAGTATTGTTTTTGGACAGTTCAACTTCCCGTGTGCTCAGCCAGAAAGCATGTAGCTCCTCACCAATAAAGACAGATGTTCCAGCATCAGGAACCCCGAGGACTCTTCCTGTTATAAGATAGTTTTGTGTACTCTGCCTTTACCATGAACTTTGTTGAAAAAGTGGAGTGAGTCCATCCCTGCATACTGGAAATCACGTGATTCGCTCACACAGAAAACACGGAGTGTTAATTCTGTCAGGGATCATTTTGCATATTTATGTTTGCACCTGTTTTGTAAGCTGGGAAAGCTAGTCAGTCGTGGCCTAGCTAGGGCCATGGCTCTCTGAATTAATGGAAACAAGATCATTTGCCAGTGTCAGTATTTTAAATCAAAAGCTGCTCCTTGTCTGTATAATAACCCAGTTTTAAAGGAAGATACAATTTGACTTTCGGTGGATTGTATTAATTTGGTTATCTATGGCTGGATCATTGCACTGCGTTGTGAATTAGTTTTAATTTTTGATTTATCCTCACAATATAGAGCGTTCCAGAAGATTGTCTGTAGGCTCAGAGGGAAATGTTAACATTGTTACTTGTAACTTAGACTGACTCTTGTTTTTTATGAGGTGATGACCGTAAGTGTGGATTGAATGTCCATTTCTCACTCTGTTCTATATTCTAAGTTCCTTCTTCGGTCACCATTTCCCCCATGTTCTTTTCTCCTCTCTCCTCCCTCTCTTCTGCGTTGTCTCGTTCTTACCCAGGGGCCTCAGCACATGGTGTGTGGGGGTCCTGACTGCTTGACTCTCATAACGTGGAGAGGACTTTTTCTTTGGAGCAAGACAGCTCTAAACAAGTTTCAGCTGCCCAAGTATCACCTGTTTTGTGGATGGTCTGTGGACAGTTTTAACCCTTTTTCAGTGGGGTTTTGGCTGACCTTTCTTTGCCCTACTCATGACTCCACCAGCCCATGTGTGCTTGTGCTCTGCAAGCCTGTGCCATCGCAGAGTGGTTACACAGAGCTCTGTGAACAAGTCACACACGGCCCTACGCGCCCTTCCCTGGCATTCGCGTGTGGATCGTATTGTGTTACCATGAGAAACCTTGAGGATCCTGGCCTTTGGGAGCCCCTCACATTGAAGTGGATATAAAATGTGAAGTCGATTACAGTATTATTATAACTCACGGACCAGATGACCAAGATGCTTTCATCTGAACAGCAGCTGAAATGAGAACACATTAGGTTTAGATGTGGTGACCTTTGGACAGAGCAGCTGGCTTTTGTCATACCTTGAAAGCTGTGCTTGCACTGTGTTCTGTTTCGTGCTCAGAATTTCCACAGTTCCTGAAGGACATGTTTGCTGCTTTTCAAGGGGCAAACTACTTTAGCAATAAAAATGCTCTCTGGAGACTTCAATTGAATAGGTTTGCCATATTGTTTGTTGTTTACTATTTAAGACTAGATAGAGTCAATGTGTAAGTGGCTGAATATGCCCCCCCCATGTTGGTGTGCATGCAGGTGGAAGTGTGTGCACACTTAGCCCCAGTGGAATCAGAACAATGCCACGTGATTCCAAAGTTAGATGGAGGTTGCTTTTGCCGTATGAGAGCTTTTGAACGGCCTTTTCTTCCCTGAAGCTCTTATTTCATTAGCAGTTTTTGGAGTGAGGTTCCGTATTCCATGCTATGGGAGTGGTGACAGTCGTTTTTATCATCCAGAAGGAGATAGAACATAAGCCCACGGGGAAGCTCAGTACAGATGGAAAAGACACATTATTGTAAGGACCCCCCACGACTCCATGTGGAATTGAGTGCCAGCCGAGTGACCTCAGCAAGGAGAGCTCTGCGTTTAGAGGAAGGAGTGGCTGGGTGACGAGGGGCCTCAGTGTCCTTGCTAGATGACCAGGACGGCCAGGGCACTGGGCCTGTGGGGGCTGGGAGACAGGCCTGGGCCTCTGCAGAGGGGCCCAGACCAGCTGTGTTGGGTGTGGCACATCCTTCCCTGTGGCCCAGCAGTGCTGGCTGTGGCTCCCGTGTTCTGGGTGACCTTCTGACCCTAGTCCCCCTGGCTGACTGGCTTTGGGCTGAGGCCTGGGCCTGGGGCCTGGTGCCTGGGGCATTGAGCTTAATGGGACAGTGGCATCTGGGCCTGTCCTGGTTTCAGAGGCACATGTGAGTGATTGGAGCTTTTCTTCGTTTTCATCTCTCTGTCGGTCCTATCCTGTGGAGCGACTGTATTAGGGTTCATCTGTAACTTTGCCACTATGATTTTGTAGAAAGGTAAACCCTGAGTATGAAGCTCTAACCTTGGAGATGACCTTATTCAACCTTTGCACTTTCTGAGCAAGTTCATAGAAGCGGGAGGTGCAGGGACTCGTCAGGGGTCACCAGTGGCTGCAGAAGCAGCTCAGTCTCCTCTCTGCCTGTCCTCTCCCCAGCAGGCTCTGCTTCCTTGCAGGTGCTACAAGGTGGGCAGCGGGGATCTTAGCACAGTGCGTCTGCTCTTTAGGTTTTCAGTGTGTGTTGTGTGTGTGCAAGTTGTGTGTGGTATGAGTGTGTGCGCACTGTGCAGTGCATGTCAGGAAGCAGCGCTGTGGGTGTGTGGGGCCGTGATGGGGTGACCCGCCCCTTGTGAGGCTCCTGCCCTGAGTACGGACCCCGCCCCTCCCAGTGTGTGTGTGGGGGGGCCGGAGGGGCGCCCCTCTAGACGCCTGTGGAGCTTGCATTTACCTTCCCTCACAGTTTCCTCCTTTTTTTCATCCTCACCCGAGGACATTTTTCCATTTTTTGTACAGATAGAGTGGGAGGGAGAGAGAGAGAGAGAAACATTGATGTGAAAGGGACACATCAGAGAGAGAAACATCGATGTGAAAGGGACACATCAGAGAGAGAAACATCGATGTGAAAGGGACACATCAGAGAGAGAAACATCGATGTGAAAGGGACACATCGAGTGGCTGCCACCCGCACGACTAACCAGGGCCGGGGACAAACTTAGCGGGTGTCCTCGGGTGAGGATTAAAAAAACATGCCCTTAGCGGGAACCGAACCCAGGTCTCTCCGGACCGCAGGCCGACGCTCTAACCGCTGAGCCAAACCGGCCAGGGCTCAGTTTTCTCCTTTGTAAGGACCCTTCTGCCCGGGCTCAGCGGGCGGTTCACCTCCGCAGGCAGTGTGACTTTACCCCTTGCTGACCAGTGATGGGTCGAATGGGTGCAGGGAGGTGGTAGTCTGCTCTCAGGGATGTCAGGTCATCCTCCAGGCTCCTTCTGAGGAAGGTCAGGGAGGGTCCCGGCCCCAGGAAGCCAGCCGCTGTGATCCTCGGGGTGGCAGGATGTGCTGTGACCCAGCGGAAGGCGGAAACCTCCAGTTACCTAGCCGTGAAAGAAAGACCTGTTTTCTAAGATGAGAGAGTATCTCTTTTGTCTGTCTGCCTTCTAGTCAGGATGAGCACCCCGTACGTTTTAAGTTTCCCCCTTTCGAGGAAAGAATGAGCCTTTTTCATGGCCTTGCCGCTGATGTGCTGTCTTGTTGGCAGAGTGGGTGTCTGGGCAGCCGCTGCCTTGGTCCTTTCGGGTGCGGTGGCCGAGGGCCCCTGTGAGAGGGAGGGCCGGCTTTATTAATGCTGGGTGAGGCATTCAGCTTGGTAGTGTTTGGTAGACCCATGTTGTTAAGTCTGTAGAATGAACAAGGGCAGTAGTGGCTTAGACTCTCCTCACAGCCCCTGCTTGCCCTTCCACTCCACCCGCGCCGCGCTCCGGCCTCCCCGGCCTCTGCCGGGCCCCCCTCTGTCGCAGCCGACCCATGCTTCGGCTGGGCCCTGACAGTGCATCGCATGCGAGTGTCACTCACTGCCGCCCAGCCCGGAGACCTCGCTTCGTCACGCGTGTGAGTCGGGGAACCGGACGGCGTTCTCTGTGAGAAAGCTGCTCCCTGCAGAGCACTGTGCCCTGGGATCCCACCCTGTAAGCAGAAAGCTGGGCTCTGCGTGGGAGACGGCCAGAGGCTGTCCCCGGAGTCCCCGGAGACATGTGGGCTGAGGGGTCGCCCTTCCCTGACACATTTCCCTCCGCATTTCTAAGCACAGAGCTTTGCATTCCAGGAGAGTGAAAATGATGATTGACGGCATAAAACCTTCTGAAAGCATAATGAAAATGTTGGCAATATAAACCAAGACGGTAGTTGGTCATTACAAACAAATTACTTTTATTCGAACTGAAATGTTTTCTTGTTGTTTTCCCATGACCAAGGAAGGCTGTCTAGTTCCTTCCCTGGGGCTGAGTCCTCTGTCTGCTTCCGGTGTGGACAGTGTAGTGCTTCTCAGGGGCTCTGTCGTGGGGGGCGCCTGTGGTGGCTCCAGGGGGATTTCCTCTCTCCTTGCTGCTTGGGGAGCATGACGGCTCTGACTATGCACCTTAACGAAAGCACCTTCACCTCCCTGGACCCTGTCCTGACCCAGCTGGTGGGGTGCGTGCAGAGAGCCAGTTCAGTTGTCACGACATTGCTCTCAAAACTTTGAACAGGCCCTGGCCGGTTTGGTTCAGCGGTTAGAGCATCTGCCTGCGGTCCGGAGAGACCCGGGTTCGGTTCCCGCTGAGGGCACGTACCTCGGTTGCAGTTTGTCCCCGGCCCTGGTTGGTCGTGCGGGTGGCAGCCACTCGATGTGTCCCTTTCACATCGATGTTTCCCTCTCTCTCTCTCTTCCTCTCTCTCCCTCCCACTCTATCTGTGCAAAAAATGGAAAAGTGTCCTCGGGTGAGGATTAAAAAAAAACAAAAAACTTTGAACAGGTGTGAGCAGAGACTTGGGCCACCACACTGACCTTAGCTCTGTTTTACCACCTATTCCTCTTTCCTGACATGCAGAAACTTGGCCAATTATTGCAGCCACCCGGGAAACTGATTTCCTGTCCCCAAGGCGGCCTTCAGAATCGCAGTCTGCGGTGGAGTGGGCTGCTGTCCCTCGGCCTGCCAGTGCAGCCGGCCAGCCCTTGGGGCCATTGGCTTCTCCCACTCCGTTGAAGTTAATCACATATTTCTTTGTAAAGGGTGTCCTGGTGGAAAAGAAGTAGGAGACAGGAAATTCTGGTTTAGTCTCGACTCACTGGCTCCATGAGCTTGGGTGTTATAGGCGTTTGGGGGTAGGTAATGGTGTCCTATACTTTATTTTCAGCTTTCCCAGTAGGCACTGAAGGAATGATTGTTCCTAGAAGGCCAGTTTGAAGAAAACCGAAATGCGGAACTACATTACATGAACTTTCATTATTTCCAATGTGCCCCCGCCCACCCATTAGCCCACGACAGTCAGTGCGCACGACAGCGCTGGCCCCCCTTCTGCGGGCCTGCTTCCCTTGTGACTGCGAGTCCTTGGAGGCTCAAGCACTGTACAAATGCTACATGAAGACTTGGACCCTCTGTGGAGGGAGGAGGAGGGCTCTGGGCGCGGTTCCCACCTGGTATTGACCTGTGTCAGCAGATGACGTTCAGGTTGCGGGAGGCCCGGATAAGAGATCTAAGGTGCCTTTCTGGCTGTAAGTTCTATCGGAGGGGAGCTCAGCCCTTGTTTTTGTTTTGATTGCCTACATTTCGCCTGGTTCCCATGACCGATGGCTTTTGTGAGAGTTACTGCAGAGGGAGCCGCAGCCGGTCCCTGCTCAGCCGCAGGGTGTGTGGGCCAGCATTTCACATGGGGGTAGAAGCGCAGACGCTCAGGACTTCTGTTGGTGATAGCTCAGCCTCTCCCCAGCAACTATGCAGGTGGTTTTTTCTTTTGAAAAGCTAGTTCATTAACTGGAGTTTATTTAGTGTTTCTTTATGAAGTCTCTGGAATTGTTAAAAATATTTTCCCAGCTAGATGATCGTTATTGGACTTGTACAGTTGCAAGTCTTGCTTTAGGTTACATTGTTATTTGTTTACCCCTCCCCTTTTTTCTTTGGGTTTAAAGAGTACGATTTAGTTATAGAATGAAGTGAACAGTGAAATCTGTCACAAATATGTAACATTTGAACAGTTAAAATATACATATGCATACTTTATTAGTCATCCAGAGTGAAAAAGGAGATAAAAATAAAAATTTAGAGGACCCAGTGGCACAGAAATGTTACGATTATTTTCTCTTGTGTCCGGGAAACCTGCATCTTCCAAGTGCTATGTTTACTTTCCCAAGGTCAGCATCCAACCTGGTAGTCACTAGGGGCGCAGACTTGTACTTACAAGACGTGTAGCTGCTGGGGATGATGTACAGTGTGGTGACTATAGTTAATAGTTCAGCATTATATATACTTAAAGTTGCTGAGAGTAAATATGAGGCTTTCTCACCACAAAGAGTCAGTTAACATGTCCATTGTCCCACATATTTATCGTGATCTTGCTGATCCTTTCATAATGTAGATGTATAAAAAAACCATCATGCCGGGCATTGTAAACATATACAATCATATTTGTCAGTGACACCTCAATAAAGTTTGGGGGAAAGCACGTCCGTCCTTGAGGCCGGGTTTCTCGGTCTCGGGCTCCGGGACGTGTGTGGGGGGACATCGTCTTACACTTTGTAAGACCTTCAGTGTCATCGAGCTCTTTCTGCCCGTGGGACGCCGTGGGTGCCCTCACGCTCCCCGCGGCGCCCCTGCAGAGAACGGTGGCTGCCGGGGAGCAGGGAGACAGGAGCTGGCGGTGCCTGATTCATAGCTGCTGCTCATTTTTGCGGATCTAGCTGTGTGGCGTCACGTGGTTGCGTGTAGATGTCTGGGTGAGTAGCCCTCCTCTCGGCGTCTGCATTCAACCCGTCAGGCCGAAATCGGTGCAATCTTGGTTTCACAGAAATGAAACCCTTTTGATACGCATGCCGGAAGTGTGTGCATGGCTGTGCCACACGCGGGCTAACACGCACCTGCTGTCCGTGTGTCCGAGGGCCCCCTGGTCTGCTGCTGGGGTACGGGGCTATGTTCAATGAAGAGTATTCCAGGGAGGGAGACTCTGACGTCCTTTTATAAAGACTCTTGTGACCCTCCCACCCCTAAAAAACAACGTTTTAGTCAGGGAGGTGTTTTCTGCGTCCTTCTGTTCTCAATGAAGTGGACAGCGAAGGGCACCCTCCGCTTCGTAATGGCCCCCCAAGCCTGCCTTTCACCCCCTCTTGGCCCTCGTGCCTTCAGCCAGCTGCCGTCTGCTCAGTCCTCTCCACTCACGGGTCAGTTTGGTTGCTTTCCGTAGCGTACCCAAATGCCCCAGTCTTCTTACCCTGGGACTCCAGGTGGGTGTAGCACGTCAACAAAACTCAGCCTGTGCCCAGTGCAGGAATCGGCGAGCAGGGCTGCATAGTCTTGTGCACCACCTGCCCGCGAGGGTCCAGGAGACGGAACAGTGTTTCCTAGGCAGGAGAACCCATTTGTCGGAGGCAACCAGAATTGTAAGGACTCAGTCAATCGGAGAGGCCCGAGCGAGGACTCGTGAAGAGGGTGTGTGGATCCCTGTCCTCAGGGCACAGACACGACACTCCTCGTCTCGAGCAGGCGTCTTCTGGAGCTTCTCTGATCTGGGGCTGTGGCCACTTTCTTGCCCAGACCGCGGCTGTGACGTAGTCAGCGTCCACCGTGGCTGGTTTTGATTTCTCTAGAAGAGAATAGCAGATGCTTGAGAGATGACCCGAGTTTAGAGTCTTAGAGTTAAAACATTTATTACCTCCGATGATATTTTCATTGTTTTGCCCATACCTAATTTGAAAGCAAAATTATTTTGAATTAAAATGTTGAATTTTTTTCCCTATATCAGCTCTCTGCAAAACATTCCACTTCGTTTTTGTGGAATCGGTTACTCTCTTTTTGGAGTCGTATTTCATCAGCTTACATCGTGTGTTACAGGTATGACAGGCACAAACAGGCTTAGGAGCAAACACACTTGTTTCCTGATGAGATGTGACTCAGCTGCTGGGATGGAGCCGCAGCCGCGAGCGAGCGAGAATCCGCGGCCGTGGCCACGGGGCTGCTGCCGGAGGGCTGGGCGCTGCTCGGTGGGGGGGTGGCCGCCCCTCAGGATGGACTCCGCATGCTCAGGAGCTCTTGTTTTTCAGCAGTTCACTTTGCCCGGCAATGTCACAATTATCAGGAAAGTTTTATTTCAAAGAATGTACATTCAGTGAACACGTAAGCTCTGGAAGGAGGAACCGGGGCCCTGGGAATGAATGCAGGTGTGTCACTTTTCTCTGTGGTGATAAAATATGTGTGAACATAGCTGACGCCAGGCCGTGGATGTCCTCTACTGTCCGATTACTGGGGAGCCACAAGGATTTACGGGGGGATCATGAGCCGATCCAGGCTCTGTTTCTGATGTAGCCTGCTGGACCCAGGAGTGGTGGTGGTGAATGTCTGTCTGAGTGGGCAGGTGGGAGGAGGAAAGAGAAGGCAGTGTGTGTGTGTGTGTGTGTGTGTGTGACAGAGAGAAAACAAGTGAACTGCGGAGCCTTAGTGACCGGGTTCGGGGAGACCCTGGAAGAGCGGATGGAAGTTTGGGTCGGCAGCTGAGTCTGTTGGGGATGAGGAGAAGCATTCTGGGAGGAGGTTGCGATGCTCTGGATGCCACGTGAGCTCAGTTTGGAAACGGGGTGATGCTTGGGGAACCATCTGGACCAGGAGGTTTGGAGCCATGCAAGTGTGGTTGAGTAGTCGGGGGGTGGGGGGATGAAGGCCACAGTAGAAAGCCAAGAGGTCAAAGGGCAGTGCCCATTTGTATGTTTAGGAAGCAGAGCAAGAGAAGGCCTGGCTTGGGGTTAAAGGAAGATCTGGATGGTGCAGCCCATCAAAGCCCAGGGAAGAGGTTTTTCTGATGTTGCTGAGACTAGAGGGCAGGACTCAGGAGCATTCACCATGAAGCTGGAAGGCACTGTTACCTGAGAACAGCAGTCAGGTTGAAGGTGAGGGTGATGTCACTTCCCCTGGGAGGTACTGTGGGGAGGTAGCTAGTGTGTGTGTGTGTTGGGGGGGGGTTGGTGTAGGGGGGTAGGGGTGACCATTCCTGCAGGTGAGGATGGAGGACCCTGCAGGGGAAGGTGGATGGGGGACGGGAGTGAAATGCATGGAAGAGTGGGGACCAGTGGAGCCAGGCCCCCTCCGATGGACAGTCCTGCCCATCTGTATCCATGAATTGCTGTTCTAAGTTCATAAAGTCCTCTGCTTCATTCAGAACAAAGGGAAGCTGTGAAGGGCCCTTAGAGCTGGAATGTGCCTTGTGCGTTTCAGAGCATCGTGGGCTTTGATTCTGTCTGTTACGGATGACTAGGTCTTCGCGCGTCTCCTGTTAGTCTTCAGAGCAGCCCGCCAGCATCAGGGTCCCCACAGTGTTGCTCCACGGCTCAGTGTTCGGAGAGAGGCGTGTGCAGCTGAGATCCCGAGTTCCAGTTTGGAGGGGTGGTTCCTGAGCTAAGTCGGTGAGTGAACGGTGACTTTGCCCACGGTTCTCAGCCAGCAGCGTCCCGTGGGGAACAGAAGGCACCTTGTGTTCACGCTGTGTCTGCATTGAGTGTCTGCCTTTCTTTAGTCCTGCGTGTGTCTTCTCATGTCTGCGAATAAATAACAAGTATAAGTTAGCAGTCAAACCTACAAAGCAGGCTTCAGCTCGTGCTCAATGCTCCAAATGAAAAAGAGAGAAAAAGATCCAGGGAGGGGAGCGAGAAGACCCCCTGGAAGGGAAGCCCCTGCTGGGGGGCCGGGCTAAGGATGGGAAATGCAGAATTTGTGCGAACAAACAGCGGTAGGTCCTCAAGGAAAATAAAATCTTGGACTCTTTATGAAATCATTTAATTATTGTGACTGTATCATTACCGTCGTCATTATGCTGTGGGAGTGGGGAGTGAACGTGGTTGAAGAAAGGAAAAAGAAAGGTCGTGCAGAACTTCAGTTCTCTGCCTTGTGTTCTGATTCTGGGGTTATGTTTTCTATTTTTGGGAAGGTGTTTTTGAGTGCTTGGGTTACGGCATTTGGAACACTGTATTTTTGTGATATGTCAGCTGTGAGGATGTTTAAAGTTAGAAATCGGTTGTGGGAGTTCCTGGTCTTGCTGTGCGGGTGACGTGTGAACGAACACCTGTTAGAGCCACGTCTCTGTGGCTGTTCCTGGTGTTGTAGAACACCTGACTTGTGGGCTGTACGATGTGGTTTTCTTTATAGTCTAAACATGGCTTAGCATCTTTATGGCTCTCACATGAGCACGAAGGCCCTCGTGTCCCTTTGGAGCAGACACACATTTTAAAAGTTGTCCTTTCTTTCTCTTGTCTGCAACTGTGTCTTTCATTTCCCTTCATGAAGGAGGGATGTAGGAAATGCAGTCTTCGTTTCAGACACAGAGGATGAGCTGGGCTGACTGTGTGCCTGGTGACATCCGTGTGTCTCTGACTCGAGAGGGACCTCTTGGCATCCAGTTTTGTACATTCCCCGGAAGAACAATTTCCCCCTCTCTCTCCATTCTGCTGCAGTATTCCTTCTGAGGGCTACTTCTCTGCCTTCAGTGTTGACCACTGTGATTCAGTTTCTGGAACAATGCAAGGTAGTAGAGAGAACCTGGGAGGGACAAGCAGGAAGGGAAGGATTATCTCATGATTTTATTCAGAAGGAAAGCTCTCAGACAGAAAAAGACATTCTAAGTGCATCGGACCCCAGGAAGTAGTTATACTGAATAAGTGGCCGCATGTCACACAGCCTCCTTTTACATAATTGTAGTTACTGGGGAAACGAAGAGAATGAGAACATTCAGTCTGAGTTCAAAACACACATCTTTGCTGGGTCGGGCTGTGATCAGCAGAATTAGTTGAAGTTGGAGAGAAGAGGGTCTTGAAGAGGCTGCATTATTTGACAGCGAGACATGGGCAGCAGAGTGGGCTCACTAATGTCTAGAAGGTACATTTAGAGGATGTGCCCCTTTTTGTAGAATTGAATGATTGGGTTCCTCTGTGTGTGTGTGTGTGTGCATATGTGAATGTGCATGTATATGTGTGAGGATGTGATTGTGTGTGTTTCTGGGAATATGTGTATGTTTGTGCAAATGTGTGTAGGTGTTTCTAGGTTTATGTGTGTATGTGACTGTGTGCATGTGCGTCTGCAAGGGTGCATTTGATTTGTGAAGTCCTCTATAGAAGGCATGTCACTGAACAGTCTCTGCCCGAACTCTCCAGTCTCTCTCTCCGGCAGGGAACTGTGAACAGCCCAGCGCTGGGTAGAAGCACCTGAAAGTTTATAAAGTGTGTCTGCCTGCGTCGTGGGAGTTAATGTTTTAAACGGGTGTAGAGGCGTCACAGACATCGTAAGAAAAGTGACACCAGTGCCTTCCTGTTGTAAGCTTGTGAATGATTCCTGGACACGTGGTAGACAGTGCTGCTCAGAGTGAGGGTGGGCTGATGGTGGTGTTTGCCTGGGGGATTGGTGATTGGTGAGTGTTTCTGGTGACACAAGTTCTGTGTAAACTTTGCAGGACTTGAGGTATCACTCACACTATGCCAGTTTAATGACACCAGGATTTGATTTCTTCCTCATTCTCCTGGTGACTCAGGCCAGAGTTGGGGCAGTGGCTCTCAGGTCCATGTTACGTTTCTCTCCATAAACCCAAAGCATTTGCTCCACTGACCTGACCTGTGTGAAAACCGGACCTGTCCCTTCCTAGAGAAGCAGCGACCAGTAGCACCTACGGCTGCTTTCTCCGTGGTCTCTTAGAGGCAGAGTGTAGCTTTGGCTTTACTCACAGTTATGGTTGCCATGTGCTTACTGCCTGGCGTCCACTGACAGGCGTCTGGTTGTCCTCCTGTCATGCCCTTGGCACGGGGGTGGGGGTCCCCTGGGTGTGAGGTGATGATGCGGTGCTGATGCTGCTTTTCTAAGATCCTACTGTGGACCTCACTCTCTTCCTCACTAAAAAACCAGAAACTGCATGCCCTAGCAGGTATTGCTGAGTGGTTAGAGCGTTGGCCCCCACACCAAAGGGTTGCGGGTTTGATTCCAGGTCCAGGGCACATACCTAGGTTGCAGGTTTGATCCTAGTCAGGGCATGTGTGGGAGGCAACCAATCAATGTGTGTCTCTCTCACATCAATGTTTCTCTCTATCTCTCGTCTCCCCCTTCCTTCCACTCTCTACAAAAAAAAAAATCAGTGGAAATATCTTCAAGTGAGGATTAACAACACACACACACACACACAAACAAACCAAAAAACCAGAAACTGCAGAAGCCTTGTAAAAAAGTTCAGAGAAACCTGGCTGTAAAAAATGGTTCATTATATGAGATCGGTAACCATACCGATTGTAGTGAAATGTGAATAATACACATAATAATACACATTATAATTTAAAAATAAGAATCACATCTGAATATTGTACTTAAAAAGAACTCAGCTACTGTGAAAGTATAACTGGTGATATTCCAGTGTACTAGACTTGGGCAGAGTACGGTATAAAATACATCAAATGGTTTACAAGAGATACGATAGCAGAGTACAGCACTGTGTAGTGTGGAACAGGGCAGTGTGGCACACGGTGTAGAGTATCGATAGCACTGTATATTACAGAATAGTATGGCAGGATGCATCACTGTGTAAGCACAGAATGGATAGTATAGCACAGCACTGTAGAGTTTAGGATAATATATAAGTAGAGTGTAGCAGTGTGTAGAATAGCCTCTTATCTCCTGCCCTCTCTTTTGTTTACTAAGAGAATTAGGGTTGAGAGAGATGAGGGATAGAAGGTTGTTTTCTCTGACGTTGGGGGCCGTTACTTACTTCTCGGGATCACTGAGGGTTTCTGTTCATTGGTAGGGTTCTACGAGGCAGTCTGCGCGCTTCGTGTGTGTGAAACACGATATCGTGTGTAGTGAGTGTCAGCATTCCTGACATGTGTCACATGCCGAGTGCACTTTAGCTATTGCTAATATTTTAAGTATTTCTCTAAAGTGCTTTCCCTCATTTGAACAAAGGCACAGAATAATACATGCCATCTGATGTGGAAAATCAGCCTTTCCATGAATGGGGTTTCATTTGAACAAAAGTGTAAGTTTGTTGGGGAAAACCCACTGGTACTCAGAATGCTGAGCCCTCAGATGTTCCTTCTGTGCTATGAATGACTTTACTTGTGTAACTGGCTATGGAAAGGACTTCTGATTTTTTGTCTTTTCTCCCATGTTTTCATCTGGCTGTCTTCTCAGAGAAACCCCTAGTTATAGAAAAGTGCTGGTTGGCAGGGGATGTGGACAGCAGCTGTGAAGAGCGGACGCAGGAGAGACAACATCCGGGGTGGGTGCCGTTGTCCTTGGTTTGCCCAGGGCCCTGGGTCTCCTTCTTTATTGGATCTTGGCTGAATCGTCCTTGGTTGGAAAGTGCCTGATACAGCCAGCATCAGGCGATTTGGAGAGGTGATGTTGTGGTTGGCAGCCAGCGTCCCTGTCTGAAGACACCTGTGTTCAGGTACCCGCTTTCTGAAGCCCTTCGTGACTTTAAACTTTGGTTCTCAAGTCAAAGAACAAATCAGAGTGTCTTTTTTTGAGTTGCTGGCCTCGCCCTAAACAGTTTGTTAAGTTGTTGATTATTAAGAGTCCCCATCCTGGTGGACGTCTTTCTCTTACGCAAAGAAGCATATTCTCTTGACATTTCTGAATTGACAAATTTTAGTCACAGAATCATGACTCTTGTTTTAACTGGTAATAGATGATTATTCTGGCAGACTCGAGTCAGAGTTAATATAAAGCATTGCTTGCATGGGCGTAAGTGGTCAGACCCTTGCGTGGTTCCAGAGGACCAGGGAATGGATATAGTTTGCCTAAAATACCACTTGTCCCTTAAAGGCCCCCCTGGCTCACGAAGTCCTCTCTGATCCACACACTCCAGGTCACTTTTAATTGTCATCACACGATTCAGACTTTGATGCAGGGAAGATGTGGACCAGACGTCAGGAATTCACCTCTTTCTATTGCATCCTGTCTGGTGTCCCAGGCAGTTGTAGGCACTCAGAATATGCTTGCTGATTGGGGGATTTCTATAGCGTTATGAGGGAGCCTCTTCTCCCTGTTCCAGTGCAGCTGTTTTTGTGGGAAGCCCACTGCTGATTTCTGCAGGGGGCCTGGAATGAAGAAGGAATCTGGAGAGGGAGTGGCTGAGTACTTGGGATTTCTCGGAGGTCTTAGGCTTCAGGGATGTTCCTCAGTTAAGAACTCAACATCCCAAACTTAGTCTGTCCTCCCCACCCCAATAAAATGCTTAATGCAGTTTCCTTCCTCTCACCTTGATTACGGGACACTTGCACATTTCACAAGTCACCTTGCTTTTCTATGGGCTCAGGACTCATGCATAAGGCTCAAGATGGTCCAGTAACATGGTTCGCAAGCATATTCTCACCGAACCGTCTTTACAGCCAAAAGAGTGCACTTGAAAATGCCTGCTTTTCTGGAGCAGCTCTCGGCAGGGTGGAGACACAGGCCTTTGTGCAGAGGGAGGCCGGGCCTGAGCCGACTGCTGTCTCAGGACATCGAGGTTTATTAATGAACCTTTAAAGGGATTACTGACTTGCCAAGTACATTGGGGATTTTTTTCCCCCTCCATTAGGGCTTTTTAGGATGTGATTGCTGCTGGAAAGCTGGTGGTTTCCCCAGGTTTGCCTGGTCAGCATCTTGCGCAGGGCTGACGGCGGTGGTCCTTCTGCACAAATACCCAGTGCTGTCTGGATCCTCATCCGCTCCAGCCTTCCCAGTCCCTCGTCCTCTGCCAGGTCGCTGCTCAACCAAACCACGCTCTGAGATGTTTGTTCTGTAGGAAGACGAACCCGCATTCCAAGGGCTCCGGGAGGAGGGTCTGGACCGTGGTCGTGGGAGTGCAGCTGCCCACCGCAGCCGGAGGGAGCTCAGGGCTGCGTCTGACTCAGAGGGACAGGCCCCCGTGGATTTTCCACTGGGAAGTGGGAAAAGGGATGGGATCCTGAGCAGGGGCCTTTGCATCTCTCTCTCTCTTTTTTCTTTCTTTACTTAAACGAGGTTTAGAGAAGCAGTGGCTCAGGATTATGTCACCCCTGTCAGAGTTGGAGGGGAACCCGGGCCCTGACTTGTGTCCACACAGGGACACCCCCATCCCTGCCTGAGTCCTCACATCACTCTCATTTTTTTTATGTCCTGGCCTCTTATCAGCCAGGAGACGAATGCTCTTGCAGACCGACACCAGCCTGGCCGACATCTGGGTTCAAACTGGAGAAACGGCATCACGGAACGTGTTGAGGTGTCCAATCAGCTGCTACTTTACAAGACGGCAGGGGTCGCGCGCCTGGCCTAGGAGACAGCGTGGTGTTGGCACTTTGGAGCTTAACATTTTTGTTGGAAAATTTTAGTCTCTAGACATCCACATGTTGTCTTTTACCCACAAATGAGTGGTTTCAATACGAGGAAACATGAATGATGGTTCTTAGTGACATACAATCAAGTACTTACATCACAGATCTGGAAATATTTAGCCTGGAAGGGATGCCAAAGCGGTGTCCCCACCCACCACTGGGGGACGTCCTTGGAGCTGGAACCGAAGGGTCCAGAGCCCGGTTTTAGATACTCGGCTCACCCCGGTAGAAGGGCTCGCGTCATCATTTGTATCAGAAGAAAAGACTTGCATGGCTACAAAATGTAAGTGATTGAGTGGGAGTGCCGCTGGAGAAGCCTCTGCCCAGGTTTTGGTGGGTCCCTAAATCAGTGTTTTGTGGATTTTACCATCTGTGGTGAGGGACGGAAGGGCCCCAGTAGATTTCTTCACAAGCCCAGGCCAGCGTAACAGAGACACTGAGCACCCCATCCAGGCTGCCTGCTGTCCACAGATGCCAGCGAGGGACAAAGGCATGGTCGTGGGCGGCGAGGAAGAGGTCAGGGAGCTCGAAGGCGGGGGAAGGTGAACCGCCTGGGGCGACTTGGATCTGGGCGTGGGTCTCCCGGGGAAATGGGCTGTCTTGGGGAGTGTGGGCTTGATTTGTTAGGAAAGATGGCTGACGTCCAAGAATAAACATTCTGGTTCCCTTTAGGTTTCCTCTTGGCCATGAAAGTTGTGACTAGAATGTGGAATATCTGCCTTTTTTTTCCTTCCTTCCTTCTAAGGAAAGGCCACACGACCGCTGTTCAGTGCTGGGCGGGCAGGACGTGGCTGGATCTCGGGATTGCCCGGCGGCTGAGGGAGGCTGGGCTGCCATAGCTCACAGCAGGGCCCAGAGGTGTTTGTCCCACAGGGCGCTCAGCGTGGGTGGTCACACCGCACGGAGGCTGTAACCCCTGTCACCTCATCAGGGTCTGAGGCGCTTAGAGAAATGTGTGCAGAAAGTGCGGTGTCGCGCGTGTGGGACCATGGAGCAGTGCCCGGCAGGGTGGCTCAGTGGACTGAGTGTCCTCCCAGGGACCGAGAGGTCCTGGTTCCATTCCTGGTCAGGCACGTGCCTGGGTTACGGGCTTGATCCTCAGGAGAGAGTGTACAGAAGGCAGCCGATGTATTTCTCTCCCTCACATCGAAGTTTCTCTCTCTCTCTAAAAAAAATCAATTAAAAAAATATATATGAAAGAAAGAAAGAGTAGGATCTATGTTTGCCTGCTGGAAAAGTGAAGAAAGTAAAGAAACAGGACGAAAAAGGATCATCTCCTATGGTCCCATTTCCGTTAAAAGGAAAGATGAACTTGGGTGGGTTCTGCGCGTGTGAAGTAGCTGAGATGGACGTGATGCCATCTCCACAGTGGTTCACACTGGGAGTGGGTGGGAAGGGTGCTCATGTGTTACTTTTTAATGATTTCGTCTCTCAAAGCAAATGATTACAGTTAAATTTGAGTGGCAGGTTGGCCTGACTGTGGTGGCAAATAGATGCAAACATATAAAAGCTTCAAATGATAATAGTTTGTTGCTTGATCACAATGAATTCGGGGGTCCTAGGTCTTGGGTTGGGAGAGTCTGAGGCTCCTGGTGTCTGCGTCCTGCACAGTCCTGGCTTGGCAGCCTGGTGTGGCAGCCCAGCCAACTTCAGCAGTGACCTCAGCTGAGGAGGCAGCTACACTGGGAATGTCAAGGGCTGGGCCCTGCCTGGAGCCAGTTACCCCTTGGAGGAGGCTAGCTGTGTGGTCTGGGATGGGAAGGAAGTGGGTTTAGATCAGCTGCCAGCTGCAGTCTTTACCATGGGGGATGTACGATAACTGTTGAAATCCACTCTGATCTAGTTTTTGAATTTTGTTTATTTTATTTACTGTGCCAGCTCTTTGAAGATGTGGGTATCCTAAATTTGAATTAGTGTTAACTATATATTACAGTCCTATTAATATAATATTCCTCGAGAATGTATTGTTTTCTTTTGTTCCATACCCCAAGAGTTCTAAAGGTTAGTTCCTTTATGCAGTTTTCTTTATACACTACTCTTCATTCATTCTCTTTCACATGGGGTCGAATCATGAGGGTCGGGGGACCGTCTGGCTTGTCTGGCAGCTATGCACGTGTGCAGAGCTGCTTAAATGGAGAGACTTCTTTCTGTGCTAAGGATGGTATTTGGAAGACCCCAGATTTTAGGATAAGGAACATTTTGAGGCCATGATTTTGTTTAAATAAATGTGTCAAGTTTTTTTTCAGTGACTTATGTTCTTAAGGTATAAAAGATGTATCTTTCTGGGGAAATGTATTTTTATTTTATTATTATTAGTTTTTAATCCTCATCCTAGGATATTTTTCCATTGACTTTTTTTCAGATAGAGTGGAAGGGAGGGAAGGGGGAGAGAGAGGGAGAGGGAGAGGGAGAGAGAGAGAGAGAGAGAGACAGACAGACAGACATTGATGTGAGAGACACATTGATTATTTGCCTCCTACACAACCCCTGACCTGGGCCTGGGATTGAACCTTCAACAGTGGTATGTGCCCCTGACTGGGAATTGAACCTGCGACCCTTTGGTCCACGAGCTGACACTCTAACCACTAAGTCAAATGGTCCTCGGTGGAAATATCTTTTTAAGATATATTTTATTGGATAGACATTGAAACAAAGTTACAGATACTTAACTTTTTCTTTTGCGTAATACCTTTCATAATTATACTTATTATCATATAATTTTAATTATTTTACACACAGTCTACCATATCTTTTACATTTGTACTTAACATATTTATTCTTTCTGTCATTCGGTCCCTCCAGAGTTCTGTGTGTGCCTCAGGCCGAGGTTCTGGGCTGAGTGTTGGGGTACAGATAGAAATGAGAGCTAGATGTGGTCCCTGTCTGGTGGGAGAGGCTGAGGCTGACTAGTGAATAATGACGCGATGCTAGTGGTGAAAGGGGCTGGCGGTATGTGCGGGGTGAGGCTCAGAACCCTGCGGGGCAGAGGGAAGCCCAGGATGAGTGGCAGGTGTGGAATGCGGTGAGTTGACTGGCAGGAGGAGCAGGGAGAGGAAGAGGAAGAGGAAGAGGTGAGGGGAGTCAGGGGCTAGGCTGGGGGGGCCCTTCCCTAGATGCTGACACTGAGCAAGGGGGCTTGTGCCTCCATCCCCAGGGGAGAAAAGCCAAGAGCAGCAGAGAACAGCTCATGTCCATCCTCTGCAGATACATTTCGGAATGGGACCCTCTGACTTCAGGTGTGATCCTGAGCAGCCCAGAGGGATGGGGTTCGCGTGCTCTGCGTGAGCAAGTGGGAGCACCTGAGGACCAGAGCTCTGATTGAGCAGAGTCCGGTCTGCAGGGGGCAGCCCCAGGGGTGCTCTGCGTGGCTCTGAGCCCATGTTTCCAGGGAAGGGCTTCTAAGGAGCCCACGTAAGTCAGGTACCTGCCCTCGGAGGCTCGTCCAGAACCAGCTTCCCTGACAGCCATGCCCACTATGTGCACAGACACTGCACACCATTGTCTCTGTTCTGTAGGTGTGGACCCCTGCCCGGACCCCAAACTCTCTGTAGGTCCTGTCATCACCCGAGGCTCCTGCCACCACCTGACGAAGGCGGGCACAGGGTGGCCTCCAGGCTGTGTCAGTTCTCTCCTGGGGGCAGGGGGTTTTGCACCAAACAAGAGGGTCTCTGAACAGCCCCTGGAGGGCCGGCTCCCCCTCCCCTCTTCCTGCTGCATCCTCCTGAAAGCTCTCTCCCTAATTAGGACGTTGTATGCCTTGCTAGACAGCTGGAGTTGATGTGACCTTTGGACACAGATACTGTCTGAAGTTTCTTTTCTGTTTTGAGGTGTTAATAGTGTGTTAAAGCAATGACACACTTGAATATTGGTGACTCTGGATGGTCCCCTGCAAGGGAGCCTTGAGCGAGCTTCCGTGATGTCAAAAGGGCTTTCTTACCTCAGATGAAAAGTCTAATGACTTTCTGCCAGGAAGAACCTGTCCTTTATTTAAAGTAAGTAGAGGGTCACTTGGCAAGTGATTTGGGATTTTTGTTTAAACTAAAAATAAGTTAACTTCCTTTTATAGCACTGTGAACATGATATTTGAGTTAGTGACTCATTGAGAATTCGAATAACACTTACGTGCTGTGTTCTGACTTTGATTTCCCTCTAATTCATGGCATTTGCTAAAACATGACAAATTCTAAATCTGAGAATTCCTGGGTCACGTGAGAAGAGGAAACGTGAGTTCTGTCTCTCTTTAAGGGAGTTGCATAATTTCACATTTATTTAATTTTTTTCCTTTTTCAATAAGAAAAATTTTCATATCAGATATGAACTTATCTGAACATTAATGAAAATAAAAGTAACACCCTTGGAAATGCATATATTTTAATGAAAGAGCATGAAGTTACTGGAATGTTTGATATGTTTCCTCTGTCCTTTTCTACCTCTGCCACCATCATTCATGTTCAAGTTCGCTTATAAATAAAAACATATCATTCATAAACTTTTTGTTATTGTTGTTAATCCTCACCTGAAGATATTTTCCCATTGCTTTTTAGATAGAGTGGAAGAGAGGGAGAGAGAAACATTGATGTGAGAGAGACAAATTTTTGTATTTCTTTAAATATATATGTATATGTGTATATGTGTATATATATACACACACATATATATAGATAGATACATATATATATATATTTGATTTTAGAGAGAGAAGAAGGGAGAGGGAGAGAGGTAGAAACATCGATGAGAGAGAACATAGATTGGCTACCTCCTGCACGACCCCCACCAGGGCTGGGGATCGAACCTGCAGCCGCACTGCAGGTCCTTGACTAGGAACTGAACCCTTCAGTCCTCAGGCCAACATTCTAACTGTGGAGCCCAAGTAGCCAGGGCAGATCATTCATCAGCTAAGGAACAGGACGTGATTTCAGCGATGGAAATTCTCAGCTGAGTGGGTCTGTACAAAGTTTGGAAGGAAAAGAAATTAAATTTCTCCCCCTTTTCAGAGTGTTCCAACCTTGAGAATAGGATTTAATTAGCTTAATTTCCAATTTAAAATAATTCGACAGTTTAAGAAACTCTTAGCTTAATATGATAAATGCATCATGAATTATTTTAGTAATTGTTATAAAAGTTAATGTGTCTTAACCAAGAGTCACAAAATTAACAGCCAAGGAAGGATAAAATTTTTGTATTTCTTTAAATATATATGTATATGTGTATATGTGTATATATATACACACACATATATATAGATAGATAGAGACATATATATATATATATTTTTTTGATTTTAGAGAGAGAAGAAGGGAGAGGGAGAGAGATAGAAACATCGATGAGAGAGAACATAGATTGCTACCTCCTGCATGCCCCCCACTGGGGATTTGGCCCACAACCTGACTGGGAATCGAACTGGCAAACTCTTGGTGCATGTGTCGACACTCAACCACTGAGCCACACCGGCCGGACTGCACATATTTCTTTTATAACAAGGGCTGCCTCCTCTTAGAACATCTACCTGTACTTTCAGGTGGATTCACTACCCTTCCCATCAGGTTGCAGTGGCATTATGTTTTCTGGGTTGTGGTTGAGTCATGGGGGTGCCCACTCCCTACTTGGTCACAGAGATACGTGGGTGGAGGTCTGACGTCCTCACACTTACTGCGGCAGGCAAGGAAGGAAGGCTCGGGAGTGGCTGGTCGCAGGATCTGGGCTGTCCTCAGGGCTGTGTCAGGTTCCAGTTGGGGCTGGAGGAGGATGTGAGGTGGGGGTAGCTTGTTTCTCCTGACGAGTGTCGGGGTGTTGAACCCACACACGGCACACATTTGCTGGAGAAGGAAATGAGTATCACTTAAAATTTTACATGTCCCCTTCCGAAATGTATCTGAGTCAGCATGAATGTTAATTCACTTTAATTTGAAAAGTAATTTTACTATGTGCTACTTTCTAGGAAAACAATGCAGTTGATTTCAAAAATAAAGTCAGAGTGGTGGATGGGCTTATGTGCTAGTGGTTGACAGTGTTTCCTAAACTGTGGAGTTTGTTGTTGCATTTTAAAAATAAAACATTTGTTAAACATGGGAAAATAGAGGGAAAAACAATCCTCAACCCCCCACCCCACTGAGAGGGAAACAGGATCAATATGCAAATGTACTTCTTTTAGCGTTTTCAGGGCTCGGGCTGGTTTTGTACTGTATCAGGACCCCGTGACTGACATGCTTGTTTACCAGGGCTTGCAGAGCACTTCCACTGTTAATAGTGTGTCCTTTGTGGAAAATAGACACAACTTTTTTGTTTAAAAATTACTCATAATCCCACCAAATCCCTAGTACATTTTATACATTTCCTTGGTCTTTTCCAATACTTAAATGTACATGTTTATAAGTAGTAAGTACATGATTCCTTGGTGTTGGGAGCGGAGAGAGAGGCTGCCGAGCTGCAGGGAAGGTCACACACTGCCCTGTTCCAGGGTCTGGCGGAGCTCATTCCTGAGGTTGGGTCCACGCGGGGAGATCACTGCACCTGCCTCCCACGGTCACTTCTGAGCCTTGATTTCCACTTTGATTAGCGTATGAACCTGGGTAGGTGTCGAGCCCCGAGCATCTGAGCCTGTCTTTCTGCTGCTCTCAAACAGGACCACATGCCCGAGTTTTCTTCAAAGCACCACACACGCTGCTCCATCGGCTTTTGGAATTCAGTGTGTGGAGGGAGAATTGGAGGCCGGCTAGATTTTTGTTTCATGGTGGGAAACTTACATTTTCCTCCTGAACGTTTTTAGGGTCCCTCCCCTCCTTATCTTTGTAATAAAAATCGTGGCCTGCTCATCTTGATATGGTCTTGTCTTACTGCTTTATCTGGAATTATGGCCCCTTACAAATGCTTACTTGGGTCATCAACCCATCCTTGGTGTCTCGCCATTCTTATCTATTCCATTTTAATCTCATCATTATTTTGATTTGTCGCCTCGCCCCTCCATACACACCTGGTTCTCATCCCATGGGCACCAGGTTGTGTGATGTGGGGTGTTAACAGCTTGACTCTGTGGCGGTGTTTTTCTCTGTTTCCATAAGAATTTTTGAGAAGTAGGGGAGCTTATCAGGCAGCCAACCAGGTGCTGTTTTTTATTTTTTTTCCCCCCTCACCCGAGGACTTTTTTCCATTTTTTGTTCAGATAGAGTGGGAGGGGGAGAGAGAGAGAAACATCGACGTGAAAGGGACACATCGAGTGGCTGCCACCCGCACGATCAACCAGGGCCGGGGACAAACGCAACCGAGGTACGTGCCCTTAGTGGGAACCGAACCCGGGTCTCTCAGGACCGCAGGCCGACGCTCCAACCGCTGAGCCAAACCGGCCAGGGCCCAAGTGCTGACGATGGGCTCTCCGAAGTGCGGGTGGGCGTGGGTGGAAATTCTGGGGCTCCTCGAGGTGGGCTGTGTTTTTGCCTGAAGCCAGCAGCTGCATCCCCAGGTCTCCCAGCACAGGAGGCGTGTGTACCTCGTATGGGCAGGTGGGGGTGTGTGATGAGGGTTATGTTATCTCCTGAGCACATCAGACTGCCGCCCAGAGGGTGTGCGGTTTTCTTCAGCAAACGTCACTGCCTTTCGAGACCAGGACACCATTAACTTACTGAAATGGAACTGCTGTAAGTCTCTGCTCGTGAAGAACTTCTGGGGAAAGCTGATGGGAAGACGCCCCATGGAGAACCTCCCACAGCCCTTCTCCCACTCCTGCCCAGTTCCTGTGCCGGTCCTTGTGGCCCTTGTCCCTGTCCAGTGTGGCGTGTCCTCTGTCTCCTGAGGTGCACTGAGACTTCTTCAAGGCCGCCTCCTTTCTCCGTTTAAATAACGAGGAAGCTTACAGAATTCATGTGGTTTTGTCCTGTAGGACATAGCTCCCCAGCCACTGGTGCCTCCAAACTGTGAGTCGCTGTCCTCGTTTGCTGTGAGTGGAGGGATCGTGGGCTCTGTGATGGTGAAGAGACAAGTGTGGCCACGTCCATGTTCTCGCCTTCCTGGTGCTTTCCCGAGAGGGCCCCGCTGCGCCGCTTCTCACTTCTCCCCAGTTCTGTGACCTCATTCCCCCCTCAAGTGGAACCGTCTCCTACTTACGTTTTCCCCTAATTTAAAAGCATGCGGTAAGATTTAATAAAGCAAATGCACCCAATGAGTGTCCTTTTAAAAGCAGAGGGAAAAACGAATATATTGTGTGTGACATGACAAACTAGCCAGAATCTCATACACACTTTTGAGGTACTAAGTGGGTGGCATTGGATGGCTGCAAGGGATGCCCATGCATCCTCACGGCCTCATGCATATTTATAGCATAAAATAGGCTTAATGGAAGGTTAACGAGCAAGGCATGTCCCTTCCAGTCCTAATGTTCTGTGACTGGAATAATGAAATGGTTTTGGTAATTGAGGTCAAAGGTCTTCCACATCGGGGCTTTACTCTGTAACATGAGGGTAGCATGTGAGGCGGGGCAGGGTCTATCCCAGGGGCTCCTACACAGGACTGTTAAATCCTTTTTAAATCTCTCCTACCCCCGGAGAACCACAGGGTAAGGGGGTGGGGGTGGGGTGGAGAGAGTGGAGCTCACACATATTTGCATCATGTTTCTTTCCTAAATTAGCTGCTCTTGAGTTTACAGAACAGTCGGGGCAGGAGTGAGTGTCGTGTCTCAGTGTAAGAGCATGGAGGCTTTCTGTGTAATCGAGGGTGTAGTGTGCACGCCCCATCGCGTGACAGTGGTGGGCACGGGGTCTGTGTGGGTGCCTGGAGCCCTGACGCTGGAAGTCCTCCGTCTGAGCAGAGTCAGAGTCAGCAGAAGGTCTAAAGCAAGAACGATATTGTAGATGATGGTGCTGGCCAGCATATCACTGGGAACATAAATCTATTCAGTGAAACCTGCTGTTATTTTTGTGTTTAAACTATTACCTGATGGTCATGGTGTTTGGAGTTTGCCCTGTGGATGTGCCTAGTTTACTGCAGTGATTCAGGGTTCTTGTCAGAAATGAAAACTTCTGGCCCCATCCATGGTCTGCAAGCTTTGAACCCCACCTCCCGCCCCCAGGCGAGTCTGAGAGGCTCAGGTTGCAGACCTGCTGGGATCCTGGCTGGGGAACTGTGCTCACTGACACTCCAACACAGACGCCAGGGTCTGCAGTCGCTCGTTACAATATTGCGGAGCAGAAAAATAAAAGTGTTTTCTTAAAATGGGCCTGGTAAGGAAAATGATTTCCTTCGTCAGATTCAGAAAGACTTCAACGTGTGGGCGTTTTTCTAAATGAAAGTGAGCTCCTAATTTCTTGTCCGTGTTGGAGCAGGATATAAAACCATTCACGGCAGTTGGTTTAAGTCCATTTTGTTTCCACAGGGAATTGAACAGGACTTGATGCTGACTACGATTAACTAGTAGAAAATCAAGTCAGAACATGGGTTTGTTTTACCCTGAATGTCTCTCAGCAGCGGGAGAGAACAGCATTATGGGTTTTCTTCCAGACGCGAGCTGGTAGGAAGGGTGCAATCCATCAGGTATCTGGGACCTAAATAAAAGCCACCTTGTGGGCTCTGCTGTACAGGCTGCCCGTCTTGGGGCTCTGAGTTTGGGGACAAGTCATAAGGACCCCGCCCAGGTGACAGACCAGCCCTGAGTACAGATGGGCCTCAGGTTGCTTGGGCTGAAAACTGTCCTTAAAAGGATTCTGTGCAATTACACGGGGCCAGTGAATTAAGTGAATGTAGTTTCTCCATTGTGACCTGGAAGAAGGAGGAATGACCTTGAGATCCTTTCAGATTAGGATAGGTTTTTCCACTCCTCACAGTAATTGGTCATGAATGACATTGGTGCTATCCCCCTCCTTTTTTTTATAGGAAAGGAGGAAGAACAGCGCATCATTAACCAGTCTCCCGTGCTGGTGAGCGGTAAGAAGGAAGCACAGATGGGAACCGTGGCATCACGGTTCTGAGATACTGTGTTTCAGTCGGAATAGACACATTCACACGTGCCACTTGTGCTGGCACGGTAAGTCAGCGCACACGGTGCTTACATGCTCGCCACTGACCCGAGGCTCCCTTCGGGGGGGGTCATCTCTAGTCCGTGCAGCCCTGTGGCTGCTAGGACAGCGTCTGTGTTGATCTTTGTAGTTTACCTGCTTATCTTCATAGTTATTTGTCCTGTCCTCACTGTGCCCACACTCCTGTCAGTGTGGGATTCCGTGAGCTTGGCTGCCCTGGTTTAAAGGCACCGGGATTTCAGCATAAAGGTGGTTTTTCCCTGCGAGCTTGTTTACTGAGGTGTGGTGGTGGGGTCTTAGAGGCTTTGGGGCAAGGCTGTACCCTTGGTGTTTCTTCACTGAGCAAGCTCACCGTGTTTCCTGGGTGCCCGTCTGCAGGATGGTCAGGGGTGTGGCCCTTAGGGAGGCGAGGCTGCTGGAGTCTTGTGCCCAAGCCAGGCCAGGGGAGTGTTCCCTGTGCACATCTCCAAGTCGGCCTTGAGACAGCCTCCAGCCATGGTCCAAGATGAGTTCTAGCCATGCCACTCATCCGTGTGTGACTTTGGACTTGTGTCTGAGTTTATAAGGCCTCAATCTAGTCTTTAAAACAGGCGTAATGTGACTATTCCGAAGAGGCATGGGACCAGAATGCATGCGGCCAGCTGTCTAGTGCTGTGAGAATGTCCAGTTGTCATTAACGAGTGAATCCCCAGGGTGGGTGACATTGGACACGAGCAACATAAACCTGCCAGGAAGCCTTCCTGCCACTTCATGCCCTGGTTTCCATAGCGACCACTCCGGTGCTCTTAATATCCTGGCAACATTTTTGCTCTTTGGACAGATTCCACTGTGTTTCTGATAGTCCTGGGCACATGTTGGACTTGGAACATAATTATTATTACTTGGAAAAATAATGAGGTTAGGCTAAATTTATCGTGCCTCGTTGCGCTAGATGGCATCGGTCGCCAGAGCCTAGCACTCGGTTGCCTGTGGCATCTCTCTCTGTTGTCACGGTTTCCCAGCAGCTGAGTGAAGCTTGAGGAAACAAAAGCATTTCTACAGTGGAAGCAGAACTATGTCGGACCCTGTTGTGACTTGAGTGGCATGAGAAGGAGTTCATTTATTTATTTTATTTCTCACCCAAGGACATGCTTTCCATTGATTTTTAGAGAGAAGAAGGGAGAGAGACAGAAACATGGATGTGAAACATTCAGTGGATGCTCCCAAATGAGTCCCAACTGGGGATTGGACCTGAAACCTGGGTGTGCGCCCTGACCAGGAATCGGACCCGCCACCAATCACTGTACAGGATGATGCTCCAACTCACTGAGCCACACAAGGCAGGGCGAGAAATGAGATGGGTGCTGTGTCTTCCACTTTTTAAAGACAAAAAGTTTCTTTTTCTTTATTGATTTGAGAGAGAGAGGAAGGGAGAGGGAGAGAGAGAGAAACATCTATGAGAGAGAACATCGATGGGCCGCCTCCTGCATGCCTCCCACTGGGGATTTGGCTCACAACCTGGGCATGTACACAGGCTGGGTTTCCACTTTTTATTTTTAGGGACATGGGACCCTTCTCACTTGGGCAGGAGATGATGTTACCCTGACCTCAGGGAGGAGAGTTCAGAATAAGATGTAAGCATCACAGTTTAACTTCAAGACGGTCCAAGAAGCCAGGAGAGCACTGAAAGTCTCTGTTCTCTCCCAGTGGCCGAGAGTCTGTAGGAGGACATTTTGCAAAATAACCTCAAGACTGAGCGAGAATCTGCAGAGGGGATGCTTTGGTTGGCAGCACTTTCCACCCGAGTGCTCAATTGACTTTAAATGTGATACCTTGCAGACCTCCAGCTTTCTAGTTACCTGGGCGAGTAAGTGCTGGGAACACCCAGATGCCCTTAAACCTGAAACTCTCATCTCACTGTGTGAATTTTATTACCAAAATGGGATGTAAGGGGAGAGAGGAAATAACTCCTTGACCTGGAATGACCCTTTTTTGTGACTTGCAATCCAACGGCCACTACTTCTAAGAGAAGGGGGTCCTGAATGTTTTGCTTCAGGTGCTATATTTATTCATGCTTATGTCTTTTTTGCAAGTGCTGCGCTTCAGAATTTAAATATTTATGCTAAATTGTTGTGTACGACTGAATTGGCACTATAGTGTTACTCTTTGTAAAGCCTCTTGGTTTCCCATTAGGGTTATTTACCTTTTCTTGAGTTAACTGAAGCAGAATCTGCTGTCAGTATGAAGAAGCAGCTGCATCGTTAGGATGTCAGATTATACAGCGTTTTCCTAACCGGCGCACGCTCTCTCATCAATGTTTGAAATTCGTGGATTCATCCAGCATGGACTGAATGCTTCTGTCCTCGTTCCCTAGTCACCGTTCACATATATTTTTTAAAAGTTTTCTTGTATTGGCTCTGAAATGAGAATGCATTTAGAATTTGGCTTAGGGGTAATTAAGCACAATTCTTCTAACAGCAGTTATGTTTCCATTTTTGCCGGAAAATGTGTTCTCAGCCTTGGCACACGGGTGATGTCAGGCCCTTCTTGGCTGAAGTTCACCCTGCGGGGCTCAGGGCTGTGTCCCCGCAGTTCACAGAGCCAAGGACAGGTCGTGAGTCCTCTGCCTTTTCGCCCGTCCCTGTGGAGGGGTTAATCCTTGGGCAAGAGTTTGGTTATCTCCTACTAGATTAGTTACCTCTTTTAGTTAAAATCTCACTGTTAAGCGTTGGAAAAGAGAGAAAATGAATTGGACAGTGATTTTGTCCTTCTGAGCATTGAACATGTGAGAACCCAGAAATTGGCTTTCTGAACAAGAAACCCTCAGCAAGTCGTGGAGAAAGGTGGTGGGTGCGGATGTTGCCCTGTGGGGAAGGCTGTTAAGGGTTTACTTCTCGAAGGCCTCTTTCTTTCATGGAAGCCTGGGTCCTCTTAGAAGCACAGCTCCGAGTCTTTGGTGAAATGATGGCCTTTTGGATCAGGTGGTGACTTTCCTCTCATATCTTGTTGCCTCAAGCGTCCAGGAGGGATATGCCACCTCCCTGGATACTGTGATTTATAAGAAATATATATTTGGCCTTCATCCACAATTCCTGGCTCACAGGTGCCAGAACTCTTGGAATTTCCTACGTGTTAAGAGTGGCAAAGGTGTTTGTAGGTTAATGAGGTGACTTTCGGAACCACCAGGAGATTAGGGGGACTTTCAGCCCCACCCAGTACCTCAGCAGGGAGGAGGGGGCTGGAGGTTGAATCAGTTGCCAGTGGCTAGTGATTTAACCAATCATGCCCATGTAATAAAGCCTCCATAAAACCTCTAAAGGATGGGGTTTAGGGAGCTTCTAGGTTGGTGAGCACGAGGAGATTTGGGGAGTGTGGCATCCTCAGAGAGGGGGTGGGTAGGCTGGTAGGGGTGGTGGGATAGATGAGGGGTGGGGGGTTATTGGTGAGGGGTGAGTAGGTGATTGAACAGAGAAAGTAAATACAGGTAAATGTTAATAATTGTAGAACTGTAGATGTGTGGAGAACGTTTGTGTACTTTCATTGTAGCATTCTTTCAACTTTTTAGTATGAACATTTCCATGATTAAAAAATGGGGAAATTAAAAGAGTTTAATAGCAAACAGCACTGTTTTTGGGTTAAGACAGTGTTAAAGTGTTCATGACATCGTTTTGTAATTTGTCAGGATTTTATCCCCTTGGGTCTCCCACGTAGTTTTCCTTCTAATAAAGTTGCTATTTTATACATGGTTAAGAGTATAGGTCATACCAAAAGTATCAATGTGTGGAATGTCTTACAAAGTTGGAGACTTGGTTAGAGAAGCCATTTATAAAAACTCAAGATAAATGCTGCCTGTTTTACTTCCGTCATAGCCGCTTCCCCTGGGTACAGACACAGAGAGCTGTGTTTCAGTTGTCTGTACAGCTGGGCACTGCTGAGTGCCACCACCCCCGGGACCCACGAGGGGCCCCCTGTTGCTCTTTCTGTGGCACTCTGTCACTTAACCGAATCCTGGTGGCATCTGTGCCTCACATCCCCTGCCAGACTGTACGTTCCTCAAGGTCGGTCAGAGTTGGGGTCACCTGCTCACCCAGCTGGAGTTCTGGGCACAGTGGGTGTCCCATAACTGTGCCCCGAACAGTGACTGGAAGACCCACCTGGTTCCTGCCCTCCTCTGGGCCATCTGTGAGGACTGTGCCTCGCAGGGACCCCCGGTTTGGGCAGCACCTGGGCTGGCCATGACTCTAGACGCCTGCAAGGCAGAGGCCGGCCGTCTGCAGCCCCTGATGCCGGCTCTGCCGTTCTCCCGACAGCACCAGGCCCATGTTGTTCGGTCGTTTCCCACCTCAGTGGAAGGACAGAAGATGCGCAGGGGGACATCCATCCCAGCTCAGCTCCGTGGTGCCACAAGCACCCCCAAGACTGGCCTGAGCAGCTTTGCAGTTTAGCTCTGAGGACTGGCAGCTCAGCTCCTGCTGGTTTTGTCCAGGGTGAAGCATCAGCCTCCTTGCCTCTGCTTGGGCCCTGGGTCTCTGTTCATTGTCCCATGTGGACATCTGTCTGACTGTCTTTGACACTGTCCAGTGTTTTCTTCCTGTCAGGGAAGAGCAGATTTATGTAGCAACCTGGGAGGGACATTGGGACAGTGGACCTACAGAAAATGGGTTTGACGGCTGGAGTTCCTGTCCATGAACGGCCCGTGTGGAAACGGCTGGAAGATTGGGTCATACGCATTCAAGATGTGTGTATATACTTTTTCTTTTGGCTAACCTCTTTATATTACATTAAATCAGGAAGAATCAGCCAAATGTCCGTTTCTTCAGCATGAGTGACGCTAGAAATCTGTGCTTGTGTATCAAGGACTGTTACCAAAGTGAATTCCTGAGCAGTCAGAGACACTGACCGGCTTGCTTCAATCCCGTGCGCTCCTGGCCGTTCCTGGAAAACAGCCTTGGTCTGTTTAAATCCTCAAGAATTTGGTGCCAGTTTGAAATGGAGATTTACATATGTGGACTGTCGAGAACAGAATTATGATCAAATTTGTTTACGTTATGTGTAATGCTTTGATGGTGCCCTTCACAATGGAGGAGGCTGCGGGATCGTGAGAATCTCTTACTAAGGAAGTCTATCTAGCTTTTTGGTGGTTTGTCCTTTCTACATGACTGTTAAGCAGGGTCTGCGCCTGAGCCAATGTTAGCTTAGTGCCTATGTCCTCACCACTGCCAAAGCGACCTGGCATCCCAGAGAGAGAGGAGGGGGAGCATTTCCACCGAAAACCTTATCTCCAGTGTCACTTTGAACTTTCACAAGCTGCTCTCTCTGTAAGCAGAACCTGCCAGAGCACATGGCTTAGTGCAGCTATTGCATTAGGCGGGTTAAAAATAGCAAGCCATCTTAAATCTGAGACTGATAAAGTGTCAGGCGAGGCTAAGAGAAATAGGAGAGGAGGCATTTCTCTTTATTTGCTATTAGTGTGAAGTTGGTATATCTAAAAGACAGCATTTATGTAGATCCTGATATTTTTATTAGCGTTTCCCCTAATAATATGCTACTGGCTGCTAGAAGCAAGGTTGCTCAGATTGGAAGGCTTACTGTTCCTTCTGAGCACCAGGGTTTGTAAAGGTAAGTGCTCGTCACCAGCACAGCCGAGGCCAGGCTCACCTGAGGGATCTTGAGATGGGAGGACTTTCTAGGAGGCTTTCTGGAAAGAGATCTGTCACCTGGGACTGTAGGGTCTTCCTTTCAATAGATGAAGCTGGGAGAGAGCATCTTTAAATTAAAAAAAAAAAAATTTGAGGAAAAGAGCTGTTTCTGCCTCTGCTTTGGGAGTTGAAAGCATCTCTCTACGTTGATTGAGAGATGTTCTCTGTCACTGACTGAGTACCAGCCACCCTGCTGCCAGGCAGGGTCACCCCAATGAGTCAGGCACAGGGAGATCCTCTATTTTTTGGTGCCCCAATGGATATAGTTAGTTTTTCTTCATAGTGGTTTGAGGTCAGTTTTCTTTTTTTTTTTTATCCTCACCCGAGGATATTTTTCCATTTTTTGTACAGATAGAGTGGGAGGGAGAGAGAGGAAGGGAGAGAGAGAGAGAAACATCGATGTGAAAGGGACACATCGAGCGGCCGCCACCCGCACGACCAACCAGGGCCGGGGACAAACTGCAACCGAAGTACGTGCCCTTAGCGGGAACCGAACCCGGGTCTCTCCGGACCGCAGGCGGACGCTCTAACCGCTGAGCCAAACTGGCCAGGGCGAGGTCAGTTTTCTTAATTCACCCTGTTACCATTATAAGTTCCAGGGTTCCGGAGTTTTTAAAGAAGTCTTTTATTTTGTGTGGCAAGCATTTTGTGCCCTGAGCCCACTCTGGAGGTGGGTCTGCGATGGCTCGGGGTCCAGACAGCAGCTTTGGGCAGGTGGGTTGGCCTGAGGCTCCACCTCCTTCAGTCCACCTAGAGTGTGCAGGTTGGGAGAAGCACCAGGTACGCCAAGTACAGGAACACCTGGGTGTTTGCTTTAGCTGGGAAAAAGTGGCCCACTGCTGGCCAGAAGCAGCAGACCCTTTGTTAGCCTCACGACTGAGAGATTTATGAAGGAAAATGGTTTGGAGTGCAACCCCTTCAGGCAGAGGAGCTTGGGCGGGGGTCCAGTTCATCTGGACAGGAAACTTGCTGTATGTTGTTTTTAGCCCAGGAAGCCCAGAGCCAGGCAGGTCAGACATTGTTTTGTTTGTTTTTAAATATTAAATGAAAACATTTTTTTTTCCAAATACAGTTGACATATAATATTATATTAGTTTCAGGTGTATAATAATATTGACTATACCCCCTATTCTGTACAGTGATACCTCGGTTCTCGAACGCCTCGGTTTTCGACCAAATCGGTATTCGACCAGAGATTCGAGAAACTTTTGTCTCGGAATCCGAACAAATATTTGGAACTCGAACTGCCGAGATGAGCCGAGTTGAGCCGAATGGCGTTCATTCGGCCCAGCGCGCCTTGCTCGCGTCATCAGTGTGAGTGCAGAGAGAGAGTCACGCTTTGTGGAGTCACGCTTTCCTATTGGGTTTCATTGCTTCGGTTCTCGAACAATTTGGTTCTCGACCGTCCTCCTGGAACGAATTATGTTCGAGAACCGAGGTATCACTGTACTTTATATCCCCCGCGACTATTTTGTAACTACCAATTTATACTTCTTAGTGCTTTCCCTCTTTTCAACCAGCCCCTAAACCCTCTGTCATCTGGCAGTCTTCAATTTGTTCTCTGTATCTATGAAGTCTGTTTGTACTTTGTTTTTAGATTCCACGTATAAGTGAAATCATACGGTATTTGTCTTTCCCTCTCTGATTTATTTCACTTAGCATAATACTCCCTAGGTCCATTCATATTGTTGCAAATGGTAAGATTTCATTCCTTTTTATGGCTGAGTAATATTCCATTGTATATATGTACCACATCTTTATTCAGTTGTCTATCGATGGGCACTTAGGTTGCTTCCATATCTTGGTTATTATATGTAATGCTGCAATGAACAAGATCTTGTTGAAGGTGACCTCTGGTGACGGCATCCCATCCAGTTCTTCGTAGAAAGACTCTCAGCAGACGAAGAAAATGGAGGAGAGGCTGTCTTTACCTCCTCAGAAAGGGAGCAGCTCTGAAGCAGATGGAAAAGTGCCGAGCACATGGCAAGCCCACAAGTCCCAGCCAGAGGTCACCTGGCCACATTTAGAGTGGCCCGATGTCAGCCGGGGTCAGTTCTGGAGCTGAGCTCAGGGTGGGCAGTTGTAGCAGCTCAGATGGGATGTTCTTCTGGGCAGCTGGCGGAGAAGCCTGCAGACAAACATTTTAGTAAAACTCGAAGGGCGCCTTTGCTTCCATCAGACTGCAGTACCAGATCCTGGGTGGCTTACGGGCCGTCAGAGTTTTAACTTTGACTTCTCGGTGCTTCTGCCGTGACAGGCTTGGGGATGGCAGTTGTTCCACCCTGGGGGCTTCTGTGTTGGGAGCTATTGGCCAGGGGCTGACTTCCCTCCCGCCCCCTCCAGCTGTGCCTGTGGGAGGTGCCCCTCCCTGGGTCCTGAGGAGCCAGTATCTCAGGCAGGTCTTGAGTGAACCAGCCTTGACCCTGGGTGGAACTGCTCAGACCGTAGCTGTGCTCCGTGAGAAAGGGTTCAGTACTGGTGATGAAAGAGCCTGCGATGCATGGAAACATGAGTCCCGGGGCTCCTGGTGTTGCAGAGGGTGTGGTTCGTTGGCCAGAACTTACTCTCCTTTAATTTCACTGCACTTGAGAGAGAATGAATGTGGAGGCGGCTGCAATTTATGGCATTTTAGAACCAAGTATTGTGTTAAAAGTGCCCTAAGAAATGAAACCATCTAGGAGGTAGATCCCATTGAAATAGAATGAGTGTTTGTCCCCTGCAAGGAAGTTCTGCGAAAGCAGTTTCAAGTTCAGCTGGACCAGTGGGATCCTAGGTCTGTGTGAGCAGGTCAGGTGGGTTCTGAGAGAGGAACAGGGACTGGATGTCACCCAGAACACGAGTTCCTGTCCTGCCCTGAGTCCCAGTGCTGGTCATCACCACGCTTCTGAGGAAGTGAGAATTATAACCTCCCGATCCATTGTCAGTTCTTCATCTTAATCATTATCTCACCTCAGACCTGGATAGAAGAGGGGACGAGACATGTTTTAATTACCCACCCCTGTCTTTCCTGAAAACAGTTTCTAGGTTGCTTTGTAGCACGGCATGGTCTCCTGCATGGAGTGTTATTCTTTAAGTCCTGTGCTTTCAGAGGCTCACTCTGTTCCCTTCCACACGCCGAAAACTTAAAAATGATCTTTGAACATACGTCACAGTTTCTAAAGGTTTCAAACATCTATTGGAATATTGGTTATTGAATGTTGGTGGTTTACTTAATGGAAAATTACATTTTAAGTAGAGTATTAAAGAGGAAATGATGCTTTGATTTTATTATGGATCCATATAATAATATTAAAACGTCTTCACTGAACTTCGTATTTACATAATATGAAAATGCAGATGATTATCTAATCACTAGGCTGTGCACCCAAAACTAATACAAAGTAATATCGAATGTAAACTGTAATTGAAAATAAAATTTAAGGAAGGAAAAGAACGTGTGGAAGCCCACGCTCCTTTGTGGACATGACATGGGAACACGTCGCTGAAGAAGCATTTGAGTGTTGCCCCGTTCCTAAATTCCAGGTATTTCTGAAGGAGTTGGCTGGAGAGTGGGTGTTTACGTGGCGTGAATGCTTGATAAGGATTTCTCCCAATGTAAAATTAGTTTTAAAAAGTCTTTGGAGTTCCTGTAAAGGCCTACTTGTTAAAGAATACTCTTGTAAAAATGTTTTAAGAGCTTTTAACACCTAGAGGTGCTAAGTGCTAACTGTCTTGCTCTGTGGTGGTTATTAGTTGTTACAAAGTGACACATTTAAGCAGTATTAATAACTGTGTATCAGATGTGATCTCAAGTGTCACTCTCTTGGAAGCAAAATTGAATCCCGACAGATAACATATTCTTATGCAGATTTAATTGACATGGAGATTGCTATGAAACTATAAACACCCCAAGAGACAGTTAAAAGCCTGGGAAAATAGGGGTCCAGGGTACTCACTATGCTTCCCCTAAAAAAGGGGAAAAGCAGTAAATAGAATGTATCAAAGGTAGGACACTTTAAACATTGAGTTATTTTAATACATTAATTAAAATAATTGAAAGTTTATTTGCGTTAATTTTAATTATTTTGATTAAATTTGTAATAATTCACTTTAATTAATATTCAAATAATTTTAATTATTGATCTTAACTATTTAATTATTTTGTAACCTAAGAAGATTCAATGTTCTTGGAGGATAGGAGTGTCTTTTCCTGAAGGTTTTTATGTGGTGTGATGACCCCACACCGCAGTCTGCCCCGCAGGATGTAGAAGAAAATCTATTTGCTACAAAAACGCCATCTCCATCCTGAACCACAAGGTAGATGAGCCACCACACCTCACTTTTTGAGTATATGTTTATGTATGAAACTGATGGAAATATTTCACCTTATTTTTAAGGCAGGGTTAAATGCTTATTATGAACTACTCCTTTTAGCATCAGATATTAAATTGTTGTTCATAAGATTATCCCCATAAGATGCAGAAAGGGCCTGTCAACACTGTATCCTGGTCTGAAGCAGATCAAAGAGGTCTTATTAATTATTCATTATGACATTTGACATGTTATTTTACTTTTTATAATTACCAGAGTCTGTATAATTAACCTTTCATTGAGTTGAAGTGCTTAACATTAACTAGGGCTATAATTACAACTATTAAAAAAAAAAGTATATAGAAGAATTTAAAAATATTTAATTAGAGAGAAAACTGTCCCCCCTTGCCCAGGTCCATAGTGACATTTTTCTTGTCAACATGTATCTTTATGTAAACAAAAACAGAAAAACGAACCAGGAAAGCAAAGTGATCAGTAATGTTCTGACTGGTGATAGTTGTAGTTTTATTAGCCTCAATGTTGCCTCTGGGGTTAGAGATGTGGTCTGAGTCTGTGAGCATCTTTGATTTTGTAACACACATTCCTAGAGTGCAGAGTTGGTTTAGTCCAGTTTTGTTGTTTTGTGGATGAGAAGGCAGAAGGGCATCCGCGTGGCCCCCTGGGGTTGCGGTGAGGGGGGGGGATGCACCCTCCCCAGGAGCGGACGTGCCAGGGATCAGCTCCAGAGAGTAGTTCAGCGGCACAGAGACCAGTCTCTTCCTCTCTGCTCAGGGCCCTTCTATTACACCATAAATTGGGAAGGATTTAGTCCAAATGGACTAGATTGGAAATAGCATTGAAGAGATGAGAGGTGGTTAGCTTTCTGTCAAATATTCTGTCTTTGCAAATAGCTCTTGACAGGAAGTCAGTCCCTATTCCTGGAGGGCACCTCCTGTGGGTCTTAAACAGGAACCCTGGTGACTCATGTTTGGTGACCTTCAAGGCTGTAACCCAGTAACGAGGTTAAGTCTGAAGGGCAGTGTGGTACCTGTTCAGTGGGGCTGATTTCACAGAAATGGTCGACCTGTTTTCCACATCGTCAGGTTTCATCCTTCAAGCACAGGTTCCGTCGGTCCTGTTCTGGAGGTTTCTGTGTAGGGCGGCCACCCTCCGCCTGATGCTTAGGGGACAAGGAGGGACTGCTGTCCAGTGCCCGTATCTTGGGTTCCACTCTCCATTCTTGCAGCCCTGGGGTAGTTCTGTGTCTGCATGGCTCTGATCCTGGGGAGGGACCTAGGCTTTGGAATTAATCTGAGCCCTGCTCCTGTCCTTGGAGAAGGGGAAGACTTCTGCACTAGGTGAGCACTCGGACCGCACCAGCATGTGGCCCACAGCGAGGTCTTGGCCTGTCGTCCTCTGTAGTACCGCATGGTTCCCCCACAGCCCAGTTCTCTGTTTCCCTACTGCCGCCACAGGGCAGACCTCTGCATTCTTCTCCAGCGATGAGCATCTGGTGTGTCTTGTCAGCCTCTTCTCTCATCTGTGCTACACGGTGGTGCGTCAATCAGCCCTCCCAAGGAGAGCCTGGCCAAACTGTCCCTGGGATCCAAACCCAAAGAAACAAAAACAAATTTCTTGTTAAGCTGTTCACAGCCCTCCAAGCCCACATTCCACAGATCTGCCTCTTCTGCCTGTGACCCAGTGGTTCCAGCTGCAGCGATCTCGGTGCCCGGGGCCGGGGACACTGGGCGATGTCCGGAGACAGTTTTCAGCGGTGAGAGAAAACTGAGAGCGGCTTAAAGAACTCCTGGTACAATGAGTGACATACTTAGGTCTGCCTTCATGACAGGAGGACAGAGCCAGAGCAAGGACACGAGTTTGCTATTGACCTTATTTCCGATGAATACCTCCTAAGTGAATAGTACCTGTAACTACAGAGTAAATATGAATGCGTCTTGGGGGCAGTTAATGGATTTGTTCAGGAATGGCCCGAAATGAGAGTTCTGGTGAGAGAACTCAAGTGGGGGTTTTGATCCTGATTCAGTGTGTGGCCTTGGTCTGTCCTGTCCTTGGTGGGGTTCAGCTTCTCCCAGCTGTGCTCAGAGCTCCTGTTCTGCTGTGGCACTTTCTCCGTCTCTCGTAGCCCGTCTTGGACAGGCCAGGGTACGACACTGAGGCTTTGGGCGCAGTGCTGAGCCTCGTTAGCGGGTGGAGCGCTGGATGGGCTCAAGGTACAAAGGAAAGGAAAATGAAATGTGAGAAAGAAACAGGAACCCAGACACGGAGATGAGATAGGAAGAGAGGAAGATGGACAGTAACTGTTTCTCCAGGTGCTGCTGGACCATCTCGGTGCCCCTCTCCTGCTCTGACCCATCTCTGGGTGGTACCTGACTGCAGGTGGACTTTGATAGAGTTCTGTCAGAGGGGCAGTTCCAGGTGATGCCCATGGGCCCTGGAGTTGATGGCTCGGCCAGTAGGTCCTGGTCAGGCTCTGGCACCAGCTATTCACTAGCCGTGTGGCCCTGGGAGGTTCCTTAGTCTTTCCCTGCCTCTGTTTTCTCATCTGTAAAATGGGGATCATAGTGTATCTCAGTTGCAAGGTGGTTATGAAGGTCACAGGCTACTCCAAACAGTGCCTAGCACATTACGGGCGCCCAGAAGGTGTTAGCAGTTATTAATGTTTATGTGGGTGTGACTGAGGGCTAGTTATGATGGGAATTTGTGGTTCCTTATTTGTTTTATTATTTTGTTTATTCACAGTTTATTTGCTTTTTGAAAATAATTTTTTATTATTATTTTTTTAATCCTCATCCGAGGACATTTTTCCATTATTTTTTTGTACAGACAGAGTGGGAGGGAGAGAGAGGAAGAGAGAGAGAGAGGGAAACATTGATGTGAAAGGAACACATCGAGTGGCTGCCACCCGCACGACCAACCAGGGCCGGGGACAAACTGCAACCGAGGTACATGCCCTTAGCGGGAACCGAACCCGGGCCTCTCCGGACCGCAGGCGGACGCTCTAACCGCTGAGCCAAACCGGCCAGGGCTGAAAATAATTTTTAAGTAGTTTTTTGTTTGGGAATGAATCAAGTGATTTATCATATATTTCATTAGATGCACGTCTAGTTTTCCAATTTTTGAAAATCTCTTTTCACATGCTTTGTATTGACCCTTTTCAAGGAACTTCAGGCATAATCTTCACTGTTTTTATTTTATTACTGTCGAATGCAATCTCCTTCATTGTTAATGCTTTTAAATGGAAAGGTTGTCATTAAAATTTTTTTATTATATACAATTTCAGGTTAATTTCCTGTTCTTTTTGTTTTTGTTTTGGTATTTTAGGAAACTGTTCCCCATTTATAAATAATCAAAAAGATTCAATGCAACTTTATAGGTGTTGTTTGTATTTATTTGGACATAGTAAGAGCTTGTAACTGCTGTCACCCTAATGGAAATAGCAGCATGCATGGTGAGTGTGCAAGAGGCCTTGCCTGGCTTGAAATCTTTTGTAGATTTAGGAGTAATTTTTTGTTGTTGTTGTTCTTCCCCAAACCGTCTCGTCCTTGTTCATTACTCCTCGGTCCTTTCCCAGCATTTGGAAGCTGTGCCAAAGTGTTTGCCAGCATAAGCGTGTCTTATCTGGAGTTGGCAGCTCAGGCCACACAACAGGCTGGACGTAGCTTAGCGCTTAGGTCCAGGCAGAGCCCAGCATCAACACGGCCTTCCCAGCGGAGCAGAGCGCGAGCCTGTCATCAGAGCCGGGCTAGTGAAGAAAGCCCTCTGCGCACTGTTTAATCTAGGAATCGGCTACACCAACTGCCCATCTTTAGGGTGTATTTAAATTTTGACACAATTTTTTCTCTGTGCCGAAGCTAGTGTGTGACCGTCTCCTAGTCACTGTCGTGGGACTTAATGTCAATTTGACTGGAACCGGCAGATGTGGGAATGCCGCCCAGGGTCCTCGCCAGGCAGTTCCACCAGGCCCCTTGGCCTGTGGATAATGGAAGGTTCGTTGTCTGCCGGCTGCAGTGCAGTTCAGGTTGTTTTGTAATTGTTAGAGTACATAGTGACCAGCTCAGAAATGACTGTAATTTAGACTGACATATTTTTATTTTTACAGTTGGCACCTGCATCTAAAATACAGGAGACTATCGAGCAGAATGCCACCCGAGGCCAGCTCTCCTTGGGGTCTGGCTGGAGCTGGAGTTTTAGTACCCCTGGTGGTGGTCTTGGAAACCTCGAGTGGGCAACGGCGGGGCTGCTGGCCAGGCCTGCGGGGATGTAGGTCAGCCGGGTGCACGCCAGAGAATTTCCAGGATGCTGGAGGGTGTTAGGGTTTTATTTGCTCATGGGGACCCAGTGCTCCTGCCCAGATGCAGTTGTTTTCGGCTCTGTATTGTCATGGCAACCCGTGTGCACCTGTCTCAGCACTGTTAGCATCGGTTGTCATTTCTTGTCGGGGCCCACTCGGACGAATGCTTGCTTAGGGTTCGTTCAGTAAATCCTTTGTGAATAAGTTACTTAGTTGTGTATTTTTATATTTAAAGTATTTGTATATGGGCGTTATTGAGGCTTAAGGGCTAAGCTGGAGGCCTGCTGGGTGTGCATTCCTCCGACTCTTGCTGGCAGGGCGGGTTCCAGCTGGAGTGGATTCCAAGTCATTCAAGGGTGCTCTCCTTTTGCCTCCGTACGCTATAAAAATGCAATCATGTTAAAATTTAATACAGTGGTTCTTTGTGCCTTTTGAACGTGGTGCTCACTAAGTGGAAAGAAGCGTTTTCAAATAGAGCTGAGTAGCCAAATTGATACCTCCGTCTTTATCTCGTGTCAGGGCTCTGAAGCTTCCGGGAGCTTCCTTCATGTTTGCGATTTCATCTCTTCTCACCGCCCTGTGGAGGAAATGGGGAGATGCTGTCTCCACCTTGCAGATGTGGAGGCAAGGCCGGGTTCTTGGCTCAAAAGATGTGCCTTCCCATGGTGTCACAGTGACGCTGGGGTAAATGAGAATGGCTCTAGTTATTTGTCAAGAAGCTTTAAGAAAGCATACTTTTCCCAAAACGTTTTCAAACAAATGAAAAGCAAATGATCCCCCACCCCCATTACCAAGTAGTGTTAATTGAAAATTATTTGGCAAAAAACTCTGAATTGCACCACCAGAAATAACTTTCATTAATATTATATAATGTATATTTTTTCCAGATTCTTCAGTATCCATCCATGCATCCAAGCACCTACCGTTCTATCCACCCACTCCTCTATACTTTTAACCAATACCCCGGTATTATGAAATATAGCTTTTGTTACTTGCTTTTTTTTTTTCTAGCCAGTACTATACCATGCAAAATGTCTGTGTTAATAAGTGTTCTTCCAAATGTCATTTTAAAAAAATTAATTTATTTTTGTTACAGATGTTTCTCCTTTTTCCCTCATTGACATCCTCCTCCCCACTCCTGTCCCCCCAAATGTCATTAAAAATAATTTTTTCATTATTGGTTTTAGAGAGACAGGAAGGGAGAGGGAGATAGAAAAACATTGATGAGAAAGAACATCGATTGGTTGTCTCCTCCATGCCCCCTACTGGGGATTTGGCCCACAACCTGGGCATGTGCCCCAACTGGGAATCAAACCAGTGACCTCTTGGTGCATGGCTCAACACCCAACCAGTGTGCCACACCGGCCGAGTCCAAATGTCACTTTTAATGGCTGCATACTAGATAACAAATCTCTGAGTCATGAGAATATCTATTTCAGTTGAGGCATATGGAACTACTGTTGTTGAAAATAATGGGAGATCATCATCCCAGCTGGTGCAATCTGTGCAGAATTAGGAGGACATAAAGGAAGAGTAGGAAGTAACTGAATTGAAATCTCGATCCATTCCTTCATGTAGTGGTGCCAAGAAGGGACCACTCCGGGGTGGCTATTCTTGCTGCTGGTCCCTGAATAATCACCTGGAAACTTGTCAGAAATGCGGGTGATCGGGCCCCACCCATCACTACTTACTCAGAAACTGGGAGGGAACCCTAGCAACCTGTGTTTCACAAGAGTTCTGTTGCAAAATAACATTTGAGAACCACTGCTGTAGGATAGGACAGTCAGGTTCAACCCACCTGAGAATAGTCTTGGGGTCAGAGTTGGTGGGAATCTTGCTGTGTCTGTACTAGCTGTGTGGCTGGGAAAGTTGGGAAGAAAGGGTGCAAACCCAGGCAGGTAGAGAACTATCCGTGGTAGCAAGGCACCCACCCTGCTGGGCCAGATGTTCAGCAAGAGGACTTAGGGGCTCTCGGTCCAGATCCATTCATCCAAACCGCGATTTAATCGCTGCCTATTATTTAGCAGGTACTGTGGTAGAGTTTTGGACTAAAATAATTTAATGAGTGGATTATTTAAGGATTTAATAACTAAAAAGGAACATGTAAGCTCTGAGCTATTTTCTTGTCGGAAGTACTTCACCAACTGTTTTGGGATAAATGCTGTGATGTCATCCAGTGATGTGAGATCTGCCCTTTGGAAAGTGGCTGCTTCCTTTTACTCATTCAGCACAGGCGGCCAAATGGAATCCTGGTGTCACACCTGGAGTTAGTCCTGGGTTCTGTTTGATCAGCATATGTCTGAATATCTAAGGAGCACATACAACCCAATATCAAACAAACAATCTAATTTAAAAATGAGCAGAGGGAAGATGGCGGCGTAGGTAAATGGGGTATCGCGTCCTCCCACAACCACATCAAAGTAACTAAACTACAGAACAATCATCATTCAAAACCACCTGAACTCAAGCTGAGTGGAAGTCCTACGACTACGGAATTAAAGCAGCAGCCACATCCAGACTGGTAGGAGGGGCGGAGGTGGACGGGCTGGTCCCACACCCACGTGTGGTGGAAAAAAATCAGGAGGACACCTCGGCAGGGAAGGTCCTACCTGAGGACTGAGGGGTCCTTGTCCCACACCAGGCACCCTGCACAGGGTTCCAGTGCCAGGAAGAGAATCTCCAGAACTTCTGGCTGGAAAAACCAGCAGGAACTGAGGCTCAGGGAGGCTGAAGCGGCTGGAGCCCCAGGCAGCTCTTTAAAGGGCCCGCGCAAGGACTTATCGGACTCTCTCCCTCTAAGCTCAGGGGAGGCAGCTTGAAGGGTGCCAGAGACATATTGGGAAGAACTGAGCCGGTTGGCATTGGAGCGAGGGCTGGAGAGGGGGCTCTCTCCTAGACAGACGTGGTGTCAGAGGCCATTGTTCCTTTGGTGAGCCCTTCCCGGGACTCCAGCAACCTGGCTCACACTGGTAGCCCCGCCCTGGTGACTCCCTGAGGCCCTGCCCCACCCAACTTTCAGACCCACCCAAGCTGTTGCCAGTTGCTTAACCATAGGATTGGCCTGTCTTGGATCCTGCTTCAGGTTTTCCTAAATTCTTTCAAACAAGCAACATCTGGTCTCAGCTAGCCTCATACCTCTCGTTAAGTAATACATAGAAACAAACACAGGGAGGCAGCCAAAATGAGGAGACAAAGAAACAGGTCCCAAATGAAAGAACAGAACAAAACCCCAGGAAAAGAACTAAGTGAAATGGAGATAAGCAACCTAACAGATGCTGAGTTCAAAAGACTGCTTATACGGATGCTCAATGAACTTAGTGAGAACCTCAGCGAACTTAGTGAGGGCCTCAAGAACATAAAAAAGGACCAGTCAGAAATGAAGGAGGCACTAACTGAAATAAAGAATAATTTACACAGATTCAATAGTAGAGTAGGTAAAGCCAAGAAGCAAACCATCGATTTGGAATATAAGGAAGCAAAAAACACCCAATCAGAACAGCAAAAAGAAAACAGAATCCAAAAAATGAGGATAGTGTAAGGAGCCTCTGGGACAACTTCAAGCGTGCCAACATTCGCATCTTGGGGGTGCCAGAAGGAGAAGAGAGAGAACAGGAAATCGAAACCTATTTGAAACAATAATGACAGAAAACTTCCCTAACTTGGTGAAGGAAACAGACATACAAGTCCAGGAAGTACAGAGAGTCCCAAACAAGATGAACCCCAAGAGGCCCACACCAAGACACATCATCATCAAAATACAAAAGGTCCAAGACAAAGAGAGAATCTTAAAAGCAGCGAGGGAAAAGCAGTTAGTTACCTACAAAGGAGTTCCCATTAGACTGTCAGCTGATTTCTCAAAAGAAACCTTGTAGGCCAGAAGGGGTGGCAAGAAATATTTAGAGTGATGAAAAGCAAGAACCTACAACCAAGATTACTCTATCCTGCAAAGCTGTCATTTAGAATTGATGGCCATATAAAGAGTTTCCCAGACAAGGAAAAGCTAAAAGAGTTCATCACCACCAAACCATTATTATATGAAATGCTAAAGGGTCTTCTTGAAGAAAAAGATAAAAAATATGAACAAACTAAATGGCAGTGAATACATAGCTGTCAACAATGGAATCTACAAACAAAATGAACAAGCAGAACAGAAACATTCTCATAGATACAGAGAACATTTTGTTGGTTGCCAGATGGGAGGGGGATTGGGTTAATGGGTGAAAAAGGTGAAGGGATTAAGAAGTACAAATGGGTTGTAGACTGACAAACGTCAAAGGGAAGGGGGTTTGGGGGGTGGGAAGAAATAAACCAAAGAACTTATATGCATAACCAATGGACACAGACAACAGTGTGGGGAAAGGCAGGAGGGGGGAGTAGAGGGTCAATGGGGGAAAAATGAGGAACATCTGTAATACATTCAACAATAAAGATTTTTAAAAAAAGGCAGAGGACAGGAATAGACACTTCTCCAAGGAGGACATACAGGTGGCCAATAGACATGCAATAGTCACTGATCATCAGGGAAATGCCACAGTTAGTTATCACGTCACACCTGTCAGAATGGCTGTCATCAGTAAGTCAACAAACAATAAGTGTTGGTGAGGACGTGGAGAAAAAGGAACCCTTGTGCCTTCTTGGTGGGAATGCAGACTGGTGCAGCCACTATGGAAAACAGTATGGAGGTTGCTCAAATAATTAAATATAGAACCACCATATGAACCAGCAATTTCTCTTCTGAGTTTACATCTAAAGGAAATGTAGTCACTATCTTGAAGAGATATTTTTTACCCCCATGTTCATTATAGCATTATTCACAAAAGCCAAAATAAGGAAACAAGCTAAGTGTCCACTGACTAATGAGTGGATAATGATGATGTGGTATGTTTCTATGATGCCATGTTATTCAGCCATAAAAAGATCTTGCCATTTGTGACAACATGGATGAACCTGGAGGATAGAATGCTAAGCGAAAAAATGTCAGTCAGAGAAAGACAGATGTGGATGTAAAAAAAAAAAAAGCTAAATGCACCCTGGCTGGTTTGGCTCAGCGGTTTAGTGTTGGCCTGTGTACCGAAGCGCCCCAGGTTTGATCCCTGGCCCGGTTGGGGTGGTGCGAGAGGCAACCAATCATTGTATCTCTCTTACATCTCTGTTTCTCTCTCTCCCTTCCCTTCTCTCTAAAAATCAATGGAAAACGATCCTCAGGTGAGGATTAACAAACAAACAAACGCACACACAAACAGCCAAGTGCACAGAAGCAGAGGGAGAAGTTCTGGGGACCTAATGCTTAGCATGTCGACGGTAGTTAATTCTGGGTCGTGTACTTGAAATTTGCTAAGAGAGTAAAACTTAAATGTCCACATGTCCTCACTGCGAACAAACAAAAATAAAGGTAGGTATGTGGTAATCATTTTGTGATGTATTTGTGTATAAAATCAACACGTCATACACCTTAAGCTTACACAATGTAATATGTCAATTATGTTTCAGTTATTGTCTCAATAATATGTCAATTGAGTCTCAGTAAATGTCTCCGTAAAGCTGAAAAAAACCCTTTGGAATTTGTCTTGAGGAGGGCACCCGGGTTCCAGTTTCCCAGCAGCAGCCTCTGCTCCTTTGTCCACCTGCTGCTTCCGGAGGAACCTGTTCGACGTGTGGCTTAAGCTGCTGGGCACTGACTGCCGAGGCCTGTGGCTGCTGCACAGGAAAGACCTGTTTCGTCTTTGGCCTCGTTGTCTCATTTGATTTATAGCGTTTCTTTTGTGATTTGTGACGGGGGACACGGGAGCTTCAAATATGATTCTGAGGCCCTTTACTGCCTTAGGGTTCCAGGATTCACGACGATGCAGATGATTCCATCTGTTTGTTACTCTGAGGCTCACAGACGGCCCCCCGCTCAGGGGCAGCACTGGCCTCACTGGGCGCTGGAGAAGCCCTGGGAAGGTGTCGGTGTGTGTGACGTCTTCCTCACATACAGGATCACGTGTGCAAATCCACACGAGCAGCAAGTTGGGTTTCAGAGTGGGGATTTGAGCCCTGTTTTGGCCTGGTCTTCTAGATCTTTTCTTTGGATTGCATGCGATAGTAAACAAAATGAAAGCTCAGGAAGACTGTTTAATGATTTTCTACTCTGTTGATGTAAAACACACTTACCATGGAAGCATAGTCCGGGCCCATCACGTTGGTCTACATGAACTTGCTTCTCCTTGAAGCCGACTGGGGTGCAGAGAGGGGCAGGACCCACGCTGCCCTTGTGTGTCCGGCGTCCACTCTCTGGTCTGTGTGGCCATGTCCCTCTTGTCTCTTATCTCCAGCCTTAGAGTATCCCACAGCGGTTATGGTTTGACATTACCCACCACCCCCTGATTTTTATGAGAACCGTAGTATTTTCATTGGACTGAAAAGCTGCTGCACTTCCTTTGGCCCGACTCCGCCGTCGGCCTCCACAGCCGACTCCCGCCGCAGCGCCCTCCTCAGGGCCGGCATCTCTGTGGCCGCGCCAGTCTCGTCCTGGCATGTGATGTCGTGGACCTCTTGTCTCGTTCTGACTCCTCAGTCCGCCCCTTGGGGTGGTCTCCACGTCCCATCCTTCCTCTCGGCCTGGTCAGTCGTCCAGACGGAGTAATCACTTGGTGAAGTGTGCTGCTTTGATGTAGAACAATTAACTTAAATATCGTAATTGTCGGGCTGAAGTTAGGACATGATCTTGGGTAGTTTTAGAAGATCGTGTTCTAGAATCTAAGGGGAGACTGTCTAAGCATCTAATTCACCATCTTTGTGTCTTCACTGTCCCCGATCTAGCAGTTTCTTAGTAAATGCTTATGTATTGAACTCCACTGAGCTTAATAGTCCCACCCGGAATTAGGAGGCCAGTCACCCAGCCGACTGCACTTAGAACACGAGTTTTGTCTTAATACCATCAGACATCGTAATACCAAGCCAGCGTCGGGCCTTTCATCAGATGGACCTGGAGTGCAGGGCTGCCGGAGCGGTGAGAGCAGCATTGCACTTTTCGGCTGGTGGAAGGTATTTTTCTTCTTTTGTGGGGGTGGGGGGAGCGGGGTTGGTGCCGGGTAGGAGGAGGGAGGGGGAGACACTCCAGGAATCCGTGCTCGGGGGCGGATCTCAAGAGCCAGCCGTACAGCTGCCCTTTCCGTCCCGGCAGGTGTCTCTGGAAGGCATCGCGAATAGAAACCCCAAAATAATGACTCCTTAGAGACCGTGAATGGAAGTGGGTTATTAGCACTTATGAAGTTCTTTGATTTTGTATGTTTATTAGATATTTTTTGATCAAAAGAAAACATACATACTACATTATGCCAAAGAAGGTAGATCATTTTTTAAAAGCAATCAGAATATGATATTAAAAAACAAAACAAAACACACATTTTTTGTTCTGAGACCTGAGCTTTCTGAGCAGGATCTTAAGTCCTGTTGTGGGGTATAACCTAATGACTTCCTTTCGGGGAGCAGTGTCAGCCTGTTCCTGTGTGAGGTCAACACAAGGACGTTCGCAGGTGCTTTTGGCCGAGCAGCTTGCTCTGAGCTCCAGTGCGGCTTGGGGTTTGCGCCTCCTAATAACGCAGTGGAGGGAGTTTCATCATTACTCATATTTTACTGAAAAGAAAATTGAGGCTAACAGAGCACAGATAACATGCCCAAGTGGATCTGCTTGCCCTGTGGGAGGGTGGAGCTGGGACTTGAATGGGACTGATGCCAAACCCGTGTCTGATTTACTTGTGACTGTGCATCATGTAAGGGGTGCCCGTGGGTGTGCACACTGATGTGTGCATGTGCATGTCTGTGTGCTGGTGTGTGCACATGCTGGTGTGTGTGCTGATGTGTGTGCATGTGTGCCCTGTTTCATAAACTGTTAATGGGGGATATTTGTCAGGCTGGTTGCTGTCTAGTTTTGGATCCATCGATGGCCCTCAGGCCGTGTGTGCCCATCTCCCTCAACCTGATTCTTCACCACCTTGGCCTTGGCTTCTCAGAACTGAACATCAGTAAAGCAGTTAACTGCAATTACAGGAACGTTCACATGTGTCCCAAGTGGGAAAAAATAAAAACAAAAACTGGAGCAGTTTGCCAACATGACTGAATAATTAGCCGTTAGATAACCAGTCAGCAAATTATTAAATAAACCTGGGAATAAGACTCAACATAATACATGTTTATATCCAAATTTAAACAAACTGGAATTGTTGTGAGAGTTGCAAAATTTTATTGCTAAATTTTGACATAACTCACGCTTTCTACTCTTTCTGCTTAAAAATCAGGGTTGGGTCACAACCAGTCAAAAGTAGTAAAATTTCTAAATTCAGTTTTGTGATATAAGACTCGATGTAACAAAGGTTAGATCATAATAGGTTATTTTTTTCTCTATATGTTCATATTACTTTTCCCCTTCTTTTCATATTCAGTTATCCAGACTGAAAAGGTTTTAGTCTTGTTTTGAAGAAACTGTAGTTAGTGTTTTGTTTGTTCCATGGTTCAGTTAATTTTGAAGTCTGGTGCCCAAATAGTCTTTTCTGAAAGATGCTGCAGACCTGGGGCTCCTTTCTCCATATACTGTGGTCCTCTCGGAGGACCCTTGTACACAGGCTTCAGGAAATTGAGACTTTCTACATGTTTGTTTGTTTGTTTTTAAGTTCAGTATAAGTTTGGGATAGGAGAAATGCACCTCTTCTTGAAGTATCTTTTTACTGCTTTCTTGTGAAGTATTTATGATGAAATATTCTCACAAACTAATTTTATGAATGTATGGTTGTCGTTGAAGTATCATTATAGTTTAAAAGCAGGAAATACTCCCATGAAGCAGATGGTAGGAAAAAGCTATAAAAATGTAATAAAACCCCAAGTAAAATGTTTGGTGTTATAAAAAGATACAGTGGAGAATACATTCAGCCCAAAGTCCAGGTCAGCTTAGAATTCCTGTGTAAGTACCTGTGGCAGCCACGCGTGACCCTGTTAATAAAGAATGCTGACACAATGGGACTACATCCGACTGAAACGTTTTTGCACAGCAAAGGAAACCATTCACAGAACGAAAAGACAGCCTACTGAGTGGGCGAACATATTTGCCAATGATATATCTCAGAAGGGGGTTAATATTCAAAATTTATAAAGAATTCATACAATTCAACACCAACCCCCCCCCCCCGACCACTACCACCACCAACAAACAAACCAAAAACGACCAAAAACACACACCCAGTTCTATTAAAAATGGGTGTAGGACCTGAATAGACATTTTTCCAAAGAGGACATACAGATGGCCAATAGATAAATGACAAAGATGCTCTATGTCACCAATCATCAGAGAAATGCAAATTAAAACCACAATGAGATATCACCTCACACCTGTCAGAATGGCTAGCATCAATAAATCAACAAGTAAGTGTTGGCAAAGATGTGGAGAAAAGGGAACCCTCATGTACTGTTGGTGAGGATATAAAATGGTGCAGCCACTATGGAAAACGGTATGGAGGTTTCTCAAAAAACTAAAAACAACCGCCTTATGACCCAGCGATTCCACTTCTGGGTATACTTTTGTCCACCATGGTATATCCAAAGAAATCCAAAACACTAATTCAAAAAAGTATATGCACCCCTGTGTTCATTGCAGCATTATTTACAACAACCAAGATAGGGACACAACTCAGTTGTCACCTGCTGGCCGTTCTTCCTCCACGCAGCTCTGATGTGCTACATGTGCAGTGTCCTTCCATGTGGAGAGTCTCCCGTGGCTTGTCTAGTCAGGATTCCTCAAAAGGTCTCTTTTGTGCAGTTTTGGGTTATTTTGCCTATAGAGATTGAGGTCGTCCTGAACGCAGCTGTCAGACAGAGGTGTGTCTGGCCTAGTGCCCTTTGGAGGTGGTAGGTGGAGGAAAGTGCTTCTGGGCAGAAGTGTGGCTTCAGTGGGTGTGCCCACCTGCAGGCTGTGCCCAGGGAAGCCCTCTGGGGTATTTCTCCTGATGGGCACAGATGCAGTGGTGTTTTGTACTCAGGGAAACTGTTGGGCCATGTGCTCAGAGTGTTGGTAATTATCCAGACTTTTGTTCCCCAAATCATGAGTTAATTCATGAGTTATTTCAGTGGTAAAACTAGTATCCTGTGACTAAGTGAGGGTCTTCTAACTTAGTTGCTAAAAAACCCCAAACAAACAGAACCTGTAATGATGGTTTAAAAATTATTACTCAGTAGTCATGGCTATAAATACATGTAATTTATGGCTATGGCTATAGAATCAGCTGCATTGTAGCTTCAGCCCGCGTGGCCTGTGACACAGACCGCTTGCCGACGGTTTTTTTAATGTTGGGCGGGAGGTGCACATCCCAGGGTTTGTTTGAAATGGGAGCAGCAGCTGTGCACAGGGCATTTGAGAAATGTGGGCAGGTCAGCTACTCCCGCCAGCCGACGTGCGACCAGGCAAGGGATCTGCGATGCAGCCGCACCCGTGGAAAGGAGTTGAGTTTTTGTCTCAGTGCATGTTCTATCCGACTCTACAAACTCACACATCAGCCAGAGCTCAGCTCAGAGGTTTTCCTTTCCTCATCCCGTGTCAGAGAAAACTTACTGCTAAATGAGTTCTTACAATTTATATAAATGAAACATTCGAATACTCGGCATATAGGTAGGAAAATGTTACCAAGGGAAGAAGATACAGAAAAATGTCACAATTTGGCAAATTTGTAATTTATACATTGAGATTAAGTAGTTGAAGACATTTGTTTTACTGATGATTTTTAAAGCATTTTATGAACAGCATAAATGTCAACAGCATTTTAAAATTAAATATTTTGGATTTTTGAGAAAACTCAGGATCACCGATGAGGTGTGGTGCTGGGTCTGGGTGAATGCTGGTGGGTGAGGCGGGAGTTCCTTGTCCTCCTGAAGCGGGCGATTGAGGGCCCACTGTTCTTACATCATAATGAGGGCTGTGTTTGAAAGCAAAGCCAATCTCTTCAAGTGGGATTAGTACCACTGCACACCCATTAGAAAGGCTACGACCCTAAACCCTGACAGCACCAAATGCCAATGAGGATGCGGAGCAATGGGAACTCGCATTCAAAAATGGTGCAGCCAGCCCTGTCCGGTTTGGCTCAGAGGTTAGAGCATTGGCCCGCGGACCAGTGAGTTGCAGGTTCGATTCCCGTCAATGGCACATATCTCAGTTGCGTTTCATTCCCAGCCCTGGTCGGGTCGTGTGGGAGGCAACCCGTCAATGTGTCTCTCTCGCATCAATGTCTCTCTCTCTCTTTTTCCCTCCCTCCCACTCTATCTGAATATAAATAGAAAAATATCCTCAGGTGAGTTTTAAAAAAATAAAATAGACAAAAACAAAACAAAACAAAACAAAAAAACAAAATGGTGCAGCCACTTGGGAAGATGGTTTGGGGTTTCTTACAGAACTAAACGTGCTCATACCATACGATCTGGCAGTGTGTTTTGAGTATCGACTCAGAGGAGTTGCAAGTGTGTGTTCACACAAGAGCCTGCCCACAGTGGCAGTGGCAGCTTTATTCACATTTTCCAACAGCTGGAAGCAAACAAGATGTCCTTCAGTAGGTGATGGATGAAGAAATCGTGGTCCGTCCAGACAGTGGGATATTATTCAGCTAAAAAGAAATGAGTTATCAAGTCATGAAAAGCCATGAAAGAAACATAAACATGCCTATTACTAAGTGAAAGAAGCCATTCAGAAAAGGCTATATTCTGTAGAATTCCAACTCTGTGACATTCTGGAAAAGATAGAACTATGGAGACAGTTAAAGATCAGTAGTTGCCAGGGGTTGGGGGAGGGAGAGATGAACAAGTGGAGTGTGGAGGACTTTAGGGCAATGGAACTAATGGTGGAGACATGTTGTTACATATCTGTCTAGACCCGTAGAATGCACAACACCATGAGTGACCCTAATGTAAACTATGGACTCTGGGTGATGACGATGTGTCTGTGTAGGTTCATCAGTTATGACAAATGTACCATTAGGTAAGAGATAATGGTGATGGGAGGCAGCCCATGTATGGGGGCAGGGGCCACATGGAAAATCTCTGAACCTCCTCTTCAATTTTGCTGTGAATCTAAAACTGCTCTAAAGAAGAAAGTCTTGAAAAAGTGGGATTAGTGCAGTAAGGATGAACAGGCAAGCCTACTCGGGGAGGGAGGGCTTTCTGGAAAGGGTGTTTCTTCAGGAGAACTGTGAGTTGCAGATGGGGGGAGAGTGCTTTGAACACCAGAGCAGAGGGTGAGAGAGCTTGGTCCACGGAGTTGACCACTCAGTGGCTGTAGATCAGTGTGTGGGCTGTTGGGAGTGGGCTGGGGAGGGGATTGTGGAAGGTGGTGGTGGTGGTGGGTCTGTGTGGACGGTGTGTGGATCATAGAAAACATTGTCCTACAAACCTAGGGTGTTTTTTTTTTTTCCTCACCTGAGGACATTTTTCCACTTTTTGTTCAGGTAGAGTGGGAGGGAGAGAGAGGAACAGAGAGAGAGACAGAAACATCGACGTGAAAGGGACACATCGAGTGGCTGCCACCTGCACGACCAACTGGGGCTGGGGACAAACCGCAACCGAGGTACACAGCCCTTAGCGGGAACTGAACCCCGGTCTCTATGGACCACAGGCCAACGCTCCAACCGCTGAGCCAAACCGGCCAGGGCAAACCTAGGGGTTTTGATTGCATTTTGATGGTGCCCAGGAGTCAGCTGAAGGATTTCCATCAGAGAAGTGACTGATTTGCACTTGAGTTTTAGCAGGTGCTAGGGCTGCACGTAATCTCATTCCTTCTTCACAAAACCCTCTGCGGTAGGCTCACTTACTGTCCCCATTTTACATTTGAGAAACCCGAGGAGAGTTTACAGCATGTCTTCCAGGCCACAGCTGGTTAGTGATAGAACCAGTGTCTCGGATCAGGTGATCCCAGAGCCCTCGCCCTCCTCCGGCTGTTGACAGTCACCTCAGTCTGGGTGTGAGGCTGTCAGGTGTGGGGGTGGACACGCAGTGAGGTGGGTCCTCCTGCACTTCAGAGAACAGGCAAGTAACTAAAGGAGCCAGAAGTAGTGAGGATGGATGAAACCAAATATTGACGAGGCATTAGGAAGGCAAAACAGACCACACTGGACGGTGGCATAGAGAGAGAAATGAGAACCAGGAGTCTAGGATGAAATACAGATTTTTGGTATTGACAAGAGGTAACAAGAGCAGGGAGGAAGGGATAGTGAAGAAGGCTTGTTGGTGGTCAGTATACAACAGGAGTCATTCAGGGGAGAAGTGCAGTTAGAGGTAACTCATTGCGCAAGGCACAGGCTTACACAGGACTCTGACCCCAGCGGGCGTGTTTACGCAGGATGTGAGAGCCTAGGGGGGAACACTGGGGGAAGGCACCGGGGGTGGGCCTGATGGCCACCGAAAGCCACCCTCAGTGCAATGGGGGAAAAGATTAAGGTTGAAAATGTTCAGTGATTCAGCCACCTAGGTGTCATTGGTGGCCTTCAGGAGGTTGTGTGCTATAGTATTTACTCAGGGAATGAATGCAGCTGGTCACCACTGGTCCATCAGGTTTGCAACATCTAGAGAGCGATTTTGCTGTCATCCAAAATGATTCAAATGCCTGCTTCTCAACTGAGATGAGCATATTAAACCTCTGGCATCTGTGAATCTGATATTATACCCCGCCCCGTTGGTTGGCGTTATTAAAGTGAGTTTCTTAAAACCTGGCTTTCACACAGATAAACTAATGGATATTTAATCATTTATTATGAGAAGAGATTGTCATCTTGGATTTTTAAAAATGTTAATTACAGTATACCCTGTAGGCATATATTTTTGTAGATTTTATTTGCTTCTGCCTATAGAGAGTCTATATTCTGTTTCTCAACTGTTGTTTTAAAATGCTTGGGTTTGAATGGATCAAAGTAAGTGATTTTTATGTATTTTTTCCTGCTCCCACATAGTCGAAGAACAAAGATTTGCTAGGGCTGGGATTTATTTTTGCAAAGGGAATTTAGGACATGTATTGCTTGAAAAGGCTCTCTGGATAATCCCATCTCCTGGAGGGTAATCTGCTGTTGAGAATCGCTCACAATAATGGTCAGGTTTACCCTGTTTGGAGTCTCTGAGCTTCTGGAATCTGTGGTTCTATGTCTTTCATTAATATTAGAAATTCTTGGCTGTTGTCTCTTCAAACATTTTTTCCCCCTTGCCCCTCTTTTCCTTCCCTTAGACTGCGGGATGTTGTCCTACAGCCCTCGGATGCTGTGTTCTGGTTCCCACACCCACTCTTTTATCTTTATGTTTGTTTGGATAATTATCTATTTTCAAGTTCATCGATTTTTTTACCCCCTTATTTGGGTTGAGTCTACTGATGAACCTGTTGAAGGCATTCTTCATCTGTTACCATGTTTTTTTCTTGCATTGACATTGGACTTTTTCTTATAATTTCCTCTTCTGGTCAGTTCCTCTTCCTTCTATGCATGCTGCCCACATTTTCCATTCGGACCTTTAATATATGAATCATAATTTTGAAGACTTTTTGGCCCGATGATTCTTATCTCTGAGTTGTCTGTGCATCTGCTTCTGTGGACTGCTGTGTCTGTTGCTAGTGGGTCTGGACGGCCTTCTTTGGGCGCCGTGTTGACTGAGTGCCCGACACCAGCACGGGGTCGTCCAGACGGCGGTGCAGCGTGCCGGTGCTGGAAACGGCCCCGCTCTTCTCGTCTCTGGTGTGGGGAGGTGAGAGTCCCTCTGGTCAGGGTGTGTGTGAGATTTGGGATTTGTTTTCACTGCAGTCACCTTTCATTCCTCCAGCTCCACCTCATTCCGGCCTGGGGTTGCCAGAGGGTTTGCTCAGTATTCCTGATCCCGCCTCGGGTCTGAGCCTGGGGTGTCTCTCCATGCTCCCTCACCCCGGTCTCCCAGTAGATGCTGTCGCTTGCGTTGGTGTTTCCTGCTAGTGGTCATGGGGGGAGGAAGGGGTGTCCCACCTGTTCTGGCCCACCCTCAGCCCCAGCGTCTAGGGTGCAGTGGGCCTTTTTGATGATTTAGCCCACTTGCTCGTGGTAGCCCGTGTCCACCTGGTATCCCGGCAGGACACATTCCCTGCCTTTCCCCCGCGGGTGGAGGTGTTCTTCTTTCTCTTCCTCTGGGAGACAGTGGGTCTCCCCAGATTCCTGGGGGCCCCACAGGGGCAGCTGCCCTCCCGAGAAGGTTCTGTGGGAGAGGGTCCTGTCTCTCTCCTTTATGCCCTCCAGCTGGAGTGATTGTCCCTCCCCAGGCCTTCTCCCTGTCATCCATCCTGAGCTCCCGGGAGAGGGGCACGAAGGGCCATCCACCCTTGGCCTTCAGCAGTTTGTCGCTCAGTGTCACCGAGGTCCCACTTTCATAGCCATAGAATCACAGTGAAACACAGGGGCCTAGGCAACCCCACAGCGTCTCTGTGCCTGTGCCTGAGTGTTTCAAAGAATCTAGGGAAGCAGTTATGACCTGTCCCCACAGGGAGCCACTTCACAGATGGGTATTTCTATCTGCAGACTGTCCGTTCTGTGGCAGACACAGTGCTATACCCTTCATGTGCCCCATCTGCCAACTGACAGGAGCACCCGCATAGATCCAGGCCCATTGCCGGTCCAGTGTGTGGTCTGCTGTGATGCCTTGTCCAAGGGGACACTTGGGGGACTCTCCTGATGCTTGCCGAGGGGGTAGAGAGACAGTCGGACTCAGGAGAAATACAGATTTATGAGATTTCCCCCTAAGACCATAGATTTTGTTGTTGTTGTTGTTAATCCTCACCTGAGGATATTTTTCCGTTGATTTTTTATTTTTATTTTTTAATCCTCACATGAGGATATTTTCCCATTTTTGTTCTGATAGAGTGGGAGGGAGGGAGTGGGGGGGAGAGACATTGATGAGAGAGAGACACATCGACTGGTTGCCTCCTATACAACCCTGACCGGGGCTGGGGATGAACTGCAACCGAGGTACGTGCCCCTGACAGGAATCAAACCTGTGACTCATCAGTCCGTGGGCCGATGCTCTAACCACTGAGTAAAACTGGCCAGGGCTCCATTGATTTTTTTAGATAGAGTGGAAGGGAAGGAGGGAGTGAGAGAGAGACAGAGAGAGAGACACACACATTGATTAGTTGTCTCTCACATAACCCTAACGGGGCCTGGGATCGAACCTGCAACCAAGGTATGTTTCCTTGACCAGGAATCAAACCCAAGTCCCTTCAGTCCGCAGGCCGATAATCAAACCGCTGAGCCAGACCTGCCAGGGCAAGACTGTAGATTAAAACATTCTTACTGGAAAAGAAAAAAAAATATCTTCTGTAAGGGAATCAAATTAATTTGCATTTGACTGAAGACATTCATTGCTGACATAGTTGGTTTGTTTAGGAAATTGGTCCCCTGAACAATATATATACAGGTGAGTTGGAGTTTCCATCCGTGTTTCTCTGTCATGTAAACAGCAACCCAAATTATCTGTGAAGTTTGCAGCAGAGTGTGGCCTACACCGTAGGCTGCTGCCTGATCATGTAGTTGATGGACTTGTTATAAATTCTGTGCTTGGTCTGGAGCCTAAAGCAAAGAGAACTGAATTTTTTCTCCCCACAAAATGTATATAACCTTAGGGGTAAGCTGGGTTGGTGGGAAGTTGCGAGCCTGAGTTATTGTGGGAGAAGCCCCTGTGCTGTTTCTCAGCAGTCTTCAGGAGCACACAGACAGAAAAGGATGCTAAATGAGGAAGAATTCCAGTATGAGCTCCTTCCCCCGTGGTCACAGCACCTCTCCTGTGGTCACAGAGTGTGACTCAGCTGAATCAGTGCAGCCTACCCGCAGGCAAAAACCAATTAACTTAAAAATAAAGTATCGGATGGTGTTTGGTCCCCAGGGAGTTTCATTCCAAGAGCCCTCTTGGATGACCGGATATGAGTCATGGATCTTATCGTTGGGAGGGTGCTGTAACCTGACGTATAAGATCTGGATTTTTGACACCACTGCTCGGAACTCTTCAAAGTGGGCTGTGTGCTGAGTATGCGTGTTTCCTCCGCCAGTAAAATCTGTGGGCGATACTGTTCCGGCTGAGTCAAAGTCCTAATGAAGACAGGACTGAGGAAACCCTGTTCTGGGCTGTGCTTCATCTAGCATCCCAAGTAAACTGACATTTTATAAACACGTATGAATTTGATCGGGGCGCGGGGGCGGGTGTCCTACAGAACTCGGTGTGCTCGTGCAGTGTGCTCGCCTCTCCTCCGCAGTGCAGGTAAGGGGTGGCATGACTCTCATGCCTCAGTGTGAACGTTAGATGAGTTAGAGGTGTTAGGAGACCACACTCGCAGCACAGCCACCTGTTGCTGTTGGATACAACCTGGCCCCTGCGGTGGTCACTCTCTGCAAGGTTTCAGGTCTTGCAGAAGTAGCGACGGTGGTGCTTGGTGATTAGATTGAAGGCATAACGCACTTGCTGACTTCTTTCTCACACCATGCAAATGATTTCTCCTGAAAGAAGAAAGCAGATGGCACACGTGAGTTTCCTGTTTTTGTCGCTTGACTATTGTCAGGAGAAGAGGCATTAAGGAGCCCACCCAGGGGCTTCTCAGATCCTACGCTGAGGGTGGCAGCTGGCTGTCTGTGGGCCGGCCGTGCACCCCATGCCTTGGTTCTGTCATCCCTGTCCAGGGGGGTGTTCTCCCCACTTTCTGCGGGGACATGGAGCCACTGGAGGTCGCACACATTCGGGCCGGATTCAAAGCTAGGTCTGTCTCCGCCCAGAGACTGAGCTCTTCTCACGGCACCTGCCGCCTGTCACCGAGGTGACTTCCTCTGCAGTCATGTGCTGCGTTACTTTGAAGAAGGGAAGAGCTTCTGAGCATCACCTCTTCCAGTGTTTACCCTCTCGAGCTGTGATGTCACTGTGGTAGCCTGTAGTCACAGCTACTTTAAATCCAATTCAAGTTTAATTACACGAACTAAATACAGTTGCCCTCGAACAACATGAATTTGAACTGCAGGGGTCCATTTATATATGGATATTTTTCAATTAATGCTCTATAGGTATGTTCTTTATGATTTTTAAAGTAACATTTCCTTTTCTGTAGCTTATTTTGTTGTGAGAATACAGCATCTAATACATATACAAAGTGTGTGGTCAGTAGTAGGCTATGAGTAGTTATGTTTTTGGGGAGTCAAAGTTACATACAGATTTCCAATTGCACAGGGGGTTTGGTGCCTCTAATGCCTGCGTTATTCACAGGTCAACTGTAATTTGAAAAATAAGTTTATTAATTAAAAGTTGAGTCCTTCAGCCCGGCCAGTGTGGCTCAGTGGTTGAGCATCGATCCATGCACCAAGGTCACCGGTTTGATTCCTGGTCAGGGCGCATGCCCGGGTTTCAGGCTTGACCCCCAGTAGGGGTGTGCAGGAGGCGGCCGATTGATGGTTCTCTCTCACATCGATGTTTCTATCTCTTTCTCCTCCCTTCCTCTCTCTCTCTTAAAAAAAATCAATTAAAACTATTTACAAAACAATAATAAATAAAAGTTGTGTCCTTCAGTCACACTAGCCATTTTTCAGGTACTCAGCAGCCCTCTGTGACCGCTGGCTTCTGTTTGGAGAGGGCGGATGTGGGACGCGTCCATCAAGGGAAGGTCAGTTCAACGGGGCCGCCCCAGAGAAAGGGCTCCCGGACAGAGGGGCCGAGTGGGCGCCCTCCGCTCCGTGTTGGCTGGGGGAGGGCCTGGGCACTGCGGTGTCGGTAGCCCTGCACCAGGCCCCACAAGGCCTGGCGGGCTGAGCTGGCTGCCTCTGCCACCACGTGCTGTCTTAGTGTTGGGCCGTGTAGATTTCAGGGTGATGTGCGGGCCAGGTAGGGACGCAGCAGCTTCTGTGCTTCCCTGGCCAGGCCAGTCTCTGCGTCTCCAGTTCTGTGTTGGCGGGGACCCTGGCCCACCGTCCCACCTGTGCTGTAGGGAAGGGCAGGCCCCTGCTGGACGGAGCTCGGACTGCGAACACGGGTGGGACTCAGCTTTGACTCCTGGCCGAGCGCGGGACCTAAGTAGTCGGCGCTACGGTCTGTGTGACAAAAAGAATGTGTGGCCGCTTCTTTTTGTCTTTGTTTTTGAATCAGAATCTTTATTACAAGTATTCCCTCCAACGATAAGGGAAGAAAATGACCACCCACAAAATCATCCTCCAAGGAGTTCATCCTTCGTCTCTGACGATGCTGCTTGTAAGAGATCTTGAAGGAGGTCCAATAGGGAAACACAGTCGTCCCTCGCCACTTTTTTTTTTGTGCTTCGACTTTTGCGGCTTCACTTTATTGCAGTTTTTCCAAGTACTCTGCCATATTGAAAAAACGCGATAGAGTGAAGCCGCGAAAGTTGAAGCGCACAGTGGTGAGGGACGACTGTGTATAAATAAAGAATCTTGCCCTGGCCAGTTTGGCTCAGTGATTGGAGCGTCGGCCTGCAGACTAGAGAGTCCCGGGTTCGGTTCCTGCTAGGGGCACATCTCCCCCCCCCAAATAATAAAATAAAATAAAAATAAATAAATAAATAAAGAATCTGACTTCGTGGAAATTCATTGATCGCGGTAGAGTCTGGAACTGATTAACCGTGATAAACAAGGGCCAGCTGTAAGGCATAGGGTTTTCTGTACACATATCAGTGAATCTAAGCAAATATGACTTCAAATTAGAAAGTGAAACCTGGCCCAGTCATAGTCCAGAAAAATGCCAGTCTCACGACTTGCCATGTGGGGCACGCGCCGCACATCCTGGGACACCAGTGCCATTGCCAGCGTCATCGTCAGGGAATGTGTGCTTTCTGCGGAGCAGTTCCTCACACACCTCAGGGCCCTCACCTGTGGTCAGCATCAGGACAGGTGGACAAGAGCAAATGCCTGTGGTTATGAAGACAGTTTAATGTCATTGTACGAAGTAGCACACTCTCTCTGTGTTTTGAGATAATACGATTTTGGTGGGCGGTTTCAGAACCTCGTGTCCAACCTTCCCGAAAATGTGCGGCTCATGTTGCGAGGGCCGAAGGCCTGTGGGAGGAGAGTGCGGGTCTTTGATTCACATGGGAAGACCCCTGGGTTTTAGGGGTTCGTACCTGTTGTGGATACTTCCAGTACCTGCCAGTAAATCCAGCTCTGTCTGCAAACCCGTCTCTGCTGTTTTCTGTACCAGACTTTTTTAGTGTGGACACGGGGTTTGTAGTTTGTCTTTATTTTTTCTTCGGCATCCTGTTCTGTAAAGCCCGAACGACGTGTGGTTTGCTTTATTCCCAAGGAACACTCGTGTCTGCATGTTCATAGTGTCATCTCTCTCGCAATTCTTCCTCTTTCTCCTCACGGTGAAAGTTTTCAGAACTCGGTTTTCATGCCCCATGTCAGCATCCCCAGCCTGCTCCCCCAGGGGCTCAGTGTGGCCTTGCTGTTTCCCCTGTGACAGCTTCCACTTGCTGGGTGGGCATCGGGGCTGATCCTGGCCCAAGGAGACCCTGCATGGGGACCCGAGAGCTCCAGGTCCTCTCAGAACAGGGTCAGAACACACAGGCTTCTCTTCCTGCCATTTCCTGTGGCCTCTGGGAAAGCCGCTCAACGGTACCAGTCAGGGGACACGACTGGGTGTGAAGTTCCTGTCAGGGCTGCGGTGGTGGTGGACGGGACGGGGATGATGTCCCGTAGATCTCCCAGCACTGGTGGATGCCGGAGCGACAGAAGTTGTGCCCACAGTCGGGGGTCACGGGGTCTCTCGGTAGTCCAGGGGCAGCTGGCCTCTGCTTGGAGCTCAGCCCTGGAGGCTACCGAGGCCACTGTGCAGTGAGGGTTTCTGTCTGAGGAGACCCTTCGGTGATGTGACCCTCCAGCAGTGAGGACAAGAGACAAGCCGATGTCTTGCCGGCCTTGTTCTCCTCTGTGGGAGGCAGGCAGCCACCAGCTGATACCCAGTCTTCCCGTCACCCTCTCCTCTGTTTCTCCCAGCGGAAGGTCGGCGTGGAGTCCTTGTGGTTGCCAATAAAGCACAATATCAAGTCATACATGGCTTCTGTGGCCTGGAGGTGCTCACCTGTGTGAGCTGTGCTCAGGTCACCTTGGCTCTGTCCTGGGGCAAGGGGTGCACTGCGTCCTCAAGACTCCATGGGCACTGTGAGTCCCACCCCCCGTCCCCAGACCGTGGCCCCTTACTGCCTCAGAGCTGATGGTCTTCCTTCATCCGGGTCAGAGGGCACAGCACAGCCTGGGGTCTCTGTTCACAGCTATCGTATGGCTGCCAAGTAGAATTCCTATGTATATGCTCTGTGAACCCTGTGAACCGGGAGATCCTGGGACCCTGCTGAGCTGGCTTCCTGGTCCTCAATCACTGTCACAGTGCCAGAGGTTGACACCTGGGGATGCAGTCGCTGGTTTCGTATAATCCAGGCTTCCTGGCCATTTATGGGGGGGGGGGGGGGCGGATCTCTGAATATCTTAGGCCAGAGGGAGGTGGGGATTGGGGCCTAATTTGGGTGATGTGTTTGGTTTGGGATGGGCGAAGTCAGCTGAAAAGGCCGAACTGGGCCAGTGCCTGGGCCTCTCCCCTGGGAAGGCGCTGGGGCCTGAGGAGTGGCTCCGGGAGGAGCCTGTTGGTCCCCGTGTCCAGGCAACAGTTCTTGGTGTCAAATCCACTCTTCCTAGGAATGTGTGCCATTGTAATTCAGTAGCAAATGGTGCAATTGCTCTAATTACCTCTGTTAGGTTCCCATTTCAACGATCATGTGTTAGAAACAGTGACAATTATTAAAACCGGGAAGGACAAAGCTCTCCAGGGGTGGAAAGTGACGCAGTTGTTTGCCTCGTCCAACCTTGCCAAGAATATGAAGCCAGTGGAAACAGTTTTAGTGCCTGACTCTCCTGCCAGTCGGATCCGTCAGCCGGCTGGCATTCCCGCAGCTGTGCCAGCCCCTCCCGGGCCGAGGGTGCATTCCGGGCGTTCGCTCTCAGCCCGGATGCCAGGATGGGCTTGTTATTTATAGAAGTAACACCACATCATTTTATGTGTGTTCTGGCGTTTGGTAGGTGCGGGCACTGAGGCTGCGGGAAGTAATACCTTTTGGTTGTTTTTAGTCTCCTCTTGGCGGTAAATAACTTCCATAGGAGTGGAGTGCACAGATGCTGTAGACGTCAGAGTTGACGTCAGAGCCCTTCCCCCAGTCTGCCGTGCAGGACAAGGTCACAGCTCCCGTGCTGGCGCACCTGGGGCCTTGCCAGGAGAAGAGGTGAACATGGGGGTTCCGTATTCCCGCTGTGATGTGAGACACGTTCAAGCCCACAGAGAAGTTTCATGAGTTTATTTGAGCCAAACTGATAACAATGTCCAGGAAGCAAGATCTCAGTGAATTGAGAAGATGCTCCAGTGTAGAGTAGTTTTGCAGCTTATTTTATACATTAGCATCAAAGAAGGAAATATAAGGAGGGCGACATGAAATCACTGGTGGTGGGTTAGGGAGGCGGGGCAAGCAAAGCCTCCGAGGTTGGATCGGAAGTAGAACACAAAGGTACATGCTGCACATTGCTGGGCACAGGGTAGTTCACAAGGAACACTCCAAGCACATAGAGATAGTATTCGGGGAACAAGATAACAACGAGGGGTTCTGTGGCCTCAGGGGTTCTGGAGTGATGATGGTTGTGCATTTGCGGGGTCTGGAAAAGGAGAGTACAATGACCTTTAAAAGGTAAGTCATCTTAGATGCAAAAAAGACCAGGCTCACTTAAGATAAAGACGGACCTTTGTCAAGGAAGCTGTAGATCGGCCACGACTACCTGCCATGCCCTGCTTTTACTTAGGGATTTTTATGTTCAGACCAGACTGTGTGGGTATACTTGGTCTCTGAGTTTGTAAGGCCGCCATGCAGGCCTCCCCTGAGCTTGTCAGGTGAGGTGTGGCCCCTTCTTTGTTCACACCACTGGTGCTTTTGGCCCAACGTGGTTTCTGTCAGTTGAGGCAAAAACGCGCACGTGTCTGTGGTGGAGGCTCTGAGGGGCGATCCAGGGGACTGACCACGTCCTCTGCAGCAGTCATTTCATAACCTTACTTGTTAGGTGAGCTGAAGTTGCTCGATGTTTTTTTCTTTTTTTCCAGCAGACCCCACTGAGATCTGCCCTGTCCAGAGATAGGGTGTTCCAGAACTGGGGGTGCATTTCTGGCTCCTCAGGAGCAAAACTGTGAAGTGTTAAAACTTGTGTTTTCTCTTAGCTAGCTTCTGGGACTCCATAGACCCATATGCTTGTCAGTCCTAGACTACACTGAGGTTAAGAAGTCCCCTTGGGCCCACCCCCAAAGTTTCTGGGTCCTTGGGTGTGGGAGGGGCCTGAGCAGCTGCTAATTTAACCAGCCGATGCCCCACCCTCCCTTCTCAGCCCTGTCCAGACCCGGCTCTCACCCCCTTGCACGGAGCAGGTGTGTTTAGATTTCTGCACACTTGTTCTTTCAAAGTTCTTATGGAATGGATTTATGAATTTCTTATGAACTTTCGAAGATCATTTGTCATACATTTTTACAGCCATTTCCTGTCTAAAACAAGAGCTCTTGTTTTCTCATAGATGGGACACTCAGTACACAACTCATTTTGACCTTCCGAAGCCACAGACATGCCTGGCCTTTGTCACCCGTTTCACAGGTGTGTGGAATGTTTCCCTTTGGCAAGACCAGGGGAGAGCATGTGGCTAAAACATCACTGTTGCAACCAACTAAAAATGCACATTTGCTGGGAAGGTCAGATCACTGTTTGGAAATCTGAATTTCAAGTAAGCAAGTACTTTTTTGTACTTTTTTTTTTTTTTAATTGGAAGGGAGGGGGAGAAAGAGAGAGAGAGAGAGAGAGAGAGAGATTGATGCAAGACACATTGATTGGTTGTCTCCCTCACAGCCCCAACTGGGGTTGAGGATCGAACCCGCAACCCAGGTATATGCCCTTGACCAGGAATTGAACCCTAGACCCTTCAGTTTAACCGCTGAGCCAAATCGGCCAGGGCAGCAAGTACTTTCAATAACTAAGCTACAAGTCTTGTGAAACCCAACCCTTTCAGACTTTGATAGCCTACACTTCACTTGTTGAACATCATTTGTTTTATTTCTGGTTTCGCATGTGCCCAAATCGACGAGCAGATACATATAAATTCTACTGGGGACAGGTGGTGGTCTGTTTCTGTAGGATCACTGGTGTGAACAAATAAGGCTTAAAAAGATGCTAGCTGTTATGTCACTGTCTCAAGACTTTTCAAAGGGCAGAGAGCATGTAAGGTGTGGATGGGAGAGTTTATATTTTAGTTGTCTCTTCTCTTTTGAAATAAAAATTCAAAGAAAAAGTTTTGCCTTGAGGTCTTTCCCCAAACTTAACTTTCCTTGAGGTTTCTAAGATTATCTTATTACTGAAATCCACCTCCTACCCCATCCTTGAAGAACTTCCCATCTTAATATCTTTATTTAAAGATATAGCTAAACCCAGTAATGTATTAGATTAAAAAATACCTTTCCATTTTATTTTTCATCTTCTTTTAACTGATATATTTGACATTTTACTTGTAAAAATTGTGTGAATTGATTTATTCTTGGTTGTAACTGATATAATAGATCTCTTTAAAAAAAAAAAAAATAACATTCTTCCCCCCCACCCCACCAAAGAAAAAGCAGTTGAAAAGTACCGAAATTAAAAGAATCATTGGGTGCCAGTTTAAAATGGCCCCGGTACAAATTTCATTCATTTGGGCCACTCGCCCTGCAGGCCACCTTGGGGACCCAGGGTGTTTGGGAAATCATAGAGATGTCTGTATTTCAACCTCTGGACATAATGTTAATAATATTAATTCAACCCATACTTGTTGCATCACAATGGGCCAGGCCCTGTTCTAGGAGATGGGATCAGTCATGAATAAGAAACAGTCCTTTGATGGATGATTTGATACAGAAGACGTACATATATACAGTGGAGTACTCAGCCTTAAGAAGAGATGGAATAACTGACATTTGTGACAACATGAACGGATATCGAGAGTATAGTGTTAAGTGAAATATGTCAGATGACAAAGGGCAAGAACCCTGTGATTTCACTCACGCGGGATATGAAACAGAAAGCAACAAATGAACAAACAAAAATAAATAGGAAGCATAAAATGTTTTCTTGTTCAGAACAAGTGAGGTGAGAGGAAATGCCCAGCTTGTCTGTTTCTCAATCCTCACAGGCTTCATGGAGGTAAATATTAGGAACTGTTGTCAGAGAGAGGGCTCTGGGCAGGGCGGGCACAGACACGCAGGGCTTCTTTGGAAATAGTTGTCAGAGATGAACAAGGTGGACAGACCCAGTTTGCCTGAGGTGGGAAAAGTAGATGGAACAGCCTTGGGAATCTGGCAAAGGGCTTCCCAAAATAGATGAACTTTGTGGGATAGAAGAAAAATATTGCCTCCATACCTGTATGTTAGCTAGTTCTGTCAGTTTTCTGTGTGGAAAATGTTAGCCACTTTACTATTAGCTTAGGCTGGATACCTACAAAGCCCCCCCCCCACCCGCCGCCCTGGAATGCTAGGTTTCTCTGTACACGCAGACTTCCACGTGTACCAATGTCGAGACAGCAGCTGTAGGAAGAACAGTCTGACTTCTGTCTGTAATTCATGCACCTGCAGGATTTGACCAGGAGGCAGTTTAGGTGAGAATTGCATAGGGCTTTAGGTGAGACCCAAATCTGCAGTTGGATTTCTACTCTTATTATGCTTTTAAATCTGGCTATACTGTGGGATTATCAGCTTTTTTAAAATAAAAAGGTGATGTATTTAATTTTCTAGGAAGTCAAGGAACATGAGAGTGTCATGTTAAGTATTCTCAACCTTAGATTAAATGAAATCATTTGAAAGAAAGAAGAACTCTTTTGGGGAAAATTTAACTTATTTTAAAGATAAAAGGTTTCTGAATTAATTATTACACGGGTGAAGCAGTTTTGAAAAGACACTATGGGTGCTACAGATTCATTAAGGAAACTGCTTTTTGCCTTGATTTAGAAAACTGGCTTTGTTACAGCATGTTGCCAGTATTTACAGTCAGCCTCGCTGTTGCTTGCTGGGACATAAGTGAATATAAAGATAATTGGCTCCTCCCCATCTGTGTTACTTTGTAAAAGGTCTGATAGCGGAGAGAACAGCCTTCCACCAGTTTCCTCCTGATTCTATCACCAGAAAAAGTTGTCCTCGTGTTAATTCTAGAGTTTACTTTGGGAAAGTTCATGTAACTAGAGAAGAAGACACAGTGCTTGGAACAGTGACTTTAGTTTAGATGGAAATTGCTAACTAGGTTCTAATTGTATTTGCCTTGGGGTATTTTTAGCTGTTTTACACTAAATTTGGAGCAGTGAGTCATAGCAGCTAAACTCGTCCTTACCTTCCCCTTTTTTTGAAACAATATTACTTCTGTTTCTATGACTCTAACAGCAAAGAATGATGGTGGGGGAATTATGCTCATGATATGGGGTTAGTTTCTTGTTTTGAATGTGTTAAGACGTTTAGGGGAAGAATTTAATCATACTTGTAATAAATATTGTGCTATGCATTGGGGTAACTAGTCTATTAATTGTGTCACTGTAATGATAAGCATATGAAACTGTTACATTGTTTTGTTTTTTTAATCCTCACCCGAGGACACTTTTTTTTTTTTTTTTTTGCATTCATCTTCAGACAGAGCCGGAGGGAGAGAGGGAAGAAGAGAGAGAGAGAAACATCGATGCGAAAGAGACACATTGATTGGTTGCCACTCACACGACTCCAACCGGGGCTGGGGATGAACTGCAACCGAGGTACGTGCCCTTAGTGGGAACAGAACTCAGGACTCTCTGGTAAAGGGCCGATGCTGTGACCGCTAAGCCAACCCGGGCAGGGGTGTTACATTGTTCTACAGGAGCATATGTATGCTGAATTTATTTGTGTTGTTATATAAGAACATGCAGTGGGTTTATTTCTAAAACGTCTGTTCTGACACCCAGAATGGAAAGTTGCTAATATATTTTGAGAAGGTCTTTTGCGTGTGTGGTGGCCTCTTTCTCAGGTCATGGGAAGGAGATGTAGGAGGATTACATGACATTTGTTGGTGAGCATTTGTCCAAATCCTAGTTATAACCTGAGGATTTGGGTTTCATTCCCACAGTGTCCGTCAGCTGTGAGCCCAGAATCCTCCTCTGGACCACGCACCCTATGGGATGGCAGCGGGAATCATTATTACTACCGGAGAGTCACATATCTTATTGAGAATGGTACAGATGGCCCAGTAAATTCTTTTGGCTTTGTCAGAAAATGTATAATGCTAAGAATCTTAGATTTTAGATTTTTTCTCATTCATTTTATGGATTATAAATTGGGATTCTTGTCAGAGAGGAGGTCCGCAAACCTGTTGATAAAGACATTGGCCATGGTGTTATGCATAAAAGTAGAGACATTCTTACATGGTATCAGAGGGCTGTGTGATTGTGGGGTGTCATCTTCAAGTCTGAGCTGAAATCTGAATGGGGATTGATGTCATCAGCTCTGGGACACTTGAATGGGTGGCGGACTCTTCAGATGTGTCCTGGCAATAATCACATCTATGTTTTTCTCTTAGCTAAATGAATTATTAACTACTTTCTAAAGGCAAAATGGTCAGCCCTGGCCAGTTTTGCTCGGTGGTTAGAGCATTGGCCCGCAGACTGAAGAGTCGCAGTTTTTTTATCTTTATTGTTGAATGTATTGTAGATGTTCCTCATCCCCCCCCCATTGACCCCCTCCTCCCCACTCCCACCTCCCTCCCGCCTTTTCCCACACTGTTGTCTTTGTCCATTGGTTATGCATATAAGTTCTTTGGTTTATTTCTTCCCACCCCCAACCCCCTTCTCTTTGAGGTTTGTCAGTCTAGCAACAATTTGTTCTTCTTAATCCCTTCACCTTTTTCACCCATTCCCCCAACCCCCCTCCCAACTGGCAACCAACAAAATGTTCTCTGTATCTATGAGGATGTTTCTGTTCTGCCTGTTCATTTTGTTTATAGATTCCATTGCCGATAGATATGTATTCATTGCCGTTTTGTTTGTTCATATATTTTATCTTTTTCTTCAAAAAGACCCTTCAGCATTTCATATAATAATGGTTTGGTGGTGATGAACTCCTTTAACTTTTTCTTGTCTGGGAAACTCTTTATATGGCCATTGATTCTAAATGACAGCTTTGCAGAATAGAGTAATCTTGGTTGTAGGTTCTTGCTTTTCATCACTCTAAATATTTCTTGCCACTCCCTTCTGGCCTGCAAAGTTTCTTTTGAGAAATCAGCTGACAGTCTTATGGGAACTCCCTTGTAAGTGACTAACTGCTTTTCTCTTGCTGCTTTTAAGATTCTCTCTTTATCTTGAAACTTTTGCATTTTGATGATGATGTGTCTTGGTGTGGGCCTCTTGGGGTTCATCTTGTTTGGGACTCTCTCTGCTTCCTGGACTTGTATGTTTGTTTCCTTCACCAAGTTAGGGAAGTTTTCTGCCATTATTATTTCAAATAGGTTTTCAACTTCTTGTTCTCTCTCTTCTCCTTCTGACACCCCTAGGATGCAAATGTTGGCACGCTTGAAGTTGTCCCAGAGGCTCCTTACACTATCCTCATTTTTTGGATTCTGTTTTCTATTTGCTGTTCTTATTGGGTGTTTTTTGCTTCCTTGTATTCCAAATCAATGGTTTGCTTCTTGGCTTTACCTACTCTACTATTGAATCTGTGTAAATTATTCTTTATTTCAGTTAGTGCCTCCTTCATTTCTGACTGGTCCTTTTTTATGTTCTTGAGGCCCTCACTAAGTTCGCCGAGGTTCTCACTAAGTTCATTGAGCATCCGTATAAGCAGTATTTTGAACTCAGCATCTGTTAGGTTGCTTATCTCCATTTCACTTAGTTCTTTTCCTGGGGTTTTGTTCTGTTCTTTCATTTGGGACCTGTTTCTTTGTCTCCTCATTTTGGCTGCCTCCCTGTGTTTGTTTCTATGTATTACTTAACGAGAGGTATGAGGCTAGCTGAGACCAGATGCTGCTTGTTTGAAAGAATTTAGGAAAACCTGAAGCAGGATCCAAGACAGGCCAATCCTATGGTTAAGCAACTGGCAACAGCTTGGGTGGGTCTGAAAGTTGGGTGGGGCGGGGCCTCAGGGAATCACCAGGGCGGGGCTACCAGTGTGAGCCAGGTTGCTGGAGTCCCAGATATGGCTTCTGTCTGCCGCCCCAGGGAAGGGCTCACCAAAGGAACAAAGGCCTCAGACAGCACGTCTGTCCTGGAGAAAGCCCCCTCTCCAGCCCTCGCTCCAATACCAAACAGCTCAGTTCTTCCCTGTGTGTCTCTGGTGCCCCTCGAGCTGCCTCCCCTCCGAGCTTAGAGGGAGAGAGTCCGATAAGTACGTGCGCGGGCCCTTTAGGGAGCTGCCTGGGGCTCCAGCCGCTTCAGCTTCCCTGAGCCTCAGTTCCCGCTGGTTTTTCCAGCCAGAAGTTCTGGGGATTCTCTTCCTGGCACTGGAACCCTGAGCGAGGCGCCTGGTGTGGGACCGGGACCCCTCAGTCCTCAGGAAGGACCTTCCCATCCGCGGGAGCTTCCTGATTTTTATCCGCCACACGTGGGTGTGGGACCAGCCCGTCGGGCCACCGCCCCTCCTACCAGTCTCGATGTGGCTGCTGCTTTAATTCCGTAGTTGTAGGACTTCCGTTCAGCTTGAGTTCAGGCGGTTTTGAATGATGGTTGTTCTTTAGTTTAGTTGTAACTTTGATGTGGTTGTGGGAGGACGCGATACCGCGTTTACCTGCCCACCATCTTACCGGCAGTCAAGAGTCGCAGTTTTTATTCACGTCGAGGACACGTACCTTGGTTGCAGTTTGGCTCCTGGCCCTGGTCGGTGTCGTGCGGGACGCAGCCAGTCGATGTGTCCCTCTCATATTGATGTTTCTCTTTCTCTCTCTCTCCCTCCCTCACACTCTGTCTGAAAATAAATGGAAAAATATTCTTGGGTGAGGATTAAAAATAATAATAACAATAATAATAATAATAAAGGCAAAATGTTCAAAGTGGTTAGAGGGGAACTCTTCCTATGTTTGAGTGGCGCAGGACGATTCAGACTAAGGTCCTCAAGGCCTCAAGGGAGGAGCAGGAGTGAGGACACTCTGGAACTTCAGAGACGTGACGACAGACTGAGAGCCTCTTTCCTGGGACGGAAGAGCCCATTAGAGTCATGGTGACAGTCTCATGTAGCACAGATCTGTCACACATTGTTACCTCTCGGTGCAGAACTCGTGCGTATGGGGGAGTGTAGTCATAGTTGTGGCGTGTGGTGAATGTTGGAACATGGAAGTTTGGGGTTGTTGGTTGTTGGATGTGTTCCGGTGGTCTGTCAAATAATTGCTAGAACAACCTCTTGGGTCTCCAGTCAGATTTGCCATGATAAAGCTCTTCAGTTATGCGTCTGAATGGAGGCAAACATGGTGATTTGACAAGTCAGTGATCCCATGGATGTGCGTGCGTCTCCCCAGTTTTAGGTTGGATCTGGTTTTGGAGTATACAGGAATATTGTTCAAGAGCAGTTTTGGGATTTTATTATTTTTAGGTGGGGGATAGCAAGGAGTACCTGATTGGTGGGACACTTGTCTGAATTAACGAGAATTTAAAATCCCAGAGAAGTAGTGTGGTGGGTGGTGGAGCATTCTTTGAATAAGGGTGGTGGGCAGCTGGTCCTTCCCTGAGGCCCGGACAGAACCCGCTGGTCTCAGGGCACTGCGCTGAGTGATGGAGTGCCCCGCTGAGTGATGGAGTGGGCCCCGTTTGGGTGATGGAGCACATTGCTGAGTGATGGAGCGCCCTGCTGAGTGATGGAGCACCCCGCTGGGTGATGGAGCATACATACCACTGAGTGATGGAGCGCCCCGCTGAGTGATGGAGTATGCCAGCTGAGTGAGTGATGGTGCATGCTAGCTGATGATGGAACATCCTGCTGAGTGATGGAGCACCCTGCTGAGTAATGGAGCACCCCACTGAGTAAAGGAGCACCCCACTGAGTGATGGAGCATCCCGCTGAGTAATGGAGCACCCCACTGAGTGATGGAGCATCCCGCTGAGTGATGGAGCACCCCGCTGAGTAATGGAGCACCTTGCTGAGTGATGGAGCATCTTGCTGAGTGATGGAGCACCATGCTGAGTAAAGGAGCACCCCACTGAGTGATGGAGCACCCCGCTGAGTAAAGGAGCACCCTGCTGAGTGATGGAGCACCCCACTGAGTGGTGGAGCACCCCGCTGAGTAAAGGAGCACCCTGCTGAGTAAAGGAGCACCCTGCTGAGTAATGGAGCACCCTGCTGAGTGATGAAGCACACCAGCTGATCAGTGCTTCTTTGTTGGCTGATGTGCTTCCTCCAGCTGTTCTGCTAGAGGGCATGTCTGACATGGTGCTTCCTTCCTTATTTACACAGAATTCATTCTGAAGAGACAGCTTAGACGTCGGTTTATATATATACACTCGACATTTATTGATGCTTCCCAGTGTCAAACACTGCAGCAGGCTCCAGGGTCTCCCTTAGGAAGATGGTCTGTCCAATAGGACAGCGTGGAGCTAGGGGGCCACCTGGAAAGAGTTGTGGGAACAGGAAGCAGAGTGATTAACCTTTCAAGGGGGGTTCACAAATGGGGGCCTTTGAGATGGACCCAGAATAGACAGGTGCATGGAAATGGTGCCTTCTTAGAGGAGGTATTGCAATGCCTGTGGCTTGAGGGACTGTGAGTCATTTTGTGGTATTTTGTTTTGTTTGATGGAGGATGTTCCCCCTTTGCTGGCCTTTATCTGTCTGTCTATCTATCTATCTATCCATCCATCCATCCATCGATATATACATACATATAGATATATAGATACAGCGTTCTAAGATTCCATCATGTTGGTATTATAGAAATGCTTAAGAAGCATTTTCATTGCATAATCATCATGTTATTTTTGTGGCAAGATAAATGACCTGCAAATATTGGTAAATAATTAAGTTCGTAGTTTTGAGTGCATCAGTATCCAAAACAGAGGTGGACAATGTGAAGTAAAACGCATGCCATTCTTTAGGAACGTTGGTTTTGTGTTCTAAAATGACCTGATTCAGTAACACCCTTCGCATTCAAATCCAAAATGGGGATAATGAAATTTCATGGTTTCTTATTTCTGCTGGAAATTTGACTCGAATCATCTTGTATAAATAACACTTTATGTATCTAGATTAATGCTAAAGGCAGGGCATCAATCAATCTTATTATCTGTGGTGATGTTTTGTGTTTTTGTTGAGGAATTTAGACTTTATTAGATTTGCCAGGCAACCCTGAGTGGCAAATTGAAAGAATGTTTTAGGAAATTCTGGAATTGGGTGAAATGGATAACTTTGGAGTCTCATGATTTTTCTAGGATTCCCCCACAAGCCCGTAGTTAAGATAGTTTAGAAAGTCAGTGGTGCTACCTCAGTTTCCCATTTTAAGAGGAAACCTTGGCTTGGGTGCAAAGTGACCCTGATGACTGGAATTATCACCCTCTGTACTGAAGGGAGGAGGTTGTGATTCCCAGGTAACATCCGTGCTGGGGAATCTCCTGTGAGAAGAGAGAACTGACCCCCCCGCCTCCCCACACACCAGGTGTCCTCAGTTCTCACTGTTTCTGGACACCTCAGGTGCACAGTGATCTCTCCTTGATCCTTAAATCTCATGTACTGTCTTAAACAGCTTGTCTGTGGCTTCTGACTTACCTGGGCTTTGTAGTTCTTTTAGATACTGAAGGCCTTTCAGCATCCTTGAACTCTTGCTTTTGTAAGACATTGGTACTGAGAATGTGCAGGAAAGTAGCAAACCAACAATTTGATAGAGAAAACTCAGAGTATATTGCCTGGTCCTAAGTGCAAATTTGTGTTTTTCTTCCCCCCAGATTTTAGTATTGCTGCTCCCTAACTGACCAGGAGTAAATCATGGTTGGCTAAGTCATAGTTCTTGTCTCTTTTCTTGAATATTCTGTGTTTGTTTATATGGGACAATAGAATTGTGAAAAATGTTTTGTGAAGAAAATTAATCTCTGTAATTATGGGGAAATAAAGATTTTTTTTTCTGAATACTTTGAAAAGAGAAAAGAAATACCAAACTATAAAACTTCTTATAATCAAGTGGCTATTTTAATGTAAAAGAAGATTTAGAGTATTAAATTTGAAAGCTCTTTATATTTGATCTAAAATTTGGCAGGGGGGTCATATATCTGCATGTGTACCCGTGTATGGACGTTGCCCATGTACAGGTATTATCTGTGCACAGATGTCTGTGTGTGTATATATCTGTGTATATTGGTGTCTATGCTTGTGTGTGTTGGTGTGTGCATATGTATGTGCATGTGTGCCTGTGTGTATACATATTAGTGTGTGCGCATGTCTGTGTCTATGTATGTGTGTGCACGTGTGTGTTCTCCACAACACCGAACAGCTCTGGAAATATGTTGTGCACTCAGTACTTATTGGTTGGCTGATTTTTAAAAGTCATATTGGCTGACATTTTTATGCCTGTTTTGTTAGTGATTAATATAGTTGTCATGTGATGTGATATTTGGGTTCTAAATTTAAATTACCACAGATGTAATTTTTACTTAGCATTAGTTGTCAGAATAACGCCCCTCCCCCCCAAGATATCTATGACGTGATCCCCAGAACCTGTGAATGTCACCGTACATGGGAGAAGGGACTTTACTGATGTGCCTAAATTAAGGATCTTGAGAAGGGGAGACACTGGGATGATTCTGTGGCCCATTGTCATCACAGGGCCCTCGGGAGAGGGGGTGGGGGGGTCAGAGTCCAAGCAGGAGGTGTGACATGAGCCAAGGGCCAGGATGCAGGCACCTTAAGGACATGGGAAGGGCCCTGGAGCCTTAGGAGGAAGCAGCCTTGCCCAACCTGGAGCTTAGCCCAGTGAGACTTCTGAGCTCCAGAGTGGAAAGAGAGTAAGTGTGTGGGGTGGGAAGCGGCCAGATTGGTGATTTGTTACAGCATCAATGGATACAGTGTTTGTATTCTTTTCTTCTGAGTCTTTTAAAATGGTTGTGTTGTATCAGCCTTTCAAATGCCCTAAGTTATGAGAGGTGGTCTGTAGGATAGACATTTAAATTATGGTAGAAAAGAGAATTGTACAGAAATAGTGATTCTTCTTTGGATGTATTATTTGGGCCTTTAAAACATGACATTTCGGTCACGCAGTCTGATCTCGTTAATAAGATATTGGAAACACTTGTTCTGATCTCGCCAGGAGACTAGGCTGTTACACATTGTGTGTTAAAGTAAAAAAATCAAAGCACAGCAGAGGTGGAAGTCCTGAATCCACGTTAATTCACATCTGAATGTTGGGATACAGAATTCACCCACCTTACCGCTTGGAACAACATTTCATAATTTGCCGAATGTTCTTATTTTCCTGTTTAGTGTGCTTAGCAATAAATAGTGTTCACATAGATTTCATATATTAGTTGACATGTCAGAGCTTAAGTGTGACCATCAAACATTTTGCCAAACAAACTGGTGGGGGCAGGTTCTATTTTGTTTTATTTTATAGGGTGTAGGGCAAGTTTTGGGCTCATTGCTGCCGAGTCAACCATCTCTAAACATCGGGGCTGGGAACTCTTGCACAGCCTGCCTGGTGGGTCTCATCTACGCTGTTGGCAAGTAAGCTTAGGCAGGTGACTCCGTGTGCCACACCTGGCTGCCCCCTTCCTGCAGGAGAGGCTCAGCACTGGGGTTCTCAGCGGAATTGTCTTTCCTGAACCCGGGTGCACCCTCCAGGTAATTTCACTAGAGTCTTTCTAGCATTTCCCTGGAGTGCTCTGGCCCCCTGAGAAACTGATCCATGAGGTCTGGGTCTTGTACTGCAGGATCAGGGCTTCCGTGGTGTCCCTATTGCAGGGAACAGGAGCGATTTCGTTGCTGGAGAAATGAGTGGGTCCAATTTCTTTGTCATTAGTGGAGGTGGGGTTCTTGGGATATCTTGAGAAAATGAATTTTCTAAGACTCAGTGGGAGAATGAGTGGTTTTTATGAGAAATTATGTTCCTCGGTTTGTAAAGTCCCAGTTCCCTTAAAGCCAGTCCTGGAAGACATGCAGCTGGGGCTCCAGCTAGAAGCAGGGCCAGTGTCCAGAGTTCCCACTCCACGGTGGGGTTGAGTCCAGTAGGGCATCAAGCTAGATTCAGTTCGTCAGTCCATTGTGTGGGTCCCACCTGGCCATGAGCCACACGGGCAAATGCAGGACATGAGAACCCCACAAGTCAGAAGTCAGCACTGTGCAAGGGAGATAACTTTCTTTGTTTAGCAGTTGAAGTATCTCAGATTTTGAGAACTTGCACTAGTCATGCCAATTCTGGCCAGTTAGCTGTTTCCAGGTGTGATTGACATTAAGCATCTTCCCACATTGCCCAGACCTCACTGGGCTTGCATCTGTTGTCTGGTTCCATCCTCCAGGGATCTGCTGGGTGCAGACCTGGAAAGTGTTAACTGCAGCTTCCTGGCAAAGCTATATAAATGGCAGGACTATGTTATCTGGTTCCCTTTACTTTTTTCCTGTTATTTAATAACCAGGTTATTATAACAGCAGCACTATGATGTGGGAGTTAGTGCAAGAGGCAGAAGCCCTTTGAGAACTTTTGCAGAGGAAGGAATGTGACCCAAGGACTTGAGAGCTTAGACAGCCTTGGGAGCCTGTCGGGATGTGTCCGGACCCTACCAACCTGACGTCTGATACCAGGGAGCTCTCCTGAGCCCCGTGTCCTGCCAGACAGGATGGCTGAGAAGTCCCTCACCTCTATGCTTACCACAAAACACTCGCCTTCCCATGTGACCCAGATAAGATGCCTAGTTCCCCTGTACACACAGGACAAGCCCAGACACATCCTCCAAATCCCCATCTCTGTCTCATAAGTGATGAGCTGAGCAGCTTACCCATCGATCAGTGGGAGCAAAATGCTTGCTAACCAAACTTGGGTCGAGCTTCTCTCCTTCCCAGCTCCTGAACTCAGAGCCAGCAAGCAGCCCCTTGTCCGGGCCTTCCCAGGACGGGCTGCCACCAAGTAAACCTTCTCTGACCTGCGTCCGGCCAGGCCAGCTCCGTCCCACACTCCAGCCAGGCCCCGCCAGGCTTGCTTACTCCTGCCTGCAACACACAGTCTCTGCCCATCCCCCCAGATGCAGGGGGCACCGCGTTCTTTCTTCCTAGTGTGGTTGTCTTCTCCCACTGCCACACTAATTCCTTGGGGCAGAGTCGCTCCTTATGGAGTTCAGATTGGTTTTTACATGCTGTACAGTTTCCGTCAGGGACAGTTAGAGGCCAGGATGGCACCCTCACCCACAACTGCGTTACCTGGGTCCTCGCGCTGCCCAAGTCTGGGAAGCGTTTCACTTTCCAGCTTCGTTCGGGTGGACTTGAAATAAACATGTGGTAAGTGGGAGTTTCTATTACAAAAAAGTGTGAGAGCATTTTTGTTGTTCTCGTATGCATTTTTTTTTTTTTATCTAAAGTGGGAATGGTGAGTTTTGAAGCCTGGTTGTATTTTTCTTTTCTTTTTATAATCCTCACCTGAGGACACTTTTTACTTTCATAGAGCGAGAGGGAGAGAGGGAGAAAGAGAGAAACATCGATGTGACAGAGACACATCGAGTGGCTGCCTCCCGCACAACCCCAACCAGGGCTGGGGACAAACTGCAACGAAGGTACACTCCCCTAGCAGGAACCGAACCCGGGTCTCTCCGGACCACAGGCCGACGCTCTAACCGCTGGCAACCAGCCAGGGTGCCTGGTTGTATTTTTAAACTAATGGTTGAGTGTTGTAAACCTTAGTGTAGCTGTATTTTCTATTCTTGTTTCATTAGCTGGAAATTTACCGAATCTTTGGAGTGGTAGTAATGACACTAGTTTATATCTGTCTGACTTTTTTCTGTGAAGCAACCAAAGCATTGTAATTTAAAACCCATGGAGTTGTGTAACGCAGGTGATAGGCTGAGCAAAAGCCGGCTGTTTGTCTACACTCGGTTTACTTCCTGGTGCGGTGAGCAGAAAAGAAAACCAGCCCTGGCTGGTGTGGCTCAGTGGCTAGAGTGTGGACCCACACACCAAAGGGTCACAGGTTCGATTCCCAGTCAAGGGCACCTAGCTGGGTTGCTGAGGCAACTGATCCATGTGTCTCTCTCACATCAGTGTTTCTCTCTCTCTTGCCCTCCATCCCCTCCTCTTCCCTCTTCCTCTCCCTCCCTCCTCCTCACTCTCTCTAAACATCAGTGGAAAAATATCCATTGGGTGAGGATTAACAAAAAAAAAAAAAAAAAGAAAGAAAAAGAAAAAGAAAGGAGAACCAAACTGGTAAATTTGTTCAGGGCGCCCGAGATACCAGAAGGTCGGCTACTCCTCCAGTAGTGATTTCCCATGTTGATGTGTAAAGTGCCATAAACTTTGGCAAAGCTGGCCACAGATACGGGGTTCATCGTACAGGAGAGTCGCACGGGGCCCGCGAGCTCGATTTCAATGAGCTCTGGCCAACACCAGCTCGGTGCCACGGAAGGGCTTGACGAGCAGCCACACACCTGCCCCTGGGCCCGAAGTAATCCTGGCTCGTCACAGAACCGCCCGCCCAGCTGCATGCGGTGTTTGCCCGACACAGCGGCTTTACTCTGCGACCTCACTGAGGCGGTCGTGCTCCTGGAGGTCCCAGGTGTGAAGGCACTTTCAGCTGGAAGGGGCTGAGGGTGCTGCCCGGGTGTCCTTTCCGATGAGTCACCTCCAGGCTCGAGGCCATGTCTCTCATTAGCAGCACTTCTCCGAGGCTGGAAAGGGAGCAGGGTGGAGACTGTGCCCAAACTCACCTACGGAGTCATCTTACTATTCTCATGAAACTGTAGTCCGAGAAGGCTGGGGGGGACCCAGGAGCAGTCTGTGGTTAGCGCGGGCCTGGGTGTGGGATACTGTGGCAGGCTGGCTGAAGTGGGGGCCCTGGGGTCAGGTGGCCCCATCAGAGGGCCCCATCCAGGTGTCTCTGTCAGCTCTGGCTTCTATAACAAAGTACTGGGCCTGAAACCACAGACATTCCTCCCTCCCTGCCTGGAGGCTGGAAGTCTGAGATCAAGATGCCAGCACGGCTGGGTTCCAGGTTCATCGGTGTCTTCTCACTGTGCCTTCACCTGGTGGAAAGGGCAAGGGAGCTCCCTGGGGTCGCTTTACAAGACACTAATCCCACCACGGGGGCTCTACCCTCATGACCTCATCACCCCCAAGGCCCCTGGTCACACCTAACACACTCACATTGGGGGTTAGGTTTCATCGCATGAATTTGGGGGACACACGCATTCAGTCCACAGCACAGGGCATTCGTGTCCTGGGTCTGAGCAGGGAGGGGTTGGCCCTGTGGCCTCTGCTCCATCAGGCCCCTCAGGTGACAACAGTATCTCCCCAAACTTGCAGCACTCCAGAGACAGCATTTGTGAACTCCTACTGCTTTTCATGGCTGTTGCTCCTTCCAAGTGTTTTGGGTTTTGAATCCTTGGGTGAAGAGGAATCGACTTCCTGTGTCCTGAGGAGCAATGCTGGGTCTGGCCCCGTGGGGGCAAGGGGGGCTGGACCCCGACCAGAAGCTCAGCGCAAGCAGCACGTTCCTGCTGTGACCACTGATGCATCCACGTGATGCAACACGGGGGCTGCTGCGTTCACCCCTCTTTACAAGTGACAAAACGACCTCAGAGGGGTCGAGGGGGTGGGTCAGCACAGTCAGGAGCAGCAGCTCCCCTGGAGGTCGTGGGTGGAGGGTGTCCTGCCGCTGCAGAGCATTCTCAAGGACAGGGCTGAGCTGCATGTCAGGTTCACACGTGCCCTGAGACATGCCCTGAGGTCTCCTGACTCATGTCCACAGCACTTCCATTGGTCCAGGTGCCCTGGGTGTGTACACACGACACTCAAAACCTTTGAAAACCTTGGCCTGAGCTCCTCCCACTTCTCCTCATGTCTCCCCCTCATCTCTGAACAGCTGCAGGTCCCCTGTCACCTATGAGGAACTCGGGGGTCCACCTCAGTTGCTGCCTGCCCCTCAGCCCACACGTCTTGCGAGATGGACCAGATGCATCCACTGGACCATTGTAACAGTCTCTTGATGCCTGGCAGAAATGAGATCCCTGTCAAAGTCTCCTCGTGACAGCTCTACTAAAATTCTCAAATGTTTGCTATTCCCGCACATGTTACCAGATTGGAATGCTCTGGTCAGTATCCCACACGGAGCCCCCCTGCAGTGCTGGCCATAAGCAGCATTCCCAGGTTCGTGTGTTTTACTAAGGGAGTAAAAGTGGTCCGGTGATCAAAGCCAGGGAGTTGATGTCATTGATCCAGACCTTCGGTGTCCACATTGATGCCGACTGATGGTGACACTCAGTGGGTGCTGATTTGAGAATTCCTTCCAGGTTTTCTCCTGTTGGTGAGCCCCTTCCCCACCCCAGTCAGCAATCCCAAGTCCTCATTTAGGCACTGGCTCCCTCTGGTCCTTCTCTTCCTGGGCTTCTTGCTCTGCGCTGAAACCATCCCCTCCAACACCAACCTCACAGAACATCATTTTCCTCCTTCCGCTCTTACTCCTGCCTGTGGGTATTGGCGCAAGTCTGAGACAAGCAGGTTTAGTTTAGGCAAGTCATGGACACGGGGTTGGGATGTGACCAGAGCAGTGGATGCACAGATCGTCACTGCAGATGGTCACTGTGCTCCAGGACCTCCCTCCTCCCCATGTCACACCATGTCACGTAATCCCGCAGCCTTCCCACGCTGGGGACCAGCATCACTGCCATTTTCCAAGTGAGACAAAGAAGGCCCAAGAGATGAAGGCTCTCACGCAAGGTCACGCAGCCACTGCACGGCGGAATTGCAGCACTCTGGGTTGGGGTTCCAGCTGGGCTCTGCCGTGTCTCTCGGAGATTCGCAGAGGGGGTGGGTCTGCAGCGTTTTGTTCATGAATACGGGTACTGGTACCTTCCCCTTCCCCAGTAACCCATTCGGACTTCAGCAACTGTTATTCTTTGAATCAAACGGTTCTCTTTCGTTTCTCCTGATGGCCTCCAGTTCTGCACCTTACGCTAAGGTTCTCTGTAGCCCACAAACATGCCTTTGTCAGTGAAGATGCCAGTGCCCCCTTTGCAGCCCCGTGCAGGGAACACACACCTGGGAGTGGAGCACAGACTGGATCGCAGCCATTCTTGGTTACTCTGCACAAATGCATGTGGCGGCACACCTGCACGATCCTACAGCAGGTCTTAGGGAAGTACCTTTCCTGAGAAAGTGTTGGGGCTCATGGGTGGTGACTTGGAGCTGCCCACCCTGTCGGGGACTGAGCCTGGGTGGGGGTGCGTGGTGGGTCAGGCAAACCAGTGTTGCTGTCTCCTTGTATGAAGTGTTGTTTTTGCATGAAAAAATATGCTTAATGCTTAAAAAACCAGCCTCTTTTCATCTCAAGAACCGGACAACAACCATACTCACATCTGGACTCTTAATGAAAAGGCCCTTCTCTGGGAGAGAACTCGGGAATTTGTGTACCAAGGTGCCTGCCTGCCCAATCCCAGCGTCCCAGGATCATTAGTGAAAACTTTCTGCTTAGAATTAAGTGACAGAAACTTTATGGATTTTTCTCCTTAAAAAATTCTGGATAGTTTAGAGTACTTATAGTAATAAAAGTTGTTTATTTTTATCAGAGTCCCACATTTGGATTCTAAACATACGCAAACCATTCTGTGTCTGTAAACTCCTCAGTGGAATCAAGAGCTAAATAGACTGAAATTATCTTGCAGATTTGTTTGGTGACATTGACAAGCAGCACATGGTTAGAAATAACTTCTTGTCTGAAGTACTTTTTCTTGTTTTTGGTGGACATTGGCTATTTCCTCGGCTTTTTTTCCTGTGTGAAGGCAAAGACAGACATCTCAGTGACCCAGACTCTGGTATCTGTTCCTTTTGCTGTAAAACACATGTTCTGTGAGGTCTAAAAGCTCAGACCACGTGTTTCTTGATGGTCTCTTGTCTGTTCTCATAAACGCTACTGAACAAAAACGGTACTGTAGATGCTTGAAGCTGAATACCCTTTTTATTATAAAGCAGGGAGAAATGAAGAACAAGTGTTTTGTGGTAGGGACTTTAAAAAGGATCTTAGCTTTTCCTCTGAAATGAAATAACTATTTGTTGAATTGTTTATGTGTTCATAGGGGAAAAGGAACTAGAACATTCTACATATACAAGTGAAAAATTTTTTAAAAAAATGGTTGAGCTGAAATACCTCTGATTTCCTTCTGGAAGATTAGTACTGAGTTTGGGTATTCAGTAAACTGTATGTAGGTTAGTTCCCCAGAGTTTCTCACCATTTCTTTAATTTTTTCACTTGCATTTGATGCTCAGGATCTAATTGTGTTGTTTTGAAATGTGTGACTTGTATGTATTTCTTTAGTATTTGTAAACCCATGAGGTCTGAGCAGGCAGATGGAAGGTGGGTGGTGAGGAGGGTAGGGCACTGGGTCAGAGTCCTCGGTTTGCCCTTAGTTGACATTGAACTTTGGATGAGTGACTCAGGGCTCTGGGGTCCCCCTGTTTCAAATGAAGACTCCTTTCAGGTCAACACTGCACCTTGCCCTTGATTACTGCATTTTCATCACTGGCCTGCTGAGGCACAGCCCACTGGGAGGTTGGTGGTGATGAGTGAGCGGCAGATCCACGGTTCCTTCCTTTATTGTAAAAGCCTCTGATGTGACTTGGTCTGTTCTTGACCTGTTACTGTTCCCTCTAGTTTCACCCTGATCTTAACCATCCCGCAGTTTTGAATTTGACGTGTGATTAGGGAGGAGGTGGCTCACCGGATTTGTGTCTCACCAGATAATAGGGTAATTGCACGGGGATGAGTTGGTGTGTCTACAAATTCCTGTAAGTTCTGATTTTGCTGGGTATTGTGTTCAGATGGGAGGTCTGAGCAAGTCCTCACCCATTTCATTCCATGTGCCTGCTTGGCTAATTCCAACCATTTCAGTGAAGTGCCATTTCTTTGGGATCCAGGGAAGTGAGAGGATGGTGTCTCCCCCAAACTGGAGAGGGGTGGCATTTATTCTGTCTTCTGACAGAGAGGAATCAGGGATTCAGGCTCTCTGAACTCAGAGACGTTGTGGTTTGTTGTGGTTTGCGGAGTCCGTTTGGGCTGGCTTGTTCCTTCTTTGCTTATTTTATTTCTGGGTCCTAGTGTCACGGCCTCGGGCACTTCCGGTTGGGAGGCGAAGGTGAGGGATACATGTTTGTCTGATGCAGAAACTTTCGCAGCATTGGGAGGTGCCCCTGGGTGGTCTCTAGTGGGGTTTTCCCTACTTTTGACAGAAAGGCAAATACTCCCCGGCTTTTGCTTTCCCAGCAGTGTGTGAATTCACTGGTGGTACTGAGGATGCCTACAGAGACTGGCGTGGCTTCAGACATTTGCTCGGCTTCACAGGCCCTCACATGCAGACACCAACTCTTCCACTGTTACTGTCACACTGAAGAGAATTGGAAACACCAGCTGGCCATAGCGTGGGCTTCCGTAAAGCCCCGTAACCTTCATTGCTTTGCATTTGAAAATTGAGTGACTTCATCAAGGAGGATGTGTGACCACAGTGGGCCTGGGGGTGCTGGACATGTGGGGTCTCCGGCATGGAGCATGGGGGCAGGAAGGGACAAGGGACCCCAGGGCTGGTGTTCTATTGAACCTGATTCCCCGGGGCCTGAGTGCGATTTTGAGTCATTTCTCACAGGAATGCGTATCATCCTTGTGTCTGCTGTGTGAGGGTGGCCATTTGGATTCAGGGAGACAAAGTCCATATTGTGGTCTTTCATTGATATAAAGCTTGAACCAAAGGGTCAGTGCTCCATTTAGGGGTCTCATGGGAAGGCAGGACAGTTGACTTCAGCTTTCCTGGGGGGATGAGGGATGAGGTGGGGCAGAGGCTGCTGCCAGCATGCACCTCCTGGGGTGACGCTGCTCTGATGTCTTTCCCTGTTTTCTCTTGTTTAGTGTAAGGATTGAACTCTCTACTCTTTTAAGTTGATTCACTGGGCCTTGTCTGGAAGGTCACCGTGGAGTTTTCCTCAGGCATGACTGGTCAGCAGATCATCTTCATTTAACCTGGACTTGACCATGGGTGCTGGTGTGTCCGGAGGGGGATGCCTCCCATCCTGAGAGGTGACGTAGGTGGAGCATTAATGGTGGTGCTTCGGTGAGTTAGGGAGCTCCGAGGGCCCCGGGGTGGGGCTGGAGGAAGAGCACCTTGTGGACAGGTGTAGGGGAGGGAGCAGTCACCCCATGGGAGATGGGTGGGTCCCACTCAGTCCTAACTCCTTGTTTCTTCCCTATGTTTATATATAGAAAAGGGAGAAACTGGGGTCAGTCAGGACCTTATGGGTGTAAGTTCTGCCCTAATGTCATCTCAGCTGTTGTCAGTAATATTATTTATACTCTCTTAACCTTAGGCTTATTTGGTATAAAAATACGAAGGGACAGAAATAGTTCAAGGGCGTTTAAAGACTTACATAATTGTGAATAGGCCTAGTTTATGATGTCTCCTGTATTAAGGGTGTATCAGGAAACACATTCATTTAATTAGTTGAAAATATCTTTGTTACTCTCATTTCTGGCAAACATTGATTATTGATTGACACCTAGTGAGAATGTGTAACATTCTTGTCAGCGATGCTGTCTGCCCTGGTGCGTCCTGCTCACCGGGCGTCCCCTGCCTGAGTTCTCTGCGTGGCTCGGCAGGGAACGTGCACGGGGACCTCACGGCCACGTGGACTCCTGCAGGTCACTTCAGGGGAATTACCATGCGCGCTTGCTTTTATGTGCTGTTTGTTTGTCTGACCACATTGTTCATGTCCTCCGTTAGTTTGTGACCTTGTCACGGGTGGTTCCATTGTATCTTCATCAAAGATGGTGATAGCTCCTGAATTTAGGGGTCTGAGCAAGAGCTGGCACATGTGCAGGTGGAGGCCACCAACAAGGATGTCAGACGGGCTCTCTGACGCCAACCACAGCTCCATTTAGTCCCTTCTGTTGGTTCAGTTCAGAGTGTGATATTTCTTTCCACTGGGGGTTTAAGCTTCTTCCAAGGAGAAACTCTTTATATCACTTAAAGAAACATATTTGTAAGAGTTGAATAAATATCTATAGAATAAATGGGTGAATAAATGGTTTGTCTCATAAGGAGGAAAATTGAATACCAACTATAACATGATTCTAATGGACTTGTTAAATAGAGACACTAATACAATGAATTTCACTGAAAAGAAACAAAAGGACATTTTGTTTGTGATCTATGTTTTCATAGAGCTATTACATGCATCTCACTAGTGCTCTTCCTGGTAGGGAAGGTGTTCTCTCTTCTGGCAGGTAGGGAAACAGGAAAGGGAGACTTTTTCGTGTGCTACATCTGACTGGTAGGCAGTGCACGGCCGGGGATCTGGCCTCTTGGACCTCATATTTGTGCCCTTTCAACATAACAGGTACCACTATTTCATTGTCTGCTTGAAAATAAACATTTCTCCTTTCTAATCAATGCAGTATAGTCAGTTAATTTAAGATGTCAAAAGGGATTGCTTTCAGACTTCTGATTCTAACATAGTTAGCAAATAGTTACTTAAAAGATGCCCGGCCAGTGTGGCTCAGTGGTTGAGCATTGACCCATGCACCGAGAGGTCGCTGGTTTGATTTCTGGTCAAGGCACATGCCCAGGTTGTGGCCAGATTCCCAGTGGTGGGCATGCAGGAGGGGGCCAGTCTGATGTTCTCTCTCATCAATGTTTCCATCTCTCTCTTCCCCTCTCTCTAAAATCAATAAAGGAAAAAAAAGTTTAGCCCTGGCCAGTTTGGCTCAGCGGTTAGAGCGTCAGCTTGTGGTCTAGAGAGACCCGGGTTTGGTTCCTGCTAAGTGCACGTACCTCGGTTGCAGGTGATTTGTCCCCGACCCTGGTTGGTCGTGCGGGTGGCAGCCACTCAATGTGTCCCTTTCACTTCGATGTTTCTCTCTCTCTCTCTCTTCCTCTCTCCCCCTCCCACTCTATCTGAACAAAAAATGGAAAAAAATGTCCTCGGATGAGGTTAAAACAAAACAAAAAGTTTATATCCTCCTTATTCTAAAAGGAGCCGGGGAGGATGCTAAGTCACTTCATTGCCAGTTTTCTTGGTGTGGGCTCACAGGATGCTAACATCCGTGCAGGGGGTGTTAGTGCTGGACATGGGAGATGCCACACATGCCTCTGCCACAGGTACTTTGACTCTGCTGCAGAAAGTAGCCCTGCTGTGCATTTTATTCCAATTAATCACATTCTTCAGAAAACATTGAGTCCTGTGTATGTGCCAGGCCCCGGGTTGACCTGGGAGTTCAAAGGTGAATGGCAGAATCCTTCTCTCACAGAATGTCCCTCTAGTGGGGAAACCAAAGAGATGACAAAAATGCAATGCCATAGGGCCACGTAACAGAAAGTGTGTGCAGCGTCACTGCCTCAGCAGGGGCTGCATTTAGGCAGGGCCCTGAGCACTGTATATAGCTCCCTCTCCTCAATGCTTTAAGTCTCTGCAGAGATGAGGTAAGACGAGTTGAAGGACCTTGCCCAGGGCCTTCAGCCAGCAAGGCAGAGCCATTTGAGTTATCTTAGAGGTTATGGGTGGAGGGTTACAGGCCTCCCCCGAGGAGATGGTCCCGAAATGATCCTCAGAGAAAGAAATAGAGAGAAAAAGAGGGAGAGAGAGAGATTGAGAGATTTCCCTGCAAGCAGAACAAGACAACACATTCCAAGGTGAGGGCTCAAGACAGGAGGAGAGAGTGGGGTGCACTGTGAGTGAGGGAAGGTGGATTCTGGGTGAGGCATCGTGGGGAGTGGTGGGGCGTGGGTCCTGCTAGGGGCAGCACTGTGGATGAGGGTGGGGTGGAAACCTAGATGAACACGGGATTGGCTAAGGAAGAAAATCGACAGCAGATTGAAGCCCTTAGAGACCCAAGCAAATTCGGGATTGAAGGTTACACAGAACCACAACCCCAAGCTGTGCTTACATGTTTCCATGATTTGTAGATAACATGTGAGGCAAGAAGAGCCAGTCAGCTTTCAGATCATGACTGTTACTGGCACCCTAGGTTCTTATCTTCCAGAATAGATATCATAAGAGCTCATCAGAGACTGCTGTAGAGCCTGGTGCGTTGGCCAGGAATGGAACCTGTCTCCCTGTGGCGGACGAGAAGTCTGCTACTGAACCACATGGGTTCTTGGGAACTCCCGAGATGGGATTCAAGAGTGGTCACCACAAAACCAGGGCTCAGGCGAGAGGTTTATTAAAAAACTTGTCCGTGTGAGGGAAACAACGTCTGAAGAGAAAAAGGTGTTGCTCCCGAACAAAAGCCGAGGAACAGTTCTAAAGGAGTCGAGGCAGGAAAGGTGACATCTAAATGTGACGTCCACATATGTAGAGGTGGGGACTCTTTGGCACTTGGGCAGTATAACTACGTGCTTTTTCATATATGGCAGATCTCATTAACATGATAAATCTCCACCCAGGGGTGTGTTTTTTTTTTCTGTTACAATGAGGATAAGGCCATGCAGCAGTCGCTCTGAGGCTCAACCTCGAATGTGTTAGGATGTTTCGGGTCGGGAGGGTCTCTTTGATGATAGAGCTGGTCCCTGCTGCTGCCATTCTGTCTAGCACTGATTGAGTGCAGGGTTTGAGGAGCAACCAGTGGAAATTCCAATCTTATCTAGGAAAGGCCCAGCCTATTCATTCTCCCCTGAGGGATTTTGTCCTCCTTAACCTTAAGGGATAAAGGCTGAAGGTCTTTTCTTCTGAAGCTACTTCCTGCTGACAGAGGGGTGTTGGGAGAAGTAAACATCTCTCTTGCTTCATCAAGGGGTCTGAATGATCTTGAGTCTGATATCTCAGTAGTTGAGACTGGCTGAAACTTCTGTATGACTATCAGTTTTGCATGACACTGTTGAGCCTGGAAGACACAGACTTTAAAAGAAGGTTAACGAGGCGAGGACCAAATAATAGTAGGAGTAGAAGGGCTCTCAGGGGCCCTAGAAGAGGAAGGAACCAGGTCAGTAAGGCAGGTAACCTTTAATGGTTTCTCAGATCAGACTTGGATTGCCAGGGTCCATTCCTTCCAACCAGGTAACCTGACTTCTTTGGAGCTTCCATGATGTCATCTGCTGTAGTCTGCAGCTGCAGGGCTCAGAGAGGCTCAGCCTGTCTCAATTCCACATACCTTAGTAGGAGCTATTTCTTCATGGCATTTATTCTGAAGCTTTTTAGAACAAGAGTTGGGGAAAACTGAAAATTTTCAAAATTTTCATTGTGATAGAACTTATGAAGAACTTTGAATTATGTACAGTCCTTGTTTTGCTTTGTTTTCCAAATGTGTTCCTAACAGTGTTCTTAATTACGATTTCTAAATCGCTGGGTTAGCCTTGGCTGGTGTGGCTTAGTTAGCTGGGTGTCGTCTCATCTATTACTGGTTTGATTCCCTGTCAGAGCACATGCCCAAATTGCAGGCTCGATCCCCAGTAGGAGGCATGCAGGAGGCAGCTGATCAATGTTTTTCTCTTCTCCCTTCCTCTCTCTCCAAAAAAAAAAAAATCAATTAACTATTCTTTAAAATTACCCTTTTCAAGCAAACATCTATGATCGATGAATTCCATCTAGTAAGTTCCTTTCATGAACATGAAATATGATTGGCTCTATACCAGTTGATACCTGTAGCTCTTGTTTATTTGGTTTTCGCTGCTGTAGAGTATTCCACATGTGAACGTACCATAATTTATCCATGTTTATATTGATTAGGATTGTTTGGGTGTTTCCTTTCAGAAGATAAGCATGTTATACTATGATAGCATTATCTTCTACTGAACTAACATGACTCTGATTACAAGCATACAGAAAGACATATTTTAGTGATAATATACATAGAATCATGTTTTATATTAAAATATCCACAAATGTGGAACCTAAAGTCAGCCAAATGCTCCTCAGATCTTAAATTTGTAATCTATCTTGTTAATGTTTCTGCCAATTCAGTAAGTTATGCAGAAATATGAGGATTTAAAGTTACACATTTAGAACAGAAAGAAACTGCATTTTATTAATACCCCCAAATATAAGGCTATGAATGGTTTTTTTCTTCTTTTTTAAGAAAATCTTTTCATTGAGTTTTAGAGAGAGAAGGAGAGAGAGACATTGAAGCAAGAGAGAGAGAGAGAGAGAGAGAGAGAGAGAGAGAGAGAGAGACATTGATGTGAGAGAGAATGTTTGCCTCCTACCAGGGATCAAGCTTGCAACTTGGACATGTGTCCTGACTGGGAATGGAACTGTTGACTCTTTGGTGCATGGGACAACACTCAGCCAATTGAGCCACACCGGCGATGGCTTTTTCTTCTTCCTATATGACCACTTTGTTCTTCATTTTAAGTGTGAAGTTATATTTGAATATCGTTTTCCATCTCTACTTTTGGATGGGCACATAGCTCTTCAATGAAATGTATAAGTTTATTGCATTAGAAGATACACCATTTGTGGGACATAGTTTCACACTAACCATGTTACTGTAGATCCTCTTTAGATAATTCCTGTGGGATGACTTAGTGACCTTTCATTCAAGGCCCTGTTAGTATGGTGGGCTTCTGATAGAGGTCCCAGTTTCATTGTCTTGACATCATCAAATGTTGGGGGAGGAATATGTAGGATATTGTAGTTTTTCATTTTATCTTTAGAGTTTATACTTGAATTTTTTTTATTTTTTTATTTTAGAGAGAGAGGAAGGGAGAGGGAGAGAGAGATAGAAACATTGATGAGAGAGAACATCGATTGGCTGCTTCCTGCATGCCCCCCACTGGGGTTTTGGCCCACAACCTGGCATGTGCCCTGACCGGGAATCCAACTAGCAACCTCTTGCTGTGTGGGTTGATGCTCAACCACTGAGCAATGCCAGCCGACTATACTTGAAATTTTTTACCTCGATATTTCTCATATTTCTATTTCATGGGCTTAGCACTTTTATGTAATTTATAAGGTAAATAGATATAAAGGGACATTCTATTCAGTCACAAGCATGACTTTATGTGCAAGGCTCAAATCAACTGGGATTTGGCTGCTTCTGTGAAAACTGATGGTGTTCTTTGTTTTTTAAAATAGTTGGAGTGTTATTGTCCTGCAAATGGGTAAGTGTCTGGCAGTTCTGTGGAGAAAAAATATAGCCATGAAAACAGTGTTAAAAGATGCAGTGATGGGTATGAGGAGTTAGCTTACAAATTATACAATAATGCCCAGGTCAGCTGTGATAAACGAAGCTACTTATTTTGGTTTTAGTGACGAAATGCATGGCATCCATGCTGTGGTGCTGATCGTCACCAGTGAAAGGTGAGAACGGACACTTTGTTCAGCTCCAGCCTAACCATTGTGAGACTCCTTCCGTGGGTCCCTCTGGAAGCACCGAGCAGGGATTCCATGACCGAGGTGTAATTAACACTCACTGAAGAAGGAAGGAGGTTACTGCCCTGGCAGATCCAGGAGGTCAAGAGGCTGTTTCCTTTCGGCTCCTCAGGTTCTGCCTGGGCGTAGCGACTGTACAATCTGACTTTCCTCCAGTGCCTGAAGGTGAACGGGTGGAAGGTGGCCTGAGGGGCAGACAGCAGGAGCCAGTTCTAGTCACTGAGCCCTGGAATGGAGCTGCTGAGGGCTGGGAAGGGGGAATTTCTGGAAGATTGCACTGTCTAGACAAGGCTGAGCAGGAGGAGGGGAAGGATGGACTTGTTTTCCATCCCCCTCTCCTCCTCCAGGATCCAGGGGGGTGAGGGGGTGCCCCTGCCCACTCACAGGTGGTCCCCTGGGCACCAGCTCCAAGGAGGAGCAGTGCTGACCAAGCCTCCTGCCCCTCCCTCCACACTGAAGGTTTTCTCCATTTTCAAGTCCATCTTGCTAAAGGGGTCAGATTCTTGAGTTTCCTGAGGTTGTCATCCCTTAGGCCCAGTTTATGAACCACATGTGAAAAGCCGGGCACAGTAATTTGTATTCATACCTGGTATTTAGCATACCAGAAACAGTGCTCTCTCTCCTTCAACTGTTTACCAAGGTAATTCTTCCTAGAATGAGGATATTGTACACAAGATACAACCTGTGAAAGACCATTGGTTTGGGAACCATATTATTTCACATATTGTTACCGTATTATTGGGACCTGCACTGTAAAGATTTATGGTTAAATGAGGAGATAGCTGAAGTCTTTCCCAGCCCAAAGAATCTTATGAATTTTGTTTGAGGCCACTTGAGCCGGAAGGAATAGGTTGCATAAGGAACATTCCCAGAAATGTTGGGTGCCGGGCATTAACTCTTTGGGATGAATGCATACTTTTCTCCGCGGTCCTTTTGAAGGGACGACACTCTGAATGCACACACTTGGTATGTTTGGTAAAAAACCAGGGCCACGCTGTGCGGGTTTTGCACAGAGTGCTCAGCATATCATTCTGCACTATTTTATGGTGGTGAGATAAAGAGGGTTGAGCAGATTCACTTGCTGATGGTGTTACTGTCTGAAGGTGGGACTGTTTCCCCCCTAGCAAAGGCTTCGTCAGAGTGATTGCTGCCAGTTATTTCCTTCTCATTTGTTGGTGGTTTTCAGGTTATTTCTTCTGTTTTTAATTTGATTGCTAGTACTCTGAAGGCACGGAAATGGAAGATGACCCATCTAACTCACAGGGACCGGATTTTGCAATAGGAATAGACGATGGGCTCTTATGACTCTGTGTTTGTTCAAAGACTGTGGTAAACTCTTCTCTTGGTGGGTCAGGGCGAGTTCTCTTGTTTACTCCAAATGTGAGTGAGTCGAAGCTGGCAGATGTACTGTTTGATGCGCCATGTGCCGCAGAGTCAGCGTCAAAGCTCTTCATTGACCATCTTGGTTGACAAGAGCTGGAGGGGGCCTTTTGTCCCCTGAGGGTCATCCTCAAAGGAAGAAGATCAGTGTGGGCAGTAACTCCAGCCTTTCCAGGGATGACTCACAGAGCTGTTGTGTTTCCAAGAATCTTGTGTTTTGAGTGGCAGTTTGTCCCTCTTGGGGCAATGTACTGTTTCAGACCCGTTTTTTGTCCTGTGCATTAGTTTTATGTCTCCCCCCAGTATGTACCTGTTTTTGCTCTTGTCCCAACATCTGCGTTTTCCTGATGGACTCGAGAGGCCATCTGGTGTGAGACCTTCGTGTGGCATGCCCTGGGTCACCTCCCTGATCCTCAGTTTGGTGCTGCCCAGTACGGTTCATGATGTCGTCATCAGTGTCCACCACTCACGGAGCGTCTGCTTTTCCTGTAGATCGGACTGCTCAGCGGGATTGTCCTACGGCACAGAATCCACCCTCAGTTGGTCACCTCTGGTCTTGCACCTTCAAGCTATTCATTATTTCGTCATTGTTGGTCCAACTGTCTTAATCTGAGGATAGTTTATGTTATCCTTTTAATTTAAAGATTCTCAGCAGTTCTTTATGAATTTCATTCTGGAGTTGGCTTCGGAAACTATTTGGAAATGAACTGCTTTCCCCTTAGGTGTGCTCAGGTGGTACGTGTGTGTTTGCCTGGGAGCTGTGACACTGTTTATCTGCTTTGGGGCTGTGCTGCTCACACCTCTTGACAAGAAGCATAATACCATGTAAAGCATCCCTAGTTTGTTTTCGCTTCCAGAAAGAATTATTTCTTTTTCCCACACAGAGACATTTACTAAAATAAGTAGTAAATTATAATATGCTTGGGAGAGAAAATGGATCAATACACAGAATCGCGTCCAGAAATAGGTCCACACAAATGTGGCCATTGATTTTTGACGAGGTGAAAAGCCTTTCAGTGGGAAGTGGACAGTCTTTTCAACAAATGGTGCTGGAAGAATTGTGCGTGCTCATGCGAAAAAAGGAAAACCACCTGAGATAAAAGTGAACTCTAACTGAATTGTACATTAAATGTACAACTATAAAACTTGTAGAAGAAAACACAGGAGATACTCTTCTGGACCTGAGGTTACGCAAACCGTTCTTAGATGCGATACTATGATTAGTAACAGAAAAAAATAAGTGGAGTTCATCTAAATTAAAAACTTCTGCTTTGCAAGACACACTGTTAAGGAAAATGCAGAGGCAAATTACACCCTGGGAAAAATATTTACAAATCACATCTCCTAGAAAGAACTCATATCCAGAATCAATTGATTGATCAATATATATATATATATACCCTCAAAATCCAATACTAAGCAAACCTAATCTAAAAGTGGGCAAAAGATTTGAACAGATACTTTATTGAAAAGGATATAAGGATGCAAATAAGCACATGAAATATTCAACATGAACAGACCTCCTGAAATGCAAATTATAATCACGATGAGATGCTTTTAATATTGATTAGAATGGTTGACATAAAAAGCACCAAAGATACCCTGTGCTGGCGAGGATGGGAGCAACTGGAACTCTCGTATGTCGCTGGTAGAAAATCAGGAACATGCAGCCACCCTGGGAATCCACTTGGCAGTTTCTCAAAAAAGTGAACACACGCTTAGCACTGGAGCCCACAGTGGGGCTCTTGGTATTAGCGCTGGAGAAGTGAAAGCTGATGTTCAACGAAAACCTGTGCTCAATGTTTATAGCAGCTCTGTGCGTACTTGCCCATAACAGGTGAATAACTGAGCAGATGGTGGAGCATCCATCCATGGAACACTGCTCAGTAGTAAAAACAAATGATTGATATGCACGGCAGCTCCGGTGCTCCTCAAGAGCATTGTGCTGAGTTCAAGAAGTCAGTCCCAGACATTACCTTCCATAGCATTCCACCAAGATAACAGTCTGGAAAAGACAAAACCATAGGAACGGAGGACAGATCCGTGGTTGCTGGAGGCACCTCTACTTTCTATTTCTATGAGTTTAGCCTTTTTAGATTCTACATATAATTGAGGACATAAATATTTGCCTTTCTCTGTCTGACTTATTTCACTTAGCATAATAGTACCCTCAAGGTTCATCCCTGTTGTCACAGAAGGCAGGATTTCTTTTCTTTCCTTCTTTCTTTTTATTTTTTTATTTTTTATGGCTGAATAATATTTGTGTGTGTGTGTGTGTGTGTGTGGTTGTGTCCATATCATGGCTATTGTAAATAATGCTGCAATGAACATGGGGGTGCAGATATTTTGAGATCCTGTTTTCATTTCCTTTGGATAAATACCCAGAAGTGAAATTGCTGGATCATATGATAGTTCAATTTTTAATTTTTTGAGGAACCTTCATACTATTTTTCACAGTGGCTGTACCAGTTTACAATTCAGCCGTGCACGGGTGAGTACCCCCTGCCCCCATCCTCACCAACACTTATCCTTTTGTCTTTTTTATAATAGCCCCTTTGACAGGTACAAGATGATGTCTCATTGTGGTGGTGATCTACGTTTCTTTAATAGTTAGTCTCTTTTGCACCTCTGGGTTTGGTTTGTTTTCTCTGGGATTAGAGGTTTGCAGATGACTACCCAGTTAGTACTTATGGTTTAATATCTCAAAGACAGTTAAGGTCAGTGATTTTTTTAGACGTGTAAGCCTTTGTGTCTGTTGTGGTCAATCCTGCACACAGATCTGTGTGTAACTGTGACGGCACACACAGCTCGCTGTGCCGTGTGTCACTCCGAATGACAGCCGTCACTGCGTTTATCCCCGCAGCCCAGCAGGTACTTATGGTCACCATCGTCGTTTCACTGACAGGAAATTAAAGCAGAGGGTTTAGTAACCTGTCTGAAGTCCCACAGTCAGCAGGGACCAGGCTCTGACTCTGGAATTCATGCCCTTGGCCATTCCATCCCCCGGAGGGTGTGGTTTTTCCTGCTTCCCGGCTGCACACTATGGTTTGTGAAGCAGGACTAAGATTTCCAGTTAATGGATGAGCCCATATTACTCTTTCGACACCCACATATTCCCTGGGACGTTGGCCGGACCTTTGAACAAAGGTACGTACAAATATCCTGTTGGATGTGTGTGTGTGTATTTCATCAGGCTCCTGAAGATGTTTTTCACAGTGGAAATTTCACCTGCGAAAATCTGTTTACTAAATATGATGTAAACAGGGGCAGGTTTTTCTGGGTTCTGGTATGAAAACGCGTTTAGAGCCGCACAGGGAAACGCGCGTCAGCCGCCAGCCCGTAGCCCGGTGGTCCAGCCGCAGCGGGAGTCTGGAGGACGGCGGTGGTGCCGGGCATCAGCAGTGTGTGGACACAGTTCCCACACACCCTCTGCAGAAACGTCTGCCCGCGCGTGCATTTTCTTCACCTGTTACAGGAAGCCTAAGACAATTGAAGTTCCTTTTTCTCCAGAGACATTTTGAGAATGAGGTAGAGACTTCGAAATGAAACGATTGAAGGAAAGAACTTCTCCACTCTCATGCCTGTGTCAGCAACTCAGCCTTTATCTCGGGGCTGGGCCGCTTCTACCTGATACCTCTGTTTTTTATCCCATTACCTGTCTCGGTTTTGAGGTCTTAATCTCACTGGGGCCTTTGAGTTTCTTCAAGAGACTTTTTTTTCTGGCTGAGCAAACTGACTTCCCCTTCCATAGAGCAGTTAGGACTGTTTGATGGAAAACAGTCAGGAACCCCCCCAACATTGTACTGTGGTGATTGTACGTGTTGACCAAGTGCATTCTTAAAGACCACGGTTCTGTCATCACTGGGCTTTGCAGTCAGTGTTGCTGTAACTGGAGTCCCCTGAGCACCATGTTACACTGAAGCCCTCGGTTTTGGATGGCATCTGCCCCTGGACGTGCATTTGCCAGTGCAGCCGGGTCCAGGCGGCGCTGGTGTGGAAAGCCCCCACTCTGCGGTGTCCCCCCCCCCCGTGATGCCCACCGTCAGAGCTTTAGGACAGGGAAGCCCCGGTGTGGGGAGCTAGGACGCCTGTGTGTCTTGGTTTTATTGAATTATTCTCTAGAATGATCAGAAATGAAAGTGCTGTTTGCTGAACGGAATTTACGTTCAGGTCTTTAGGAACATTTCTACTGAGATGCTGTGTAACCACTCCCCCCCCCCAATGCGTCCCTGCGACTGGGCTCTGTTTCCCTTTGGAATATACATTTCTTTACGGGAGGGTCTTCACAGTCTTGTCCTAAATCCTGGTGTTGTCTGAAGCCATAAGGGGATGCTTTTGGGTCCTCTCCCTTCTCAGGTTCTCGCGGTCTTGGTCCACTTGGGCGGTTATAACAGACCACCGCCGCTTGGGGGCTCATGAGCTGCAGGCCCCCGTTTCTCCCGTCTGTAGGAGAGAAGTCTAAGACCGAGGCTTGGGCAGGGCCAGTGTCCTGTGAGATCCTGCTTCCTGGTTCACAAAGGTGTCTAATGGCTGTGAGCTCACATAGAGGAAGGGGCTCCGGGGTCTCCTCTGAGGGAGCTAATTCCATCATGGGGGCTCCACCCTCATGACCTCATCACCTTTCCAGATCCCTGCCTCCTAACACCACCAGACAGGGGGTTAGGTTTCAGCCATCAGTTTGGGGGACACAAGCCCCTGACCATAGCCCCTGTGCCCCGTGAAGCCTCCCTGCCCTGAGCTGGAGCAGGGTCTGCGTGTGAACCGCCGCACGTCGTTCGTCGCCCCCCCGGACTCGTCTGCGTGCCCTGCCTTCCTGCTGGGTCCCCTGGCAGGGCTGTGCACAGCCCTCCGGGAGAGAGTAGAGTCGTAACAAACTGAGGAATGTCGGATGGCCCACCGTGCCACCTTTCTGGAAGTACAAGGCTGTGGCCTGAGCCTTCTTTACAGATAACCCCTTGAGAACCCGCGTCGGAAGACCCTAGATCCTGTAGAGATGTGTCCTGTGCCCTCCCCGGCGTCCTCGTGTGGGTGTTGATGTTGGTGTCACAATTTATGGGAAACTGTGTGTGTGTCCATTCCTGGTTCTCTGGGGGTGGGGGGAGTGTACAACACCCTGGGCGGTAAGGAAGCAATCTCGTCACCTCATGGTGTGGCTCATGGCCACCAGGTCCTTGCTGGCAGGAGTCTGTGCCTCCTGGTTAAGTTAAGGTCCTCCTGGCAGCTGCTCAGAGGGAACTGTGATGACCCAGGGACAGCCCTGGTTCTTCCCCCACACCCTCTCCTCCATCACAGCACAGACTCTGCAGGGCTGCTCTTCTGAAGAGCGTGTGGGCACGGCGGGGTGTGGGCACGGCGGGGTGTGTGCATGGCGGGGTGTGTGCATGGTGGGGTGTGGGCACGGCGGGGTATGGGCACGGCGGGGTGTGTGCACGGCGGGGTGTGTGCACGGCGGGGTGTGGGCACAGCATGGCGGGGCGTGGGCACGGCGGGGCGTGGGCACGGCGGGGCGTGTGCACGGTGGGGTGTGTGCACGGCGGGGTGTGTGCATGGCGGGGTGTGGGCACGGCGGGGTGTGGGCACGGCCTGAGTAGTCGGCCCCCAGCCCTAGGAGCCTGAGCCTTCTTTTTAAGGAGACACACGCACCGTAGCAGGTACATTGTGCTGGGACCGTTTCAGCAGCTGCAGTTGCAGATCCCTGCCGTTCAGCACCAGGAGGGATCGTGCAACGCTGTTCACTGAGAGAGAAATCAGAGTGGGGGGACAGCTGAGCCCGTCCTAAGATTATCCCATGAGCAAGATTAAACACTTCTTCCCGGCTTCTCCCTTGGTGGTAGTGGGTGCCCTCGCCGGTGAGCTCTGCACCTTTCCTCCTCTGGGAAGCACCGAGTTTCCCGTTCGCTCTTGGCTGGGCTGTGGCGCGGGTGTGGGTGAGGACAGCCTGGAGCCTTTTTTCTCTTGTGTCAAGGCTGAAGGCTGGGTGGCATCTCTCCTCTTGCCCCCTCGCCTCTTCTTGCCTGTAACCAGCCACCTTGGGACAGAGACGACTGCCAGGGAGGCGTTGGGTCCAGACCCCGCCATTCCCGAGAGGACTGTGGCCATTGTCCGACCTGGGAAGTTACGGAAACAGCCTCTGTCTGCGGCGCCCCCTCCCACCAGGGGCTGCCTGCTTTTAGAGGCTTGGAAATGTCACTTAACTCATCTTCATTTTAAAGTGTGTTATTAAATTTTAATGTTTAAATTGATGGCTGTTTTATGGCCTTTATTTGATTTCCTTGCCGATTGATTTTTCTTCTTCCCATACGAGAGGCAGTGTTTTAAGGGAGAAAGAGGGATGTAGCCCCGCTCTGAGGATCTGCAGTGGATTTTGAGAGGCTCTCACACAGACGGTGAGACCGTCAGGCGGCTGCTGTCACACTGGGCCTGTGAGCCTGGGGTGTTGTGACTCACAGGAACACCCTGCCCTGGAGACCTCGGTGCTCTCTCTCCGTCCTCTTCCCCGGGAAGCTGGACGTGAGCGAATGATGGGCATGGTCAGCCTCTCGCGCCCCAAAGCCCTTCGCCTGTGTTCAGTGCCCAGTGGGTATGTCTTTGGGTTCCAAGGTGGCCGGAGTGTTGTCACTGACCTTGTGTTCCTAGGCCCAGGTGTGTTGGGGGCAGAAAGTGTCATGAAAGGCCTTTCAGAGGAGGGTCAGTCTTTAGCTGATTCAGGTGGAAATAGATTAGGGGAGTGTTTTTTGTGTGTTGCAGAGTGTGGTCTGGGATGTGTACCTAAGAGGGTGTGTGCATGTGTGGTGTGTGATCTAGGATGTGTACATATGAGGGGATGTGCACATGTGTGCCATGAGCATGTGACTGCCCACGGTGGCTCGGTGACCAGGCGCGTTGGCACCTCGGTGCCCTCAGGGCCAAGTGACAGCTTCCTCCCTTCTCTCAGCTTCTCTCTGGTACTCTCCTCACTCCTGCCATCCTGGCTTCTGGTGGTTTGAGGTATTCTTGGTTCTGAAAAATTCTAGAATCAGAGCTCCAAAGCAGTCATGGCAGACCTGCAGACCTGGAATAAGACCTGTCTGTGTCCTCCAGAGAGACTAACAGAGAGCCAGGGCCTGTGGGGGAGCAGCTGGTGGTACCTGGCTGTCTCGCAGGCTGGTCACCCGATGGCGACCCCCGAGGCGGCTCCTCTCTGACCAGCAGCAGCACATGTCTAGCGGGCTGGTCAGTGGGTGCTGAGATCTAGGCGGTCATCTCGTGTCTCCGTGTCCTCTCTGGACCATTTTCCTCCTTTGGGATGGCTCCGAGAGGCAGGGCCCCAGACAGGCCTCCACCCAGCTTCCTGTCGGCGCCCTGCTCCTGAGGCAGCCGCATCAGTGGCCCAGGGCCACTTTCCCTGGAGCACCGGGAGGAAGGCAGATTTGGGGAGATTTGAACCCGGCACGAAATGGTTTCTTCCCAGACCTGCTATTTTCCTGAACATTCTTTTATATTCTGGTCTTGACATTTTTTTTTTTCCCCTAAGGGAAATTGAAAATTGAATTTCTCTAAGGAAATGTGTCTTTGTACATTTGTCGGTCTGCCGTCTGAGGGTTCTCTCTGCGCTCAGGTCACACAGAGCCGGCTCCTCCTGGACGAATTCGGTGGACAGATAAGGGACATCATGTGGGCTTTGCCGTCCACTCTGAGCCCACAGTTTATAGGGAGCCGACTACCCCTGCGGAAGAGGGATGGAAAGTGCACAATAGCACAGAGTCGTACGTTGTTTATTCTCACAAGATCGGTGGGAAACTGAGAACACAAACTTACTCTTAGGATTTAGGAGGGACACGCTTTTTGTACTGTGAAGGGGGAACTAGTCTCTGAATAGAATTCCAGACTTGTTCCCCTGGAAACAGTGTGACTGAGCGAGGGTCAGGGTGCAGGAAATTATGGGGAATCTGTCAACCGATTTCCTAAAAAACATGCCCCGTGAAGACTTTCCTGATGAGCAAAAACATTTCAAAAGGACACGTTGAACGGTTATTGCTGTTGTTTTAAAGGTTATCATAATTTTCCTGTTGTTTTGTGAGTAAATTGCTTGTGGAGTAGGGCAAGGTTCGTGCGCTTTTCCTCTTCCTGTCTGAATATGTGATTTTTTGTTGTTGCTGATAGTTACCTGGGTGTGTAGTTAAGAGGAGGATGTAAAAGCAGAGTCAGGCTGACAAACCTGGGAATGGGGGAGGGAAGAGAAACCAGAGAACTTATATACATGTATGTGTGACCAGTGGACCTAGACAACGGGACTGTGAGGGGGGACGGGAGCGGGGCGGAGGTGTCAGTGGAGGAAAAAGGAGAAACATCTGTAACAAAAATAAATTAATAAAAAAATAAAAAATAAATAAAACATGGGAGGGCGGGGCAGAGTCCAGTGGAAGCTACTGTGTGGAGTAGTCCTGTTAAGAGAGGGCAATAAAGTCGGCGGGGTGGACATTGGGACCCACCACACGGCCCCTGCCCGTCAGGCGGCCCTGAGGCCGAGGCTGGCCACTTTGACAAGGTCACAAATAAAGGCAGCAGCAAACCCAGTGCCCTTGCTTCTTTCTCTTAGTGGGTCATATTGAAAAGCTACACATGGTTCTTGTGGAGGGAGCATCTGGCTGTGGTCATCAGCATGGGCCCTCAAGATTTCAGATTTTGGTTCATGACAAATTTTTCTTTTTTATTTGGGTGATAAATAGGATGGAGTTGAGCTTTTCTCATCTTTGTGTTATGCATTTAATATGTTTCTGTATCAGATACTTTTTAAAAATGAATTACAATCATGATGATAATAGTAATATGAGCTAGGCTTTTACATACCCGTCATCCCAAGAGAGGCCAGCGAAGGAGGCACTGCTGTGCCCATGTTACTCTCGGGGATGATGAGGCTGAGACAGATGAACATGAGTGTCCAGGGCCAGGCAGCCAAGCAGAGGAGCGGGGCCTCCGGCCGGCCTCTGCTGCTCCATGGCACGTGCCCTACCTTCCAGCTGCTCCTTTTCCGAACTTCGTACAACATTGTGTATACATGGGAATCGGAGTATTTAAAACTCTCCAGGGGGATTTGCGATTCAAAAGAATCTTAGTGTAAACGTTTGGTAATGTGTCCGTGTGTAGAATAATGGTCTTTTATCTTCAAGGTAGGTCTTCAACAATAATCTAGTCCCCGGAAACTTTTCCTGTATCTTATTCCAGGTAGGTAACCTGTAAGTACCACCGAGAGTGAGGGCCGCCACGCCCCCGTGTGCGCTCAGCGGCAAGCCACGCCGGTGACCGTGCTGATGCGGACACCGTCGAAGGCAGGTTGCCTTACTTGGTACCTTAGTTTAATGCTTGTGATTACATTTCGGAGGAGTGATTTGATCACATGTAATAAACATGTAAAAGCATTCATTTAATTTAATTTAATATAAGCATTAAATAATTTCCTGAAGTCCCTTCCTTCCTCTGAAGTTAGACTGAGACGTTATGGAAGGACATCGGTGGTTCATGCCCACCTCTCCCCTGTCATGTAAATAACATTTCCCAATCCCACAGGGAGCATTTTGCTTATATTCACCATGTGTCATAAAATCATTTCCCCCCTGTTTTGTAGATGATTTCATTATTTTTTTATCCTCACCTGAGGACATTTTTCCATTTTTTGTTCAGATAGAGTGGGAGGGAGAGAGAGGAAGAGAGAGAGAAACATCGATGTGAAAGGGACACATTGAGTGGCTGCCACCCGCATGACCAACCAGGGCCAGGGACAAACTGCAACCGAGGTACGTGCCCTTAGCAGGAACCAAACCGGGGTCTCTCTGGACCACAGGCCGACGCTCTAACTGCTGAGTCAAACTAGCCAGGGCGATGATTTCTTTATTATAAAATGAGAGAATAATTACTGGCCTGGAAAGTATGCAGATTTTCAAGTCTTGTTGTACAAATACTGAGAATAGGGTGATACATTTTTTACTCACCGCCTTGCATTCCACATGTTCCTAATGACCCCGTGTTGCTCCCTGTGTGGTGGCTGGGTGTGTAAACAGCCTGTAGAAGGGTGTGAAAGGTTTGTGGAGAAAGGGTTTGTTTTGTACGTACTTGGCTTTTCAGAAGCAAAGGATACATTTTTAATGCGTTTTTAATACATTTTTCTAACATGTGACAGTGTTCTTTTGGAGGAAACACCACGCAATTCTGTGTAGGTTGTTTTGTGGGGGCAAAAGTGGTCACACAAACAGTTTTGTAAATCTACAAGTTTTGCAGATATTTTGTAAATCTATACGACTTAATCAATCTACAAGTTGCCCAAGTGGTGATGTCTGAGAGAATATTGTGACGACTGATAAAATGTCGTTAAGTGCCTTTTATTATATGTGGCAAATGCTCTTGAGTACATATTGTTTTGTTTACAAAGAAAAATCACACTTTTTCCTAAAGATCCTAGTTGTGATGCACATCAGAAGTTTTCTTATCTGGAGGTGGAAACTCGCTTTCACTGCTTTGCGACTAAATCATAGGAACTTCTAGATACAGTGATTTCTTATTTCTGTAGAAATTCTGAGTGCCTAAAAGGGCTCTTTTCATAGCTCTTTTGTGTCATTGCAGTGTTTGGCTCCATTTTATTAAAAACAAGAACAGCTGAAACACGTGTCCTAGTCATTGATTCTAAGGACAGGTGTGTTCATGGCCAGATGGACATGAATACTCCATTTGAAAACATTGTTCTTCCTAATATACATTATATAACATTGGTTCTCTTTCCACTCCAAAGTCACCAGGTTGCCTCCTGTTTTTGTAGCGAGTGTTCTGTGTTTGTTTGCATTGGACCGGTTCCGAAGAGAATCACCAGGACAGGGAGCTCTTCCTCCGACTTCCTTCTGAGACGCTGCCCGTGTGTGCTGGGCGGGGCTTTGTTCGGCTTGTTTCTCTCTCTATCAAGTCTGGACTTTTTCCCCTTTTCAGGTTTTCATGTAACTCTGGGCACTCTAATGACCAAGTCCAGGCTGCACTCGGGGCAGCTAGATGGGGAGGATTGAATAAGGCAGGTGGGAGATTGAGGACCTCTAAAGACAGGTTCTCACCTCTCCTGCAGTGCGGGGGTGGGGTGGGGGGGCAGGGCTGGGGACAGAACTGACCCAGTTCTGTAACACAGATCCAACCACTGCTCACTTCTCACATCCTGTCTACAGGGCCTCACTGTTTGTTCACTTACTCCCCTTGGTGTTCATTTCATTCATGCCTTCAATAAGATCAGGAGACCACTACTTAAATGATACCTTTTTATTTCACTTGATCGGAAAGGCATTAAAATCATTTTGAGTGACTCTTGCAGATAGTGCTATGTTCATTCCTGTATTTTCCATGGATGTCTAAGTAGTGTAGTTAAAAAATCTTTAAAAACATCTGTAAGTACATTTTTTCAATGGCAGCCTCGATGAACAGTTCGATGAACAGTTTTCCTTGGGTAAATTTCCTTGGCTTTTGTATTCCCAGAAGCTTGTTTATATTTATTTGGAGAAGACTTTGTGCTCTGTGTTTTTCTACAGTGGCCACTGCTTTAGTGAATATTGTATTTTAAAATATACTGTTGACACATAGCAGGCTCTCATTTAGAAAGTTGTGTTGTACTTTTTAAAAAACATAAACACATGGGCTATTTCTTTTTTCTTTTTTTTTTTAGCTTATTTCAATAAAAGAAAAACAACATAGGTAGAATAGCACAACTATTCTATCAGAAAGGCCACATTTGGTGAGTGGCCGGGTGGCAGGTACATCCACTAGTGGCACTGGATTGCACCCACGTGACGTGGCTGCTGGAGAAGCTGACGAAAGGGCTGCTTGGACCTCTTCCTGGGACATTTGTCTGTTGCTCCAGGAAATTAGGAATAATCTGACACAGAGAATCAGTGACTCAAGATGTTTAGTAGGAACTTTATTAAACAAGAGGCTTTGCCTCAAAGACCCAAACATGAGGACAAATTTCTTTTCTGATTTCTTTATTTTTATTTATTATTATTATTATTTATTTATTTTTATCCTCACCCGAGGACATTTTTCCATTTTTTGTTCAGATAGAGTGGGAAGGAGTGAGAGAGAGAGAGAAACATCGGCATGAAAGGGACACATCGAGTGGCTGCCTCCTGCACGACCCAACCAGGGCCAGGGACAGATTGTAACCACTGTACATGACCTTAGCAGGAACCGAACCCGGGTCTCTCTGAACCGCAGGCTGACGCTCTAACCGCTGAGCCAAACTGGCCAGGGCTCCTTTCTGATTTTTAAAAGAACACTGACTTCATTGCTAACCAGCCTGCATACACCTCGTGCACGAGGAAACAACTGAGGTCGTCAAGCCAGACCTCTAAGGGAAGGGGCTTCACAGTTTTCCACTGTTTGTGCCACTGGCTGTATTCATTAGGATTAGGTTTTAAAAATCCTGTCTGAGTTCTCGTTTTAAAAAAATGTACTTATGTAGAACTGGCAGCAGTTCTATGGTGTGTTAAAGGGTGATGTTATTCAGGGTCTTGATGTATATACAGTGTGTGTGTGTACACTGCATGTACACTGTACATATGCTTGTATTTATACCATATATGTACATTGCATGTATATACACTATACATACATTATGTGTGTACACTGTATGTTTGTGCAGTATACTGTGTATATGCATATATATAATGTATATACTATAAGCAGCACTGTAGGTATATATATGTTATATATGTATATTTGCTATATGTATGTATATTATATGCTATTATGTACCATATGGATATATTTATACATACATTGTGGATATATATGTATATACACTACATATACACTATATGTGTATATATGTATGGACAAAATATATGTGTTTATATATGTATATATACTATATGATATATGTATGTGCACTATATGTGTATATATATTATATGTGTGTGCCTGTATGGATATTATATGTGTGCATGCACTATGTGTGCATATATGTGTGGACACTGTATATACACCTTATAGGTGTGTGCACTATATGTATATACACTATATGGATATATGTGTGTGTACACCGTGTAGTACCAGGAAAAAGGCTCTAGCAGGCTCTGGTGCAGCAGCACCATCTGTGTTGTATGAACAGAGTACAGGGTGGAAATGTTCTTTGCTGTGTGGTCTATGAAATTTGGCAAGTTGTTGGACCTTTGTGACAATGAAGGATCCAATCATTTCATGGGCATGTGTGTGCATTCACTTAATCATCATAATCACTCTATGAAGTAGGTTTTTCCCCAGATGAGAACACTGAGATTTAATAGTGACTGAGTGACTTGTGTAAGCAAAGGAAATTTTACAGTATATTAGCATCATTTCAACTATGTTGTTTTCCTCTGCTTGTCACACATTAATTACCACTTAACTAAATAAATGGGAAGTTGCCACCTATCAGGAAATATCCCTCTAATGTTGCCAATATAAACAGTTTAGATAAACACAATGTCCTCTGTTGAAATTGAAAATGATACATAAGTTCATTTTTAGTTACTATTTGGAAGGATAGAAAGACATCTAGGGTGGAAGAAGAATAGAGAGTGTTTAAGTAAACAGGGAAAATAAGAACTTTGTTCATGTCTCCAAATTTGGGATTTGAGGGTAGGACGACCTAAACCTTAGATGATTTGTCTGTACTTTTGGATTTTTAAATAAGTACCTTGAGTTTGCCATTTATTTGGGAATTTCACTTTTGATGGATGGTTGCTAGAATAGTCTGGTTTTGTTTGTTTGTTTGTTTGTTTTGTTTTTTTCAGGCCAAAAGGACAAGCTGTCTGAGGTAAATTTCAGGTTCTACTTTTGGAAGAACAAGTTGCTTACAACTTTTTAAAAGATATATTTTTAGTTCTTCCTTCTTCAGCAATTACAAAAGGAATCTTTGGGTTTAGTCTCAGCCACCTTCACCTTGTTATTTTACCATGAATTTGTCACATGTGTTTAGACTGTTTTATTTATTATTCATGGTTATTTAATTTTCACATAAGGAAGTCTTATATCAGTTAGAGTTAAGTTTCTTGAAGGCCGGGAATTGTTTCATACTTTTCATAAATTACTGGGCTAATGATCAGTAATTCATCTGGCCATTCCTTGGACAGACATCATGGGGTCCTACCTATGAGCCAAGAATAGTGTTAGCTGCTTAGGTATGAAGATGAATCCAAGGTTGATTCAGGAAGCTCTTGCCACACTCAGGGAGAGAGCACATTGACGACTTAGTGTGACAGTGTGTAAAAAATGTGTACACTGTTATGGTCATGTGGAAAAATGGGGTTGATTTGAATGTGATACAATTTCTAAATTTACTTTTGCCTGTATTAATTATTACTTATAATCCTGATGCTTTTCTTTTTAAAAAAATCATTGCTAATCTCTGGTGAATTGGTGATAAAATATATTTATGTCTTTTACATCATGATTTATTCATTCAGCTGAAGGCCATTCCCTTGTTAATTGCCAGCAATATGTCAAAAGATGAGTCAATTTTACATTGTCAAAGGATTAATAAGTACCATGTGGTGCATCTTTACTGGAATTGGCTCATTCATGAAATGTAAGTATTTTATCTTCTGCCGATAGGCACACTCAATGTGCAGGTATGATTAGTTGAAATTAAAAATTTTTTTTTAATCCTCACCTGAGGATATGTTTTTGTTGATTTTTTTTTAGAGAGAGAGAAGGGGAAAGAGAGAGAGAAACATTGATCGCTTGCCTCCTATGTGCACCCTGACTGGGAATGGAACCCACAACCTAGGTATGTGCCCCGAAATCGAACCTGCAACCTTATAGTGTATGGGATGACGCTCCAATCAACTGAGCTACCTGGTCAGGGCCCAATTTAAATATTTTGAGCAATGTCAGAAACATACTAAGATCATAATGAATGAAAAAATATATATACACCAGTTAATGAATTTTATATCTTACATGGAATGTGGAGGTCAGTCTCTGTGACATTCTAGTCTAAACCGTTTGCTATTATTTAGTCTCAATATAAGCATTTAATTTTATTAAACTGGGGAGAAAAAAGTAAACTGAAAGGCACATTTGCCCAGTGGTTCCTGGAGGCTGGCGTTGTGCTGAGTGATTTACATCCAGCTCGTTTAATTCTGATGAGGTGGGTTTGTGACTAAAGAAACTGTGAATGAGAAAACTAAGGTTAGAGAAGGTCGGGATTTGTGGACATTCACAGCCGAACCTGTCCTTAACACTGCTTTCCAACACACAAGTAAACCATTGGCGGAAGTCAATTATGATGAAAGACAGTTAATACCAAAGTGCGATTTAATTTGTGGTGAATCCACATTTACTTTGCAGCATTGTCATGACTAATCATGGTAATTATGAATAAAAGCTCCTTCTTTGTGTTGTGTGGAAGCATCAAGCGGGAGTCCCTTCACAGACACTTACAGGGTGTACCAAGGTGCTAGCACATTTGGGATAGAACAGCAGAGTTAGGTGGAATCTTTGCCAACAAACATGTATAGGAATTTTAAAAATCTACATTAATTTTGCATTAGAAATGTGAGTTCTTAAGTCATCACAGCCAATGGCAGCAGGGCACATTGGCCTGTGAGCAGTTTCGGGAATGACATCCCTCTTCCAGGAATAGCAACTGTGTTAGGCGAGGGGAATGCTTGACATGATGAAAATGCAAAACCATTAAAATTCTTAAGCATGGCTGATGAAAATGCTAACTCAACTCTTACTGCAGCGGAGCAGTCATGGGGACGAGGAGATCGTATTTCATTGCTGCCTGTTCTGAAAATGACATTAGAAGTTAGTGCCCTAAATTGAGTTCTCCTGCCACATTCCTGCATCTGTAGTCAGCTAGGAGGGAAATGCGCCCTGCAGTCTCCCCCGAGCCTCCCCTGGGCCTGGAGAAGGCGTCACCTCCACGAAGCAGTTCTTACAGGTATGAAATGATAAGTGTGTGTTTACTCAGCGTTGTGACAGCTGTTCTTTCCCGCACCACCCCCAAGGGTTGTCCTCTGTGCATCATTCCTCTGGGACAGTTTGCTGTTCAAGCTTAGACCCTCCTTTCTAGTCACTTGTGCCCATAGAAAGCAGCCGTGACCTACTGAGATCCTTCACTGCGGGAAAACCTGAGTCTCCTCAAGGGGAGCTCACTGCTTAAATTGCCATAACCAATCAATCAATCAGTCAATCAATCCATCTCTTTCGTGTGTCCTAAGCACAGTTACTTGCATGTCTTAGTCTCCTCCCTTACTGCTGCTGCTTTTTTTGGGAGGGGGCAAAGAACATATATCATAAAATCTACCATTCCCTTCCCTTTTTTCAAACAAAGCTGCCTTAACCAGTCACACATTTCTGCAGTTATAGTTAGTGGTATGGTATTTGCAAACATCAGTTAATATGTGACTTTTTGTCACAATTTCATTTATTTTTATAAAAGCATCACAAATGGTCTTGCTAATTGTTTTATGTGTAATTGATAAACTTAGATGTTATCTTCTGAGTAATTCTCTGAGTTTCAAATTAGTGTTTACCACATTATGCTGTACAACTTTTTAAGGTAAAGTTGAAAAGATTACAGTATTGGAGTGAGTCCTTTTAACCCATTCTTCTATTTTTAAAAATTGAGATATAATTGACATACAGTTTTCTTTTCTTTTTTTTTTTTGTATCCTCACCCGAGGACACTTTTCCATTTTTTGTTCAGATATAGAGAGAGAAACATTGATGTGAAAGGGACACATCGAACGGCTGCCACCCGCACTACCCAACCAGGGTTGGGGACAAACTGAAACCGAAGTACGTGCCCTTAGCGGGAACCGAACCCGGGTGTCTCTGGACCGCAGGCCAACGCTCTAACCGCTGAACCAAACCAGCCAGAGCAACATACAGTTTTCTATTAGTTTCAGGTATATAGCATAATGATTCAGTATTTGTACATATTGTGAGATGATCACCACAATAAATCTAGTTAACATCCATCACCATTTATAGTTAAAGAATGTTTATTTTTGCTTGTGATGAGAACTTTTAAGATTTACTCTATTAGCAACTTGCAGATCTGCAGTGTTACTATAGTGTAATTATAGTCACCATGCTGTGATGACATATTTTATAGCTGGAATATTGTACCTTTTGACTCCTTCACCTGTTTAATTCCCTCAACTTCCCCTCCCCCCCACCCCTCGCAACCACCAATTTGTTCTCTGTATCTGTGAGCTTGGTGGTTTTATTTTGATTCCACATATAAGTGAGATCATATGGTATTTATCTTTCTCTGTTTGACTTACTTCACTCAACACTATACTCTCTAGGTCCATCCATGTTGTTGCAAATGGCAAGATTTTATTCTTTTTACTATGGCTGAATAGTATTCCATTGTATTTATACATCACTTTTTTTTTTTTATTCATCCATTGATGGACACTTAAGTTATTTCCATGTTCTGTTTTGTTTTTTTATTTTTTCCTCACCTGAGGATATTTTTCTGTTTATCTTCAGGTAGAGTGGAAAGGAGGGAGAGAGAGAAACATTGATGTGAGCGGGATACATCAACGGGTAGCCTCCTGCGTGACCCTGACCAGGGCCGGGAATGAACTGCAACCGAAGTACATGCCCTTGACTGGAATCAAACCCGACTCATTGGTCCACGGGCTGATGCTCTAGCTGCTGAGCCAAACCGGCCAGGGCTGTTACCATGTTTTAGCTATTGCAAATTATGCTACAATGAACATGGGAGTGCAGATATGTCTTCAACATAGTGATTTTATTTCCTTTGGATAAATACCAAGACGTGGGCTTGCTGGAGCCTATGGTAGTTATATTTTTAATTTTTTGAGGAATCTCCATATGTTTTTCATAGTGGCTGTACCAATTTATACTCCCTCCAGCATCGTATAGGGTTTTCTTTTCTCTACACCTTTGACAACACTTATTTTGTCTGTTTAATAATAGCCATTCTAACAGGTATGAGGTGATATCTCACTGTGGTTTTGATTTGGATTTCCTTGATGATTAGTGATGTTGAGCATGTTTTCATGTACCTGTTGGTTATCTATATGTCTTCTTTGGAAAAATGTCTGTTCAGTTTCTCTGCCCATTTTTAAATTTGACCCCCCCCCCCCACACACACACACACAAACACACACACACACACACACTGCTTTTAAGCTGTGTGAGTCCTTTATAGATTTTGGATATTAACCCCTTATCAGATATATTATTTGCAAATATTTCTTCTATTTAGTGCCCTTTCATTTTGTTAATGATTTCCTTTGCTGTGCAGAAAATTTTTAGCTTAATGTAGTCCCACTTGTTTATTTTTGCATTTGTTGCCTCTGCTTTTGGCTTCAAATCCAAAAAGTCATTGCCAAGTTTGATGTCAGGGAACACACCACCAATAGTTTCTTCAAGGAGCTTTATGGTATTGGGATTACAATTAAGTCTTTACTTCATTTTGAGTTAATTTTTGTCATGGTGTAAGATAGCTGTCCAGTTCGCTCAATACTATTCATTGAAGAGACTGTCCTTTCCCCATGTATTGTCTTGACTCCTTTGTCATAAATTAATTGACCATATATGGATGGGTTTATATTTTAGCTGTCTATTCTGTTACACTGATCAATGAGTCTGTTTTTATGCCAATACCATACTGTTTTGATTAGTACAGCTTTATAGTATAGTTTGAAATCAGAGCGTGTGATGCCTCAGCTTTGTTCTTTCTCAATATAGCTTTGGCTATTTGGGGTCTTTGAGGTTCCATACAAATTTTAGAATTGTTTGTTCTATATCTGGGAAAAATTCCATTGGAATTCGTATAGGTATTGCATTGAATCTATAGATTTCTTTATGCAGTATGGACATTTTAGCAATATTAATTCTTGTAATCAATAAGAATGAAATCCCCTTTCATTTATTTGTGTCTTCAGTTTCTTTCATCAGCATCCTGTAGTTTTCAGGATACTGTTCTTTTACCTCCTTGGTTAAGTTTATTCCTAGGGGCCTTAATCTTCTTGATGCAATTGTAAATGGGATTTTCTTCATTTCTCTTTCTGATAGTTTATAATTATTAGTGTATTGAAATGCAACTGATTTCTGAATATTAATTTTGTATACCTTGATTTCACTGAATTAATTTATTAGTTCTAAGCTTCTTTGGTGGAGTCTTTGAGTTTTCTCTATATAATATCTTATTATCTGCAAATAGTGACAGTTTTACTTCTTCCTTTCAAACTTGATGAATTTCTCTTTTGTGCCTAATTGCCGTGGCTAGGACTTTCAATATTATGCTGGATAAAAGCCAAGAAGGTGGACACCTTGTCTTGTTCCTGATCTTAGAAGAAAAACTTTGAGCTTTTCACCCTTGATTATGGTGTTAACTATGAACTTGTCAGGTTCCCTCTATACCTACTTTGTTGAGAGTTTTCATTAGAATTAGATATTTTTCTATAAGCCAAGGCTGCAAACTGATAGATAATATTAGCTTCTTAGCAGCCAGCACCTGCATCTTCCCTCCCTTGTTTTGTATGTGGAAGCCATTCCCACTATGATGGGGAAAGCAAAGAGTTGGCGTGTTGAATTTAATAAATCTTTCCTGTGAAATACAGAATCATGTTAAGCCAAATAAATTTGAATAGCAGACTTTGCATATGTAAAGCATTGACTGCTGAGAGAGGTAACTGAGCAGAGAGACATATACTTTGCCTACATGCAACCTCTGGTTATCGTGGGAACTTCAAGGTACTCGGCTTTGAGTGCTTGAAACAGTTGTGTATATACCACTTTCTGTGATGTTTGAGAGCCTGCATAAATACCTCCGTGGTTACGCCTGAGCTTGTGTGTGTGTTTGTATATTCACATTGGGGCGGGTTCTTTTTAATTATCATCTCTTAAAAAGAATATGTGTTGCTTTTCCTATCAAGAAGATTAAACAAGCCTGGCTGGTGGCTCAGCTGGTTGGAGCATTGTCCCATACACCAAAAGGTGGTGGGTTTGATTCCCAGTCAAGGCACATACCCAGGTTTCGGGTTTGATCCCTGGTCAGGGTGCATGTAGGAGGTATACCAGTGGATGTTTCTCCCTCACATCGATGTTTTTTTTCTGTCTCTCTCTAAAAAACAATAAAAATCAATAAATTAATTTAAAAAAAAAAAGGAAGAAGTAAATGTCAGCTGTCCTCTCTTGGATTATAGCCATTTTGGATGATCCACCATGGTGCTCATGCCTGTTTTTCCTGTTTCTCAGTATCAAGCTTGGGTTTGGGACTGGGTCCTTCAGTTTGCCACAAGTCACGTGAAGCTGTCGCCTGACGAGTTTTTATTTCACTGTTAAATTGTTTGAATTTCCCCCCCAAAGCATATAATACTGTATTTTTTCATTTGAATTCATGTATACAGAAAACAATAGAATAATTATTTTTAATAATATGCAGTTTCTTATTTATTCTTGGTTATTAAGTTGCAGAAAGAGAACAGTGGCATTTATTTTAGTAAGATCTGTGTTAGGAATTGTGCAAATCTTTATGTAAAATGACCAGTCTATTAGCTGCGGTCATAGATAATTCATATGTAAAAGAGAAGGTCTTATTGCTAAAAGGAATAATTCTCTTTATTGATGTGAATAAAGATTTAAACTTGTTACTGACCATATAGTCAAAAACATGTATTATGTGACTCAGGGTAAGAAAAGCATCATTAATTTTTTTTATCTGCTGTGAAATGTTCTTACGTGCCTCCGCAAGACACAAGAAAAGCAGATTAAAATGTCTCCACTGAGGGGAATTGTCTCTCAGGACAGCTGTGCATCTGACTTCCAAAATCGAGAGCATGGGCCACTTTTCCAGAAATGCAGTCCTGTTTCTTTTGAGTCTTTGTCGTTGACACTGGTGGGCCCACAGTGTTACTGTGGTAGGAACTTCAGAGAGATTCCTTTGTGAGGAAAGCAGTATTTTATCCCTTGCATTATAGTTCGGACTTTCTAGATGCGTGAAAATTCTGTTAACAGTGTCTATCTCTTAGAGGTTTACTTCTCTGAGTTCAGAAAAAGTATTTAAATGCCTATAAGACTGAAGCACTTAATCATAAAAATATAATATTCGTGTGTGTATGCTCTGTCCATCTAAACTAGAGTTGTGTAAATATGTTTTAGTGTCTTGTTAATATTTAAATTTTTCTTATTAATTATCCCAATTCCTTCAGTACATTGTTTCTTAAAGTCTGGAGCAGTGGACTCCCGAACAGGGTTCTCATTTGATTGCTAAAAGCGGGAATGATTTTCCATTTTTCTGGGTGAGAGTAATGCGACTTTGACTTTTGAAACGATGTGCACATTTGATAACGTGAGAGTTCGGTGCTGTTAACACTGATGTGCTTTGAAGCATCTTCGTTGCAGAGTGAAAATGGTACCTTTTATTTGTGGGTTGATGAAACTGTTTTATTGAAGATGTTTTTATCTTTCCACCTTAGTGACTATTTGGGCATAACGCCTCGGTTATTTGTGGAAATCCAGGGAGATGGGACATCTGTACTCACGGCCGCCTTCTGCTCTGAGAGACTCCCGTTTCCTGGCTCCTTACCTGGTCTAGATGTTTACTTGTGGAGGCTGAGAGAGCCGTTTGCTCACCGGGATCTACACCGACAAAGGTGTGGGATCAGCTGTTACGGTTACTGGAAGGCTGAGTTCTGAAAAGAGCTGATCGCAGTGTGAAAACGGCAGAGCCGCTACCTGAAGTGGTCCCTCCTGAGTGCCCGTTTCATGCCCAGCCCCGTGGTGGTTGCAGTGGGGCCCCGCAGGTTTCCTTGTCCTTCCAGAGGTTAGGAAGTTCGCCGAAGAAAGAGTACGTAGTTGACTCCAACACAGAGGCAGAGACTGATGTGCTGTGGAAGTTGAGAGAAAGAAAAGCTAACAAGTATGAGTGAAATATTTTGGGCATGTTAGCAAAACTCATTGCACCTGCTGATACCTTGACACCCTTTTGATCCTTGGAACCTTGGTGTGTCAGGGGCTCCCATTCCCTGTAAAGCCCATGTGTCCCCATTATTGTCACTGGGGTGACTGTGATCAAAAGCTACAGGGGCTCCTTTGAAGAGGAAAACCTTAGCGCCTGGGGATTGATTCCAATTATTTTGATTATAATGTTGCTTATAGACTGTAAACGTGGAACCAAACATATATTCCATACTTGTAGTTCTTCTGTAACTTTAGCTCCAAAGCAATTTACTAGTTAAATAATAAACCTGTGTACGCTGTGAACTTGAAATTAATGTTAATTTAAATAATCTTTTGTGAAGACAAAGACTGCTTGCATCCCGCCTGTGGTGGGGTGCGTCACCCGTGTCCCGAACCTCACCACCAACCTTAGCAGGCAGGCTGTGTGGGTGCAGTCCTGCACACGTGACGTGGAGATCCCAGGGCACACATTGGTGTGGGGTGGCCATCAGAGGGGCTGGAATAAAGTGATATTAATTTTGAGAATAATGATTGCATTGAAAACTGAATGAAAAAAATTCCTCAGTGAACCTGAAAATAAGTTGGCTAATTTGGACTCAGAAAGCTAACCCCAGACAAGTGAGAAGCAGAAAGACGAGAGAAATTGGGAAGGTAAAGAAAAGGAGGAAGAGAGGAGGGGAAAAGTAAGAAGCTCCTTCTATTGGGAAGCAACCAGTGCTGATTGACACATGTCAATCCAGTGCCTCAGCGGAGGTGGTTGCAGCAGGCCCCTTGGAGCCCAGCTCCCGCAGAGGCTGTGGGGGGACCACAGTGAGGGCGGGGAGGCAGGCTTCCTGGTTATACTCTCTTCTTTGTCAGTGGGAGACTGGTGGCAGTTTTCAACATGTACACATGTGCTCCGCTAAACAGACTGCTGTCACGGTGGTCACTTGTTATGTCCAACTGGAAAGAAAAGCACTCCTCCCTCTAGGGCTTTGTATTTGATGGTATTTATCACAGTTGGGTTGAGTGGTTTTTCCGTGAGGATGTTAGGGATACTGATGCCTCTGTCACTCTCCAGAGGGATCGATGGCTTCAGATTCTTGACTTGGTGGTGGAGAAAGTGCTCTGTTTGTGGGGCCAGTGCAGGGCTGTCGTGGAGACACCGAGGTGGTGCGTGAGGCCTTTGGTCACACAGGCATGGTCATAAATGTTTTGTATTGAAAAAATAGCCTTTTATCAAATAAAGCAAAACAGGGAATAGTATGTTTTTATTAGAATGCAGTCAACCTAATTTTCAGTGACTTGTTAAACTTAATTATTCATCACTACGGAATCCCTTGTGATCTTTTGTCTTTGAATGGAAATATTTCGCTGATATTAATTCAGCAATTAGTTGGTTGGTTAGTTGTGAAGGGTGGGGTATGAATTTAGGGAGCCAGGTCCCTGCACAGACGTGAACCCGTTGGGTGGATGAAGTGGTGACTACAGTTACACAGGGGTGCCACTTCTCCATGATAGAGAACCTTCTGGGTGATGTGGTGCCTGGTCCGCACGGGAAGATGAGGACGTTTGCATACGTGGGCTGGGGGAAACGGGAGGGGATGTGAGGTGCAGGCTGTGTTTGGGAATGGCTCAGAGTGGGGAGCAGCGGACTTAAGACTGGGGAGGGTCTCAGGGCCGTGGCCACTTCCAGGCCATGGAGTCAGAAGGGCCTCAGCTACGCTTGTGTGTGTGTTACTCTGGACAGTGTACTCAGCTGCTTCAAAACTCAGTTTGCAAAAAAAAATTTTTAACATGTTTTTAATGATTTTTTAGAGAGAGAGCAGAAGGGAGAGAGAGAGCTAGAAACATCCATGTGAGAAAGAAAACATTGATTGACTTCCTCCTGCACGCCCCTGACTGGAGATTGAACCCGCAGCCTGGGCACGTGCCCTGACCAGGAATCGAACTAGGACCTCACAGTCCATGGGATGATGTTCAACCCACTGAACCACGCCTGCCGGGCAGAACTCAGTTTTTATTAATTTACAGAATGGGCATAATAAAACACATATTAGGACTTTGAAGGTTAATTGAGATGAATGTGCCTGTCTCCCCCTCCTGGCACATAAACTCAGAAAAGGCACCAGCTCTCGGTGGCAGCAACAGGCTGGGCTGACGATGGGGCCATGCAGACCGCAGCGGGCAGTGGCTTCACGGGGCACTGGGCTCTGTTCACAGGAGGCACAGCCTGGCAGGGGCATTTGGTACCCTCTGGTCTGTGATGCGCGTGGTCGGTTGGCGCTAAGAGGCTCCTGAAATAATCCAGGGATGAACTGATCAGATGTGAAAACATAGGTTAAGGTAGAGGATATGCAGAGAAGGTCCGGATGCCGGAAACATTGGGACTTCTGGCTGCCAGGATTGTTGGAATATAAATGGGACGATGATGATGTAGAAAGAGCTCAGATTGCTTTACAATGTTAAGTTTAGGAGACTGTGCTATGGTAAAATTTTAAATAAGTCTAGGTTACCTAGTTGGTTTCTTTCTGTCCTCCCGAGTCCTGCTGGGCGAGGCCTGTGGGCTCACTTCTCATGCCTGGAAATGTTGGCTTCTTTAGTCTCTCTCTTTTTTTAATCCTCACCAGAGGACACCTTTATTTGCATTTATCTTCAGATAGAATGGGAAGGAGAGAAGGCGGAAGTGAGAGAGAGAAACATCAATGTGAGAGAGACACATTGAGTGGTTACCACCCACACAACCCCACACCGGGCCGGGGACAAACTGCAACCCAGGTACATGCCCTTGGCGGGAACTGAACCCGGGTCTCTCCGGTCCGCGGGCCAAAGCTCTAATCACTGAGTCAAACCGGCCAGGGTTTATTTAGTCTCTTAAAGCCCCAAATTATAAGTCTTGTTGCTCTTTTGCAGCAATACTCAAATTTGAAGAATGAGTGTAAAGTATTCAAACTTGTATCTATCCTGCAGCAGATGTGCTGGTCACTGGGAGAGGCCAGACCATCCTCTGGTGGTGGTTGTTTTGAACTTGACCTTTGAGCTAGTTTATTTTCACATGGGAATACCAGTGAGCTGTTTTCCCGTCACACCTCATTATGTATCTCAAATTGTATGGCTTCTTAGCTGAATGGCTTCCCTTGTTTTGCTTTTACAAAAATGAAGTCTGTTCTAAGCACATGACAGTATGTCTCCACTGAGGGTGTTCAAAAGCATCTGCTCCAGCTCTGACTGTTTCAGTGTGTTTGTTTTAAAGATGCAGTGACACTGTTTTATAGAACTACTTTGTGGCTAGAGCTGGGCTGGGCGGGCAACTTTCCGTAAAGGGCCAGGAGTACACGTTTTATCTTTGCCAGCCACAGTGGCCTCTGGTATTTGTTCTTCGTTGTCTTTATTTATTTATTATTATATTTTTAATCCTCACCCGAGGATATTTTCTATTTATCTTCAGATAGAGTGGGAGGGAGGGAGAGGGAGAGGGAGAGAGAGAGGGAGAGAGAGAGAGAGAGAGAGAGAGAGAGAGAAACATCGATGTGGGAGAGACACATGGACTGGTGGCCTCCCGTACAACCCAACCAAGGTTGGGGACAAAGTGCAACTGAGGTACGTGCCCTTGACCGGAATTGAACCTATGACTCATTGGTCTGCGAGCCGACCCTCTAACCACTGAGACAAACTGGCCAGGGCTTCTTTGTCTGTCTTTCTTTTTTCTAAAACTCTTTAGAAATGTAAAGATCCCCTTTAGCTGACTCACTGAGCTGTGTTCAGGGCCTTAGTCTGCAGAACCTTAACTGTACTTGACTCAGGAGTCTGTCTTGAATTGCGCCCTGGGCAGGAGCCCTCAGCCCCTCGTTAGGTAAGTACTGCTACTAAGCGGCCTCACCTTGATGGGGAAACTTACAGCTTTGAAGCGCTCTCCCCTCAAGCAAGGCGCTGTCCCCCAGGACCAGCAGTTGGCAGCTTCGAGGCCAGGAAAAGGCAGGAGGCCTCTTGGTATTTCAGTCTCATCACTTCCTGGAGAACAGCTCTGAGACACTTGCAGAAACTTCTAGTAAATCCAGGATCAGTGTTGAGAACTTTTTCCTAAACGCCTGTCACCAGGCTGTAATTTCTGATCCCTTTTCATCTACTAATCCTGGGTGATTGCCTTGTCTTCCTGTTCCCATTTGGACCCGTGAGATGCTGAAAAGGACACTTTTCCCTCCTCATTTAGAATTTCAGCTCTGATTTCACAAGTGGATTATGATTCTTACTCTTTTTTAGAGATCTAAACAAACCCCATAGAAACTAAAAAAGCAAAGCAGTTCCAGCAGGTCCTCTGCATGTTCCCTCTCCCCACTCCATGTGGATCCTCCCTGGGTGCAGGGCCTCCCCTCGCTCCTGGGCGCCGGGACTGCTAACTTGCGTTTATACGTGCTTCCTCGCCCTCACTTCAAAGGACACCCCGTGGCTCTGGGGCGTGACAGCTTGCACAGTTCCATGTTAGAAACACCTGAGTTTACCTTAAGGAGCTGTCACGATTGCGATATCATCAAGTCCTCAGCAAACCCTGAAGCTCAGGGTGATGGCCGTCTGACTGCCCTGGGCCCTCTTTAGGAAGTGGTTCAGCTCTGGCCCGTTTGGCTCAAAGGTGAGAGCGTCAGCCAGCCCTCGGACTGAAGGGTCTCGGGTTCAATGCTCGGTCAAGGGCACGTACTTGGGTTGTAGGTTCGATCCCCCTGGTTGGAGTTGTGTAGAAGGCAACCAATGGATGTGTCTCTCACATCAATGTTTCTCTCTCTCTCTCTCTCTCTCTCTCTCCCTCCCTCCCTTCCCCTCCTTCCCTTCCACTTTATCTAAAAATCGATGGAAAAAATATCCTCAGATGAGGATTAAAAAAAAGTGGTTCAGAGCTGGCCACAAGTCCATATCATGCTGATGCGCAAGGCCTGCTAGCCCAGCTGAAAATAATTTTCCCAGAACCATTCAGATGATATAGGGAAGTACTTTGGGAGAAACAATAACCTGTTAAGTATTTGCCGAGTCTCCCTCTTTGTTCATCAGCAGGGTACCTGTCCCTGGAGGGCCGGTCAGAACCCAGGTTTCCATCCTTGGGCCGGAGTTTGAGTTTCTGCTTTGGTGGGTCTGGGACGGGCCCATATGTGTGCATTTCTAACACATTCCCTGGCCTCACTAAGAAACACTGTTCTGGGCTCTGTGCAGCCTGGCATGTGTTAGAGTTCAGCATAAATTCCACTTACTTAGAATTTTCTTGAATAGGTCAGTTACACACATAGAGAGTTAAATCACGGAGCACCGGTCATCACGTCATGGTGACTGGAGTAAGATTTCTCTAACGTGAGTCTTGGTTCAGAGGCCGAGCATGTGTTGGGATGCCCGGCATGCAGAGCCCGCCGAGCGCTCTCGTGCAGGCAGCGCTGACTGCGGTGTCACTAATGTCCTGGGTCGTCTGGTGAATCAGCGTTTCTTCAGATGAGAGATGGAAAGTTGTAGGTCACTTATACTCCTGTCTGAGTAAGGAGGGGCCGGTGGTGTCTTTAGAAGCAATGACTCTGCAGAGAGATAATCGGGGATCTGAGTTGCTTCAAAGAAAGGGTTGCATCGTCTGCCTGGTGCTGGCCGGGGAGCCTCACTGCGGACAAGGGGCAGGAGCAGCCCTGCCATCCTGTCCCCTCCACACTGGCCTCATTCTTGCTTTCTGCATGTGCAAGCTTTGAAGTCTGAATGAACTAATAAAATACAACTGTGTGTGCTGGCACTGCTTATTTTTAGAATGCTCTTTGAAAGAAAAGAAAGGCAACCATGCAAGTGAAGGATTTGGTTGTATGTCCTGTCGGCTAATAGTTTGTGTATCATAAAAGAGATTAATAATAGTGCAGCTTTCCAAAGAAAAATGTACACATTTATACTATAAACAAATAAAAAAGTGTATTTGTAAGGTTCCTGACAAAGTAGGCTTTTAATGAATGGTGGTCATTATTATAGCTTTAAAAGAGGCAAAAATTACTTTATAACCCTTTGGATAAGCGAACATGTAAAATCACTATATTTCTTTGGACTGAGGATTTTAATATAGAAACATTCTAAAAGAAGGTACTGATTTTAATACCTTTGATTCCTTAAATCACGTTCCAGTTTTGAAATAGACCCCCTCCTCACGTGGTTTAGAATCTCCTTTTCTCCAACGTAAAATGGCGAAGGCCTCAGGAAGCAGGCCTTTATGCACGGTAGTGAGCGACCCCACCAGAGGGAGATGAGGTGAGGGCAGGTGCGTGGGTTCCAAATAACACCGACTACAGCACGTCAGAGACGCACTCCTCCAAATGAGTGTCCACTGCCCGATGTCAGTACGAATCAATAGTTTCTTTTCTTCGTTCAGATTCAGCAGTATATTTTTATTTATTTATGTCCTTATGCTATCAAGTCCTTCTGAGCAGTGCTGGGATGAAGTGCATGTAGTTCACGTGTTCGTTTCCCGTGAGGGCGTCAGGCTGCACCACTGTGCCTGCAGCCCTGCCTCTGCCTTAGGTTTATAATGATTCCACCGGCGTGAAATTAGGTGCATTTGATGAGACGCTGTTAGGACCTGGACTTGCGTGGAGCAAGTGGGGGAAAAGCACAATTTTATATCTTATGACTTCAGCACATGTGGAGTCTGTGGTTTAAAATTCTAGGTGTAATTGGGGCATAGTCTGTGGAAAATGCTTTCTTTTAAAATTGGAAAATGTTTAATCCTCATAAGCATTGTTTAAAAAGCAGAACCAAGATGGAAAAGGAATCTGGGCTGATTCTAATTGAAGACAGTTTCACTTCATGTGAAATATATTTTTGGAGAGTCCAGATAGCGACTTTGTGTCCGTGTGTGTGTGTGTGTGTGTGTGTGTGTGTGTAACATTCTTTTGGAACTCAGGTTACTGTTTTGTGTTTTTAGGAGTGACATATTTTCTCAAGTGAATTAAAACTATTGGAGGGCGGTGCTTTTTTATACTTAAAGATGCATATATACCATCCTCTAGTACATCGGCACAGAGGGGGTGTTCGTGACCATCTGGTGGGAAAAAAAAGGAATTTTATCTACTAGGTAGAGATTTTATAAGTTATCAGGTAGGAGTGTCTTAATGTTTCAGATACATGAAACTGAAATGATAAAAAAATGATAAGTCACATGATTTTTTTCTTTAAATAGTGAGCCTTTGTTCTTAAAATAGCGATTTGTTTACAACAATATTTGTTTGCAACTTCGTCAAGAGCACTTTGGTTGTATTAGTTCTCAAGTGAGCTCTATTTTCTGGACAGGAAAATTATTAATTTTAAAGTTTATCCTGATGGTAGTGAGCAGCGAAATTTTTTCACGTGGATCCTCTAAAGTTTTAACACGAGAAAGTAGCCTTTTTGTGCTTGGTGACCGTATCTGTTAGGATCATTACTGAGAACCTTGGGAAGCAAAAAGGACTTTTGAGTAACAAAGATGTAGTGGATTTCATGCAGTAAAACTTAATGCATTTTGATTAAAGCAATGTCCTTCTGAACCCTATGTTCAGCTTATTGATTATTTTAGAACTACAGTAGTCTTGATGGCCTGGTTCTTCTGTCTGCAGTCCATGAAAAGCAGCCGCTGAACAGGTGCAGGACCTGGCAGCCGAGCAGGTCTGCGCCGGGCAGCAAGGGGCACCACTGATGCCTAAGGTCATGGTGGCTGCTGAGCTGGGACCTGGCTTCCACATTGGGGACGCTGTGCAGAGAGTCTTGATTATGACTAGATTGGAACGAAGTAGATCGTCTCTGAGGAGGGAGAGTGTTTCTTCACTTCAGAGGTACTTGCTTTCACAGTGGTTAGGAGCCTGTCTTGGGGGAACCTCTTCTAATCCCTGGAACACAAGTCCCTCTTCCTTGCAGACAGTCTGTAGAAGGGACCAAAGCCAGGTGTTGTGGTCCCATGACTGGGGAGGGGCCTTCCAGTCTGGCCTGAGTCCAAGGATGCTGGCAGGAGCTGAGCTGCAGCGTAGGGCGCTGAGGCCAGGGAGCTGGAAAGTGGATGCTGGACCACCAACTCATTGCAATTGTTAGAGGAATAAAATCCGGGAGAAGCAAAGAAAAAATATCAAAACACACCCTGATAAGTATTCTGTGATATTGGATGAGTTTGGGAGCTGTCTTATTGAAATTTTGAAAAGAGAAGCCCTACCAGGTGCTGGTCTACCAGTAGACAGCTGTGAAAGTGTGTGTGTGTGTGTGTGTGTGTGTGTGCGCGCCTGCGTGTACCTGCTAGCATACATATGTGAGAACATCTTGGAAGTGGGAGTTATCCCCCAACCAGAGCTGACCATCAGTCGTATTCTGTGAGGCTTTTGACAAGTGGGATAATTGCCTCCTTCTATTCATTTTTTTAAAAAAAATATGTTTTTATTGATTTCAGAGAGAGGTAGAGGGAGAGAGAGTTAAACACATCGATGAGAAAGAAACATCGATCAACTGCCTCCTGCAGGCCCCGTACTGGGCATCGAGCTCTAAACCCGGACATGTGCCCTGACCTGGATTCGAACTGTGACCTCCTGGTGCATGGGACCAAATGAGCCACACCGGCTGGGTTCCTTCTATCCCTTTTGAGGCTCCCCACCTCCAAGAAAAAACACATATGAAAAACCACTAGAAAGTAATTTGTTGTTGTTGACAGTACCATGTGGTAATTAATATTTCTAAAATTAGCTGATCACTTTAGAATTCAATGGGTTTTCAAGCATGTTAATCATTGAGTTCACAGCAAAGGAGAAAAGTGTACTTGGAAGCCAGCTTGAGAAGCAGTGGTATTTCAAAGACAACAATGGGAGATCCTCAGTAAGACTGATTCAAGGGTTTACTGCCAGGGAGAAGGACATCTGAGAAGCCTGCGTGCTGATATGTGAAGTGGTTCGAGAACTTAAATCTCGATTGACTCTTAATTAACAGTGAGCTATTCTCCTTTCGAGATCAGTGTTTACGGGACTCACATGTCACTGTGGGTGTCTCGTTTCCAGTTTCAGCCACTGAACACTGGTTAACTTTGTCCTCCAGTCGTTCCTGCCTTCCCTGAATCCCCCTCCACCCTCATTCCCTCCGTGGCTGTCCTTCCTTTGCACACGTGTGTCCTTTCCTGTGCCATGTGTATAGTAGATGCTCAGTAACTACTTGGTTTGCATGGCTTCTCTCATTTGTAACGGCTAACTTCTAAACTCAACATTGTCTTGATTCCCAGGGAAGCTTTTCATCAGGCTCAGCGGCAGACCTGGGTGCTGGGTGGGACCGGGAGAGATGAAGAATGGGGAGAAGGATCTGGTCAAGGGCAGAGATGACCGTCAAGTTTTCTGTGGGTCAGGTTAATGGACTAATTAGTTCAATGAGTGGATATTTCCCCTGGGGTGGCCAGATTTTCATGTGACCCACCTGGACCCTGGCTCCCGCGGGGACCCTGACCACACTTGTTTGCCTGCAGAAGGTGTGAGCTGAGCAAGTAGGAATGCAGGAGGGGCAGGGTGTGGGGAGGAGGCCGTGGAGCCTCTTCACAGGCAGAGTTGTGAGCTCACCTTGGTCTTAGGCTTTCCTGGTCGGAGCTTCCCCCAAACTGCAACGAGGAATCTCAGCTTCCCTGCCACTGGGACAGGCTCAGGGGCTGGTGTGGGGTTTGTTGTTTTCATTGTTCACATGAAGAATGATGCCGGTTAACCAGCCTGTCAGAGGCTTGGAGAATTTGGGGCTATGGGGCAGTAGCCCTTGTTTGGGGCTAATGTTCCTTGAATTACAAAAAAAAAATTATTGTGGCTGACGCTGTCGGGGAGGAAAAGTAATTTTTCCTCAACCCTTCTGAGTTCTTAGCTGAGACCCCTGTAGTGAAAGACAGATTAACAAGAGAGAAAGAAACACGTTCATTAACATGTGCACCTCCTGTGCATATGGGAGATGCCCAGGGAAAGACAGCTGACTCCTTGTGGGGCTTAGAACTCAGGCTTCAGTATCATCCTACGTGGGAAGGGATGGGTGTGGGCCTCTCAGGGGAGGGTCCGTGGTTTAGCGAAGAACTGGGTCCTCCAAGAACAGATGAGAGGTATGGTACTTGGTGACAGTCCGTCTGGGTGTGGTGTTCACATCTAGCCCCCTCTCCTGTGGCAGCAGTCAGTCTTCTTGGTGAAACTTCTGGGAGAAGACTGACACCCGAGTTCCCTTTGGAGGCTGTTTCAGCAGAGAGGAGAGTCCAGAGAAAGCCTCTGTGTGTCTGCTGTTCTTCAGATGCCTTCAGCTCAAAGTAATCGGTACAACAGTGGTACATTTTGGGGGGCGTGTCCTGAGCTCCTGCGGTTGTGTTTCGGGGTGATGTGCCCTGAACTCCTGCAGTTGTGTTTGGGGGGGGCATGTCCTGAACTCCTGCGGTTGTGTTTCGGGGTGATGTGCCCTGAACTCCTGCAGTTGTGTTTGGGGGGGGGCATGTCCTGAACTCCTGTGGTTGTGTTTCAGGGGGGGCATGTCCTGAGCTCCTGCAGTTGTGTTTCGGGGTGGCGTGCCCTGAACTCCTGCGGTTGTGTTTCGGGGGGGGGGCATGTCCTGAGCTCCTGCAGTTGTGTTCAGGGGGGCGTGTCCTGAACTCCTGCGGTTGTGTTGGGGGGGGGGCATGTCCTGAACTCCTGCGGTTGTGTTTCGGGGTGGCGTGCCCTGAACTCCTGCAATTGTTTCGGGGTGGTGTGTCCTGAACTCCTGCAGTTGTGTTTCGGGGGGGCGTGTTCTTCTGTAGCCCAATGCTGATTACCTTTAAGCAGGAGGCAAAGTACTTGCTTTGGCTTTACTGCTGCCCTGTCCGTTCCTGCGAGGTTCCCCCATAAAGACCAGACATTCTAATCCTGGCTGTTTTCCCAGTTACACATCATCTCCGTGTTTTTCTTGGTCCAGGACCAAAGAGCCCAGGCACTTCTCTCATGATTAAAATCATTCATCTAAGACACATATCTGCCTCAGAACTTCTGTCAGCATGAAATGTAGCCTGTGCTCCTACACCAACTTGATACAATTCTAGAGAAAGGAGGAATTTCACTTTTCATTCGCTTGTGTGGTCGCACAGATGCAAATCTACAATTCCCATTACACTTTCGAAATCTTGAAAGTCTCTTTCAGACTTCATTGGGAATCACTGGTCTTGTTCCCCTAGCTTCACTCTCCCTCTTGCAAGGAGGAAATTGAAGAGGTACCTGACTTCTCCAGGGTCACAGAAGCTGGGCCCTGCTTCCTTCTCGAAGCTTCTTCCCTGTACATCATTGATAAGAGCCGGAACTGTTCACTGGATAAGTGGACTGCCTGACATTTTTCACTATTTTGTTCCAGTGTTGCCTCAATTAACTTAGAGAAATAATATGTACCAGGAACAGATACATTTAGGGCCATGTCTTTGCATTTCAATGGAATTCTTCCTTCCAAAATGCTTTCTATAGAAGACACCCTTTGTTGGTAGAGAAATATTCCGTAGTTTCAGAGCTGGGAAAGCTGTAACCGTGTTCTTGTCGTACAGATGTGTATCCAACAAAACATCGACTTCTGAAGCAGTTTGTATGCACCTTACCAGAAACACACTCTCGGGTATTAGACTCATGTTGAGGAAAAGTGACCTTTCCTTAACCGCTAGTGGAGGGTCCTGGGATGGGCTGGTGACAGGTTAACAGCAGTGTGCTGGCCTCCTGCCCAGACCAGACTTGTGCCAGCCTCACTCCTGGGCACCTGCATGGCCTCTGCCCCGAGTCTCAATCTCAGGCATTTTTCAGGAAAATTTCTACAACTCAGAGTCTTTGGACGACTTGTTCTAAGGTGGGTGGTCTCCCCCGGGGCGCCACTCACCTTAGTTCCTAGCAGATGCCAGTGTGGATGTCTTCTTGTCTGCTCTGTGTCTCCTCCCCCTTCCAGATCCTTCCTTCCACCCCAAGAGCGTGCCTCTCTGTCCTGCAAACATTGCCAGATTCATGGGGGTGTCTAATAAATATTTACAAATGAGTTAGTGAATGACGCGGTTATCTTAAGAAAAGAAGTTGCTTGTTTTCTAGAACTCCTGTGTGAGCGCAGGCTTCGTTTTATTAGGCCGTCCTGTTTTTGTTGGCTTGTGATCACCACCGACTATGAATCGAGGATTTCGCAATGCATGTGTGTGTCTTCGTGGGTTTTGTGTGTATTGTGTGTAAGGAACACTCACTTTTGGAGTAATGTAATTGATAGAAAGAGGGAAAAAACTATGTTTCATAGGAAAATATTGCCTTAGAGACCCTCTGTAAAGGGTGTTTAGAAGAAACATTCAAAACATGTTTTTGTAAAAAGCCAAACCAACCCCTGAGAACTTGTTAAAGTAAGTACGAATAAAAAATTTGCATAAGGGTCATTTCACAAAACAGTAATAGTTTACCCTAATTTTCTAAATAGTTGGAGAGAGAGATTCTCCTGAACATCACATGGAAGAACTAATTTATTTCAGGAAATTAGCATCTGTCACTTCCCATTGTCCTCCAGCAGTGACAGGGGGGGCAGTCTACATGCAGACCTTTTGTTTCTTCAGATCTTACTTCACGTTGGAATATGCCAACAGTCCCCACGTCACACGTCCAGGTCAGTACTTTACACTTGAGGGACCATCTTTATAGTTTGGGGTGCAAACTGTTGGGGTTGGTCTGGCCCTGGTGGGTGGGTGCAGACAGATGAATGACCGGTCAGTGATGAATGAGTCTTGCTTTGAGAGAGCAAGAACGATTTCTTTGAAATCCTTTGCTTTGTAGCTTCCAGTGCTATTGCTGTCTTCCAGGGATCTGTTGGCAGACTTGACTGGCCCGAGGGTCGGAGCCGGTGCTGCCTCCTCTCCTGCTGGAACAGGCTGCACAGGCCCCGGCCCAGAGCCCTGCGCAGACCGGCTGCTCTCACTCTCCGCCGCCCACCCCGGCAGCGTGGCCTTGGGAGGGGCCCAGGGTCTGCTTGCACGAAAGTTGGAATTTCTTCCAAGAAGGCTGCCACACTTCATTCAGGTCCTTGAAGTTAAAGACACCTGAAGTAGTAAAGAAACTCATGCGAATCAGGACAGCATTTAGTTTGGTAGTTTATGGTCATGTAATTGTATCTTTCTTTATGTATTTCTGGAGAATCAGAGATTTTTAGATCATCTAAAATTTGGAGAGCGCAACTGGTTAAATTACTTACGCGGATGGCTGAGGTCTTCTCTTTGCAAGTGAAGAATACGTCAAGGGTGCAGGCTTATGGGAACTTCTCTGGACCTGTTTCTTTTTTGAGATGACGGAGGACAGGAATTTCTACTGTTGGGCAAGCACAGTGACTGGCACCAAGTTCTCAAATGTAGTTTCATGTTTATTACATTTAATATTTTGGTAGCTGTGTCTGGCACAAAGTGCCTGGCCTTTACAATTTATAGACGACTACGTAAGGCAACAAACCTAATCTGAACACACTCAGCACTTCCCTTCCTCTCTCTAAGCACTTTTAAATTTTTTATCCTCCCCCGAGGACCTTTTTGCATCTATCTTCAGACAGAGCAGGAGGGAGAGAGGGAGGAAGAGAGAGAAACATTGATGTGAGAGAGAGATACATCGACTGGTTGCCACCCACACCACCCCAACCGGGGCCGGGAACCAACTGCAACCGAGGCACGTGCCCTTAGCGGGAAACAAACCCGGGACTCTCCTGTCTGCGGGCTGATGCTCCAACTGCTGAGCCAAACCGGCCAGGGCTCTCCAAGCATTTTTATCACTGTAACTCTGTCCTGTATCACACAGCAATGCAGCTGAGCTGTGACGCCACCTGTGCGTTGCCGTGGTGTCACTGGGGAGTGTCCCACTCTACCCCCCACCTAGGACTTTCCCCGTCTCTGTCTGTCTTCTCTTTCTCTGTGTGTCTGTCTCTCTTTCTCTGTGTGTCTGTCTCTCTGTCTCTGTCTGTCTCTCCCCGCCCCCGCCCCCACCCCTCACACTGTCGCAGAGGCACTTTCCAGCTGGCCCTTCTCAGCACTTGGCTGTGAAACCAGAGGGACAGGGCCCGGTTACTACAGAAATGAGGAGACTTGAAATAGAATGTCAGCTACTCTTGCATCTTGTTTTGTATTTTAATCTAAACACAAAAGGCAAGTGTCAAAACAGAATCGCTGTTAATTACTCCACCTCGTCTGGCGTTTGGTGCCTTCTGTCAGAGCTCCAGTGGTTTCAAGTAGCTTGGCCTGAACCCACCGGGGATTTTGGCGGTTTTTCTACCGAATGTTGAGAAGTTCTGCAGGAAGAACAAAGGGCCCATTTAACTGTAAGCTCTCGGATAACAATGCCAGAATCATGTAACCGTTTTTCAAATTTATCCATAGGCAAGTCTTGGCTTAACGGTGTTTTATCACCATTCTCTGCTGGGTGCCGGACACGTGACGGAGCAAAGGCACAGCCTTGGTTCTGAGCACAGCCAGGGTCCGGGGAGGCAGGTGTGCGGGCCCAGCCCCGTGCGGGTCGAGGGGCACCCAGATTACCTGTCAACATTAGGTGAATTCACACACACATGCACTCACCTATGTGTACCTCCCTATACCAGACCATACTCTACATTCTGTTGTTTCTCATTTAATATTGTGAACGTTTTCTCATTTGAAAACTGAGCTGTGACAAAGACCCTGGCAGCCTTTGCGGTGGTGACAGGGGCGGTGCTGCGGGTTTGTAGAGAGCTGAGGTGTGGTCTGGGACCCGAGAGGTAGGCAGAGGTGGGCCATGCAGCCTGGCAGCCTGTGTTATTTGCTACTGCTGCTGACAGATCACCCAGACTCTGGGGCCTAAATAAATGAAGATTTATCATTGTACAGTTTCTTTGGTTGCAGGTTCAAGGGCAGCTTTGCAGAAGGTTCTGGCTCAGGGTCTTGCCTTGCGGTCAGGATGCCGCCGGGCTGCAGTCACCTTGGCTAGAGGTTCCCGTCCGGGATGGTGAGTCCAGGGTTTGCCCTCCTCGCCACCTGCTGTGGCTCATGTAGGGGCGGCCAGGGGAGTGGGGCGTGTGAGAACTAGGAGGAGGGCTGGGGGGGTCACCAAAGTGACTGCAAAGAGCCAGTTTGACAATTTATGCATATCTTCCATTTATGTTTATTTCTCTAATTATTTTGCATATCTGATAAAAATGGTTGGATATTGGACATAATGTACTGGTGAAGAGAAGAATGGGAAAGAACGTGGACCGAGTGCATGAAAGGATGAAAGATCAGTTTTTGGAAGGGGACTTCAGGTGCAGACGGGTCTGTTAGAAGTGGGCGTGCGGCAGGGGTGATGTGGCCCCGGCACTGGAACGAGCTTGTCCCACGGCTCACCGGTGGGCGTGCTCGGCTCCCCGGGGTGTGTGTCTCCGCAGCACACTGGGCCACGGTGTGGGGGACAGTCCCGTTCCACGTGTGCTCCCCAGGCTCACTGACTGCAGGACCTCGTTAGATGGAGCTTTGGCCTCTGGTAAATCAGCTTTCCTTCTCTGCCTGTTTTCACCCCAGGCTTCCTGAGGTATTTGCTTCCTGTGCTCCAGAGCCTTCAGCTGGTCCTCCCTGCGGGCTTATTCAGGGTGGGCCAGCCCTAAGCAGTAACTGGGTTGATAACTGGTTTTAGGTACAAAGCGTCCCACAGTCTTAACGAAAAACACTGTGAGGACCGTGTGTGTGTCTGTGATGCCCGACGGGGGAAAGTGCTTTACAGTGAGCCCTGTGGGGAAGGGGCAGGATGGAAGTTGGTGAGCATGAAGCTGAAGAGGACACTGAGTTTAAGGATAATTGTTCTCAAGTGAGACTCTGACAGTGGTCTCAGGAGACGTGGGAGATGAAGAGACTGAAAACGGGGAAAGGAGAGCGGGTGGACTCACTGCCCTCAGCTGGGTTCCCACGGAAGCTTCGAGAAGGCAGCTCCCCGAGGGCACCGGGTGGGTTCACAGCACTCCCACAGGGCCGTGGTGTGGGGAGTGGTCCGCTCCGCGTGTGCTCCTTGTCTGTGTTACTTCGCAGCATTTCATTGCCAGACAGCTCGATGCCTGCCCTCTGCTGGAGCCTGCGGATGCTGGTCCCTCGTTCCCTCTGCCCAGTCCTGCTTCTGCTGCGCACCGGGCACCTGCAAGGCATGCGGTTGTTCTTTTTTTGATTGGGGGGGGGGATGCCAAACAAATAATTGTCCTTTTGCAGACTTAACACTGAGAGGCAAAGAGCCTTGTCGTTTTGCCTTTGACTCCTAATGCATCACAGAGACCTGCCGCGGGAGGGCGAGGGCGGTCAGTGATTGCCCAGTGAGTGAATGAATGAATGCATGCAGGCCTCCCCCCTCAGGATTTAGTCCTTTCTAATGAAGCAGGGTCACAGACATTTTCTCAGGGTATTTGTTGATAAATGTATTTGGTGTCCATTTTGCATAGCACTGCCCCTCGTGTGACTGCAAAGCAGTATCACCGTTCTTTTCGTTTGAGAGCTTTCGCTAGACCCATGGAGACATGAGTGTGCGGTGAACCCCGGTGGGGAGGGGTGCCCCGTGACCCGAAGGTGCAAGCAGGTCACCAGACAGTGCGTGCAGGTGTGGCGTCCGGAGGAACTGTGGGTCTGGGCCCGACTATCAGGCCCACGCAGGCTGCTTTGGAAGAGGAACAGGGACATGGGCCCAGGTCCTATTATTCAATGAGAATCTTGGGATCCTGGGGGGTACAGCCTGGAAATCTGCCTTTAAGACAAAGCAGGGAAACAGAAGCAAACCCTCCTCAGGTGGTTGTACTCAGTCAGTTGTGAACCTCAGATGCAAAGCCAAGGTGACGTGAATCAAAGCAGGGACAGGCACTGAGGTGGCAGAAATGACGTGGACGTGAGAATGCACTGCTCCGAGGAAGTGAGATTCTAATTCTTATTAATTTTTTAGCGCCATCTGGAGTCAAGGTTACGGCTTGTTTTAGTGGAGACTGTGGCTTATTTTGGAGGCGTTGGGGGCATTTCTCACTGTCTAAGCTGAGTCCACATATGACATGAATCAGGCCTGGAGCAGGTGTCAGAAAGCCAGGGGACAGCTCCCTGCCTGAATACGTTCTGTCCTCCCGAGTCCCCAATTTAGTTTCGTTATTAAAGAATCTTGGTTGTGCATGACAGCATCAGGGGAGAATATGAATCACACAGAGTCCACGCACTTGCTTACATTTGAGAATCCAACAGACAGTGCTCTCAGGAAAAGGCAACCTTCTGCTCTGGGTTCTCTCTGGGAGAGGCCTCGTGTGGGGACAAGGAGGAGACCGCCCCCTGGCCTCTAGGACCTAGCGGAGGGCACAGACGGAGCAGGGTCAGCGTTCTCTCAGCCTCAGGAACACGGACAGAGAGAGGGTATCTGAACAGCAGGGCCTGGCTCCCAGCAGGGCTGGAGGCTGAGCTGAGCCCTCCTTCCACGCTGGCTTTCATCCCGCCTCCCCCTCTTCCAGACACCCCAGCTGGAAGTGGGTTCTCAGGCCTGGGAGCTCCTGTTTGTAAAACTGAAGTGAATCCACAGATGTGATACCAGACACTGTGCTGCTGGAGGAACCGGTCTCCTCCCACTGCTGTGCGGCACCTGCGGACCCCGCTCCCAGGCCTCCCTGCGCCCCACACCCCCCTGCCTGCGGTCGCCGGGCTGTGCTGTTCTTCCTCCCTGAGGCAAAGACCCCTCCTTGGTGAGATGACGTCCACTCCCTGCACTGACCACCATCTCACGACCATCTGCTTCTCCCCGGTGACCCTAGAGTATAGATGGAGAACATCCCACACTCCCAAAGAGCGAGGTTTTCCAGAGACAGCCGAGCTGCTCACCACCCCCTCCCGCCTTGTCCCCAGAGCCGGAGGCCTGTGAGACGTGGGCATGCTGAGACCGAGCTGGGACGGGCCACGGGGCGTCACTGAGACGCGCTGTCTGAGCTGCACGCTCCAGGTCCGGGGGGCAGTGCGGAGGGGGTGGCTGTTTTCAGTCCATCCCTAGAGGTGTTGCTGGTGGAATTTGACCTTTGTTATCTGCTGTGGTCCTCAAGACCGTGCAGGAAATACCTGGGGGTCACGAGGGCGTGCAGGAACCCCATCGGGCATGTGATTAAATCAGCCCCTCGGATTTCACATTCCTTCCCCTGTGGAGTGCCCGACCTGTCTCCCTGCACCTGTCTCCCTGTCCTGGGGGCAACTCGAGAAGCCTGGGGAAGGACTGAGAAGCCACCAGCTCGTGAAAGGCACGGCGTCCCCGCCAGGACTTCAGGGGGGCTGCTGCCTTCTGCCGGCCTGGCTGGTGGCGTGTCGCGGCGCTGGGGTTCTTCTGGCATCTGTAAGTTGTTTGTGTCCCTGTGTTTTTGTCATGTCCCACAGAGAGCGCCTCGTTCTCTTGGGGAAGGTGGGACAGTGGAGGGAACGGGCCAGAATTGAAAGAAAAAGACAGCAACTGAAATAATAGCAGAATTCGTTGAGTATCAAGGAATTTTTTCAAGTCTTGCTGGCCTGGGGTGATTTACAAGGCTGATAACTGTGTAGAATCTTAGAATAAGCATAATTTAAACAAGATTTAGTGACAAGAATATTTCCAAAATAAAAACTGTCCGGCACGGTGTAAATGTTCTTACAGCTCAGTGCTGTCAGGCACCCCCTCTCTGCGGACCTGGAGCTGGACATGGACGAGGCTGGTGTCCTGGCTCCTGTGGGTCTCCCTCAGGGCAGCCAAGGCCCCTCGGGATCCTTGTGGGTGAGGCTGTCTGGGGCCCAAAGCTGTACCCACCGGGTGGCTGCCGTCAGGCCCCTGGCTGTTGCCATCTTGGCTTCCCTCTGAGTCAGAATGTTAGAAGGCTGTGCAGGGACCCGGTGCTCCGTCCCTCTCACAAGGTGTGTGTCTCAAGAGGTCTGTCTCACACACCACCCCAGACTGTTCCCTGGACGTCTCTGCTCTTCCTTCTGCAGCAGCTCAGTGTACACCTACTCATTCTTCCCAGTGGCACATCAGATTTTGGGGACATCTCTCCAATTTTCCCTTCTCCACACAAACAAGACTGTCCAGCCATTTAGTACGTGACATGGATTCCCATGCTTGGCAGTCTTCGTCTCTCTTTAAGCAAACTTCCTGCAAGACATGTTCACTGAAAATTAATCTATAAGCTACCTCATGTTCAAAATCCATTTTCCTTTTTATTAGAAGGCCATTTGATCACCCTGATTGGACAGCAGCAAAGAGCATGGACTTCTGAGCCAACCTTCTGGCTGCAAACGTCAGCTCCGCACCCACGCACTGTGGGCCTCAGTGTCCTCATCTGTATAGTGGGCCACTAACAGGGCTGCCTTGTGGATGCAGTGAAATGCCTGGCGCACACTGTGTCTCAGGAAGGTCCATGTGCTAAACCCATCGTTTCCAAGCCAGGGTCCTCCATGTTCATCACTGTGAAGCACAGAATAACATTTCTCCTCGTTTGTCTTTCTTTTTTTTTTCATCCTCACCCGAGGACATTTTTCCATTCTTTGTTCAGGTAGAGTGGGAGGGAGAGAGAGGAACAGAGAGAGAGAGAGAAACATCGATGTGAAAGGAACACATCGAGTGGCTGCCACCCGCACAACCCACCAGGGCCGGGGACAAACTGCAACCGAGGTACGCGCCCTTAGCGGGAACCGAACCCGGGTCTCTCAGGACCGCAGGCCGATGCTCTAACCGCTGAGCCAAACCGGCCAGGGCCGTTTGTCTTTCTTTTCATTGCTATAAACGTTTTGTTTGCCCGTTGAGTATGGGGAGAGCCCTCCCCCTCCAGGCTGCGGCCCAGGGCAGAGATCGCTGGAGATCACAGGGCTGTTTGTAAGGACAGAGCTCCCAGGCTCCCAGGGAGCAACCCTAGGGCAGGACAGAAACGTAGAGTAGAAAAGCCAGCTCCATTGTTGGAGTGTCGAGCTGTTCAACGAGCTGGATGTAGTCAGAGAAGCCCAGCTCCCTGACGTTTACGTAGCACACCTGAAGTTGCGCCCATCGCTCTCTGGACAGTGTTGTTCCTGAGAATTCAGAGGGTCAAGAATTTTGGAAAATGGGTAAAATAGTGGCCATCCTTAAACAGTGGAAGGTTAAACATTGCCGCTGCATTACCTTTGAGGCTGGGGAACAGTCTATTGGTGCTCGCTGATTAGCACACAAGGTAGTGCACTGTGAACACCCAGTTTCAGTGCCCGGGGGCAATCAGCCCAGATCAGTTTACTTCCCGTCAGTGATCAAGTGGCCCTGCTTCTGTATGAGGAGAGCAAAGTCCACCCAGACTTCAGGAAGCCTTCCTGATGGTGTCCAAGGTGACATGCCTGCCCGCAAGGCAGGTCGTGTGCCTTTGTCCCCTCCTCCATGTTGAGGGAGCTGAGAGCTGGATCTGCAGAGCTGGCATCTTGGGATGGGAGGGGGCACCCGTGTCAAAGCCCGCGACTCCAGACGCCTGTCCTGAGTTCTAAAGTGCATTTTCAGTTACTTAAAAAAATGTGTTGATGGTACTTCTCTGACAGACCCCACAGTTGTGAATTCCACTCTGTACTCCAGTCAGGGGTGGGATTAAGTCTTTGTTAACAAAAGCCTGAAGAAGAATCAGATCTGTTTAAATGCCAGCGACCTGTCCACGGGTCTTTGTCACCACGTGCCCTCGGCCTCACAAAGCCCCTGCTGTGACTGGGTTCATCTCCATGAGCATCTAAGTGATGCCTGGCATGGAGTACGAGCCATTGGCTGCTGCTGTCACTCGGCCTCGTTGGCAAAACCAGGCGTAACTGTTCCTCTAGTACAGCTCATGAGCCGCGTTAACTATGAAAGACAACAGAGGATGCCCTGACCTCTGGCCCTGGGCTCTGAGGAAGGGAAACCACATCTGAGGAGGACAGGAGGAGGACACAGGGGTTTCCACAGAAGTGGGCCCCATGGGCCGAGGCTCAGCGCCCCTGTGGCCCACTGGCTGATCCCACAGGACCGGGGGAGCCATTGGCCGTCATGTGGGAAGGCTGCTGTCCTCACACAGTGACTCAGCTCAGCGTGTGACTCGTTCAGAGCACGCAGGCCAGTCCCGTGTGCAGCTGGTCTGTTTCCCTCGAGTACAGAGCGATGTCTGTGGGGCTCGGTGGGGCTCAAAGCCCCACCTCAGACACGAGGACTTGGCAGGTCTGAGGCCGGTCCCAGAGGTCTGCGCCCTAACAAGCATCCCCGTGGTCCACGCAGACCTCTGTCTTCTCTGTCCCCGGGCTGGCTCAGCACTGTCCGCCGAGATTATTCTCGAGTGCTAGGCTTGTCCAGATCGCCACTGAGGGTGCACGGTCACGTAGAGACCGGCTGGCGACTGGCGATATCTCTGTCCTAAGGACCCAAACATTTCCTTATTCTCTGCTTTCTCATCACAGCCCTGCCGGGCAGTTGCTCTGCTCTAAAGACTGAAGAGATGTGTCCGGTTGTCCAGTTAGGATGGGGGGAGCCCCTACCTCCAGCAGGTCCTCCTGACACCCCACACTGCCAGCTCTCCCAGCATCGTCGTGGGAGGCTCTTATGTCATCTGTGCGTCCCCTCGGCCGTCACCCCACCGCACCCAGTTCCAGGAGTCACGGAGGACAGTTTTCTTCCTGGCTCCTGCTTCGTCCTGCCTTCTGCAGGGACAGGTTCTCCAGTGAGAGGCCCTTTACCCACCTCCAGTCAACCTGATGATGTCTCCCCAAAGGCTGTGTTTCTGTCACGGAGAGGAAAGGGTCTGACCTGCCCCGGAACCCTGGTTCTAGAACCCTCTGTCCCCTCACCTGGCGGCGGGGGAAGGGAAAGAAGGAAGCACAGGGCCCCCGCCTTCCCTGTTTCTCAAGAACGCTGGCAAACGATGGAAATGCACGCCCCTGTTCCCCCGAGCCACTCACAGGTCGCACGAAGCATTGAAATTATTTTATGATAACTCATAGCCTCTCCTAACAATGATATATTTTATAGAAATGGCATGCAGAGCATGGTCCTCCAGTATCTGATCCAACCAAAACTGAGACAGCCAAGAGCGGGCATCAAGTCAGTTGTCGCTTTCTCCAAGAAACACTTCTTACCTGCCACTGACGCAGTGGTCACCTTCTCCGTCTTAGAGCCCCTCACGAGCACCCTCCTGAGGTTCTCGTTTCTGCATCGTGCTGTAGTTCCAAGTGTGTGCGTGTGTTCTGTGCTGTGCTATTTCTTGAGGCTGTGGACTAGCCCCACAGTATTCAGTGGCCGTGGTCAAGAAATGCTCATTTAACGAACAGGTGAAAAATAGAAGGGGTGACCTGACATGTTATGTGAGATATAAATGCACTATGCTACACTCTGCACTTTCGCCGTCCTCTGGATCAGCGGGGCCTTCGTGGTTAAGTAATTAATTGCACAACGGAAGTGAGTGGTTTTGTGGTTTTGGGTTCACTAAACAAATACTGGAGGAAACCAAGTAGTGGCACCCGCGCCGTGAGGTTGCTGTGTGTGTCAGAGTCCTGTCGCGAACACACCAGCACTGCTCCGCGGACCGTTCCAGGATGGGGCCTCGCAGGGACTGAGTGTCCAGATGGCATTGCATGGCTCCCCGAGGAGCCAGGAGCAGGAGGGAAGGGAGAAGGCAGTGGCGCCCAGCTCCCGGTGCCCCAGCCCACAGCCCTCAAAGGGGCGTTGAGAGCTGGGGCTTGGGCATTCCTGTGGAGGGCGCCCCTGGCTCAAGGGGTTGGGGCCAAGGAAACATAGTGGGAAAGTTCATTCAATAGCACCAAGCCCTTTGTTTGAAAATCATCCTTGCTCTGTGTAGGAGGCAAACACTATTGGTGAAAGAGCAACCGTGGGCTTCCCCTGTGGGTCCAAGGGCAGGCCCGTGGGCCGTTCTGCACGGCAGCCCCACCCCCTGTCCACGGGCCAGCGGGAGCTGGGCGGATTCGGGAGGTTTGGCACACTCTCTCAAAGTCGTGTTTAAGGAATGAACTGGACCAAATGTTACTTATTTTTGAATACTTAATATCAGTATATCCGAATACTTAAATACTTAATATATATCAGAATAATAAGGAAAGACTTTTCCCTCCATTTCAAAAGCAAAAGCATAAACAACCCTTTTACTTGGCAGAGACTTTACTATGTTTCTAAAAAGCCAGCAAGCACTGTTCCTAAAAAAAAAAAAAAAAAAAAAAAAAAATAGCCCCATCTGTTTCTCTGTACAGATCCTATTAAAATCACAGCTAAATTTCTACTCTATGTGACAGATTGTAGAAAAATTTTTTTCTACCGAGAACGTCATAATGCTTTCTTTCTAAATACTGAATAGAAAGTATGGCGAGCATCTCTCTAAAGTTAGAGTTCTTGGTCTGCACAGAGCTGCCCGGGCAGTGAGGGAATGTGTATCGCCATAGCAACTGAGCGGGGTTGCAGAGATGCAGAGCGCTGTTCTCCAGGCTGCAGGAGCAGCCTTTCTCCAGGGAGAGGAGAGGCCTCCTCGCCTTAGTGTCCACGTGTGGCTGTTCTCTGGCAGAAGCAGCTCCGCAGCAACTTTGAGAGACCTGGAGGGGATGCCCTTCCTGGGACCGGGTGTTCCTGTGCATCCCTCTCATGTCTGGATGACGGGGCAGAGGAGCAGGGACCTGCACATAACCCTGTGGTCTGGTGAGGGGCGCCCAAACCTAGGCTGGAGAAACTGGAGTTGACCCATCATCGCTCCACTGAGGGAGCTTTGGGCTTAACTCTGCTCCTGCAGGAACGTGTTTCTGTTTATACTTGACCCTGTCAGAGCACAAGAGGACAATCTGGACAGCTGCCAGGGTCGGGAATCCATCCGCATCGTCGCCCAGACTGTGTTGGATGATTAGTACACACTGACTTTCCTCTGTCGTCCACGCAAGTCAGGCATGTGCACGTTTTCCCAGAAGATGCTCCTGATTGGTGGTGACTAAAGTCCAGTCAGTTCACATTTGGAATGTCCTAGAAAAGACTGAAAGTCGGCAGTGAGTGCTTGGCAGGGGCTCCGATTCCCTTTGTAACATGCCGTGGGCTCAGCAGATACCGCTGGATGGATGTCGAGCTAATCACTTGTGACCCGAGAGTTTTCTCTGTGGAAGGCTGGGGGATTCCCTTACACTGAACCTGCATTGGTGCTGGACCCAACAGGAGGCAGGAGCTGTGGGGATGGGTCGGGAACAAGGCGTACGTCCCTTTAAGAATTCTGTAGAGGAACTCAGGATCTTCTCGTACAGCTGGGCTTGCTCTGGAACTGAGCCCAGACTCCTGGCGGGATCCCCGCAGTGGCGTGGCCGGTGATGGCGGCTGCGCTGCTGCTTCTGGTGGTGTTTTGAGAAGGTGGAAGTGGGGTGGGGTGGGGGTGAGTTGTGTGGCCATGGGGCAGAGGAAAGAGGGCACCTAAGCCAGACTCACTCACAGGCCAGGACCTGGGTCGTCTTCCTTTCCTGTCGCCAGATGCCCTGTAGATGTGTGTTCATTGTTATTCTGGTGGTTATCCTAAATTTTAAGGGGATTTTTTAAATTGTAGGGGAAGGGGCTGGGGGTTTCATTTTGTTTCTGACTTTCTAGAACTACAGGTTTCTCTCATCCCTCAGCTGGGAGTGGAGTGGAGATTTTCTAGCTATGTTTGTTATAAACAGAGAACAAAGACCTTCAGGAGACAAAGTCAATACAGATATAATTGTTTTAAGAGTCTGGTTATTTAAAATGGGAAGAAGGTAACATCTACAGGAAACAAAACATTAGTAGCTTCACTGTGTAGGCACTGAGAGAGTCCAGAGGTGCTGGCCCCTATAACTTGCTACAGCTGAGGGAACATTAGCGGAGCTATCCCCACGAAGCTACTGAGAGGTTAGGATGGATAGGGAACCGAACTTTTACTCTTATTCAAATTCAGTGAACGTTAAGCAGCCCCATGTTGCTAGTGGCTATCGAATGGAACAGCACGATTCTGGAAGATAAACCTTTGGTGTGGATAATGTCACAGTATTAAGTCTGACAGTGTAGACCCCTTTAAAGCAGCATGTGCCCTGCTTGGCGTTCGCCTGCCCATACGGTTATTGGTGCTGTATCACTCACAGATGCTTAGTGTTGTGGGTAAATACCTGCACTGACTGTGAGCCTCAGGGCGGAGGGAGGAACAGAGTGAGAGGTGGTGCCCGTGAGCACCAGGCAGGGCTGCCTCACTGTGCCCTGGGACAGACCTGGCGGGACCACAGGTGGCACACACCGCCTTTCCCTGGTGTTGGGTACGGTCTACTCTCTCTGCTTTCCTCTTCCCTTTCCTGTGCCTCATCTTGCCTGCCTTCAAGCACAGGCAGGGTCTTTATCTGTTTGTGTGTATCATGCGTTCCCAACAGGGGGCTTGTCTTGGGGGCATCTGAGATCCACACTGGTTTGTGTTCCTCCAAAGGACCTCAGTACATAACTGGATACATCCGGTGTCCAAACATCCCTGGGGGTGATAAGGAAAAGTCTAAGGAGGCTCATAGGGAGTGGAGGCAATAATGAAAAAGTAAAAACCTTACATAATGCTTTAATTGGACAAAACAGGATTTTTAATCTGGGGCTGCTAAAGCCATTGCTTGCTGGGTCCTTGATGAGTGTCTTGTTTTCTGTTAAGTAGGTCAATGTGAAGGTTTTGTTGTTAACTCTGATGAAGTAGAATATACACTCCTTTTTCTTTTCTATTCACAGCAGGGTGAGGATTGGACAAATGAACTGGAAGGACCTCTCTTTATAACCTTCAGTGATTTTTTTTCTTGCTCACATTTTGGGGGATACGTGGAGCTGTGTTTTCTCCTGCCGTGTGCTGTTGCCTGGCCCCGGAAGTGCTTTAATGTGCACAGTGGTCTAAATTGCTATGTTTCTCTAACGTTGGGTATAACATTTTAATTAAAATGTCATCCACAAATCATGCTTAGAGTCCCTGATTCTGTGCAGCCCTTCCACAGTCTGGGGACTTGGGGACTCGCTGCGTTCCCTCCCTGAAAGCTGCCCTCACTCACTGCGTGATGGCCCTCGTCCCGTGGGCCCTGGAGCTGGTGTGCTCAGACTTGGAAGGGTCCCCGGGCCTGGATGTCTCGTGGGATGGGCTTTTTGGCGGAAGAGCACGACTTCCTCCTTCCTGGCAGCCAGTTCTCTGGGGCTTCCTTCTCTGTCTGTCCACCTGCAGCCTCCCGTGGAGAGCAGGGACGTGACAGATGCTCTCGGAATCACGGAAGCACATGGGGTGCAGTGGGGAAACGGGCCCACTCACCACAGGAGGAGCAGGTGTACAGCACTTTGTGAATGACAGTGGAAAAGCATCCCACAGACTTTGGCGACACATCGGCAATTCTGATGGAGAGAGGCTTCACGCCGGGGATGGCTTGGAGCTGAGCGGGAAGGGAGAGCAGGTACCTGCAGGTGGAAATGAAAGACAGGCCTGTTCCAGGTCTGGGGAGCTGCCTGGCAAAGCAGGCAGATATGAGATGTGGGGTTCCAAGTTGGGGAAGGAGAGAGAAAAGGGGAGGAATGGGGCAGGTACGGACATCCCTGCAGAAGAAAGTGGCCTGTGTAAATACGTGTGTTTTATTTGTGTCATATATTGCATATTTTATATGTCATGTATATGTGAGATACTTACAACTTTGAAAGTATTTCTTGGCCTTGGATGGGTAGCTCAGTTGGTTAGAGTGTCATCCTGGTAAGCCAAGGTTGTGGGTTTTATCCCAGCTCAGGGCACATACTAGAATCCACCAGTGAATGCATAAGTAAGTGGAACAACAAATTGGTGTCCCCCTCCCCTTTTTAAAATCAATAAATAAATAAAGAAGAAAGAGAATTTCTGGGAGCTTGCTGGTAGGGCATTTGTTCATTTTCCACTCTCTGGATTTCAATTTCCATGTATGTAAACGGTGACGATAATAATGCCTCTGTCACCTCATGAGTTCTTATGAGGATCAGGTTGGATAACCTGTATGGAGTTCTAGGTGTCAGTTCGTGGGCCGAGACCATTCTCTGCCTCCAGTATCCTCTCCTCCTTAGTAACAAGAACCCTGATATTTTCTGGGCACCTGCTGTCTAGCCACAAAATAGCCCTGTTTCCTTGTCCCACCTACTATGACCACGTGACAAAGATTTAGCTAATAAGGGAGGAGGCGTGTTGTTTGCTGTTCTGGTAGGATTTTAAAGTGTGAGCACTTGTCCTTGTTGGCTGGAGCTCTAGTAGCCGTTGTGGACCAGAAGACTGAGGACGTGGCTGGGGAGGGTAGGCTGGGAGGAGCTCAGGCCCCACGACCTGGGGGAGCCTCCCTAGTGCTTGTTTTATCTGTGTGAGCAAGAAACAGACAGGAGCCCTGGCCAGTTTGGCTCAGCAGTTGGAGCGTTGGCCTATGGTCCGGAGAGACCCGGGTTCGGTTCCCGCTGGGGGTGCATACCTCGGTTGCAGTTTGTCCGTGGCTCTGGTTGGGTTGTGCAGGTGGCAGCCACTCAGTGTGTCCCTTTCACGTCCATGTTTCTCTCTCTCTCTCTCTCTCTCTCTCTCTCTCTCTCCCTCCCACTCTATTAAAAAAGAAAAGAAAAAGAAACAGGAGTATTTAAGCCCCTGGAATTTGAGGTTTTCTATTCTGATCATTTGAACCTGGTCCTCATGGATAATGGATCCAGGTCATCTGACACAGTATCATGAATTTGAAGTCAGTACTCATCTCATTTAATGAAAGCTTGTTAATACAACTAAAAATAATTTCGAGAATGGAAATTGAAAGCTAAACTAATGAGTGTTGGTGGGATAAAGAATAAGAATGAAAAACAGGTTTGATATATTTGTAACTAATTCAGTGTGCCTGGTGCTTCAGTCCAAAAATGGTCTGCTCTGCAAGTATATACGTCTCTTTGAACTCTTGACTATAGTCATTGGATTTATAGATTAAATGATTTCTTATTGGTATGTCACAGGTCATGCTCCGTTCTCTCAATGGCCATACATTGGATGAGACTGCATTGAGACTTTTCTCTGGTCAGTTAATTTCTGAATTCTCAGTGGTTTACAACGTTAAGTAAGTCTAAATATAAAAAGAAGAAAAACAGTTCTCAATATTGTAAACTCTCTCTTATCCCCCACACGTCATTGAGCTGAAAGGGCCTAATGGCTTCCTTGGGTCAGGCCAACGTTCTCAAAGTGTGGTCTGTGGGTGGCCCGGATCTTTGCAGAGTGTCCTCGAGCTGCTAAACATTATAATAGTGCTAAGAAGTTACTTGTGTTTCTCACTGTGTGGATATTTACCCTGATGATACGTAAGGCGCAGCGAGAAGCTGTGAGTGCCTCGGCCTGAATCAAGGTGCTGGCCCCACCGGATGCTGGTTGTCACTACAGTCTTCACTCTCACTTACTCGGAGGTGGGGGGTGGGGTGGGGTGGGGGAATTGCAGTTTCACTTGGAAATACACTTGATGAATCAGTAAAAGTTTCTGTTTTACTAAATCTTAACACCCAGGTACCCTTCTTTTTAATGTTCTGAGCTGCGAAGTGGGAAGTACGTGTCAGGTGCTCTGACACGTACTGTATTGTGTGGGTGTCTCCAGCAAAAGCACTGTGAGGGGCTGAGCTAACCACTCTTCCCAGGGATCAGCCTGTTTTTATGTAAAAGGATGACTTATCTACTATGGCTATCCAGACTTAGGTATTTGCAGATGTTTTCTCAAAACTGAATGGACTCGCCCTGGCCGGTTTGGCTCAGCGGTTAGAGCGTCGGCCTGCGGTCCTGAGAGACCCGGGTTCGGTTCCCGCTAAGGGCACGTACCTCGGTTGCAGTTTGTCCCCGGCCCTGGTCGGTTGTGCGGGTGGCAGCCACTCGATGTGTTCCTTTCACATCGATGTTTCTCTCTCTCTCTCTGTTCCTCTCTCTCCCTCCCACTCTACCTGAACAAAAAATGGAAAAATGTCCTCGGGTGAGGATTAAAAAAAAAACAAAAAAACCTGAATGGACTCATTTCAGGAAAAAAGAATTTATATTATTTGTCCACAGTGATAAAACATGAGCTTTCAAGTGAATATTAAAATTTTAGAAATCTTGCATCTGCCACCATTTCTGATGTGATCAGAGCTGGTTCTACTAGATGTGATTTTTTGGATATTAAATGATGAACTCTGTCAGCACTTGAAAGATGTGCCTAACTCAGTGAGCCAGCAATTCATAAATGACCGAAGTGTGGTTACAAAATCATGTTGGTAAAAGCCGCTCAAAATGCAAGATGACCAATGAATGTAAAAGGAATTAAACATGAAAGGTTCACTGATAAGATTTCAAATTTCAAACAACCTTCAAGGAAGTACCAGTTATTAAATCTGGCATAGCATCAAAGGAGAACACAAAAAATTATCTTGAGAAAACCCAAAACTCACATACTACTTCATTTTCCAATTTTGTATCCATTGAGGCCAGACTTTTTTCATATATTTCAACCAAAACTACACACTTATTGCAACAGACAGATATGGAAGCTGATTTGAGAATCCTGCTATTTTGTATTAAGCCAGACTTTAGAAATTTGCAACAAATTAGCTCATTGAGAATACACTGGAAACCACTGAAATGTACACTTTAAAAGGAGGGATATTGTGGTTTGTCATTTGTGTCCATTAAAGAAGACATTAAATGAACTTCTTTTCTGGGTTGATGTTTTAGAATGTGAATGATATTGCATCTAAAACATGTTACTATGTTAACTTACGTCCGAAAAATCATTGGAGTCTCTCCATCTTCATAGGGCCTTAAACTGTATATTTGAGCCTATTAGATGCAGCAAGCCACACTCTGTGATAGCCCATATCGTTAATTTCTGCCTTACTTACACCTTACTGCTATTCTTCATACTGAGAGGAAAGGACATGCAAACATGAGCTGACTACAGCGTAGAAGAAATTTTCTTTATCCCAGATGGTTTTAGCAGAGCGGCAGGAAATGCAGCCATAGTGCATTAGTTTCCTTTGATGGCAGCAAGAGTCTCACATTTATTTAATCCTTGGTCTTTCCTGAAAAGTTGCTAACTGGGTTGCCAGTCACCCTGCACTGTGTCTAGCCTTCCCACGGAAGTGAGTGAGTACACCTGCCTGCACAGTGCACGCTTCGGAAGGAGCGCAGATCTGGCGAGAGGCCGTGTGCTGACAGCCCGGGCACGTGGGAACGTGACCTTCGAGGACCCTTGGGGGAGGTTGTTATTTGTAGCAGCTGGAGCCGTGGGCAGAACATTCAGGAACGTGACCAGGGCGCTCAGGATCCTGCACAGGTGTTACCTGTGTCTGCAATTAGTTACGTGGGGCGTACGTGGGGCGGGCGTGGTCGCCTCCGGCCTTCACTAGTGGCTAGTGAGCCGGGGACGAGCTCCCGCTGTGCCCTGCGTGTTGGCGCCCTGCCCACTGGCCGCGGGGCAGGCGGCGAGGTGCTCGCTGCTCGGTGCGGGCGTCGGTGCGGCTGCGGGCCGCTGGCAGGGCAGCGAGGGGCCACAGGTGTTTGTGAGCACCCCTTGGACCAGGGGCCACAGGTGTTTGTGAGCACCCCTTGGGCCAGCGCCTGGTGTGTCAGGACACACAGGTCTTCAGCGAAGCGCGGGCCTCAGCGTCCCCGTGCCCGCCTGCTTCGGCCTGGGAAGGCGGGACGATGGCCCGCCAGGGTCCCGACGCCCTTTCAGAGCTTTCCAAACCAGGCTGCGCCAGAACCTCTGGAGCTTTCAGGAGAAGCCGTCTTTGTGGCCTCCCCCACGACCTAATCCCCAGGGACACCTGTGCTCTCTTTGTTTTTTTGCACAGACCGAGCTCCAGGTCCTCCTGACAGACGGACCTGCTCTGACCAGCAGGGCCCGTGAGCTCCCAGACCAGCCCACCCCGTGTGGGCGAGAACCCAGGCTGGGTGGCCCCGGCCGCTGGAGGACAACGGCCTTTTCAGGGGAACCCTGTTCACTGGGTTCCTTCCTGTTGCCTGGAGAGAGGTCTCTTCTGTTGGCGAGGAAGCGACAGTGGCTTTTGAAAACTCATGGATTGGTACGAACTTTCCTTCTGACTTCCTCCTCCACGTGCGTCCCTTCAAATCTGTTTCCCATGCCTTTCAGTAAATTAGGATGGAAGTGAATTCTGTTCAGCTATAGCTTATTGATAGCTTAATTACACAAATTCATGGAAGCTTTGCTTAAATAGCAGCCCTCTCCTGTAAACTATCTGAATGTCAGCACAGGTTTTCTTTTGGGAGATTTCGTGGGATGGAGCATTGGGTTTTTTTTGTTTTTGTTTTTGAAATAAGGACACATCCTAGTGATTGACTGTAACATAGTTAACCTTGAAACAACGATTTTTAAATGGTTTGCAGAAAAATGCTAATTTAAAAAAATCAGTATTTGGTTTTCTGTGCTATTGAGAGGGACAGTATTTGAACACCCCACACCCTCAGACGGATTGTTTAACAGTGTTCTTTGGCTCTGGAGCATTTTCACTACTTTTTTTTTTTTTACTACTTCTAATCAAAATATTAAAATTGCCTTGCATTTCCCAAGCCTGGTGGTGGTTTGGTAATGACCAAAATTCTGAGGTGACTTTGGTGGCTGATGGCGGGATGAGCTGCTCCTGATGATGCTGTCGATTTGGAGTTGTTTTTTTTAAATAAACTTTTTTGATGATTTACAGAAAAGTTGCAGAGATAGTAGAGAAGTTCCCATATACCCTTCACCCAGTTTCCCCAGATGTTAACATCTTACATAACTATGGTACATTTGTCAAGATTTTAAAAAATAACGTTAACTAAACTATAGACTCTAGACAGATTCACCAGTTTGTCCACTAATGTTCTTCTTGAAACTTTGTTAGTGTTTTCATCAGTTCTGGAAAATTATCAGTCAGATAATGTGTTTCAGCATTAGAGGTAAGAACCCAAGGACTCGGCTGCTGTCTGTCCTGTGCTTCCAGAAGAGAGGGAGAAAGATACGTTGTTGAGGGGTGTGGTGTGAGGTGAGCCTTTGCGGGACGGTGGGTGGGAGCTGGAGCAGACAGCGGGGATGCAGGCTTCTAGGAGTTCCCTTCTCTGGGACAGGTTCACTGGGCCGGTGGGCTGGGCACTGCTCACACAGATGGAAGAACATGTGCGTCCTTCAGGAACATAGCTCCCTGCGTGAGTCGTCTCCCAGTGTCCTTCCGGGCTAGCTGTCCCCGCGGTCATGGCACCAGGAGCACAGACTGGACTCACTGCGCCAGTCCCACTGTTACAATCGATGTGGAGCACACATTGAGAAAGCAAGGGCAGGGCCGGGCTGGGTTCACACACTTCGAGTGGGGTGCAGTTGGAGGCCAGTCTGCTTGGATCCTGAGGTGTGCATTGTTTTCCTGTCTTTCAGAGCAGTTGGGGTTCAGGGCCACAGCTGTCATTGCCAGTTATCCTAATGGGCAGCCATGGGTGTCAGTGATGGCGGCCACTTGAATATTAAGTGTGATTGCTTGTGTTCTGTGTACATCCAGGTGCCTGGGGAGTGTTGGCATCTTCTGGTTCTTTCCACATACCAGTCACATTCTACTTATTACGTATTTATCCTGTGCCTTCTGTCTGTGTCCAACAAGCCTGTGCTGTCTAGCTGTACTTACCTAACACACCTTAAGACATTTTACCTGTGTTTTGTAAGCCACAAGTATATTCACTTTTCATAATAGAAGCAAATATTTCACAAGCCAATTTGTTTGCAAGAAGTTGGAAACAGTGGCCTATGGATTACTTTTTAGTTTTTTGCAGTAAAATTTACATAACAAAATTTACAGTTTTAACCATTCTTAAGTGTATAGTTCAGCAACACTAAGCACATCCACATTGTTGGGTTGCCATCACCACCATCCATCTCCAGAACTTTCTTAACTTCCCAAACCAAAGCTCTGTCTCCATGAAACGTTAACTCCACCCCCACCCCCGTCTCTGGCACCCACCATCGATTATTAATAAGCTTTTCAGTGAGAAGTGCAGGGAAGGGAGGACTCAGGGGAGACTGAATTTAGATCTGAAGAAGTATTTTAGGTTTCCTTCTCCCGTTTCCAGTAGGAGCTGGAGGGAAGCCATGATCTGTGAGGGCAAATCCCCAGGCCTCGGCATTTGTGTTCCTGACGGAACCAGGCAGTGTCCTCAGACCTGCACCCAGGCTCGTGTGTGGGGAGGACGCCGAGATTCTGAACTTGCTGTCCTTGCAAGTTTCCTTTTCCTCGCATGTGAGGTTTGGTGATTTAACTTCGAATGTTTAACGGAGACTGATTTAAAAACACATCATTTTTATCACCCTCTCCCTGTCCTCTGAAACATGAAATGTTTCCTCCTCGGTTTGTTTTGTTAAAATTCTGTGTGGCAGTGGCTGCTGCTTCTGTTTGATTCACGGTTATTACTAAAACACATGCTCCTGAAATACTGAGAAGGGAAGGGGAAGAGATATACAGAGGCCGTCGAACATCTTATTTCTTCTGAAATGTATATGTTGTCAAGCGTATTAGTGTCCATGGTTTTTGTAATATGTTTTACATTGTGATTAGCTTTAAAATCACTTTTGCATATTGCTGGTCTGCTTTATCCTGGTAGTCTATGTGATACTGCTGTTTTTCAAAAGTATGGGTTATTTCATTTAAAACAACAAAACATCACTCTTACAGCAGAAATATGATTTCTGTAAGAATTTAGTTTTACAAATTGATGGAACAGAACAGAGACCCCAGAAATTGACCCACGCCATTATGGTCAATTAATATTTAACAAAGGAGGCAAAAGCACATGGTGTTCATAGCAGCACTATTTACAATAGCTAATATCTGCGGACAGCCCAAGTGCCCATCAGTAGATGAGTGGATAAAAAAAGCTGTGGTACATTTATACAATGGAACACTATGCAGCTGTAAAAAAGAAGGATCTCTTACCCTTTGAGACAGCATGATGGACCTGGAGATTATTATGCTAAGCAAAATAAACCAGACAGAGAAAGACAAATACCACATGATCTCACTTACATGTGGAGCCTAAGGAACAAAATAAACTAATGAACAAAATAGGACCGTGGACACGGAAGCATGGAACAGATGGACAGCTTGCAGAGGGAAGATAGGAAGAAGGGCAGGAAGAGATTAATTAAAGAACTTGTATCATAGCCCATGGACACAGACAATAGACAGGTGAAGGCCTGGGGTGGGGTGGGAGAAGGGTGGAGGGGGGCAGACTGGGGAAAATAGGGGACATCCCGTAATACTCTCAACAATAAAACTTAAAAAATTGATGTGTATTCAGTAAATATAGTGGCATGATTAGTTCAATAATTGGGCAAAGTTAAAGTTTTTACATGATATCTTACATCAAAATGAACTCAGAGCCCTTACGGGAAAGCAAGCACATCTTGAGTGTCTAGACGGGGTAGGACTTCCAAATGATGTAAGTGATGGAAAGTATTTCTTAATAAAAGATCAGCTAGATTTGTTGCACAACAAGTTTTTTTAAACCTCTGTGTTTCCAAATCCACACAAAATTTAAAAAAATTAAATACACAGAGGGATTAAAGTGTTACTATGATTGATTACGTACGGAGGGTTTATTCCAATTGGTAACAGACTATAACAAGAAATGCTATAAAACTCTAATAGATAAATGTGTAAAGATGTCATGAAGAAACATTCCACAACTGAGGTAAATATAGAAGATGAACAGACAGGAGAACATTCCTCATTAGCAATCATCTAGACCTAAATTAACAGCAGTGTGCTACTTTTTGCATCTCTACATAGCACGTTTTTCACAATATTACCCAGTGCTGTATTGATATAGTTGTTGGTAGAAATATTGATACATATACTCTTTTTTTGGAAAAAAAAATTTTATTATAAAGCAGAACTTTACATGTTTATATTCCTTTTTGGATATTCTGGGGTTTCTAGACTTAATTTTAGGTTCTTAAGTTAGACTGGTGTGTGTGATTTAGGTGACCAAGCTCCCCCACCCCCAGGAGGTAAATCAGATTGTAACAAGGGGGTGGCTCCTCCAGGCCACCTGGCGGATGTTTCATAAGGCTGACTAAGCCTGTTACGCTTGGTGCCCAGGATGAAAGGCTGAGTAAGAATCAGTGCTGATACCTAGATACTGAAAATTATCTCCTCTCATTACAAAACGAGTGGTTTTAGAATGGCATGTGAAATACATCCTGGGAAAAACAAGGAATGTAAAATTGATATGTGTTAACAAAAGATTTTTAAATGGGGCCTTTGAAATACTTAAGAACTGAAAACAGGACCATGGTAACTCAAGGAAAAAAAAGCAGTCTCGGATCTTCACCTTCCCGCTTCGAATTCCAGTCTTTCCCTTTTCTCTCCGTGTGGAGCCTGCGTGCTGGGAGGGCTGTTCAGTCAGAAAGCCTGAGTCACAGATGAGACTCCCACAGGTCGTACAGGGCTGTACCTTAGCACTTCCATGAGGCTTTCGAGCTCACCAGGGTGAGAAGGACAACATTCACAGTTTCTTCGCTGTTTCAGCAAGTCACAGGTTAAATTGTGTCCTCCCAGAAGATGAGCTCACGTCCTGGCACCTGTGAATGTTACCTTGTTGAAAAATAGGGTTTTTGCAGATTTAAGGTTCTCAAACGTCATCCTGGATTTAGGGTGGGCCCTAACTCCAGTGACTGGTGTCCTTATTAAAGAAAATAAAGGGGCCCTTTGGCCTTGGTCACAGAAGCAAGGTGATGAAGGAATGACCTTGTTCGGAAAAGGCCGCAAGACGTACACACTGTGCCACCGCTGGGGCTCAGAAGCCTCCCACTTGCAGAAGTCCTCCTGCGGCACGCGTGGCTGCGCTGCCAAGCGAAAGAGGAAGTATAGCTGGAGAGTGCCAAGGCTGCAGGACAAACACCACCGGGCCTGGTCGGGTGAGGCAGCTCAGCATTGCCCACCACCCTTTCAGGCATGGGTCCCTCGAAGGGGTGGTGCCTGACCCCAAGAGGGCAAACAGGGAAGCATCCAGGTCATCTCAAGGATTTCAGTGATCAGCCACGCAATAATGTTCTGGTTTTTAAAAAAGGAAGTTTGAGACACAGAAATACAGAGAAAAGGGCTATGGGAAGACGAGGCAGAGATTAGAGTGCTGCAGCCACAAGCCAAGGAATGCCAGGGGTCCCCAGATGTTGGAAGAAGCAGGAAGGACCCTGCTGGTGCCTTTGGAGGGAGCACGGCCCTACCGACACCTTGGTGTTGGACTCCTGGCCTCCAGCACTGTGAGAGGACGGATTTCTGTTGCGTAAGCCCCTTTGTTTGTGGTAAATTTTATGGTGACCCTAGAAAACGAATTCGGCATTCATCTGAAAATGTTCTGTGCACACACTCAGTGCTTCAGGATGAAAGTTTACATGAGGAATGGGAAATAAATGTTGAAAATTTGGCACAAAAAATACACAGTTTTTATTTTGCGTAAAGGCTTCAGTTCTGAATACCACTTCCTGAGCGAACCAGTGATTCCTTGAGCACACCCGGGTGCTCTGGTCAGCAGCCGACTTGGAAGGTTTGAGTGGGGGTGAGGCCGGTGGCCAGAGCCCGTACAGGCCACAAGTGTTTCTGCTGTCTCGTAGTTAAAAATGGTCATGACAAGGGAACAGGAATAAAAGAATGAATGAGAATTGTGATCAGCAAAAAAAGTCCTGTGGTGGGGTCATTCTGACCGTCCCCACTGTTTGGATGCCCCACGTCACTCAGAGCATCGGCGCAGCCAGTGTTCTAGCTCGAGGTGGAACACGTAAGAGAGACAACCCGTGGGATGAGCTGTGCCTGCGGCTCTCACATCCTCCTGGTGCATTCCTGATGCCGAGGCCTCAGCTGATTGTTCAAGTGTCTGTGGGAGCATGAGCCCAGTGAGACTGTGAGGTTTCTGGTACTCCCGAGAGGGGGATGGTACCGGGGAGGGGTGACTACCATCTCTCCTGCAACATGTCAGTGTTACAGGTCTCTCCCAGTTTGGTTCAGTCGGTTGGGTGTTGTCCTGTGCACCAAAAGGTCGCTGGTTTGATTCCAGGTCAGGGCACATACCCAGGGTGCAGCTCAATCCCTAGTAGGGGGTATACAGGAGGCAGCCAGTCAATGTTTTGCTCTTACACTGATGCTTCTTACCCCCTCCCCCTTAAAAAAAGAAAAAAGTTTGCACTTTGTGGTATATTAACTATTAGAAAGGCTTTGAAGTGTTTTCGTGTATCAGGCCCTCCGTTTCTCTGGACTTCTCTAATGTGGCCTTTTGTCATTCCACACGGTTGCATTCTGGACCCGTGCAGAAGGAAAGGTTTGCGGAACATGGTGGCATTAATAGTATTTCAGGAGTCTGTCTAACCTGCAGGAGAGAGGACACTATTCTGAAGGACTTGAACACTTCCCTTGTTTACTTAGTCCCAGGGGTCAGTCAGGTTGCATATAGCCCGATACGGACTCCCTGGTTGCCTCTGGGTCTGCTCCGGGGCTTTGCCTGTGGAATCTGCTCCCTTCCCCTGCAGTTCATGGCTTGGCTAGATGTTCAGGGAAGTCGCTAGATTACTGCTGACAGTTTTTCATGATAATGATTTAAACATCAGAATTTCACTACACTTTTTTTCCACCACCCTTTCATACCTCTCCCTCTCCTCAGCTGCCGTGGGCTGTTACTGCTTTTATCACCAGAGTAAAAGAGGGAGCTGGCCAGGGCTGACCCTTCCTTGCTGTGACAGGGAAGTGACAGAGTCGATCAGAGAAACCTCTCTCAGCCCCCGAGCCGGTGGACATCCACACGGTGAAGGCCACATGGTCACATGCAGTCATCTTAGTTTTAGGGAACATCAGTGCTGAGTAGGCGAAATGGGGCGATCTTTTAAGTAGGAAAACCTGTCTGTCTTGGTTGCTCTATGTAATTTAGCTTTTTTGACTTGTTAGCCAGTAAAAAAATGCGGTGGTGGGTCACCTAGCAGAAGTGAAGTTCCCAATTCTTCTGCTCCGGCCTGTGGAGGGGGGTGCCCTGGACTCCCTGCCTGAGAGGATCCTGTCCCGCAGGGAGTGCTGGTGGGGGGCTGTGCCCTCCAGAGGAGGCGCAATAGCCTGGTGAAGGCAGCGGTGGGATCACAGCTCCAGACCCGAGAGCAGGTAGGGAACTGGCCCTTGGGCAGGAGAGTTTCGGAAGAGACTGTGTTTCTGCGCACAGGTGCGCCAGATGGTCCCAGGTTTCCTTCTGGTTAAAAACGTGCGTTTCATCATTTAGCTCCAAAATTGCCGCACTAACAGTGATTGATAGTACTCTGATCCTAGCCTGTAGGTTCTAGGCTGATCCTTCTGGAATCTCAGGGATCCCTGTATTCAGGTAATTCGTCTGCAAAATAAATTGCAGAATTATAACGAGTTGTGTGTGACCCACTCTTTAAATCCTGTCACCGCATTCGGCACTTGTGGTCGAGCACAGACAGGAGCCCCGATGCTTGGGCAACCCCTCATAGTTATTACCAGGGTCACCCGATCGGCTGCTTCCTCTCAAACACTCCAGCACTGGAGGGCATCCGAGGCTTCGCCACTGACACCTCCGGAGCCTTTGGTCCCACAGTCCCTGAAGTTCACAGACCCTGAGGTCCCACAGAGAATGTAGCACTGGTTGCGTCCTGATTTCCCCAAAAGTCAGACCAAGACGTCCTTACACCTCATGTCAGGTTTCCTTTGGTCCCCACCTGCCTGGTGGCTGCAGCCTCTCTGCTGCTGGCTGGCCCTGCTCCTCCGGCAGGACCCCGGCACGCGCTCCCGGGACGCAGCCTCCTTGGACGGGGCTCCGGAAACGCGGGGCCATCGCTCAGTTTCCAGCACACACAACGCCCTTTTCTTCTGTGCAGTTGTAGTAAGAGACATTCGTTTTATTAATGTGCTTTACTATTTACATGATTTTGAACTCACAGCGACGGGCTGCCTCTCCCTCCCCCGAACCCCAGCGGTCGCCCCACCAACCTCAGCGTCGCGTCTCTGCCACCCTGTTATTTTTTTCCTTTTCTTGAGCCTCAGGGTCTGATAACAACAACAGTTGTGAAATGGGCATTTCGTGACTCTTCTATAAATAAAGCCAGAATCTCACCAGAACCTCTAGATGTTTGTCCCCAGCAGTCGGAAAGTTATTTTGAATCCAGCCCGTAGCGAATAACCAAGGACCTAATAAGCTCATCTCACACTCCGCTTGATATCTGAGAAAGGCATTGGTTTCCAACACCTTCTAATGCACTGTGACATGTCATATCTAATCAGAGGCAGCAGAGTTACACCGCGGAGTGAAATACCATCCCCAGTAGCAGGTCAGGAATTTCTGGGCCGTCATTTATGTGTGGCTATCGCTTGGCCTGGCAGATATGCCAGCCTGAGCCACAGGGGTCTCTCAAGGTAAGAACCAAATGGCCTGGCATTGTTTGCGAAGCTTTCACAACACTGAAGTGTAACTCGTGGGCAAGGTGTCAGGGTGACGGTGCCAAGCCCTGCAGTGAGTGGCAAATAAGAATTTACTTGTTAGCAGGGAAATATGGCTAACCCTTTCTCTCCCGAACCAGAGAGAGCTTACCCATGTAAAATAATAGCAACAAAAATCTTAAAAGATTTCGCAGAAGAGGTTAAGCGACGTGCCCGGGCTGCACCACTAGTGAATGAAGACACGGAGTGGCCAGCTGTTGCCTCCTGCGTGCTCTTCCCCACCAGGTCACGTGTCGACATTCCCCTTTTGTCCGTGTTTTTATAGTATTTTTCATGTTTTTTTCCCCCTCTTTTTCTATTCTCTTTGGGAATATGTAGTCAGCTACTTGATACTTAAGCATGAATAAAAAAATAAATGTAATCGGCTCTCTGTGTTAAGAAATAACTTTGTGCCCAGCTGGTGTGGCTCAGTGGTTGAGCAGTGACCCATGCACCAGGAGGTCACCAGTTTGATTCCCGGTCAGGGCACATGCCCGGGTTTTGGGCCTGATCCCCAGTGGGAGGCATAAAGGAGGCGGTCAATCAATGTTTTCTCTCATCAATGTTTCTGTCTGTCTCCCTCTCCCTTTCTCTTTCTCTAAAATCAATAAAGAAAAACATTTTTTTAAAAAAAGAACTTTGTGTCTTTTAAAGAAAAAACAAGTGGGCAGACACCCAGACAGTGAGAATGCTGATTTGTGTGATGGTGACTGGTCTTTGGACAAACACTGAGCATTGGTAGGATTCCCTCTTTCTCCCTTCTCCTTAAAATGTCCTTGTGCTCTGTAAGTTGGAATTAAGAATTTAAAATAACAAGTGAAGTTGGTTTTTTTAAATCCTCACCCGAGGATCTTTTTCTGTTTGTCTTCAGATAGAGAGGGAGGGCGGGAGAAAAATAAACATCAATGTGAGAGCGACACATCGACTTGTTGGTTGCCTTGCCTCCCTCACGACCCGGACCAGGGCCGGGCATGAACTGCAACCGAGGTACCTGCCCTTGACTGGAATCGAACCCGAGACTCTTTGGTCTGCGGGCCGAAGCTCTAACTGCTGAGCCAAACCGGCCAGGGAATAAGTAAAGTTTTAATTAAGCGGCATGTTTGCAGACGCTGGGGGTGCTCGGCAGACCCGAGGGTACGCTGTGGACGACAAGGAGCAGAGGCTGGAAGTGAGGACACCTAGGTGTGGGAAGTGGGGTGGTACATTCCCGTGATGAGCAGAAGAGAGTTTACAGGCCTCAGCGACATTGTGCCCTGAGTCATCTACCCCGGCTGCTAGGGAGCTGAGAATCCAGTCTCCCGATTTGGGGCCATGCAGTTGCTTCCTGCCGGTCTTCGCAAAGGTGTCCTGTGACAGGTGAGGCTGCGCACCTCGGGGGCTGTTGGCCACAGTCGTTCCTGTGTTTCCCGGTTGTGACCAGGGTTCCTGTTCATTTGGAAACACAGGACGATGTGCGGCAGGAGGACCACAGCTGAGTTGTGTCTGCGCAGGATGTGGCGCTGACTGTGTGGGGGTCCAGTGCGGTTCCACTCTGAGCCCCACAGTGTCGTTTTCACAGCTGAGCATCGTTCCCACCTAGCCCCACGATGGGAGAGGGTCAGCATCGTGCCTCCTGACCTGGGGTATTGACGAGGCCTTGCTGTGGTGTGTCCATGAGCAAGGAATGGAGTGACGTGGACAGCAGAGGACTGCAGGGCTGAGGTTGGGTGTCAGCTGGGTGAGGAATGGGGCGTGTAACAGAGAGCCATCCTGAACTTGGAAATGTTGCTGTTCCTTAGCTGTGATACCCCATTAATATCCAGTCTCATCTAGGCAGCACCCCCAGCTCACAGTGTGTATCTCCAGCAAAAAGCCATATGTTACCTGAATCTAAAATACTACCTACGGCAGGGTTTGATGTGAATAAAATAAAGGTCAACAGTGGATGATTTCCTCTTTTTCTTTATTGTGGTAAATACACATGCCATCAGATTTACAGTTCAGTGGTACTGGATACAGTCACACTGTTGTGCAACCATCACCACCATCCACCCCTACATAACTTATTTAATCTTGTAAAACTGAAACTCTCGACCCATTAAACAGTAAATCCTCATCCCCCTCCCCTCGGCCCCTGTCTGATTTTCACTACTCTGCGTACCTTATATAAGTGGAATCGTAGTATTTGTCTTTTTGTGACTGTCTAGTTTCTCTTTGCATAATGACCTCAAGGTTCATCCACGTTGTAGCATGTGTCAGAATTTCCTTTCTTTCTTCCTAAGGCTGAATGATACTGCACATGTACACACCACGTCCTGTTATCCATTCATCCACTGATGGACACTTAGATTACTTCCACATATTAGCTACTGTGAATAAGGTTGCTATGAACATGGGGGTATAAATACCTCTTTGGGACCCTGCTTTCAATTCTTTTGGGTATGTACCCAGAAGTAGAATCGATGGATCACATATGGTGGATTTTTATGTCGATAAATTCATAGTAGGCATGAATTCCAATGTGTTCGTATTTTATTCCGGCACTGTTAAGAAAAGGTGTAGATAGCTGGTGTATTAGGGTAAAGTGAGGTGTGAGAGCAGCTCTGTGATATGACAATTTAAAGAACAGAGAAGCTTCTCTCTCCCATAAGGCTGATGACTCTGCTCCATGGTTATCTAGGGACCCAGGTTCCAAATCAGTGCTCTCCATGCCCTAAGCCCCGCCCCCATGTGATTGACGGTGGGGGCTGGCATGCCTGTTGTCCCGAGGATTTGAACTGGAGTGGCACACAGCACCGAGGACATCCCACTTCCTGCAGGAGCTCGTTCCCGTACCGTCGTCTGCGTAGCTGACGGACGCAGGCGAGGAAGGCGGTGTGGCCGAGGCACTGCGCCAGCAGCCCTGGCGTGGCACAGCGCGTGGGAATGAGAAGGAAAGAGGGAGTATGCTCTTAACTTTCGGCTTTTTCTTTTAAAGTGGACTTAATTTTCTTATTGACTTGCCGCTGTTTCGGTGAGAGAACCTGTGCTTCCGGGCTAACCGTTGTGTTGTTCTCTTGACATTTCCTATCCCTCAGCCGACACTTGTGCCGATTTCAGAAATGCCACCAGTTGGCACACGTTTTGCAACCTGGCGAACCTTTTATACTTGGGTCTACACCTGTATTTATAGCATGTTTGCTGTTCTGTGGAAGGTTTGCCGTAGAATTCTGTTCTGTGGGAGTTACTGCAACACACCCTTGCTGTGAGTAGAAAGGAGGGTAAAAACCAAGTCATTTTATTCTTGTTTTCTGGATTGCTTGCCGTCAAAAGTCACACCAGAAGTACAAAGATCACAGATTTGGGGACAGGTGTGGGGTGGATCCCGCCGCAGAGCAGTGACTCAAAAGGTGCCCCAGCAGAGTGGAGAGGAAGAGGCACAGAATTTTGGAGAGTAGATACCATTTTGCTTTTAGAGTGTTGATTGTGGTGTTTTGATGTGTTGTTTGGAAGTTATCCATGTAGAAGTAGTTAAAGCCATGAGAATAGATGCGTTCTTGAAAGTAGAAAATTCAGAATGTACTTTTGTTGTGAAAGCCATTCTATTTGGCAAACTTGGCGGGGGGAAACAATTTTATCTCAAAATGTTGTGAAACCAATTTTATTAAAATTAATTTTGAATTCAGAAACTTGGTGGCTTTTAATTTCTTAGTGGGTGGGACTGGGTATATGAATGAAGAACAATGGATATTTTAATATAGGTGCTTCGTGTTGATCCTGAGCTGGGGTGGGCAGATGCAGCTGTATGAAAAGTGTTTCCCAGTGGTATGGAAAGGAACATCTGGGTTATACGTTTAGCATGGGAACAGTGGCACAGCACCTCCTCCCCTCCAACCAACTTTCCACATGGAAACTGAACGGCTTTGGGTCGATGGTGACTACGGGGGGAGAGTTTACCTTATTCTACATTCTCCTGGATTTTCTTTATGTTTGACAGTTCGCACCCCAATTAAGTCCTATTTCAGGCAAACTCCTTGTCTCACAGGCTCCCCTAAGCTCTGCAGTCACCTGTCATTCTTCTTTCATTCAGTCTGCAAATTCAAAAACTGCAAGACAACCCGTGTCAGCCATTGAGGGAATCCAGAGCACCAGGTGTTACAGAGACACGAGGCGTGGAACAGGGGCGTTCTCCTCTGGCCACAGTGGGTGATGGGATGGGCAAGGGGCTTGCCGAGAGCTGCTTGAAAATGCAGGCTCCTGGGCCCGGCCCTCCTGAATCAGAATCGGCGTCCATCCAGCCTGAGTTCGAGAACTGCTGATCTGGACAAGTCACATCAACCCTTGAGTCCAGATTCCTGGACTCAAATACCTGATAACAGATAATTGTGAGAATTAAATATGTGAGCTGCCTAGTTTATAACAGATGCTCAGGGTTGGTTTCATTTTCCTGGCATTGCTTTTTCAACTTCTGAAGCCCTTTTAAGGTCTGATCTCCTACTTTTACTTATCTCTCATAGGTATGCAGATGGACATCATAGGATGTCCATTTTCACACACAGGTGGAGAAACGCCTGAAGCCCTGTGCAGTGGCCGCAGTCCCCTTCTCATCCTGTCAACTCATCTTGTGGTTGAACAGGCGTCTTCCAAGCTCTGGTGCTCCGAGTGAGAAACAACATGGAGCTTTGCCGTTTTCTTTAGTAATTAGTATCTCACCTGTACTGTTTCTACTGTTGTCCTTCAGAGACCCCGCTTATTTATTTATTTTTTATTGATTTGAGAGAGAGACATCGGTTCGTTGTTCCACTTATCTGTGCATTTATTGGTTGTCTCTTGTGTGTGCCCTGACTGAGGGATGAACCAGCAACCTTGGCGTATTGGGATGACACTACAACCAACTGAACTGCCTGGCCAGGGCCAGAACCCGCTTACTTTCCATCTGTTACAGGCTGCGTCAGCCTTTTAGTCACCAGGGGATTTTGTCTGTTTATAAACATTTCCACCAAGAGCTGCATTCTGAGTAAGCTGCTTGTGACTTGGAGATGGCTCATCTAAGTCCAATTCTGTTTCAGTTTGAGGTTTCAGGAGCTTTAGAAATCGAAAATATAAAATAAAAATGTGACATCTTAATATCTGTTTTAAATTTGATATAAAATGATTTGTCAACTGAGATTTACGCTTTGGATCATTGAGAATGTTTTTATATATTTTAGACTCTATTGTCTTTTATGAGGATGCCTTGTTTATGGAACCCAACACAGATTTGTGAAATATTTTTAATATAAGTCATTGCCAAGTGATCTTATTCACAGTATCCTAGATTCATTCTTGAGCTTCTGACCTTGGATATGTGACTCTGTCTTAAGCTTTCTATGCGGACCATTTGGATTGCTTCAAACAAATCTGCAAGCCCACCGTCTTATTTTTTTAAAAATTATTTTTTTTTGGCGATAAATTGACAAATATCATATTAGTTTCAGGTGCACAATATAATGATTCAATATATGTATATGTTGCAAAATGGCCACCACAATAAGTCTAGTTAACACCCTTTACCATGCATAGTTACCGTTTTTTTCTTGTGTTGAGAACGTCTAAGATTTACTCTCTAGGCACCTTTCAAATATACAATACAGTATTATTAACTAGAGTCACAATGCTGTACATTGAATTTCTAGGACTTATTTTATTACTGGAAGTTTGTACTTTTTAACCCCCTTCACCCATTTCACCCACCCATGCCTTTGACAACCCCTAGTATGTTCTGTTTCTGAATTTGGATTTTTAGATTCCACACGTAAGTGAGGTCATATGGTATTTGTCTTTCTTTGTCTGACTTATTTCACTTAGCATAATGCCCTTAAGGTCCATCCATATATTGTTGCAAATGGTGGAATTTTCTTTTCTTTTTTTTTTATGGCTGAATAATATTCAGGGTGTGTGTGTTTATGTGTACATATATATCACATTTTATTTATCCATTTATCCATTGATGGACACTTAGTTTATTTCTGTCATGGCTATTGTAACTAATGCTACAGTGAGCATGGGGTTGCAGATATCTCTTCAAGATACTGATTTTATTTCCTCAGAAATGGAATGCTGGATCATATAATAGTTCTCTTTTCAATTTCTTGAGCAACCTCCATAGTGTTCACTATAGCGATTGCATCAGTTTACATCCCCACTAACTGCACAGAGTTTTCTCCACATCCTCACCAGCACTTGTTGTTTTTGTCTTTTTGATAATAGTCGTTCTAACTGTTGTGAAGTGATCTCATTGTAGTTTTGATTGTCATTTCCCTGATGATTAGGGATGTTGAGCATCATGCACCTGTTGGCCATTTGTATGTCTTTGGAAAAATGTCTGTTCAGATCCTCTGCCAGTTTTATAATTGGATTGTTTGTTTTGTCTTGCTGCTGAGTTGTATGAATTCTTTATATATTTTGGATATTAACTACTTATCAGATACATGATTTACAAATCTTTCTTCCACTCTGGATGTTGCCTTTTCATTTTATTGATGGTTTCCTTTGCTGTGAAGGAGCTTTTTAGTTTTATTTAGTCCTACTTAGTTGTTTTTGCTTTTGTGACCTTTGCTTTTGTGTTAACTTCACAAAATCATCACCAAGGCTGATGTCTAGGAGCTTACCCTCTATGTTTTCTTCTAGGAGTTTTATACTTTCAGGTCTTAGTTTCCAATCTTTAATCCATTTTGAGTTAATTTCCGTTTCTGGTGTAAGAGAGAAGGCTAGTTTTATTGTTTTGTATGTGCCTGTCCAGTTTACTTAACACCCTTCATGGAAGAGACTGTCCTTCCTCCGTTGTGTAGTCTTGGTTCCTTTGTTGTAAGTTAATTGGCCATTTTAGGCATGAGATTATTTCTGGGCTTTCTGTTCTGTTCCATTGATCTGTGTGTCTGTGTTTTTGCCAGTGCCAGATGTTTGATTGCTGTGGCCGAGGAACATAGTTGGAGATCAGAGCGTGATGCCTTTGGCTGTGCTGTTCTTTCTCAAAATTGCTTTGGTTATTCAGGGTCTTTGGGTTTCATACAAATTTTAGGATTGTTCTGTTTCTTTAAAAATGCCATTGGAATAGCATTAAGTCTGTAGATTGCTTTGCATAGTAGGGACATTTTACCAATACAACTCTTGTAATCCACGAGCACAGAATATCTTTCCATTTATTTGTGTCTTCTTCAGTTTCTTGTAGTTTTCAGGGTACAGGTCTTTCACCTCCTTGTTTAACTTTATTACTAGGTATTTTATTATTTTGATATAGTATAAATAGGATTGTTTATTTAATTTCTCTGATAGTTTCTTATTCATGTATAGAAATGCAACTAATTTTTCTATATTTTGTATTTTGCAGCTCTACTGAATTTGTTTATTCTAGCAATTTTTTGATGGGGTTGTTAGGATTTTCTTTATATAATACTACCTCTGCAAATAGAGACAGTTAATGTTGAATATCAAGTTGGCAAGTTTTAGAATTTCTGAGTAAAAGTGATTGTTAAATAGAAATTGAGAGAGAAAGGTAATGCATCCTTAGTTTTAAAAATAAAATGTTGACACTTCAGAGAGCTGTGTTTGTTAGGACTTAAGTTTTTTAACCTTCACCTTCATGTAGAATTGGAGGATAGTAATCTACTTAGGAGATCTGTTGTCAGGGAGATTCGTGTGACTGTCAGATTTTAAAAACTTACTTGTTTATAGTTTATTCTCTGTTACTTGTTTTGTGTTTTTTTTAATTCTAGTCAGATGCACATCTAAGTTACAGTGATTTTACTTTATGACGATGAGGGTAATTGCAAGATTGTTTTGTCATTTCATACCGACTTTCAGCCCCTGTTTAAAATCTGATTCTGGGCTCTGCATCGCCTCCTCCCGCATTCCTGGCTTTTACACAGCACAGTTAGGTTTTGGAAACAGAGGTTCATCTCCAGCCGCTTCTGGTAGCAGTTGGTTGCTCAGAATAGCACCAGATCAGTCCCAGGGGTGTCTGCAGTCCAGCCTCCCTGGGGTACAAGCTACTCCTTCAAGAGCTTCAACATGGAAATAAGACCTGGAGCGGGGGCAGGGCTTCCAGAATTTCCAGAGTCACAGCTCGGTGTGAGACCCAGGAGAGGAGACAGCCCAGCCCAGGCACATTTGTGACGGCCCAGGCCGAGAAAGCGTGCTGAGGACAGTGAGACTGATTCTGTCCTCGTGCACTCACGGCCCTGGGAGGGTTCGATTTCGTTGGGTGACAAGTCTTGACTGAGCCTGGTTTTGACAGTGAAGGTGAGTATTGGGCCCCTGAGAGGCCCTGCCACCATCCTGTCCAAATGGCACCTCTTCTGAGACCCGTAGTTGTCGGAGTGGCTGTCTGTCTGTCTGCCCGGCGGAGCGAGGCTCCGGGCAGCAGGGCCGTGCCTGTTTGGTTTATCAGCACTCCAGCGCCTGTGGCAGGGGCTGCACTCAGGAGACGCTCACAGGACGAATCTGGGCTGGAATGCGTAGCTCACGAGCCTGCGAAGCTCAGAAGTGGTTCAGATTTGGGGTTTGACTCTAGGTAGTGGCTTGGTGCCACCATCCAGCCCCAGCCTTTTCTCTGGGGTGCCGTCCCTGCTGCTGCATCTTCCAAGTGTGCTTCTCCCACCTTAGACTTGATGACACAGCAGATACACGGAGACAGAGGGAGAAATATTCCAGGGACAGAGAAATATTCCAGGAAGGCGGGGACGTGTCCATGGTGTGTGGCGCTGTGGAGGGGGGAGCAGGAAGGGACACAGCTCCAGCTGTTGCTTAGAGAGCACGTGGCCCGGTGGGATGGCGGCATTCCGTGTCAGGTTTCAGTGGAATCCGTTCACCCCAGGTGTTTGAATGCGCTACACCCCTGGATTCCGCATTCTTCCTTTAAAATCCCCAAGGTGAGAAAAAGGCCTCTGGTGGGGTGAATTATTACTTATCTGAAAAGGGTTGTAGATAGCTCCTTCTCTAGGTTGGTGATGGTGCCTTGCAGAGTGGGAATTCGTCTGTTGGTTTGGATGGAGGATTCTGGAGCTCAGTGTAGATGGCCTGAGATCCAGCCCTTGTCAAGGACGGGCTGGGCATGGCTTGTCCTGTGGTGCCCTCAGAAGGCCCTGTGTGAGTCCGTCCTCACAGACTCCTAAACCACGGGAGTTACAACGTGACTTCATGTCACACAAGGGTGTGTTGAAGACATGCACTTACTTGTTCGAGACCCATGGTGCTATTCTCTTTCTTGGGGTTATTATTTCCTAGAAAAGGCATATCCTGTGGGCCAGTGGGCATGCTTTTTATTGACAGAAAATAGCTATGGCTCATGTGTCCTTCTGGTCTGAGTTTCCGCACGTCACTGCCCTGCTGGAGGAAGGGCCCGTCTCCAGTGCGTCTCTTCCTTCTGCTTCCCGGTTTCTCTTCTGTCGAGCGCCTGACCTGGCAAAGCTTGTATTAACTTCAAGTCTGAATCTGCCCCTGATTTTTGGGCATAAGTACCTTGATAAGCTTGTTACTGTTTAACCTGAAAGCTGAGGGTGTGCTGATAGCTTTGGGGGAGTGTGATGTGCACGGGGGCCTGCAGACTGACCAAGGCCAGCGTGCCTGTGTTGCTCAAGAATGCACGGCCTGTTCCCCAGATCTGCTTTCCCCTTCCACAGTTATGAGAGGGGGGTGACACCCCGCTGGCATCCCTATTCTGCGCTCCTTGAAGATGTACTTTAAGCCCAAGTGTGACTCGTGATCAGAGTGGGCATCTGCAGCTGATTTTAAGTAGGGACAAGGGACAGCTATTGAGTTCTGCCTGGCACATTCACACGCAGAAAATAGACTCTGACGTTTAAAAATTCCTCCATCTGCTGGGTTGTCATTAAACTGGGCAGAATAAATGATGTCTTCACTGATTTCCAAGGAAAGTGGGTCAGGTTGTTAAGGTGGAAGTTTTTCTCTATTCCCCCTCCTACACTTGTCCTGACATAACCAGAGGACTGGGGGAACCCTCCTTCACCCGCTGGTAACTGCTCCCCACACTGTCGTTCTGTATGGCCGAGCCCCAGACAGCAAGGGGCACCAGACCTAGTTCCACCAGTGGTTTAGGAAAATCACCCAGTTTTCTTTGAGCTCAGAAGTGGAGCCATTCTGTTGGGTTAGCTGTTCCCTGAGATGCACCTCCCCACCCGCAATCAAAGGAATTTAGTTTTGAGCATCAATATGTTCTTAGTGTCATAGCTTTTGTGGCTGAACTCTGCCTATGGGCCCATTAATCAACTTTGTGCTCGTGCCGTGTTAGTAGACCCAGGCGTTGCCTGCATTGACGATCAGTATCTGCTACTGTGTGTGGAGATGGGAGTGAGCCTCTGTCTTTTGTACTGAAACCAGATGAGAAACTTGCCATGTGATCCCTGGGAGGGTGCTTACAGCTTTTTTTTGAGAGCTCAGTTCTTATTTTTAGATATCCTGACATCTTTTGAAGCTGCCTTCACTTAGCAAAAATCAGCCGATGTATGAAAGTCTTGGCATAGAGAGGGATGTGCTTCGGGGGAGTAAATAATAACTATGCATATGTTAAAATTATCACCCCAAATTACTCTATGTGTTAACTCTTCTGTTTAGCATTTTTTTCATCCATTTATGGTTATTCTTTTAGTATCAAAAATTTTTAAGGTTCTGCCATCATTTTAATTATAGACAAATCACTGTTAAGACTCAGCTGTATTTCTAACACTTTAAATGACTAATTGGATTACATTATTTGTTAGCTTTTCTTGAGGTATTTTGCATAGTTAGATAATTAATGTTTATCTCTTTGCCAGAAATCAATTATTTTTTTTCCAGATTAGAAACCTGAAATGAAACATTTCTGCATTAGATGATATTTAACTATGTGACAATCAGTTTGTGAATGTGAGGACAAGAATATCTTGTATCTTTTGGGATAATTCTTGCTTAATAGTGATAGTGTTAAATGTTAAAATTGTAGAACAACTTGTTTTTGTTTTTTTTGGAAATTAGTATTTTTGTGCTCACCAGGTGGGAACTGTTTAAAATGTGGACATGAAAAAATCAAATTGCATTCAGTTTGTAGAGAAAGAAGATGTTAAAAAACGCTTTTTGCTTTTTTGCCACCATGGTGGTTGCTTAGCTACAGAAATGAGGTCATTGCAGGCACTTAGAATCTTATCTCTTTCACTTCCACAATTGGAAGAAATACTCCTAGGCAAGCACAGTCTGAAATTCCGATATTTAGACTCCCAAGTATCAGGTCCAGTGGAACAGATGCTAGTGTATGGGAATATGGGCATTTATTACATGGGAGTCGACCCAGATGTGACTGCCGGGAACAGGGGCTCGTGGGGCCCAGAGGGCCTGGAATGCACGTTGTAGGGAAAACGCTGGCAACAAAGAAGCAACCGTGCCTATGAGGGTGGGAGTCCCCGAGCCTTGAGACTAAAGGGGAGACTGCCGCCTTTGAGTTAGTCCCTGGAAGAAGCCAGCGGTGGGAGGGGTGAGGACAGCGACTGGTGTAGCTCCCGGGCAGTCTGGCCTGGCCTCCAGAGCTTGAGAATTTGGTCAGTGATCAGATGTTAGCAGAAACCACCCTCAGGAAGGTTGTGAAGCTACAATAGACAGAGATGGGAAAGAAGCTTAGTACTGTGCTGGCCGCTGCCGACATTCTCATGACTAATGAGCACCAGCAAGTGGGGACACTTGACCACCCAGTGTCCTTAACTGGGACAGTTGCCTTGAAACTGTAGTCCCTCAGCCTGGCCAGGTTCTGTTTGTTTGTTGGTTTTTGTTGGGGGGTGGGGAGGTCAAGTATGCGACACTCAGAGGGAACGAAACAAACTGAACCATTGCTCTCGATGATGTGCCCAATAGTCACATTATTCCTGCCTACATTAGGAAAAGAAAAGGTGTCACTGGAGAACCAGCTCATTTTCCTGTGTTCTGACCCTGTTTGTTGTGGCACAAAGGTTAGAACCAGTTTTAACTGGTCCTTATAGTGAATAATACATGTCCTTAAATGTGTTACATTTAATCAGTTTTAGAGCAATAATGTGTGTGTACACTCTGTGCAAGGAGGTGTAAGTGGTAGTGTTATAAATTAAATGTAAATGCCATGCTTTTTCTCGTTTTACTTTTCTGTACCGAGCGTGCAGTAGTAGCACATTGGTTCGTCAACAGTGTTGTTAATTATTTTATGTTGAATCTAAGACTAAGGTGGTTTGGTAAAAGAAGTTCTTCTTAAAAACAACAACAAAAACAAGGGCACAAATTTTTTTTCACAAGTTACTGTTCAGTCTGCCAGCCCCACATTAGCTGAGCCATGGAAAATGCCTTGTGCAGCAGCCGAAGAGGTCGCAGGTGTGCCTGTAGGTGTTGCAGGCAGTGAGGCTCCCTGTGAATTCCTCGCACTGCGTTGGTTGCTCCTAAGGATGTCCTACTGACGAGGCTCTCTGTTGCTCTCACTGCCCTCTGGTGGTGGCTGGGGCCGCAGCCGCCTCCCAAAGCACACATGCTGCTCTGAGGATACTGGGTTCTAGGAACAGCTGTGTGTGTGTGTGTGTGTGTGTGTTGAGAGGAGCAATACAGACTTAAGTGCATCTTTAACCTCTTGGACAAGCAAGTTGATATTGAACATGTGTCTTGAAGGATAATAGATTCAACTATGCTATGCTTAATATCCAGCAGAAAATACTGGTTTTTGGTGAAGGAAAGAGAGATGTGTGTTTTGTGCCTCTGCAGGACGAAGGATACCCTGTCTTTCTGTGCCACCATCTCAGAATGAGGAATGTTGACATTGGATCAATTTAGATACCATCGATCATGACAAAAGTTTGATCAGGCAGCCTCAGAGCGAACAGATGATAATGCTGAATTTATACCCCCAGGTACAAAGAGACACCTGAAACCTTCAGCTATTTTCATACCCTATTAAGGTGTGATTGCTTGCTTTCTCATTGTTTTCTCCTTTTCCTTCTAGACTTTTGTCTAGTAGAAGAGAATGTGTTCAGTTTATCTTTATTGCTCAAGTGGCTCTAATGTTTAAAATACCAGCCACCCCTTATCTCTGCTGTATTCCCAGGCCTGCCACAGGGTCCCAGAGCAGAGAAGACTATTACAAAAAGCAGATCTGAGCGGGAAACAGCACTGTTAATGGGCACACAGCTGTGCACCTGTGGTTAAGTAGTGCATGTGTATTCAGGGGAGATAGGAAGTTTTGGAAAGAAGAAAATTGAGACAAATAATTACCCAGTGTTTGCTTTTTTGACTCAGAAAAGCAAACAAAGCCAGTCCTTTTGAGACTCCGGTCAGGGTAGGTCTTGGAGATGGCAGCTGTGGGACTCAGTCTGGCTTCTCAGTTGGCCTTTGAAAAGCCTCTTTTCCTCATCTCTAATTTGGAGATACTCACAGGAAGCTTCCCTCATGGATTTTGCTGCTGTGAGTGGGAGCCTCATTAAGAATTCCACAAATATTTTCACCAATGTTTTAGAGATCCCTGAAAATGATCGCTGCAGATGAATCTATTAGGTAGGTACGCTGCTGAATGTTAGAGCGGACACCTTGGCTTTGATTCGTTTGACAAACATCACACCCGCATTCTCAGTCCCTCGGTTCCTTAGCGCTGGGCTAACACGGATGCTTTGTGTTGGTTGTTCCCTCACTTCTTGTTGCTGTGAATTGAGAGCTTTTGCCCCAGGAAACATCTTTCCTGTAGAGGTGATGGTGAAGAAAACGAGCTGCCAGGGCCTGCTGAGCTGGGGGCTGGGAGAGCGTCTTTCTCTGAGACCACTCTGAGACAGCCTCTAAACTTAGAAAAAAAATTGTGGGGTTTGCTGGGACCCAGAGTCACATCGCTCTGCTCTTCTTTAGAGCCTCCTCCTGGAAAAGTACCCCGTCCCCACCCCCAGTTCATCACAGTGCTGTGTGCCAGCTTGCCCCTCATACGTCTGCTCTCTTGTGCCCTCATCTCAAATCACTGACTACCAATAAACTTGATGACCTGTTAGTAAATGCTAATGGCCACTCAGGTTAATCTGACTCCCTCCACCCCCACTAGTAAGTTGTCCCTGTTACACTTCTCCCCAGGAATTCTAAGGCGATAATCTCTTCTGGTTTATCATGCCTATCACTCAGCGTCCGCCACCCGGTGAAGATGAAATACGCTCTGTGAGAGTGTTTTGCAATGCACCTGCTGGTCGCCAGAGCGCGCAGGGCCAAATGGTTCTGTCTGAGCCACGACCTTGTCAGACTTTGGCCATGAGAGCCATGTGGAGAGTGGGACCACCACACCTGGGGGCCAAGGGACGACCCAGGTCATCAGATTCTGGAGCATAAACCCAGGAGGGCACATTGTGAGGCCGTCGTTGTGCTCAGGAACATGGAGCTGGAGCCCCAGAGGAAGGTCATCCATAGTGCTGCTGCCGTAACTGTCTGGGGCTGTGTGTCGGGGGAGGGGCAGGGGAGCGGGAGGCAGCCTTGGTTGGGACAGGCAGTCTGGAGTCCGCCAGCAGCCCCCCCACATGACATAGGCCCACAAGCCACTTAAGAATTGTCTCACTTAATTGGTCAGTCAGGAGGCAGGAGGCAGGAGGGCTCTGTCTTGAGGCAGCAGCAGGAGACCTGGGTCTTAGCCCTGACCTTCCATTACCCGTCAACACGGCCTGGCTCTCCCTGAACCTGCTGCCACTGCTCAGCAACTCCTATGTGGCAGCTCCAGGCTCGTGGTTTTCAAAGGCCCCTATTTCCTGGTCTCATAGAGCAAACCCAGTCTCATGCTGGAGAGGTCGGCGCAGCCTGAGCATGGAGTTTGGCAGCCAGCTTGTGGGCAAGGAGAAGGGACGGAGACACAGATCAGAGCCCCGTGGTCACGTAGGGCCCGCCCAGGAGGGGGGCTCGGTTCCGGTTCCCACCGCCCTTCCTTCTCGCTCATAGTAGGCTGTTGACCCCTACTGCGGGTGTCATTCACAGAAAGTTTGAGGGGCTAAATTCTAAAGAGTAATTTAAAGGAAATGGTGAGTGTGAATTCAGTGGGAGGACACACAGGACCTTCCAGGTGTTCTGTGTGGGGACAGTCGGAAGTGAGGGCGGCTCACTGGGTGTGGGGCGGGGACAGGAGGGCTTTGCATACAGTGGGCTTCAGGGTCGCACTGAGGATGGCCTCCATCTGGAGAGCTGGACAGAGGAGCAGCATTCTGTGATGGTAGTTTAGAAAGATGGGTGATTTCAGTGTATTGCCCCTGCTATTTGAGGGACCACTGCATGTTGAGTGTAGCTTGGCGGTCAAGTGGGGTCCTCCCCCTCACACACACACCTGTATGAAGCTGAGCTCCAGATGGAGACCCTCACTGGTTGTTGATTATGGGCAAATCTACACTCTGAGCCTCAGTTTCCGATATTGTCAGGTTAAAGGGAGCACGTGTAGGGTGCCTGCCCGTCCGTGGGGCTGTTATGGTTACCACCAACAAGCTCCACAAATGTTGAGGTTAATTGCTGCCCACATCCAGTGCTTACCGAGTGTTTGTCATGGGAACACACAGGTGAAGAAGAGTCCTGCCCTTAACCATTCTGGGCCCGTTTTCTTGTCTATAACATGGAGATAGTAGTGGTACCTTCCACACACAGCTGCTGGGAAGATAAATGTGTTGATACATTTAAAGTGGGATACGTGTGTGGGGGTGACTTCATCACTGACATAACTTTCAATGTGTTAAGAACTTGGTAACACACCAACACTTTTTTTTTTAAATTTTTTTTTATCCTCACCCGAGGACATTTTTCCATTTTTTTTTTTTTTTGTACAGATAGAGTGGGAGGGAGAGAGAGGAAGAGGGAGAGAGAGAGAAACATCGATGTGAAAGGGACACATCGAGTGGCTGCCACCCACACGACCAACCAGGGCCGGGGACAAACTGCAACCGAGGTACATGCCCTTAGTGGGAACCGAACCCGGGTCTCTCCGGACCGCAGGCCGACGCTCTAACCGCTGAGCCAAACTGGCCAGGGCCACACCAACACTTTTTAAAGTTAATGTATTTCCCTGACTTAATGTGCCTTTCCTTCACAAATGATTAAAACAGAACACTGAGGTTCACCAGCGCTTCAGGGGAAAGCGGAGTTTGCGGTCAGACAGCTGGGTTTGACCTTCTGTCCCACGCTCACTCGTGGTGTGACCTTCCTCTCTCCGCCCTGTGGATAACTATAAACAAGTAGCACTGGGATTGGGAGGGTCACAGAAAGCAGCACACAGCAGGTGCTGTCAAGTTGCGGTCTTAGTTTTCCGCGTGTAGAACCTGTTCGGGAAGGAGAGTGGTGGAGTTTAGGGTCCCGGCCTGTGACTGTAAGACACTCAGGCGTGTTTTGATTTGAAGTCCCAGGTCGTGTAAGATAATCTCAGATATCAGGATCTAGGTGAAGACCATTGCTTTTGGATAGATTTTCATAACTCTAGCTGCTGTGATGAAGCCCAAGATTTTAATGCCTGACTCAAACTCGGGTGGAATTCCTAGACAGAAGGCGGCCTTAGGCAGGTGTGTGGGCCCCTCCGGGCTGCGAAGGAGCTGAGAGTCTTTCATTTTCTGAAGAGTCTGCATTCATGCACTTCAGCTGGTACCGACCCTCTGGGTCTGTGTTCCCGACATGAGGCACCTTCCCGGGGTCGGAAGCTATGTTTGCCTCCTGTTGTTTCTTTAATGTTGCTGTCCACTTCTCAGGAGGAGAACCAAGAACTCCAACAAGGTTTCCCTGGGATCAGCGGGGCGTGGGACCTGGGATGTCCCAGCCACCTCCTGGTGAGGAGCTGCTTCTCCTTTCCCGCATCTCTCTGGTGCCCTCTCTGTTTCTTGTCCTTTGCCTTCTCTGTTGCTTATTTCATTTTTTGGACATTTTAAATATGTTCATGGACCTTTTTTATAGGCACTCTCCTCTCCTCCACTTGCTTTCTTTGCTAGGTTCTCGCCAGGCACGGTTTCACCTCATCCATCGCGTGTGCACGTTGCTCCCGCCGTGGAAACACAGGTGACTCTCGTTGGAGTTTGCCTCCTGAGACGGGATGAGCAGTCCTTGTGCCAAGAAATGCTGAGCTTGTGAGCATTTCGTGACTCGTCGTGCAGATGTCGGTGTCGCTGTGTTCTTCTTGAACTTGTTTTGAATTTACTTCTTCATATAATGCCTTCAAAGGTGTTTTCAAATAGTGATGTGTGTGCTCATGAGTTCGCCAGGGGCGTGGGGAGCTGAGCCTGTGCAGTTCTCTCCCAGGTGGGGGCATGGGGAGGACCCCCCCGGGGTCAAGAGAGCTTTTCCTTCTCGTGTCTTAAAGCACCATTTTCCCCGGTTATCTGTGGTTTATAGGACAATCATCATGGGTCGGGCTAATGAGATATTTTAGAAAATACTTTTATTTTAGTTTGAAATTGTTTTTTCTTTATTGATTTCACAGAGAGAGGGAGGGAGGGAGAGATAGAAACCTCCATGAGAGAGAACATCGATTGGCTGCCTCCTGCATACCCACTGGCGATTTGGCCCACAACCTGGGCATGTCCCCTGACCAGGAATCGAACCAGCGACCTCTTGGTGCATGGGTCGAAGCTCAACCACTGAGCCACACCAGCCAGGCCTTTTAGAGTGCGAGTTAAAACTGTCACAGTTTCCTCCCTTTTCTCACGGAGTGACTGGCTCCTGGGCACTGCAGCCAAGCTGCAGAGGTGTCAGCCAGGCTTCTCCATGGGGCTGAGTTTGTAATAGATGTTTCATTACAGAATTTAAAAATGGGTTACGGTATTTCATTAGTATGTTTTCCTGTAAGATGCCAAGAGGATAATAAATATACACAATCCAAAGGTTTATAATTTAATTACACACACACAGCACTCAGACACACATGAACATATATGAACACTGAGACACGCAAACATGCCCATGCACAGATATGTATACACACACGCACACACATACACCCAGGATTTTAAACTTCTTTTAATTTTAGTAACAAACGTTACAAGACTCTGTAGTGCCCAAAGATAGGGGCAATAAAAACAATTTCTGCTGTGATTTCTTTGAGCTTCAGTGAGCGTGTCTACTTTTTGTAAATCTTACACACCTTCAGTTGTTAGCTTAATGCTGCACCCCTGCATTCGGGGGATAAAGGAGGTTTGGGCACTGGCTGTGTCCCAGTGACTCGAGACACTTCATGACTTTATTTAAATGCATCTTCCTAAGGCGATGCACGTGGAAGGTGCACCGAACCGTGTGCATGTTAGCTCTGGGAAGAGCAATAGTCTGGCTGTGCTCACCACACAGTGTCCAGCTGCCACAGCCCCTTTTTGAGTTTTCTCATGAGTGTATCTAATTTCCTTGCACCGACACTGTTGCAGGTGCTACGGCATCAAACCTCCATGATTTTCTCAGCTCCTTTGCTTTTCCCTCAAAGGAAGTGCCCATCCATCCTTGTTACTCTTGAAGTAGTCCCCACAGCTGTGAGTGGGGTGGGCAGAGGACAGGCCGAGGTTCTCGGTGGGCCGGGCATCACGGGAGGGAGTCTGTGAGGGGCATGTACTGTTGCCACGGTGCCCAGATTCACAGGAAAGCGTGACATGCGTTTTCTGGGCTGGGGATGTGCTGCAGAGAGATTAGGGAAGGGAGGGGTTCATGGAGGGGGGAGGAGAAGCAGGGCCCTGGTCACCCCCTGGGATAGAGCCGCCACACCCCAAATGCTCAGTTCTGTTCCTCTCTGGGGCTCCTGTGTCTGTGGCTCCCTACTCTTCAGGAGGGATGAAGGAATTGATGGGGTGTTCTAACGCCTTATTTACAAGGTACCCACTGTTCATCATTTCTTTGAAAAGTTCCTAGTTGGAATCACTCCTCAAAACACTCCTACCCATGTCACGGCCCTTTGTTCAGCACAGTCTCTCCTTCCTCCAGGACAAACACAGGTTCAGGGAGGCCTGTGTGTCAGAGCCGTCTCCTGAGGCAGAAGGGATGGGGGACCCTTGGGGCCTTTCAAATCACTCGTGGGATGATGGTGATGAAGGAAGGAAACCTAGCACACATCATTCACACAAGCTCACAAAACAATATACAGTAGATCCTTGAATAATGTCATTTCATTATAATGTTGATGAGAAAAAAAAAATTGCTCCCCAGTAGGGCCACCGTGTGGAATGTGCGGGTTTTCCCATGTCTGTGTGGGTTTCTCCAGGGGCTCTGATTTCCTCCCATGTCCCAAAGATGTGCACGTGAGGGGAGTGTCGTGTGTACATCGTCCCCATTTGGGCGTGGCTGTGTGAGTGGTCCTGCGATGCAGTGTCCTGTGCAGGGCGGGTCCCTCCTCGTGCCCAGAGCTGCCAGGAGAGGCTCCCGCCACCTGTGACCCTGAACTGGGATAAACAGGTTGGAAAATCATTATCTTACTTGTTTTTATTCATCTTTCTTGAATATATAGCTCACATGTACTTTAGAGTTTAATATTAGAAGTATTTTGGGTCTTTAGAAGTTGACTGATGTTTCTGTGACCAGAAATATGCCGTAGGAACTGAACTCTTGTTTGTATTAGCTCACCCGGGGGTTCCTTATATGTCATTTCTCTTCAAGTGGCAGGTTCCAAGAACCTGTCCACAACATTAAGTGAGGACTTACTGTATAAAAATGGCTCTGAGTGTCAAGAATGCAAAAAAAGGGGGGGGGGGCAATGCAAATATAAGCTGTGATGCCTAGTAATTTTGGTTTGTTTCCTACATTTAATGTGAAGCTGAAGAGAACCAGGTTAGCTGTCACTTCCTGTTACTCAGTCCTTATATAAGCTTTCTTCTAAAAAAGGAAAGTATACTAAATTATTTAGCTGCAGAGTGAGAGAACACAAAACGCCAGGGGAAAAAACCTCACTCCATTATCCATAATTTAGATCACAGAGTTTTCGGGGTGTTTTCCTCTGGCTCTTTCACTAACATTCCTGCAGTAGGTGCTGGTGACGGATGCTGCAGTTTGGGGCACGTTCTGTGTTGTTGCCAGAGCCTCAAAGAGGCTCACACCTAGAACTGCTTGGCCGTGGCAAGAGGCTGCTGTGTGACTGGGGACATTTGAAAGCAGCTCTGACCTCAGAGAATGTGTCATGGGAGCAGAGACCCTCCGATGATGGCTTTCCCTCATGCTGCCTGAGTGTGGCTCGTATTTTCCATGGAGTTTTGAGAGGATTTCTGCCTATCAGTGACTTGACAACAGTGTGTGCATCATGGGCCTGGCGTCGATATTCTCTGTTGCTCTTTCTTACTCCGTCCAGGCCGCTTTGGATTGAGGCTCGGGTGGGTCATCTGCACATTTCCAGGAGGTGAAGCATCCTCCCAGGTATCTGGCTCTCCATTCACACAGCTACACCAGTTTTATCTGTTGTCCAGTATTGAACTGAGCTTGACTTTCTCAGTTAAGTGCGATCAGGACGCTGGAGTTTAATTCCTGGGTGGAGTAACCATGATGAGAATGTACCTTTTGCCTTGGAATTGAAATCAGAGTGATGGGGAAGTGGGGAAGTCCCAGATGTTTTAGATAGGCTGCAAGTTTATCAGGTGTGTGAGAATCTTTATGAACACTATAGGGGGGAGAATGGACAGAAAGACTTTTTTTTTTCCCCCCAAATATGCTTTTATTGATTTTTTTTTTTTTAGAGAGAGAGTGGAAGGGAGAGAGGGATAGAAACATTGATGTGAGAGAGAAACATCAATCGGTTGCCTCCTGCACACCCCCTCACTGAGGATCGAACCTGCAACCTGTGCATGTGCCCTGACTGGGAATTGAACCAGGGCTTCTCATTCCATGGGATGATGCTCAGTCCACTGAGCCACGTGGGCAGAACGACTCTTCTTGAAATAGAAAGTGTGTTAAAATTGAACCTATTTTTCTGTGTAGAGGTCCTTCAAAAGGTAACCCAATTTTCAGTTTAACAGTTGAGTAGGAGCTAGAGAACTATTTCTGAATTTCATTGAAATTGGTGTTTTGTTTTGTTTTTCTCTCTCTCTCATGTGTACACCATTGTTTCTCTAGGTGCTGACCATGGGCACCGTCTTCCCCTGGACACTCAGGTGATGCTTTGAGTGAAGGAGGCACGTGGTCCTTACATGGGTTTTTGCCAACTTGTAAAATATGTGACTTTGTAGCCCATGATGTCACTTCTTTTTCTCTGTGATAGTAGTTTCATTTTGTTTTTAAAATTAACATCTAGTGAAATGGACTTTCTTTTTGGTGTTGGTTCTGTGAATTTCATTGTGCTTCTTTGCAAGCTGTTTATCCACTTTGTTCAAGTGTCTGTCCAAGTCTTTGCCAGTCTTGTGATCAGGATGCTCTTTGTCCATTGTCAGATACAGGGTTTGAAAATATTTTCTCCCCAGTGGTTAGCTTAGTTTTTTAAGAGTACCCTTTTCAGAACAAATTTTTAAATTTTGATAAAGACAATTTTACTATAAATGTTAAGGCTTTATGCTTTTAGTGTCATGTCTGAGAGTTCTTGGTCTAACCCAAGTCTTGAGGATTTTACATCCTGTGTTTTATTTTCTTCTAAAAATTGTATAGTTTTATGTTGAGGTTCTTTTTCTTTTTCCAAATAGATGTCCAGTTATTCCAGCACCGTGTTGAAAAGACCATTTCTCTATTTAATTCATTTTGCACCTTTGTGGAAAACAACAACAACAACAAACAAAAACAGCCCTCGTTATCTGGGTCTGTTTCTGGACTCCACTCCTCTGTACTTGCACCAGTACCGTGCTGTAGTCAGTCTCAAAGTCAGAGTGTGCCCTGGCCGGGTGGCTCCGTTGATGCGTTACCTCTGCACCACAAGGTGTTGGGTTTGATCCCCAGTCAGGGTGCATACGGAGGGAGGCAACCAGTCAGTGCTCCTCTCCCAACAGTGTTTCTCTCTCTCTTTTGCCCTCTCTCTAAAATCAAAGAAAAACACATCCTCTGCTGAGGATTAAATAAATAGAGTCAGTGTGCTTCCTCCAACTTTATTCTTCTTTATCAAATTTCTTTAGCTATTCTAGTTTCTTTGACTTGCCACATAACTTTTAGAATTAGCTTATCTCTACAACAATTTCTGCTAGGATTTTAACTGGAGTTGTGTCAAATCTATAATTTTCAGAGACTTGACATCTTATATTGTTTTCATTCCCTGTAAATGGCATGTCTCTTAATTTATATGGATCTTTGATTTTTTTTCCATCAGCATTTTGTGCTTTTTCAGCGTGCAGATCCTACGTGTTTATGTGTTTTGTTAGGTTTATGCTTAAGTGTTTCTTTTTTTATATAGTTAATTTAAATGATATTGCTTTTAAAATTTTAGTCCCAAATATTCATTGCTAGAATATATTGATGTGATTTGACTTTGCATGTTGTGAGCCAGTTATTAGATCTAGGAGTTAATTTTATATTTTCCTTGGGATTTTCTGTGTAGGTTTTTGGTTTGACTGATTTTTTTTTCTCTTTTCCTGTTTTTGTTTTCTTCGATTTTTGCTCTTTATTTTTTCTTTCACTTGGCATGGATTTATTTTACTTTTCTTTCTCTGTTTTCTTAAAGTCGAAGCTTAGATTATCGGTTTGAGACCTTTCTTCTTTTCAACTGTAAACCTTCAGTGCCTCATTTTTGTTCAGTTGACAATACTTTTCACTTTGAAAGCTCATAGTAGTTTTGTATAGTTCATACAAATCTCACTTTAGTTAGTGATCAAGATAAAAATTCCTGCAGGTTTATATCCTGCATTTGCTTTGTAATATTTTCACACTCTGTGCCTGGATCTTAAATCACAGTAGCCGAACTTACCCGGGAGATGGTAATGCGTGGTTTATTGATGAAGTAAAAATTACTGAGGTGGGAATTCAAATGTAAGTGCCCTGTGGACAAGGTTTTAGGGTTTGTGTTGTGATGCAGCCCGGTTCCTACAGCAGTGCCTGGGGTGCAGGAGGCGAGGAGGTCTGTTGGATAGTGTGTGCGGTGCCTGTTCTAAGGCACTGGCTCCAGTGCCAGTAAGGGGTAAGCTCACTCTCGTGGCTTTTGCACCCTGGGCCCCGGACCTGTCTGAACTGCTTTGCTCTGTGAGCTAGTTTACAGCATGATCACGTTTTCAGTCCTTTCTTTGTTTGCACATTGACTTAGACTTCAATTACTCATTATTTTTTCTTATTTTAAAATGATAGTTTTTTTTCCCCTCTATTTTCTGTTTGTATGCACACAGCTTCCCTCTATCCCTCTATTACTGGATTATGGTTCCAATGCATTGTTACCTTGTAAAAATTAAAAATTACTCGTAAATGCATGTGTACTTGAGTATCCAGCAGAGATCCATTAATTTCAACAATAAAGCTGAGGGTTTTGTTTCCAGTTCCTTCCTTCTCTAAGAGTGAATCAGTGGGAGCAGGATTGTATACCTTATGCCTTATTCTTTGCCTTTGGAATACAGTGTATTATTAATATTTGCCACTTGATCACATTTGGGCAAAAATGTTTACAAAACATAAGGTTTTCATAAGTTATAATTTGAGTGTGCTGTTGTGGTTATTATTTAATCCTGTGGATTCATCAAAATTTCATCACATATACAATGAGGTGCCAGGGTCATCCAGATGTTTTAGTCCCAGCAGTTTGGGTATGTTTAACTTCACAAGTGATTTTGTGCACAGAAGCTTCAGTGAGTTTGCTGGAGGAATTTCTGCAGCTCATCGTTCTCACAAAGAGAAGTAACAATTATAGACACTTATCCAGAATAACCTCTTGCACATGTCTTCTGCTAAGCAATTTGCTCTTTTTCCACTCCCCCGCCCCCCCAAAATTTAAAGTTCTTTAAATTAAGTGTAAGCCTTTTCAGGACTGAGTCATTATTTTAGAAATCAGGATGTGTGTGTGTGTGTGTAATTTGAAGATAAAAATACATAAACATTTTAGCATGTTCTATCTTTTTAAAAAAGGATTTTGTCTTCATTGACTTAAGAGAATCCTTTTTATTTCATTAAATTTTATTTTTAAATAATGGTTTACATTCAATATTATTTTGTACTAGTTTCAGGTATGTACAGCATACTGGTTAGACAGTCATATAATTTACAAAGGATTCCTCCTGATATTTCTACTGCCTACCTGGCACCATACATAGTTATTACAATATTGTTGACTATATTCCCTAGGCTATACTTTACATCCCTGTGACTATTTTTTAACTACCAATTTGTACTTCTTTTTTTTTATTGATTTTTTTTTTGAGAGGAAGGGAGAGGGAGAGAGAGAGAGAAACATTGATGAGAGAGAACATCATTTGGCCACCTCCTGCAGGCCCCCCTGGGGATTGGGCCCACAACCTGGGCATGTGCCCTGACCAGGAATCGAACCAGTGACTTCTTGGTGCATGGATCAACACTCAACCACTGAGCCACACCAGCAAGACCCTCTGCCCATTTTATAATTGGATTGTTTATTTTTGTGGTGTTGAGTTGTATGAGTTCTTTTTGAATTTTGGATATTAACCTCTTATTGGATGTTTCATTGGCAAACATCTCCTTCCTTTCAGTAGGTTGTCCTCATTTTTTTGGTTTTCTTTGCTGTGCAAAAATTTTTTAGTTTGATGTAACCCCATTTGTTTATTTTTAAATTTTGTTTCCTTTGCCTGAGGAGGTATATCAGAAAAAATACTGCTATGAAAGATGTCAGAGATTTTATTGCCTGTTTTCTTCTAGGCATTTTATGGTCTTACATTTAGGTCTTTAATCTATTTATAGTTTATTCCTGTATATGTTATAACAAGGTGCTCTAGTTTAATTTTTTTTGCATGTATCTGTCCAGTTTTCCCAACACCATTTATGAATTGACTATCCACTACATTGTATGTTTTTACCTCCTTTGCCATGTGTAATTGACCATATAGGTATGGGTTTATTTTGGGGCTCTCTGTTCTGTTCCATTGGTCTGTATATATGTTTTTATGCCAGTGCCATGTTTTGATTACTTTGCTTTGTAGTATAGTTTGATATCAGATTGTGTGATACCTCCAACTCTGTTCTTTTTCTCAAAATTGCTGTGGCTATTTAAGGTCTTTGGAATTCCATATACATTTTTAGATTATTTGTTCTAGTTCTATGAAAAATGCCATTGGTATTTTGATAGGAATTGCATTGACTCTGTAGATTGCTTTGGGTAGTATGCACATTTTAATGATGTTAATTCTTCCTACTCATTAGAATGGAATATGCTTTCATTTATTTGTATCTTTAGTATTTCGTCAGTGTCTCATAATTTTAAAAATACAGCTCTTTTACCTCCTTGGTTAAATTTATTCCTAGGTGTTTTATTTTTTGATGCAGTTGTAAATGAGATTGTTTTCTTGGTTTCCCTTTCTGATAGTTCATTATTGGTATATAAAAATGCAGCCAATTTCTGACATATTCTCTATCTTGATACCTGTAAGAGGGAGACAATATTCAGTCATTCTTATTTTCCTAATAAGACCATTGTCTATTTTCATTACTGACCCAGATGGGACCATCTGTGTAAGAAAGTCATGGAATCATTAGTTTAGCACCACTTTCTTTCTACCTTTAAAAAGGTTTTAAAAGTGCAACTATAACTGTTATTGAATCTTTCATTTAGCAAATGTTCAGTGTCTGTTTCATTTACTACCCTCTCTCAATTGCCTGGCACACAGTAGGTATTAATAAATACTTGTTGGATGAAATGAGTAATCTGAAGGTAAATTCGAGATCATTTCCGTGGAAATCCTGAGGAGAGTTTCGGTGCAGTGTGAAGTGTGTTCCACCAGTTGGGGACACAGGTGAGCGGGTGTCACTCATGCCATTTCAGCTTTGACTCAGTGTTGAAGCCCAGGCTCTTCTTGAGACTCTGGGTTCCAGAAGGTCAGAGTGGCCTCGTGATGAGGGTTTTACTGCATCTGATAGAAGAAGTAGAGGGGCTCCTTGTTTCAAGGGAGGGGCACTGGCCCTTTCATCAAGCCTGTGGCAGGCTGGGTGCTCACCAGCATCTCTGGGGCTTCCAACAGCTCAGCCCAGGACAGGCAGGGCAGGCCACAGGGACTGGACGGTGAGATCACTTTTGACCCTGACGACCAACCCACAGGGAGGTGGTTTGTGAGGGGAGTTAGCACCTGCTACCCAGGGTGTCACCAGCATGTGAGGATGCCAGAGAGGGCCCGACATGGCCCAACTCTTGTGTAAAGATTTGTAGGCAGTCTACACTTGCTGAGGGGTCCCCAGTTTTATTCCCTGGGTGTAAACTTACTCTCAGTGGTCTTGTTTGCACCAAGAACTCACCTGAGTAAGAGCTGGGTCCATGGACCCCTTTCCAACCATAGTGGTATCAGGTTATTGTAAAGTTTGAAGCATTACTGTATCAATGACTTTTTTAGGATAACAACAGTTTGACAGATGACAACTGGACATTCTAGGTATCTAGGGTCATCAGTACAGACCAACAGTTTAAGCAGGGACAGAGATGATGCACGCTTCAGTTCACGGATCAGTGAGGGCAGCAAGCAAGTCAGCAATGCAGTGTATGTCAGCGTCTCGTCATTCTAGCTGTCGAGGGGATCAGGTAGTGTTTCTACCGAGCAAGCCACTTTTATTTTTATTTTTTTGTATATATTTTTTTATCCTTTCCCAAGAACATTTTTGCATTTATCTTCAGACAAAGCGGCAGGGAGAGAGGGAGGAAGAGAGAGGGAGGAAGAGAGAGAAAGAGAAACATCGAGTGGCTGCCACCTACACAACCCCAACCAGGGCCGGGGACAAACTGCAACCGAGGTACGTGCCCTTCGCAGGAACCAAACTCAGGTCTCTCTGGTCCATGGGCCGATGCTCAAACCACTGAGCCAAACTGGCCAGGGTGAGCAAGCCATTTTTAGTTTATTCAGAAGGCATCCAGAAAGTTTAGGAGGATCTGCTTAGAAGAAAAATTAATTCAGACTAAATTTTTCAGAATCGGTGCCTTCCCTGAAAACAGCCGTTGAGAATAATAAAAAATAAAAGCAGGACACCATTCCCAATACAGTCAGCAATTCTTAATGAAATAGAGTAAGGATGGCAAGAAATACCAGTTTGCAAATAATTCATACCATAGAGGAAAACTTAATAAGCAGTTACAGAGTTTTAAAAATTGTGGTAGTTATTAGCCGAATGGATTCAACAAGTAACTCATAGTGACCTTCACTCAGCTGCACAGTAGACATTTTCCGGGTTTTGGTCACGGGTGAGGAGGAGCCCGAGGCGTGCTGATGGAAGAGTCAGCGTGGTAGACACGGGGTGAGTGCTGTAAGTCTTGAGCTGCTTTCTTCCCTGGGGAATTTTATAGTTGCGACAGTATGGGCAGACATTGAATTTTGGGTGAATAAAACGTAAGTCAAACAGTCATGGATGGACACAAAGTACATTCCTAACAAGCCCACTGGAGAAAGTCACCTGGGTCTGGCCTGTGTGGCTCAGCGGTTGAGCGTCGACCCAGGCACCAAGAGGTCACCGGTTCGATTCCTGGTCAGGACACATGCCCAGGATGTGGGCCTGATCCCCAGTGGGGAGCGTGCAGGAGGCGGCCAGTTGGTGTTCTCTCTCATCAGTGTTTCTATCTCTCTCTCTCCCCCTCTCACTTCCTCTCTCTCTAAAATCAATAAAGAAAAAGAAATTAAGAAAGAAAAAAAAAGCAAGCCACCTGGGGGCCCATGGAAGCAGGAGTTTTTACAGTTTACATGTGACAGAGGCCAAGCCTGGCCTGCAGGTCCATGTAGCCGTTTGTAGAAGAAAAAACTGACAAACTGGACTTCATAAAAACAAAAAACTTTTGCTTTGTGAAAGAACCTGTAAAAGCATGAAAAAAGACAAGCTGCGCACGGGGAGCATTTGCAACTCACATATCCAAGAAAGGACTGCTCAACAGTCACCAAAACCCAGTTAGGCAATAGGCAAAGGACATGTGCAGACCTTTCACCATGAGAATGCCAAGGGAGAAGGAGCATGTGAAAATAGGTTCAACTTTGTTAGACGTCAGAGAAAAGCAAATCAAAACCATTTTGAGATCGCACTACTTACCCATCGGACTGGCTAAAGTGAAAAATAGCAGTAACACCAAGTGCTGGTGGGGATGCAGAGAAACTGTCCGTCCTTGGGAACTTCGCCAGGAACATCTCTTCCTGTGTAGCCCTGGGGTTCTCAGGCCCAGGCGGTCGATTGGTCATGGACTCTCTCTAAGCTGACCTCGCTGACCTTCGCTCACTGGAGCTCTGTCCCAGCAGACGCTTGAGTCCTTTGACTCACTGGTGCTAGAATGGGCACAGCCAAACAAAGGGCTGTAGCTGCTGAGGGCCCTCAATTCCCCGACTTAATGACTGAAAACGCTCAATGTCAAACTCTCAGTGAATGAGAGTGCGCTTCCCACGCAGGAAGCTAGTATGTTTGTACTTCATATATTTGTGGGAAATCAGGGCTTTCTTGGCGTTGGGGCCTTGCAGGTCAGCACCTCCCTGAGGCGGATGTGTGTCTGTAGCCACGGCGAGCTCTGCTCACAGAGACATGCTTTTCTCATGTTTAGATCTTTGCACTGGAGGGAACTGTCCTGTTTCCTCTGCTGCCCACTTCCTCTGATGTCATAGCGGCTGAGCCTTTGGTAAACTCAGCCAGCTTCTCGTTTCTCCCTCTGGTTCCGCCGCGGCCCTGCTAGGAGAGAAGTGGCTCCGTGGGACCCGCTTCATACCTGTCACTAGTGCTTCGCCCCGACACCCCACTCTCTCTGCACTGTGGAGACCACCCTGTCTGCTTGCTGCTCCATGAGATCGTCCAGACCCCAGGAGTGACATGGATATATTCTGTATGCAGCTTGTCCTTCCTCTTCTACAAAATGGCCTTGATCTTCCCGCAGTGTGATATGTAGACGTTCCTGTTGTGGGATGGCGGGGAAGACACAGTGCTGGTACCAACAGTTCCGGGCCTGTGGGCAGGTGTCTTAGTCTTGCTGGGATTGTCATGTGCTGTGAGAATGAGGAGGGGGATGGTGATGGATCTCTAAAGTGTAAGTGACGTATTTATGTGTAAGGTGCCCAGTAAGATCCCGGCTCACTGTGGATCACCAGTGCTCCTTCCCTGTCTTACATTCGTGCTTGTGTCCCCCCCATAAAAGTCCAAAGTCTGCTGGTCTCTCCCTGTCCATCTTTCCAGAGAAGCTTGTAGGGAGGAGGGCGAGAGGCTCACAGGATGTGAGGTTCAGTTGAGAAAGTGCTGCGCCTGCGGAGGCCTGGTCCCAGCTCTGCTTCTGGATTTCTAGCTGAAAGAAGGAGAGATGCTGTTCATCGCCCCCTCTACCTTCCCATCGAGGGTCGGATGCGCATCGAGTAAAACCCACGTGCTGGCACAGGGGGTCTGCTCCTTGGACAGGCTCCATCGCAGAAGTAGCTTTGTTTCGTATTTATGTAGACTTCTCAGGAACCATCCTCCTAAGATGGTTTTTAGCACATGATTATAGCCATTTTGCCTGAAACTGACCTATTTAAATGTTCTAGACTGGTGAGCTAGGCTGACCGCTGGTGGGGGTCTCTGTGTGGCCGTGGGGGAGCCCAGGCAGCAGGAGAGCTTACAGACCCCTCTGTGCGTACGCAGCACACGCACCGGCGTCTCAGGCCCCAGGACGCCTGTGCTGGGAGTGGCTTCCCCTAAACATCAGCAGCCGGTTTTCAAGTCAGCTGTGGGCAGACGGAGGTTGGCTCTTTCTGTCCTGTGGTTTAGAATAGAATGGACTCCAGAAAAACTATTTTCTTTTAATGCCTTATACAGTTGGAGTTCTTGATATACCAAGGTGAAAAGCTACAGGGGACATTAAAAAAAAAAAAATATATATATATATATATATGAGATAAAGCCTTAAGTGATCGTATCCAGGAACTTACTGGCTAGAATTACAATTTTAACATGATGGCGCATTTAAAATATATTTTTTTCTTTCTAGTGATGCCAGGAACTAAATGTTTTAAGGGACTTTTTGGTCCTTCATGCACACATAAAAATCCCAGTCATGTGACCATATCGTTCTTGAGAATGTTTCCCCTTCAAACTAGGTATTCGAGTAAGCCTTGGTGATTTTACAATGCTAGTGCGAGGTTTTATGTTTATCCTGATTACCTTACTTAAAATATTTTTATGGAACATATATTTCTAAATTTTACATCTTAAAATAAAATAAAATGTGGCATGAACTCGTGAGGGATGACTACAGACAGAGCGAGGGGGAAGCTTAGGCTCTGTGAGGCGACGTGAACCTGGGCCAGGCGGGCCGGCTCCGGGAAGACTTGCGGCCCTGCTGGTGAGGTAGCTGTCCATCCCAAAAGCGCTGATCAGTCTTGACAGGCTCCAGGCAGGAGGTCACGCCCTCCTCTTAGTGAGAGATCAGAGGGCTGCGTGGAGAGAGGACGGTGGTTGGGACTGGAGAGCGAGGGCTGGCGCAGCTGTTTGGATCCTGCAGGGACAGCTGTTGGCATCTGGCATCAGTGACAGGATGAAAGAGAAGCAGACGGATGGCTTTCCTCAGGATTTGTGACACTTCTGTAACCCGTCTTTGGTCTCCCTTCTCTGAAGGGGCATGGCCATTGTCCCCTCCGGCTTCTAACTGCACATCACTGACTACACACAAGTGAGGTGCTTCTATGGGCCTTGCCGCCCACCCTGGGGCCAGAGCCACACCTGTGTGCCCCTCAGTGTGGATTGCACACTTGGACATGTAGGTGATGCTGGAAAGTGCTTATGGGGTTGTTACACCTGTTTCATGCTTCCTGAGACGTTTCACTTTGCGTACGTGATTTTTTTCAATTATAGTAGAAGATTATAGGTGTGTTATTAATATCTTGCCATTCAGAAATGTGAGACTCCCAAGAACTCAGCTGCCTTTGTGGGGTCGCCAGGCTTGTGCTCCAGGGAGGAGAGGTCCCTGGTCTGCCTGCTCCCACTCCCCTGGACAGGTGGGTACGTGCCCATCTGGACAGAACCATGTCTCTCTGCACAAGAGAAGCTCCTGCAGAGCTGTTGATGTGCCTCCAGCAGAGGGCGAGAGGGAGCACGCCTCCAAGGGCGTCCCTAAGCCTTATAAAGCCATGCGCTTAGGAGAGAAATGCCATGAAGGTTCCTGACGGCCATAGAATTCCAAACATGGAAATGGTTGCTTTGTTATATGAAACATTTGTTCCAGCATCAAATAATAAAATAAACTCCTGACACCAGAATGGAAACCATCACCGTTAAGCCCGTCTGTTTACCCTGAACTGATCCTGGCCTGGCCGGGCTCATACGTTCCTGGTGGGGCGCCCCTCACTGCCTGGAGGCGCAGGGCCCTGGGGGCTCCTGCCCTGGCCAGACGTGTGGCTCTGCACCAGCCCCGCCGGGCTGAATCGGCCAGAGTGAGGCCGGGACGGGCAACGGGGAGCTGCAGCGTCAACTTCTCCCTGTACTCATTGGCCGGCTTCCCTTCCCTTTGCTCTGACGCAGACTGTACTCTGAACTCTGGACTACGACATAAGTAAGAAAAAGAATCCTGTTTGGGGAGGGAAATAAGAATGATCTTTTCTGTCTCAGAGTATGATTTAACCATCTGTCTACTGATGGTTTCGCTTTACTGCATTTTCATTTAAAATGTATGCCTCGTCGGTTACTCTCCTTTGTAACAGAACACATGGCAACTCTCTCTGCAGCTGGAATGTCACGTCTTGGGGAACGTCTTTGAGGGCAACATAAGTTGCCCTTTCCAAAAAGTGGAAAGTGCTTCAGAAGATCACTTTACAATGGAAAAACATCCTCGGGTGAGGATTAACCAAACAACAAAAAAATCATTTAATTTTCTCCTCACAAAGATTACCAACAATTTTTCCATTTACTTGTCTGTTCTAAGTTCTTATTTCTAAAATGAAAAGGGAGTTAAATAAATGGGTGTCTTGAGGATTCAAGCATGGAAAATATGCTCTCTGGAATTTTATACGGAAAATAATCGAGTGTGGATCCTGTGCTCCATGCCTCCTAACGTTGGCAGCTACTTTTCAAGAAGCAACATTCTGTCGACGTGGCAGGGGGCATGAGCTGGACACCTTGTTGATGGTGACCTCTCAGCTCCAGGGTGAGAGAATACTAATTAACCTGCGTAAGTCGCGGGCTGTTCCTCGTAGGACGGTCGGTGTCAGGTGCTGTGGAGCAGTGGGCCCGCTCCGGCAGCCTCTCTGCCCTGCGTTTCCAAAGTTTTACCCTGAAGTCCATGCGTGTTACAGGTCCGAGGTGAGGAGAGGCAGGTGCAGCCGGTTGACCTTTCAGCCTGAACTGACACAGAGTGAAGGAGGAACCATGGTGGTACCAAGGCACTGGTCGTAGGTCAACCTGGGACAGAAACCAGGAGGCATCCTGGGCGGATGGAATTGTGTGTGAAGCCATCCGGCATCTGTCTGTCTGTCTGTGTTTATTTATCTGTCCATTTTCTGTTATCTATCCACATCTATCTCATCTACTTGTCTATGTCAATACGTTGACACAGTTGCCTGTCTGCATGTCGCCTATCAATCATCTGTTATTTACCTATTAACTAACCATAGCTGTTATCCATCTTTATTGTATTAGCACAGAAACCTCATTGGTTCCTTCAGAACAATGAGCAGAGCATAAGCGCCCTCACTAGAAAATTTACTTCTAGAATTTGCAGTGAACTTGTCAGAGAAGCTGTTGGATCTCTGAGTACCAGATGCTAAAGTGATTCCAGAGTTAAAAAAAAAAAAAAAATACCTGGACCTTTTCCCTGTAAAAGACAATGTGTACCAAGGGCATGTTTTGCCCCGATGCTCAGGCACCTGAGTGAACCTGGCTCCTTGTCACAGATGCTGGATCCTTGGGGGTAGCACAAATCAGCTGTGGTATTATACACTTTAATAATGGAATTGCTATCCATTTCCCTCTTCCCTTTTCCTGGTGGTCACTAAGCAGTGAAAAGGTCATCTTGTGTCTGCTGTGATTGTGAACGCAGCTCTGTCCAGTCATTCTGAAGTCACTCTGTGACGCTTGTGTCTGCTGCTGGCTTGTGTGACTAAACCCATCAACACACAGTTCCAGTTTGTGAAACAGCAGGGTTCCGGGCTCGGTCTGGAGGACACTGACCTGTGAAGGCGTCACAACCTGGTTTTGAGGATGAGCCATGCGTTTGTTACCAAAAAAAAATCAACCATGGACCTGCACAGTCCGCAGTTGATTAGGTTAATGAGAGCCAGGTAGACTGGGGGGTTCCCTGCTCTGGTAACCACCAAGGCCTCATGGGGGGAGCCCCGTGACTTGTGCAGAATTCCGTGCAGCAGGAACCCGGATGCTGGGGTGTTGCTGAGCTGAGCCGCATGTGAGAGGGTGACAGCAGGCAGGGGTGCAAGGTTGTCCCTGAGAGCAGGATGTCCTGGGCGGCTGAGCTGGGCAGGGCATCCAGAGAGTGCTGGTCACATCGGAATTGGCCGGAGTGCAGAGTCCATGTTGGTTTCAATGGGGAGAGCCTTGGACGCGAACCAGCTTTGTTTTCCTTTCCGGTCCGGGGCTCTGAGAGAGAAACATCAGTACCGTTTGTGCCTGCATTACTTACCTGTTAAATCGGTGCTGTGAGGATTGAAAGAGATTATTTAGGACTTGTGGGACAGGGCCACACTGACATCTTCCCCTTGAAGAGGGGTCCCGGTTTCTTGGGGAAAGTGCTTATTTTTCTATGCGCCTACTGTTTTAACAATCGGAGTTTTCCACAATAAGACAGAGTTCAAAGTGAGTTTCCCGTGAAGTTGGCTTACCCTGAAAATTAAGGGTAGGAACCCCCCTCATACTTGCCTATTTATCTGCGAGATTTTAAAACTCGAGCTGAGTTTTGGCTATAGAACGAACTGAAATGGGGCTGGTTTGCCAGGGCTCAGACTTGATGGTGGAATCGTGCACAGATGCTGGGAGATGACAAGTCCTAAATGGCCAGTCGCTGGGGAGGGGCAGGCACCCTGTTAAACTGCAGGTGTCTACCTCGTGCGCAGGGAGCCTCTCGGGAGGCCAGTCTGTGCCGGTTGGTGGCGACCCCACAGATACACTCCTGAGCACTGTTCCTTTTCCCAGTCCCTGCTTTTGTTTCGTCCAGGTGCCCCTCACTTGCAGGAAGCGGACTGATTTTGAATTTGTAAAATGCCAAGCATGAGCCAGAATGGATGGAGTGGGAGTACAATTAGCATGGAAACTAACTGCCTGATAGTTGTGTTATTTCCAAAGACTGGTCAGGGGAGAGCCCGAGGCGAAGGACTGTGGCTGCTGGGGAGATGGAGGCAGCTGCCTTCCCAGGGTCCCGGGGGCGGAGAGGACGGACCTGTGACTGGGAGGTCCTTCCTGCTTCGCTGTCAAGAGCAGAAAGTACCTCCCTGTGCAGGTTATTTTATCCTGTTTTCTCAAAGCCAGATGTTTTTCTCTTTCTTGTAATGCTACACGACGAGCAGTTGGCTAGAGCAGCGATTTTCAACCTTTTCATCTTGTGGCACACATGAACTGATAACTAAAATTCTGCAGCACACCAACACATATGTTTTTTACTGATCTGACAAAAAAATAGGTATAATTTTGATTCATTCACATTGGATGGCTATTGTTGTGTTGGCTGTTGTCATTTTTTTATTTGACAGCCTAAGAGAGGTCAGTGTCTCTGACTAAATAGTCAGGTAATGCACGTTTTAAAAAGTCTTGCCACACGCCATTTGAAAATTAAATTGGTGGCTAGAGAGAAGTCAGAAGGGGGCGGGGTAAGATGTGAGAGCCCTTCTCAGCCAGCGGCTCCCTGTGCTCATTGTCCCTCGTCCTGATCGACCAGAAAACTGTCGTAGAGTGCACATACATGTGGGTATTTAGGGTGCTGGTATTTTGGACATTTTTAAAAAACAGATTCGATGGGGTCTTTTTAAAAGGACGAAACAGCGCCAGCTCCAAGTGGTGAATGGACGCAGGTGCAGAGCATGACAGGCCTGTGATGGTCTGATCAGCCCACTGATGGCAGCTGCCCACGTAGGTGTGGCATCAGACATGCTCATCAGCCAAGAGCAGAATGCGTTTTCCATCTCTCTCTGCTGTGTGTGGCTCCGTGTTTAAAAATTAGTCATGTGTTTTGTGGGGTGGACAGGACTCGGCGGTGAGCTGTGAGTTGCATTGAGACATTAAACAGTGAGGGGGCTTTATGGTCTGACCAAGTTAAGTGAGCAAGTGAGCGTACCTCACTAGAAAAAGCAAATTTACGAATTTGTGTATGACCCATAATAACTTTTCATTTGCTTGTTACATTTTTATTCCAACACAAGTTGTTTGGGTCTTCTGGGAATAATGGCTTGATCCGAATATTAGGAAAAAAATTAGCAGATTCTAAGAAATTCAAGGGGGAAATTAGTATTTTGTGTGCATTAACCTATACTTGGAAAGGCTGTTGTGTGTCGTAAGGGTTATTTTGTCCCATGTGCTCTGCACACAGAAAGAACGTCGGCATGGTGATGACAGCCCCGGTTCTTCTGCATGTGAAACTCTGGCTTTGGCTTTTTAACTCTTGTTTTATTGATAAGCACCTTGCTCATGGATTTTGGATGTCCATAGGCTCCATGTTCTTTAGCTTTTATTTTTTACTCAATGTTCGATTTGGTCTAAATCACTTTTTTTCAAAAATACCCTAGCAGTTTAAAGTCCTTGGAACTGACACGCCTGATTAGAAAAAAAATCTCATTACTGGAAGAAGGTGCTAATCAGTAATGGTTTTGGGCAGCTGTCACCGTCATGGACCTGCACAGTCCGCAGTTGATTAAGTTAATGAGAGCCGTGCAGACTGGGGGGTCCCTGCTCTGGCAGACGTGAATAAGATCGCAAGAATCTGACTCTGGGCCCCGTCAGAGCCAAAACCTTGGGAGGAAGGCCAGGCAAGCATTTTTGTTTGTTTGAGGGCAGGAGAAAAGGAGAATGACTAAAGCGTTTTCTTTTTAAATTATAATTATTAAGGGAAACAGAAAGTGCATTTGGGGCTATCTGTCTTCTTAGACTCTTTGGAGTGATCAGCTGTACCCGTGGGGACCGTTCTGAATTTTTTTTCCTTCTCTTACAGGTGACATCACCCAAAAAGGATATGAAAAGAAGAGGTCGAAATTAATTGGCGCCTACCTGCCGCAGCCTCCGAGTACGTAAACTTTGATGATACATTATCTAGTGTAAAGAGTTAACGGCAACGTGCAAGAGAGAACTGAGCGCAAACCCTTCTTAGTCTCGGTTCGCGTGAAGACCGCGCTCCTGACGTGGCCTGGCCCTGTCCCAGCCCTGCGTATGGCTGCATGTGTATTCTGTGAATATAGAACACACATATGGTATTCTATAAGTGTGCCTGATATACTTAATAAGTATTTCATCTGTGGAGGGCATTAATACGGTTGATTACTTCAAAATGCTATAATTATAAAAAAAGGTGAGAGAAGTTACGATTTAAACATGACTTTTGGTTTCGGGAGTTAAAAATGATTGCTATTGCTTATAGTTTAAATTAATCCAAGGCATTTGTGAAAGTCGTTGGGGGATCAGGCCAAATCTAGAAATCTAGAATATGGTATAATATCCTGCCTGGGATTAGTAAATGTTAGTTTTGCTTAGAAATATGATTATAACATACATGGATTCTTCCCCAAAGTACAAAGTCTGTGCCCTCCATGTCTAGGTTTGTAGAATCTCTTTGCACTTGAGTCAGGTTCCGTCCATTTCGAGAAACAGAAAACAATGCCAGGCTGGAGTTCTCACACCACAGCTGTAATGGGGCTCCGTTAGATTTGAGGGTGACCTTGAGATGGCTAGGCTTTGGGAATGGCTTAAAGTAAATGCAAGTGATGCTGTACTCAAGGAGAAATGATAGCAATATAAATTTTGAAGGTGCTGCCTGAATGCTACAGTTTCCACTGTTAAAACAGTTTTTAAAGCTGTTTGGATTCGCCTGCTGGAGAAGGGTGAAGCTCACAGGTGCACGCAGCGCAGTGACCTCCAGGCTGTGGCGCCCCCTGCTGTGCTCTGCTGGCATGTGCAGGAGGGGCTCCTGGGGCCCGCATTCCAGGACACTTTATGTGTGTGTGGAGCTTCTGCTGTGTGTGTGGCTTTGTTTTGATTTTGTCTGTTTTCTTCCTTCCCTGATTCTTAAGAGAGTTAACATAAAGATGGACCTGTTGAATAGCCTGCCTTAGCTGATGGGTTGGATTTCCTGTTGTCTGACTTTTACAAGAAAGAAGCCCTATTGTATCTGAGTAAAAATGAACAGGGTTTCGGCTGACTGATGCCTGCATGTGAAAGGCGTTAGGAGCATGTGTGGGCCGATGAGGAGCCAGCGGTCTCCCCCTCCCCTTTCTCTGGTCCTCTAACAGTACTGCATGGTGACGGTGAGTCCGCCGTCCTGATGGTGCACCCCTTTCAGCAAGCAGCCCCTCCACACCTTGGGGGAAGGCTGGCTGGTGGGCTGCAGGCGCTCGACATTGCTGGGTTCTTCTCTCTGTGCCTTACCAAACAAGAGTGAAACAGAAGCAGTTCCCAGGAGGTGGTTCTCCATCCCGGGGGCCAGGAGTGTGGCTGACTGTGTGGGCTGGGCACTCAGGGTGGCACCGTGTTGCGGGGTCCCTTCGGTGTTCTTCGTGCTGTTCTGCATGGGGTCGGCAGCTCTGCTCAGCGCTGTAACAAATTAAAAAAACAAAACAAAAAACTAAAGTTTGAATTAATTAGTTTTTTTCCGGCTTGTTACAGCAGCGAACGGAGCTGCCGTGGCCCGGTGTAGACTGCAGCACGGTGAAGGCGCCCCGAGGAGAACGCCGCACTCCGGCCCCGTCGCGGTGTGCGACATCAGAGAAGCCTCCGGCAGGGAGCGGGTGGCCAGCACCGCGGGAAACCGGCCTCTGTTTTACTTTCGTTTCGGTGAGCGCACTTTTCTGAGAGAGAGAGACCCCCTGTCACCCAGCGCCATTGCAAACAGAAGAGCGGGCTTAGCGTCGGGGGGCCTAGGGGCCCTGCCTGAGCTCCCCGTCTCCAGATGAGGTCACGCAAGTTTTCGGGGCCACAGCAGAGTTGTTACAGACCCCGGGACCATGACTGTTCCCTGACTCAGGGCCAGCGCCGAGGGTTTTCTGTTAGAATAGAATATGCTGTCTTAACCACCCTGTCTTTACGGTTGGGGCACCACTTACAAAACACTTGAAAAAGAAGAATGCATGACAAATCATAAAATTCTTCTTAAAATTATTGGTCTTCTGCTGACCTTTGTCTCATAGCCAAACACCTCAGTAAAGGAAGAATGAGCAGGTCCTGGCCTCTGAGACCTGCTGAGGGAGGGGAGCTGCAGCCGTCCACCCTGCTCCCCAGAGGGCGGGGTCACGGGCTTTGACAGAATGAAGCCCACAGCCCACCGAACGCATTCCTAGAGGTGAGGCTCCTCAGAGGTCAGAATTACATTAGTAGATACTATTTTGAATACAAGAAGCCCAAAAAGGTGAGTTCAGTGCAACCTTTAGTAGAACCAGAAAAGGTACATTTGTAGGTTTGGGGTTTGTCTTCAGGATTTTACCTCTGAATAAAAGACGTTGTTTGAAAATCATGTACAAATAATAAAGAGAAAATTGAATGTTACAATTAGCCCCGAGGCCTGGTTACCCCACTGCAGCTTCTGTTGGTCCCTCAGAGCTGCTTGCTGAGAGAGAGAGTGACGGTCCTCGCGGGAAGAAGGGACCATCAGTGGGCGGGTGGTGGAGTCGGCGTTAGCTGTGAGGTCCTTTTCACAGTTACGGGAGCCTCACGCACCTGATTGAAAAGTGGGGAGAGCCTGCTCGGGGTCGCTGCTCCGTGGACCTCGGGGCCCACCGTTCCCATTGGGAGGGGGACGACGTGGTTCGGGGTGTCAGGAGGGGGGACTGGGAGCCCAGCAAGTTTACAGCTTTTACTGCAATGTTTATTTCTGAGAAGCTGTCCCGGGTGAGGAAATACTCACACGTACGAAACTTCGTCTCTGGGAAGCAGTGAGGAGAGCAGGTAGATCTACATCAGAGTGTTTTCTAGCTCCGTTTCAGAAATAATTATTTTGTTTTAGGGTCTTTGTGTAAACGTCTTGATTTCTTTTTTCAGTCACCCTTATCCTGCCATATACCTTCCTTAGAAGGGGTTTACGTTTTAAATTTTTTTTTTAACATAATTTTTATTTATTAGAGAAAATTCTAAGACTTCTTCAGAAAGTATTCTAAAGATAGTTCCATGTGCTTGTCTGGGACGCACAATTCTGCATTAGAACAGTTTGCACAGGCATTCAGCAAAAACCGCTGCCTCGGGTTGGAGCCACCAAGCCCGTCCCGGGGCAGGTGCTCAGGGAGCGGGCTGTTTCCATTTCTGCGCAGAAGCGAGTGGCTCACAGAACGTCTGTGTGACTCGGCTTCCCCTGAAAGATGCACATGATTGGGGAGCACGACGTTGAGTGCTTACTTACATCTGTGTGGGAACAGTTGTGCTGGAATCTGGAAAGAAAAATGAAAAGGGACATATTTAATGAAGGAAAGGGTCAGGAAGAATATATTGAAAACCATTTTCAAAGAGATAATGTTATTTAGAACCATTTGGTATGGGTCCTCTTATAGTTTTTGGTTATGTAGTGTCTCTTTCAAAATCATCTTTTATTCTCTAAACCTGATACAACTTGTGAAAAGAGAAATTATAGTTGTCTTCACTGACTTCAGGACAGAGAACCCTGGTGTCATAAAGTAGTAAAATTCTAGGGTCACCAGAAACAGTGAAACGTTCCTTGCCCAAACATAGTCCCCCTTTCTCCTAACACACATATTAGTTAGATCCGGCTTTCTCCACGATTGTCCATCAAATGCTTCTCAGTGGTGAGTGGTTTATGGAGATTTAGTCTTCTCCAGGCCCAGCCTGAGTTTTCTTCCACAGCCAGACAACTCTGTGCTCAGTCACAAGGATTTGCCAGGATGAGTCGTTGTGACAGTCTTGGTGATCTGTGAAGGTCACCAGAGGGCGAGTCTGTCTCTGTCCTTCCTGTGTCCTGGGAATCGGCTGTGGGATCCATGGAAAAATCCTCAGAGAAGGGAAGGCCTGGCCAGGTGATTTCGTCTGCCTCTGTTTCTGCTGGAGATGGCAGATGGCCCTGCATGGGGTGGAGATCGGCTGTGTCCGAGGGCCTTGCCCGCGGCGGCCTGGTCTCTTCTCAGCTCCTCGAACCTTCCGCTCCTCTGATGTCCACGTGGGCCATCTGCCCTCACCTGCACCTGCATATCCAACCCTCAGTTCAAGTGTTGCTTCTACTCGGATTCCTTTGTGGCCCCTCCAGTTAGGACAGACCCTCCAATCCGATTTCACGACATCCCACTTCGGACATTCCTACAGTACTGTAATGGATGGTTGTGCTTGACTATTTGGTGATTCCACCCCACCCTAACCTGCAGTAGTGGTCATTTAGCAGGGCTCTGTTGAAGGAGGAACTGTGTGGATGAACTTGGAAGTATGTCTGCATCTGACAGACTGGCCACTGCAGCCCCGGCTCCCTGCACAACTGCAGGTTGTGGGAGTGGTGCCTGAGGTATCCCCCACCAGGTGCCCCCAGGTGAGCAGTGAGGCCACCTGAGGGACCCAAGGAGCATGAAGCCCAGTGTTAGCCTGGTGATGCCCAAACACGTCAGCAAACGGACCTGGACTGCCTCTTCCCGAGATGACAGTTTTATCATGATTTCTCCTTCAGATGCATTTAAATGGCAAATTGTATGTCAGGTGCTGATCACTGTTTCCATATCTGAAAGGTTAAAGGATAACTTGATGTTGAACCTCCGCACAGTCAATCAGCTGAATTTCATTTTACTGCTAATTTCGGAGTTCAGCTGGAGGAATCCGGTGTTCAGTGCTGTTCCTGAGGATCCCAGCCTTCGTAATCCTGTTCCTGCAAGGGCCCCGAGGAAGCCGCCTCCGACCCAAGCAAGTGTCTTCAGCTGGGCCGTGAGGAAGAAGTTACGTACCTGTTCTCGGCACACTCAGCGTTTGTGGACTTTGCTCTTTGGTCTCCCACGACATGAAGCACTGTCTCAGCCCGTGTTTAAGGGCATAAACCTGAAACACATGCCGTCGTGCTCTGGGTTCTTCAGGAGTGAAGCTGGCCTTCCCGAGCATGGTCAGTCTGCCTGACTCTTCTCGTTAAATCAGCAGCACTGAGCTGCTCTGGTGCTGGGCGCTCAGTTCGGTGCATGCTTTCATTCTGCCTCAAGAGCCACAATCTCCCTGGGCACGGGCGCCATGTCTGCTCATCCTGACCTGGGCGCCGGGCCTGTGTTCTGTCCCCGGAGCGGGATGGTTTGGTTCAGGAGTCACACTGTGCCATTTGTTCATGGTGGTTGGTGTGGGACACCGGTTCAGTCCCAGAACAGGAGAAATGCAGGTAATTTATATTGGTGGTGCCTGTCTGCGGCTTAACATTGACTCTTCCCAGATCGAATTCCTACTGGAAACCAGCTTTCATCCGCTAACGGTAAATTACCTGTATCCCAGGTGCGCAGTGGTCGTGATCTTGACGCACAATTTGTTGCACTGAGTGGGCTAAGAAATATGCTTGTTTTATCACAGGCAGCTGTGGTTTGATCATGTGAATGTCCTGCTATTTTTAGTGACATTGAACCAGTCAGGGTCCTGCCCCAGATGTCAGAAGTTAAAGAGAGCACATCTAGGCTTCTTCGTGTGAGGCCTTGGGAGTTAAGGTGGAGCGTCCACTGGATGGTGAGAAGGGCGCCTGCGTCGGAACCGGCTCGTATCTATAAGATGTAAGAAAAATGCAGAAACTTGATGCCTCGATCCTGACCATAGGCACTCACTGCCTCCACACTCACCCTCCCGGTCAGGGGAGACCGAGTGCTCGGACACGGAACCAGGCGCAGACGTACCCACGACGGGTGGATGGCGCTTGTCAAACTTGCTCCAGCTCCCGGTCTTCTCCACGTTTCTGAGTCATGAGCTGATAATCAGATTAAAGTGTTTTCATAGGAAAGTGGTTGGCCAGTTCGTACTGGTTAATGGCAGAGGTTTGTGTTAGTGAAGAATGAGATAGAAACAACGGTGGCGGTCATGAAGAATTAGGCTGGTGTGCTTGGGGACAGGTTACTTGTAGTGAAAGTTCTGTCTCTTTCGTGGTGTCCTCTGAGCCAACAAAGCAAATGTAGTGATTGCTCATCTGCACGCCCAGCAGCTGAAGTGTTTACTTCTGGCAGAGTCCCCGATTTCACCTGTTCTAGGACGTGCTGCTGTGGACGTTCAGTCAGGTACTGGAAGAGAGTGGGCGGCTCAGAAATTGTTTTTGTGCAGAGTTGAAATAGGGAAGAGTCTTTGGCAGCTTGACCAAGTCCTGAAGCCCAGGACGCCTGGGAGGCTCCCCAGACACCGTGCCCAGGGGAGAGCGACCAGGAGATGCTAGGGTTTCCTCGAGGGCCCTGTGAGCAGATCACTCCCACGTGCTTGTCCACCTCTGTGCCAGGACATCCTGACACCCAGCGTTTAGAGGCCGAATGGTGCCTCCAGTTCCATGATTAGTGAGAACAGACCGGAACATGGACCTGGTCCTCTAGGGTCAACTCCCACATGCATTCTCACTTAACCATGACTTCTTTTAAAAATGTGCTGAGAAACCTAGATTTTCAGTGTATTCTCTTACTATAGCAGTCTGGAAGTCCAAACTCTTCCCAGAACATTCCACATCCTGAGTAACCACAAGTCTGCACGGCAGGTCTCCTGGCCTGAGCTCCGCACTGTGTCACCGCAACAGTGACTGTCCCCTTACCCTCAGGACAGTGTGATTTCCGGTGTCTAGTTTATCATGATTCACAAAGGGACTGTATTTGTTCATTCATCTGAAACGGATGGATTGTTTAGGGACAAAACCACGGTGTTAGGAATTTCCTTTGGAAATCCTCTCTTGATCATGTGTTGGAAGTAACTGATTGAAGTGCTAATAGAAATGGCCAATTTCTCTGCTTTCTCTCCCTTTGGGCTTGAAAGAGCATGTGGAGGAGAGAGCGCGACAGGACAGGGTAAAACTCAGGAATGGTGAGTGTTCCTGTTGGTCGGAACCTGGAGGGCTGAGTGGAAGAGGTGGCTGAGTGGGTGGGTGGCAGGTGTGATGCTGGGGGAGACTGTAGTTTAGGTGAAGGCGTCTGGGCTTTGTTTTCTGGTCGATAGGATGCTGGGAAATGAACTGGGCAGAGCCCTGCTCAGGTTGAAGCAGGGACAGACTGGAGGGATGCGTGGGAGCCCCGGGGACGGAGATGAAGCAGCAGGTCGCATCTGACCGTGAGGGCTCCAGGTGGCCCAGCGCTAGGCCCGATGGCTTTCCTAACCTTCAGGATGGGGCGGGGTGAAGAAGAGAGGACTCACGGCATGTGGAAGTTTGAGAGGGAGGAATGCCACCTGCAGACGTTGGCCGTCCTGGGAAGGTGGGAGCTCAGCGAAGGCCTGGGGGTGTCTTTCTCTTCCTGAGCTTTCCTTCTGTCTCCTCTCTCCTCTTTGTAACTTAGGGTGTCTTCCTCGGGTTTGGAACATTTTTTATAGTCCCATTGCAATTCTAGAGGAAAAACAAAACACTCACGGACATTGTCATATTCGAGCTGAAGCCTTCCAGCCTCTGCACGAGTCTCGAAAGTGTCACTTACTGGTTCAGATGTGTTTCTTGAGCCCATCCTGCGGGCAGGGGCAGCGCTCGGCCCATGTGGGGGTGGGTAGGTAACAAGACAGAGGTCACCTCATCTTGCCCGTCTCCCCAGTAAGGATCTGATGGGCACAACTTGTGTCAGACAACAGCTGTCAGCTGAGTTCATTCCTGGGCAACAGTGAAAGGGTACCTGTTTCCATCTTCCCTTGTAAGATTGCTGTTGAATGAATAATTTTGTAATAAAGTCACAAAAATACTTCTTTGTGGTGTCGAGGCACCAGCTGGATGTTGTTCGTGTAACCAGTAATTCTTGTACTGGGAGTACGGCGCTGCCACACGGCCTCGAGGACCTCGTCACCGGAGTGACGGCGGGCACCTGGGAGCTCCGGGAGGAGACCCCCCCCCCCCCCCCCCCCGGCAAAGGGAAAGGGCAGCTGCAGGCAAATATGTAAATGCTGCTAGGGAGTGGCTACCTGAGTCCAGACCCCAGTTCTGGACCTGTGTTTCCTCATCAATAAATGGCAGAAGTAACAGCACCTATCTCATATGGTTATGTTAATAAATGAAACAAACTCACAAATGTGTAGGGCTTAGAACAGTGCAATTAAGTGTTAGCAATTCTTATCGGTTCCATGTAAAGATGGTAAACTGAGGCCCAGGGCCACAGATGCTGACAACAGCCAGCTGGGGCCCCATCTCCAGATCATGATGCCGCTGGCCAGTTCCTCTCGGTCCACGGGGGATCTGAAGCTAGGCCAGGGCCTGGCACTTGGTGCTCATTAAATGTGGGAGAAAGAGTCCAGTCTTAATTCTTATCACGTTGTTATTTGAGGGAACTAGTTTTTGCACCCCCCCCCCCCCCGCCTGCTATGATTTTGGACAGTTACCCCACCTCCCTCGGGACACCTCACCTTCCCAGGGACCTCTCTCGGCCTGCCTCTGTTGTAGACACTCTGGTCGGCCTGCAGTTTACCTGAGAGGTAGTTCTCAATCATGGTATGAAAGTGAGACCCCAGCTATGCTGGATGCTGAGCTATAATGGTGTTTCACTAATTCTTTGTGTATTAGTGTCACCAAGAAGGCACCCATCTCAGCAGTGGCCTTTGGTCAAATCCTAATGACAGATAATGAGAAGGACCCCTCCCTCCACTGCTGCCCCTGGGTCCTCCATGGTAACAGGTTGACTTCTGCTTTGGAGTCGCATATTTGACAATCGGCTTTTTCTTGTTAGAATGTACCTTTCAGCCACTTCAAATTTCATTCACAGTGAAGTCAGATGAAAACTGGTGGCTGAAATATACATACTGATGCTTTAGTTTATTTTAATATCCTGTTGCTGGTTACCTATTAAAGCTAGTATCCTTTTGTCAGACTTATTTATTTATTTTTAAAACTTTTTGTTTTGTAAATTTTGTATTTCGGCCTGTTAAAGTAAATGTTGAGCCCTGGCCAGTGTGTTCAGTGGTTAGAGTGTTGGCCCACACACCGGAGGCTCTCAGGTTCAGTCCCTGGCCCCAGTCAGGACGTGTGGGGAGGCAACCAATCCATGTGTCTCTCGCACATCAATTAGATGTTTCTCTCTCTCTCCTTTCCCCCTTCCCTTCTACGCTTTCTAAAAATCAGTGGGAAAAATATCCTCAGGTGAAGATAAACAACAACAAAAGAGTAAATGTCGACAGTGTTGTTGCATATTAGCTTTCCGAGGACTGAGGTGTGGGCCCACACACGGGTGAGCACTACCCTGCCGGTTGGCAGTGCTGGTCCAGTGTGTGAGTGTTAGGACGGTGCGTCTCAGAGGAAGTACACGACCACCTAGGGAGCCAGAGGCGGTCCAGGTTGAACGTAGTTCCAGGAAGCACATTTGAATGAACTGGAAAGGCAACAGTACTGAGAATGGAGGTGCGACATTAAGTGTATATACATATCAGTCACTGTGTAACCCCGGCCACTCCATACTGTCCATTTAGCTGTTCTTTCCAGTACTGCACGAAGACGTCAGTAAACAGGTAAAGTGTAAAGCCACGGGACAGGAGAAGGGAAGAAGCAGTGACAGGTTTCTGCAATTTGGAAGGTGCCTTTCTCAGCTGAGGGTTGAGGGGAGGCAGCAGATGAAGACGCTGATGAAACCTCAGGGTGGGGGAGGCACAGCATCCAGAAAGCAGGTGATCCATGTCCTTCCCACTCCCCAGTGAGAGTTGTTCTCTGGAGACAGGGACTAGGAGCCTCCAGATTCAGGGCTGTAAGTGGTACTGACCCCAGAGTTCACCGAATCAGAGCACGCACACTGGAGGGAGGGAGGAGCTCCAGCCGGGAATGATGGATGCTGCTTCGGTCAAAAGACGGGAGACCAGAGGCCTCATCTTTGGGCAAGTGGAAGAGCCCAGATAAAAGACCTACTGGGAATAGATCTGGTGATGCTGCCGCCAAAAGAAGAAAGCACGGCCTGCAGTTCCTCTGATGGGAATAAAGGAGAAACGGCAAAAGTTGACGGAGAAGGAGAAAACAAACAGATTTTATATAAAGATTATAGCATCAGAATGGTATTTAACTTTCCATCAACAATAATTGATATGAAAAGCAATGAATACAAATAATTTTCAAATATATTTATACAAATAAATTTTTGAAGTCACAAATAATTTTGCTTAGAATTCTGACTTGAAATATGGCAGTTACATAGCAAGTCCAGGCCAACCAGCTGGGATTAGAGCCAGAGGCGATTCCAAGAGGGAGGTCTTCAAAGAAAAGGAAATTGAATTAAAAACTAAAACACTTGTCAGTGTTTACCACAGGGAGAAAAGAATTGGAAAGAGTTTTTCAGTGCTGTTGGGCAATTTTGAAAGATTAGCAATAGGTACATTGAAAATCAAGAGAATGGAATAAAAAGATACATATATTAATTCCAGAATAACAAAAAAGTGTAAAATAGGAAGGTATTCATAGCACACTACTGACTCATAATCCCAGTAACGGGATAGTGATGGCCAGGGTGGTGCAAGGGAGAGTTGTCTAAAATGGACAACTAAGTAGGACTATAAATCCATATTTATAAATATGAATGTAAATAAAAGGTAACTGTTTTTCATCATATGATTTAATAGTATTCTTTGATTTCTGTGTATCTGTTAGATAAAGTTTTTTAAAAGATCATTTAAAAAACATCCTTTGTAGATAACTAGAAGAGGTTTGGTAGCCGCAGACATTCCAGTCATTAAGAATTGTTCAGTAATGATGCTGACATGCCAGATGAAGTTCACCGAACCCGACAGTAGCTACAGCCTAGGTGTCGTTTCCACAATGCTAATAGTTAACTTAGTGTGGGACCCACACACATGCCCTCCAAAGTTGAGGTGCAGCCCTGACCAGGTGGCTTAGTTGGTTGAAGTGCTATCCCATACACCAGAAGGTTGCAGGTTCAATTCTTACAGTAGGCAACCAATAGATATTTGTCTCTCACATCGATGTTTTCTCTCTCTCTCTTCCCCTGCCTCTCTTTCTAAAATCAATAAAAAATTTTTTTAAAAAACCACATCCTCAGTGAAGATAAAAAAATTTTTTGAGGCACAGAAATCACCATAAGCGGAAAATTAAATCCCAGGGACAAATGACTCTCCTGGAGCCATCACGGACAACCAGGGACTGAACACCGTTTTGTTAAAATTGCTGTCTGTGGTTTACTGTCAAGTATTTTTGGCCCGTTTCTGAAGAAGTAGCAGTGTTGAATGCTCCGTGCTCAGAATTTCCTCGTTTCGGACTGTAATGATTCATCTTTCCCATAGTGCTTGCTTTGATCTAGGCTGTGCTTTTACTGCTCCGGTTCTGAAGTATAATAGGTATTGTGATCGCCAGATATAGGTCAGCATTTGACCAGTGCCCACTGAATCATTCTTATCTGACCGTAGTGTTTTGGGTACTTCATCAGAACCATAGTGAAACACAATTTGTTCAATCATGTCGCTTCAAATGGAGTAAGATTCCAGAGAGTTAGAAGTTTTGAATGAACAAGAGTGGAGCTTATTCTCAATCCTAGTTACCTGAATTATATTGTTAACATGTCCTATAAGATGTAAAGTTATCTTTAATGACAAATGTACTTTGTAATTTTTTCCCAGTATTTTTTCCCACTTTTTGTATGTAAGATCATTACTGGATTCTGTGCTTTGGGCTCCATTTTCTTTTTTTCATCCAAACCCTGAAGATGTCAGACGTTGCATGTGGCTCAGTTGGCATCCCTTCCCATGACGAGTTAGACACTGTGATGTGCAGGGCCGTGCGCCGGTTCTGAAGGCTGTAGTGTTGGGTGTGAGTCTTGCCCCGCCCTGGACACTTCCCACTTTCCTGGTCATCGTCAGTGAGGTCCCTGTGCCCACTCCCAGGTGCGCTCTAGCTCGGCCGTGGGAACGCAGCGAGTCAGGGCTGTATCCTACCAATTAACGCCCGTACCAAGTAAAGCCTCACCTTACTTTGCTATTTTCCTTAACCCAGGGGTGGATCAAGCTTTGCCGCCAGAGCGCCGGGCTCCGGTTACTCCTTCCTCTTCCTCTCGCTATCACCGCCGAAGGTCCTCAGGGTCGCGAGATGAGCGCTATCGGTCGGGTAAGACACCAATGCAGCATGAGGTCACCAGTCCCCTGCTCTGTAATGTCGGTGGTAGAATGACTACATCCTACCTCATACACAGACGTTGTCCAGGGTATACATTAACATTCAGTAAACAGCAATTATTTTCACATTTTTACAGATAGTGTTGTTCACGATTTAGAGTTTGATCATTTTAAAAATAGTAACTGCTCATGAACCAAATTTTATTTTTTTAGGTGTCACTGTTCAACAGTTTGGTTTTAATTTTTATAATGTTCATTGCTAGTATAATTTTTCTTCTCCTTTAACTTCAGTGATTTCTGTTTTTCAAGTACTGTTTTAAAAACAAACAAACCAAAATCCTTAAAATTGTATATGTCCTCTTTTATTGCCTTTGTGTTTTATGATGCTGTCTACGAGAGCACTGTCTGGGTAATTCCATTTTACTGTAATCATCACCTGGGTTTGGCTGGCTTGACGTTAGTTCATTAATTTAGCTCAGACAATGTGTACTGTGATTAGTATTTTAATTACCTTTTGAGACATTTGCCTCCCCCCCCCCCCCCATCTAGATTAAAGTTGCTTTTACCTGCTTCCCTAACTCTAATTTTTAAAAGGAAAAGACTGGAAAGTGTTGCTGGGACACCGGCTCGGGGCACAGGGCGTTGCTGCTTCTGACGTCCTAGTTGCACATTTGTATATCACTTCATGTTGGATGAAGGCCTCACAGACGTCGTCTCACTCAGTTTTCATTTTGTTTTTTTAATCCTCACTCAAGGACATTTGGGCATTTATTTTCAGGTAGAGCATGAGGGAGAGAGGGGGGAAGAGAGAGAGAGAGAAACATCGATGTGAGAGAGACACATCGAGTGGCTGCCACCCACACGACCCCAACCAGGGCCGGGGACAAACTGCAACCGAGGTACGTGCCCTTAGCGGGAACCGAACCTGGGCCTCTCCGGTTCACGGGCCTACACTCTAACTGCGGAGCCCAACAGGCCAAATGCTTATTACTGCTGCACGCTGCAGAAGAGGAAGCTGAGACTGCAGCCGATGAAGTAGCTCAGCCGGTTCATCCAGGCTTGGGAGGGTCCATGTTTCGCGAATCTTTCCGCCAATGGGGGCTTATGAGACAAACCACCACTTACAGATAGTAAGGAGCCGTCTGACTGACTTCCTGGAGGGATGAAGCGGTGAGGCAGATCTCATGGCATCAGGAGTAGCCATCTGCACAAACAAGAGGAACAAACTCGAGAAAGGAGGAAAAGCCAGGTGCAGCCTCACGCTGGTCTTCCTGCCTTCTCAGCCCCTCTCGAGAGGCCTTGATGCGGGTCAGTGCTTGGGGCTGGGATGAAGGCAGGAGTTTGTTCCTAAATCCACCTTCTGTTTTTCAGAGGTATTTTAACCCAGCGTATGTCAAGAACCCATCGTAGCCATGCAGGTACCTCAGAGACCCCTTCCCGATCACGAGGAGAGTGGAGGCAGGCACGTGTGTGTCAGCTTGCTGCGAGCTGTTTCCGTTCACTCCTTTGTCTTCAGCTGCTCCCAGTATTTTATATTCACGTGTACACGTAGACGCACACATGTAGATACCCACATGGTCCTGCATACAGCAGACACACGTGGTCCCACAGCCCTACATACAGTAGACATACCTGTAGACCGCACATGAAGACACATGTTTACGATCGCCAGTGTCTTCAGTTCTCACAGAAGCTAGTCCTGCGCTCTTATTTCTGTTCTGTAGATGAGAAGAGGGAAGTTGAGGCAGGAATGTGATTATTAATGATGCTGCAGTGAGTAGCTCACCAAAACGGTGCACATCTGGCTTTGTCTTCCTTCTCATCTGCCTTCTTGCCACAAAGGTTTAATCTTGCATCCATTTCTAACCTTTAACTCTGTGTTAATTTTTAAAATTTAAATGGAAGTTAAATCCTAGCAAGTCTATATCCCACATTATCTGTCTTTCCTGATGATGAGGGGTGGGACTAATAAACCCCTCCTGGGGTTTATATGGCCTTTGGTAAGGTGCACTGTGTCTTGCAAGTCCTCCTGGTTATTTAGGGGCAAGGTAGGACAGACAGTCAGACAGTAAAAGTCCGAGAGAGGTTAGCACAGCAGGGATGGTGATTCCTGGGCCTCTGGTATATGTCAGCTCACCTGTGCACATCGCCTTCCGTCTTTGCAGGCAGAGAGAGGATGTGGGAGAGCAGCACACTGGAGGGGGCGTGCGGGCTAAGAAGACTCAAGCGTAACTTCAAGGGTTATTTTCACTAGTCCGTAGAAACGTGGTCAGCATAGTCCTCTGCAAAGGAAACTAGACCATCTGGGTTCAGCCTACCTCAAGCCCTGCTCTTAATTCCTCACCCACATCACTGTGAGGTGGAGGAGCTTCGAACAAAAGTTGCAGCCAGTGTCAGTCCTCTCCAGGTCGAGCCCCAGACCGGATGTGAGCACTTGGTGCTCCCCCCGCCCCCTGCCCGCAGAGTTCTAACAGGCTCCTGGCCTTGTGGCTTTATTTCCTGCGGGCATCTGTCTGGGTGCCCATGTTCCATTCCCTCTGCATCATTCTATTTCCTCTCACTTGGTTGCCCTTTCTGCCCAGTCATTAAGATCACCCCTTCCCTGTGCCAGAATTTTGGGTTCCAGGCCTAACGTCAAAGACTAACTCAGCCCCTCCAGTGGCCAGCACAGTCCTGGAGCTGCAGCCGAGCGCCCAGCCCCCGAGGAGTAAGATGCATTGTTCTTCCTCATCTGCTTGATGCTGGAGAGCTACAGAGAAAGTAAGCACAGCCTCCCCCGCCCCTCCAGGGTTCACAGTCCAGGGAGGAGCCAGACCAGTGAACTGCAGGTTAATGTGTGAAGGCAAATGTCCCTGTGTCGTGTGGTCTCCGAGCGGGCGCCGCGCCTCACTCTGAGTTCCTAAGTACGTGCCAACTGGCAACCCTCCTCCGCTCCTCTCCCAGCGGCTCCATTGCTCTCCGAGTGCGAGTCATGAGCCATAACAACCTATCGTGTGCGCGGTCTGGCTTCATTGCCCCATGATCTCGTCTTTCCTATTACCCCTCCTCTGCAGCCTCACTGGCATCCTGGGTGGTTTTTTAGCACAAAGGTACCTGACTGCTGCAGGGCCATTTACACTGCCTGTTCTCTGCCTCGGATGGTCTTCCCTCTTATATGCACACTCTTGGTTTCCTTACCCTCATCAGGTCTCTGCTCAGATGTGACTGCTGTCGTAAGGCATTCTCTGATCACACAAATAAAATGGTAAAATGCCATATTACCTCACACACGATCCCTACACTTCCCCATCCTGATTCATTTGTATCCATTGCTGCCATCACCCTAACACTCTGTCAATTATCTGTCTTCCTGTCTGTCAGTCATCTATCAGTATCTCTCTATCAAACATGTCTGTCAATAATCTATCATCTACCTACTTCTCTATCAATTAATTATCTTTCTGTTATCTGTCATCTATCAACCATCTACCTACCTACCAACCATAAGAATGTAAGATCTACAAAGGCAAGATCTTGCCAGTCACGTAAAATGTGGCCTAGTTAATAGTTTTGGAAGGAAGGCAGATGAGGTAGCATGGCACATTTGGGGTAAAGCAAGAAAATTACATGTGCAGGGGTGGGTGGAGAGTGGGATAAACAGATTATATGCTTGAGAATTTGAATTTATCCTGAAGATGATAGGGTCCCTGCCATGTGAAGATTTTAGGCAAAGACATGACAGGAGCAGTCTTAGCATTTGAAAATTACTTTGGTAGCACTGTGGAGTATGGATTAGAAGTGGAGGAATTGCAAAGACCCTGAATGTCTGATATCAATGCCTGTTTAAGAGATGAGTCAGTGCCGGTGAGCTTTGAGATATGTTTAGAAGATAATAGCAATAGGACCCTAAGGCTGAATTAATGTAGGGGTGTGTGAGGGAGGGAATTAGGAGTGACTCCTAGGTGTCCAGGTGGTACACCTGCACAGATGATGGTCTTTGAGTCTGCCTTTAAAGAATTAAGATTTCTTTCATTTGTAGGTTGGCGATGGTGGATTTTGCCTCAACTATTTACTTACTATGTAGAGGATACTATGAAAAACTGTATAGACATTCCTTTTTTTAAAAAAAACAACAACATGTTTTTATTGATTTTTCTTTTATTTTTTAGACAAAAAGGAAGGGAGAGGGAGAGACAGAAACATCAATCGGCTGCCTCCTGCACACCCCCTACTAGGGATCAAGCCTGAAACCCAGATATGTGCCTTGACCGGGACTTGAACTAGTGACCTCTTAGTGCATGGGACGACACTCAGCCAACTGAGCCCCACCAGCCAGGGCATGTGGCCATTCCTTGAAGCGTCATGTAAGGCATGGAAAATGTTATCCCATATATATTATTTTAATTTTTAAAATTGTTGAATAATGACTGCTTAATTTACATATGGGACAAACCTATCCAGAAGATCTTTCCATGTGCTTGTGAAGTCTCAGCTAGGGTTCTCATTTTCTCTAATCATCACTATTAGAGATGGCATGGCAACCACCCTGAAGAAAAACCAACAAGGACCCGTGGAACATTGTGAGGGTTCACAGGGTGGTCTCACTTACCACCTTATTCTCTTCTATCTCTTGTTAAATAATCTAGTCATGAGTGTTCTTATTTTAGACATTTCACTGATATAAGTTACTTTCTCTTAGAGTATGTGTTCTTACGTCAGCTTAAAAGTTGCAGTGTGGAATCTTAGCTGATTTTAGTCTGTTACTGGTGCACGTGTTTCAAGATTTCTGGTTTATTTTCTCCTGAGCCAGAGCTGAAGATTTAAGACATCCCGAAGGAAAGGCTTTGTGGCCCTGGGGGGATTCTGCTTTCTGAATGTCTTTGATTACTTCACTCGCGGTAGAGTTCCTTCGGTTGCTTCAATGACCAAATCATGTCAGCCAAGAAGTAATTCTATTATCTCTTAGATAATTGACCTAATTAACAGTCAGTCTAGTCAACCATATAGCCTCAAATTTAATCTCTCCTGGCAATATTTTCCATTTCACTTCTAAACCCATGGCCTTACTTACATCATGTTGAACTCCTACTAAAATTCTTGATAAGTAACTTTTTCTGGAAACTTAAATTTGACTTGTAAAATGAATGAATGATGAAGAGGCATCTCTAAATTAGGCACTTTCTTACTTTTACTTGATAAAGTCTAAATTAGAGCTTAAAAAAGTCTAGGTATTTTTAAACACCCTTTTTCTCCCAACCAAACACTCTAGAAAAGAAAACCTTGAGGTTTTTGTTGTGTCCTCCAGCCAAGATGACCATGACAAGGAAGAAAATTAGAACTAAAATGCAGTATATGATCTCCTAATATGTTAAAAAGTGATTGTTTTGCCTTTTTATAAGATAAGAAATGGTTTAAAAAACACACCTCGTATTTGCATGCACACATGGACGAGGCAGCTGCCTCTTGGTGCCTGACCCACCCTCACACTCTTTCCTGGGAGGGTGTCGTGGAGCCGTTCGCTAGGATGGCCAACGCAAGCAGTTCAGGGGTCTCGAGACCCTCTCAGGGATGTCTGTGAGGTCAGAGTATTTCAGAATGACACGAACACTTTGTTGGCCTTTTTTACTCTTATTTTTTCATGACTGCACTCTGGATTTTTCCAGAGGCTACATGACATACGGGGATGTCGTGGTTCTGACAGCCCGTGGAATCTGTGAAGGTGAAGTGCTGTGTTCTAAGAGTTTTAAAGTTTACTTTCTAATACAGTAAATATGCATGTACAGTATTAATCCCATAAGCAAATACTTTTAAGGGCTTTCAGCAGTTTTTAAGAATTTAAAGTGTTCTTTGAGTCAAAGAGCTTGAGAACCATTGCTGTGAGATTTGTAAAATTGAAATTCTTTCTTTAAAAATTGAAAGATAATATGAACTAGAAACGTCTGCATCTGAATCCAACCAAGACTGGCTTTATGCTGACATCAGTTTAAAGTCTGTTTCATGGCCATGTTCAGTTTCTCGGAGTAAGGACTTGCATCCTCGTATTCATTCATTCAATGGATGTGCAAATAATTTTGCTGAGTACTCTACTATGCATTATAGGTGAGAAAAAAATATAGAAAATATTTTTGCTTTTAAAGAGCTTCTTTATCCTATAGTCATTTCTTTCTTGATCCTAATAGTTTAATTTTCTAGATTGAAAAGGTTTTTCTTTCTATGTCAACTTGAATTTACTGATTTTAATGTGGTTTCTAACTATAACCTGTGTTCTCTCTGAACCAATCAGTTTTCGTTTATTTATTCTAGTATAAATCAGGAAATAATATATTATCTTACATTGGAATAAGATAAGAAAATGCACTATGTCAGACTACACACTCAACTAAAGAGTCACTGTGAAGGACAGACTCCTCTGATTAGAGCTACACTGTTTAACATGGTGGCCAAATGCACATGAGTATTTTAAAGTTTAAATTAAATTAAGTTAAACTTTCTGTTCTTTCACTTCACTAACCACTTTTTTTTTGGCAAGTGGCTACTATACTGGGCAGTGCTGATGGAAATCACCAGCATAACAGAAAGTTGTCCGTGACAGTGTTGTTCTTGGGCCAAGGTTGTGTAAAAGTGGGGGCCAAGGTAGGAGATGCACTTAAGATAGATCAGTAAGACCTGTTGGTCCAAAACTAATGAAATGAACTCAATTTTGATATCTGCACCTAGTCATTTTAAACAGAAATGACATGGTCAGATTTGCATTTTAGAAATGTCCGTGTAGCAGAATATGTAGAATAGATTGGTGGGGTTGAGGTGGGTTCCTGGCTGAAAGCAGAAACATGTTAAAGAAGCTGTTGTATTTTAGGTGAAAAAAAATTTCATCAAAATATGTGTGCTGCACCAAAATGGTACTTAGAAGTTGATAGCCTAAAATATTTACATTAGGTAAGCAGAGATTGTGGACATTGAATAAATAAGGATGTGAATTAAAAAGATAGAAAAGGAAAATCAAAGCCATAGAAAGGAGAACGAGAAAATAATAAAGAGAATAAGATGGAATAGAGGATACAGACTTAGTTTCCACTCCGGTATGCAGTAGTAGAAGCAGGGAAGTCAGCACACCCATTCTCACCACAAGAGATACACTTCACAAATGGAAAATCAACAATCATTTTTTGATATATCAGAAATCTGGAGTCATTGGGCAAACTGCCACTCCCAAATTGGGGTGGGTAATGTAAACAGAGAGGTGGAATCTCTACAGAATAATCTAAAGGTGGCTAGAAATAAAAAACATCATGACAGAAAAGCAGGAAGGTGGATAGGTCAGATACCCAGATCTACATAAAGAGTACTTGGAGCCCTGGCCAGTTTGGCTCAGAGGTTGGAGCGTCAGCCTGTGGTCCGGAGAGACCCGGGTTCGGTTCCTGCTGGGGGCACGTACCTCGGTTGCAGTTTGTCCCCGGCCCTGGTTGGGTCATGCGGGTGGCAACCACTCAATGTGTCCCTTTCACGTCAATGCTTCTCTCTCTCTCCCCCTCCCACTCTATCTGAACAAACAAAAAAAAGAGAATACTTGGAAATTTTTAAAATATCTTCCAATAAAAAGAAAAAATACAAATCATCAAAATTTGTGGGATGCAGCAAAAGCATTGCTTAGAGGCAAATGTATAGCATCAAATGCATATATTAGAAAAGAATAAAGCTCTAAAATCCATAATCAAAGCTTCAACCTTAGGAAACTAGGAAAATAAGAGCAAAGTAAATCCAAAGAAGAAAAATAAAAATTGGAGAACTAATGAAAGTGAACATGCGAAATCAGTAGAGAAAATTGAAGAAACCAAAAACTGGTTGCTTGAAAAGAGCAATACACTGATAAACTTCTAGCCAGGTTAACTAAGAAAACAATAGAGATGACACAAATGACTAATATCAGAAGTGAAAAAAGCAACCACCGCTACAAATCCCATTGACCATAAAATGATAATAATGGAATATTACAAACAACTGTATGCCCACAGGTTTGATAACCTAGATGAAATGGACTCCATATCTTGAAAGACACACAAGAAGAAATAGACAATCTGAATATGTCTATTAATGAAATTGAATCACTAATTAATAACCTTCCAAAACAAAGCACCAAACCCAGGTGGGATCACTGACAAATTCCACCAAACAGCTAAGGAAGAAATTATTCCCATTCTTTATGTTTTCTTCCTGCAGATAAAAGCAAAGGGAATACTTCCTAATTCATTCTATGAGGTCGGCATTAACCTAAAACCCAAACTAGACAAAGACGTTATAATAAAGGAAAACTACAGACCAGTATCTCTCATGAACATAGATATAAAATTCCTCAACAAAATATTAACAAATAAAATTCAATAATGTATAAAAATAATTTTTGCACTACTACCAAGTAGGATGTTTTCTAAGTATGCAAGGCTAGTTTCACATTTAAAAATTAATTAATGGCCCTGGCCGGTTTGGCTCAGCGGTTGGAGCGTCAGCCTGCAAACCAGAGAGTCCCGGGTTCAGTTCCCACTAGGGGTACGTACCAAAAAATAAAATAAAAATTAATTAATGTATTCCATTACATCAACAAACTAAAAAAAACAAAAACAAACCATATGACCCTACCAATATATGCAAAAAAACAACAACAACAACAACACCATTTGACAAAATCTAATATTCATTTATGATAAACTCTGAGAAAATGAGGAATAGAAGGGCACTTCCTCAATTTGATAAAGAACATCTACAAAAAAACTTCCGTTAACATCATACTTAGTGGTGAGAAACTAAATGATTTCCGCCTAAGATCAGGAACATGATAAGTTTGTCACCTCTCCAGACTACTTTTCAACATCATACTGGAAATCCTACTAATGCAGTAGGACAAGAAAAAGAAACAAAGGGTACACAGATAGGGAAGGAAGAAATAAAACTATCTTTTTCACAGATAACATGATTGTCCATGTAGAAAATCCTGAAGGATCAAGAAAGAAAATCTAAAACTAATAAGCAGTTATAGCAAGGTTGCAAGATATATAATTAATATACAAAAACCAATCACTTTCTTATATAGTAGTAACAAACAATTGGAATTTGAAATTAAAAACAGCCTTGGCTGGAGTGCTCATGTGGTTCAGTGGTTAGAGCAATGGCCTGTGCATTGAAGGGTTGCAGGTTTGATTCATAGTCAAGGGCATGTATCTGGGTTGCAGGTTCAATTCCAGGCCCTGGCCAGAGTGCATGTGGGAAGCGACTAATTAGTATGTCTCTCTCACATTGATGTTTTTCTCTCTCTCTCTCCTCTCCCTCCCAGTCCCTCTCTCCTTCCCTTCCTCCCTCTCTGCTTTTACCCCCCTTTCCCTCTCTTTAAAAATTAATAGAAAAAAATCCTCGGGTGAGGATTAACAACAACAAAAACAATATAATGTCATTTAGTTCAGCACCAAAAAAATGAATTACTTAGAGTTCTTAAAAATATGCAAAGCCTTATATGAGAAAACTATAAAAATAATAATGAAAGAAATCATAAAAGATCTAAATAAATGGAGCCCTGGCTGGTTTTTCTCAGTGGTTAGAGCATTGGCTCGAGGACCAAAGAGTCGTGGGTTTGATTCTGGTCCAGGGCACGTCCCTGGGTTGTAGTTTGTCCTCGGCCCTGATAGGAGTTGTGCGGGAGGCAACCAGTCGATGTGTCTTTCTCATGTCGCTATCTCTCTCTCTTTCTCTCTGCCTCCATTCCACTCTATCTGAATATAAATAGAAAAATATCCTCAGGTGAGGATTACCAAAAAAAAAAAAAAAAATCTAAGTAAATGGAGAAAGGTTCCATATACATGGATAGCAAGATTCAATAATGTTAAAAACGTCAATTCTTCCCAATTTGATCTATAGATTCAGTGCAGTCCCAACCAAAATCTGAGCAAGTTGTTTTGTGAATACCAACAACGTAAATCTAAAATTTATATGAAAAGGTACAAGACCCAAAATATATCCAACACAGTATAGAAGAAATCAGAAGACCAGCAGTACTCAACTTTAAGACCTACTATAAAATCAGAAATAGATAAGGCAATGAGGGAGGTATTGGTGAAGTAACAGACTTCTAGATCAGTGAATCATATTAGCCCAGAAATAGACCCACACAAATATAGTCAACTGGTACTTGACAGAGAAAGACAGTTTAATGGAGAAATGGTAATCTCTTCAATACACAGACCAGAGCAGTTGAATATCCACCCGTTGAAAATGAATCTAGACATAGCTCTGACAGCATTCATGAAAATTAACTCAAAAATGGATCATAGACCCAAATATAAAACAAAAAACTGAAAATTTTAAGATAATATAGGAGAAAGTCTAGGTGAACTTGGGTGTGGTGATGACTTTTTAGATACAGCACCAAAGCACAGTCCATTAAAGAAAAAGTTGGTAAATTGGACTTCATTAAAATTAGAAACTGCTCTATAAAAAACACAGCTAAGAGAATGGAAAGACAAACCATAGATTGGGAGAAGGATCTTTTCAAAACTCACTTTTTTATAAAGGACTAGTATCCAAAATATACAAAGAACTCTTAAACCTCAGAGTAAGGAAACAAGTAATCCGGTTAAGAAGTGGGCAGAGGGCCTGAACAGATACCTCAGCAGAAAAGATCCACAGATGACAAGTAAGCCCAGGAGAGATGCTCCACATCGTACATCGTTAGGGAATTGCAAAATAAAACCTCGGTGAGGTGCCGCTGTTAGAGTGACAGAAATCCAGAACAGTGACAATGCCAAATGTTTGCAAGGGGCAGCCGCTTAGGAAGACAGTATGATGGTTTCTTACAAAACCAAACATACTCTAAAGTACTGAGGGGACCACTTTGTGGAGTGTATGATTAGCCACTATGCTGTATGCCTGAAACTAGTACAGAATAATTCTGAATGTAAACTATAGTTGAAAAAGAGAGAAAAAAACTAAGTGGGGAAAGCAGCAGTATATAATTATAACAACAACAACAACAACAACAGACATCGCTGTTTGCCTTCAAGGGCATTTACCGTTTGCACTGCTGATTTGGTGTAAAACCCTCTCATCCTGCATTACTACTGAGATATTTAATGTAATCTTTATTTCTTTGACAGAGGGGGCTAGTTTTGTAGAAAGCAATGATCTCTCTTAAAATGTCTTCTTATTGTATTATTCAGCAACATTGTTTAAAACATATTATGCACTCAATAAACATATACTGTATGAGTGAAAAACAACAAAAACAAAAACTTAAACGTAGTCTTACCGAATGATCCAACAATTGCATTCCTTGGTACTGACCCAAAAGGGTTCAAAATATATCTATAAAAAAATGTACACACAAATGTTTATAGCAGCTTTATATAATTGCCAGAATTTGGAAGCAGCTAAGAGGTCCTTCAAGGTGGATGGATAAATAAACTGGTCCATTCAGACAATGGAATAGTATTCAGTTATAAAAATAAATAAGCTATTAAGCCATGAAGAGACATAGAGAAACCTTAAATGCCTATTACTCAGTGAAAGAAGCCAGTTTGAAAAGGCTACGTACTGTATGATTCCAATTCTACAACATTCTGTAAAAGACAAAACTATGGAGACAGTGAGATCAGTGGTTTCCAGGTGCTCAGGGAAAAGAGGGATGAATAGGTGAGGCACAGATTTTTAGGGCAGTGAATCTATTCAATATGATCCTGTAATCATGGATATAGGTCGTTATACATATGTCAAAACTCAAAGAATGTACAACACCAAGACTGATCCCTAATATAAACTATAGGCTTTATTTAAGAATGTATCAGTATTACCTCATCAATCGTGACAAATGTACCACACTAGTGCAGGATGTTAATAATGGAGAGAAGTGTGTGTGTGTGTGTGTGTAGGCTGATTATTCTGTAAACCTAAAATTGCCATAAGAAATGAAGTCTGTTCATTTTAAAATGAAATAAAAGACAGCAATAAAATTTAGAAGATCGATAAAGATAAAGATGATTCTTGGGAAATACTAATCATATGAACAACCTCCATTGAGAATGATGAAGCAAGGAGAAGACAGAAATAAATGATCTGAGGAATGAATAATGGGATATGACTCCAGATACACCAGAGGGGAAAAAAGATAATCAGAATACAGTGAATAACCATATGACAGTAAATTTGGAAACTTAATTGAGTGGATAAGTTACTAATTAAAAACCTTAAGAAGAAATAGAAAGTTTGAGTAATCCTATTTAAATAAATGGAAATAGAAGTTAAAAACCTATATACCAGACTCAAAGTTTTATATTTAAGTTAAGTTATATCCAACTTAAGAAGAAATTGAAAGTTTGAGTAATCCTATGGCCATTAAATACATGGAAATAGTAGTTAAAAACCTATATACCAGACTCAGAAAGTTTTATATTTAAGTTATACCCAACATTCAGTCTGATTCCACACAAACACTTTCAGAGAATGGAAAGAGAAAAGAGGTATCCTTCCCGATTCATTCTGGGACACGGCCTGTGTCAATAACAGGAAGTACAGAGATAGGAAATCCCAAGACATTATCTGCATAGAAACCCCCAAATCTACAGATTAATTATAATAAATAATGAGGGTTTACATAATGATTCGATATAATCTGAACAAAAATTAATCATATTTCTATACACAAGCAGCAAATGTAAAACTGTGATTTAAAAAAATTTCTGTGTATATAGCAACAAAAACTTTATAAAGAACCTAATGAAAATTGAAACAAATCGGTGAAAATTATAAAATTTTACATGAAAGAAGGCCACAGTAAATGAATTCACTGGGATACATTCACAGAGAGCTCGGCTCTCCTGATCTGTGTTCAGTTCTAACAACAGTCTCCGCAGGGTCCTCTGTGAACCTGAACTCGATTGTAGAACGGATGTGAAAGAACAGAGAGCTGAGGGTGGGCAAGATGCCTTAATGAGAAAGGACCTACTCCAGACTTCAGACGTACCACAGATGAAACTCAAAACACTGGAAGGAAGCAGACAGGACGGACTAATCTTACACAATTCCATTTGTGTGAAATTCTGAAAATGTGGAGCAGAGGCAACAGCCAGCACATTGGTACTTAACATGCCTCCAAACACAGCAACCTGCCGCTCGTTCCAAGTAGTCATAATCCTAACATCTTTGAGCCATTATTAATGTCACCATTTTATGACCAAAATGTAAGCCAATGTTGATCGAGCATTTGCTTTACACAGGTGTGTTCTAAATGCTTCTTATGTAAGTCATGCAACCTTTCTATCACAGGATTCAAGGGTGTCTCACTACCTCCCTTCATAGGTGAACAGAGTCATTGGCCTTTGTTTTGTAATGAACTTTTAGCATCTTTCCTGTGTTTATAGCTGTTATAAAACCTTATCCCCTGTACAGTTCATTGAGGACAAAAACAGGAGTTAAAAGTGTTGTTAGTTAAACATGGGATGAGTTTGTGATGAAAAAGGAAGTAGAGAGCATTTATGCCTAGAGCAGAGCCTGGCACAGAGGACACTTGATCCATATTCATTTCCTGGTTGAATAGTGACATTATTCTTCCTTCATTGGCAACAGCTCTACAGGCCAAAGACCAAGCAGTGACCCTGTGAAAAGTGGTGTGTCTGTGTAGCTACCAGTGGTGTGAGAGAGGGAGGGAGAGAGAGGAGGAGGAGAAGAAAGGTGATTAGAAAGTGGAAAACGAGTGTGTACGTGTCAGCTGCGGGCCACTTCTTGTTGAGGCCTCTCCTGACGGCCCTGCCCCAGACTCGCCCATCTGTGTCCTCACAGGTCACAAACTCCTCACATGTAGTGCTCGTCACATCCTATTATCTTGTTGGTTTTCTGGTCTACATCCCAAACAGAGCTCTGTGAAAGGGGACTTCTAAGCGGTAGGTGCTCACTGAGTGAGTCCAGTCATGAGCAGAGCCCTCCCATGCACTGCGCCCCCACAGCCCCCACACTCGTGCAACTGCACATTTCTCCTGGAGACTGAGAGGCGGAGGGCACGGAACGGAAGCACAGGAGACGGAGCTCGTGCACACGGGCCTCACCACTCCTTTCCCCACCTTTGCTGCGGCATCACGTTCCCACACAACTCCCACGCCTCTGCTTCTGCGTGTACGGTTTTCCCAAAGAACAAGTGGCGCAACCACAAAAGAGGCCCTCGTGGAATCGAGCCTGGGTGGCCCTGACTGGGGAGGGGGCACAGTGCAGCAGTCAGGACCCAGGAAAGCTGGTCCCCACCTAGCTCTTCAGCACAGTTCTGGTTTCTCCCACACTAGGCTTCCTTCTCTGTCTTCTGTCAGGCTCAGTGGTAGGGTTAATAATGACCAGCATCGTAGCAGGATCTTAACAGTACCAAGTGCTCAGTTGCCACGTGCCAGCTCTGCCCAGAGCCCTGTAGCCTGTAGACTCTTTTAACCCTCCTTGCCACCCCAGGGACAGGTGTTCTCATTATTCCTTTTTCTGCACATAAGGAAACCGAGGCACATGTAGGTTAAGCAGTGTGTACAAGGGTGCCTGCAAGAACTGGGATTTGGATGCGGACAGTCTGGCCCTGGAACCGTGGCCTTAACTGCTCTGCAGTTATGACACAAGGTAAGCTTCCTTAGGAAAAGACTCTTTTATTGATCCACTGTTGTCTTTGAAGTTGGACAACTGTCACCACGCATGTTATTCATGTGATGTTGTGAGCGCTAGGGAATGGATTGTGGTTTTTGACATCGGGGGGCAGAGTGAAGGGCAGGCATTAATTTCTCTTACATTTAAACAGAGATATACAGAGACCTTTCTCTGAGGGGCTGCAGATGTTCTGATTATGTTTACTTTTTTTTTTTTTTTAATCCTCACCCAAGGACATTTTTGCATTTATCCTCAGACAGAACGGGAGAGATAGAGGGAGAAAGAGAGAGAGAGACACATCGATGTGAGAGAGACACATCAAGTGGCTGCCGCCCACATGACCCCAACCAGGGCTAGGACAAGCTGCAACTGAGGTATGTGCCCTTAGGGAAACCGAACCCGGGACTCTCTGGTCCGTAGGCCAACACTCTAACCACTGGGCCAAACCAGCCAGGGCATGTTTACTTTTATTCTCCAACTATCCCATTGTTTGTTGTATTACAGGACACTAGTTTCTTTCAGAGTAAATGAAAGTGCCATCTATTTAAAGAAACCAAAAGGAAAGTAGAGTTTTCTGTTCAGTATGGTAAAAACTTACATCTGGCCCTGGCCAGTGTGGCTCAGTTGGGCATCGGATTGTGCACCGAAAGGTTGCTGGTTCGATTCACGGTCAGGGTACATGACCCAGTTGCGGGCTTGATCCTGGTAGGGGCATGCAGAAGGCAGCTGATTGATGTTTTGCTCTCACATCGATGTTTCTCTTCCTCTCTCTTTCAAATCAATTTTTAAAATCTTAAAAAAAAAAAAAAGAACTTATATGTGTTCAAGGACCTTGTTGACACTTTTGACATAGCCAAAAACTATGGTCTTGCGCAGAGAAGGCACGAATGGCCCAGTGACTGTCCTTTGGGAGTTACTTTCAGGGTATAGACCAGAGGCTGCAGGTGGCCTGGCCCATTCACAGGGTTGTCAGTGTGTCTGTCTTCCTGTGTACAGGGCAACGTGCCCAGGTCAAACCGTGGTCTGTGCTGTGTGTCCTGCAGGAACACCAGTATCAGGCAGGGTTCCTCCCAGAATTCAGGCTATGGTGTGAGGACGAGGTGGGAACCACCAACAGTCTGATTCCTTCAGGCCTTTTCAGTTTATCAAACCTGCTGTATGAAACCCATCACTTCGGTATAGTACTAAAAGCCGCTGTCATTAATGAGTGCCTGCTGGGACAGGCAGCTAGTGGCTTGCTTGTATATTTTATCTTATATTATTCCCACAGTGACTGATTCTGTTCCCATTTTACAGGTGATCATAGTTAGACTTTGAGGGATTAAAAGATTTCTTTAGTATCTTACAGCTAATAAATGGCAGAGCAAGGATTCTGATTCTAAGCCCTGACTCTTTAGTAATGTGTTGTTACTACCCCAGAACTATGGGAACATTTTATGTTCCTGTCCCTTTCAGCTTCCTGACAGTAAGACAGTCTCAGCTTGCAGAACTAAATTGGAAGAAAACTTTGCAAGTGTCTCTGAAGGAACAGTAGGTGGAGAAATTGTCAGAAGTCAGAGAAGGGTCAGGTTCACGTTTCAGTACATTTTTTTGGTGTTATTCAGATTTTAAAACTAAAATTACTTTTAACACAAGCATTTTAATTATAATGACCAATTCAAGATCGGTTAGGAAATAAAGAGAAGACAAGGGTACCAAGTTTGAGGCAAAAGAAAAAAGACCATATATAAAGAAAATGAAAAACTTCTTAAAACTTAAGAAAAGGTGAATATCAGTTGTGGGGGTTGCATTAATTTTGTTTTTAGCAGAAGAGGTCCAATTACTGTCCTCGGCACTGAGGACAAAGATCAGTTCGGGCTTTGAAGGGAATTAATTTCTCTACTCTGAGGGTGGGTCCCTGCCCTAATGTGATACAGAAGGACGAGGAGAGGGGCCATGTGCTGCCCTCATTTGCTGCCATGCAGGACAGAGAGGGTAGGGCAGTGCCCCTCAGTGCTGCAGAGACCGGGGCCCGAGAGCCCTGCCGGCCGCTGAGCAGTTGCTGGCTGTTAGTAGTTGCCCCATGTTTTTGCTATCGAAATTTGATTGCATTTCCCTAACGTTTTTAGAAATACCCTGTCAGTATGTTACAAAAACCCTGCTGTGATTAAAATAGAACAGAGTTGCCTTTTTGAAAATAATTAGTTTGATCATTAAATATAACTCCTTTATTATATAGCGCTTTCTACAGAAGTTGAATGATTTGCCCAAGGTTAGTGGTATGCTGACTTTTTCCCCAGACGGAAACCGCTGTTGCTGCCAGGAGCTGTCAGAAAGCAAATGTAACAGGCCTACATCTTACCTCTCTCATCTCATCCCTAATTCCAGCTTCATTTGTGAATCCGGTGAACTCATCCCAGATCCACGGGAGAGAGCAGTTGAATGATTCGCATCTCATTGGCTATTAACTAATCAGAGGAAGAAATTTTGTGTTAAAAAATGGATCAGTCAATTTATTTTTGTTACAGATGTTTCTCCTTTTCTGCAGTGACACCCTCCTCCCAGTCCCCCGCCCCCAGCATTGTTGTCCGTGTCCATGGTTACGCATACATGCATATGAGTTCTTTGGTTTATCTCTTCCCTCCCCCGCACCCCCTCCTCTACGGTTTATCAGTCAAAACACTACTTCTATGTCTCTGGGTCTATTTTGTTCATCTGCTTATTTTGTTCATTATATTCCACAAATTAATTAATTTAAAAAAAAGAAAAGGGGAGAACTTCAGAGTTAATTTGTACTAGGATATCTGGCAGAGGAACTTTTTAAAATACTTATAGACAGGAGGGTATAAAAGGCAGAAACCCTCCACCCCACTTGTTCTTCAGATTAGCTGAGAGCCCCTCTGTGCTTCATGAGCCAGATGTAGAGGTTTGCTTGCTTTGCTTCAGTAATAAATATGCATGCTTTAATTTTTTTATTCTTTTATTTTTTTATTTTATTTTTTTTATCTCACCCGAGGACATTTTTCCATTTTTGCTCAGAGTGGGAGGGAAGAGAGGAAGAGAGAGACAGAGAGAGAAACATCGATGTGAAAGGGACACATCGAGTGGCTGCCTCCTGCACAACGCCGACTGGGGCTGGGGACAAACTGCAACCGAGGTACATGCCCTTAGCGGGAACTGAACCCAGGTCTCTCTGGACCGCAGGCCGACGCTCTAACCGCTGAGCCAAACTGGCCAGAGCGCATGCTTTAATTTTTAAACAAATTCACTTGTTTTAATGTTTAATACACTTCACAGTGCAAAATAAAAAATGGATCAATCAAATGAAATTTTATATTAATTTTTTTCCTTTAAGTACACTTGTAATTAGAAAACTTATAACTGAAAATGTTTTTCTCAGAGCAAATGGGCTGAGTCTTGGAGTCATAGTGAATGTCCATGGAGAGACTTCTTTGACTTTAACAAATTCTTCAACAGTTTAACTTAAAACGGTTGTAATAATGAGCAACAACAAAAAAGAATCCTATAATTTGTGACTTTGACTCCAAATTTTGGAAGTGAGTTGTTTTCTTTTGTGGGCATGGTCAGGGTATGAGCTACTCTTTCCTCTTAGGATCAGCTGGAGACATCTGAAATTATCATGTTTCTTTTTTATTAATGTCACAAATTTAAATTTCATTTTCTGGAGGATTAATTTTATTTATTTTTAATCCTCACCCGAGGACATTTTTCCATTTTTTTTTGTTCAGGTAGAGTGGGAGGGAGAGAGAGAGAGAGAAACATCGACGTGAAAGGGACACATCGAGTGGCTGCCACCCACATGACCAACCAGGGCTGGGGACAAACTGCAACCGAGGTACGCGCCCTTAGTGGGAACCGAACCCGGGTCTCTCTGGACCACAGGCCGACGCTCTAACCACTGAGCCAAACTGGCCAGGCTGGAGGATTTAATTTAGGTGAGACTCTGCCATTAAGATGATTATAAGTTACTTTTAACCAAATGGGCTTTGAAGTTATATTTTACTTGACTTGAATAATCTTATTACATTCTTTGACTTAAAAAATGATGTAGGGTTGTAGGATCTGGTTCTGAAGTCGGTGTCAGACCATCCCCCCCACATATTACGGTAATAACCCCAAGACACAATATTAGGAGTCACTGTTTGAATGCACTGGAGAGCATCTCCCAAACGCAGGCAGAAGCGGAAGGACCGTGGGCAGGAAGGGCACAGCACTGAGTGAGATCGTGTTTTTTGGCCTTTCGCCATGAAGGTGCTCTCCAAATGCCTTATTTTTTCTGACTCCCAAGCTGAACGCCGCCGGGGCGTTACTGGCTTCCTGTGTCAGAAGACAGACTTCGGGGCTGTCAGAACAGCCGTATGTTAAAGGGGAATCCGTGAGCCACAGCAGGGAGCCCCCACGTCATGTAAACTCTCAGGTTCTCGGGAAGCCTGGAGACTCCGCGTGCCTCTGGGAGACCAACAGACAGAACCCCTACGGGCCGTTCCTGGGACAGCTGGTGCTGGAGCATGGGCTTCGGATTAGATCATAGTACTGTCTACAGTAGTATATCCATTCAGTTTCTTGATTTGGAGAAGTTACAAGAGAATGTCTTTGTTCATAGAAAACACATCAAAATATTTAGGTTTAGAGGAGCAAGGTACCTGTAATTTATCTTCAAATGATTGACAAACAAACAAAAAAACACAGAAAGCAATGGGGTGAACATCAACAATTGTGAATGTGGGTGAAACTTTATGAGAGTTCTCTGTACTGGTCTTGCATATTTTCTGCAAATTTGTAATTCTATCCAAAAACTTAAAAAGTTAGGGCATATGAAAGTGAAAGTATCTGATGTGTGAAGAATCACTGTCCTCTCTCCTCCTCCTCCTAGATGAGCTCTTTTGCTTTAGGTCATGAATCCAAGTCATTCACTCCTGTTTTTAATCTGAGAGTTTAAGCAAAAGAGTGATCAGAAGCTCAGTTTTTGTCTCAAAGTACTTCGAGCCTCGTGAGAAGAAGAGAGCAGGGCACACACCAACTGAACAAAATGTAACCACATGTTCATTGTGGTTGGTACACGGTGTGTGTTAAGATGGGCTGGCGAGTAGTTTCTACAAAGGGTCAGATAAACATTGTCAGCTTTCTGGGCCATTGTGGTCTCTGTCACATACTACAGTATTAAAGGAGACGTAGGGTGTACATGCAGGAAGGGTGTGGCTCTGTTCCAATAAAATATTCTTATTTTTTAAAAATTCTCACCTGAGACTATTTTTCCATTTATCTTCAGACAGAGTGGGAGGGGGGAGGAAGAGAGGGAGAGAGAGAAACATCAATGTGAGAGAGAGACACATCGATTGGTTGCTTCCCACATAACCCCAACCACGACTGAACCAGGCTGGGTACTGAACCGCAACCCAGGTAGGTGCCTTTGATTGGAAACAAACCTGTGAGTTTTTGGTCTGAGGGCTGACGCTCTAACCGCTGAGCAAAACCGACCAGGGCCCAATAAAACATGATTTACGCAGAGAGGAAGCAGGCTGCAGGTAACCCACAGACGGTGGTTGGCTGACCCCTCTAACCTGTTAAGAGGGTGGAGTTTTCATAGGAATGGCAGGAGTGCAGTGTGGTTCCTGGTGAAGGGCATGGGTCCCGAGGGTACACACCTGGGTTCAGACCCTGGCAGTGCCACTCACCAGTTTGATGATCTGGGGGGGCTTCTTACCTCCACGTCGTCCTCTGTGAAATGGAAATTCTGAGAGCCCCTCCTCTCTAGGATTGTGTACGTGTGAGCCTGGCTGTTGCCCTCCTGTCTTCTCTCCTTCTGCAGTCTTCTTCCCAGCAGCCAGAAAGATCCAGTCAGAGCAGAATCGGATCATGTCATCCTCATGATCCCCATGCTCCCTGTCAGACTGAGGGTGGGAGCCAAACTTTTCCTCGAGTCAGGCCCTCACCTCTGCACCTTCTGCCAGGGTCCTGTTTGTTCTGCCAGCACCACCCTCACTCTCCGTTTAGGGCCTTTAAATGGGTTTCCCCCTTTTCCTGGACCTTCCCGTCCTGACAGGGTGGCTGGTTCATTCTTACCATTCAGATTTCACAGAGAGAGAGCTCTTCCTGGCCTCACAGTGAAGTAGCCACGCAGTCCCTTCGATGTCCCTGTTTTAATTCTCTGCCCCATTTGCTTGTCTGTGGTCCGTGTCTTACTGAACGGAAAGCAAGCTGCGATTCACAGCGCCTCGTCTACCTGATTCTCGGCCGTGCGTGCCCTGAGAACATCACCTCTCAAAGCAGGCGGCCAGTAAATATTTGTGGAGTTAATAGAATGAGTTAACACCTAACCCAGTGACCGGCCCATAACTGCGTTGTAGGTATGAGTTAACTAAAATCATGACTGATGGCCGGTAGGATGAACATACCTCCCATAGTAATGAAATGAATTATGAGTCTTGAAAGTGTGAAGAAGTATCTGAAGGTTAAGTCCACTCATCCTAAGGAAAGAAAAATCACAGAATCATTTGCAAGCAGCACTTAATTAAAAGTGTGAGAATGAATTTGCATGTCGTCTTCTTGGAGCTTTAAGCTATCAGGTTCACACTTTTCCTTTCTTCCGCACCCATTCATTTGTGACAGTTTCTATTGGAAGATAAACTTTTCCACAGGACCAGAGAGAAAGGAGAACAAGCATGGGGCTTTCAGAACATCCCTGAACAATGGAGTAATTGAGCTCTCTTTTTGTTTCAGACGTCCACACAGAAGCTGTTCAGGCAGCACTTGCGAAACACAAAGAAAGGAAGATGGCAGTGCCTATGCCTTCCAAACGCAGGTCCTTGGTTGTGCAGACCTCGATGGATGCCTACACGCCTCCAGGTGAGCGGCAAGCCCACCGTCTGCTTTGTAAGGTGGCGAGCGTGCCTTAGAGCTAATTCACTGCCAGCCCTGCGAGCCAGTCTTTCTAGCTGGCCAAATGATGGTGTTCGAATTCAGATTTTGTGAACCACAGGTCCAGAAACGGCATATATGCTCTAAATTAAACTTGGAAGGAAAGTTACCATCATTATGTGGGTATCTTTAAATATGTATATATGTATTTTATTTTAATTTTTAAATTATTTTTTTAAATCCTCACCCAAAGATACATTTTTATTGATTTGGGCCGGGGGTGGAGGGGAGTGAGAGCAACATCATTCGGTTGCCCCCCTGACCCCCACACTGAGGATTGAACCTGCAGCCTGGGTGTGTGCCCTGACAGGGAATCGAACCTGCAACCTTTTGGCGCACAGGTCAATGCTCCAGCCAACTGAGCCACCTGGCCAGAGCTAAATGTATATTTTAAACTTTTCATTGAGACTCATAAGTATGAAAGACTTAAAGTCTTATAACATTTTATTTAATGCTTCATATACAAAAGAGAAGTCTTATACCTCCATAGTTCTAACTGAACAGAGTTCTGTTTAGATTGGTATGTATATATTCTCAAGTCTTTAAAATGTAACTGTGTTGTAATGTAGTATTAAGAAACCAAATGAATTGAAAAATGTAGGCAGTTGCCTTGATTTGGTGTCATCAAACTTTTCCTTAAAGTGCAGACAGTATTTTGGTCTTTGGGGACAGTAATGAAAGGGAATGACTGTATGTCAATAAAACTTTATGAAAATGGGCAGAGGTCTGGTTTGGTCCATAGTCCTGCTGACCCCTGATCTAAATGGTTGAAGGTAATATCCCATTTACGTTTCTGATTTTAATACTGTCTTTATTTAATCTTGAATTTTATATAACTACTTAAGTTCTCTACTTTACTCTCTCAAATAATCAGAGTCTATATCTCATGATCTTCAAAACCAAAGTGAAGCAAACAGTCGAATCATCCAAGTAGCTATCAGAAATATGAAGGATTGAGCCTAATCTACTTGTTTTTTGTTTTTCTGTGATTTTGATTCTAGCATTATTTGTGTCATTGTTGTCAGACCTAAGTTTCTTTTCTACACGCCAAAGTTACCTTGCACACTACTTTGCACAGTTTTCAATGCCGCCATCTTTGTTCATAAGAAACTTAAGGTGCAATAAGAATAGTTGAACATATACATCACTTCTTGAGGTCTTTGAAGTTTAACCCTGAGTATTTGCAAGCAGAGAGGGTAATAAAGCTCCCACTTCAACTCAGAGATGTGGTCAGGTCTATCCAGTAATTCTCCAAACAGCTCTTAAGTATTCAACTTTGCATGCCATTGAAGGTGAAAGTCCTGAGCTTTATAAGATAAAACAAATAGTGTGCACCGTAGTCATTTTTTGAAAAGTAGTCCAACAAATGTTCTTTATCTCAACAGTATAGTATTCTCATAAGAAAGGGAGTAGTCCCTTTTTTTTGGCCAATTTACTTACAGTCCTTTCTTTCTTTATGCTTAGCCTCGATGTAATTTGGGACTATTTAAAAATCAACATAATTAATATGTTCAAGTCTCTTTAGTTTGTTATAATTTGCCAAAATGTATAACAAGATGGAAATTTTTAGTTTCATATGTTGTTTGTGCAACAAACAGAATGGGCTTACAAGGATAACAAACCAACTTAAACTATTTTTAACCCAGTGTTTGGAACTGTGCGGTATTCAGGAAGATGCACATTTTTCGGAGCCACTTTGTATGAGAAATGTTGAGTTTAAAATGCACTAAGCAATGTGATTATTCACATTATGTGCTTTTCCCCATGTTGAATCCATCCTCAGAAATGGTATTGTGTCATACATGATGAAAACCAGGACTTTCAGGAAAACAACCTGTACAAATGTCTTTGCAAAATATAAAGAACATTATCAGAAATGCTGTTTTTGGCATAACATTTGCATTTAATTATCTGACTAGAATTTTCATGTCTACCACATTATACACTTGGTAACTGTCATTCAGGAGTCCTACTGATAATGTCACACGAGATAGTTTTGAACAGTCATAAATTATTTATAATCGTATTTGCTTGAACAGAATCTTGGGTCAGGTTCATTTTCTTTCATTTTGGTTTTCTGTTTTTTTTGTTTGCTGGTAACTTGTTAGAACTCATTTCATGTCCACTGCTCTTCAAGGAATATTCCTGAAGTTTATCTTCTCTACATGAAATGTGTGGTTGCTGACCAGTGTCATAGTTTCTGGAAAAAATCTTACTAGGATCATTACACTTCCAGTCTTCTACAGATGAAACTTACCTTTAGTTTTCTAGGTTTACTTTTAGAACTGACCTAGGCACTATAAACAGCTGTAAAACAGCACAGAGCCAGTGAGACCACCGTTTGTGGACTGGAGATCTCAAGCAGCGCAAGACTGAACCCAGAGCAGAACAACTCACGCGGTGAGCCCTGCAGTTCTCAGTCCTCCACCTGGAGGAAGTGCTCAGACTGTGGCACAGACGTTGGGGTCTGAGCGAGTGTGGCCACCCTGCCAGGTGAGGAGGGCTGAGGTCCAAGTTCAGGGAAGACAAAGGGGCTGAAGCTTTTCACAGATCCCGCTAGCAAAAGTAATCCAAGTCTGCCCAAGATTGGGAGGATCAACCAGTAACTGAAGTCAATGCTCAAGTAAAATTCAAGGCTTCAGAAGAAGACTATAGAATTCAGAGTTTCCTCAACATACCACCCACAGTATCTAGTGCTCAATAAACAATATGTGGCTATGCAGAGAAATAGGAAGTATAAGCGGTGCCCATAGAAAAAGGACTCAATAGAAAACCAATGAAAGGTGGCTTAAGTTTGCCTTTTGTGTACTAATCACCTGTCGAGCACACACTGTTTCTGGTCTCAATTGTATTTGCCATAAGCATGAAATACATACAGATTTTGAAGAGTTTATTTAAAAAAAAAACAACCTGAAAAATATTGTACTAACTTTTATAGTTGTTATATGTTGGAACAATATATTGAATGTTTTGTGTTAAAATAGATTATTAAAATTAATTGTACCTATTCATGTATTTCATAATGTGGCTACCAGAAGTTTTAAAACTACATACAGATTCAGAAATTCAGTGAACCCCAAACAGGATAAGCCTAAAAAGAATCAAACCTAAGATCAGAAAAGTCAAAGTGCTGAAAACCAGAGATTAAGAGGAAATTTTAAAAGTTGTTTGAGTAAAACAGATACATTATATACTGGAGAACAATTATGAGTAATAAATGACTGATACAAAGATATAATAGAAGCCAGGAGACAGTGGAAAGACACCTTTAACATCCGTTTAAAAGGAAGGGAAAATATCTGTCAACTCATATCCAGTGAAAATATCTTTTATAAGCAAGGATGTTAAAGGAAAGGAAGACATGAGATGGGAAAGCTGAGGGAACGTGGTGCCGGCAGAACTGCACTGCAGACATGCTCACAATGGCACATGGGCCGACGGGGAATGCTGCAAGAGGAGCACTTAACATCTGCAGAAAGGAAGAACACTCGAAACAATAAACTGCTGAACAAACAAAATAATTATGTTTTTTCCTCATAATTTGCTTTAAAACAACATTGCACAAAAGACAGGGACAGGTGAGTCTAATTACCCTGTTGTATGGTTATTACGTTTGTGAAGTAAGAAAGTGTGTAGTGTCAGATTTGAAGAGAAAACAGTTACAATGTTGACCCAATATAGACCCATCGAGGATGCATATTGTTAGCCCTAGAGCAGCCACTAAAACGAGAAGAGATAGATGTGACCCGTGAATCCATAAAAATTCTAGAAGAAAATGTAGGCCACAAAATTTCGAACGTCATATGCAGCAGAATTTTCACTGATACATCACCTAAGGCAACAGAAACAAAGGAAAAAATGAAGACATGGGACTACATCAAACTCAAAAGCTTCTACACAGCAAAAGAAACAACCATCAAAATGGAAAGGCAACCCACTGTATGGGAGAACATCATTGCCAATGATACATCAGATAAAGGGTTAATTTCCAAAATATATAGAGTACTCATACAACTCAACAAAAGGAAGACAAAGAACCAAATTAAAAAATGGGCAGAGGAGCTGAATAGACACCTCTCCAAACAGGACATACAAATGGCCAGGAGACATATGAAGAAATGCTCAACATCACTAATCATCAGAGAGATGCAAATTAAAACAACAATGAGGTATCACCTCACACCTGTTAGAATAGCCGCCATCAACAAATCATCAAACAAGTGTTGGCGAGGGTGTGGAGAAAAGGGGACTCTAGTGCACTGCTGGTGGGAATGCAGACTGGTGCAACCACTATGGAAAACAATATGGTGTTACCTCAAAAAATTAAAAATTGAACTTCCATTGGACCCAGTGATCCCACTTCTAGGAATATACCCTAAGAAGCCTAAAACACCCATCAGAAAGAATATATGTGCCCCCATGTTCATAGCAGCACTATTTACAATAGCTAAGATCTGGAAACAGCCCAAGTGTCCATCAGTAGACAAATGGATAAAAAAGCAGTGGTACATATACACAATGGAGTACTATGCAGCTGTAAGAAAGAAAGCTCTCTTATCCTTTGAGATGACATGGAGGGACTTGGAAAGTATTATCCTAAGCTAAACAAGCCAAGCAGAAAAAGACAAATACCACATAATCTCACTTATATATATGGAATATAATGAATGTAACAGTCTGAGGAATAGGGTAGACCCTGAAACACGGAAGTAGGATACAGACTGACAACCCTCAGAAGAGGGGGTGGTGGGGGGTGGGAAGAGATAAACCACAGAACTTATGTGCATGTATGCATAACCAGTAAACATGGACAACAAAGCCGGGGACAGGGCGGGAGGGATGGGGATGAGGGTGTCAATGGGGTAAAAAAGGAGAAACATCTGTAACAAAAATAAAATTAAAAAATAAAACTAGCCCTGGCCGGTTTGGCTCAGCGGTTAGAGCGTCGGCCTGCGGTCCGGAGAGACCCGGGTTCGGTTCCCGCTAAGGGCATGTACTTCGGTTGCAGTTTGTCCCCGGCCCTGGTTGGTCGTGCAGGTGGCAGCCACTCGATGTGTCCCTTCACGTCGATGTTTCTGTCTCTCTCTCCCTCCCACTCTATCTGTACAAAAAAATGGAAAAATATCCTCAGGTGAGGATAAAAAAAATAAATAAATAAAATAAAACTATGCAAAAAAAAAAATACAGGGCATACAATGGAACTCTTAAGAAATAGTGATTAGCCTTGGCTGGCAGCTCAGTGGTTAGAGCGGTGGCCTGCACACCAAAGGGTCATGAGTTCAATTCCCAATCAAGGGTATGATGTACAGTCGGCCCTCGTTTATCACAGTTAATCAGTTCCAGACTCTACCGCGATAAGTGAATTTCCATGAAGTAGGATTCTTTATTTATAAATCGAATATTTTCGCAGTTAGAGCATAGAAAACTTGTTTACGGCCTTCTAAATATGTTTTTTAACATTATTAGAGCCTTCTAGACATGAAATAACACCATTTAGTTACCATTTCACTCATATTACCCAATATATTAGACAAAATAAGAGAAAAGACATATTAGATGTTACAAATATATTATTATTATTGTACATTTAATTACATACACACACAGTTCTTACACATAACCACTAACTTAGAAAATAATGCAGCTTGTTTGATGAGGAAGCAATGAAGATGAAGAGATGTACTGCACAGCAAAGAAGAGCCAGGTCACTACTTCTCTGAAGACACGACCTCAGGAGGAGAGTCTTCAGGTGGTACAGTATCTTCAGCAGGTGGGTCGTTGTCTTCTGCTGAAGGAGCACTAGGAGTAGGCTGCTGGTGTTTGGGTGCGAGGCTGAAGAGCATCGTGATAGGCAGTTGCTGGCGCTGTCTTTTTATATGCGTGAGGAGGCTTTTGTAGGGTTCTTTCGCTCCATCAGATGCATTCCGGAACTGCAATGCACGCATCATTTGTGGGTCCCATTCACCAATCACGTCCTGTACTACCTTATTAATTCTCATGACTTGTGAGAGATGCTCAAGTATGAGGCCAGCTTCCTCCTCCTGACCCCCAGGAACCTCTGGCTGCTTTTCCTCTTCCTCACTTGCAGACTTAGTCATCTCTACCAGATCCTTGTCAGTTAAGGGATCCGAATGTGTCTCCAGCATCTCATCCACATCATCACGGGTCATATCCGCGAAAACTTCTTCTCCCAGCATTCGGGATCGCCTAACTGCCTTATCCACTGCCAAGTTGCTTATATCCTCTGGGGTGAATCCTCTGTAGTCGTAGGCAATTTCAGGCCACAACATCTTCCAGCTGGCCTTCACAGTCTCCGTGCTTATGTCCTTCAACGCGACCTGGATGTTCTTCAGACAGGTTGCGATGGTATACTGCTGCCAGTACTCCTTCAGCAAGACGTTCTCCTCAAGGTCCATGCCTTCGACGTGCTGCAGGGTGTTTCGCGTGAATGCGCGAATAATGCTGTGATCCATGGGCTGGATCAGCGAAGTGGTGTTGGGAGGAAGAAACTTGATCCGCACACTGTCGTAGGATGGGTCTTGTGTATGACCTCCAGCATTATCCATGAGGAGAAGGACATTAAACTCGAGTCCCTTCTCCACGAGATACAGCTTGACTTGGGGGATGAAGCACTCATGGAACCAGTCCAATGACAGCTGCTTCATGACCCAGCCCTTGTTGTTGTGCATCCAATGCACTGGCAGCAGGTTCTTGTTTTTGTTCTTCAAGGCCCTAGGGTTCTTGGCCTTGTAGATAAGGGCAGGCTTGAGCAAAAACCCCTCAGCATTTCCATATATAACGATAGTCATGCGATCCTTATACACCTTGAAGCCACAGACCTTGGCCTCATCCTTGAAAATGAATGTCCAGGAAGGCATTCTTTTCCAGAACAGTCCTGTTTTGTCCATATTGAACACCTGTTCTGGATGATACCCTCCTCAAGGATCTTCTGGAACATGTTGTTTGCACAGTCCTCTGCTGCAGGCTGGTCAGCAGAGGCAGCTTCTCCGTGGAGAATGACACTCTTCAGATGATACCTCTTCTGAAACTTCTCAAACCAACTCTTGCTCACTGTGAAATCCATGAACGTTGCAGAAGGGGGTCCTGGTTGAGGTTCGTCTGCCGTAAAGCGCTGATAGAGCTGCCTTGCCTTCTCCCACATGACCAGCGAATCCAACGGAATGTTTTTCTTGCGGCTGTCACGATCCAAACATCTAGGGCAGACTCCGTTTTCACTGTGAACTTGTTACGACTTGTCACGATGCTCTTTGCTGCCTTGTTGAAAGAGACAGTAGCCGTTGCACGGATGTTCTTTTCATCTCTACAGATGGAGCGGAAGGTAGACTCAAGTCGTAATGGTGGGCAACCTCCACGATTTTCTTGCCATCTTTGATCATATCCAAGAGTTTCACCTTCTCCCGGATGGTAAGCATCTTCCTCCGGTGCTTAGTTTCATTGTCAGAAGGCTTAGAAGAAGGAGCACATTTAGGAGCCATCGTGGGGCTTAAATAAAAGTTCTCAGAAATCGCAAACACTTACAAGAGCAAAGATGCTTCCGATGCGTAGTGATATAGAAGCATGTATGAGAGAAACGAACTTGAATGAGGCTGAGCCAATCAGTGGTCAGGATAGGAAGAGGATAGGATAGCCAATCAGTGAAAAGCACACTCTGATTGGCTTGGTTTCACCACACTCGATTTTTGGAAAAAAGTTATTGTCCACACACAAGGAGTAGTCGAGTGGTTGCACCTGGTGTTGAAGGATTCCTGAGGTGCTTGAATACATAGGCCTACAAGCCATACATATAGTAATTTTAATTGTAATTGTAATAGAGGGGTGTATAATTGACTCAGACAACCAAGCGTGCGCTGTATAATTTTCACTGACTTGATCAACTTTTTAATGAATATATTTGAAAAAACCATGATAGAGTGAAGCCACGAAAGTCGAAGCACGAAGTGGCGAGGGACGACTGTGTCTTGGTTGTAGGTTCATCCCAGGCTTCAGTCCGGGCATGTGTGGGAGACAACCAGTCGATGAGTCTCTCTCACTTCTATGTTTCTGTCTCTCCCCCGCCCCCACCTCCCTCTCTTCCTTCTTTCTCCTCCCTCTCTCCCTTCTACTCTCCAAATCCTCAGGTGAGGATTAACAACAACAAAATAGTGGTTAATAAAAAAGAAGTCAGGAGCTCTGGCCGGTTTGGCTCAGTGGTTAGAGTGTCGGCCCACGGTCCAGAGAGTCCCGGGTTCAGTTCCTGCTAAGAGCACGTACCTCAGTTGCAGTTTGTTCCCGGCCCTGGTTGGGGTTGTGTGGGTAGCAGCCACTCGATGTGTCTCTGTCATGTCAGTGTTTCTCTCTCTTTCTTCCTCTCTCTCTCCCTCTCTCCCTCCTGCTCTATCTGAAGATAAATGCAAAAATGTCCTTGGGTGAGGATTAAAAAAAAAAAGGAAAAATCAACAGAGATAAAAAAATAGGAAGAATGAATGGAAAACAAGTAGCAAAATGTTAGCCTTATTTTTTATTTTTTTATTTTTTTATCCTCACCCAAGGATATTTTTCCATTTTTTTTGTACAGATAGAGTGGGAGGGAGAGAGAGGAAGGGAGAGAGAAAGAGAAACATCGACGTGAAGGGACACAGAGTGGCTGCCACCCGCACAACCAACCAGGGCCGGGGACAAACTGCAACCGAAGTACGTGCCCTTAGCGGGAACCGAACCCGGGTCTCTCCAGACCGCAGGCCGACGCTCTAACCGCTGAGCCAAACTGGCCAGGGCTAGCCTTAAACCCTCTTATACCAATGATTATAATAGATGTAAATGGACCAAACACCCGATTAAAGGATCGAGATCATCCAACTGGATAAAAAGGGAAAATAGATACATCTATATGTTGTCTATAAGAGACGAGACACATTTAAATATAAGAACAAGAATAGTTAAAAATAAAACGATGACAGAATATAAGTGCAAACCTAAAGCATAAGAAGGTGAAGGCATCTGTATTAATATCTGACAAGGTAGAATACAAGACAATAATGTACGATAGAAACACTGCATAACGGGAAATGAGCAGGTCACCAGGAAGACATAAGAATGGATATTTATACAGTATACCTAAAAACAGAGCATTATAATTTATAAAGCAGAAACTGGCATACACAGGGAAAATTAGAAAAATCAAGAATAGTAAGTGGAAATTTAAAAAATATACTTCTTAAATAATCATAAGAAAGTTGTCAAACCAACGCTATCAACCAATTTAATGCAGTTAATATTCATAGAATATTAGGTAAAACTATTGAAGAACATGCATTTATTCTTTAATACCTTTCTTGAAGTATAATTTAGATCTCATCAAATTAACCCATTGTAAGTGTATAATTCAATGATGTTTAAAAAATACATCGATTGTGCAGTCATTGCCATAATTCAGTTTTAGAACATTTCCATCATCCCAAAAGGTTCCCTTGTACCCATTTTCAGTTAATCCCCATTCTCACTCCAGCCCTAGAATGCCACTGATCTGATTTATATACCTCTATAAATATTCTAGAGATTCTACAAATTAAATCATGAAATAGATTATTTTGCCTTTTGCTTCTTTAGTATAATGTTTTTCAGCATCTTCCATGTGGTAGCATTTATCAGTTGTAGCGTGCATTCCTTCATTGCTGAACTGTTTCCTCTCATAAACCACATTTTCTTTATTCACTAGTTGGATATTTAGCTTGTTTCCAGTTTTTCTGCTATTATGAATAATGCTATCAACATTTATGTACATATCTTTGTGTATACTTATAATTTCATTTATCTTGGATAGATTCATAGGAGTAAAATTAATGAGTTATGGTAACTTAATATTTAACTTTTGAGAACTGCTGAATGATTCCCATAATTGCTGTACCATTTTACATTCCCACCAGCAGTGTATGAAGATTTCAGTTTCTCAACATTCTCACCAACATTTGGTATTGTTTATTTTTAATTATAGCCATTCTAGTGCACACAAATGGTATCTCGTGGTTTTAATTTTCATTTACCTAATAATGCTAAACATCTTTTTATGTGCTTATTAATCCTTTGTATATATTCATTGGTGAAATTTCTGTTCAAATTTTTACCCATTTTTAAAATGCTCTTTGTCTTCTCACTGGTTAAAAAGTCTTCATATAATCTGAATACAAATCCTTTATCAGACAGATACACAGTTTGCAAACTGTGGTTTGTCTTTCTTCTTCTTAATGTGTCTGTGGTAAACAGAATTATGGCCCCTCCAGAGATATTCATGTCCTACTTCCTAGAACTTATAAACAGATTACCTTACATTGCAAAGGGGACTTTGCAGATATGATTAAGTTAAGATCCTGAGATGGGCAATTATCCTGGACTAACTGGGTCTACCCAATGTAATCAAAGTGGTCCTTTTTTTTTTTTTATTATTGAAAGTATTACAGATGTCTCCTTTTTTTCCCCCATTGACCTCCTTCTTCCCACTCCTACCCCCCTCCTGGTCCTTATTTAGACAGAGACAAATACTGTTTGATCTTACTTATATGTGGAATCTAAAAAAAAAAAAAAAACAGTTGCAAAAACCTCATAGAAAAAGAGTTAGATTTGTGGTTTCCAGAGACCAGGGGGTAGGGGCACAGAAAATTGGAGAAAGGTAGCCAAAAGGTACCAACTTCCAGTTATAAGATAAATTAAGTACTAGGGATGTAATGTACAGTGTGATGACTGTAGTGAACACTGCTGTAGAGTACGCATATGAAAGTCAAGAGTAAATCCTAAGAGTTCTCATCACAAGGGGAAAACATTTTTTTTGTTGTTGTTGTTGTTAATCCTCACCTGAGGATATTTTTTCATTGATTTTTAGAGAGAGAAAGAGAGAGAAACATCACTGTGAGAAAGACACATCAATTGGTTGCCTCCCAGTGGGGCCAGGGATCGAACCTGCAACCCAGATACATGTCCTTGACCAGGAATCGAACCCGAGTCCCTTCAGTGCGAGGGCCAATGCTCTGACCACTGGGCAACACCGGCCAGGGCTGCATTTTCTTTTTAATGTATCTGTTAGATGATGGATTCCAACTAAACTTAATTGTAGTAACCATTTCACATTATGTGTACGTTGAACAATTACATATACCTTAAACTTATACAGTGATGTACATCAATTATATATCAATAAAGTTGGGTGGAAGAGGTCCTCATAAGAGAAAGAAGAGTGTCAAAGTCAGAAAGAAAGAAAAAAGCCAGTGGAACCAGAGGTTGGAGGGTTATGCGTTAAAGCTAGATGAAGGGGCAAGGAGCCAAGGGTGCAGGTGGTGCAGGCGCCTCTAGAAAAGGCAGAGGAATAGAGAGTCTCCCATAAAGCCTCCAGAAGGAATGTAGTCATGCCAACACCTGGATTTTAAACTTCTGACCTCCAGAGCTGTAAGATAGATAATAAATATGTGTTGGTATAAGCCACTGACTTTGTGATTTGTTACATTACTCATAGGAAAGCAACAGTGTCCTTTGGAGTCTGAGAGTTTTTTTATTTTGATGAAGTTCATCAATTATTATTTTATGGATTGTGCTTTTGGAAGTTTTAGAAATTTCATAGTTTTAGTTCTTTCATTTAGGTCTCTGATTCATTTTGAGTTCATTTTTATGGTGTGAGGTAAGTAGTGGATTTTGTTTGTTTGTTTTTGATAAGAGAATATCCAGTCGGTCAGCAGCATTTGTTGAAACAATGATCTTTTTTTGATTAAATTACCTTGAGAACTTTGGCGAAAATAAATGGGCCATAAATGTAAGAGTTTATTTCTGGATTCAGTTCTGTTTCATTGATATACATGCCTATACCTGTGCTGATACCACTGTCTTGATTACTGCAACTTCATGCTAAGTTTTGATATTAGATAGCGAAGTCCTCCTTCTTTCTCACATTATTTTGGGTATTCTAAGCTTTTTGTATTTTCAGATGAATTTTAGAATAAGCTTTTAATTCTCAAAAAAATGTTTTTAAAAAGCCTTCTAGGATATTATTAGATATTACCTTGAATTTTTAGTAGATGTATTACTAAGGATTTTATCTTTTTTGATGCTGTTGTGAATGAAATTTTAAAAAATCTAATTACACCCTAACCAGTTTGACTCAGCGGTTGGAGCATCGGCCCGTGGACCGGAGAGACCCGGGTTCGGTTCCCACTAAGGGCATGTACCTTGGTTGCAGTTTGTCCCCGGCCCTGGTTGGGGTCATATGGGTGGCAACCAGTCGAAGTGTCTCTCTCACGTCGATCTTTCTCTTTCTCTTTCTCTCTCTCTCTCCTTTCTTTTCTCCCTCCCACTCTATCTGCAGGTAAATGCAAGAAAGTGTCCTCGGGTGAGAATTAAAAAAAAAAATCTAATTGCAATATTGTTTGGCACTAGTATATGTATATATAAAGATATTTTGTGTCTTTATCTTGTATCCTGTGACCTTCCTAAAATCATTTCTTCTTCTTCTTTTGTTTTTAATCCTCACCCAAGGATATTTTTCCATTTATCTTCAGATGGAGTGGAAGGGAGGGAAGGAGTGAGAGAGAGAGAAAAAAAAATCATCAATGTGAGAGAGACACATCGATTGGTTGTCTCCCAGACGACCCAAACAGGGCCTGAACTGCAACCGAGGTACATGCCCCTGACTGGAATCAAACCCACGACTCATTGGTCCAAGGGCCGATGCTCTAACCGCTGAGCCAAACCAGTCAGGGCCTAAAATCATTTCTTAACTCAGGAATTTTTTGGTATGTTCCTTGGGATTCTATTTTTTAAAAATTTTTATTTATTGTTGAGAGGTTTACAGATACCCCCCCCCCCAACTCTTTTTCCCCTATTCCCCTCCTCCAACTGCCTCCCACCCCACTCCCAGGCCTTCACCGCACTATTGTCTGTGTCTACGGGTTATACATATATGCATATAGTTCTTTGGTTAATCTCTTTCTGCCTCCTCTCTTCCCTCTGAGATTTGTCAGTCTGTTCCACGTTTCCATGCCTCTGGATCTATTTTATTTGTCAGTTTATTCTGTCTATTAAATTTCACATGTAAGTGAGATCATGTGATATTTATCATTCTCTGACTGACTTGTTTTGCTTAGCATAAGAATCTCCAGGTCCCTGCATGCTCTCTCAAAAGGTAAGAGTTCCTTCTTTTTCACAGCTGCATCATATTCCATTGGGTAAATGTACCACAGCTTTTTTATCACCTCATCTACTGATAGGCACTTGGACTGTTTCCAGATCTTAGCTATTGTAAATAGCACTACTATGAACACAGGAGTGTATATATTCTTTCTGATTGGTGTTTTGCGATTCTTAGGATATATTCCCAGAAGTGGAATCATTGGGTCAAATGACAGTATTATTTTTAATTTTTTGAGGAACCTTCATACTCCTTTCCACAGTGGTTGCACCAGTCTGCATTCTCACCAGCAGTGTGCTAGGGTTTCCTTTTCTCCACATCCTCCCCAACACTGTTTTTTGTTGATTTATTGATGGTAGCAATCTGGCACGTGTGAGTTGATACCTCATTGTTGTTTTAATTTGCATCTTTCTGATGATTAGTGACACTGAGCATTTTTTTCATATGTCTCTTGGTCATTTATATGTCCTCTTTAGAGAAGTGTCTATTCAGGTCTTCGGCCAATTTTTTAATTGGATTGTCTTCCTTTTGTTCAGTTGTATGAGTTCTTTTTTTTTTTTATCCTCACCTGAGGACATTTTTCGATATTTTGTTCAGATAGAGTGGGAGGGAGAGAGAGGAAGAGAGAGAGAGAGAGAAACATCGACGTGAAAGGGACAGATCGAGTGGCCGCCACCCGCACAGGGCCGGGGACAAACTGCAGCCGAAGTACATGCCCTTAGTGGGAACCGAACCTGGGTCTCTGTAGACCGCAGGCCAACCCTCTAACCGCTGAGCCAAACCGGCCAGGGCAGTTGTATGAGTTCTTTATATATTTTGGAAATTAACCCCTTATCAGATGTATCATTGGCAAGTGTGTTTTTCCATACAGTGGGTTCCCTTTGTACTTTGATTCTGGTTTCTTTTGCTGTGCAGAAGCTTTTTAGTTTCATGTAGTCCCTAGGCGACTTATCAGTGAAAATTCTTCTATGGGTGATGTCTAAGATTTTGCTGCCTATGTTTTCTCCTAGGATTTTTATGGTTTTATGACTTACATTTAAGTCTTTCATCCATTTTGAGTTTATTCTTGTGTATGGTGTAAGTTGGTGGTCTAGTTTCATTTTTTTTTGCATGTACCTGTCTAATTTTTCCAGCACCATTTATTGAAGAGACTGTCTTTTCTCCATCATATGCTCTTGCCTCCTTTATCAAATATTAGCTGAATATAATGTCTTGGGTCAATTTCTGGATTCTCTGTTCTGTTCCATTGATCTATATGCCTGTTCTTGTGTTGGTACCAGACTGTTTAGATTACAGTGGCTTTGTAGTGTAACCTGATATTCAATATTGTGATCCCTCCAACTTTGTTCTTCTTTCTCAAGATTGCTGAGGCTATTTATGGTCTTTTTTTGGTTTCATACACATTTTTGGAGTATTTGTTCTAGATTTATGAAATATGCTATTGGTATTTAAATAGAGATTGCATTGAATCTATAGGTTGCATTGGATAGTATGGACATTTTAATTATGTTAATTCTTCCATTCCATGAACATGGTTTATGCTTCCACTTGTTTGTATCTTCCTTCATCTCTTTTTTTCAATGTCCTGTAGTTTTCCGAGTACAGATCTTTTATCTCCTTGGTTAAGTTTATTCTTAAATATCTTAGTTTTTTTGTTGCAGTGGTAAATGGGATTGTTTTTCTAGTTTCTCTTTCTGGGAGTTCATTATTGGTGTATAAAAATGCCATCAATTTATAGATGTTAGGTGTTGGGGTTTTCTACATACAGATCATGTCTTCTATGAATAAAGACAGTTTTACTGCTTACTTTCCAATCTTGATGCCATTAATTTTTTCCCCCTGTATTTTACTGTCTATAACCTTCCAGTTAATGTTGAATACAAGTGAGAAGAAGGGACATCTTTGCCTGATTCTTGTTCTTTCAGGGGAGTCTGTTCAGTCTTTTACCATTAAATATGATGTTAGCTGTTGGTTTTCATGTCTGCTGTATATCGGGTTGAGGAAATTGCCTTGGATTTCTGTTTTGCTGAGAGGTTTTCTCATGAGAGGGTGGTAGTTTTTGTGAAGTACTTTTTCTATGACTTTTAAGGTTAACTTTGAGTTTTTCTCCCTTTACTAATATGGTATGTAACAATAATTTACTTTGAATGTCAAATCAATTTTAATTCATGTTCATATGTATAACTCTGGTCACCACTTGGTCATAATGTGCTATCCATTTTATATGTTGCTTGATTCTGTTTGTTAATATTTTTTGAGGATTTTTGTGTCAATATCATGAGAGATAGTCTGTAATTGTGTTTGCGTGTGTGTGTGTGTGTATGTATGTGTGTGAGAAAAGGAAGGATAGGGAATGAAAAACTGCAAAAGGGCATGAAAAAACTTTGTGGGGAGATGGTAATGTTTGGTATGGATATATGGTTATATATCTTTCTCAAAAGTCTTAAAATGTTTTATGTCACAATGATGACAAAATATTAGTGTAAATTCTTTTATAAATATTGTGTTAAAAATTAGTCCTATGTCTTGATTTAAGATAAACTCCCATTTCTCTTATTCTCATTAAATGTTCTAGAGCATCTTACACCCTTTTTTCCCCTCCTGGTATTTCACATTACTCGCCTATAGGTAGGATCCTAAATGTCATGATTAAATGGAAGTTTAATAAGTCCACCAATAATTCATTCTTGAAAACTTAGCTGCTAAGTGAAAAGTTATGAAAAATATTTTTTATAATTTTAATGAAAATAGTGATATTTTTATCTCAATCTAAAATCACAATTTTCACAGATAGAAAAATAGATATTAAAAAATTTTATAAGAAATGAATATAGACTCCTGGTCAAGATGATGGCGTAGATGAACGTGGTACTTGCCTTTTCCCACAACCACATCAACATCATGACTAAACTACAGAACATTACTCAGAACTGCCTGGATCTGGCTGAATGGAAGTTCTATAACTATGAAGTTAAAGAAGCCACATCAAGACCAGTGTGAGGGTGAAGACGGTAAACGCTGGTCCCACACTCACGTATGGTGGATACAAATTGGGAAGGATATCTTGGCTGTAGAGGTCCAGCCTGGGGAGTAAAGGGTCCCAGCCCCACACCAGGTCTCTTAGCCCAGAGTTCTAGTGCCAGGAAGAGAAATCTCCATAACTCCTGGCTGTAAAAACCAGCGGGGATTGAGGCTGAAGAAGACAGAGGGCTTCAGGAGTCCCAGGCAGTTCCTCGCACAGGGCCTGTGAATGGCCTTACTTGGGCTCCACTCCCTCTGGGCTCCAGCACTGGGCAGCAGCTGGAAAGGTACCAGAGACATATGGGGAGGAACCGAATTGTTTGGCATCGGGCCAGAGCTAGAGGGTGCCGCTTTTTCCCAGACAGAAGTGCTGGCAGAGGCCATTGTTCCTTTGATGAGCCTTTCCTGCCACCGAGATGATAGGCAGGCACTGTATCTGGGGCTCCAGCAACCTGGCTCACACTGTTTGCCCTGCTCTGGTGACTTCCTGAGGCCCTACTCCAACCAACTCTCAGGCCCACCCAAGCTGTTTCCAGTGGCTTTTCCATATGAATGGCCTGTCTTGGCTCATGCTTCAGATTATCCTAAAGTCTTTCAAACAAACAGCATCTGGCCTCAGCATGTCCTATACCTCTCCCTAAGTGGCCCTCAAGCCAGGCATTAGCAGCAGCAGCCTTTGTTCACAGCTTGGCCTCTTCTGGGCACCTCCAAGCCCAGCACAAGGAGCAGCCATCTGCAGATCGCTTTGTAGCTTATGCCTGGTGGCCCCAGGCAGAACACAGTCAGTGGCTGACCATAGCCTGCACCTCCTGGGAAGCTCTAGAACCAGCGCACCCAGTGCACAGCTTCAGGCCACATCAAAGCACTACTACCGAGCCACCTCCAGAAGCAACGCACTCAAAGGACAGACTCACCAGAGCCCTGTTGAAGTAAGTCCTGTGCTGTGGGTTGGGGCCCTGCACTGCTGATCCTCCACATTGGTTGGAGGTCGGTGGTCACAGCCAGTCCTTGCAGCTGATCAGCCTGGGGGTAAATCCCTCCCATTGACGGACCAACAGCAATCAAGGCTCAACTACATGAGGAGAGTGTACACAGCCCACATGGAGAAGGGGTGCACATCGAGAGCTCAGTTAGGTGATCAGGGAGGTCTTGCCACTGGACCCTACAGAACACCTAGTACATTAGGACTCTCTACCAAGCCTGGGAGAGTAGCAGCTCTAATACATAGAAACAAACACAAGGAAGCTGCCAAAATGAGACAAAGAAACATGTCCCAAATGTAATAACAAAACAAAACTCCAGAAAAAGAACCAAACAAAATGGAGGCAGGGAATGTACTAGATGCAGAGTTCAAAACACTGGTTATAAGGATGCTCAAGGAATGTAGTGAGAACTTCAACAGCATAAAAAAGACTGTCAGAAATGAAGGATGCACCAATGGAAATGAAGAATAATTTACAGGGAATCAACAGTAAACTAGATGAAGCTGAGAATTAAATCAGCAAGTTTGATATAAGGAAGCAAAATATACCCAATTAGAATAACAAAAAGAAAAAAGAAGACCAAGAAATGACGATAGTATAAGGAGCCTCTGGGACAATTTCAAGCATACCAACACTGGCATCATGGGGGTGCTGGAAGAAGACAGAAGAAATTGGAAACCTATTTGAAACAATGACAGAAAACTTCCTCTACCTGATGAAGGAAACAGACAAGTTTCCTTCATACAAGTCCAGGAAGCACAGAGAGTCCCAAACAAGATGAACCCAAAGAGATCCACACCAGGACACATCATGATCAAAATGCAAAAGGTTAAAGACAAAAAGAGAATCTTAAAAGGAGCAAGAGAAAAGTAGTTAGTTACCTACAAGGGAGTTCCCATAAAACTGTCAGCTGATTTCTCAACTTTGCAGGCCAGAAGGGTTTGGCAAGAAATATTCAAAATGATGAAAAGCAAGATCTACAACCAAGATTACTCTGCTTAGCAAAGCTATTATTTAGAATCTAAGGACAGATAAAGAGCTTCCCAGACAAGAAAAAGCTAAAGGAGTTCACCAACAAGCCAGTAGTATATGAAATGGTAAAGGATCTTCTCTAAGAAGAGAATAAAAGATAAAAAATGGGAACAATGAAATGGCAATAAATACATATCTATCAGTAACTCAATCTAAAAAAAAACACAAAGAAACAAAGTAAATAAATGAACAAGCAAAACAGAAACAGACTCATAGATGCAGAGAACATTTTGATGGTTGCCAGATGGGAAGGGTGTTGGGAGTTGGGTGAAAAAGGTGAAGGGGTTAACAATACAAATTGGTTGTTACAGAATAGTCATGGGGGTGTAAAGTACAGTATAGAGAATATAGTCAATAATATTCTAATAACTGTGGTGTGAGATGGGTACAAGATTTATTGGGATGATCACTTAGTAAGTTATGTAATGTCTAATCACTGGGGTATACCCCTGAAACTAATATAATGTGTATCAACTGTAATTGAAAAATTAAAGAAATGAGTGTAAAAGTAAATAACACTTAGTTTGATCACAGAGTGTAATGTGATTATTTACTGTCCTCACTGGAGGAGGAGGCTATGTCTTGAGCATGTAGATTGGTGTCAGGAAGATGAGAGGTATTCACTGTGAGATGCGGCCTTCCTTCTACACCATTTTCTATCTCACTCTGTGGGGAGGCACATGGTTATCTTGCACTTAAACTGAACTTAAATTATAACTCAGAGAACCACCTTGGGACTAAACAAGGGCTACAAACATCTCCCTAAAACACATGAGGGTTCAGCATCTCTGAGGAAACACCGCCCTTGGCCCCCTCACTTGGTGTATGCGTGCAAAAACATTTGGCTTCTTCCCAAAATGGTGAGTGGAGAACATTGGTGAGTATGTCTCAGTCCGAGATTCTAATGCCCAAAGCAACTTTTTGTAGCAATCTATTTTGAGGGGTTTTGGAGGACCTAAAAAATAACTCATTTGAGAAGTGGTATAAATTCAAGAGTGTCCCAAGCCAAAAGTCCTTGAACTGTCAATGTGTGAGGTAGGTCTGTGTTAGTGGTGCTTGACTGGGGTATGCTGCTTTGATTCTCTGCATAATAACTCTCCTGTCTCACAGACACCTCCTCTGGTTCGGAAGACGAAGGCTCCGTGCAGGGTGACTCCCAGGGGACACCCACCTCCAGCCAGGGCAGCATCAACATGGAGCACTGGATCAGTCAGGCCATCCATGGCTCCACCACCTCCACAACCTCTTCCTCATCCACCCAAAGTGGGGGCAGCGGTGCCGCCCACAGGCTGGCAGACGTCATGGCCCAGACGCACATAGGTGAGTGCCTGTCACTGGGTGATTCTCATTGCTGTATCTCAGTGGCCCAGAGTAGCCTAGTCCCTATTTAGAAGTTCGTCTGTCTGGGTATCATGGCCTTGGAATCCACCCGAGATTCTGCAGAATCTTACTTCAGCTCCTGGCCTGCTTTGTGCTTTGTTGTTTGTTTGTTTTTTAAATGCTCACCTGAGGATATTTTTTATTGATTTTTTTAGAGAAAGTGGAAAGGAAGGGTTGGGAAGAGGGGGGAGAGAGTGAGAGAGGGAGGGAGAGAGAGAGAGAGGAACATCAATGTGAGAGAGACACATTGATTGGTTGCCTCCTGCATGTGCCCCAACTGGGGCCGGGGATGGAACCTGCAACCCAGCTACGTGCCCTTGACTGGGAATCGAACCCGAGCCTCTTTGGTGCATGAGCTGATGCTCTAACTATCAAGCAACACTGGCCAGGCTGTGCTTTGGTTTTACTGTTTTGTGAAACCTTGGTTTATTATTTCTCACCGTCCTGGATGTCTCCTGCAGCTAGGATCCAGGAGCGCGCTGCCCCTGAAGGAACGCACTTGTTCATGAGGGAAATCGCAGCCGTGTCTCTTTACGTGTTTTCTCCTCATTTATGCTAAAGTTGGCTCCCAAATGAACTAACAGTGCTAATAAACAGGCAGGGAGTTTTAAAGTGTGCTTGCTGTGGCTGTGGAAATCATTTAAGGAATCCTAGGGCTTTAATCACTAGGGTTTTCTGCTATATGTATTTAGATTTCTCTGGTGGTTCTTGTCCTTTTGTAGGTAGCTTCTATGATGAGTGAGAGCCTCTTTATTGGAAAGAGCACAGAGTTAGAAAGCATTGCCTCAGCTGTTGGGAAGTCATGTGAAAAAGGACATTAAATAAGAATTATTAGAAGAAAAGAGAGCGATTATATGAGCCGTGTGGCTGTTTCAAACATCGGTGAGCGAGGTACACGATTTTCGGCCCCCACTCTCGCCGGTCACTCATTTGCTAGGGACATGAGTTTTTGTCTGGTGTAGAAGGGGTGAGTTGGATGTCCAGATCTGTTCTGATCAATTTTCAGCTGTGGATTAAGGTTTTTAAACATTTCAGTGGTATTAGAAGTGAGACCACGTGCCTACGGACAGGACTCAGACGGCCATCAGGAGCGGGGCCTGGCCGCTCACCGACGGCCGTGGGCCTCTTCAGACAGCAGCCACTTCTCCCTGGCTGAGTGTTGTCGTGGGAAAAAAAGAACCGTCCTATTTCTCTTTTTTCCTCAAAACAGTTCTTTCCTTTGTCCCTCCCAGAGATGTTGCGAGTGAAAAAGAGAAATAGGGACGTTCTTCCAAATTTTTTAAAGTAACCCTGAAATGCAAAGTGGCGTTATTACATTTCCGTGTGAGATGTTTGCAGTAACATGGACACGGGTTCCCCTGTGCACCTCTGTTTGAAATCATAGTAACTTATTAAATGGAAATGTGTGACCACTGAATATTTTTAGATAATACAATGTCTTCCTGTGTGTTTTGGAACCTGAGATCGTGGCCGAGTCCTGCCCTTGTGCTTCCTCCGGCACCTGCCCAGGGGCAGGCATGGAATTCCCTCACCTCAGCTTGACTCCAGTCCTACAAAGTCTGTGTCCTGACCCAGTTCCCCCCTAAGGAAGTGTCAGAATCTCACCAAGAGAAACACATAATTTCGAGCAAATTAATCACTGCCTTTGGTGTTCCCTTTGTGAATGTGCATGTGGAGTGCTGGAGGAAATGGGAGCGTGGAGAATGAAATTTACCCAGACTATAAAAGGGGGATGATTCATGTGCACAGAGCTCAGTGTAACCTAAATATAGCTTTTGCGTATGTGACATTTAAGTAATTTTTATATTGGCACAAAGATAAGTTCCTAGAATATCTGAGACTTTTCTGTAAATAAGAAAAACATTTTAGAAAGAAAGCAGTGGCAAAATAATAAAATGAGAATTAAAATCCTTTATTCCTCTGGCAAAGCGAAAGAAGTAAAAACCCAGAGAACTGGCAACATCTGAAGCCTACAAGGAAGAAAATTGTGTGTGTTTTCAGGAATTTAAGGTCAAATAAACCACCACCTTGTACTTCCAACCTCTCCTGGAGAGGGGCTTGGATAATGTCTACACCTCTGCCTCCCAGTAGGAGGAAAACAGACGGTTAGGAAGTGTCTGTCTCCATATCTTTCTCCTTTTTTTTTTGCAGTATTTTTTTTTGGGAGAAGACTCCCTCTTTCCAAGGTTCACCCTTTCACCTTCATTCTGGATCCCAGCTCCTCCCAGATCTGCTAGCTCAGTGCTACGTTCTTTTGCATCTTAGCTCACCCATGGGTGAGCCCTAGCTCCGGATGTTGCTGACCAATTGCCTCCTCTCTCTAGCCTGCCGCACACTAGGTTCTCCTTCCCAACTCTGGTTCTTTCCTCCCCTCCAGGTGGTTCCTCTCCCACCCTGTGTCTCTACATTATTATTATTATTTGTTGTTGTTATTGTTGTATGTGCCCCTAGCGGGAACCAAACCCAGAACTCTCTGGTCCACAGGCTGATGCTCAACTGCTGGGCCAAACTGGCCAGGGCAACACTCTTGACGATTTCATCCTCTCCCAGTTTTCAAGACCATCTGCTCCTCCCTAACTCACACACCTGCATTTTCCTGCACCAGTCAGCTTTTCAAAGTGCCTCTGGTCACTGCCCGTTGGCCCCACGCTGTCCCCTGAGGTCAGCGCATCTGTTGAGGCTGTACTCCCAGGGGCCGCCTCAGGACCGCAGCTGTCCTTGGCCCCTCCTCCCCCCATACCGTCCATACCATCTGTGTCCACATTCTGGGCGCTTGGCTACACATGGCCTTGCAAGCCTTATGTCTCGCCCCTACTGCCCCAGGCCCCTGGGTCCAGGTGCCTGCTCTCCCATCTGACCCCGGCAGCCCCTCTGCCCCATGTCCCTCCTTGCACACTGTCTGGCATTTCACAGCCCTGTTGGTGTGATTGTGGCACAGGTGTGATCCTGTCTCTTTTTCCAGAAAGTGCTTTGGGGATTTTTCACCTCTCAAAACTGATTTTGTTTATTTGGACTTTACATTTAAAATCAAAGTAATGACTTTTGGACCCACCAGTATCCTAACCCTTCACCCACTGTGCACCCCATTTGGGTGAATGTTTCACTGACCTGCCTACACTTTGGTGTACGTGAGAAATCCATCGATTTAGCTCTTTTCCTAATGTTTAAATGCGTTTAACTCAGAAAGTGGTAACACAGCCATTTATACTTTCTGTATCTGAGTGTCACAGATTCTCTCTTGAGAAGAAGAGGTTCCCCCACAAGGAGAGGAACCACAGAGGAAGCCTTCAGGTGTGGGAGCAGGGCCTAATACATCACTGCAGGATGTGAGGTGCATTGTCACTGAGCTCCCTTAGCCACAATGAGGAGCAGCTTTCTCGTTTTGCAGACCGAAGACTGAGGCTTAGTCAGTCGGCGGGATGCCCAGGGCAGCCAGCCGAGGAGTCAGACTCCCATCTGCTGGGTGGCGTAGCCTGGTGATACTCTGCAGTCTTGTTCTCTCTTCAGCTTCTTTGGTTGTTACAAATGGAAATGGAACCTTCTCAGATAAAATGCAATGAAATTTTGCATAAACATTAAATATTTCAGTTTCCCCGTCACAACCCAGCTGTGGGAGCCTGTTATAAATTTGAGTTGATGGACAAAGAACAGGAAGCTGTTGTCTGAAGTTGAAGATTCCTATTTTGACATTAGAACATTCTACAATTCCTACAATTCTAAAATGTGCCTACCAGTTGCTTTCACATCTCTGTGGGGTTTTCATGGCATGAATGTGGGAGGGAGGCGGTTGCAGGTGTGAGACTGCATAATCCCGAACTCAACCCTGACTCGCAGGACACCGCCGAAAGGCCGCGTCAACATAGAACCTTTTCGTTTATTGATTGTAGAGAGAGAGAGAGATCAATTTGTTGTTACATATTTATGCATTCATTGGTTGATTCTTGTATATGCCCTGACTGGCGATCAAACCCACAACCTTGGCGTATATGACTGACACTCTAACCAACTGAGGTGCCTGACCAAGGACTCTAAGTCCTTTCCTAACCATCTCCAGGTTTAGTCTGTGGGTGATTTGTCTGCACATTTGAATAGCAGCTGTGAATCACCATTGTCAGTATCATACTCACATACTCTCACACACACACACACACACACACACACACACACATTCATGTGCACACACATACACATGCTCAGAAGCTCACACACGCACACACATCACACATGCATACACATGCTCAGGAGCTAATACTCATACACATCACACACATTCACATACACACCCACACACACTCATACATCACATGCACATCCTCATAAGCTCACACACACAGGAAAAATTAAGGTAAAGTATATTGTTCTGTCCCTGAGTGGTTATTAAAAGAATACGAAGGTAAATCCTCACATGATACATTGTTACCTGTCACTTTTGGTCCAGACACCAGTTAGGGCTTCCCCGTGAAGTGCCTTCCATGAGACCCAGTGAAAGTGGTCTCTACTGGTGAAACCGAAGAGGAAAGTCTTCTCTTCCCACTGGTTGCACATGGCAGATGGGTCCGTGCAGTGAGTCCCCAGCAGCCAGGCCAATGCTCGACTCGCTCAGTGGCCAGCTGGCTCTTCCCCACGTTGTCTGGATGTTCCTTTTACCATGTGTTGTCTTTTGTCCAGATCACGGCTGGTGGTTAAACTTCGTTCACCTTCATATTTTCATCCAGGGACCTGGTTTTCCACCACCATATGGAGGGTGTGGTCATGTCATCTTAGGAAGCGGGGGCAGCTGGGCAGGCCAGGTGGTCTGAGGGCCTGGATTGCAGGTCCCTTCTCAGTGACAACAGTGGTCGAGTAGACAGGAAACCTGGGTTGGGGCATTCTTGGTGTACAGAAACTTGGGTTCCTCTGACATGTGGCTTTTTACATATGAAAACCAGATTCCCTACTTTTCTTGTCTTTATTTGGGCACTGAAGTTATTTGGGGACTGAAAAATAATTAACATGGCTTAAAAGTGGCATTTATTGCCATGACCCCTGCAGATTCTAGTTCATACAGTTAAAATTAAAGATCACTTCTTTCCAGTGTGTGTTAGAACTGGTGGCATTTGATGTAGTTGTAAAGTGTTCTTTAATTCATGCATTCTTTGAACTGTTCCTCCAGCATTTGCTGAGCAGACAGTGTGGCTGGGGGTAGGTAACTTCAGCCTCTGAGTAGGACACCGGGAGCCCCTGAGGTGGACGCCTGCCTGAGCAGGTGACTAGGAGGACTTGAGGAAGCAGGGATTTCCAAGACGGGGTTCAGCAGGGAGACAAGCCAGGACCCTGAAATGGTCATGGCCAGAAACAGCTGTGCAAGTGGGGTGGCTTGCTGGCAAGAGTAACAGCCTCGAGCCCTGTGTGGGGTGGGGTGGGTGGCCAAGGTCTGCGGTGGACCCTGGCACTGATGGCACCAAAGCAACGTGCAGATACTGCCATGAAAGGTGGCGGAATTGCGCTCCCCTCCGGCCTTCCTCTTGTGCCCATCCCGAGTTCCTGATTCACAGGGACCCATGTCAGCTGCTGGCAACAAACTCCAAGCAGGGGCAGATGAAGCTGAACCCACCCTGTGGTGGGCAGCTGTGAAGGTGCCCAGGTCGCTCTCGGGGCCATTCATGATGGAGGTGACACCTAACAGGTGGCAGGAGGATGACTGCCATTTTCCTCTTGGTTTAAAGTTTGGGGTAAGGAACAGTGGGCCCTCTTGCTCAAAAGACTCCGCCCTGCTCTGCTGGGGGTTCTCAATCCACAAAATGCTGCCAACACAGGTGGGCTCCATTGGCCTCATGCCTGGAGCTAGTGAGCATCTTAGACCTTTGAGCCTGCACCTTCCACCTAACTCCACTTTTCCTTACCCACCCACAAGTGTTTCCTGAGCATCTGTTATATACAAGGTTTTTTACTGCCCCAAAGACAGAGATCCTAGTTAAACACTCAAAGTCCTGTTCTTTATCAAAATAAAACAGGGTACATTGTGTCACTTCAACGTCAGCATGTCCGCTAGCTCCCTAACAAGAGCAGCACATGCGAGGAGTTCAAAGGGAGTGGGAAGGGAGGGACATCTAAATAAATTTGGAAAGCACTTTGAAGTCACCCACCTGTCACTGTTCCTACTTTATAATCACCAGATGTGTTTGAACCGTTATTTTTCTCAAATTCAAAGTGGACACACAACAGTATTCCTGCTACCCAACACAAAGACGGATTGGCCATCTGTCACCGCTGACGAGGCGACAGCATCACTTAAACACCAGTGAATCTGGATAAAATCTCAATGCAGTGAACCCACGTTACAGGTGCTTTTGTTTTAGGTGCTAATTTGAAAGTCTGCTCGGCATACGTCAGCATCTATTGTATTTGCATCTGAAATATGAGGCCCCGGTGAGTGTACTTCTTGGCTGTGGAGAATTAGATAACTTTGCAACGTGCAATGAGGTTGATCTGGTGAAAGTGCAGGTGGGGTGATGAGAGGGTGAGCAGACTCGGAGTCACTGCAGAGGTGATCTGAATGATCCTCTCCTCTCCCTCTCCTACTTCCCCTCAGGGATCCACCTGCTTGTTAAAATTACTTGTAACCCAAACCAGGACACTCAGCCTTCTCTTGATCATGCATGAAGTTTTTCAGGGCAACACAGATGTGAGTCCCTGACGCCCATGTTCCCAGCTGAGGGCGACGTTCTGCCCTCTTGTTCCAGCTCAGACTGGGAACAGTGTTCTGTACTGGGAAGCCGCTGTCTGGGTTTCCCTCTTGTGCTTTTTGTTGGTGATTTCCCTGTTCATACGGCCCCGCCCCCATGTATAGTGCTGAGGAGGGGCTACCTGAAGGAGGAGGCTTTCCAGTACTGGCTCCCGTCCTGCGGACAGCGCAAGGAAATCTCAGCGGGTTTCCATCCAATAAGGATTAGCGACTCAAAGTTTACAGCATGATACCCATCATTAGGACTCAGGATATAGACAATGCCGTTGACAGCCTCACTGGACGTGCTCCCCTAAATGCCTATGTAATAAATATTGGAGGCACGCTTTGTAAAGGATGTGGTTGTCTAACCACTATGCTGTCCACCTGAAACTAATACCAAAAAACATTGAATGTAAACCATAATTGAAAAATAAAATTAAATAAATACAAGAACGGTGCTGTCCCCACAGAACCACCTCAGTGCCCAGTGTCATCATCGGTGAGCCCTGCAGGAAAGACCTGCCACACAGCTCCCGGAGCCTCCACAGTGCACAGATTGTAAACACCTGCTTTCTTAAAATTCCTCACCCAAGGATGTGTTTTCATTGATTTTTTTTTTTTTGAGAGGTCGAGATCAGTGGAAGAGAGAAATATTGATTGGTTGCCACCCATATGCACCCCGACCTAGGTATGTGCCCTGACTGGGAAATGAACCCACAACCTTTTGGTGTGCAAAACAACGCTCCAACCAACTGAGCCACCCAGCCAGGGCTAAATACATGCTTTTTGAATGGCTGTTCAGTATTATTCATGCTGAAACAAACGAAATAGCTAATATTTCTTGAGTGTTCATCCTCTATCAAGAAATGTCCTTCCTTTGCCAGTTTGGAGCATCAGCAGTTAGAGCGTTGGCCCACAGACCAGAGAGTCCCGGGTTTGGTTCCCACTAAGGGCACATACCTTGGTTGCGGTTTGTCCCTGGCCCCAGTTGGGGTCATGTGGGTGGCAGCCAGTCGGTGTGTCTCTCTTACATCGATGTTTCTCTCTCTCTCTCTCTTTCCCCCTCTCTCCCTCCCACTCTATCTGAAGATAAATGCAAAAATGTCCTTGGGTGAGGATAAAAAACAAAATGTCCTAAGAACTTGACATATGTTAACTCATCTAATCTCTGATACAAAGCAGTTGCCATTATTCCCATTTGTTGGGTGAGGAGACTAAGGCACAGCGAGGTTAAGACACTTTCCAAGATCTCAAGGAATTTGAGGAGCTGGGATTCAAATCCCAGACTCTGCCTCCAAAGCTTGAGCTCTTGAACCATCACTACTAATGACAGACAAGAAAATTGCTCTTCTGAGAACAAAAACATAATTTTCAATGTCCCTTTTTCTACTGGCTGTTTAAGAACATTATTCTTTTTTTTTTTTCAATTAATTAATTTATTTTTGTTACAGATGTTTCTTTTCCCCCCAAGAACATTATTCTTAAAATGCTACAATGATTCATCAATGTGGCTCCCGTTATGACTTTATGTCTGAAGTTTTACCTACCTTTGTTTCATTGTGAGCAGTACAAATGGTTTTAAAGATCGTCTTTATCCTGACTTTGATTCAGGATTATGGTATCTTCTCTGGATGCAGTCTTTTCTGAAACCTTGTTGCTCACTTAGCCTTCCAAATAACTCTGTCATGATCATTGGAGAACTTGTTATTTGCCTCTTTACAGAAAATCACTCTGCACCTCCTGATGTAACCACGTACACCTCAGAACACTCAATACAGATGGAAAGGCCACAAGGCTCAACGACATCGCGGACGGCACCAAAGTATGGCAACGCCGAGCTCATGGAGACTGGCGATGGTATGTCTCCGGCATTGCCTTCCCTCCTTTGTAAACTCTAATTTTCACTAACTTACCTTTTAGACCATGATTGCATGTTTCTCATGTAGACAGATGGTCAACTCACTGAATCTAATGTATCGAGTTCTTTACGAACCTCCCATAGAAGGTGGCATAGTTGTAAGAAATGCAGATAATCTCCAAGTTGGCCAAGAAATAGTCTTTGTAGGAAAAAAAATGATGATGTAGGAATTTAGTCATGAGAAAAAAGGAAATTTTGTAAGATTCTGATATATTTGCTAATGAATAACTAAAGGTGGTTCAGCAGTGAACAAATTAGTGTGCAAATGTTAAGGCCATGAACGGTTACTTAGAAGGGCAGGATGAAGTTCAATGTAAACAAATACATTGACAGGTATGGGTCAATGTCATGCTTTAGAATTTGGAAGTAAGAGGGTCCTTTTTCCTCCATATTGGAAAAAATACATTAGTGATTTGATAAAATACAGTAGTAGGGGTTCTTCTTTATTCTTCATATCATTAGTCTTGGTATATTCTGATTACAGTGGCCGTTTCTGTTACCCGATCTGAAGTAGTAGACTCGAACATGAACTTCATTCATTGCTCTGCTTTCCTTAAGTCTCAGTCCTTTCCAGGGTCATGAAAGTTAAAATAGAACCCAATGTTGACATGAAATGTTAGTTTTGTGAAGACGGCCAAAGTAGCGTTAGTGAGCCATCCATCCAGCTGTGCTCATATGCTGTGATGCGGTGCGGTTCAGAGGCGAAGGGAGGCCTGGACCCCGTCTCTAATAGCAGCATGCCTCTTTGTAATGGCCAGAGCCCCAAGTCAGTGTGGTTCACGAGCTCCTGTAAGTACACTGGAAGCCACTCCAGTTTTCCATGTAATTGGTTTCCCTGGAATACTTTCAGTTTCAATGTTTGCTTTAGTTCTCTGCTCAATCCACTATTTATTGAATTGGTCATTACTGTTATTCTAGTCATTATCATTCAAATAACTGAGTTGTCTTTGATGTCCATCATCATTACCTGCTCTTTCAGGTAAGTTCATATGTTGTCCACATGACTCCATTTGAGTCACATGTTGTCCAGTCCAGAGTCTCTCAGCATGTGATTATCTCTCGTATCAGAATCACTTGGGGTATTTGTTAGGAAGCACGTTCTGGGTCACCCCCAAAACCCAACACATCAGAAACTCTGGATAGGCAGGTCCTAAGATGATTCTTATACATTCTGAACTAAGCTGGAAAACCAGTGGCCTTGTGAAATCTCATAATCATCTGAACCAAGTTAACTGAGACTATTTAATGAGAAATATTCTGTTTAGAGACTGAGAATTCTAGTGTGTGTAATTTTTTATGTTTTCAAAACTATGACATATTTAATGTCTCAATTTTGAAGGTGCCCTTAAAGTCTTTTGAGATTACCTATGAGAATGTTTCTGATTTGGTAGAAAAAGTTCCTTGAATTCTGTCATAATCATGCCAAAAGCTGAGGTCAGTATTTGTGATACCTACAATGGAGAAGGAGGACTCTGCCTCAGTCATGATTTGGGAGACCCTTTAAGCTATGGCCCTTAGACTGTGAGAGCAGTGATGTTTCCACACCCATGGTTACCAGGTGTGGATTTCCAAGCACCTCTCAGTGGGAATGAGATTTGCCTGCAGTGTTTGAACAGTTAAGGATGTCAACATCTTGGTACTCAGTAATTTGGGTCATTTATTTAAAAATTTTAAAACGTCTTTCCTTTTTCAATGATCATTTCTTTTACCTGATTTTCAAAATGATGTCACATTCATTGTTGTAAGAAATCTATTGTCGTAACATGGGGTTAATGTTTGTCAGTGCACATGGATAAATATATGCTAGTATTCTGCGTTACACAGAAATTGAATTTGGAGATTAATTGCTGTGTCTCTAGAAGGTATTGCCTGAATGTTCACTTAGGAGGGTGGAACTGAAACACTTGAGAGGGACCCAGTGGTCACCTGTGTGGACAGGGACTGCCAAGGCGCTTGTAGGACCCAGTCCCTTTGCTTTCATTAGGAGGTATGGGTGCAAAATATTCTCTTGACCCAGTGAGGCCAATCACTGGGGTCTCAGGAGAGTCAGGGACTCAGGCAGCATCTCTCTCTGCTTCTCTCAGCCCTGAGATGAGGCAGTGGGTGTGGGTGTCTTAGCCGTTTCACTGTGGTGCTTGGACTAAAGCCAGTCCCTCTGCCCCGTGGCTCTGTTTTGCAGGAGTGCCGGTAAGTAGCCGGGTATCAGCAAAAATTCAACAACTTGTCAACACTCTCAAACGACCAAAACGACCACCGTTACGGGAATTCTTTGTTGATGACTTCGAAGAATTGTTAGAAGGTAAAAGAACTCTTTTCTACCCCCATTTATTCCAACATCCCTGTGATCCCATAAACTGTAATAATATCTTTTCTACCGAGGCCATTTTACTTTTTAAGAATAATCTTGGCATTCACCAGAAGACAGGAATCTTATCTGGAGACCGTAGGTACTGCTCCTGCAGGCCCCATAAGGCATGAGAGTAGCTTCCCATGGACCAGGCCTCTTTCTAAGGACTCTGTCAGCTTCCAGAAATGCAAGGAAATCACAGAAAACCTTGCCAACAGTGACACAGTCCCTCTGAATACACTTCAGAAGAACGTGGCGAGTGTATAGCCAGTCCCATTCTGCTGCCATTCTCTGTAGGCACAGGAGTAGGAGTCTTAACCCCAGAGTGCACACGAGCCTTTTAACACCGCCACTTAAAGTCAAAACAAAGTACTTACTATATCAAACACAAACTCTGTGTGTTCTCAGCTGATTTTCTGCCCAGCAGGTGGAAATTGCCAGCCGTAAAAATAGAGAAACCTTCCAGAAGTGAGGCGAACAAATCTCAGCTTCTCGCCTATCCTAACAGTCGGGCAAACTGTCTTTTATTATAAGGCATTTATTTTTGTTTTACTCAAGAAAATATGCTCTGTGCTTATTATCTAGTAGTTGTAGCAAATTTAAATTTACGCCTCAGTACTTAAAGGCAAAATATAATTCAGCTCAAAAGTTCTGAGCTCTTTGGAGTCCAGAATTACTCGTCTATGCTGATAATTGATATATTTTTACATAGTCATTGTAATCCTAGACTCCAGGCGTGCTCGAATACGTAACTCTACTTGGCGTCAGTCTGTCGGTGCACGCAGGCCTCCTGGAGCTCCTCGCCCGACATCGCCTGGGAAATTGTAAGAATTCAGTGCCTCCGTTACATTCATGAGGAGGCTGTGTAGTAGGTCATAGCCCCGATTCCACACAAGCATGTTTTCTTTGTGCTAATAAGTTTATATCTTAAGTATAAATCTCCGAGCTTCTTTAAAATGAATAAAAACATGATTGTGCTAATACAGATGTATATTTTTAAAAAAACCTTTTGTGTCCACATGTGTTTAGTCCAACAACCAGATCCGAACCAGCCAAAGCCAGAGGGAGCACAGATGTTGGCCATGCGAGGAGAGCAGCTGGGTGTGGTTACGAATTGGCCTCCATCTCTAGAAGCTGCATTACAGCGGTGGGGGACCATCTCACCAAAGGCCCCGTGCTTGACCACAATGGACACAAACGGGAAACCTCTGTACATCCTCACTTACGGTAACCCTATAAGGCTTGTTTTCTTTCTGCTTGCTTTCACACACACCTGCCACTTCCAGGGTGGCTAATTTATATTTGTGCTGCTTTTATGTTTCTGGTCCTGAAATAAATGGAATATGAAAGGAAATATGTTCGGAAAATTGTTTTGTTTGAATACAAAAAATTATTTGTTAAATATCTTTTGAGTAAAATCCAGAAATGGATCTAAAAAATCATGATCATCACTCTAACAAGATGTTGGAATGTATGTAATATTCTTGAAAGTAATGGTTTTAGAAAGGATTGGTTGTTAAAGAATGTGTATCTAGACTCTTTGACATACATAATTCAGAAGAAACAAAATCTGTTTGCAAAGTGCTTTTTCAGAAAACAAGAGAAGTAAGCTTTTCCTTAATTCGTCATTCAGGACAATTAATGCGGTCTGTATCAGAGGGATCCCTCTCTTTGTCCCATGCCTGAGAGACCATGTAAAATTGGACTGTCAGGTTATTTGCACACTGTCTGCTCTAGCTTTGCAAAGAAACCAGCTTAATGACTAAAAGACAAAAATGGTTCATATTACATCTGTGTGCATGAGGTCAGAGTACCTTTTTTTTTTTTAACTTTGAGTTTTGTTTGCACAACATTTACTATTCTGTGCATCTCATGGCCAGAAATGGTATGGGTGGTTTAGGACAGATGTTTCATTGCCTCATTTTTATGATTTTATTGGGTAATTTCTAAGTGGATAAAGAGTATTTCACCCATGATGAAGCATAAGCTTGATTTTTTTTTTTTTAAAGAAGGTAGCTCTTGCCCTGGCCGGTTTGGTTCAGCGGTAGAGCGTCAGCCCACAGACCAATGAGTCGTGGGTTCAATTCCGACCAAGGGCACATACCTCGGTTGCGGTTCTTCCCTGGCCCTCGTCGGGGTCTTGGGGAGGCAACCAGTCAGTGTGTTCCTCTCATGTCGATGTTTCTTTCTCTTTCCCTTTCTCTCCCTCCCACTCTATCTGAAGATAAATAGAAAAATATCCTCAGGTGAGGATTAAAAAAAAAGTTAGCTCTTGGAAATTGGTTTAATCCAGTCAAAAAAAAATAGAATACTCTCTTGTGTGAGCCTCACCTCTTGCCAGATTCAGCTATGGAGCCAACTGTGTACTTGTAACTGCTGCTCCTTAGCTGGTTCTTCAGGGCTTAGCCACCCTGTACGGGAAATTCTGGGACCCACCTGTGTGCACGTGTGAGCGCAGCACTCATCTGTCTGGCCCAGCGCTAAGGCTTGAGGATCAAAGAGGAGTGAGACGTGGCTCTCAGGCTGGTGACCGATGTTGGAAGGACAGCTCGCTTCTACTGATGGAATGGAGAACAGAGTAGTGCTGACTCTCGTAAGATGAATTTGAGGCACAGACTGATGTTATCTATGAAAACGTAGAGTGCATATGTCTACACCAAGGCATCTCGACTCCTGCTTTTCAGTCATCTATATTTTGTTGTGTTTTAGTCATCTATTTGAGACATATGTTATGAGTCAGTTTTTGTTTTTACTGTGGTAAAGGAATATAAGAAAGCAATGCATTTCCAAATGTAAGATTGTAATTTATCAGGACGTAAAATGAAAGTGTCGATTACGACGATGAAAGCCGGAGCGCGGTGCTCTCTGTGTAGAAACACGAAGTAGACGAACATTAGTGATCGAATGTTGCTGGAAAGATGCCGAGAAAAGTTGATTGAGTAGAATTGTTCTCATACCAAGTAACGTGGTAAAATCAAAAGGCTAGATAGATCATTGACAGTATCTGGTTTACACTCAGCTCTAAAATCCAGCTTCCTCAAAGCCCTCGGGAACCAAAATTCTCAGCTGAGGAAAAGGATCTTTAACAGAAAATGTAGATAGCGAATGAAGGTTGTAAGCAAACTTTTAAAAGTCTTATGCTTTCCATTTACCAATATAAATAAAAAAGACTATGAAGAGAACACATGGCATTCTGTGATGTTAAATTAATACAAGGAAATCATGCTAAGCAACTAACTTCCTGCTGCCATGCCTCACTTCCGGAACTTCTCAGTCTTCCTCTCTGCCTTCTCCCTGGTCTTCGTGAGAGAGCTGCTCATTCCTTTTGCTTTGGTATAGTGTGCGGGGTCCTCCCTTTCGATTTATGACTTCACTTTTGCCCCAAATTTTGAGGGATTTAGGTGCTTGAGCTATAAAATCACTGGGCAACCCTTCTTCATCTTGTGGATTTTTTGCGTTGTTGGTGATGTACATGCTTCTCAAGTTCCCACCACAGTTCCCAGGTGAAACAGCCACTGTGCCCCACATGACCTCTGATCGGCCTTCCTTCCTTACCGCCTCCCCATCGGAGTTACACTCTCCACACAGTGCTTGCTTCTCACTCAAACTGAAGTAAAGCTAAAATGTCTGTACAATAAGATAGTGTTCACATCATCTCCACATCTGTTTTTTCCCAACATGCACATTGCCGTCTCGGATTCTCAGTATCTGTTTTCCCAGTTAAAATATCTGTTTAACTTGCCTTAAATCTGGGGGAATTTCATGTGTGATTCCCAGCTTTTAAATATGCAATACAGGCCCTGGCCGGTTTGGCTCAGCGGTTAGAGCGTCGGCCTGCGGTCCCGAGAGACCCGGGTTCGGTTCCCGCTAAGGGCATGTACCTCGGTTGCAGTTTGTCCCCGGCCCTGGTTGGGTTGTGTGGGTGGCAGCCACTCAATGTGTCCCTTTCACATCGATGTTTCTCTCTCTCTTCCTCTCTCCCCATCCCACTCTACCTGAACAAAGAACAGAAAAATGTCCTCAGGTGAGGATAAAAAAAAAAAAAAATTAAATATGCGATACAGTATTAACTGTAGTTGTCATGCTGTACATTACCTCCCTGTGACTTACTTATTTTACAGCCGGAAGTTGGCGCCTTCTGACTGCCTCCCCCCATTTCATCTACCTTCCACCGTCTCTGGCAACCACTGATCTGTTCTCTGTACCTATAAGCTTAGGATTTTTTTGGTTTTTTAGATTCCACGTATAAGTGAAATCATACACTATTTGTATATATTTCTCTCTGACTTATTTCACGTAGCATAATACCCTCCAGGTCCATTCATGTTGTTGCAAATGGCAAGATTTCATTCTTTTCAATGGCTGAGTAATACATACACCGCATTTTCTTTATCCATTCATCAATGGACATTTAGATTGTTTCCATACCTTGGCTATTGTAAATAATGCTGCAATAAACAAGGTGCATATGTCTCTTTGAGTTATGGTTTTTGTTTTCTTTGGATAAATACCCAGAGAGGAATTGCTGGATCATGTGGTAGTTCTATTTTTCACTTTTTTAAAGAAACTTCCATACTGTTTCTCATTGTAGCTGCACCAAATACATCCCTACCAACAGTGCACACGAGTTCTCTTTTATACACATTCTTGCCAGCATTTGTTATCTCTTGTCTTTTTTATAATAACCATTTTAACAGGTGTGAGGTGATAGCTCCTGGTGGGTTTTATTTGAATTTCCCTGATGTAATATTGAGTACATTTTTATGTACCTCTTGGCTATCTCTATGCGTCTTTGGAAAAATATCTATTTGGATCCTCTGCTCATTTTTAAATTAGGTCGTTTGGGATTTTTTTGCCCTAGAGTTGTATGAGTTCTTTATATATATTGGATATTAACCCATTATCAGGTAAATATCATTTGTGAATGCCCTCTCCCATTTAGTAGACTGCCTTTCATTCTGTTGATGGTCTCCTTTGCTGTGCAAAAGTTTGATGTAGTCCCACTTGTTAATTTTTGCTTTTGTGGTCAAATCTAAAGAATCATCAACAAGACTAATGATGTCAAGGAGCCAACTGCCTGTTTTCTTCTAAGGCTTTCATGATTTCAGGTCTTACCTTCTAATCATTACTCCATTCTGAGTTAATGTTTTCTGTCTGTTGTAAGGTAGTGATCCAGTTTCATTCTTTTACATGTGGCTGTCCACTTTTCCCAACACTATGAATTAAAGATTCCCCATTGTATATTCTTGGCTCCTTTGTCATAAATCGACCACATATGTGGGTTTATTTCTGGGTTCTTTTCCATTCTCTTGATCTGTGTCTTATTTTTATGTTTACTCTAGCTTTGTAAAATAGTTTGAAGACAGGGAGCATGATACCTCCATCTTTGTTCTTCTTTCTCAACATTGCTTTGGATATTCAGGGTCTTTTGTGGTTTTGTACAAATTTTTGAGTCGTTTGTTCTATATCTGTGAAAAATGCTATTGGATTGTTGATAGGGATTACATTGAATCCATAAATTGATTTGGGTAGTATAGACAATACATACAAACCTTGGAGATATTGCAGGTTTGGTTCCAAACCACTGCGATAAAGTGAAGCGCATGAATTTTTTTTTTAAACCTCACCCAAGGACATTTTCCCATTTATCTTCAGATGGAGTGGGAAGGGGGACGGGAGAGAAAGAGAAACATCGATCGGTCGTCTCCCGCGTGACCCCAACCAGGGCTGGGGATGAACCGCAACTGAGGTACATGCCCTTGACCTGAATCGAACCCGTGACTTCTTGGTCTGAAGGCCAATGCTCTAACCACTGAGCTAAATAGGCCAGGGCAGTCACATGGATTTTTTATTTTTCCAATGTAAGTTTTGTTTACACTATACTGTAGTCTACTAAGTGTGCAGCAATACTGTCTAAAAAACAATGTACATACCTTAAATATACATACTTTATTTCTAAAAATGCTAACCTTCATCTGAGCCTTCAGCGAGTCATAATCTTTTTGCTGGTGGAGGGTCTTGCCTCGATGATGATGAAAACACAGTATCTGCAAAATGCCTGTATTAATTCTTCCAGTCCATGAGCGCAAAATATCTTTCCATTTATTTGTATCTTCTTCAGTTTCTTTCTTCGATGCCTTATAGTTTTCAGTGTATAGGTCTTTCACCTCTTTAGTTAAATTTATTTCCTGGTTTTTATTCTTCTTTGATGCTATTTTAAGTGGGATTGTTTTCTTAATTTCTCTTTTGGATAGTTCATTATTAATGTATAGAAACACAACAGATTTCTGTATATTGATTTTGTATCCTGCAATTTTACTGAATTCATTTATTAATGCTAACAGGGATTTTGGTTTTTTCTTTTTTTTTTTGTTTTCTTGGTGAAATCTTTAGTTTCCTGTATCTAGTATCATGTCATCTGCAAAGAGTGACAGTTTTACTTCTTCCTTTCCAATTTGGATGCCTTTTATTTATTTTTATTGCCTAATTGATTCTGGCTAGGGCTTCTAATACTACATGGAAAAAAGTGGCTGGAGTGGGCACTGTCTTGTTCTTAGTCTTGGGGATGATGTTAGCTTGTCATATGTGGCCTGTACTGTATTGAGATACATTCTCTTATACCCACTTTGTTGAGAGTTTTTATCATAATGGATGTTGAATTTTGGCAAATCTTTTTTCTGCTTCCTTTGAGATGATCATAGGATTTTTGTCATTCATTTCGTTAATATGGTATATCACATTGATTAATTTGTAGATGTTGAATGATCCTTGCATCCTTGAAATAAATGCCAGTTGATTGTTGTGTATGATCCTTTTAATGTATTGTTGAATCTGTTTTGCTAATATTTTGTTGAGGTCGTTTGCATCTATTTTCACCCGGGACATTGCCCTACAAATTTCTTTTCTTGTGGCATCCTTGTCTGATTTTAGTGTCAGGGTAATGCTAGCCTCATAAAATAAGTGTGAAAGTGTTTCCTTCTCTTCTTTTTTGGGGGAGAGTTTGAGAAGGATTGTGATTAATTTGTCTTTGACTATTTGATGGAATTTGACAGTGAACACTGTCTGGTTCTGAACTTTGTGTTTTTTGTTGTTGTTTTGATTTGGAGATTTTTGATTACTGAATCAGTCTTCGTATTAGTAATTGGTCTGTTTAGATTTTGTATTTATTTATGACTTAGTCTTTGAAGGTTGTATGTATCTAGGAATTTATCCATTTTTAATAGGTTTTCCCATTACTTGGCTTATAATTATTCATAGTTGTCTCTTATGATCCTTTGTATTTCTGTGGGATTAGTTGCACTGTCTTCTCTTTCATTTCTGATTTTATTTATTTAAGTTCTCTTTTTTTCTTGATAAATCTAGCTAAAGGTTTGTCTGTTGTGTTTATATTTTCAGAAAACCAGATCTTGGTTTCATTGATATATTCTATTGTCTTTTTTAGTCTGTATTTTATTTATTTCTATTCTAATCTTTTTTATTTTTTTTCTTCTAACTTTGGAACTCATTTGTTCTTTTCCTTATTCCTTGAGGTATAAAGTTAGGATGAAGGTATACAGGTATAAAGTTAGTTTATTTGAGATTCTTGTTTTTTGAAGGTAGGCATTTATTGCTATTAACACTGCTTTTGCTGCATCCCATAAGTTTTTGTATGTTTTATTTACATTTTCATTAGTCTCAAGATATTTTTCTAATATTTTTTATTAATTTATTTTTGTTATAGATGTTTCTCCTTTTTCCCCCATTGATACCCTCTTCCTGATCCACCCCCACTCCAGCATTGTTGTCCATGTCCATTGGTTATGCATACGTGCATATAAGTTCTTTGGTTTATCTCTTCCTCCCTCCCATTCCCCTCTCCTGAGGTTTGTCAGTCTGTACCCTATTATTACTAAGTGTCTCTGGGTCTATTTTGTTTATCAGTTTATTTTTCTCATTATATTCCACAAATAAGTGAGGTCATGTGATATTTGTCTTTCTCTGATTGTCTTATTTTGCTTAGCATAATACTCTCCACGTCCCTTATGTTGTTTCAAAGGATAAGAGAGCTGCATAGTGTATATGTACCACAGCTTTTTTATCCACTCATTTATTGATGGATACTTGGGTTGTTTCCAGATCTTATCAATTGTAAATAGTGCTGCTATGAACATAGGGGTACATATATTCTTTCTGATTGGTGTTTCAGAGTTCTTAGGATATATTCCTAGAAGTGGGATCACTGGGTCAAATGGCAGTTCCATTTTTAATTTTTTGAGGAAACACCATATTGTTTTCCATAGTGGCTGCACCAGTCTGCATTCCCACCAGCAGTGTACTAGAGTCCCCTTTTCTCCACACTCTCGCCAGCCCTTATTGTTTGATGATTTGTTGATGGCAGCCATTCTGGCAGGTATGAGGTGATAGCACATAGTCGTTTTAATTTGCATCTCTCTGATGATTAGTAATGTTGAGCATTTTTTCATATGTCTCTTGGCCATTTTTATGTCCTATTTGGAGAGGTGTCTATTTAGGTTCTCTGCCCATTTCTTTTTTCTTTTCTTCCTCACCCGAACATATTTTTCTATTTATTAGTAGATACAGTGGGAGGGAGGGAGATAGAGACACACACAGAGAAACATTGATGTGATAAAGCCACATCGACTGGTAGCCTCTTGCATGACCCAACCAGGGCCGGGGACAAACTACAACCGAGGTATGTGCCCTTGACTAGAATCAAACCCACCACTTATTGATCCATGAGGCCGATGCTCTAACTACTGAGCTAAACTGGCCAGGGCTCCTCTGCCCAATTTTTAATTGGGTTCTTTGTCTTCCTTTTGTTGAATTGTATGAATACTTTATATATTTTGGAAATTAACCCCTTATCTGATATATCATTGGCAGTGATGCTCTCCCATAGAGTGGGTTGACTTTCCATTTTGGTAGTTTTTTCTTTTGCTGTGCAGAAGCTTTTGAGTTTGATGTAGTCCCATTTATTCAATTTTTCCTTTGTTTCTCTTGCCTTAGGTGTTGTATCAGTGGAAATTCTGCTGCATATGATGTCTGATATTGTGTTGCCTACATTTTCTTCTAGGATTTTTATGGATTCACAAGTCACATTTAAGTCTTTTATCCATTCTGAATTTATTCTTATGTATAGTGTAAGCTGGTGGTCTAGCTTTATTTTTTTGCATGTATCTGTCTAATTTTCCCAACATCATTTATTAAAGAGGCTACCTTTACTCCATTGTATGCTCGTGCCACCTTTGTCAAATATTAATTGAGTAAATGTTTTGGGTCAATTTCTGTGTTCTGTTCTGTTTCATTGATCTGTATTCCTGTTCTTGTGCCAGTACCAGGCTGTTTTGTTTACATTGGCTTTGTAGTATAACCTGATACCCAGTATTGTGATCCCTCCTACTTTGTTCTCCTTTTTCAAGATTGCTGTGGCTATTCGGGTTCTTTTTTGGTTCCATATGAACTTTTGAAGTATTTGATCTAGTTCTGTGAAATATGTTATTGGTATTTTAATGGGGGTTGCATTGAATCTATAGATTGCTTTCAGTAATATGGACATTTTAATGATGTTAATTCTTCCAATCCATAAACAAGATATATGCTTCCACTTCTTTATATCTTCCTCTATTTCTCTTTTCAAAACCTGTGGTTTTCTGAGAACAAGTCCTTTACTTTTTGGTCAAGTTTATTCCTAGGTATCTTAGTTTTTTTGCTGCAATGATAAAGGGATTTATTATTTTGTTTTTGTTTTTGTTTTTAGTTTCTCTTTCTGTGAGCTCATTGCTATATATGAATGCTATCAATTTCTTGATGTTAATTTTGTATCCTGCTATTTTGCCAAATTCATTTATTAGCTCTAGTAGATTTTTGATGAAGACTTTAGGGTTTTCTGTGTACAATATCACGTCATCTGTGAATAATGACAGTTTCACTTCTTCCTTTCCAATTTAGATCCCTTTTACTTTTTCTTCTTGTCTAATTGCTGTGGCTGAGACTTCTAGTACGATGTTAAATAAGAGTGGTGAAAGTGGGCATCCCTGTCTTGTTCCTGTTCTTAAGGGAAATGCTTTTAGTTTTTGCCCATTGAGTATGATGTTTGGCTGTAGATTTTTATATATGGCCTTTATTATTTCAAGATATGATGCCTTTATTCCCACATTGTTGAGTGCTTTTATCAGAAATAGGTGCTGGATTTTTGTCTAATGCTTTTCAGCATCTATTGATATGATCATATGGTTTTTATCTTTTATTTTGTTTACATGGTGTATCACATTTATTTATTTGTGAATATTGTACCAGCCTTGCATCCCTGGGATGAATCCCACTTGGTCATGGTGAATAATTTTCTTGATGTCTTGCTGGATCTGATTTGCTAGTATTTTGTTAAGGATCTGGGCATCTGTGTTCATCAGGGATATTGGCCAATAGTTTTCTTTCTTCGTAGTGTCTTTTTCTGGTTTTGGAATTAGAATTATGCTGGCTTCATAAAACAAGTTTGGAAGTCTACCTTCTTGAATATTTTGCAATAGTTTGAGGAGAATGGGTGTTAGATCTTCTTTGAATGTTTGGTAAAACTCCTCCGTGAAGCCATCCAGGCCTGGGCTTTATTTTTTGCTGGTAGTCTCTTGATTACATCTTCAATTTCCTTAGTTGTTATTCGTCTGTTCAAGTTTTCTTTCTCTTCCTAGTTCAGTTTTAGGAGACTGTTTGTTTCTAGAAATTTGTGCATTTAGCCTAGATTGTCCAATGTATTGGCGTATAATTGTTCATAGTATTTTTAAATGGTCCTTGTATTTCTATGGTGTCAGTTGTTACTTCTCCTCTTTTGTTTCTGACTTTGTTTATTTGGGTCCTCTCTTTTGTTTCTTGGGGAGTCTGGCTAAGGTTCTATCAATCTTGTTTATCTTTTCAAAGAACCAGCTCTTTGTTTCATTGATCTTTTGAATTGTGTTTTTTTGGTTTTTTGTTTGTTAGTTTAGTTTCTATGTCATTTATTTCTGCTCTGACCTTTATAATTTCTTTCCTTCTACTTGCTGTGGGTTTTTCTTATTGTTTACTTTCTAGTTCTTAAAGTTGTAGGATTAGAAAGTCAATGAGAAATTTTTTTTATTTCTTGAGGTATGAACTTTCCTCTCAGGACTGCTTTCATGGCATCCCGTAGATTTTGTGTTGTTGTGTGTTCATTTTCATTGGTTTCCAGGAAGTTTTTAAATTCTTTCTTGATTTCCTTGGTAACCCATTCATTGTTTAATAACATGCTATTTAACCTTCATGTGTTTGAATGTTTTTGCTGTAATTAATTTGTAGTTTCATGCCATTGTGATCTGAGAAGATGTTTTATATGATTTCAGTCTTCTTGAACTTGTAGAGTCTCAACACATTTTTTATTTATTATTTTATTTCTTATTGACCCCTTGGTTGTTCAGCAACATGTTTAATCTCCACGTATTTGTGAATTTTCCAGTTTTCTTACAATAGAGTTCTAGTTTTATACCACTGTGTTCAGAAAAGATGTTTAATATAATTTTAGTCTTCTTAAATTTGTTAAGGCTTGTTTTGTGTCCTAAGATGTGGTGTACTGTGGAGAATATTCCATGTACACTTGAGAAGAATTTGAGTGCTGTTTCTTTGGGATGGGATGTTCTGTATATATCTTAAGTTCATCTGTTCTAATGTGTCATTTAAGGTTGATGTTTCCTCAACATGTCTGGATGATTTATTCATTGACGTAAAAGGAGTATTAAAGTTTCCTAATATTATTATATTGCTGTGTATTTCTCCCTTTAGGTCTATTAATATTTGCTTTATAGGTGTTCCTATGTTGGGTGCATATGTATTCTCTTGTTGGATTAACTTCTTTATCATTATGTAACATTCTCCTTGTCTCTTGTTGCAGTCCTTGTTTTACAGTCAGTTTTGTCTAATACACATATTGGTACCCCAACTTTCTTCTGGTTTCTATTTGTACAAAATATTTTTTCCTATTCCTTTCAGTTGTGTATGACCTTACATCTGAAGTGAGTCTCTTGTTTGTTTTTTTAGCTCTTCAGCCATTCTATGTCTTTTGCTTAGAGAATTTAGTCTATTTCTTTTTAAGTAATTATTTATAGGTATATACTTATTACCATTTTGTTCATTGTTTTCTGGCTGTTTTATAGTTGCTCTGTTCCTTTCTTCATCTCTTGTTCTCTTCCTTTGTGATTGAATGACTTTTTTGGTATGCTTCAATTCCTTTTTCATTATCTTTTATTTATGTCCTGTAGGTTTTTGTTTGGTGGTTACCATAAGGCTTACATGTAACACCTTATATTTATTACAGTCTATTTTCAAGTTAGGTTGTTTTAAGTTGATAATAACTTAAGTTTGAGTGTATTTGAAGCTCTATGTTTTTTACTCCCCCCACACACACCCTTTTATAAATTTGATGTCACATTTTACATCTTTTCATCTTGTGTATTCCTTAACTATTTTAGTAACAGTTGTTTTTACTAATTTTGTCTTTTATCCTTCCCACTCGCTTTATAAGTAATTAATCCACAACCTTTACTATATATTTACCTTTACTAGTGAGATTTATACTTTCATATGTTTTAATGTTACTAATTAGTGCCCCCCTTCCTTTTTTTAGCTTAAAGAAGTCCCCTTAATATTTTTTTGTTAGGCTGGTTTAGTGGTGATAAACTCCTTTAGCTTTTGCTTATCTGGTAAACTATGAGTCCTTCGATTCTGAATGATAAGTTTACTGGGTAGAGTGTTCTTGGTTGGAAGTTTGTTTTTCTTTCTTCTTTATAAACCAGTCAAGAACTGTTATTATCTTCTTTAATTTAAATCAGCAACTTTTTTTCATTTTTTTTCTTTGTTAAACATCAAGTATATTTCTAGAACTTTGCAAAAAGTGTCTTACCCTTTTCAAATTCTCTCTTATAATTTGGCTTTAAATGAATTTATGATGATAGCAACCTCAGTATTCCAAGCTGGGGATGAAGTTGAAACTTTAACAGGATATGGTGGTGTTAATTAACTATAATAGATTTGTTCATTTACAACACACAGATTTTTTTCCATTACAGCAAACAGATTGTAATTGTTTATTCAACTATAATCCCTAATATTGCACACATTAGAGAAATCTGAAGGCACAAAATAATTGTGTTTCCTTAAGAAAAAAAGTATTCCTTGAGTGATTTCTAATGGCTAGTAGTTATATATTTGGGAAACATATAAACACCAAAGAAAATACCAAATAATTGTAAAGCAGCCAGTCTTGAGGAGAAGGATTTAGAAAGGATGGAGGAGGGGGCACAAATAAAACCTCATACCTAGTGATTACTCCATGTCCTCAAGAAGCATGCTAAAATGTAACTTTGTGTGTTTTTTTTATATATAGTTTGCTGATGACATTAGTAAAACAAAGAAACATTTGTTGAGCACTTACTGCGAGCCAGGAAAGTCCTAGGAATTAGAGGAATTAAAGATAATTAAAACATTCTATTTGTTTCACTAGGGCATGACCAACTGATAAATCCTGTGGTGTGTAAACAGTTTAAAAACCATAATTGAATTGTTGCGAAATTCAACATGAAAGAAAATAAATTCAGATTTTTTTCATTCAAAATATATATTGTAAACAAAACCTTTTTAACTTAGCTTTACATATAAAATAGAAAAAAAGATTGAAACAGCAATTTCATTTATAGAAAACAGTTGGAATTGGCCTTAACTTTATTGTATTATTATTGAACTAATAGAATATTTAACACTTTTGAATGCTCATAGATGCCAAAGTTGTAAAAGACCTTTTTTATGTTTTAATTTATTTTAGAGAAATGAAAGGGGGTTGGGGGGACATCGATTAGCTGCCTCTCATGCATGCCCCAACCAGGGATAGAACCAACAACCTGGGTATGTGAACCCACCACCTTTTGGTGTGTGAGACAATGCTAAAACCAACTGGGCCACACCAGACAGGGCTTTAAAAGGTCTTTATGTGTCCAAGGGCTCATGTTAGATTTTAAAGTCATATTTATTACATCTCAGACTATCTGCTGTCTCCTGGATGATGCTGAGGAAAAGTCTGGCACTTGAGTGAAGGGATTTGAATCTGCAAGTTCTTCAAAGCTAGTCATTCATTCATTCATTCATTCATTTATTTTTTTATCCTCATTTGAGGACATTTTTTCATATTTTTGTTCAGATAGAGTGGGAGGGAGAGAGAGAGAGAAAGAGAGAAACATCGACATGAAAGGGACATATCGAGTGGCTGCCTCCCGCACCACCCAACGAGGGCTGGGGACAAACTGCAACTGAGGTACGTGCTCTTAGTGGGAACCGAACCCGGGTGTCTCTGGACCGCAGACTGACGCTCTAACCCCTGAGCCAAACTGGCCAGGGAGCTAGTGATTCTTTTAGAAGTATTTTTTAAAGCCCGCTTCGTGGTCATTTTTACTAGAATTTCAAATTTTAAAATATTTGCCTTCATCTTTATCTAAGTTCAACGATTTCTGTCCTAAAACTCCGAGGTTAGAATAATTTGAAGTTGAGAAACATAGGACCTGGGGAGGGAGAAGTCTCAAGCTCTTTAAATCATGTCTTATGTACCCTTTACATCCATTCCAGTCACACAAGGCAGGACTCATTAACAGAAGAAATGTGTGTCATTCTGCACAACAGAAACCAGCAGCATCACACTATTGCCATAGTCTTTGCCCTGCTTTATTTCACAGAAATCTTCCCCACAACTTCTGTGATAATTAAAATTCTTTATGGCTCTGCTGTTGGTATTTTGCACTGTAAGAGTGTTTGTATTCGCACCGTATTCCAGTGTTCAGGCTTCTCAGCTCTTGTGAGGCAGAGTTGCTGGCTTTTATATTCCATCTTGTTTTAGGGACTCGGGCTAACTTACTTGAAGACTTAAAATGAAAAAGTAATACTTTCTGTATAGTTTGATGTGCATATATAGCTGAAAAGACATGTCTCTAATTACTTGTGTCTTTATAATTTGTGTTGATAGGCAAACTGTGGACAAGAAGTATGAAGGTTGCTTACAACATTCTGCATAAATTAGGTACAAAGCAAGAACCGATGGTGCGACCTGGAGATAGGGTAAGTGCAGTTTAATTGATCACGTCTGCAAAATGCATGGTCTTATGCGGAAAAGACACGCACTGTTGTAAAGTTTGAGAATCCGGTGTCTCCTAAAGCTAACACTACTAAATAAGGCTTTCTTAACATTTATTATGAACCAGGAGCAGTTATGTAACAAGTAATTTAATTTTCACAACAACTCAGTCGGCTTCCCACACTTCATGAGTTCACTGGGACTTGAGAGGTTAAGTTTCAAAATCAGATGCAGGCACGGAACTAGTAAGTGGTGTAGCCAGCACTCATACCCATTTATGTCTGACCCCAAAGCCCGTGTCACATGTTGTCCTGCCTGCCTGTCCACCTGGGCAGGCAAGACAATTATATTTATAACTTTTTTTACATTAGTCAGTGAGATCGGCAATCTTGGCAGCAAACCATTAGTACCATTTCGTTCCCACTGTTAAATTTCTTAATATAGGCTACTGTCTTTCACTGAAAAGCAAATTTTTATTCTTACTGCAATCTGGCAAGTTAGGACAGATATTAGTATTTCCATTTCAGTGTTACACTCACAGCAGGTAATCTTGTCCAAGCTTTACCCCTGGCTTAGATGCGGGGCTGGGAATAGAACCCCGTTTTCTTGCCTTTTTCCATATGCTGCTGTGTACCTTAGATGCAGGCATATAGCATTTATTTGCATCCAAAGGACTCCAAATGGATTTTATAAGAATATCATTGTAGAGTACCATAACCCAACAAGAAAACAAGCTATGATTTACGTAAGAGGTATGATAGCCCAACTGGTATGGCTCAGTGGTTGAGCATCAACCCATGCATCAAGAGGTCACCAGTTCGATTCCTGGTCAGGGCACATGCCCAGGTTGTGGGCCAAATCCCCAGTGGGGGGCATGTAGGAGGCAGCCAATCGATGTTCTCTCTCATCGATGTTTCTCTCTCTCCCCCTCTTTCTCCCTCTCTCTCTAAAATCAATAAAGAAAAAATAAATTTAAAAAAGATATAAAGACACAACCCAGCCCAGCCGGTATGGCTCAGTGGTTGAGCATCAACCCATGCACCAAGAGGTCACCAGTTTGATTCCCGGTCAGGGCACATGCCCAGGTTGTGGGCCAAACCCCCAGTGAGGGGCATGCAGGAGGCAGCCAGTCGATGTTCTCTCTCATCAATGTTTCTCTCTCTCTCCCTCTCTCCCCCTTCCTCTCTCTGTAAAAATTAATAATAATTAAAGAAAAAAAATTTTAAAAAGAAAAAAAAAATTGAAATAAAGACACAGCCCGTTTCAGGGAACTTTTTAAGAATGCTGCCACCCAGGATTCCGTTGTAGACTATGGTTCTTTCCAATGTCTTCTTGAACAGGTTTGGCCTTTAGATTGTCTATTGGAGGACTCACACTTGTTGTGTATAAAACTTACTACAAAAGTACAATAATCAAGGTAGTGTGGTACTGACATAAAGACATAGACCAATGAAATAGGGAACCCAGAAGTAAGTTCTTGCATATATGGTCAGACAATAAGGATGCTAGACATTAAATGGGGAAAGGATAGTTTATTCAACAAGTGGTACTGGGAAAAACAGGTATCTATAAGCAAAAGAACAAAGTTGAACCCTTATAGCACAAATAAAAACATAATTCAAAATATATCAAAGACCTAAACATAAGAGCTAAAACTATACAACTTTTAGAATAAAATATAGGGGGAAAGCTTTATGACATTGGATTTGGCAATGATTTCTTAGATGTTGACACCAAAAGCCCAGGTCCAAACCCCCAAATTGATAAATTGGACTTCATCAAAATGAAAAAAAACTTTTGTGCACCAAAGAACATTGAGAGGCAAGATAAAATATGGGAGAAAATGTTTGCAAATCATATACCTGATAAGTGATTAGTATCCAAAATATACAGTTTAAGGAACTCTTACAGCTCAGCAACAGTGACAATGAAAACATTTCTTAAAGCTTAAAAATGGGCAAAGAACTTGAATAGACATTTCTCTAGAGAAGATTTACAAGTGGCCAATAAGCACATGAAAAGGTCAGCATCACTAATCATTAGGAAAATTTACATTAAAACCACAATGAAATACTATCTCATACCCAATAGAATGGCTACTATGAAAAATAGAAAATAGCCAGTTTGGCTCAGAGGTTGAAGCATTGGCCCACAGACCAAAGAGTAGAAAGAGTCATGGGTTTCATACCTGGCCCCAGTCAGGGTCATGGCAGGGAGCAACCAATCCCTGGGTCTCTCTTGCATTAATGCCCCCCCCCTTCCTCCCTCCATTTGTTTCTCCCTCCCTCCTTCCCTCTCACTCTATCTAAAAAAATCAATGGAAAAATATCCTCAAGTGAGAATTTAAAAAAATAGAAAACAGCCCTGGCTGGTTTGGCTCAGCGGTTAGAGCGTTGGCCTGCGGTCCAGAGAGACCTGGGTTCAGTTCCCGCTGAGGGCGCGTACCTCGGTTGCAGTTTATCCCCGGCCCTGGTTGGTCGTGCGGGTGGCAACCACTTGATGTGTCCCTTGATGTGTCCCTTTCATGTTGATCTCTCTCTCTCTCTCTCTCTCTCTCTCTTCATCTCTTTCTCTCCCACTCTATCTGAACAAAAAATGGAAAAATGTCCTCCAGTGAGGATAAAAAAAGAAAACACTAAGTTGTTGGCAACATGTGAAGAAATTGGAAATCTCGTGCGTTGCTATAGGAATACAGTTGTGTATCTGTGATGGAAAACAGTATGATGGTTTCTTAAAAAATTAAACATAGCCCTTACCGGTCTGGCTCAGCGGTTGGAGCGTAGGCCTGAGGACCGGAGTGTCCCGGGTTCAGTTCCCACTAAGGGCATGTGCCTCAGTTGCAGTTTGTCCCCGGCCCCGGTTGGGGTCGTGTGGGTGGCAACCAGTCGATGTGTTTATCTCACATCCATGTTTCTCTCTCACCCCCTCCCTCCCTCCCACTATATCTGAAAATAAATGCAAAAAAATATCCTCGGGTGAGGATTAAAATTTAAAAAACCATAGAATTACGATATGATCCAACAATTCTACTTCATTTTCAAGCTAATTGAAAGGAGGATTTGAATAGATATTTCTACACTAATGTTCATAGCAACATTATTCACAAAAACCACAAGGTGAAAACAACCCACGTGTCCATAGGTGGGTGAATGGATAGCAAAATGGGGAATACATATATATAATGGAATATATTACTCAGCCTTAAAAAGGAAGGAAATTTGGGCACATACTACATACAATATGGATGAACCTTGAGGACATTCTACTAAGTGGAATGGGCCATCACAAAAGGACAGATATTCCATGCTTCCACATATATGAGGTACTTAGAGGAGGTAAATTCATAGAGACAGAGCAATGGTGATTACCAGGGCCTAGGGGAGGACAATGGGGAATTATTGTTTAATGGGGATAGAGAAAAGGAAAACATTCTGGAGATGGATGATGGTGATAGTTGCACACAATGTGAATGCATTTAAATCTGCTGAATTGTACACTTGAAAATAGTTGAGATGAACTTTGTTATATTTATTTTACCACAAGAAAAAACATCAGTTGTAATATATTTCCCTTATCTTTATTTTGGTTATGCTAATACCTTTAATAGAGTTTGTTTGTTTTTTGTAGTATTACCTACAGATTTTTGAAGTTCCCTTATAGTTACAAAATAAACCATGTCTGTCCAGCCAAGATGTTTATAGGAGTATGGATGGCACAGTTTGATGGGGTAAAATATGTAAAGGGATTTTTTTGTCAGTGGCTGGTTTGTATTGTATGAGGGGTACTACTTTTCTAAATTATTCTTTTAAAATTATTTATGTGGCCATGACATGGCCAAGATGGCAGAGGGGGAGATGGCTGCCTGGCAGGGCGGGGCCAGGGCCCGGAGAAGAGTTTGAGATTGTGACTGGAGCTAGCTGCAGGGCTGGGGGACCTATAGAGTGTGGCCAAGGCTGCAGGCGGCGGGGGAGGGCTAGTCGGCGCCCGTCCTCACCCTCAGGCGAAGGACCATGGGCACTTGTCCTCGAGATGTGGGAGCACACAGGAGAAAACCAAGCAGCAATGTCTTACACAGAAGTCAAGCATTGTGGACAATAAGAAATGCAAATACTTAACCAAGCCAGACCTACAGATTCGAAATTGCAATGAGCAGTCATGCCAAACTCGATGGATGATGACATACCGAGCCCCGTGTTCACGAGCCTGTGGAAAAAGGATGCAGAGCAGACAGGTGGTGTGTACCCAACAACTGAGCACTGGAACCCTGTGGGGCCCCCGAGAGAGACTGCGCTGGCCTGAGCCTGCCTCTGCCCAGCGCTGCAAGGGCCAGGACTGCATGACCGTGTGGGAGGAGGGATTGTGGTCAAGGTGCTCTGTCAGTGTGGCAAAGGTGAGGTATAGTAACCCTAGAAAGAAATGCGCTCTCTCCACCCGACCCAGGGAGACTGAGTGCTGTGAGGATTACTCAAAATGCTACCTGTGGTGAATGAGTGACTGGTCTAAACCCATCACAGGAACTTCAGAATGTTTTTTGTTTCAAAAAATTGTTCCCCACACCAACAGACACCCTGGGGTCAAAGCCCCTCTTATGAGCTTAGTTGGCTCCTCCCTCTCCGCTTGGTCACCATGGAAACTTGGCTAGGCAGATGCCTACATTCCACATTCCACACTGAGCCATGAAGGAGGCTCCAACCGGCTCTAACCTAGTGGAAGAGGACCGAAGGGATGCCAAAGCGTCATCCTAGGCTGCACTGGCGTAATAGCCTACCCGAGACAGTGGTGAGGGTCTGGCATCACGTGGATAGGGACACCCTGTGGCCAGTGGAGGATGAGCTCAGCACAGTGGAAACGAACCAGGGGGTGCAGAGCTCCCGAATCCTGAAACAGCCTGACGAGTTGAGATCCCGGAGGCCGAAACAGGGCGTCAGTGTCAGGGAAAAACTCACACACTTCGCCATCCACCGAGACAGTGGGGACCTGAGTGCCAGTGCTGTGCCCACCAGGTCCATGGTGCAGCTTAGGTCCAGAGTGCTCTCCAGGTCTGAGGTGCCAATGAGGCCCCAAGCACCAATCAGGACCTCGATGCAGTCCGAAGCCAAAGAGCGGGCCCGCCCAGTCAGTATCCAGGTGACCTGGGACCCACGAGGGTTCTGGACAATGGACACTAGTGCTAAGCTCAGACCCCAGGACCCAGGCATATTTCCTATAAGGGAGAACTCCCGTAGTCCCCCTATATCATATTTTCGTTTAATACGTGATTGTTTGAAGCCAGAGAAGCCAACAAAGGCAGCGATGGAGCTTATAAAAAACACAGTGGACGTGATGAAGCTGGACCACCAAATAAGAGAAACCCAAATCCAGCAAAAAGTGGTCATGGAGGAAGCTGGGCTGATACTCAATGAAACCTTACCTGTCCAGGCTAACACTAAAGTCATGCTAGCAAGCCTGACCAGCAGAGCTAAGGAGTATAGAAGAGAAATTGAAAAGCAATGGACTAACTATGCACAAGAAAGTGGTGAGATCCTTCCAACGAGACAGGAATTAGCCTCCAGATATGCAAAACAGACTTCAGAGCTTAAAGCAACACAGCCCTTGGAGAAGGAAAAGCTGGACCACAATTTGAAGCAGCAGTTGGAGACGATGCGGGACATTTCGCTGGTAACGGAGAAACAGCACAGAGAACTGCAGGCGTTACAGGAGGAGCTAAAGAGAGCCCGAGCCGAGACCGCGGCGATGGCCCGCGCCCGGTACCTCCAAGAGAAAGCATTTTTAGAGAAGCAGCTGAAGGAACCGGCTGCGGGTATGTTGGGGCGGAGAGAAGAAAAGGAGCTGAAAGGGAAGGCGGAGGCCCTGGAAGTGGCAGCGGAGAGGCACGCCTCCGTGTTGCGCCGCCTCAGGACAGAGAGCCTGGAGCTACGCAGAGAGGCAGCGCAGCAGGCCCAGCAGGCCCAGCAGTGCCGGGAGGAGAAGATCCCCCAGAGCTGGTTAAAACTTCAGAAGTGGCATGTTCAGAAACACTGGGCTTCGAAGTCCTTACCAGAGCGGCAAGGACCGCAACAGGTTGCCCCGAGGACCAGAAGAACATCTTCCCTCGCCACGGAGTCCAATCAATCCACAGTCGTTTCCAAGCTGTCCCAGGTTCAATCGTATCAATCCACAATAGTTGCTAAATTGTCGCAGTAGTTCCTAAACTGGAGCGAGAGTGTTCTTAGGGGCTGCAGGAACCTGCTTAGGAAGCCTTTGGGATCTCATTGCTACTGTAAAATACCCCTCGCGATGTGGCAGCATGAAGGATGGGGTGCCTTTTTTCCAGCTGAACTGCTAGGTACTTGCGTTCCCTTGATTAGGTTTTTCTTTAATTAGCTTTTGTTAGTAAACAGGATGTTCCTCAAACCTTCAGATAACCTAACACCATTTGCCAAACACTCATACATGAAACCAAGTTGAGAAAACCACCTTGAGGAATTGGAAAGAGAACAGTTGTGTGATTTATTTCATCTAGCCGAGTCAGATTTCTTCATAGAAAAAGCACCTTTAAGGATAGCACCTTAGATTGACTTTCTGCTCTGTAAATGACCAACAGCAGTTTATCCTCCTTCCTATTGGCCAACTCAGAATACAAAGACAAAGTGTTTTTAGGCTTTTTTTTTTTTTTTTAAGTTGGTGCCAGTGAGCAGGTAGCCCCTTTTGCAGTTTGCTCATGAGTGAGAAGGTACTCTAATAACAGCAAGATCAACAAACACTAGGCAGAATGACTTCTGTCTGATGCAGCCCTTACAGTTTCAGCTTCCAGTAAATTGAGAAGGGAAGATGGAGGAGGCACATATTACATCGTCTCTTTTTTGAAGTGTTTTTCTGTGAAGAAATACCTTTAGAATGATTAAAGTGGCTGAATACCTCTGCTTGTTTTTGTTTTGTTTTTTTGAATGTATCAAAAGAAACATTCTTAATATCTGGTCGACTTCTTGAAGAGTCTTGTGCCATCTGTTTCCCTCCCAACACCTTGGATTCTAAGATGACACAATTACTTAATGTTAAATATAGTGAGTACTTTAGTTCCAAGACCCCTATTACATTTTCTTACTATGTGTGCACTTAATAGTACATGAAATACCTTTTCTTATCAACATGTGCCATATAGTTATGCCTACTTAATAGAACTGTGAGTAGTATTTTAAATTAGCATAGACTTTTAGGGTAATTTTTTTTTTTTTGTATTTATGACATATTGATGGTTAGACCAGTGATTTATTTGAATACTGAATTCTAGTACAGGAATATAATCCTGTATTTTCACATTGCTTTTCTATGGCAAAATTTAATCAACTGTATGTTTTCCAGAAATTGTTAGTAATGAAAAACTTCAAAATAATTTTCTTGAACTTTACTTTATTGATATGTAAAATGTATTCCTTTAAATTGCATTACAAAAAGAACTCTCCCTCAATGTGCCTTTAACTTCTAGCTTCAACAAATTTTCTGTTAAATATGTAGTTTCTTTATTAAATAAGCATTTTGTTATTAAAAAATAAAAGCCTACTTGTATTTTGAAAATATTTATGTGGTTGTATCTAGCATGCGTATATAAGTACTTATTTAAAAAGCATACAGAAGTATAGTATTCAATTGATAGTAACCTTCTGTTGCAATTAATAGGATTCTTTGAAAATCTTTTTTGAATGAAACATAGTTTTTTCCAGAATAATGATCATAAAAATTACAGACACTTTTCATGTGCATGACCTATTAATGCAGTTTGGGGAGCACCTGCTTGGGCTTTGAAAAAGACACTGAAGTGCCTAAGCTGAATAGGTTTCAGGATGTTGTAGGAGGAGCTGCAGAAGATATAAGACTTATCGCATGTGAAGCCTGCCTTCAAGGAACTTGCAGTATTTAAAAAAATATATAGTTGCATTAATAATTAGCTTTTCTATAAATTAGAAAGAAGAACAGACCCCCAAAAGAGATGGTGAGTGATACAACTGAACTGTTTGAGAGGGAGAGATCTCTTTCATTTGGGGAGCATCTGGGATCTGAGAGGTTTTATTGGGGTGAAAAAGTAAGGCTGTGAGCTCTTGGTTAGGTCTAGGAAGGAGCATGTGAAGGCACCGGGGGTGGGGGGCCGAATGTGGTGTTCCAGAGGAGGCAGGCCATGCGCTCAAGCCGTGCACTCGCACAGTGGGGCTGGGTGTGGGGAGAAGACGGAACCAGTTCAACAAGATTAAACCTTAGCAAACACTAGCATGGGCTTCTGCCTCTTGATTTGTTAATGTCTGTTCTGCTCTGTGGATAATTAGGTGCAATGAAATCTCAAAGGACTACATAGAGAATCAAATGAAAGGAGACCATGTGGGTTTATGATATCACTGGAATCACTGTCGAGTCACCAAAAAACAAGACTTGTAACTGATCACCTATTAAAGGACAACAATGAGAATGATGAAAGTATAGACTTCCCTTCCTTGAAACAAATGGAAAAGCTATATATCTCATTTTTTATATGTTTTTATTGATTTTTTTTTTTTTTTAGAGGAACATCAACATGAGAGAGAAACATCTATCAGTTGCCTCCTGCATGCCCCCTACTGGGGATCAAGCCCGCAACCCTGGCATGTGTCCTGACCAGGAATCAAACCAGGACCTCTAAGTCCATGGGATGATGCTCAATCCACTAAGCCATACCAGCCAGGCTATATATATCATTTTTTATTCTAAAAGAGCCTTTAGGTTTTTGACCCTTTTCTATCCATTATTTTTATGTGGGTGAGAGGTATTATAATGTAGTTTTATATTCTGCTTTTATTCATTTTACATTAATGTAACATTTCATCTTATCATAACACAACTCTGCAAGGTTATATAATATGGCATTATCAGCATAAACTTGAGTGACAAAGCAAGGAGATTTTAAATCCTGGGCAAGTCGATCTTCTGCTCAGAAACAGGGTATATATACAGTCCGGCTCTGGGATATCACCTTCTTTCTCTCTGTTCTCCGCTCATAATGATGACTCCCAGTTGCAGAATAGGTATATTTTAGGAAAAACAAGTCAGTGTTTAACTGTCTCTTTTGAATTGGAGAGACCATCAGGTTCAGATGGAATTTCAGCATCTTCTGCTTTTTTACTGCAGTTTGATAAGCTTCCTGAAACATTTTGGTCTACTTCAGGCAAAGAAGTCCTATGGCACCGGTGCCTTGGAAGATTTGCAGACACTTAGTGGTACAGTGATACCTCGGTTCTCGAACGCCTCGGTTTTCGACCAAATCGGTATTCGACCAGGAGATTCGAGAAACTTTTGTCTCGGAATCCGAACAAATATTTGGAACTCGAACTTCCGAGATGAGCCGAGTTGAGCCGAATGGCGTTCATTCGGCCCAGCGCGCCTTGCTCGCGTCATCAGTGTGAGTGCAGAGAGAGAGTCACGCTTTGTGGAGAGAGTCACGCTTTCCTATTGGGTTTCATTGCTTCAGTTCTCGAACAATTCGGTTCTCGACCGTCCTCCTGGAACGAATTATGTTCGAGAACCGAGGTATCACTGTATATTGTTGCTTCTCCAAGTCCAGATCTAAAGACAGGTGCTGCCAACTCAGCCCACCAGTTGAAAGCAGAACAGCTGAGGCCAATGCACACCTCAGATAGTTTTTTAAGACCAATTGGTTGTGAGCCCTGGCCAGTGTGGCTCGGCATTTAGAGCATCAGCCCACGGGCCAGAGTCCTGGGTTCGGTTCCCACTAAGGGCACGTACCTTGGTTGCAGTTTGTCCCTGGCCCCTGTTGAGGTCGTGTGGGTGGCAGCCAATGTGTCTCTCTCACATCTATGTTTCTTTTTTTCTTCCCCTCTCCTTCCCACTGTATCTGAATATAAATGCAAAAATGTCCTTGGATGAGGATAAAATTTTAAAAAAGAATAATTGGTTGTGTTTCATATGCATAGACATACAAATAAGTCCTTTTATTCTTCCTGGAAAGTCCTACTGATAGTAGCCTGCCATCTTTCTGGGAACTATTGAGACAAAATAAAGATTAATATTTAATTAACGATTATTTCACAGGATTTCTCAAAATGCATTAGTAGTGCAAAATGGCTTTTATTGGTCTTTCAGTTTTGTCTGTCTCTCATTTAGATGATTTTAGTAAACTTAAGGAGTTTCATAGAGAAAAGAAATGTTCCCAAACTTAATTTTGTTTCCATCAGCCGTCCTGTGTTACTAAATTGCCACCATGACCAAATTTAAGATGCAGCTTGCTCTGTTTGAAGCTGCATCCAAATCTCTTTGTGCGACCATTTCTTTAGATATTAAAATAGAGTGTTTTATCCAACTGTTCATGACAAAACTATTAACTTCTGGTTAGGACATTTTTTAAAGAAAAGATGGTTTAAATTCCAGAGTGTGCTAGCACAGAACTGATATGCATATGCTAAGCCAAGGGATGGGTGTGCTTTGAAAACACACCAAACGTGTAAGGAAGAGTGTCACCGATGCCACGGCAGCATGTGAGAGGAGCTCGTGTAAAAATACAGCAGAGTCCTGGAGAGCAAGTGGAGAATCCAGAAACAGGACTTTGTTACAAGTTCAAATCCCAAAGCAAGAGACCAGGACAAGCTACTCTAGAAGGAACGTTGGGGTCACTGGAGGGCAGGGTAAGGCTATGTTCACTTAGCTCTCCTGAAGACACTAGAATGCGCTCCAGATGAATTTAAATCAGATGAAATATTTTTTAAATAACAAGTGATAAAGGAAAAGTTTGACAAATTTACATAAAACATTAAATGCACCAATAAAAATAAAACTACAGTATTATCTCAAGAAGTCTTTGCACCAAATGTAAGAGTTAACACTATTAAATATATTTAAAATCTGTCTAAATTGTAGGGGCATCGTCAGAACACTAGCAGATAAGTAGGCAAGAGAAATGAAAAGCAGTTCATCTGAGGAAGGGTACTTACTTATAAGCCATCCTATGGAAAATTGTTGATCACTAAGATACCCTAAGGACTATAAGAAAACATTTCAAAGTCATACTACTCATTATTTGGTTATTTGGATGATAATTTAAATTTACCTGGCTTTTAGGCCCAGCTGGTGTTGCTCAGCGGATTGAGCATCATCCCGTGGACTGGGAGGCCTGGTTCAATTCCTGGTCAGGGCACATGCCCAGGTTTTAGGCTTGATCCCCAGTAGGGGGCATGCAGGAGGCAGCTGATGGATGTTTCACTCTCACATCGATGTTTCTCTCTCTCCCTTCCTCTAAAAAAAAAATCAATAAAAACCTATTTTAAAAACTAAACTAAAATAAGTTAACCTGGCTTTTAGAGCCTTTACCACAAAGCTAAGATGTAGGTTCTAGTGTTCTTGTTTTTCAGATAGGAAAACTAAGGCTTAGCAGAGCTAAAACTGTGCCCAGGACCCCAGAGCTAAACCTGACCAGGATGTGAACAGAGCCTCGGTGGCCCAGCCGCCAGCCCCGCAGCCTGGCGAGGAAGCGCACGGTGTTCCGTCACGTTTGTGAAGACTGCGGGGCTGCTTCTATAAGCCCGGTGGAAGACAGAACAGTGTGTGCACTGTAGTTTCTTCTATGTAAAAACGTGTCAATCTGGATAATAAGATGCAAAAAATAAGAATGGTTGTATTCTGGTACAGTATTATAGATGGCTTGGTGGCAATATGTGTTTCACGTGAATTAAAGGAAAAGTATATGGTACTTAGTAAAATGTCTTTCTAAAATGCATTAAAATTTTTTTTTCTTTATTGATTTTAGAAAGAGAGAGGGGAAGGGAGAGGGAGAAAGAGAGAGAGAAACATCCATGTAAGAGAGAACATCGATTGTCCGCCTCCTGCACGCCCCCCACTGGGGATCGGGCCCACAACCCGGGCATGTGCCCTGACCGGGAATCGAACCAGCACCCTCTTGGTGCATGGGCCGACACTCAACCACTGAGCCACACCGGCTGGGCTTCCTAAAACGCATTTTTAAGTAGGGCAGCTAATTTTTGTTCCAGCGTTCATTCTTACTGGGAACATGAACCCTGATATCTGTGGCGGGTGAATCCTTTCATGGTATTTTAAACGCTGTGTTAACAATAAATCCACCCACCTTCTGTGTCCTTCCAGGTGGCACTGGTGTTCCCCAACAACGACCCTGCTGCGTCCATGGTGGCCTTCTACGGTTGCCTGCTGGCCGAGGTCGTCCCCGTGCCCATAGAAGTACCGCTCACGCGAAAGGTAAAGAACGTCACTTCGTTCAGGCCTGTTAACGGGATGACAGGCTCGGCCGCACTGGAGTGGGCTCTTGTGAGGTTGGCGCGTGCGGACCGCCTGTTTGAAAGTGGCTTTTCATCTCAGCGGGATGTGGAGCAGGAGGCGCAGAGAGGTTTTCCTTGTTTCCGAGGCTGTCAGGTTTTCAGCAGTTGTCTCAGTGAAGGGGTCAGGAACCTCACACTGGCGCGGCCGCACAGTTCAGCCGGAGCGGCGGCTCCGAGGCAGGGCTTCTGTGCCTTGAGGCAGCGTTGGGCCGAGTAACCTGTCAATAAAGCAAGTGTTTGAGTTCTTGTTCCTCAGCATCATTACACTGGAAATCTGGGTAAATGACAGGCATTTTTATTTCGGGGGTAGCAGTTGTTGCTTTCATTCAGGTGTTTGGACATGATCAAGTCCCAGGTTCACCTACAGTCTGTCAGATCTTATTCTGTAATTAGAATAAGTAGCTAATCTTGTCTTGTACAGACAGTGCAGTCCAGTATAAGAAGAAATGTTGTGCTGTCCTACACGTGGGTGTATGTTTTTTCATCCAGGTGAACGACTTGCTCTCCACACTCCAGAGCCACAGTAGCTGTAGGAAGAAAGGTAAAGGGGGAATTCCCACAGGGTTGACAGCGATGGCCACCAAAGGCCGATGTCTGATACCGTACAAGGAGACACCGCTGGCAGCCCGGAGTGGTCCCCTCTGTCACTGGGGCTCTGCGACTTCGGAACATGACATTTGTTGTCTTAGAGAACTCCTCTTCATTTTAAATTGAAGAACCATTGGCTCAGGACAGTTGAGAATGGGGTAGGATGGGCACACGAGGCAGGTGATGACGTGTGTGAATATTTCCTCTCTCCACCAGCTCTGTTCCCACGGGACGCGTATGAAATAGTGGGCCTCGTGGGAACTGAATGTTCTGAATCCTGAGTGTTTCTTAATGAACCTGACTGAAGAGTTTAGTCCCCTGTACCTTTATGTATTCTCTGTTCTAACTCGTGGGGTAGGGAGAGAAGCTCATTTTCCCTTGACAATACCATAGCAGGAAAAGTCGTGTCCCTGCAATGCCTGGCACAGGGGGATTGAGACAGAACTTCCCCTTCACAGACACAGGCTCTGCCACGGGCGTGTGAGTCTGACAGGAAAACAGCAAGGCCCTGACGACGGGGGTTGTGTGGGTTCTAAGTAGGATGGACCCAGAGACGAGATGGGCTCTGTGGGCGCAGGAGTCAGCCGACCAGGGCCCGGCCATCAGCACTCACTCCCTCTCCTTGGGATGCTAACCCCAGCCGGTTGGTTGCTCTAGTAAAGATTTTCACATACCCTGTTAAAGTGAAGTGTTTCTGGAAGGGGTAACGTCAACAACTGGTCACATGTCTACAACCTGCTGTGATCAGTCATTGACTCTCCCTCAGGAAGTCAGGGGAAAGGAGAACGTGGGAACCAGGCATTGTGGGGAGGCACACCGGCCACACAGGGCAACCGTCACCCAGCCAAAGTACATGTGCATGAAGGACGCGCCCCGTGTGTGGGCTTCATTTCAAATGCACGGGTCTGTGTGCAGGGGTGTGTTTGGGGTGAGACCAGATTTGCCAAACGCTGGTAGTTGTTGAAGTCGGATGAATAGGTTCATGGGATCTTTCTCCTTTTCTCTATTCTTGTGTGTGCTTGGACATTTTCACTACACATAAAAAGTTAGAAGTTAATGGCAAAAATATATGTATATTAATGACAGATTCGGCTTAGTTTTGAGAGTACAGTGGCACGTCCCATTTCTGTGGTCCACCCAGTTCCACAGCCACTGACACCCTTGAAGCACGTTGGTCCGCAGCGTTCTGCATGTCCGTCTGTCCTGTCACATCTGTCATGATGGTCTGCTCACCTCCCGAGAGCTAACCCGCTGTTAGTCTACAGCTTGGTTGGGCAAGGAATGGAGTTGGATGAACTGCAGCTCGTTATGGGGCCACAAATAAAAAATGAGTTCGAGAGAGGCTTACCATGGATTTATCTCCCCTTTATTAGAAAGAGAATCATTTTTGTGAGTGTGATTGATGCTTGCTAGTGGGGAGACTAAGACAGGACTGGGGTAGATAACGGTCAAGGGACGTGTCCGTGTGGCCTGTCCAGTGCTTGAGGAGTTACTTGTCAGAGAGGCATTGGGGGGGCGAGACTTCCTAGGAAGTGACATAGTTAGTCAACTCTCTGTGTACTGGAGAAAGATCGAACGTAGAGGAAGGTTTGAACTCTAGTGAGGTCCAGCTTTTCTTGGCAGCTAAAAAAGAATCATTAGTGGATTTAGTGGTGGGGAGCTGACCATCCATGACAGCTCGGCTCTTCAGAGCGACGTGCCCGCCTGCAGACCAGACCCTCGCTCCCAGGGGAAAGACGCAGAGAACACGTCACGGCAGGTGCACGCTGGGAGGAGGTGTCATCACATTCTTCCTGAGACGCAGCCACTGCCTCCCTGAGGTGGCCGGTGGCCACCTGGCCAGGTTGGAGGCAGGTGCACGAGGCCCGACGTGAGCGTGCATGGGGTGGCTGCTCGGGGCACGTCCAGCGCCCTCGTTGTACTTGTGCTCAGGATCCAGGCAGAGACACAGCTTCGACAAATGCTGAACGTGTGAGCCTCTGGGTTCCAGCGTGTATTCGGGGGTCTTGGCACACAAAGGAGACGCACAGGAGAGAGCAGGTGATGGGGTCTGGTCTCAGCCCAGTGGGGGTGCTGCAGGCAGAGCTGTTCTGTGAGGTTGACATTTGACTGGAGCTCTCAGTGGGAATTGCCCAGATGACGCGCACGAGAAGCTGCTTCTCGACGAAGGGAAGCAAGCATGGCGTCTGAATGTCCTGCTGAACGGTGGCGCCCTGTTCCCAGCTACTGTCCTTCCCATGTCGTCTTGTCCTCTAGTGTAGGGGTCTTTTTATCTCTGTGGTTCCGTTATTTTAGAAATCAAGTCAGAAGCAGATGTTGGAAAGACAAGATTTGGGGGACATCATGCCTCCACGGGGAGGGCCAAGGTCAGAGCGTGTGTCCTCGGCATGGGCACCAGCCCTTGGCAGGTCGGGGCAGGTGCCCACTGGCACTCTCACCCCAGTCCCTCCGGCTGCAGACAGCCTGGCACGCTCATGCCCACAAAGAAACACCTTCCTGCTGCCAAACTCGATCTCAGAACCTGTCTCCCCTCTGTGCTACGGGGTCACGGTGTTTGGCGATGGGATATCCACATTCGCATTGAAGTGACTGATTATAATTCTGCTGGAAGGAAACGTACCGGGGGCACCCCAAGGTGGGGCCGTCCCTGCCCAGGGTGCCAGAGCTGCGCAGGGTGTTGGAGGTTGTCTCTGCATAATCCCATGAAGAGAGATGGCCCTTCCCTGGGGAGGGGGGGTGTTAAATCTGCAACAAGAAAAGTAGAAACCGTTCACTGGAAAGACTAGTTTTAAGATGTCAATACTGTTGATTTTACTCGGGTGAAAATACGACGTCATCTCCTGTTTTTCTTAGCAAGTTACGACCAGGCAGAGTGCCAGGCAGCCAGGCGTCTGGGCCACGGGTAGGCTTGCCGGTTGCCCCGGCCTTCAGGCCGAGTCCAGTGGGAATGAACGGAGCTGACGAGTCGACCGCCGTCATGCAGGTCTGGCTCTGGCGATGCAGCACCTTCCCAGCGGGAGTCAAGAGGCGGACTGGCCTGTCTGCCTTCAGGGCAGCTGACCCAATAAGCCACAGAACTCACAGGGCTGGTGGTCCCCGTGGCTGCCCACCCGCAGCGGCAGTCCTATGCCATGTTCCTACGTCGTGCCCAGTGCTCAGTGTCGCCCGAGTCCGTGTCACACATGGTGGCCTGTCTAATGCATGTTTTTATTTCATGAGACAAGGTGTGCTCGGGGTCTGGGAAGGTGACCAGGTCTCCATTTCTTCAGTAGCTGTGATCAAATATGGAAGCTCCCTTTTCTCCCAGTGTTTAAAATCGGGCAGTCGGTAATTATTCAGGATGGAGCCATTTTCTTGGATGACTCCTGTTCTCCACAGTGCTTATGTCCTACGATCATAGTTCACAGAACTGAGGGTTTTCTGAGACCCACTTAGTGCCAGCCCCACGCTGAGGACAGACTTGTGCTCCCGGCTCGTCCCTTGCGGCAGACGTGTGCCGTGGCTCTGCCTTGGCCCGCGGTGCGGACGAGGACGGGGCCGTGTGAGCTGGCCACCCCGTTCCAAGCCACGCAGCCAGCAAGCAGTAGCCTGGGGTCACACGCAGCGCTGCAGAGCTCAGTCTGTGCCGGAACTGCGGGCTGCTCAGGGAGGTCCGTCCCCCCCCAGACCCAGGGCATGGGCGAGGCCTTGTTTTGCCAGGAACGGCCCTGTCATCTTGCCTCTGCGCCTCTCCCTGTTGCCCTCCCCCAGGACGCAGGAAGCCAGCAGATCGGCTTCCTGCTCGGCAGCTGCGGAGTTACCGTTGCCTTGACCAGCGACGCCTGCCACAAGGGACTGCCCAAGAGCCCCACGGGGGAGATCCCGCAGTTCAAAGGTGAGGCAGCACCGAGCGCCGTGGGGGGGGGACTGTTCGCGGGGAAGGTGCGTCCCCAGTGCGCGCTCCCCCACACGAGACCGTCTCAGATGACACATCCTGTGTTGTTAGCCCCGTGGCGTGAGCTGACTGGCTCTGGCTTTCACACTGAGGATGTCGAACGGGGCGGTGATTCTACACACCTCTTTTCTGGGAAACACTCCCCTAAGAGGAATTTGTCCTTTCTTTCCAAGGTTGGCCAAAGCTCTTATGGTTTGTCACAGAGTCAAAACATCTCTCCAAACCTCCCCGAGACTGGTTCCCACACATTAAAGATGCAAATAACGACACGGCGTATATCGAGGTAAGCCCCTGGGTCTGGGCTTCGGACTGAGTCCCGTGTTTCCGTGGTCACTCAGCCCCGGGATCAGGGCACTTGTGGCCTCTCAACAACCAGAAGAGCCGATGATGTGGCTCCTGCTTTGCTCTTTGGCACCACTCGCCCCCACGCTGTCATCTCGTTTCAGTATAAGACGTGCAAGGACGGAAGCGTGCTTGGGGTGACCGTGACGAGGATCGCGCTGCTCACCCACTGCCAGGCCCTCACGCAGGCGTGTGGCTACACAGAAGGTATGATGGGCCCTGCTGGGCCCTCCCTGGGGACCCTGGCTCCAGACCTTGGCCTGTGAGGTGCGTGTTGAGCAGTCTAGGGACTGGGTTGTTTCCGGTGGTAGCCCTGAGTCCTGTGGAGTCGGCGCCCAGTTCAGCTCCAGGTTGACTTGGAGTGTCTGGCTCTGGCCGGCAAGACAGATGCCACAGCCGGGGGGCTTGAGCAGCAGGCTTGTTTCTCACAGTCCTGGCCAGAAGTCTGACGCGAGGGCGCCTCACGGCTGGGCCCTGGTGGGGAGCACCTCTTCCTGGCTTGCAGGTGGTGACTTCTCCCTGTCCGCACACGGCCTTTCCTCCGTGCGCATGGTGAGAGCGAGAGGTGCGGCGTCTCTTCCTCTTCGCGGGAGGACACGGGCCCTGTTGGATCAGGCCCCACCCTTCGACCCTTAGAGGGCCCATCTCCAAGTTCAGTCACACTGGGGTTAGGTCTTCAACCTGTGAACTTGAGGGGACCCTACTAAGGCCCCAACAGATGGTTAATGCCATGCGTGTTCACCTCTGGCTGCACACCAGAATCTCTGTGAAAGCGCCAAGGAAACGCCCACGTGCAGCGCACGCCTGCCACCTGAATACCGTGTCCGGGAGTGGGTTCTGCGAGCTCCCAGGGTGGGCTACACCATTGAGAACAGTTGTTTCGTGAGGTACTTTCTTCCCCTGGAGGGAAAGAGGTAGGCTGACCAGAGGAAACCGTGGTATCAGCACTGACCTGGGATCAGAGAAGGTCAGACCAGATACCAGTTGTCCCTCTGGCTGAACCTCTGTGACAGGTCCCTGCTCTGGGATGTACCCAAGGAAGCGGGTTGCTCTGCTGTGGCCTCAATGCCTTGTGTTTCTACCTTTCTCATTGTTTCTCTCTCCCCCATCTTTCTGGTAGTCTCCCTTTTTAAAAACAATGCACTTATCTCATGAGATGTCCTGCTGACTTTTTGTCCCTGGACTAGTTTCCCAGACATTTTCACACATTGTCTCTAATTATTACCACCCTACTTGTCAGCGTTTTCATTTTAACTTCAACATTTCTTGCAACCTCATGACCCATCTCCTCGCCCTAATCGAAGGTCTAAGGTTGTCACTCTTGTAGGGGGTCAAAGAGAGAATATATATACACGCTCCTTATCTCTCAATTTAAAAAATATTTGTATAAAATGGAATATAGGCTCTTTCCTATATTTATTTTGAAAGCCACTCTGCCCATCCTCTCTGAAAAGGGGTCAGACGCACAGAGCTGAACCTCTGGCGAGCATCTCAAGAACACACGTTAAAATGGAAGACAAGGCGTCAGGAAGTGCCTGGGGCTCAGCAGTGGGCAGAGAGGTAGGCAACTGGTCCACCTGCCCAGGCCACTCGACAGTGACTTCAGAAGCATTGTTCACGGTGGCACTGGCGGCTGGCTCTCCAGCTTGCCTGCCATGTTCAGTCATAGTAGCAGTTCCAACCATATACTTGTAGCTCCTTTTTCTTACCCCGCCTTTAAAAAGTCTCCCATAGCACTATTTACAATAGCTAAGATCTGGAAACAGCCCAAGTGTCCATCAGTAGACGAATGGATCAAAAAGCAGTGGTACATATACACAATGGAGTACTACGCAGCTGTAAGAAAGAAGGATCTCTTATCCTTTGAGACGACATGGAGGGACCTGGAAAGTGTCATCCTAAGTGAAACAAGCCAAACAGAGAAAGACAAGTTTCATATGATCTCACTTATTTGTGGACTATAATGAACATAACAGTCTGAGGAATGGGGTAGTCCCAGAGACGCGGAAGTGGGGTACAGACTGACAATCCCCTAAAGAGGGGGGTGGTGGGGGAGGGATAAACCACAGAACTTATATGCATGTATGCATGAACAGTGGACATGGACAACAATCTGGGGAAAGGGCAGGGAGGGAGGGGTAGGGGGGAATCAGTGGGGGGGAAAGGAGAAACATCTGTAACAAAAATTAATTAATAAAAAAAAAAAAAAGAAGACTCCCATAAGTCTTGTTACTCCCCCACAAAGCCCTTGCCTCCTTTATTGCCCCAGGCCCGCCCCTGAGGCTTCTGTGGTGCAGCACAGGGCGTTTGTCCTCCAGGTGGCCTGGGAGAACCCGCGACAGGAACGAAAAGAACCTTTAAAAAAGAGGACGAAAGGCAGGGAAGGGTAAAGGACATATGCAGAGAGACGGATACGGTGCTGTGAGTGAGGGAGTGAGGGCTGTGGACCTGCAGGTCGGACTCGGCGGGAGCACTTCCCGGCCGGCCCACACTTTCAAATGGGTCTGCAGGCTGCAGATTCCCTACAAAGATGAGGTTATCCGAGACCCAGCTCTACCCCTGAGGTGACGCTGGGTTTTCCTCGCCCCGGGCTCTGTACCTGTCTTTCCTAAGTAAGAATCTCTCTCCTCTTTTTGTTTGTGCAGCGGAAACCATTGTGAACGTGTTGGATTTCAAGAAGGACGTGGGGCTCTGGCACGGAATCCTAACAGTAAGTGTGGCGCTGGCCCGGCCCTGCCCTGCCGACACTGGAATGTGCTCCTGGCAGGCAGGGTGCGGTCTTCATACGCAGCAGCTAGGGTGAGCCCCTTCCCGGTTGTAAGGGAACATTGTCGGAAGTCTTGAGTTGTCAGGTGAAGAGACTTCCGAGAGCACAGCGAACCCCGAGGGTCTCCGCAGCCACTTGCCGGAGTCACTGAACTACATGCGAGGCTGCAGCTGCCTCCCAGGCTCACCGGCGGCTCAGGTCCTTCCTCCCCACCTTCCGTTCAGCGTTTACCACGACACAGCAGTGTCGTCAGTGTCTTGTGTTTGGGTCACTTTCCCATACTTCTGACTTGGCTACACGTTCTTGTTACTTTTCTTCCTATGAATGTTGAGGGAACCTACTGTTTCATTATTTTATGCCACAGGGAAAAGTTCTTTACAGATCTCCCCTTGATGAAAATTCAGCATGCGCCACCGGGGATGCATGTCTCTCTATTGTTGGTGCCACCTGATAAAAAGCTGCAGGCACATTTACAGAGAAAGCTTGTTATTTAAGATATCTTTGGCACTTAAAGATGTGTAGCGTAACTGCTTAGACTCTTAACCTTGTCTGTTTTATATGTGGTTATTTGTATTCACCCATTTTATCTTCTTAAGTTTATGCTGAAACATTGTATCTTTCCTGAAATAGAAAAAAACCTGGTTCTTTTTGCATGATTGGTAGGAACATCAATACAGAAAGTGGAATATGTTGTTTCCTCATAAACTAGAATTTATTAGAACCGAGGCATTTAAGTATCACATACGAGCAAAGGTTTGCAGCTCTAGGTCAGCAGCTTTTTCCTGTGATGAGTATGATTCATTTCGACCATCTGGATACTAGTGGATGACAAGTCACAGGCATGACTCCCCGTAGGTGCGCTCACACAGCCGTGTGGGTGTCCTGGGAAGGCTCAGACCTCGGCCCTTCCTTCTGTAGCTTTGTGACTCCAGGCCTATCACCTGAGCCCAAGATCGTCTGTTGCCCGAGTCACTGTGAACGTCAGTTTCCCTGTTTGTCCAATGGGAAGCATGATGCTGGGGGAGAACTGTGGACCTGATGTTGAGTGAGCACCTGGTCCATCCGCCTGCTTGACAGTGTGACAGAGCTGCTGTCATTGTTGTGAGCAGAGTTTCTCACGACGATCTTGGTTCCGCGAGCCTGGGATAGGTCTGTGTTGATCTTGTTGATGCTGTCTTCCACCTGCCGCTTACCGTGGCTCGATCACTGCCCGGGAGCCAGTTTCGGAGTCTTGCTGCCACCCCCCAGAGCAGGGGTGGGGAACGTCCAGCCCACAGGCCATGTAAGGCCCGCGAAATCAATACCAGCCAGCATCACACACCTCACCAGATTAGCCTGACAAACTAGAGCAGGCTAATTTTTAAGTTGATAATTTTGTATGGCCTGCAAATGATGTTAAAATTTCCCAATGGCCCTTGGCAGAAAAAAGGCTCCCCAATCCTGTTTTAGAGCGAGGCCAGTCTGGCTAGACAGCCACACACACTCCTTCCTCTGTGGCATCTTCTGTGCGGTGGCAGGTGCTCTCACCCCCAGCGTGGAGTGGGGAGCAACACCAGTGAGGGGCCAGGGGGCTCCTTCTACCGGGGAAGGTGTAGGTGGTCCTTTCCTTCAGCGCCTCCAGAGTTAGGCAGTGCTCTCCAGAGCGTCTCTGCTCGCTGCCCGCCCCTGCCTGCAGGAGCAGAGAACCCTGAGGCGGCAGAGCCTGCCAGGGAGAGTCCTGGCCCCTGCTCCCCCTTTGCAACCCCTTCACTGCCAGCTCCTGAGCGCACTGGACCGAAGGACATCCAGCCGGGTGTGAGTCCTGCAGCTGTGTGAAGCACGGAGGGACTAACCACTTATTTTAGTTTTTTTAAACTTGACTTTCTTTTTCAAGTACACTTGACATTTAATGTTATTTTATGTTAGTTTCAAGTGTACAGTATAATGGTTAGACATTTATATAATGTATGAAGTGATTGCCCACACCCCAGTAAGTCTAGTATTTTAAAAGTTAGTTTTGGTCCTTTGTTTTAAAGAAATGCATCCTTTCGGGCTCTCGATCTATATTAGCAAGGCTAGATTGAGGAGGAAGGGTCACACAAACGCTCCCCACTGCTTCTTGACATTTCAGTGTGACATTTAGTAACATAAATTATTGAAAGAAAAGTTAGTATAGTAGCCCAGCCGGTGTGGCTCAATGGATTGAGCATCATCCCATGGACTGAGAGGTCCCGGTTCAATTCCTGGTCAGGGCACATGCCCAGGTTGCGGACTTGATCCCCAGTAGGGGCCATGCAGGAGCAGCCCGTTGATGTTTCTCACATCGATGTTTCTGTCTCTCTTCCTTCCTTTCTCTCTAAAAAAATCAATAAAAACACATTTTCAAAAAAGTATAGTACACTAGAAAAAAATAAACTTCCAGCCTATGGAAAGATCTTAAGAATCATTCAACTAAAGGTTTTATATATATTTTAAAAAGCAACAACACTATTTGGAGTAAGATTCTTTCATTGTATCAGGAAAAGCAGGAGCCGAGAGGACTGGGTAACCTTTGAGACGTCCCTTCTGAGGTTATTCTGAGGGGCACTGGGGTCAGCTGCCCGCTCGCACTGAGCACCCCTGGCTTTGGGGTGAGCCCCACGCCTGCCCTGTTGTGTCCCCATCTGGAGCCTGGAGCCAGGGGGGGCTCTCCAGCCTCACCCCTGTGTGTGTCCTTGCTTTCAGAGTGTCATGAACATGATGCATGTGATCAGCATCCCGTACTCACTGATGAAGGTGAACCCACTCTCCTGGATTCAGAAGGTCTGCCAGTACAAAGGTGCGTCCCAGGGTGGCCCTGGTGTTCCCCCCACTATCATGAGTCCCTCGTTAAATATCTCACAGTCTGACAGTCCACATATTAACTCCCTTCCCTCTGCTTCTGTTTCAGCAAAAGTGGCCTGTGTCAAGTCCAGGGACATGCACTGGGCATTGGTAGCACACAGGGACCAAAGAGACATCAACCTCTCCTCTCTGCGGATGCTGATCGTGGCTGACGGCGCAAACCCCTGTAAGCAATGCCGGTTGCTCGGGGGAGGACAGGCAGGCAGGAGTGTCCTCCTCACCAGGGCTCGTTCCTTGCACTTTGTTTGTTTTTTTCTAGTCTTTACCTTAGTTAAGAAATTGTCTCAAAATAATAACCAAACAGAACTACTCAGTGGCTGGGGGCACCGTGGTATGCCCGTGGAGAGCATGGAGCTTGCAGACGGCCCTGCGGTGAAGTCCTGGTGCCTCTGCTCCCTGCTTCTGGAGAGAACATCCGTTTTAAATCTTTCTCTCCCATTAGCTTCAAAATGATACCTAAATCGTACGGGGTTTTGAGGATGAAATGAAGTAACCCCTCTATGCAATTCCATAGGACGCCATAAATTCTCAAGAGATATTAACTGTTATTATTTTATGGTCCATGGTAGTTTTGTTGATCAGAGAATTAGTTTGTCATTTTTAATGAAATGTCATTATCCAGTCCTATAGCAAAGATGACCTAGGTTCATCAGACTTTTGTTGATATACCTTGAGAAATAGAAATAAAACCCAGCTAGCTGGTTTTTTACGAGACGAATATGTAAGCCAGAAGCAAAGTGAATCGAATGTAAGCAAGCTTGTTTCTGATGCATTTGTAAACCGCAATGTATACATGTACAAATTAAAGCAGGGTAGACTTTCTTAAAGAACATCTGAGAGGCAAAAGTGGACTTGCAAACAGATCATTTATTAGTACTAGTTTTGTAAATGAGTCTTCCATTTACAAAATAACTCCATGAATTGTGAGCTGTTTTAACACATAGTTGCTTTTACCCACAACTCTTCAGAGCAACATTTCTTACATAAAGCTCAGGAAACTTGTATTAGGAAGTCATTTAGCTGCCAGGTCCCTAGTAATTATACTGGGCCTCGTCATTCAAGTTAATTTAAAGTTTTCTTCAATTAAGGCAAGGATTTTCAACTGGTATGTCACAAGAATTTTTAAAATATACAATACCTGACTATTTAGTCAAGGGCACTGACCTTTTCTCCTTTAGATTGTAAATTTTAAAAATGACAATAGCCAACACAACAATAGCTGTCCAGTGTGAATGAACGAAAATGATACCTGTTTTTCTTTTGTCAGATCGGCAAAAAATACATTTTTTGGTGTGCTGCAGAATTTCAGTAATTAGTTTATGTGTGCCATGAGATGAAAAAGGTTGAAAATCTCTGTTACGGTTAGATTTACCCATCTTTTAGAGCATGCATGTTGAAGATGGTAGAACACATCTCAAAAAAGTTGTTTAAGTTAATCAGCAAATGTTTTGATTAAGCACACAAGTTGTATTTTGTAAATTCTTGAGTTATGTAAGCTTGAGAAAATCATCTTTCCTTGTAACCTAAAGGATATATTAAGTGAAGCGTGTTTTCCATGCTACCTGATTCCCCACATGCCTAAATCCCAACGTCAAGAGCATGTTCTATTGTGGGGTATTTTAATCTGTGACATGGTTTGTGCGGTCTGATCGCCACCCCTCTTTCGCTCCAGGGTCCATTTCTTCCTGCGACGCGTTCCTCAATGTCTTCCAAAGTAAAGGCCTGCGCCAGGAGGTGATCTGTCCCTGTGCCAGCTCGCCAGAGGCCCTCACGGTGGCCATCCGGAGGTACTGCCACATGCTTACCGTGGACAGCCGAGGGAGAGCCCTGATCAAGCCTGAAGGGAGACCTGGGAATCAGAGCAGTTCGCCTTAGTGAGGATGCTGACATGGAGTCTTTAAAATGTCTAGATTCACTAGCGAGGGAAGCAGCCCTCGCTCTGGCGATTCACTGTTATCCCCGTGTGAGTGGACACCGCTGGGGGGACACCAACATCTTGTCCTTGCAGGGTACCCACTTTTTCATTTGCTCCCATCAGGCCCAGGATTAATTTGGGGTGGAACAGAGTCAGTGTCGGGTGAAGTGAAATGTTTGTCGCCTGTGCCCTTTGACATGCAGTTTCTGTCATTTTCGTTTTTTGCCCTTTGTACATGTATTGCACTTTAAAAACGCTGGTTTTCTGAGGTGCGGAGCCACTTGGTGGTACACCTGGGGTTCGCGGGTGCTCTTGCTGAGCCATGTTGCCCGGTGTCCCTGAGCAGCACTGGGGGACAGGAGGTGGGCATGTGCAAGCCTGTCCTACCCAGGAAGAGAGTACCCGGAGGGCGCAGGATGGTCATCAGCTCTCGGCTAGCCACAAGTTATTTTCAAGCACATTTGATGAAAACAGCATTCACAGTTGATTTTTATTGACCTATTCCTCTCTGGGCTATTTTCTGTAATGTGAATTTAGGTTAAAATTCCCTGTTCCTGGTGTTTCACATGAACAACTGACTGTCCACTGAAAGGTTGGCACAAATTCTCGTTTTGGAAATCAAGCACTTAAACTCATGCTGTCGTTTATGCTAAGTGCTTGCTTTCTTCCTTGAAACACACAGAAGACCCGAAGGGAATTTTTCACTTACAGAGGGCAGAGGCCAGGTGGTTAAGAAAACAGTTTCGATTCATTGTTTTCATACCATTTTGAGTGGGGACCAGAAAGCCTCGTCATTCATTGCTCAAGGGTTTTGATGTGAGCACACGTTCTTAAATGTCCCTATAAGTCTAGTGCTGGAAGCATTGCAATCTCTCACATTATGTATACTGCCCATAAGATAAATTTTAAAGAGAAAAAAAAGAGTTTGGCTGCTCTGTTGTCTCATTTTGTTGCAAAGAAAGACCTGTCATTAAGCAAGCCTGTGAACGGACGTTTTCCTCCGCAAGCTTTTAGAAAGTCCTTGTATCCCGTGCTTTTCTGTCTTCCTGAGACGGCTTGTTCTGCTCTGATGGTGAACTTCCAGTAAAGAGCCGGGAGCAGCTGATTGCTCGCTTGGTCTTTCACCCACTTAGATAGAAAATGATCCTCAGTTATTGTCTGTGGTCGTCAGTGAAGATAAAACTGCTGATGCATCCCATTGCTCACGACTTGTAGGACCTTTGGCCTTTTCTGGAACATAGACTGCTCTGTGATTCTCTTCTGTGAAACAGACACGTGTAAATCAGTAAGCTGAGTGGTTGCAGAGTGCCACGTGGGGACGGCTGTGTGCACTGGCCTAGCTTCTCGGGCTGCTCCGAGCTGGTCCTTCCAGAGCAGACAGCCTGGCTGATGGGTTGGTGTCCATGGTTACAGCCGTTAAGTATCTTGATGCCGCTCCTCTTGTAAGAATGCCTCTCACTTATACAGCAGGGAAGGGAGCATATTGGAAGGTTGTGGGGTGCACGGAGTCAATGGCTACCTCTAGTATTTCCCTTGAGAGCGGGCAGGATGGACAGGTGCTCTGGAGAGCTGGCAGCAGGACTCTGGCCATGATGTGGGGGGCAGCCAGCTGGCACCCTGGCTTCAGAGCAGTGTGCCCCTCAGATGTGCTGCCCAGGCTGTTCTGACTGCCAGGACTGGCCCCTCGTCAGCATCCCCTCAGGGGAAGGCTGCTCTCTAGGAGGAAGTGAGATCAGGCCAGAAAATGAGTGACATTCGTTGTAGGGTGGTTGAGGATTTTTAAGAACATGAGTTGGAGAACTTGAAGGAAAAAGGGCAGGAGACATGCCTGTGTTCATACATGTCCTCTTCATACATGTCAGTCTCCATCCAGTGTCAGTCAACCAGGCGGTGGCAGGAAACCACCTTGTTCTCTAGTGGAGTCTGCCCTGGCTCCCATGTGCTCTGTATTGTTACTCATGCATTTGATCTGCTTTCTTATTTTTAAAACTTCATTGTCTGGGTCAATGTTTTGTATTTCCTTTTTCTCTGAAGATTTACTGTAGAATAAAAAATATTGGAGCGATATGGATTCATGATGCCTAAACTCTTCAGTAGAATCCGCCCCCCCCCCCCCCAAAAAAAAGGGCAAATGACAAAATGAACACCAGCAAATTATTATTTTGGCTCCAGAGACCTGCTAGACTGCTATCTGGTTCTGTTTCTGTCTCTCAAATATAGATGGTAGAGTCCATTCTTTTAAAGCTACATTTTGATAATGATTGAACTAAGAAAAAAAAAAAAAAAAGCATGGCCTAACTACAAGGTATTATCTCAGTACCTTGATGCTTTAGCAATGAATAGGTAATAATTATATAAAACATGTACATTTTAATATGTGATTAAAACAATAATTTCGGAGAACAGTAAAGATATACCCCCCGTCACCTTAACCATTTTTCATGTTGGAAATATCTAACCTAGTATTTAGAGAGCTTGAAGAAAACCAGGAGGAGATATACCCAAAGGGCGGTCTATGCGACGTAAGGCCTGTTGGACACCGAAACGTGACAGTTTCTGGCAGGGGCACACCAGCCAGTGATCCAGAGTGAGAAGAAGTTAGCACCAGCCTCAGGATTGAAGTGGGATTCTCGGGAATGTGTTTGACCTCTCAGAAAGTCAGACTTGGAGACCTATCATCGTATTTTTAAAACACAAGAAGATAAAATATATTGTTCGTAATTTTATCTAAAAATTTAGATAAAATTTTAAAACACCTGTAACCACACAAGTCTAGAGACGATAATCATCTAAATGAAACGATGGCTCAGTTAAGTGGCAGTGAAGAGCAAAGTGACGGCCCCGTCGTGTTTCGCGGAGTTCTCCTGACTGCTTGCATCTGTCTGGGTTTGAGCGCATTGTGGGTACTGGCTGGCGGAGGTGCCGGCGGAGCTGCAGGCAGCTCACCGCTGAGGAAGTAGCCCCACCCCTGATTTGCAGGCTGGCCTTACCCACCAGCTGGTCAGGAGCGAGCCCTTCCACATGGAAAAGTAGCCAGAGCAAACGGAAACACAGTTGCAAACAACTTGTTTGGCGTGATCCCTTTTCTGGCTCAAAAAAAAAAAAAAAAATTTAAGTGTTTCTAAATGGTATATTTAGTAAGGAAAAAAATCTGAAAGCTACATACTAAACTGAACAGGTGAGAACAGGATGCAGGGATAAGTTCTGTTTCTGTTTAACGCAGCTCTTTTCTTTTTTTCCTAAAAGGGCATGTATTGCTCCCATCAGGGAAAAGGGAGAAAATTACATTAAATTAATTCATAACTTGGGGGTATGCTGTTTTGACCTTGTGTCTTTCCCTATTAAAGATCATCAGTGTAACTGAAAGCTTAGGTATCTGTTGCATTTTGAAAGTCTCTATTACACTGAATATTGAATACGGGTATATCCATGGATTTGACTGGATTTCTCCTGAAATTTGTATTGTAGGAGTATGCCCTGAAATAGATTTTCTATTAAAACAAGGACTCACCCTGGCCGGTTTGGCTCAGCGGTTAGAGCGTCGGCCTGTGGTCCAGAGAGACCCGGGTTCGGTTTCCGCTAAGGGCACGTACCTCGGTTGCAATTTGTCCCCGACCCTGGCTGGTCGTGCAGGAGGCAGCCACTCGATGTGTCCCTTTCACGTCGATGTTTCTCTCTCTCTCTCTTTTCCTCTCTCTCCCTCCCACTCTATCTGAACAAAAAAGTGGGAAAATGTCCTTGGGTGAGGATAAAAAAAACAAGTACTCAACCTCAGCCACTTCTCATCCTTTTAAGGACACTTTTTTAAATGGGGGCGGTTGATTGGTTGCCTCCCGCACACCCCAACCAGGGATGAGCCCACAACCTGGGTATGTGCCCTGACTGGGAATTGAACTGGCGACCTTTCGGTGCATGGTATAATACGCAAACCAACTGAGCCACAGCAGCCAGGGCTAAGGGGCATTTTTTATCAGTACTTGTAATTTGCCAGTGGCTGTCCTGCCACAGCAGAAAAGATTCGCCTAGAGAAGGAGACAAGTGGAGACAGGCCCCAATCAGCGACTGTATGTTTGGTCACCCAGGCTCCTTCCTGGGGCTAGTTTACATTTGTCTGCGCACCCTCCAGATGGGAGCAGCAGGGCAGCTCCTGGAAGGCAGGTCCCGGGTTCAGAAGGGAAGGCCTGGCTGCCGTGGGCAGAAGTAGATGGATGGCCCTGCCACTTTTCAGTGGCTTATTTGGAGCGCAGATGTATTTCCCAGGGGAGCGGTCATGGGCGGCTCTTTGACGCCACATGGAAGAGCTCCTGGATCCCAGGCGCATGTTACACCCTTGTCCTCCGTGTCCAGGGAGCCTGGCCCAGTGAGTCATGGATCTGGGGCCCTAGACGATGTTCCACTTGCTTTGCTTTTCCACTTGTTGGCTTTGTAACTTGGCGAAGCCTCAACCTTCAGGCCTCAGAGTTTCATCCGTAAAAAGAGGGGAACAGCAGCGCCCACACCACAGGGTCCCGTGAGCATCTAACGTGTTAGTATACACAGAGCTCGGAGGTATGCCTGGTGCACAGTGAGAGTTAAGCCAGTGTTATCAATGCTAGTATTACTGCAGTAATACTGTGTATGTAATCTGTGTTATTTGTATACCCATGTATATGCACACGTGTGTGTTGTTCCATAGCGCTGTTATACAGCGATGCTCTAATCAGTATTGTTGGAGGAGAAGAAATGTGCAGTTACCCGAGACTTCACTCCTTTGCTCTCCACATGTTCCTAGTTGGGAATTACTAAATTAGAGATTGCCCATGTAAGAGGAGAGGAGGAGGCAGAAGGCTCGGTGAATGGCAGCAGACGGGCTGCAGTTACTGGATTGGTTCTGGGATGGAAATCTTGACGACTGCCTTCACTCACTTGAGTTTATTTTGCATTAATGTGTGTTTGAGTCCAGCGAGGGTGTTTGCTGTCAGTAGTAGCAAACTGTAGGTGTGTTCGTTGAGATCGAGAGCAGCTTTTATTCAGGTGTTCCACAAGCACAGGCGTGTCAGCTACTGGCGGTGGGCGACAGGTAAAGTGATGCAAACTGACTGAAACCACTCGCCCCCGAGCATGTTGCTTAGGAGGCAGTGCTGAGGTGACACACACCTTCCTCTTTCCGTGTCTTTCGTTCTGGTCTTTGTCCCTTTGCTGTCATCGCAGCATTGGCCACACATAGCCACACACCCTCTTCCTTCTCTGAGTGTGAGGGTTACCTTTGTACAGCCTTGAATGTCACTGGGATTGTCCCTTCCCTAAGTCACACTCCTGGGCCACTTGGAGCTGAGTCATCAAGAGTCACAGCTTCATCCTGGGTTGAACCTGGACGATGACAGATAGGTCCAGAGCTCCTTTAGCCATTATTTAATTTACTGTTTTTGATTATGGAGGTAACTGAAATACCCAGGAATTCTGCTTATTGGGATTATATTTTCACCTAGTTCAATTGCTTAGATGTTTTATTTCCTAGGAAGGTGTTATGGAAATAAAGATCTGACTTGGTTAATAACCAAGGGAATACAAATTGAAACCCCATGAGGAATGGTACTTTACTCGTCAAATTGGGAACAGTTTTAAGGTTGAATAGCAGTGTTGACCCCAGGGTGCAGAAGCAGGCGCTGCTGACAGGCCCCTGAGCACCGGGGACAAAGCACAGGGTGTGAGGCCGGCCCAGCTTTGTGTGCCCCTCAGCTGTGTCCGTGCACACTTCTCCTCACCACCACCACCCCCCGCCTGTGAATGGGGCAACAGCCGTACCTGTCTCACAGTCGCCGTAGGATAGACTAGTTCACAGACCTAAGTGCCGAGAATGGCACACTGCACAGACGCAGTACAACAACGTACAAGTCTAGTGAATGAAAAAATAAGACTCACACACTGTTAGTGGTAGTCTTGTTGGAAGGTATTTAGACTTTATTAAAAATTTTAATGTACTTTTTTTTCTTTATTGATGTGAGAGAGAGAGAGAGAGGAAAGGAGAGGTAGACAGAGATAGAGACATCATTGAGAGAGAACATCAACTGGGTGCCTCCTGCATGCTCCCCACCGGGGATCCGGCCCACAACCTGCGCATGTGCCCTGACCGGGAATCGAACTGGTGACTCCTTGGTGCATGGGTCGATGCTCAACCCCTGAGCCACACCAGCCAGGCTAAATGTACGTATTTATTATTCCAGTCCCTTTCTCATGATGTATCTTACAGAAATATTTCCAGCTGTATAAAAATTAAGTGGAATAAAATAACTGATCATATAGTCACATTACTGAATACCATCTAACAATGAAGAGAGGTCAGTTCAGTGTGTGCACAGTTCACATACTACACATGCACACTCAGATGGAAAGACCTACAAGGTGTATTTAGTGAAAAAGCAAGTTGCAGAAGAATGCACATATTGTGGTCCTGCTTGCTTTCCTTTGAATATAAATTATTTGTGTACAAACATATTTTATATGTAAATGTACATCACAGAAACTTGAACTTCACAGATTGAGGTGTTGGTGGCGGCTGCCTGTGTGTGGGGGAGGGTAAGCAGGAACTTTTGCCTTTTGCTGTGTGTTCTTGCACAGTGTTAGACTTAATGAGACAAGGATGTGCTCATATCATTTGTTTCCAAATGTCATAAAGCCCGGCCAGTGTGACTCAGTGGTTGAGCGTCGACCCATGTACCATAGAGGTCGCCGGTTCGAGTCCTGGTCAGGGCACATTCCCAGGTTGTTGGCCAGATCCCCAGTGGGGGGCATGCAGGGCATGCAGCCAATCAATGTTCTCTCCCATTGATGTTTCTATCTCTCTCTCCCTCTCCCTTCCTCTCTCTAAATAAAGAAAAAAAAAATTTTTTTAATTTCATAAAAAGAAAAGTTCCCAGTGAACTAAAAGGTGCTCAGTCTTCTAGGCCAGAGGCTGGGAAAGTGCCAGGCAAGGACACAAGTGAGCCCAGGGCAGGGCCTGGGTGTGGATCTCTCCAAGCCCTCCACTCACACGGCAGCTAGGTTAGCGTTTCTAATCTCTGTCTCTCTTTTTTTAATCCTCACCCGAGGATATTTCTCCATTGATTTTTCAGGTAGAGTGGGAGAGAGGAAGAGAGGGAGAGACATCGATTGGTTGCCTCCCACAGGACCCCGACCGGGGCCAGGGATCGAACCACAACCAAGGTACTTGCCCTTGACTGGAATCGAACCCATGACTCTTTGGTCGGAGGGCCAACGCTCTAACCACTGAGCCAAGCCAGCCAGGGCAACGTTTCTAATCCTTGACGTGAGGGAGGGAGTAGTGGTGCCTGCAAAGGTTTGTGGATTAAGTGAGTTGGTATGTGTGAGGGCCCAGGCAATTCGAGACACATAATTGTCAAGTAAGCAAAACTTTGTCGTCAGGCAGGAGGCGCTGTGGCGGGTGGGTCCTGCAGAAAAGCCTCGGGGACAGAACCGGGTCTGTCATCTGTGGTGAGGGGGGTACGAGGCCAAGGGCTGCGTCTAGGAATGCACACGCTCCTGCTCTGCCTTTTCGCACATCTGCCGAGAAACAAGCCGGGGTCTGCGTTGTCTCCGACCCTCAGGGACTCTGTCAAATATACTCATAGTGGTAGGGGGTGAAGTAACGCAGGATTAGTGTCATTGGTTGACATTTTAAGTGAGGATTCTCAGTCTTTTGTAACAATCATTTTATGGAAGTTATTGAAAATTTCCTTTAACAAATGCAGCTCTAATGTAAGGTGTTTAATTATGACCTTTCAGAATCTTGCTTCTCATTTACCATTAAACACAAGAAAGTGGGTCTGGTAACTAAGACAACAGATGGTGCACTGTCACTCAGGGTGACCTCATCCTAACTGTATCTGCAGAGCCCTCCTTCCCAGTAAAGCCACATTCAGAGTTCCGGTGTTAGAACTAGGACATAGCCCTGGCTGGTTTGGCTCAGCGGTTAGAGCATCAGCCTGCGGTCTGGAGAGACCCGGGTTCAGTTCCCGCTAAGGGCACGTACCTCGGTTGCAGTTTGTGCCCGGCCCTGGTTGGTCATGCGGAAGGCAGCCACTCGATGTGTCCCTTTCACGTCGATGTTTCTCTCTCTCTCTCTCTCCTCCTCTGTCTCCCTCCCGCTCTACCTGAACAAAAAAACAAAAAAATGTCCTTGGGTGAGGATTAAAAAAAAGAACTTGGACATATCTTTTTGGGGACACAGTTCAACCCACAACTAAGGCTCACGAATTCTGACTGTCCTCTGGATCTTGGCCAGGTGCTGGCGCAGGTGATGAGTGCTGGCAGTAGGGGACCCTTCCTCTCTTCACTTCAAAGTTCTGATGTGTTGAGTCTTTGGAAAAGAAAAGGCCAGGGCAATAGTATAGACTCCAGCATCTGGAGCTCATGTCCACGTAGTTTCTGTGGCCTTTATTATGTGAGCAGACTTCCATTAGGTGGGCTCTGCCCCCACACACACCTTTTTTTTCCTTTTTAAACCTCACTTGAGGATGGATATATATATATATATATATATATAATTTTTTTTTTTTTTTTTAATTTTTAGTGAGAGAGGGACATTGATGTGAGAGAACATCGATTGGTTGCCTCCTATATGTGCCCCAACTGGAGATCGAACCCACAACCTTTTGGTGTACAGGACGACACTCCAACCAACTGAACCACCCGGCCAGGGCAGCTCTGCCCTTTTGATTGCTCCAGAATAATTCTGTTTCCAAGTCTTTTATGCTTCTCTTTTTATTTATCTTTTATTGAACTATAACTGACACATAACATCTACTTTTTTTTAATATACACTAGTTACTTCATTCAAGTGAGACCTCCTTTTGTGAATTTTAACTTCCATGTTTCCCTGCTTATGCTTGTAGGTTCGTGATATTTGGAAGCCCAATAGCAAACTCCTGTTTTTATAGTCCAGTCTTTAGATCCTAAAACTACATTAAACATTTATAGACGGAAAATTACAGAAATAATACGTTTACCTAGCTCCCTTGGAATAATCTTTAGTTTGTGGGGATAAAGCCCATAATCTTGGAAATAGTTCATTCGTTTAGTTCAGTCATACACCTATTGCTAGAGACTGCTGGGGGCGGGGGACAGCAGTGACCAGGAAGTTGAGACCGATGGAAGAGCCCCCTCACAGGTAGTCAGATGGCACCCTCTGTGGAGATGGTGCTGGGAGCAGGTGGGTATTCGAGCCGCCCAGAAGACAGCGTGAGGGGAAGTAGCGTAGACATCTGCGGGAACAACTTCCAGGTAGAGGCCAGGACAAGTGCAGAAGCCCCCGGGTGGGGGCGGGCTGGGCACGGGAGGAGAGTGGGAGTGGCGATGAGGCCAGGAGGGGTGGGGGCAGAGCGTGGAGCCCGTGGGCATGGAGGAGATGGACCGTGGATGCAGTGAAACCGCACTTCATCCAAAACCCCATTTCCCATGACCATAACTTATGTTACAGCACGTCTCTCATCCAGTGTCCCCAGGGACTTGCCATGCAGAATGGCATAGCATCAGTCTCATTTCAACATATGGTTGCGCTTGAGCCTACACCATGCGCATCTGAATTTGAGGCTCGATACGCAGAATCTGTCATTTATATTCAGTGCTATCATCATGTTCTTAGAATCATTACTCTCCCTTTGTAACCATTTCCAAAACTGGAAAATGTGATCTTGCAGAGAAGGGGGTTGAAGAGAGAACTGAACCAGTCAGTCTGGGGCGTATATAAGTGAGAGCAGGATGTTAAGGGAACACTGCTGAGTGTTTTTAAAATATTCTGGAAACCAAGAGGTAGAAGTAGTGGATACTAACATATCAGAAACAGGGTCCCCGACAGCTGAGCCCCTGGGAACGTGGCAGCCAGGTCTTCCAGGAGCCCTGCAGGATGCGGGCGGTTGCCTTCAGTGTGCAGGTGTCAGGTGCGTGTCTGCTTACGAAGACGGCACTGCTTCTACGTACTCAGACGGAACTGTCTTACAGGCCCACGGATGACAGCAACCAGCCCCCAGGCCGGGGCGTCCTCTCCATGCACGGGCTGACTTATGGGGTCATCCGAGTGGACTCGGAAGAAAAGCTGTCTGTACTCACTGTGCAGGACGTCGGCCTAGTGATGCCTGGAGGTGAGTGTGGGCACCGGGCAGACAGTGCCGGAGTCTGGCCAGGGCCCCAGATGTGGGCAGTGGAGGGATCGCTTACCAAATGCTGCCCTGAGAGCATCAGCAGGCGGCTCTCAGTGATGCTTCATTCCTGTCTCATTCCAGTCCCCTCACCTGTTTGTTTAGCTTCACCGTTGGTGGTAATGCTGCCCCTCCTGGTGACAGGAAACCAAAATGTCCCTGAGGCTGAGGCAGGGCTTCCTCTGCACTGGAACCCAGGGCCCCTTCCTATGGGGGTGGTGGGACTCTCTGTACCCCCAGTGACAACTAGTGGCTTCTCCCCTGAGGCTCAGACTCTATCGCTGATCACCCCAACACACTGTGTAGAGCTGGGAGCCAGCTAGCCGGGTAGCAGATGAGTGAACACAGGAATGGGGTCTGGGTAGTTAGTGAAACTTGTTTTAGCAATAGAGCCCTTTTTAAAAGTCACAGAAACCATCTCCAGAAACGAGCAGAGAGGATCCCTGATTGAAGGATCCGCCCTGCAGAACCCCACCTGCCCTCCACCCCTTCCCTGCACTTGGGCACCTCTTGTGACTTCATAAGGCTCCGGGAAGCTCAGGGAGACTGGCTAGGCTGGCAGGAGAGGGGAGCCCACCCTCTGACTTGCAGAATACCCTTACCTGGTCCTGCTTCTCCTCACACGCGTCCCTCTCTCAGGATGCTCGTGAGCACTTAGATCCCCGCAGTGGAGTGGGCCCCCTTTTCAGGTGCAGGTTCCACTTGAGCACTTGAGTCTGGACCTTCTCCTGATGAGCCCTGCACACACAGGAGTTCAGTCTCCCTGGTAGGGGGCGGTCACATCCAGGCACAGAGCAGCCCCGCAGATGCACACGTGCACTGCACTGGAAATCGGCATAGCTTCCTCACACCCAGCACATGCCATAAGCACGTGTAGGTGCAGGGCCCATGTGGAGCCCATGGGAGCATCCCCAGGGCCCCTCTGCACCGGGATGTGAGCTGGCCCAGGCTTCCTGGACGTCACCTTGGCTGTCCATAGAGTCTCTTTCTTCTTGTACCCCTGGTGTCACAGAAACTGCTTAAACACTCAAACCCTCCACATGCTCTATGTCTCAGGCCCACCGCACACTGTCAGCCTTAGTTAGGCTTCCTGGCTCCTTTTCTTTCCTTCTTTAAAAAATTTTAAGAGACATATGAAAAAATGTTCAATGTCACCAATCATCAGAGAGATGCAAATTAAAATGACTGTGAGGTATCACCTCGCACCTGCCAGAATGGCCGCCATCAACAAATCATCAAACAACAAGTGTTGGTGAGGGTGTGGAGAAAAGGGGACTCTAGTGTACTGCTGGTGGGAATGCAGACTGGTGCAGCCACTGTGGAAAACAATATGGTGTTACCTCAAAAAATTAAAAATTGAACTTCCATTTGACCCAGTGATCCCATTTTAGGAATACATCCTAAGAAGCCTCAAATATCAATCAGAAAAGAATATATGTACTTCTGTGTTCATAGCAGCACTACTTACAATAGCTAAGATCTGGAAACAGCCAAGTGCCCATCAGTAGATGAGTGGATAAAAAAGCAGTGGTACATGTACACAATGGAGTACTGTGCAGCTGTAAGAAAGAACGATCTCTTACCTTTGAGACAACATGGAGAGAACTGGAGAGTATATGCTAAGCAAAATAAGCCAATCAGAGAAAGACAAATATTGCACGATCTCACTTATTTGTAAAATATAATGAACAAAATAAGCAGATGAACAAAATAGATGAGGAGACATGGAAATAGGGAACAGACTGACAAATCTCAGAGGGAAGGGGGGTTGAGGGGAAGAGCTTACATGCATGTATGCATGACCAGTGGACACAACAATGGTGTGGTGAGGGTGGAGGTTGGGGGGCAGGGAGAGGGGAGGAAGGTGGCAATGGGGGGAAAAGGAACTCTTTCAGACTTCCAACAATAAAGATAATAGTAAAATACTACAATGAGATACCCCCTTCAAAAAATTTATTTTCTTTTTCAAATTGATAATAAATACCTGAGGTTTTAGCCTCAAAACATTCAGGTTAATGATGCAATGATAAAACTTCCTTTCTGGCAATAACGCTTCCTTTCAGAAATACTCTGGGGACTCTCTCTCTCTCTCTCTCTCTCTCTCTCTCTCTCTCTCTCAGAGACATACATATGTTCTCTGTGGTGGGGTGTTTTTTTTTTCCTATTTCATGTAATACACGTAATGAGAGCACTGTGGGTTTTCTCTCTGTTCAGCGTGGCATGACTCCGGGCATTCAGTCTGGCATCTTAGAGCTTGTCCGTCAGGGCGTGAAGAGCTCTCCTTCCAGGCCATGTGGCGTGTGGTGTTTGACTAGGTGTAGTTTATTCAATTCATTCCGCTCCCCAGCGGTGGTGCAGCTGGTGCCGCTGAGCTGGGGTGCCACGAATAACTCTGTGCTTCATCTGCACAGATGTGAGGGTGACCATGTGGAAAAGTTCTAGAAACGATTTGCTTCTAGGGCAGATGCCCATGTAACTACTAATATTGTGTCCTTTGGAAAAACTGTAAGGATTAATGTCCTACCGCTAGTGGGGGATGACCCTCTCTCCACTCCCTCCTCCCCAGGGGTTCGTCACACTTTTTGATGTTTTATGTGATGGGTGAAGAATATTTTGGCATAATTTTATTCTGAAATTTTCTCCCCGTGAGTGAGCTGACTGTCTCCTGCATTTTGTCGGCTCTGTTTCTTAGACGTAGTATGTTCTGTCACCTTAACTCCAACACAGGGTGACGGGGCCAGGCTCTTCCCAGTCAGCCCAGCCGTCCAGACACGCCTCACCTCACCAGACCGCCAGCTCCCACTCAGACCTACGGTCTGCGGTGGCCGATGCAGGGTGCGGTGTCCTGACAGCATCGGCCACTGACCAGTAAAACTTATAATCGCTGAATTTTATGCTGACATGGTCATCTGTGACGCTCTCAACCAATATTCTCTGAAGGGCCCGGCTTGACAGAGAATCTGAGATCAAAGATCACAGTTCCCACGGGAAGCTGGGGCCTTCCACCCGGAAGAGCTCGAGAGGCTGTAGGGCGAGTGTTTTGTGCGGCGCAGGTGGCGGAGTTGAGGTTGCGTCCGGGAGGCTGCGTGCGTTTTGCTGATGGGGTGGCTGTAGCTGATGACCCCAGCTTACTCTGAGTGCCATCCTCCTGTCCCTTTACATACGATTCACATGTTAAAACTAAAGCCATTGGAATGACCTGGTGTCCCCATCGTGAAGTTTGACATTTTGCTGCAATATGAAAAGCCATGACTCACCTTTAGGGAGAAGGACTACCTGGCTCATCACCTCCCTGTCGCACTTGTACTTTTGTTCCTGCTCACCTGTGTTTCCACTCGCACTGATCTCTCTGTCTCCATGTATGTCTCTCTCTGTAAGTCTCCCTGCCCCTCGCTCCCACTAACATCTCCTGCTCCGTGTTCACGTTCAGCCATCATGTGCTCCGTGAAGCCGGACGGGATCCCTCAGCTGTGCAGAACGGACGAGATCGGGGAGCTCTGCGTGTGCGCGATTGCTACCGGCACATCCTATTACGGCCTCTCGGGCATGACCAAGAACACCTTCGAGGTAGGTCTGGGAGGTGAGCACCGTTGCCAGGTGCCCAGACCTGAAACATAAGATGGTGCTTTCTCAAGACATTTCTATAGTCATTAAAATGGTTGCATCTTCTCCTGCCATTTGTTACAGTTTTTAATAAATTTGGCTTATGTTGTTTTCACCTTGTAACCAGTGTTGAAAAGGGCATATATAGCTTCTTAAAAATGAGCCTTTTTAATATATCGTTGCCCTCACCTTTCCTGTTGAGTAAGAGCACCGGGGACAGTGGGTGGATGGAGGGACGTGCGCAGGCGGGCACAGCCTCACTGGCAGGGGCCCGAGTCAGCCCCGTTATGGCCGGTCAGCTCAGGCCACACTTGGCTGGGCGTGAACAAGTGTGCACGCTAAATAACTCTTCATATGCAGGTGAATGTGGGGGGGGGTGTGGGTGTGTGGTGTGGTGTGCCTATTATATACACACATGTGATATACTGGTGTGGAGGGTGTATTATGCTATGTGTATACGTGTGTGATGTATGCAGTGTGTACATGGGTGGTGTGGCACACAGATGATGTGTGTATTGTATGCACACATGTATAGCATTAGCACACACACACACACACACACACACACACACACGTTGGCCTCAGCTGCCCGGGAGCCCAGTTGCGCCTGCATGTTCTCAGAGTGTCTGCCATTGACCAAGTGCGGCCTGACCCAGGAGGAGCACACCTTTGTTACGTTATGCACAGGAAAGCCTGAGTTCTTTTGGGGATAAGTTTCTTAATGTCCAGAACTGTGATTTGTTGAATGTAAGTTCACATTTTCAAGACACATATAAATAAAATCCCCATCTCCTTTTCTGTGCAATTCACCTGCCAGGTCTAAGGAAAATAGGTGTAAAGTCTGAACACATGTGATTTGCTTTCTTTATTCTTTTTTAAATCCTCACTTGAGAGTACTTTTCCATTTATCTTCAGATAGAGGGAGAGGGAGAGAGAGAGAGGAAGAAACATCCATGTGAGAGAGACACATCGATTGGTTGCCTCCCGCACGACCCCGACCGGGCCTGGGACCGAACTGCAGCTGAGCTGTGTATCCTTGACCGGACTCAAACCCGCAACTCTTTGTCTACCACCCAATGCTCTAACCGCTGAGCCAAACCTGCCAGGGCTTCCTTCACATTTTTTTAAGTGTAGTTCCAATAAGGGAGACTTTTTGAATGAATAGGGAACATTTCCAAGGAGGAGGGGAAGACGGGCACTCGCGGGCACTCACTGGGCACTCACGGCATGCTTCCCCAGGTGTTCCCCGTGACGAGCTCCGGAGCCCCAGTCAGCGAGTACCCCTTCGTCAGGACAGGCCTGCTGGGCTTTGTCGGCCCTGGGGGGCTTGTCTTCGTGGTGGGCAAGATGGATGGGCTCATGGTGGTCAGCGGGCGCAGACACAATGCCGACGACATCGTAGCCACAGCGCTGGCCGTGGAGCCCATGAAGTTCGTCTACAGGGGCAGGTGAGTGCACCCTCTGTGAACTGAGCGGTTTTCTGTGGGTCACGCTTATCCGAAATGGCATGAGCTCCTTAAACTGGTGAGACTCGGTTTACTCCTTATGCAAAATGAAGCAACCGGACTCTGACTTTGTCATTCCATCTAGTTCTGAATGTCCAGTTTTATAGAGATCTCCTGGGCCCCATAAATATATGTTCTTGAACGTCTCTAAGTTAAATAAAATAATCCATTTGAGAAAGTTAGTTTTAATAAAAAACTATTTCCCAGAGTCGAATATTCATCTTGGTGCAGGTCCTTTCAAAAGACCCACAATAATAGGTGAGCACAGACTTACCAAGGAAACTGGCTCCTACAACTTCCCTCCCCAGTTGTACCCCTGCCTTGCTTGGCACAGGGTCGGTGTTAGTTGACAGCCCCTGTGTTGTTTGCTAATTTGAAGATGGTCATAAACTGCTTTAGCGCCTTGATTCAGTGTTGCGAGTGAAGGGAGTAGGAGACACAGGTGCTCGGATGAGGCATCGCCACCTTCGGATTCTCCTTAACCCTCCGTGAAGCGGCGCTGGGTATTGGAGGCGCCACTGACATGCCTAGTGGAGAACTGTTACTTCGCAAACGCAAAATTCCTCCTGCTCTGAAGGATATCGCTTCACGGGTGCAAATTCACGATGTGACTTGGGTGGTTTTCTAAATTTCAGCAGTTCTCATCATCGCACTGATCCTCCTGTGGGCGCTAAGAGGTAGGGGGGTTGTCCCCAAGCCAGCAGGTGGCCTGGGGGAGTGTGCCATGCACCTCAGAGCTTTGCCAGGCTCCTCCTCTCAGAGCTGCGCTGTCCTTACCCAGCGCATGGGACTCTGACGTCCTGATGGCTGTTCCGGAGCAGCCCTTGGTGCTGGGATCCCCCGAGCCTGTGACCTGGGGCTCTGAAGCTCCTCATTGCAGACTGGTCCCATGCACGCATCTCTGGCCCGAGCTCACTGCGCCTTCCTCTGTCCCTGCAGAATAGCTGTGTTCTCGGTGACCGTCCTGCATGACGAGAGAATAGTGATCGTGGCCGAGCAGCGGCCCGACTCCACGGAGGAGGACAGCTTCCAGTGGATGAGCCGGGTGCTCCAGGTAGCCCTTCTCCTGCCCTCTCCCAGGCCCGCAGCGCTTTCGTAGCATTTGTGAGGATGTGGCCAGCCCCCGTCGACTGCTTCTGTCCCTGACTGTCACCCCATTTGGTCAGAAATCGCATCAACCCTGAAACTTAGATTTGTGGGAGGGCAGCTGTCAGACCAAGGTTAGCGGTCAGGGTTTGCAGAACCGGCTCCTGTGTTCACGCTGAGAGGTCGTGAGTGTATATCTTGAGAGTATGTTAACTTTTCTCCAAACTTCCTTTCTTTTATTATTTTAAATCCTCACCTGAAGATATTTTTCCATTTATCTTCAGATAGAGAGGGAGGGAGGGAGGGAGGGAAGGAGCGAGGGAGGCAGGGAAAAAGAGAGAGAGAAAAACAGAAACATCAATGTGAGAGAGACACACCGATTGGCTGCCTCCCACATGACCCCACCAGGGCCGGGGACAAACCGCAACCGAGGTACGTGCCCTTGACCAGAATCAAACCCGAGACTCTTGGGTCCATGGGCCAACGCTCTAACTGCTGAGACAAACTGACCAGGGCTAAACTACCTTTCTTAGTGTATGCAGTATTCCACAATTCCTCCCTATCGATTTCAACTTGGCGAGGTTTGGCGAGGCAGCCCCTCTGACCCTGGCGCCTGCCCACAGGCAGCACCTGCTTCCGGTGCTGTGGACGATGCTCCGATAGCCTGCACGGGGGCTTGATGTCTCCTCACGGCACCTGTCCTAACAGGCCTCCTCTCTGATTTCCAGGCCATCGACAGCATCCATCAAGTCGGGGTTTATTGCTTGGCCTTGGTTCCTGCAAACACCCTCCCCAAAACCCCGCTCGGTGGGATCCATTTGTCAGAAACAAAGCAGCTTTTCCTGGAGGGCTCGCTTCACCCCTGCAATGTCCTGATGTGCCCCCACACTTGTGTCACAAACCTGCCTAAACCTCGACAAAAGCAGCCAGGTATGGCCAAGGGCTGGGAGGGTTGGTGCCGTGTCTCAGGGGGGCCTTTGCAGCTGGTGGTGTTGGTGCCATGCTCACCAGGCCTCGTGAACTGAGGCGATTCTCAGCTGTTCCTCCCTCCTGGTCTCCACCCCAGAGGAGTGGACCTGCTCCTCGTAAGCGGTGTTGTCTGCAGGGTGGACGCAGCCTCTGCTGGGCCAGCGCAATCCGCTCAGAGCGGGCGTGTACAGACATCCGGAGTGAAGGAGGCCCGGTGTCCCAAGCCTTCTGGGCTGGCGTCAGACCTGCATCTGCTGGTGGCCTCAGCGAAGCGCCGAGTCTCTTGGGGTCCCAGTTTCCTTGCACACAAATGAGAATAATGCTTCTTTGTGTGGTTCATGGGTTAATTTAGGGGTCAGAGCTGCTAACACATGAGAAAGCACTTTGAAAACTGGGGTAAATCCTGCAAACCTGTTGGCGGTATTGTCATGAGAGTGAACATTTGTTTGGTGCTTCACAGTTTAGGGCACACGTAATTACCCATTACCTGACTTGCTCCTCTGGCCGTGAAGCCGACTGTGCTCCTCAGGGTCGCACAGTTTCCAGTGAGGGGAGATTTATCAAGAAGGTGCGTCGTGAGGAAGCAGACCCGCCAGAGCAGTCAGGAGGCCCCCGGCCGCCAGGCTGGGTCTGCAGATGCCGGAGGAGCGAGCTCTGGCGGGGTAATGGAGGGTGCAGCATGTTGTACGTGTTACTCCTCATCTCACGGAGCACAGGGGGGGGGGGGGTGCTCGCGTCTCCTGTCACAAATGACCTGTGGGCCAGAGTGTGGTGGAGACAGACCTAGACCTGGCGGTCACCTGTAGAATGACAGCAGGGGCAGCGTTTGTGGTGAGACAGCTGCAGGCCACATACCCCTGGTGAACACGGGCCCTCCGACCCCGAGGCTCACTCCCCGAAAGCGAGGTTGGGTGAGATAGGTGGGGCAGGTGGTCCTCTCAGTTAATGTGAGGATGTGGATGCCACGGGAGAAAAGTGGTCTTGTCACGAGGAGAGGGTCAGAACTTGAACCCAGGTCTGCGCCCCTTGCTCTTACTGGCGCTGCAGCACAGAGATGTCGCAGCAGTCGGCGTGAGGCTGCACATCGCGGGGCTTTGCACTGTCCTGGTGTGAGGCGATTCTCTTCAATGCCCGGAAAGTCCGTCTGTGCTTTCTGGGCCCATCAGGTTTGCCGGCATCCCTGCCCTTTGTTATTGTCCTGCTTCTGTCTGGTCCGTTATTTTCTTACGTTCTAGATTTCCTTAACTAATATTCCTCCCCATTTTACCCCCTCACCTTCATTTTTTTCTCCCAAACCCTGGTGTATAGGATTGTTGTAGCAAAATGTAGAGTTGTACTGCCCAAAGTCTTCATTGTTTAAATTTTGTGGGCACCCTGCCTTCAAGCCTCTGAAAACACAAAGCATCGCCCTTCGTGGGCGTAACAGCAGGATGGCCGGTCGCGTCTTTTGTCTCCTCTTGTCTCGGGGCAGGGACTGCACTGGGACACCCTGTCTGGGCGTGTTGAGGTGTTGGGCTGTCCAGGGTCCTTGTGCACTCCAAGGTGACTGGTGTGTGTCTGTCCTGCTCACCTTCGCGCATCATCGGACACCCTCAACCTAGTGTCCCCAGGTGCACAGTGTGGAGGGGACCATGGAGCCCTGCAGGTCAGCACTGTGACGGCAGAATTCAGGACAGATATCTATGGAGGGGGATCATTTGCAAATGCATATGATTCCAGAAATACAGGTACAGCTCACCTGCCAGGGGTCGAAGAAGCCAAAACAAGAAACATGGCCGAGGGGAACGGCTAGGGTGGTCTTCACTGGGAACTATGGGGAAAGCCTTCTTTTTGGGGGGGAGCGCGGCCAAGGTGACCAGGAGGATGTGGGACCGCTTTAACACCACTGCGTTGTCAGTGGAGCTTATGGTTACTGATAAATGTAGGGAATTGACATTTGGTATCACATCTATTCTTGTTAAGTATTGAGAGGTTATGTCATTAATTCTGTGCTGTCAGAAGCTGTTTTCTAGCAAACAGTAGATGGCAGCTGTGAGGTGCCAGTTCCCATCCCTGGCTCAGTTGATGACCCGTGATGCCCCTTCCCTGCGGCCTCAGTTTCCGTGAATTCAGGGAGGGAAATGGACTAGATGACTTCTACAGCCCCATTGGAATAAACATTTATGACTCCAGACAAGTACTCAGCAGCCAAAGTGCATATTTGGTGAGGCCCTTGATGCACAAGGGTTTGGCTAGATGCTTGAAACAGAGCCCCTAAAATGTAGATCATTTGTAGACAACCTACTTGCCTTTTCGCTGGACGAATTTGTATTTACTCAGCTCACAGCACTGTTGCTGCGAAGTATCTTATTGAGCACAAAGCTGTTAAAAGCCCGCTGACCCATCCTCTGGGCAACAGAATTCGAGGAGCAGCTCTGAGGCCCACCTTCCCCGGACATACTTCATCCGAGCAGCCAGAGGAGCCCTGCGGGGCTCAGCTCTCCAGGGGGAGAAACTGCCCTCACGCCTGCCGGAGGCCGTGCGCAACACCGTCCGTCAAGCACTGGAGGGCAGGAGTTCGACAACCCTGAGGTGAAGCTGCCGACTTGTAGATTGTAAACCTGTACATGGGAAGAGAGAGCAAATGAGGACTTAACACATAGTGTGGGTTCATGTCGAGCTTGTATTTTCACAGTCTGAGGGCCGAGGAGGACTGCAGGGGTGTTTTGCACGCACCCTCTTCAGCGAACAAGGAGAGAGCCCCCATGCCCCATGAAGATGAATTTTTAAATGAAAGCACCAGGAAAGCTGTTTGTCTCCCGGCAACATCAGGAACATACGAACTCTTAAGTCCGTGCAGGGGGAGAGACGGCAGGCCCCAGCTCTGCAGCCAGAGAAAGCCAGCAGAAGAAAGTTGTTAGCGAGGAGAGACGACTCAGACAGAGAAGCACAACATAAGACACCTTGATGATGTCCCCTCAAACAGTGCTTTTCCTGCCATAGTTTGGATTCTTTAAAAAAAATATGGAGAAGTCTTCAAACCAGTTTAGGCCAGTTTCCAAGTTGGCTTCGTAGAATCGTCCTGCGCATTCTCAACAGCCAAGGAGCAGGTGGATACCTGGTCGCAGTTCCGACAACAGGAAACCAGTGGCCTTATGATGAGCGAGGGCCTTGGTCTCTGGGCAGCAGCTGCCTCGCTCCAGCCACACGGCAGCACCATCTCTTCCAACGTGCCATGGCCTGGTTTTCTTTGTCATAGTTTTTATTTTTAATTGAATTTATTGGGGTTCTACAGTTCTATGGTATATCATCTGTATATTGTATTGTGTGTTCACCATCCCAAGTCAACTGTCCTTCCATGATTATTTATCCCCCCTTTACCGTCTTCTACCCCTGTCCCCCCTTTCTCTCTGGTAATCACCATGTCTGTGTCTATGAGTTGTTTGGGGTTTTTTGGGTTTTTTTTTTTGGTCTTTAGGGGATTTTATATTTGCTTTCGGAGTGGGGAACGTCCCGCCTGCAGACCCTATAAGGCCCATGAAGTCAACCAGCTAACATCACACGCCTCACCAGTTTAGCCTGACCAAATACAGCAGGCTAATGTTTAAGGTGATAATGTTGTATGGCCTGTGAATGATGTTATACATACCCAAATGGCCCTTGGCAGAGAAAAGGTTCCAGGGTGCCCTTCACCTTTTTCACCTAGCCCCCCAACCTCCCTCCCTTCTGACAGCTGTCGGTCTGTCTCTGTTTTGTTTGTTTATTTTGTTCATTAGATTCCACATGTAAGTGGAATCATATGGTCATTGTCTTCCTCTGACTGGCTTATTTCACTTAGCATATGCGGTTCATCCATGCTGTCACAAAGGGTAAGGTCTTTTTTTTTTTTTTTTTACGGCACAGTAGTATTCCATTAAGAGCTAAGAAAAGAAATGTAGTCGGTCCCAAACCACCACACATAAAAATTCAAATGTGATTTAGCTAAGTATGTAAGTCCTGTCCTGTGGTGACCCGGGAACCAGCATCAAGGCTCCTACCAGTTGCCTGAAACCAAGGGCCCCAGCACAGACGTCTGTGTGGTGGGCTGTTCTCCGCAGCTGAGCCCTGCCCTGGAGCTGCAGCCCTGCCGTCTCCTGCGTAGCTGTGGAAAGTTGACTGTTTTCTGACAAACCAAATTCTGGACAGCCATGCGTCTACAGAGAAGAGCGGGTGGCCGGTTCCCGCCGGGTCACCTACTGGACATTAGGTGCTCACCCCCTGCATTCCTCATCACTCCAGTGAGAGCCAAGATGACGACTGGGTGGTTGTCAGGGCAGCTGTGCATGGCATAGGCCATGTTCAGTATCATCACACCGCTCAGCCTAAAGCTTAAACCCGTGTCCCAACTTCAGACAAACAGCTCCGTGTGCAGTAAATGATGCAGCATCTGCCCTGATTTCTAGGCCTGTAGCTTGGCCTGCACCAGGCGTTAGGAAGGATGGGACTCGGGTGGCCTCCAAGTGGTATTTCATCAAACCAAGGATTAAACACTGATGACATCTTTGTTACTTTAAACTGCAGTTCTCTTGGTAAATATCTCTCACCCTTCCTCCCTCACGTCCCTCTCCTCCCCCTCCTCCTTCCTCTCTCACACTTGCATGCTCACGCTCACACACAGTCACACATGCTCACACAGTCACACATGCTCACACAGTCACACATACACTCACAGTCACACATACACACAGTCACATGCTCACACACACAGTCACACATGCTCACACATAGTCACACTTGCTCACGCTCACAGTCACACATGCTTACATACACGCAGTCACCCATACACACCCTCTCACTCGCACTGGTGTGTTCTCCTGGAATGCCTAACCTTTTTCTATTAAGTGAATGTGTTTTGATATATATATATATATATATATATGTGTGTGTGTGTGTGTGTGTGTTTAATGAAAAGAAAATGTGAATGGTGGTATTTTCAGAAAACTGAGGCTATCTCGGGTTTCTTGAAGTCAGAAAATTTGAAAGTGTTACTCTAGCTCTTTAAGAAACTTCTCTTTTTCATTAAAAAAAAAAAAAAGCAAAGGAAAGCTGCCAGAATAGACTGTTTCTGCATTTCTCTTTTGAAATGAGTCACAAGCGATGAAGAGAGCGTGTGATCACGTTGGTGATGGGCATAAAGGGACGTGGACTGTTCAGGGGCCTTCAGGTTTTTTCCATGTTCCTGTGGGCCTGCAGAGAACCTAAACCTTTCAGCCCATGAAGTACACGGATCAGTGAATCTGTGCCACATCCTTCAACAGCATTACTCCCCAAACCTGTCCCAGGAGGTACTTACAAAACACTTGCTTGTTTGGTCAGCTCCCAGTGACGTGCAAGAGCACGAGGGAACCAGTCGCGCACGTCTTAGCAGTGAATACGCCATGTTTAACCTCCGTGTTTGTCTTATGAACTCTCTTCTGTAATCACTAATGTGAGAAGACCTCAGCATCCCCCTAACTGGAAAATGTAGGCAGTGGGCTGGGGCGGCACTGGGGAGTTTGGCGACCTCGTTATTTCTGTCTACCCTTCATCGAAGTTTATATTTGCCATCATCATCGTGGTGACCTCTCTGAAACCTGCTGTCATTAGATGTTTTCAAAGCCACGTCTTTGAAAGGACTTCCCCAGAGTAAGCACTTTACCAAGGTGAGAGGAGGTCATGTTTTGGGGACTCTCGTGTGTGTTTTCCTCACACATGTGCTGCCGTTTCTTTCCAGAAATTGGCCCTGCCTCTGTGATGGTGGGGAACCTGGTGTCCGGGAAGAGGATTGCGCAGGCCAGCGGCAGAGACCTGGGCCAGATAGAAGACAACGACCAGGCCCGGAAGGTGAGAGCAGAGGGGCCAGCCTTCACTGGGCCCCGCCGTCCCCCTCACGCTGAATTACAGGAGCACCGGCTCCAGCGTCCTGCTTTACCAGCTCAGCGTCTTCTGCTCTTCCCGTCTTGGGTGACCTTTGCTTCCTTCCTGCCTTCCCATTTCTGCAAGAGACACCCATATACTTTTATGAGGACATGTGTATTAGGGGATGCAGTGTTGTGGAACATGCCACGGTGGCACAGAGGGTGGATGGCACCGTCCCACGACGGGCAGGCCTGGGGCCAGTGCCCAGAGAGCTCTGTCCAGCCCTTCGGCCCCTGAGCACTGTGCCCTGTTTCCCGCCAGCCCTGACTGGGCCCTGCACTGCTTCACGGTACAAATGCAAGAAAACATCAGTTCAAACCCAGGTGTGGGAGACAGACCTCCTCAGAGCAGCCTTAGGAACATAGAAGTCCTCTGCCCCCCTCCACCAGAGACACCTCAGTTTGTCACCTGTGGCTACCAGTCCCATTATGACCATTCAGCCTTGAGAACTTTTTTTTGTCCTCACCCAAGGATATATTAATTGATTTTAGAGAGAGAGGAAGGGGGCGGGGAGGGGGAGAGAGAGGTCGGTTGCCTTCCCAAAAGAGCCCTGACTGGGGATCGAACCCGCAACCTTTTTGGTGCACAGGATGATGCCAACTGAGACACCTGACCAGCAGCCTTGAGAGCTCTTAAGGGTCACTCTGTATGGCCGCCATTTAAAATGTTGTGAGTTTGGTGACCCACAGTGACATGTTCACCGAAAGCTGTGGTCGTCGTGTTTCCCGCCCCCCGCACATCTGTTACTAACACGGACGAAGGGTAGACGCAGCGTTTCCTGGATCCTGACAGGGAGGCTGACTTTCCACTAGAACTGTCGGGGTCCGTCTGTGTGGTCGGGGTGCCTGTGACGGACAGCAGGGGTGGCCGTTCTGAACAACAGTTTAAGAGAGCCCATGTTACAACAGGACAGCGCTGACTGCCGCTGCCACCCAGAAATCACCTGGCATCTTCGGAAGGCCCAGGAGGAGGGGGTTTCCACCTGGGGGGACGGAGATGCAGTTCTCCCATCTTGGGCAGATTTCAGAAATCTTCTTCTCCAGGGGCACATCGGAGCCGAACCGTGGCAGGAGAACACGGCACCTGCATTTCCGTCGACCACATCTGCCAGGGCGTCCTTTTCTCTGGAGACGCACCCAGAAAAGCACGCACACAGACCAGACCGCTGTCAGTGTTGAGGGAGCCCCTGAAACCAGGTGGTGTGGGTCTAACGCCTGTGCTTTGTTGCAGTTCCTGTTCCTCGCGGAGGTCCTGCAGTGGAGGGCCCAGACCACCCCCGACCACGTCCTCTACACGCTGCTCAACTGCAGGGTGAGCTGCTGCCACCTGCTTCTCCCTGGGTCCTGCGCCGCCGCTCTTGACCTTGTTCCTGACCTCGTCCTGTCCTGTGGATTCCTTTTAGCTATTTATTTGTTGCTAGCTTGACTGAGACTTTTTCACTTAAGAAGGATTGTTTTTAAATATAAGGGTTTGCACATCTGGCTATCTGTACATATATATGTGTGTGTGTGTGTGTGTGTGTGTGTGTGTGTGTGTGTGTGTGTGTATATATATGCCTATATTTTAGCAATTTATTTGCAATTTCCCCCCCTCCAAAAAAATGAGTAATGAATGAATTCTGCAACCAAGAACAACTGCAGATCTGTGGGATACTTAGGTGTTTGTTTTTATGACCAAACTTCTTTGTAAGTTTTTTATTTTATTTTATTTTTTTCGTTTTTTAATTCTAGACCTTCATTCTTAGGAATGAAAACCATTTCTGTTTTACATGTATACTTAAATACTTTAATTAAATTAAAATTAAAGTTTTAATTTAATTAAAGTTTAATTTTACTTTAAATTTTCTGATGTGTGTTCCCGTCCCCTGACCCCATCCATGTTCACAGTCACTCGCTAAAACTAGACGCTGGGTCTTTGGGGTCAATGATCCACTGGAAATGACGGGGACCCTTAGAAGAGCATTAGAAATAACAGAAAATCACATGGGCGAGCTGTGGAGGTCAAACCACGGGCCTGGAGGACGTGTGGGCCTCAGACAGAGTCCTTTCAGGTGAAGCCCACTGTCCCTGCGGCTCCTGCTGTGGAGGCCTCCCCATCCTGACTACTCACAGGGCGGCATTCGATGCAGCGTCCGAGTCCATCCCCGCCCTCGCCACACGCACGCACACACACCTGCACAGACACCCGGCCTGGACCAAGGTCGCCGTCGTCATTCCATCCCCGCCCTCCCCACACATACGCACACCTGCACAGACACCCTGCCTGGACCAAGGTCACCATCGTCATTTCCATGGTTGTCCCCAGTGCACTTTCCACTTAAATCAACCTAGTTCATCACTGCCCAATAGAAATGTAACGCAAGCCACACACTAATTTTGTATTTTCTTTTCTTTTTATTTATTTTTTTATCCTCACCCAAGGACATTTTTTTATTTTTTGTTCAGATAGAGTGGGAGGGAGAGACAGGAAGAGGGAGAGAGAGAGAAACATCGACGTAAAAGGAGACATCGAGTGGTTGCCACCCATATGACCCAACTAGGGCTGGGGACAAACTGCAACCGAGGTTCATGCCCTTAGCGGGAACTGAACCCGGGTCTCTTTGGACCACAGGCCGACACTCTAACCGCTGAGCCAAACTGGCCAGGGCAATTTTATATTTTCTAAAAGCAGCACTCAGAAAAGATAAAAGAAACTGGTAAAATTCATTTTTTAAAAAAATCCTCACCCAAGGATATTTTTCAATTTATCTTCCAATAGAGTGGGAGAGAGGGAGGGAGAGAGAAAGAGAAACATCAATGTGAGAGAGACACATCGATTGGTTGCCTCTCGCACAACCCCGACCAGGGCTGGGGATCGAACCAAGGCATGTACCCTTGACCAGAATCAAACCCACAGGTGAAATTCATTTTAATAATTTTACTGAATATATCCAAACCATCGTCGTCCCAACACGTGGCCCACCACATGGCCAGCGCTCGGCTCCCCCACTGATGGCGTCAGAGTGTGTTGATTGTGAACTTGGCTCCTGGGTCACGGGTCATTTAACGTGGAGAACCCGTGGTTCCCGAGGGGGGCTTCCTCTCTGCTGCATTTCTGCCCACACGGCAGTGCCGGCAACAGGAGGAGACTTGAGTACAAGATTTGTCGTAGGAAGTGAGGACACAGTTAATTACAAATCACGGAAAACTTACATTCTTGGACCTTGTTTACATACAAAGGAGCATCTGTTTGTTTATTTATTTTTTTAACAGAAACATAAGCCAACTCTTTTAACTTTTCTTTTTACCTGTGGCAGCTTCTTTAAAAATTTTTTAAACTATAAATCCTATTTGGCTTTTTCTTTCCTCAATATTTTTTAGGCATTATTTAATTTAATGGAGCATTTTAAAGCAGTGCTGGAGATACAGTCGTTGATACTGAAACGTGTTGTCTTCAGATGAGGGGCTGGGTGGCAGGTCCCCTCCAGTCCCATCTGCCATGACAGTACCCAAGACCTCCTGTAGGAAGTCAGCCCTGAGTTCTCGGGAAAGAGTCTGTACCAGAGCCTTCTTCTTCAGCAGTAGGTTTCCATATGGAAACCCCACCTTTTCCCTTGACTGCTGATGACCACTGACCTGAGGGTAAACAGCTACTACTTCATGGACCCCCTCGCCCATGACATTTCATGTTTTGTTAACAATGGGCGTGCTGGAGACGAGATGTGTGACTGCAGGTCGTGGTGTTCCTCTAGAGGTGAGAGGCTGGGCTGAGACTTCCACAGACAAGTGGTGATGCACAGTCTGGGACCAAATGTGACCTGTGTCCCAGGTGGGTTCATGAGGTACTAGAGTCATGTCATGTCCAACCTCGAAAACGGGGGACAAGCGGGGAGGAGAAGAACATCGTGTGGGACTTACCATGAAGTAGCCGCTTTCCAATGTGGCACCTCCTTCAGAGATCTTTGGGAATAATTTTGGTCGGTCCCCAGTCAGCCCTTGTGCTGACTCCAGCATGTGACAGGCTCACTGGTTCCTCGCCGTAACTCTGACACGGCAGGCGGTGCTGTGACAACTGAGGTTCCTCACAGAAGGGTGAGGAGCCAATTAGATTAACCTGTTGTAAGTCCGACAGTGGGAGTTTTCATGAACCAGAGTCAAAGCACATGTTCAGGAACACTCCTGACTGCTGTGTCACCGTGCCTCTCGGGTTCCATAGGCTTTTGCTAAGACAAAAAAAAAAATGGTTATTCACAGGGGTCAGCGTCGGCCCTCCAGGAAGTGGGGAGATCAGTTCCCGAAGTCGAGTGGCACAGACCGAGAGCACTTGCTGTTTGAGATCAGTTAGCCATAGAGCACCAGCAGAGTCCATGTAACAGAAGGTCTAAGAGGGCACAGAGGCGCCCAGCCACCAGCGGCGCGGCTGATCCCGTTCACCAGGCAGGAGTGCGGGGCCAGCTTTGTTGGGCACAAGGGGGGGGGGTGCGCGGGGTAGTTCCTGGCCACCAGTCTGGGGACAACGTTGGTCCTGAGCTTTACTTTGAAGAGCGGTAAGGACCTTGGGGTCAAGGGGTATGTTGTTTGGGTAAACAGGTGTGGTGTCTGGAGTGCGTGCGTGGCGGCAGGGTCCTGTCGGAGGTACCGAGCTCTGAGGGTCTGGCAGGAGTTCCGGGCTCCGTTCTCCACCACCTGTGTTTGCCTGGCTTTGCAGCTTCTACTCCTCCGCTCTATCTTTTTCCATTTTCTTATATTTTAACAACCTCAGGAGGAAAATCACGAGGGCCAGTGTGTGTGATGAGAAGGTTTGATTCCAAGGATGTGCGCGAAGCCTGCCCTCTAGGAGAGCAGCCCCAGCTGGGCAGCCTCCGCGGCCCTGCGCGCTGTGCACAGGGCCGCAGAGGACGTGCTGCGTCCCAGGACCAGATGCACTGCCAGCCACTCTGGGGACGTCTTTGGCAAACATCCCCAGGTGCTGGTATTCATATCCCGATGCCTTAGAAAGGGTTCTCTCACCAGTCCCTCCCACTGCACCTCATGCAGGGGTTCCGACAAATGTGTAATTTAGGGTGGGCACTCGAATGTGTTACACACACACACACACACACACACACACACACACACACACGGCCAGTCGCCAGGTCCTCATTGTCCTTTAATAGCATCAAAGGTTCTGATCTCTTCCGCCGGCCACGCCTCCTTCCATGGTCAGCTGCTCACCCCACCTTCCTTTGGACTTCTTCCTCCACACGGCATTCAGGGCCTGGACGCCTGCCGGGGTGTATGTGCAGTCCTGAGACTTCTCCACTCCTGACCCTTCTCTCCCGTCACCCCTCTCTCGCTCGCTCTCCTCGGGCTCTGGCCTGAATGCAAGTGTCTGGTTCAAAGTCAGTGCTCAGCTGCTGGGATCCTCCGGACGTGGATGCTGCTGCACAGTTTTCCTGTAGCTTAAGGACAGGTTCTTAACCCTGTCCATCCCCTTAAGTAGGATTTCATCAGACGGAAGTAGTTTTTAAATAGCTTATAGACAGTGATGTCTTCACACTTGAGATTTTGTGCAACTGAAACATAGTGGTAAAGTGCAACCTCAGGAAAAACTTTTGGGGGTTACTTATATGTTCATAATTTGTAATCTATCCATACTTTTCTTTACAGTTTAAACTCTAAGTCCTATATGTTTTTACATTTCTTAGTACCTATTTTGCTACTGGTCTTCCCTAACAACCCTTTTTAAATTTTATTTATTTATTCTTTGTTGATTTTAGAGAGAGAGAAGGAGAGAGAGACAGAAACATTGATGAGAGAGAGCATCAATTGGCCGCCTCCTGCATGCCCCCCACTGGGGATCAGACCCACAACCTGGGCATGTGTCCTGACCAGGAATCAAACCAATGACCTCTTGGTGCTTGGGTTGATGCTCAACCCCTGGGCATACAGACCTTTTTTACACTACCTGTATTTGTTGATCCAAATGTGTTTTCTATTGTGTGTGTTTAAAAGTCTACAATAAAAAATTTGACAAGGGCTTTTTTTTTTTGCTTTTAGTATTGTTTGTTTTGACCTCCTTGACTTTGATGTGGTTTTCTTTCTTTTAAAAAATAAATGTTTTTATTGATTTTTTTTTAAGAGAGGAGGGAGAGAGAGAGAAAGAGGAACAGATGTGAGAGAGATGTTGATCGGTTGCCTCCCGCACACATCCCAAACGGGGATCAACCCTGCAACCTGGCTATGTGCCTTGACCAGGAATCGAACTAGGAATTGAACCGGTGACCTTCCAGTGCACAGGACAACACTCGACTAGCAGCCACGCCAGCCAGGGCTTTTGTGGTTTTTCTTAATAAACACGTTTAGTCTTATTTTCCAGAGTACAAGTCCTGCAGGTTTGCTGCTAACCTTATTGCCCATGCCTGTTACCCAAGACCCAGAATTACTAGGTTGAGTTTTTAAAATAAGTTTACATGTTTTAAGTCAAGTCATTATTTCTGAAAATATCTCCTGTGAGCACAAGTCTCTCCAGATGCCTCTTTGGTGCTGTACTTCCTGGCTAGTGGGAAGGGTGGGGAGTGACTGCCGATGGTTCGGGGACTTGAGGGGGTGATGGAAACATCGCAAAATCGGCCATGGTGGCAGCACAACCCTGAATGTACTAACAAACACGTAACTGGACATTTGAAGTGAATGAATTGTATGGCACATAAGCTGGATCTCACTAAAGCTCTGAAGTAAATCCGGCTTCCCCACTTGTTCTTGCGACACTCAGGGTACAATAGCCAACTCGCTGACGTGTGTCCAGCTGCATAAACGAGCAGAGAAGATAGCCGTGATGCTGATGGAGAGGGGGCGCCTGCAGGACGGAGACCACGTTGCTCTCGTCTACCCACCAGGTAATGAGGCAGGGCCCGCAGCTGCAGGAGACAGCTTACTGCCCCTGGCGGGGCTTGCCGACTGGAGTCACCGGGCACTGTCACCGGACATTGTCACCGGGCACTGTCACCACCACTTGCAGGGGGTGTGCTGCATACTGTGTGACTTGTAGGGGCATACATGAGTATTTTACAAAGACTTTTGTATCCAAACTTGTTTTATTAGGTCTCTGAGTACGTATTTCATCAATAGTAGTTCAGTTGAGCAGTTCCTCAGAGGAATGACAGAAATCGAACTTTCGGGCTGCTCCGGCATCTCGTGCCTAAAATCACAGGCCAAGGGGAAGTTGGTGCTGAAGCTTCACAAAACCCCCAGGAGGAGAAAAGAACTTGTTAAAGGCCTTTGTTGCCCTCTTAACCTTCTGACTGTTTCCAGGCTAGTAGTTCTGCTGATAGGGATGACAGCCATTCAGTGGTTTGATTTGTTTCAAGGGAGAACCTCTGCTTTTCTTCTCGTGTAGGAATAGACCTTATCGCAGCATTTTACGGTTGCCTGTACGCAGGCTGTGTGCCAATCACCGTCCGCCCGCCACACCCACAGAACATCGCAACGACGCTGCCCACGGTGAAGATGATCGTGGAGGTAACGCTGCCCGGAGGCTCTGGGCGCTTCCCCCTGCCCTGGACCCGAGGGTTGGGCTCGTAGACTCGAGCTGGGCCTTCTGGGAAGGGGTGGTGGTGGGAGTCTGCCACCCAAGTGATGGGGCAGGGTGTGGCCTCTCCCCTCAGGGAGCTGCCATCTCATGCTGAAGCAAGAGGCCACCTTCGCATGCCATTAGGGGCCAGAGCACGGGCTTGCCTCCGTGCCTAGAGAAAGCAGCCCCCCAGAGAGGGCGCCCCTGCAGGCACTGGGAGCTGCCCCAGCAAACCCAACTGCACAAACCAAACCAGATGAACAAGTCACACTTTCTTTTTCATTCTTTCACTATGATTTATAAGTGTCTTTTCTGAAAGCATAAATTTGTTTTAATTTCATTGTGCCTGAAGAAGTGTAAGACGATTAGGACAGGTTTTTTGCTTTGGAGGAGAAACCACAAGAGACAAGTTAGTTTGGGGACCCTTACTTTTTTTTGTAGTCATCTTGGAGAGCTTCTATGTTTATTACTCCAGTTAGAAAACATGGGTGGGTCATTGGCGTGTGTTCATACGCGGGGTTTCCAGTAGGACAGCGAGCGGGTCAGCAGTGAGTTTAGGAGCGCATTTTTCAGGATGATCTTAGCACTGGCTCCCACTCAGCTATAGAAATTTCCAGGGACCTCAGTGTCCGCGATACCAGTGTGGTGCTTTGTGGTCAGACGCCTGGCCCTCTTCCGAGAGGCTGTGGCCCCAGGAGTCCAACCCGCTCTGAAAGCCTTGTGGCCTCAGCACACGTAGTGAGCGACACGCGTGCAGTGAGTATTCGTCTGTGGCTCGCCTCCCTTCACCCATTCTGTTCTCTGACTCTCAGGTGAGTCGCTCTGCCTGCTTAATGACAACACAACTGATCTGTAAATTGTTACGGTCCAGGGAGGCAGCTGCAGCCGTCGATGTCAGGGCGTGGCCCCCCATACTGGACACAGGTCAGTCCTCAGCCTAGCTGGGTGCGTTTACTTCTCTGCTGTCCCATTCGGTGGGATGTGCTAATATCTTCACTTCGTTTGCCAGATGATTTGCCAAAGAAGCGGCCAGCCCAGATCTACAAGCCCTCCAACCCGGACACGCTGGCTTACCTGGATTTCAGCGTATCCACGACTGGAATGCTAGCTGGAGTGAAGGTGAGGAACTGGGTCCACCCAGTGTGCAGTGAGCCCACACCGCGATGCCGTTGACCTTCTGTGTGGGGACCAGGTGGGGACCCGCCGCGGAACGTGGGGCGAGGTGTACATGTGCATTTCATTCAAGCTATAAACGCGTGGCCACTTCAGTAGTAACCTACGCTGACTGATTCTTTCCAAATGTTCTTTTTTTTTTTTTTCTTAAGGAAACACAGCCTAACTGGTCCCTACTAAAAAACAGCATATGCTTTTCTTTCCTACTGGTTCTCAAATCCAAATAGTATTTCTGTTATAAAAGTGTGCACTACAGCTTCTTGCTTTTTGACATCGGTTCCGTCGTGAGTTGCCAGATTGCTGCTGGCTGCAGCTGCCGTGAGCCTTTTCCTGTCAGAGAATGGGGCTGCTCAGTGTGCCAGCGCTCGGCCGCCCGCTCAGGGGGCGTTCTTACCGAGACTGTGAAACGCTCTGTAGCCTCTGGAAGCCCTTTCCCTCTCACTTGCCTCTGGGGTCTGACTGCTGAGTTTGCATAATTTACCTCACTTAGTTCTCTTACTCTATCTACTCCAATTTTTCTTATTTTAGTAGAACACACACAACATAAATTCCCATCTTAGCCCATTTAAGTGCACAGTCAGTGGTGTTAAATACATTCAAAACGTCGTGCTGCTGTCGCCCCTGCCCTGCTTGTGAAACTGAGACCTGTCCCCATTAAACACGGATCCCACCACCCTCTCCTGAAGCCCGGAAACCGCCATGCTTCCGGCCTCTCTCATGTTTATACTCGTCATACCTCGTGTAAGTGGAACCGTACAGTATATGTCCTCTTGTGTCTGGCTTATTTCACTCAACACACTGTCCTCATCCATGTTACAGCATGTGTCAGAGTTCCTTTTTTGTTTTTTAAATCCTCACTCGAGGATATTTTTTTATTGATTTTTTAGAGATAGAGGAAGGGAGAGGGGGAGAGAGAGAAAAAAATATTGATCAGTTGCCTCATGCACACACTGCAACCAGGATCAAACCCACAACCCGGTTATGTGCCTTTCCCGGGAATCGAACCTGTGACCCTTCAGTGCTTGATGGAACAATGCTCCAGCCACTGAGCCACACTGGCCAGGGCTGTCAGAATTCCTTTTTAAGACTGAATATTATTCCCTTGCATGTTTATACCACTGTTTGCTTATCCACTCATACATCAGTGGACACTTACTTGCCTTGCTTGCATGTGTCAGCTGTTGTAACTAACGCTGCTGCGGATGTAGTTGTGTATATATCTGTTTGAGACACCACTTTCAGTCCTTTTGGTATGTACCCGGAAGTGGAATTGCTGGATCATATGGTAATTCTGTTTGTAATTGTTTGAAGAATGGCTGTACTGTTTTTCACATTGTCTGTACCATTTTACCTTCTCACCAGCAGTGCACAAAGGTTCCAAATTCTCAGCATCCTCACCAACACTTATTTTCAAAGTAGGTATCTTAGTGGGTGAGGTTTTGTCTCATTATATTTTTTATTTGTATTTCCCTACTGATTAGTGACAGTGAGCATCTTTTCATGCAATTATTAGCCATTCATGTATCTTCTGTGGAGAGATGTCTATTCAAGTCTTTTGCCCATAAATAAGTATTTTTGTTGTTGAGTTTTAGAAGTTCTCTATTAATCTCTTAACAGATATGTGATTTGCAAATATTTTCTCCTGTTCTTTGGGTTGCCTTTTTACTCTGTAGATAGTATCTTTTGATGCATAAAATTTTAAATCTTTATCAAGTTCAATTTTGTTTATTTTTTGTTGGTGGTGGCACCTTTGCCTTTGGTGTCATGTCAAAGAAATCATAGCCAAATCTACTGTCATATTTTGCCCCATATTTTCTTCTAAGAGTTTTATTGTTTTAGATCTTGCATTTAGGTCTATGATCCATTTGCGTTAATTTTGTATATGGTGTTAAGTAAGACTCCAGCTTCATTCTTTCACATGTGGATATCTAGTTGTCCCAGAACCATTTGTTGAAGAGACTGTCCCTTTCCCACTGAGTGGTCTTGGCTCACTTGTATAAAGTGTTCGACCATATTTAGAAGGGTCTATTTTGAGGCTATATTCCATTGGTTAATGTGTCTGTCTTTATGCCAGTACCACACTATATTTTATTGTTGTAGTTTTGTAGTAAGTTTTGAAATCAGGAAGTGTGGGACCTCTAGCTTTGTTCTTTTTCAAGATTGTTTTGGCTATTCAAGTTTCATTGAAATTCCATCTGAATTTTACAATGAGTTGTTGTTTTTCTGCAAAAAACATCATTGAGATTTTGATAAAAATTCCATTGGCTCTGTATTGTTTTGGGTAGTCTTGACATTTATGAATATAGGATATGTTTCTATTTGCTTATTTCTTCTTTAATTTATTTCAGGAATATTCTATAGTGTTCATTGTACAACTCTTGCACCTCCTTGGTTAAGTTAATTTCTAAGTATTTTATTCTTTTTTTATGCTATTGTAATGGGAACTATTTTAATTACCATTTCAGATTTTTCATTTAGTATGTAGAAATGCAACTGACTTGCATTTTTACTCTTTTCCTGCTACTTTGCTGAATTCATTTATGATCTGTAACAATTATTTTGTGAAATCTTTAGGATTTTTTACATATAGGATCATATCATCTATGTACAGAGATACTTCTTCCTTTCCAATTTGGATGCCTTTTATTTATTTTTTCTTGCCAAATTGCTCTGGCTAAAACTTCCAGTACTTTGTTGAGTAGAAAGGGTAAAGGTGGGCATCCTTGTCTTGATTCTTATCTTAGAGGAAAAGTTTTCAGTCTTTCACAGTTGAGTATGATGTTTGCTATGGGTTTTTCATGTATTGCTTATATTATGTTCTGGTACTTTATTCTATTCCTAGTCTGTTGAGTGTTTTTATCATGAAAGGATGTTAAATTGTCAGATGCTTTTTATGTATCAAATTAGATGATCACATGTTTTTTTCCCCTTTATTCTCTTAATATGATGTATTATATTAATGGATTGTCATATGTTAAGCCATCCTTGCATTCTAGGAATAAATCCCGCTTGGTCATAATGTATAATTATTTTATTATGCTGTTGAATTTAAGTTACTACTATGCTCACCTAGTATGTTGAGGATTTTATCCCAGTGTTCATAAGGCATACTGACTGATCTATAGTTTTATTTTCTTTTTTAAAAATATTTTTTATTTATTAATTTTTAGAGAGAGAGGAAGGGAGAAGGAGAGAAAGAGCGAAACATCAATGAGAGAAAACACCGATTGGCCGCCTCCTGCATGCCCCTCAGTAGGGATTTGGCCCACAACCTGGGCATGTGCCCTGACCGGGAATCAAACCAGCAACCTCTTGGTGTATGGGTCGATGCTCAACCACTGAGCCACGCCTGCTGGACGATCTATAGTTTTCTAGTAGTGTCTTTGTCTGGCTCTGGTATCAGAGTAATGCTGACTTCACAGAATGAGCTAGAAAGTGTTTCGTTCTTTTCAAAATTTTTGGAAAAGTTTGGGAAGAAGTGGTATTAGTTTAATGTTTGTAGAATCACCAGTGAAGCCATCAGGTCCAGGGCTTTTCTTTGTTGGGATTTTTTTCTGATTTGATCATTTTATAAGTTAGAGGTTTATTCAGATTGTATATTATTCATTATGTAGTCTTGGTAAGTTTTGTGTTCCTTCTTGATAGTTTGTGTTTCAAACTTCATAAAATGAAATTTCTCTATTTCATGTAGGTTGTGCAATTTATTGGTGTACAATTGTTTATAGTACTCTCTCTTAGTTCTTTTTATTTTTGTAGAATCAGTAGTAAATGTCCCAATTTCTATTCCTGATTTTAGCAGTATGAGTCTTCCCTCTTTTTTAATTAGTCCATCTAGTTAGATGTTTGTCAATGTTGTTGAGCTTTTCAAAGAACCAACTTTTAGTTTCATTATCTCTATTATTTTTTATTCTTTATTTATTTATCTTGCTCTAATCTTTATTTCTTCCCTTCTGCTAGCTTTGAGTTGTTCTTGTTCCCATTCCTAAAGTTGTAAAGTTAAGTTGTTGATGTGAGATCTGTCTTGTTTTTGTTGTTGTTTTAAATATAATCATTTATAGCTATGAATTTCTGCTTTAATACTGCTTTTCCTGTGTCCATAAGTTTCGGTATGTTGTGCTTTCATTTTATTTGTGTATAATTATTTCCTGACTTTCCTTGTGACTTCTTTGATCCATTGGTTGTTTAAGAGTGTGTTGTTTGCGCCCTGGCCGGTTTGGCTCAGCGGTTAGAGCGTCGACCTGCGGTCCTGAGAGACCCGGGTTCGGTTCCTGCTAAGGGCACGTACCTCGGTTGCAGTTTGTCCCCGGCCCTGGTCGGTTGTGCGGGTGGCAGCCACTCAATGTGTCCCTTTCACGTCGATGTTTCTCTCTCTCTCTCTCTCTCTCTCTGTTCCTCTCTCTCCCTCCCATTCTACCTGAACAAAAAATGGGAAAGTGTCCTCGGGTGAGGATAAAAAAGAAAAGAAAAGAAAAGAAAAAAGAAAAAAAGAGTGTGTTGTTTGAATTCCACAAATTTGTGGGTTTTCCATTATCCTCCTGTTACCAGTTTCCAACTTTATCCTGTTGTGGTTAGAGAAGATATTTTGTATATCTGTTTTTTTAAAAGCTATTGATTGAGACTTGCTTTGTGGCTTAAAATATGGTTTATTCATGTATGTCAATGAGGTGATCTTCTGTCAGTCTTTCCCTTTATGTCCATCAAGGTTTGTTTTACATATTTTAGGTGTTCCTATGTTGGGTGCAAAAATGTTTACAAGAGTTATAGTCTCTTGTTGGATGCTCCCTTTATCATTATGTGGTGTCCTTTTTTGTCTCTTACTATAGCCTTTGTTTTAAAGTCTAGTTTGTCCGATGTAAGTAGTGCTACCCCAGCTTTTTTTTTTTTTTTTTTTTTCATTTCCATTTGCATAAAATATGTTTTTCTATCCCTTTTCTTTTAGTCTACGTGTATCTTTCTTTCTATGGTGGGTGTCTTGTAGACAGCATATATATATATGGGTCTTGTTTTCTTACCCATTGAGCTACCCTATATCTTTTCACTGGAGCATTTAAACTGTTTACATTTAAAGTGATTATTGATGAGAGATATATATATATATTGCCATTTTATACTTTTAAGTTCCTTTGTTTCTCCTCCTCCTCCTCAAAGATGGCCCTTTAACACTTCTTGTAACACAGGCTTGATGGTAACAAACTTTTTTTACCTTTTTTTGGTCTGGGAAGCTCTTTATTTCTTCTTCAATTTTAAATGGTAGGGTAGCCTTGCCTGGATAAAGTAGTCTTAGTTGTACGTTTTTGTTTTTCATCACTTTGAATATTTCATGCCAGTCCCTCTGACCTGAAATGTTTGTTGAGAAGTCAACTGAAAGTCTAATGAGAGCTCCCTTGCATGTAACTAACAGCCTCTTGCTGCTTTAAAGATTTTCTCTTGCCCTGGCTGATTTGGCTCAATGGTTGGAGCATTGGTCTGTGGACCAAAGGGTCGCTGGTTTGATTCCTGGTCAAGAGCATGTACCTGGGTTGCAAGTCCGATCCCCAGCCTGGGGCTAGGTTGAGACACAGTTGATGTGTCTCTCTCACATCAATGTTTTTCTCTCTGTCTGTCTCTCTCTCCCTTCCACTCCCTCTAGAAATCTATGGAAATGGCCCTGGCCAGTTTGGCTCAGCGGTTGGAGTGTCGGCCTGCAGTACAGAGAGACCCGGGTTCGGTTCCCGCTAAGGGCACGTACCTCGGTTGCAGTTTGTCCCCGGCCCTGGTTGGTCGTGCGGGTGGCAGCCACTCGATGTGTCCCTTCACGTCGATGTTTCTCTCTCTCTCTCTTCCTCTCTCTCCCTCCCGCTCTATCTGAACAAAAAATGGAAAAATGTCCTCGGGTGAGGATAAAAAAAAAAGAAAAGAAAAAAAAGAAATCAATGGAAATGGATCCGCAGATGAGGATTAACAAAAAAATTTTTTTAAGATTTTCTCTTTGCCCTTAACCTTTGCCATTTTAATTATGATATGTCTTGGTGTGGGCCTCTTTGGGTCCATCTTGTTTGGGACCCTGTGTGCTTCCTGAACCTGTGCATCATTTTCCTTCACCAGGTTAGAGAACTTTTTGGTCATTATTTCTTCAAATAAGTTCTCAATCCCTTGCTTTCTCCTCCTGGAAGCCCTCTGATGCTGATGTTGTGCTTCATATTGTCCCAAAGGTCCCTTAAAGTATATTCATTTTTTTAAAAGTCTTTTTTCTTTTTGTTGCTCTGATTGGGTGAAGTTTTCTTCTACCTTGTCTTCCAAATTGCTGATGTGATCCTCTGCTTCAACCTACTCTTTATTCCTTCCAGTGTTACTCTTCATTTCAGATCGTGTATTTTTCATTTCCAACTATTCCTTTTTTATGGTTTCTGTGTCCTTTTCCATGCTGTTGTGTACCCTTTTAACCCTTACTTTGAACCCTATATCTGATCAATTGCTTGCCTCTATTTCATTTAGCTCTTCTTCTGTCGATTTCTCCTGATCTTTCATTTGAGATCTGTTTCTTTGTCCCCCCTGTTTCAGCTGCCCCTTTGTATTTGTTTCTATGTGTCAGATAGATCTGCAGTGACTCCCAGTCTTCGTGGGGTGACCTTATATAGTAGATGTCATGTAAGGCCCAGTGGTGCAGTCCTCTTGATCACCTGAGCTGGGTGCTCCAGGACTGTCCCTTGTGTGTGTTATGTGGGCCCTCCTGTTGTAATTGAGTCTTGATTGCTATTGTCCCATTCATGAGTGGGTTCAAATCTTAGACTGGCTGACTGTGAGAACTGACCTCGAGCTACTGTGTAGGTGCTGACCACATGAAGAGGAATTCATCTCTGCATGGTTTGGTTCCTGCTAAGATCTCCCTTTGGATACACTGCTTGTGAAGCGCATTGGATCCTACTCTGTTGTTGTCTGGAGCTGGCCACTGTGTATGTTGGTTCTGGTCCTCTTGAGAGGGACTCTGGTGCAGGCCAATGTAAGATACTGCCTGTGACTGGCTCTTAACCACCTGATTGGAGTTACAAATGATCCACAGTTTGTGCCTGCCTCTGCTGGGCCTGGGTACATACAGGAAGGAGAAGGCTGTGCACCACGGCTGGCTTTGACCAGAACCAGGTCTGGGAATAGGTTAGCAGAAGTCCCAAAGCACTCTGAGATTTGCCTCACCTGCCTCCTCCTGCCTGTTGCTTGTTAAGCTCAGTCACTGAAAGAGTCTCTGACTGTATTCATCAGTAGGGCATAATCTCCACAGGGTGGGGTGAGAGGGAGTCCAGAAGGTGGAGCTGTTGCTTCTCCCCAGGCTGATGCTGCATGGAGGGGAATGCTCCACCCAAGAAAGATGGCATCTGTGGTACTGGAGAACAACTCAGCACAGGCATCCTGATAGCTGTCTCTTCAGCTCCCTTCCCAGAGCCACACACCCAATGTCTCCTCATGTGCCTCTAGTCTGCTCTGCCCTCCTTCTGTCGGAGCCCAGGGTGAATGGCTGAAAATGAAAGTTCGTGCATTGGCCCTTTATAAGGGCACCCGTGTCTCTAGCAGACTCCTGTCTCTTTCTGGCAGTCAGAGACCCCACTGCTTTTTACAGCCAGATATTATGTGGATACCTCTTCCTGGCTCTAGTACTCTGGGCTGGGGAGTCTTGCTTGGGGTTTAGACTCCATGCTTCTGAAGGAGAATCCCCCACAGCTGAAATATTCCTCCAGAACCTTAGCTGCCACCTGTGGGCGCGGGGCTGGTCCCCATCTGTCTTTCTAGTCTTGATGTGGTTTCTTCTGTAAATCCTTGGTTATAAGTGTTCTCTTCAGGTAGTCTTCAGTTGGATATTCAGGATGATTGTTATTTAACTTAGTTGTAACTCCAGTTTGGTCCTGGGAGGAGAGATGTGTAGCTTCCACCTCCTCCGCCACCATATTGGCGCTCTCTCTCTGTGTCTTTGATTTATTGGGTTATTTTAGGGTTGTAATGTGGTAGTGTGGTAAGTCCTCTTTATCTTTACTTACCTTATGTCTAGTTGGTCTGTTCATTATTGATAGTGGTGTATTGACGTCTCCTATTATTGTAGAGCTGTCTATTTCTCCCTTCAGTTCTGTCATTTTTTTTTATTAATTTTTTTTGTGACAGATGTTTCTCCTTTTTCCCCCATTGACACCCTCCTCCCCATCCCCCCAACCCCGTCCCCAGTTTTGTTGTCCATGTCCATCGGTTATGTGTACATGTATATAAGTTCTGTGGTTTATCTCTTCCCTCCCCCACCCCTCTTCTGAGGGTTGTCAGTCTATACCCTACTTCCAGGTCTGGGTCTACCCTGTTCCTCAGACTGTTATGTTCATTATATTCCACAAATAAGTAAGATCATGTGATATTTCTCTTTCTCTGCTTGGCTTGATTCACTTAAGATAAAACTCTTCAGGTCCCTCCATGTCGTCTCAAAGGATAAGAGATCTTTCTTTTTTTTTATCCTCACCCAAGGACATTTTTTTCATTTATCTTTAGATAGAGCGGGAGGGAAAGAGGGGTGAAGAGAGAGAGAGAAACATCAATGCAAGAGAGACACATCAACTGGTTGCCACCCACACCCCATCCAGGACCGGGAACAAACTGCAACCAAGGTACCTGTCCTTAGCAGGAACCGAACCTGGGACTCTCTTGTCCATAAGCCAGACCGACCAGGGCCAGAACTTTCTTTATACAACTGCATAGTACTCCATTGTGTATATGTACCACAGCTTTTTTATCCATTCGTATACTGATGGACATTTGGGCTGTTTCCAGATCTTATCTATTGTAAATAGTGCTGCTATGAACATGGGGGTACATATATTCTTTCTAATTGGTGTTTCAGGCTTCTTAGGGTATATTCTTAAAGTGGGATCACTGGGTCAAATGGCAATTCAAATTTAATTTTTTGAGGTAAGACCATAGTATTGTTTTCTATAGTGGCTGCACCAGTTTGCATTCCTACCAGCAGTGTACTAGAGTCCCCTTTTCTCCACACCCTTGCCAACACTTGGTGTTTGATGATTTGTTGATGGCGGCCATTCTGACAGGTGTGAGATGATACCTCATTGTTGTTTTAATTTGCATCTCTCTAATGATTAGTGATGTTGAGCATTTCTTTATATGTCTCTTAGCCATTTGTATGTCCTGTTTGGAGAGGTGTCTATTTAGTTCCTCTGCCCATTTTTTAATTGGGTTCTTTGTCTTCCTTTTGTTAAGTTGTATAAGTACTCCATATATTTTGGAAATTAACCCCTTATCTGATAGATCATTGGCAATTATGCTCTCCCATACAGAGGGTTCCCTTTTTATCTTGATGGTTGTTTCTTTTTCTATGAAGAAGCTTTTTAGTTTGATGTACTCTTATGTGTTCATTTTTTCCCTTTGTTTCTGTTGCCTTAGGTGATGTATCAGTGAAAATTCTGCTGTGTATGATGTCCAAAATTTTGTTGCCTACATTTTGTTCTAGGATTTTTATGGATTCATGGGTCATATTCAAGTCTTTTATCCATTTTGAGTTTATTCTTGTGTATGGTGTAAGTAGATGGTCTAGTTTCACTTTTTTGCATGTAGCTGTCTAATTTTCCCAACATCATTTATTAAATAGAGGCTGTTTTTACTTCATTGTATGCTCTTGCCACCTTTGTTAAATATTAATTGAACATAATGTCTTGGGTCAATTTCTGAGTGCTCTGTTCTGTTCCACTGGTCTATATGCCTGTTCTTGTGCCAGTACCAGGCTGTTTTGATTACAGTAGCTTTGTAGTATAACCTGATATCCCGTATTGTGATCCCGCCTACTTTGTCCTTCTTTTTCAAGATTGCTGTGGCTATTCAGGGTCTTTTTTGGTTCCATGTGAACTTTTGAAGTATTTGTTCTAGTTCTGTGAAGTATGTCTTTGATGGAGATTGCATTGAATTTATAGATTGCTTTGGGTAGCATGGACATTTTAATAATGTTAATTCTTCCAATCCATGAACATGGTATGTGCTTCCACATTTTTATATCTTCCTCTATTTCTTTTTTGAATGACCTGTTGTTTTCTGCAAATAGGTTCTTTATTTCTTTGGTTAAGTTTTTTCCTAGGTATCTTAATTTTTTTTGCTGCAATGGTAAATGAGATTTTTTTTTAGTTTCTCTTTCTGTGAGTTCATCGTTGGTGTATAAGAATGCCGTCGATTTCTTGACATTAATTTTGCATCCTGCTACTTTGCCAAATTCATTTATTAAGTCTAGTAGATTTTTGATGGAGTCTTTAGGGTTTTCTTTGTATAATATCATGTCATCTGCAAATAATTACAGTTTCACTTTCTCCTTTCTTCGTGTCTGGGTGCTTCAAGTACTATGTTAAATAAGAGTGGCAAAAGTGGGCATCCCTGTCTTGTTCCTGTTCTTAAGGGAAATGCTTTTAGTTTTTGCCCATTGAGTATGATGTTGGCTGTAGGTCTTTCATATATGGCCTTTATTATGTCAAGATATGATCCCTCTATTTCCACATTGCTGAGCGTTTTTATCAGAAATGGGTGCTGGATTTTTCAATGTCTATTGATATGATCATGTGGTTTTTATCTTTCATTTTGTTTATATGGTATATCACAATTATTGATTTGCAAATATTGTACCAGCCTTGCATCCCTGGGATGAATCCCACTTGGTCATGGTGAGTAATTTTTTTGATGTGTTGCTGGATCCGATTGGCTAGTATTTTGTTCAGGATTTTGGCATCTATGTTCATCAGGGATATTGGCCTGTAGTTTTTTTTTCTTTGTAGTGTCTTTTTCTGGTTTTGGAATTAGAATTATGCTGGCCTCATAAAATGAGTTTGGAAGTCTTCCTTCTTCTTGAATTTTTTGAAATAGTTTGAGGAGAATGGGTGTTCGTTCTTCTTTGAATGTTCCGTAAAACTCCCCGGTGAAGACATCCGGGCCTGGGCTTTTGTTTGCTGGGAGAGTCTTGATTACATATTCCATTTATATTTAAAGTAATTACTTATAAGAAGAGACTTCTCTCATCTTGCTATCTATTTTCCATATGTCTTAGTAGCTTTTCTGTTATTCATTTCCTGCATTACTTTCTTGTTTTGTGCTTGGTTGATTTTTTCAAGTGAAACATTTGAATTCCTTTCTCCTTCCGTTTTGTGTATATTCTATAGCTATTTCCTTTGAGGTTACCATGGGAATTCCATTTAACATCCTAAAGTTATAACATCCCATTTTGAATTTATAGCAGCTTAACTTCAATAACATAAAAGACTGTTCCTGTACAGCTTTACCCCTGACCTTTTTCAGTCGTTGATTTCACAAAATGATATCTTTATACATCGTGTGGCCCAATCATATGATAATGTTTTTAATGCATTCGTCTCTTAAATTATGTAGGGGAGAATTGTGGAATTTAACCAAAGTTACAGTAAAAATAGTGTTTAAACTAATAGTCATTTTGCTTTAATATATACATCTCTTAAATCATGTAGACAAACATGGAGTTACAAGCCTGTTCAAATTATACCAGCTTGTATAATTGCTGTTTCGATACCTTTACTAAGGTCTTTATCTCTTTACATGACTTTGAGTGATGTCTAGTGTCCTTGTATTTCAACCTGTAGAGATCCCTTGAGAATTTCCTTCACTAGGGTCTAAATGTCCTTCAACTTTTTTTTTTAACCTAGTAGTGTCTTAATTCTCCAAAATCAATTGCAATTACCATCCAAGTGCCCCCTGAAAGTTCAAGTCTTTGACAGACCCCAGAGTTCCCAGCTGGCTCCGGGATGCTCTGCCTTGCGGCTGGTGTCCAGGCGGGAACGTAGGTCCCTGCTGCTTCCTGCTCCACCGTCTTCCCAGTGTCCTTTCCTCTGCTTCGTAGTAGAATTTGAGGTGATACACCAAATAAAGTACAACATAAAATAAGACAAGTGTTCGAAGACTTTTAAAAATAAAACTTAGCTTTCACACCATTTACAGTACTTATTATAGTACTGACATTAGCCTTCTACTATCATAGCCAAAAGAGAAACACACTTTTGATCATACATTTTCATGATCTACAGAAGTGGGAACTATCATATTAAATCTTTGTCGATAAAGATATCTCTACTTGAAACAGATAAAGTGGTCTATATTATTACTTCATGGTGATTCCACTTAATATAATTACAGAGCCTAGAAACCCCAGAGAGATGAATAACTGAACTTTTTTAATTTATAAAAAGGTTTTCTTAAACGTTTGACTGCTAAATGTGTTTGACGAGTACTGAAAATGAAATATATTGTGATGTAATTTAATGAAAATCCCACCCATCTGCTTTAAATACCAAGAGGCATAAACAGAGTTGAACTCATCTGGCTTACAGTGTCCTCCAGAAGGAAAGCCCTTCTACTCTGGTTGCACAGGTCACCATTTCTTCGAGAAGACGTTTCGACTCAGTTCCATCTTTTGGACAAAAATGGCATTGAGTATTCAATTAGACACCAAAAGTTAAGAGAGACAAGCTTATACAGTAAACTGTTTTCCCCTTAATGGGCACTATAGAATGTCTGACAGTATAAAACTCGTGAGTATATGTTTATATGTTCAATTTTAGTTTTATAATACTGCCTGTTTAAAAGTGTAATTTAAACTCTGAAGGTTTCTAATAGATCCTAGACACACAGCTGCTCAGAGTCACCAAGGACGTCAGTGGAGAACTCCCGCACAGACCTACAGTTCACTTTTGATAATCCCCTCCGCTTCCCGCAGAGGGTGGTTTAGAACTCTGGTGGTGCTCTCTCCCACCGGGCGTGCCTCTGTCACTTCAGCATGTGTGCCCAGGGACTGGGCCCTTACTGTATCTTCAGCCAGTCCTGCCCAAGATCAGCCACAGATATATCCTGACAATAAATACAGGTGCCCTTATCCCCGATTCCCTCCCATTCATATATCCACTCTCAACGTGTCTTTTAGAGTAGCACTGATTCTTCATACAAGTACAAGTTCATCTTCATAAGCTTTCCTTAACACAGGTTCTAAAAATGCATCCCAACTTGGGCTCTGGGTTTGTGGTGTTGGCAGGTCCAAGATTGGGACGAGTTTAGAGGTTGGACATTCAACTTTTCTAGCTGCTTTTTCTTAACCTGTGTGTGTTCTTGTCACTATGTGGAAATCTGTCAGTGCTCACTCACCCTTAATACCCCTGAACCCTCCAAAAGCCCCACAGGTTTGGAGGGTCCTTTCTCTGCTCTCTTTACAGTCTGCTCTCGAATTAAGTCTCTGAATGTCCCACTAGATTGCAAACTCCTGAGGGCACAGGTTGTTTTATTCTTTTTTATATCCCAACACCTACTACAACACCTGATACATAACAAGTGCTTGGTTAATATCTTTGTATGTGCTACGCTGAGCTCAAGAACTTAGTTCTCAAGCTACAGAGAGTGCCTGCACGGAGCAGGCGTTCAGGAAAGGTTTGTTTTAATTGCTCATCTGAGGATGTGAGTAATTTTTCTAGTTAGAATTTTATTAAATCCTGGTCCAGGAGGCAGGAAGTTGAGAATAAATTCAACTTTATTTCTTCCTTGAATAAATATTGTGGCTTTCAAAGCAAGCTAAAAAGATCTAACTTATGTGTTAGATTCTAGAGTAATCTTTGTTACCTGGTATGAATTCAGCAAAATATCCATGGTGAAACCCGGCCAGGGCTTCTCCCCGGGATCCTGTGGGTAATGATGGAAGGGGCCCCCGTGCCTGGCTCTCTCCAAACTTTTCCCAGGCATTTCACTGGGCTTCCCTCCTTATTGGGATGCTCTCACTGGTCCCTCTTACAGGCCCACTCTGGGGAACACGGCACTTCCCCTTAACTGGAGACCTGTTTAAACCGTGAACCTGGTAACGTTCCCGGTGCTGCTTTTCAGGTTCCTCGGGTTTGATTGGCTAGAAAGCATCTGTGAGATAATTGATTTTATTAGATATATTTTACAATAGTTCACATCCCATACTGACCATAGTGGGACTGGGACCGGGCTTAGAGAGCAGCTCGTTCCTGCCCCTTGGTGGCGGGCTGAGAGAATTCTGGCCGCTGATGTAGCGGCCGTGGCTCGCTGCCAGGTCTCTGATGCCAGCTCACACGTGTGAGCTTCAGCAAACTCTGCCTTCTCTGAGCTCCATGAGCTGGGCTTGTCCACCACGTGCTCTCCCGGCCATGTCGCCCAGCAGAGCTCTGCTGGGCCTCAGGTGGACTGTGAGTAAAGTGTGGTCCCACCCAGAGAAGGGGCGTGAGTGGTGACATCTCCCCGCTAATTTCCCGGGCCTGCAGTACAGTCTGTGGACTGACCTGATATTCAAGTGTAAGACATGGGTATTTCAATTGCTAGAGTGATTAGGTCCTGGGGACCAGAAAGTTGTGTGTGTGTGTCGGGGGGTGGTTTTCTCATCAAAACGGGAAGGCTCATGAGAGCTGAGCAGCCCAGCTCTCCTGACAAAGCCAAAGCTCGGTCACGACGGCCCCTGCCCACCTCGCTCCGGGGCCCTGGCGTCGGCCCGTGTGCTCAGTGGGCCCTGCTGTCTTGCAGATGTGTCACGCAGCCACCAGTGCCTTCTGCCGATCCATTAAGCTACAGTGTGAGCTCTACCCCTCTAGAGAAGTGGCCATCTGCTTGGACCCTTACTGTGGACTTGGGTTTGTCCTGTGGTGCCTCTGCAGGTGAGTTTCCTTTAATATCTTTGCATCATAAAGAAATCACATGCCTTCTCTTGCAGCTGGTGCCTGTTCGGCCCCTGCTCGGCCAAGCTCTCGGAATGGAGTGGGTTCCACATTCTGAGGTGTCTGAAAAAAATCGGTCTCCGTGAAGTTTGCTGAAACACACAGAGATGGTGGCCCCTGGGGACCTCCTGAGAGTTGTTTGTCAGGGACCCCTATTTCCCCAGGCAGAGCACTCCCAGGCCTCAGGCTTTCTTTTGCTCTTGCATCCTGACGGTTATCCCTGGCCTGGAGTTTGGGTTTAACCGCTGGCCTTGCCGTTGCTCTCCTCCTCAGGCCTCTGCCTGGTGCAGGTGGGGAGGAGCTGCCGCTGAGCGTGGCCGGGAGCTGGCCTCCCGCCCCGGACCCAGTAGTCCTCGGCCAGGCCCCGAGCCCAGCTCGTACCAGGTATTTATAGAGAGGTGAACATCCCCACCCCATTTTTTTTCTGATTACACATATATGTTCGTTGTAGAAACTTTTAAAAATACAAAATAATATAGAGAAGCACATAAAGCTATCAGTAATCATACCACCTAGTGGTACCATGAAATACTCGCGGTTAGCATCTGGAACACAGCCTTCCAGAGCTTACTTTCCGGTGCAGCACAGCATTTTCACTGCTCACGTATGTACATGTGTAAAGAACGAGGCAGAAAACACCAGCGCCCACCAGTTTTGCTTCACCCCCCTCCCCGTTTCTTTCTGTCCCTTCTTCATGTGGGATATTTTAAAGCAAACACCAAACAACACTTGATTCCACTCATCACCCTTTAAGTTACATATACAGTCTTGTAGATGTACATCAATCTATTTAGAAAACTGAGGTGCCCTGGCCAGTTTGGCTCAGCGGTTAGAGCGTCGGCCTGCGGTTCAGAGACCCAGGTTCGGTTCCCGCTAAGGGCACGTACCTCGGTTGCAGTTTGTCCCCGGCCCTGGTTGGTCATGCGGGTGGCAGCCACTTGATGTGTCCCTTTCATGTCGATGTTTCTCTCTCTCTCTCCCTCTCTCTCCCTCCCACTCTATCTGTAAAAAAAAAAAAGAAAACTGAGGTGCTACAGTACGAAATCAGTCATAATTGCCCTTTTTTTCTTAATACTCTGTAGTAGACATTTTTCTCACGGTTTTAAACACTCTTCTAAAAACAGTGATCTTAATGCTTTCATAATATTTAATAGTGTTCGATTGGATTAAGAGTCAGTCCTGTGTTTTTTGAAAAATACTGACATTTTAATTAGGACAATTAAATTTTTTCAGACGGCATGTAGAATTGGACACTAAAAAATATTTTAATGAATTTTGCTACCATCTAAAATGCAATAACATTCTGGGTAACTTCTTGGGAATCGTTCAGAATATACCATCCCAACAGTAGGGCCAAGGTGACCTTAGACATCTCTGGCCAACTAAGCAGGAAGCTTGTTCTGAACTATTTACCTTTTAGGACAACTGTCCATATGTCACTTGGCAAAGGTTAAGCTGAATCAGCCCATGGGTGCAGTGCTTCCTGGTTTTGCAGGGTCACCGAGCCTAAGTCCCATCCAAGCAAGAGAAGGTGCTTTTGAAGGGCAAGTTCTTGCGCATCACTAACAGCCAGGGGCGAGAGGGTCTTTAAAGGAATTGTGCCTAGAGGGTTGCAACAACCTTTTCTTAATGAACCTCTTTCCTGCTAATTCATTCAGAAGTCATGAAATCACAGTGCTCTGTTGGTTACGCCTGCAACATGGAAAATAAATGCATAACCGCTATGAACCTCTTCATTCTGAGATCCTTAGTAGAAGCAGATCACATTGGACTTGCTTTAAAAACTGGACCTGACAGCAGCCACTGAACACCAGTGAGAATGCCCAGCATCCATAAGTGTTGTGATTACCATTTTCCTCTCAAATGGGTCGGGGCTCCTTTCAGAAATGGCTGATTTCAAGGCTGGGACAGGAAATGTACAAGATGACCCAGAACGTCTGTTTGTGCGAGAAAGCGAGGACGTGCTCCCAGAACGAGGGGGACATGCCAAAAGAACCAGAGAGCCCGTTCAAAGGGGTTCCCACTGGCTAAATTGGGGCAGTCTGAGTATCCAAATTGAGATTGTAATAGATTGTAACACTTTGAGTAAAATGGGAAGTGATCCGACCATCCAGGAGTAAACACGAACCATCCAGGTGTAAACACGAACCATCCAGGTGTAAACACGAACAGATCGAAAGCTCGGTGAGGAACAAGGAGTTGCACAGTAGCCACCCATGAGAGGAGCTGGTACGAAGGAGGGGCAACCTTCGCCCTGAGGGCTGCAGTGAAAACTGCACCAAAGGTGCTTCACCCGAAGCTAATCATGGGGATACCAGACACTCGGCCAGGGACACACACAGCACAGCGGCCTGTCTCGAGGTCGGGGAAGCACTGAGGGCCATCTGGGTAGGGCTGGGGCCGAAGTGGAGGCTGAGACTGCGAACTGGGCCCTTCACTGTGAGATGTCACTGGGACAACTGGCAGAACGTGAATAGAGTCTGAGGCTTAGATGGAAGAAATGTATCCATTGGTTTCCTGATTTTGATGCCTCAATTGGCTTATGGAAGAAAATATACTTGTTTGTGGGAAATGCCCCTTAAAGTATTTGGGGTTGTTGGGGCATCAGGTCAGAGAGTCACCCTCAAATGCTTCAAGAGAGAAAAGGTTATGTTTACTGTACTTGGAACTTTGCTTTAAGTATGTGAGTGTTTCAGAGTTTTTTTGAAATTTGATACAAGCCCGGCCAGTGTGGCTCAGTGGATTGAGTGTCATCCTGTGGACTGAGAGGTTCTGGTTCAATTCCCAGTCAGGGCACGTGCCTGGGTTGCAGGCTCCATCCCCAGTAGGGGGAGTGGGGGAGGCAGCTGATCAATGTGGCTCTCTCACATCATCGTTTCTCTCTCTCTCCCTTCCTCTCAAAAAAATCACAACATATTTTTTTTAAATAATAATAATAAAATTTGATACAAATAGTGTTTTGCATATCTTTATCCAAAAGTTTACTTCAGTCATGAATAGAAGATTGATATAATAGACTTATTTGAAAATATTTTATAAGAGCATATGTGTTTTAATTTTTTATTATTTTTAATCCTCACCCGAGGATATTTTTCTATTTATCTTTAGACAGAGTAGGAGGGAGGGAAAGGGAGAGAAAGGGAGAGAGAGAGAAACATTGACATGAGAGAGACACATCAACTGGTTGCCTCCTGCACGACCCCAACCAGGGCCGGGGACAAACTGCAACTGAGGTACATGCCCTTGGCTGGAATCAAATTCATTGGTCCATGGGCCTGCGCTCTACCACTGAGCCAAAGTGGCCAGGGCAGAGTATATGTGTTTTTAAAAGCATGTTGGAGCCCAGCCAGTGTGGCTCAGTGGTTGAACGTTGACCTATGCACCAAGAGGTTGCCGGTTCGATTCCCAGTCAGGGCCCATTCCCAGGTTGTGGGCCCGATCCCCAGTGGGGGGAGTAGGAGGCAGCTATTCGATGTTCTCTCTCATCAGGGTTTCTCTCTCTCTCTCTTTCTCTCTCTCTCTCTCTCGTTCTTTCTTCCCCTCTCTTTAAAAGCAATAAAGAATAAAAAAAAATTTTTTTTAAGCATGTCAGAGAGTTGATATTCACTGATTAGAAGATTCAATATTGTTAAACTGGAAATTCTCCCCAAATTGGTCTAAAAATTCAATGTAACCCCTGTCAAAAATCTCAGCAGCCTCCCCCCAAAATTGACAACAGGATCTTAAAATATAAAGGACCCACAATATTCCAAAACAATTTTGGAGTAGAATAACAAAATTGGAAAACTCCGACTTCCTGATTTCGACACTACTGTAACCAACACAGTGTGGTACTGGCATAAAAATATAGCTGTAGCCATAGATATATAAAATAATCAATGAAACACAATTGAGAGTCCAGAGAAGAACCCTTATAGGTTACAGTCGTCCCTTGCCACTTTGTGCTTCGACTTTCGCAGCTTCACTCTATCGCAGTTTTTTCAAATATATTCATTAAAAAGCTGATCAAGCCCCAGCCGGTTTTGCTCAGCGGTTAGAGTGTCAGCCCACAGTCCAGAGAGACCCAGGTTTGGTTCCCGCTAAGGGCACGTACGTCGGTTGCAGTTTGTCCCCGGCCCCGGTTGGGGTTGTGTGGGAGGCAGCCACTGGATGTGTTGCTTTCACGTCGATGTTTCTCTCTGTCTCTCTCCCACCTACTCTATCTAAAACAAAAATGGGAAAATGTCCTCGGGTGAGGATAAAAATTTTTTTTAAAAAGTTGATCAAGACAGTGAAAATGATACAGCGTGTGCTCGGTTGCCTAAGTCATTTATACACCCCTGTATTACAATTAAAATTAAAATTACTGTACGTATGGACTGGAGGCCTATGTATCCGAGCACCCCAGGAATCCTTCAACACCAGGTGCAACCGCTAGAGCTGGAACAGATTAACTGCGATAAACGAGGGACGACCGTATTTGATTTTTCAACAAAGGAATGAAGGCAACTCAATGGGGAATGGATCATCTTTTCAACAAATGATGCTAGGAAAAATGGACATCCATGTGCAAAAAGTTAAACTTTTACATTACATCATATACATAAATCAACTCAAAGTGGATCATAGACCTTAATGTTAGAGCAAAAACTATAGAACTTTTAGAAAAAGCATAGAAGTAAATATTTATAATAACTGGGTTAGGCAAAGGGGTCTTTGGTATGACATCAAAGGTACAGTGCATTAAAAAAATATTGATAAATTAGACTCCAACAAAATTTAAAACATTTGCACATTAAAAGACTCGGTTAAGAAAGTGAAAGAGCCCTGGCTGTTTTGGCTCAGTTGGCTGGAGCCTTGTCCTGTGCACAGAAAGGTGATGGGTTTGATTCCCTGTCAGAGCACATGTCCAGGTTGTGGGTTTGATCCCTGGCGTGCGGATGGGAGGCAGTCAGTAGCTGTTTCTCACTCACATCCCTCTCTCCCCATTACCCCCCTCCCCCTCCCTCCCCCCTCCTTCCCCCGTCTCTCCCTCTTTCCCTCCTTTCCTCTCTCTAAAGTCAGTAATTTTAAAACGTTAAAATCTTTAAAATAAAAAAAGGAAGAAAGAAAATGAAAAGGCAAAGACAAGCCACCCACTGGAGAAAAATACTTGTAAAACATCTATCTGATAAAGTCCTTCTAACCAGATATAAAACAAACTCCTAAAACACATAAACAAGCAGCACGATTTCAAAATGGCCAGCAGATTTGAATAGACAGTTCACCAAAATACACAAATGACCAATAAGCACATGAAAATATGCTTAACATCCATGAGGGAAATGCAAATGAAAACACTGAGCTACCACGTCACACCCATTGGAACAGCTATAACCTAAAGAGCAGAAAATAAAGTGGGAGACTTGTATTTCTGGATTTTAAATACACTGTAAAGCAGAGGTAAGCAAGAATGTACAGAAATGGGATTCTCCTACATGGTTGATGGGAATGTAAAACGAAGAAACCACAGTTTGCATGTTCTTAAAAATTAAACATGTGCCATGTGACCCGGCAATTCCACTCCAGGCGCCTCCCGGAGAGGGAGACACGTTCACACACAGACTTGATGCTTCAAGCGTTCGCAGCGGCCTTCGTTTAAAGAAGGAAACAATTCGTGTGTCCACTGACTGGCAGGTGTGTAAGCCGTGTCTGTCACATCCATCCAGTGAAACGGGCCGTGCGGACGGACCCCATAGCACTGTTCTGAGTGGAAGAAGCCAGACCCCAAAGGCCACACATTATATGATTGTACCATGATGCCATTTGCACGCAGTGTTCAGAAAGGGCCAGTCTATAGAGATGGAAAGGAGAATGATGGTTGACTACGGCGAGGGTTGGAAACAGGTTTGACTGCCAATGGGCACAGCCTACCTTTCGCATGATGGAATGTTCTAGAACTGCACTATGATGCTAATTATACGACTCTGTAATTTACAAAAACCCATTGAATTCTGTGCTTAAAATGGGTGGATTTCATGGTATGCAAATTATAGCTAAACAAAACTGTCATAAAAAAAACAGAAAACAGCCCACTACTGGATTCACTGACATGCCTAGTAGACACTGGCAGGTCCGTGAGGTGCACCCACGTGGCAAGGCTTATGCGTGTCCCAGAGAACCAGCCACTGCCTGCTCACAGTGCTCACGTTGTGGTCGTTTTCGATTGTCTGTATGTCCTGTCAGGTTAATCATCTAAAGTCACTCAATTACAGCCCTGGCCAGTTTGGCTCAGCGGTTATAGAGTGTCGGCCTGTGGTCCGGAGAGACCGGGGTTCGGTTCCCGCTAAGGGCACGTACTTCGGTTGCAGTTTGTCCCCGGCCCTGGTTGGTCGTGCGGGTGGCAGCCACTCGATGTGTCTCTTCACATCGATGTTTCTCACTCTCTCCCTTCCTCTCTCTCCCTCCCACTCTATCTGTACAAAAAATGGAAAAAATGTCCTTGGGTGAGGATAAAAAAATAAATAAAATAAAGTCACTCAATTATAAACGTGCACATTTCTATTTGTTACCAAAGTGTCTTTTTTTCTCTCCTGCTCAGCCATGTTTTTATTTATATTTACTTAAACAGACTTTATTTTTCAGAGCAGGTTCAGGTAGGTTCCCAGCAAAATTGAATGTAAGATACAGAGATATCCTTCTGTCCCTGGCCCACACATGCCTGCTCCGTTATGAACGTCTCCCACCAGATGGCACATTTTTTTGCTACCTAGGGACCTACACTGACACATTATCATTACCCAGAGCCCAAAATTTACATTAGAGTTCACTCTTAGTGGTGTAGAGAGCCCAGAAATAAGCCCACATGTGTATCGTCTACCAGTCTTTAGCCAAGGAGCAAGGCAGTGCAGGGGAACAGGGACAGCCTGCTCATCAATGGTGCTGGGCCACCTGGACATCCACGCAAACCAATGAACCTGGACACAGAACCTACAGCCTTCACAAAAATTAGCTCCACGTGGAGCAGACACCTAACTGTAAAAGATAAAACTCCTGGAGAAAACCTAAATGACCTGGGGTTTGGTGATGACTTTTTAGATATGCTGTCAAAGATACAACCCATGAAAGAAAGAATTGATAGGCTGGGGTTCATTAAAATTAATAGTTTCTGCTCTGCAAAAAAACACAAAACAAGAAAACACTGTTCAGAGAATGAAAAGACGGGCCACAGACAAGGAGAAATATTCCCTAAATGTCTTTGTAATAATTTTGTTCTTTTTGAAGTTACTATCTAAACTAGAATAGTTCAGGTTCCAGAAATTCTCAGAAAATCATCATAATTCGTTATAAGCAGCCTTTTTAGTAGGTTTGTTTTGTCCATGAAGGCATGTATAGCCAGTGCCAAGACATCGACATTGGTTAACAAACAAAACCGTTAACATTTGTTGGGCGGGGCAAGGAAAGGGCAAGCAGAAACTTCATGAGTCAGGTTTTCTGCTTGTCCTCTGTTAGCAGGGTTATTTTCTTCTTAATGTTGACTCCTGTCCTATTAATGTTTTCTATCCTGCTTCTGTTGACTTCTGTCCTATTAATTTTCACAAGTTACACTTGACATTCTCTAGCCCTGAATTCTACACCACGCTGACCACCCATTCATGTGCTAATGCTTTTAATCAAGAAAATCATGTTTCCTGATATAGATTCTTGAGAAAGGTACTGGGTGGTTGGTACTTAATTTTCTTCATTTTGGATCTCTTTATGCTATAGCATTTATGCAGTAAGATGCTGGGAACAATATGGAAATGACAGATGGTTGTATTAGGAATAGCATCATAAGGTTTCCCCTCCATCTTAATTCCCTAAGGTGAGGTTCAGGTCCCATCAGTATGCTTGCAACAGGCACTGAAGATGAAAAGTCCTAGGTGTGAAGGAGCAGCTGTGGAGATCCGGGCTGCGGTAGTCCACAGGGTGATCTAAGGTGGTGGTGGGTTGAACAACATTTGGTGTTAACAAGAAACTGCCCCATAAACCCTCAAAGAGGAAAGGTGTGTGCTTCCTAGTGAATAACTTGGATTTATAAGATGCGCAACGTGCAGGCTTGTTAGATCTTATTACACCTGCACATTAGATTATACACATAAGATCTTTGACCTGGTATAGGATCCCACTTTGGGCCCTGACATTATCCTTTTAATATCCATTCAGCAGAGGTAACTTTTCCATTATTTTTATTTCTTCCTGCTTCATGCTTCCTTGAGGCTTCTAATTGGAGTTGACTTGAGAGCTACTAAGAACAGCTCTAATTCAGTCACACCAGATGTAGTGTGCAGGCTGGTTCTGCAACCTGTGTGGCAGGTGACCGAGTGGGACTGAACGACTGTGCCCACCCACGGTAGCAAAACAAGATAATAGCTTCCAACAGAATTCAGTCGTGGGAATTCCTTCTGCTTGTTGTCAGCATTTTCAGAGGCATCCCACTTCTGGGAGCAGGTCTTTGCGGGAGAGAGGAGTGTGTTGTGTCTCAGCTGTCAGCCCCTGGAGAAGACCGTCGGTGTCCAAAGATGGTGCTAGCCTCTGCTGGCCCCTGGGTGTATTGCTGGAACAAAGGAAACTTTGGTTTGTTTTCAGACCCCAAGTGTAAAGCTCTAGAGCAGCGGTTCTCAACCTGTGGGTCACGACCCCTTTGGGGGTCGAATGACCCTTTCACAGGGGAAGACATATTTCCGATGGTCTTAGGAACCGAGACACCGCTCCTCTATCATCTCCAAGCGGGTCCGCCCACATGCAGATACGCCCACATACAACAGGAGGAACTGTATTAAAGGGTCGCGGCATTAGGAAGGTTGAGAACCACTGCTCTAGAGAGTTATTTTAAGAATAATACAGTATGTCCCAAAAGTAAGAAACAAGACATGCCGGCTTATTTTGATATCTTGCAATGCACATGTGTATGTTGTAGTGCTATTTGATCTCTTGAATACCCTTAATATAAAGTGATCATGAATGACCTAAATTAATTTCCTGAGGACAAATCTCAGATGATCAAATCCTTTAAAAAGATCTCAGAAAAGGTCATTTGCTGTCTTTCCCCTTGACGAACGTAAATAAAACATTGAAATAGAGGAACAGGGAGAGAAAAGAAACTTGCCCCCAAGTACCCCGAAGAATCATTTTGCTTCTAAGGGCCCTGTTTAGATTTTGCGAGCCAACTTAATTTCCGTACATTGTTTTTAACCAGTTGGATCCTACTGTAAAGAGTTTTGAACGTTTTATTTATTTATTTTTTTATCCTCACCTGAGGACATTTTCGATTTTTGGTTCAGATAGAGTGGAAGGGAGAGAGAGAGAGAGAAACATCGACGTGAAAGGGACACATCAAGTGGCTGCCTCTCGCACGACCCATCAGGGCCGGGGACAAACTGCAACCGCCGTACATGCCCTTAGCGGGAACCGAACCTGGGTCTCTCTGGACTGCAGGCCGACGCTCTAACTGCTGAGCTAAACCAGCCAGGGCGGTTTTGAATGTTTTAATGTGAGATTGGCTTCGTTCAAGAAGAATCGGCTTTAGATCATGACACAGCATTGGAGCTTAATGTGCCTTTACATCTCTCAGATGTTTTTGTGCCTAGGAAATAAACCCCTTTTACTTAAATCTTAGAAGGAGCTTTATCTAGGCCATTTTCATTAATGCATGACATCTATTAATATTGATTTATAATCATAACCCACAAAAATTAAAACCATTCAAATGTAGTTTTGACAAATACTTCATTATTTTAAAGCCACACTTGTCCCCCCAATTGATGACAGGTCAAAATGTGTCATCTAGCATCTCACTCAATACGCTCTCTAATCTAAAGGTAAAATTAAAGAATGAATGTATTTTCCTTAGTTCTCCTGTTTGGTGATTTGTTTTGCTTATTCTGAAGCAAAATTTCAAACCTTAAAAATTGAGTGGCGAACTTTGTCTAATTGTGATTTTCTTTCATTTACTCTGGGTGTCGGTTTTCCAAACCAGAGGTAGGCATGCTTTTCTCACACGACCCTTCAGTAAGTATCTTGGGCTCCCTGGGCTCTGGTGCACCCACTCAGCCCTGCCCGCTGGGGCAAAGCCTTTGTGAGCCCTGCTTAAACCAGCAAGTGGCCAAGTCCCAGTAAAACCCCATTGACAGAAACAGGCAGCATCTGTGGTCTGCTAATTCCTGCTCCGAACTTGCAGACATTTTCCCAAAATGCAGTTCTGTGCTTCCTGCGGTGAAAGGAACCCAGTCTGTTTGTGCACCAGCTTTGAGAGAAACCTCGCTGCATCACGGCTTCAATGTTTTACGTGCGTGCTCAACGCGGTAGTAACTCTGGACGATCATTCCGTAGTTCTTTTGTGCTTTTCAGAATGTTTTCATGAATGCCCTTTATTTTGTTTGTTTGTTTGTTTGTTTATTTTTAAATATGGGTTTTTTTTAAACTGATTTTTAGAGAAATGGGAAGGGGGAGAGAGAGAAACATCAGTCGGCTGCTTCCTGCACGCCCCCTACTGGGAATTGAACCTGCGACCTCTTGGTGCATGGGTCAGAGCTCAGCCACTGAGCCACACTGACCCAGCAGCATACTTTCATTTTATACTTAAAAGTACCTCAGAGTAGAGTGGCTGTGACTGTCCCTCTCTTGCACATGGACCACTGCATATTTCTCAGGCACACGTTGGCCCCTCTTCTGAGTCCTTGCTGACCTCTCTGTTTCTTTCTGCAGCGTGTATTCTGGGCATCAGTCCATTCTCATCCCGCCTTCAGAGCTGGAAACCAACCCTGCCTTGTGGCTCCTCGCCGTCAGTCAGTACAAAGTTCGGGACACGTTTTGCTCCTATTCGGTGATGGAACTTTGTACCAAAGGGCTGGGGTCGCAGACAGAATCCCTCAAGGTAAGCAGCCCTCACCCCCCTCACTGGAGAACACTGCTAGTGTCCTAGGATGACACAGTGTGCAAGGGCATGAAAGGGTTTGGTGAAGTTAAAATAACCCTTCACAAAAGTCGAGGCTTACAAATTGTTTTCATGTGAAAACTGTTTTATAACATGAAAATTTCCCCACTGTGACAAAGAGCGCAAGTGTATGTATTGATGTCTTTAATTCCATCAGGTCTGCTCTAAGGTCCTAAACTGGTTTTTTATTTGTTGGTGAATTGAGTTCTTCAGCACAGTTAATTTTATTCTGGCACTGGTGTTCAAATCATAGGTTTGAATTCAGCCACTGTTTTTGCTTACCTTGAAGACCTTGACTTATATAGGTCTTAGTCAGTCCTAGCCAAAATTCATTTTACAGTTAAGAGAACAGTGGTGTGTGTGTGTGTGTGTGTGTGTGTGTGTGAGTGACAGTAACAGCATTTCTCTCCATTTAAACCAAGGACATTTTGATGGACATATTTTCATGGTAAATTAAGTAGCCTTTATCCAAGTAACTAGGAGGAAATCATCATATCACCTGTTTTAATTTGTATTCCAACTACTGTTGACTGTGTACATGCCCAGATGTGTGGACTGCTGTGTGTGTGTATGCAGATTGTCCTTGTGCGCGCGTGTGTGTGTGCACATACAACTAGAAAAGCAATACGTTTATTTCTCCTGAATTGTTTTCCTTTTTAGACTTAATGTATTAGAATTGAACAGGAAAATAAAATGTGAGATAACTTTGATACTAAGTTATATAAATAAATATATAGTTACTCGAAGTTATATATTTACGCAGGAAAAGAAATTTATAAAACATAATTATTACTCGTGTTCACCTATATTACATTATGAAATAAACAAGTACACTTCATCAAATTTCCCTACAGGTGCATAAATAACCAAAGTGAAATAATATCGTAACTGAGTTATTTCTAAGCACTTTACATATTTTTTAAATAAGTTTTTATTGATTTTTTCATAGAGAGAGGAAGGGAGAGAGATAGAAATATCGATGTGAGAGAAACATCAATCGGCTGCCTCCTTGCACAACCCCTACTGGGGATCGAGCCCACAACCCAGACTTGTGCCCTGACCAGTAATCAAACATGGACCTCTCAGTCCATGGGACCACACTCAATCCACCGAGCCACACCGGCCGGGCGAAGCACTTTACATATTGATTCATTTAACCTTCACAGCAGCTCTCTGGACTAGAAACCATGATTTGTCTTCATTTTTTATTTTATTTTTTTTTATCCTCACCTGAGGACATTTTTTGACATTTTGTTCAGATGGAGTGGGAGGGAGAGAGAGAGAGAAACATTGATGTGAAAGGGACACATCGAGTGGTTGCCACCCGCACAACCAACCAGGGCCGGGGACAAACTGCAACTGAGGTACACGCCCTTAGCGGGAACCGAACCCGGGTCTCTCGGGACCACAGGCTGACGCTCTAACTGCTGAGCCAAACCGGCCAGGGTTTGTCTTCATTTTTTAAATGAAGAAACTTAAGATACAGAAAAATTAAGCACCCTTTCCAAATTCTTACATTTAATACGTCGTGAATCTCTGGCTCTAGGTCCACCATCTCAAACCCCAGGCTGCACTGTCTCCCAGAACATACACGTGTAAATCATTTGTATTACCAAGAGTTGAACGTTTCCTGTGCAACGATGTCTACAAAGTCATGTCTGTGCACTAAACTTCCGTGTCAGTGTTCTCCGGTGTGTTTCCTTCCTTGGTTCAGGAGCCTTGTCAGCTCTCCCTGCATCAAGGACCGAGTGAGTCTGCTTGTGGCAATTGTCCTCCTCGAGACACCACCAGTGTCTGCTCACTCCCGTTCAGGCGCGCCCCCAGCTCTCGTGAAGCCCGAGCTGTCACCACGGGGAGTGTGTGCCAACTCACTTGATTTCTCCTCCTCTGAGTGTTGCTGTTTTGCTCAGCTGCTTGAATTTGGTGCAGAACAGAGGTGCCCTTAATTATGAGAGTTTGTCTGTGACCTTTGAAGTCTCATGGGACATAAAAGGAGAGCTGCCTTCTAAAAGTTGTCCAAATATTTTAGGTTTCCACTCCTGTGTTAAAAAAAAGTTTTCTTGCCCTGGCGGGTGTGGTTGGTTGGAGCGCTGTCCTGGGCACCGAGGGGTCTTGGGTTTGATTTCCAGTTGGGGAGTGCATGGGAGGCAACTGACTGATGTTTCTCTCTCTCTAAAATCAATTAAAAAAATAAAAGTTTTCTCATTTCTCTCCAGTTCCTGTGTATCCATGTCCATAGGAGTTTTCACAAATGCTTCCTTTCTTCCCCAAACCCTGCCCTTTATTTCATCCAGGACCTTGCTTCTTCTCAACCTTTCTCCTCCTCATTCTTTTTTTAAATGTTTTTTATTGATTTTTTTTTTTTTTTAGAGAGAGGAAGGAAGAGGGAGAGAGCTAGAAACCTCAATGAGGGAGAGAAGCATCTACATGTATCAGCCGCCTCCTGCACACCCTCCAACCAGGGGTCAAGCCCGCAACCTAGGCATGTGCCCTGACCAGGAATCAAACCATTGACCTCTTGGCACGTGGGTCAGCGCTGAGCCACACTGGCCGGGCACTGTCCTCCTCATTCTTGCTGTTGTTTAAAATATGTTTGTAGCGACATCCTTGATAATCTGTTCTCTGTGATCGACTGATTGATTTTTTTAACACAGATGTTTAGAGAAACATCCTAAATGTTTCAATTAATGGCGTGGAGCCGTTGGACCCTGGAAATTAATATCTGCTGTGTGGATGGGCCTGGGTAAGGAGGTCACACACCTGAGCACTCAGAAAGCTGATCTCTTACTGCTGTTGTTTCCAGGCACGAGGGCTGGACTTGTCCCGTGTGCGGACGTGCGTGGTGGTAGCAGAGGAGCGGCCTCGAATAGCACTCACCCAGTCCTTCTCAAAACTGTTCAAAGACCTGGGCCTCCACCCGCGGGCTGTCAGCACCTCGTTTGGCTGTCGAGTGAACCTAGCCATCTGCTTGCAGGTGAGTTCTGTTGACAGCAGTGCTCGGGTGAGGCCACTGGTAATGACAGGTATGCAGCACACACTCGAGCTCAACCTACTTTCCCTGGCCGACGCTTAGCTGCATTTGGAAGATGTCTTTTCATCAGGCAGGTGTGATGGGTGCATACGTGTTTCTTCCCTCTTCTTTTGTTTTTTTCATTCTGTATTTGTCAGTAACCAGTATTCATCATTAGCATGCCCCGTGCTCGCTGTGTCCTAGAACACTGTAACTTTTGGAACAGGAGTGGCAGTGTGCCCGGACCTCTGAAGCTGGGCTTTTTAAAGATTAGACACTTCTGGAGTACCTAGCCTTGTGTACGTGGTCAGGACATTTGTAGGAAGAATTCCAAACATGAAGTTGGTTTGGCAGTTTGCTGCTGTGGCCGTGATTTAGAAACAATTACAGCGGCACTCCTGTGGCACAGGTGTGAGCCCACCCTCCTAAGATAGCCTGAGCCATGGCTTTTAAATACTCGTTTCCTTTCTCTCTCTCTGTTGGCCCACTTCTGAGAACCTTCACTCTCCCTTTCTTTCTGAACTCCTGACATGAGGTCCCGTCCACGGTGCTCCTGTGCCAGGTCAGGACGGCCTGGAAGGAAAGGGAAGCCGTGCAGGAATGTTCTCCTCAAGGGCCCTACCCACAGGGGCACCCAGAACAAGCTCAGTTGCAGAGTTTGTTTCTCGAACATATTAGAACAATAAAAACGGAGACCTGGTCGGTTTGGCTCAGCGGTTAGAGCGTCGGCCGGCGGACCAGACAGACCCAGAACACTTGACTCACAGCAGGTGCTGGAATGAGGAGCAGTTGACACAGGCCACCCCGATCTCTGCTCCCTGCCCACCCTCTGTCTCTCCATTTGAGACCCCGAAGGCGGTTGCTTACAACAAAGTTCTTGTCCTCATTGAACATTTCCTCGTAATCAATGATGAACAATAAGTATACAGATAATTGTTTTGAGTAAGCAAATAAAATATTTTTAGTAAAAATAAACAGAGCGAGAGGGTAAAGAGTGGCTTGGCCACACAGGAGGCGATCTTAGGAAGGATGGCCAAGGAGGCCGCCCTGGGCAGCGGCGTGCCAGCCCAGAGCCTGTGATGTCAACAAGGTGTACAGTTCGGGCAGAGGTGGCAGTAGGTGCCAATCCTTGAGGCTGGCCATTGAAACACTTGCTTTCTGTTCAGATCTTTCAAAGATTAGAAGTGTGTGATGATGGTGCCACACACACGGAGCAAGCATTGCTCAGGTCCTAGGGCAGAAGTCCCATGTCTCCTGCTCCCCATGTACTTCTGTAGGGCCTGATGCATCATAAATGTTTTAGAAAGCAATACCAGAAAATACAGATTAGCCAATCAGTAGATAATAACACCCAATCAATAAATAACACCTATAATTTTATCTACTCAGAGATAATCATCCCTTGATGTAAAAAAATAAAAATGCAAGTACAAAAAGCTAAGATATTCCAAACCTTGTCCCTAAATATTTAAAGGCATTAAAAAATGTACACAGTTCCCTTTGGAGCACCACAGTTAACAGTATACGTGAAATTGGGGAGTGGGTATATTTGTTCTCAGTCGATTTGACAACATTGTTTTCTCAGTAGGATTGTTTGTCAGCCTTACCCAGAGGGCCTGCAGTTCGCTCCGAGTGTTTCAGTGGAGTGCAGCCCTGTTAGAAGGGAAGGTCTTGACCCCTCTCCAAACAGAGAAGGGAGCCGCGCCCAAGTGACTTGGAGTTTGCAGGCCGAGGTCTCCGGACAGTGTTCGGGAGTCCACGGTACCACTTTCCAAAGTCCCTGGTCTTTGAGAATGGCTGAGCGAAACATCGGACATGTTTTTATGACAGAATGAAACTTATCTGATGCATGAGAATTTAAAGTTATACAGCGGTAAACTAGGGATATGCTTTTACTTGGAAGAACAGCCTTCATCGATGGTGCCCTGAACTTTTTACAGCCCAGCCTCAAGCTTCCCTTTCTCCTTCACAATCTGACAAGAAAGACACTGCCTACCTTAGAGTCATGCTTCCACTTCCTCATCCCCCAACCCCACTTTCTGGGCCTGAATGGACCGCCACCATCTTCACGTGGCGAAAACGGCTTCTCCTCCTCGGCCTCCTCTCTGGTCCCTGCAGCTGGCTCTCTCCTTCCTGTGATTCCCGTGGCCCTTTGTCTCTCCCACTTTATACTTTCTAGCACACTTTATAAATACTTACGTGACCAACTTCCGTCCCCTCTGGTCCAGGTAAAACTGTTAGAGAACTCAGTGTCTCCCAGACAGGCAGTCGCTTCTTGAAGGGGGTCCCTGCCGGGGGAGTCCAGAAGGCGGTCCCGCACCTGCAGACAGGACTCGCAGCATGAGGCTCGTCCTCCGAGCCAAGCCCGTGTGCAGTCAGTACACGGCCGCACCGACTGTTCTCCGGAATGAAGCGCAGTGTGAATCTCCAGCAAATGGAAGTCCACGTGTCATTCCTCATGCGTCCTAGCGAGAGACCAGGGTGCAGTGCTCGCCCCTCAAGCTTCCGCGGCACAACAAGACTGTTCTCAGACAGCGGGTCCAGGGCTGCGCCGTAAGAAAAAGATATGCACGCTCACCAAAAACACAAACAACAAGAAAACAGCACCCTTCAGCGAGGGCCTCGGACCCTTCTGTTCCAGGCAGCGTCTAGGTAGCTATTGCCGCAGTTCACCGAGGGTAAGCCCAGTCATTTCATTGTACAGTGAGAGAAACCGAGGCTCAGAGAAGTGGAGGGAACGTTCCTGCTCCTGCTTGTGGAGGATAGAATCCAGGCAGGGCAGTGCTTTCAACAAATCCAGCATTTTGCAACTTTGTTAGGTACCAATTTTATGTTGTGAGTATCCAGTGAAGTAACAGCTTTGTAAACTAAGTATTTGCAAACTTGAACTGTGTGCGCAGAGTAGCCTGTCTTCTGTTTTTAACTGTTTCCTTTCCTCTAACATTTTAAGTCAGAACGGCTGTTTCTGTGTGAACTAAGTGGTTCAAAAGGCACACATCTCCGCGCGGGATGTGCTGGAGCGGCGGGCTCTCGTCTGCTGGCACTTTGGCGGAGGTGCGGCGCCCACCAGGAAGGGCTGTGTGCCAAGCCCAGGGCCGTGCCATAGTGATCTGGGACACCTGCTCTCCGGCTGTTACACGAAATGCTGGTGTTTGTTTCCCATAAGCAAAAATCATGAAAAATGATAAATATATATCATTGTCAGATACACAAATGGGCAAATATAAAAATTTAAATTAGACACTCCTGGAAATAGAAAATTGAAACAATTTCCGTGAAGCTGTTTTTCCAACTCTCACCTCTTAGAAACTGGGTGACTTGTTTTATCTATTTATCATTTTGAGGCAGGAATCGCCACATTGATTATTTTGACATGGCCCCTTCTGAGTTCCGTGGCACAGCTTGAGGAATGGACTCATAAAACAGCGTGGATGACTTTGACTTTACATGAACTATTGGTATATTGTAGACTCTGCAGAAGAAAAATGTAGACGTACGAACCATTTGTTAAATGCAGGAATGACATTCCCCAGAATCTTTAGCTGTTAAAAATGAATTGAATTTAAAGCAATTTCGATTGGTTGAATTCGTGACAAAAGTGGACGTTAGAAAGATCAAATTAATAACTTCTGAGTTTAATTAGCTCTAACATAAATTTCCCCTTAGTACTCTTAAGAAGTGTCACTTGTTTTATTAACCTGATGAAGACGTTGCTTAAAGCTACAGTGAACTCTTTTCAGAGTAGAAGCTGAAAGTCTTTGGTTGGCTCAGATTTGGAAATTTACTTCATTGTAACAGAAAAATTAGCATCCTCCCCATCAGCAGGAGGGAAGGAACAATGAGGTCTTCTATTTTCCAAAAGAGATTTCAATGTTTGCTTTATTTGGACAAACTTTTAAGCCACTTGACACAGAAGCTTTGAAACTATATAGAAAAATAACGATTAATTTGTCTGAGAGGAAAGCTTTATTGTGAATAGCTGTATGGAATTAAATCAATCGTAACAGTTATAGTCGACCTTAAATCTTGAAGCTCATGCAATGAAAGAGAAATACAGCCATTCTGCTGAGGCGAGCTTGATTCATTGATTGTTTAAAAAAAAAAATAGTGGAGGCTTGCAGAGTGATATAAATGTCAGTAATTCTCAAAATAAAATGAACAGTCATAATAAGACTTTTCATTAATTTGAGCTCTCAGTTCATTTTCCCCTATGCTGCTTTTAGAAGAAGGAAGTGAAAATAAACCAGGTGCTGGGGTTTTCTGTGTTCCAGGGAGCTGGTCACATGCAGCTGAAACTCTCATCTTCACCCACTGGTACATGTTGTCCCAGGTGCTGAAAATTAACATTGGAGATCATGGGCCCTGTATTCTCATAACCCAGTATATCAGCCATTGCTCTACTTTGCAAGCAGCAGGAACCTTTGTGGCAACTTCCGTGAGAAGGAATTTGCTACAACATCAGCGGTTTACTCTCAAGTCCTGAAGACTGTGTAGCTGGAACAGCTCAAGCCTCACTGTTCCTGTGAGGATGCCAGTGTGTGTACGTTTGTACCACTGACCAGCTGGCCCAGGAGACCGGGCTTCACCACCAGCGCATCTGCAGGCTGGCCTATGCCACGGACACCTGCACTGCCAAGGAGGAGAGCATGCTCCCTTGTGCAGTGAATGGGTACAGCTCATTGGCAGGCTGTTACCTGTCCACGCGCTGGCTTCCAGGAAAGCCGGGAAGAAGGAGGGAGTTGGATCATTTCAGTTACTACGAAAGGACAGAGGCTGCCAGGTTCCAAAAGTGGAGTTCCCCAAATACAGGAAGAGAGTGTAGGTGCTTGGTGACCAAAAATGAATGACCGACGGCTACTTCAGCTTATCCTCTTGGCTGCCCAACATCAACATATACTTTTCATCCCATTCTCGAACACCATGCCTCCCCGCAATAAAACCCCATCATAATGCAACTTTCAGTAACCAATAACACATCCGCCTCCGTCCATAACAGAACTCAAGCCTCAGCAGTTACTGTGGCCAGTTCCAGGGCCAGTGTTTCCGGGTAATGGCCATTCTACCACAGATATTCTGTAAGCTGTAGACTAGATTGTCAGATTCACCACCGTGGACGGAAGGAGAGAAAAGGGCACGTTCATTCATTCCTCTGCACAATGTGTTTGGATTGTCTAATGTGTGCTGGGCACTGGATGCTGCCACTTTGAAACCCTTGGCTCTGCCAGGCACCATGTATGTCTTTCCATTTGAACATTCAGGTTGGAAAAAGCCACAGGAAGCCCTGGCCAGTAGTTAGAGCATCAGCCTATGGACCAGAGAGTCCCAGGTTCAGTTCCCACTAAGGGCACGTACCTTGGTTGCAGTCTGTCCCTGGCCCCGGTTGGGGCCGTGAGGGTGGCAGTCAGTCAATGTGTCTCTCTCACATCGATGTTTCTCTCTCTCTCTTCCCCCCTCTCTCCCTCCCGCTCTATCTGAAGATAGTTGCAAAAATGCCCTCAGGTGAGGATAAAAAAAAAAAAAAAAGCCACAGGAAGAGTTTAGGGTCCTAGTCAACTAGGATCAGATGTCTAGCAAATGGTGAATTCACAGACTTCACAACCAAATGTTTGCTTTGGTTTGGGTGTCTCTCATCACATGAACAAGTGCTTCCTTATCAATTGTAGAAAGTTTTCAGTCTGTGCCTTGAACCAAGAATAGAAGCACCTGAGCTTCTCCTTTGTTCTTTAACCTCGGTAGCACCATAGAAACAGCCGTGGTTCCACGGCGTCCTGTGGACCAGCGGTCCCTGGTGGGGAAGCCTTCAGCGGCACTTTTTCTTGAGGGGCCAAAGAGTAAATAGCTTGGGCCTGCAGCCCACACAGTCTCTTCACGTGGACTCAGCTCTGGTGGCAGAGCTGGAAGCAGAAACAAATGACAGGTGAATGGCCCTGGCCCATATGGCTCAGCGGTTGGTACGTCGGCCTGCAGTCCAGAGAGACCCGGGTTCAGTTCCCACTAAGGGCACGTACCTCGGTTGCAGTTTGTCCCCGGCCCTGGTTGGTCGTGTGGGTGGCAGCCACTCGATGTGTCCCTTTCACGTCGATGTTTCTCTCTCTCTCTCTTCCTCTCTCTTGCTCCCACTCTATCTGAACAAAAAATGGAAAAATGTCCTCGGGTGAGGATAAAAAAAAAAAAATGACAGGTGAATGAACAGGCGTGGCTGTGTTCCTTGGAGACTAACAACAGACGGGCTTTTTTAAAATTTTTATTTTATTTTATTTTATGTTATTTTTTGCTCAGGGGTTTGCTGACTCCTATAAAAGTGATTTTTTTAGCCAGTTTGCCAGTTCATGACATGGACCACCACAGTCCAGCCCAGCAAAAGAGCTGAGTTTTCACTACCTTTGAAGAAAAAAACAAAAATAAATGTAAGAATGAATGAAATAGAAAGCTGAATGAGGGAAATCAAGAAAGTTAAAAGTTGGTTATCAAATTTAATAAACGTCTAGCAATACTGATCATTAGAAAAAGAAGAGACAGACTAATGACACCAAGTGCTGGCGAGGACGGGGGAGTTCTGGAGCCTTACTTCACTGTTGGAGTGGCATGCCTGCCTTGGAGAGAGCGGGTGTCAGGTTCTTATGCGACTGAGCACGGACGTACCATATAACCCAGCAATTCCATTTCTGGGTGTTTACCCAGGAAATGAAAATGTTTGTTCTCCCAGGGGCCTACACACACACCTTTATAGCAGCCTTGTTCGTAATCATCCAGAATTAGGAACAACTTGGTGTCCATTAACTGAGACCAGAAGGGCAGGTTGTAGTCTGTGCAGTGGATGCTGTTTGGTCATGGCAAGGAGTAGACTGGTCCTGCAGGGAGCAGCCTGGATGGATCTCGGGAACAGTTTGCTGAGTGAAGGAAGCCAGACAGACAGGTGTGCATACCACAGAAGTTTAGTAAGGCAAAACTGTAGGCACAAAAATCAGACTACTACAGAGTGGCAGGATAGGACTTTTCTGTCTTGACCGTGATAGTGGTTACATGACTGTATACATTTGTCAAAATCAACCTGTATACTTCAGGATAAATTTTATTGCACTCAAATTATATGTAAATACATCTGACAGATAAGGAGGGAGGGAACAAATTACAGGTATTATAAACAGTGACTGCCTCTGTTGGCCAAGATGGAGTGGCAGGGACCAGATTTGCTCTCTCTCCTAAAACAAGCAGAGTGGACGAATATATAAAGAAGACAGTGGACCCCAGGCAGCAAGGAACAGAGATCGCTGAGAGAGAAGGTTAACCCTGGATTTCCTCAGAGTGCTGCCTTGAGAGTTTTCAACCAAGGGAGAGGAACTGAGGCAGAGCCCAGTGTGCTCCGTGAGTGGAGGAGATGGAGCTGAGACTCTGAGAAGACAAAGCTGTTACAGTTCACAGAGCAGGGTGCCAGAGAGACCCTCCCCCAGTATTCAGGTGAATGCCAATCAGTATATCCTGATCAAAGCATTAATTCATATTAGACAACTACCCAAAGCCAGGATCAGAACCAGCCAAAACAATTCAAGGGAATAGTGCTTGTTCCCACCAGCCAGACTGAAAATCTCTCAATTCATGGGAGCACCATTCTGGTCCCACCTAACAAGTCTTCAAAGGAAGAACCACAGGGATCAAGCTCTTTCCAAGTAATCTGACATGGAACAAAGCCCAAGAATTTACAGAAATGCCCTGGCTGGGTTGGTCAGTTGGTTGGAGCGTCATCCCATACACTAAAAAGTTGTGGGTTCGATCCCTGTTCAGGGCATGTGCGGGAGGCATCTTGTCGATGTTTCTCTCTCTCCTTCCCGCCCTCTCTCCCTTCCTCTCCCCTCCACCCTCCCTCCCTCCTGTCTTCCTCTCTCTAAAAATTACTTAAAAGATAAAAATTATCAAAACTAACATAAGAGGAAATAGCAAATCTAATGATTGGATTAAATCCTTAATCCAAAACCTTCACAGGAGGGAAAAAATATAACTTGTAGGCCCAGATGGTTTCAGGGGAAAAGTACCAATCTTACAAAAACTTTTTCAGAAGATAGAGGAAGAAGGAGCCCTTCTCAACATGTTTCATGAAGTAAGCATAACCTAGATCCTAAAATCTGACAACAAAACATATTCCCAGAAAAGAACATTCCAAGCCAATATCCACATGGAAAAATGTCTCAAAACATTCACACGTTGAGTCCAGCGGTTCGTCAGAAGGGTAGTGCATTGTAAGCAAGCAGGTTGTATCTCTGGAGTGCAGGGCTGCTTCATCATTCGAAACCAATCAGTCTCATTCACTGCATGAACTGAGTGAAAGAGAAAAATCATATGATTGTCTCAGTAAGTGCAGGAAATATATGTAATAGAAGTCAACACCCATTTGTGGGATAACTAGGAAGACAGGAACTTCCTCAGTCTGACAAAAGCATAAGCAAAAAGCTTGTTGCTAACCTCATACTTAATGATTCACTTTAACAGTATTTTTCCTAAAATCAGGAATATCAGCATAGTATCAGAAGCCCTAGCCAGTGCACTAAGACAAAAAAATGATAATAATAAGTACAAATATTTAAACAAAGAAATAGAACTTGTCATTATTTGCAGACTGCCCAATTATGCACATAAAAACCCCCACGGAAATACAAAAACTAAGGAGCACAGTTCAGACTGACAGACTTTGTGGGGGAGGGGATGAGATAAACCCAAGAACCTATATGTATAACCAATGAACACAGACAACAATGCTGGGGGGAGGGGGGAAGGGAGGACGGAATGTGGGGAGGGGGGGAGAAACATCTATAACAAAAATTAATTTAAAAAATATTTCAAAAAACTACAAATGCTAATATGTGAAGTTAAGAGCACAAAATAAAGATTAATACATAAAAATTGTACTGCTATAGAGTAGCAATGAATAACTAGAAAATGAAAATTTAAAAACAATGCTATTTACAGTAATATTGAAAACCACAAGTACTTAATAAATGGAATGAAGGTATACATTAAAAATCACAAAACAGCCCTGGCCAGTTTGGCTCAGCGGTTAGAGCGTCGGCCTGCGGTCCGGAGAGACCCGGGTTCGGTTCCCGCTAAGGGCACGTACCTCGGTTGCAGTTTGTCCCCGGCCCTGGTTGGTCGTGCGGGTGGCAGCCACTCGATGTGTCACTTCACGTCGATGTTTCTCTCTCTCCCTTCCTCTCTCTCCCTCCCACTCTATCTGTACAAAAAATGGAAAAATATCCTCGGGTGAGGATAAAAAAAATCACAAAACAGCCCAGCCGGTGTGGCTCACTGGATTGAGCGTCATCCCATGGCCTGAGAGGTCCTGGTTCGATTCCCCGTCAGGGCACATGCCATGGTTGCAGGCTCAATCCCCAGTGGGGGATGTGTAGGAGCAGCCAATCCATGTTTCTGTCTCACATCGATGTTTCTATCCCTTCTTATCTCTCCTAAAAAAAAATAAAATAAAATATATTATAAAAAATTTTTTTAAGTCACAAAACGTTGCTGGGAGAAATTGAAGAACTCTGTAATAAATGAAGGAATTTGCCATATTCATGGAGTGGGGAGTTGAAGACTCACTGTTTTTAAGATAACTTCCCCCTGCCCCAGATACGGTACAGTCCCAGTCAAAATCACAGTAGGCTTTTCTGAAGAAATTGACAACTGATTCTGAAGTCGTCTTGAAATTACAAAGAAATAGAACAGTCTTGAGAAAATGACAATGTTGAAGGATTCTGGCTACCTGATTTCAAGACTCACGGTAAAGCTGCAATAACCAAGACAATGTGATGTGGTCATGAGGAGAGACCAGAAGGAAAAACAAATCAAAGAAGCAAAACTGAAAAAAAATAGGAATCCAGAAATAAATCCATCATGGCACCAAGTCCATTCAGTAGGGAAGGAAAAGGTTTAGACAAATAGTTTTAAAACAACTGAAGATGAAATGAAATTAACCTCTATGTCAGCCTCATAAAGTACACAAAAATGAATTCTAGATGGATGATAGACCTAAATGTCTATAATAATACTTCTAGAGTAAAGCTTCTTTGAAGAAGCTATTAAAGAACATCTTCATGACTTTGGAATACACAAAGATTTCTTAGGTCACAAAAAGCACTGACCATAAAAGAAAAACATCATAAACTAGACTTCATCAAAGTTAAAATTAATTTTAGTCAATATATTTAAGAAGATTAATAGGAACATCACAGACTGGGAAAATATATTTGTAATAATATAATATCTGACAAAGGATTTCTCTCCAGAATATGTTTAAAACCTACAAATCAGCCCTGGCCGGTTTGGTTCAGCGGTTAGAGCGTCGGCCTGCGGTCCTGAGAGACCCGGGTTCGGTTCCCGCTAAGGGCATGTACCTCGGTTGCAGTTTGTCCCCGGCCCTGGTTGGTTGTGCGGGTGGCAGCCACTCGATGTGTTCCTTTCACGTCGATGTTTCTCTCTCTCTCTCCCTCCCACTCTACCTGAACAAAAAATGGAAAAATGTCCTCAGGTGAGGATAAAAAATAAATAAATAAATAAAACCTACAAATCAAGTATAGAAAGAAAATCTTTTAAAAAAATGGACAAAAGACTTGAATGAACATTTTACAAAAGATATTAAATGACCAATAAAGTACGTGGAACGGTGCTCAACATCATTATTCATTACTCATCAGGAAGATGCTACTTAAAATTACATGGTGTGTTTGCTTCAGCTGCACATATAATAAAATTAGAACATACAGAGAAAATTAGCATGGCCTCTGAGCAGGGATGACTTGCAAATTCATGCTGTGTTCAAATTTGTTTTTAATTCCCAAAGGCCCTCTCATCCTCTGCTGATTGTTTCCAAGGAAACAATGAGTTAGAGCACAGCATGTGGTACCCGATTTGAAATCATGATTTTCACAAAATTAAAAAGTACAGGGTGATTCCATTTCTCACCTTCTGAAATAACTAAAATGAGAAGGCTGACAATACTAAATGTTGATGAGGATGTGGACCAACTGGAACTCTCATTCATTGCTTATTTGGGAAGTGATGTAAGTTTCTTGTAAAGTTAAATGCATTTCAGCCTAATGAACTAACTCAGGAATTAACTTGTCTGGAAACATTTGTGTAAGAATGTTTATTGCAATTTTTCATGATAGCCACAAACTAAAAATAACCCAAATGTTCACCAACCATGAGATAAATTGATTGTGATACTCACGTACAACAGAATACTCCTCAGAACTTAAAGGAACAAATAACAAAATGAGTGGATTCCAAAAGCAGTTTGTTCAGTGAGAGACACAAAAGAATATAAATATGTTGCTCCATTTGTATGCAGCCCAAGAATAAGTGAAACTAATCTGTGTTGTTAATCAGAAAGTTGTAGTCTTTGGGGAGGTATGGAGGTTGGTTGACTCACTACCTGGAGCAAAGGAATTTTTACATGCTGTTTGGGTGGGAGTTATATGGGTATACACAATTGTCAAAATTCATCTACCTGGACACTTAAAATCTGTGCACTTCAATGTATGTAAATTAGACCTCAATTAAAATGTTGAAAAGATTATTAATGCACACATCTACTAGGAAGGCCGAAGAACATGGCATCGGGTCATGCAGGTGAGAACACTGCTTGAAGTTGAGCTGGTGAAGGGGCCCAGTGGTGAACAGGTGCGGTACTGCAGATGTAGACCCCTAGAATCCACTCCTGCGAAACTGCCTCCTGTGACCTCCAGTGAGGAGCACGCCCTTGACTTCCCAAATACGCAGCAGAGCAGATATGCCCAATATCAGTCAATTGTGTATCATTTCACACATTTCTACTTAGAACTGTTACATAAACTTAAGGAGCTATGTGCGCGTACTCGATCGTACCAAGAGCAGAGCATATGAATCACTGAAAAGTGAAAGCACCACGCGGCCGAAGTGTTAGAATAAGTGTGTGTTGGATTTTCTGTACTGTCTGAGGTGTGAGTCTGCATACCTACAGCTGAGATTTAAATGTGACTCACTTGTTCAGTAAGTACTTAATACCTAACACATGATACTCTCATACCAACACATATACCAAGAAAAACTAATTTTAGTATAATCGTTTATATAAATGATTACATAAATCATGTAATTTAGTAGTCTATGAGTAACATATTATACAACTGAATTTTAAACTTAATCCTCTTTTCTGATTAATATAATTTGCATTTTCAAACATACTTTTCTTCATTTCTGATAAGCTTTGGTTGGAGTGAATAACTTTACTTTCCTGCTGGTCCTTTCTGCAAGTATTTGATGATCTGTAAATACCTGGGAGCAATTCTGTGCGTTGGGGATCTCCTTATTTACAGAAAATCCTGCTTGCATTCTTTAGCAAAGTGAAGGTTTTGTTAGATAAGAACTACTAATGTGTATCTTGTATTCTCAGATCCTTGTACCTTAAGGTTTTTGAAATTTGGAAACACCTGCATATTAACTCCCGTCTGCGTCTTCATGTACCCTTAACAATGGAGCAGACGGTCTTGCTCCAGATGTGTTTCTCCTCCACACATCTGCAAGTTAGGAAATCAGTTCCTAATCACACGTATTTTCTTCAAGATACAGCCTTGAACCATTATGACAACATTTATGACTTAAAATAATTTAAAGAGAATATTGACTTACTTTAGTTCCAGTTCCTCTTTAGGATTTGAGGAATCCAGGGCATTACTTAAACCACTGCATTTATCCTAAAGAGATCCAGTAGGCCTGTGTGCCTTCCAGCTGCACACGCCTCTGCTGACCTGTTCTTCTCCACCTTCGAGTCGCTTCAGCTTCCTAAGATAAAGGTGCTGAGAGAAAGCAGTAGCCATAATTACCATGAGGAAGGGAGGAACAGAGAGGAGGGCGGGATCATCATTTTATATCTGGAATCATTGGTTTTTTTTATAACTCCTCCAAGTTGAGTGGTGGTAGTTTTTTCAGTCTGGTTTTGTTCATCACCAAGACTCTTGGTGTATTGCTGCTGTTGCCACCTCTGGAGTCGGCCTGGTTATGTGACTGTAGGGAGAGGACAGATGGGGCCACGCAGACGGAGCAGCTGTGTCAGCCCAGGTGCCAGGGGATGACTTCTGCTGCTGTGTTTCTGGGGAAAACAGACTCTCAAAGGAGTTTGCCTAAGTTGTTGCTTTCTGCAGTTTTCCCACCATGCCAAGGTGGATAATTTAATAGGGGCAGAGGTGGGTACCAAAACCATGGACGGAGGTGTCTTTGGGGTCAGCCGCCAGGAGGGTTAGCACAGGGTGCTGAGCTAGACCACACACGAGCCTGGTGTCCTGTAGTTTGGTCCCTTCATGCTGCAGATGTCCTTTGGCCTCTTTCCTGTACCTGATCTTACAGGTGAGGAGGCTAGACACCCAGTGTAGATGTAAACACTTCCAGGTTCCCTTCATACTGTAATAGGAGACTTTGAACCGTCTCAATGTTCATAATTCATACTCCCTACTTCTCTTGAAAAAGAAACTTTTAAAAGTTACCATAGCCCTGGCCAGTTTGGCAGTTGGAGCATTGGCCTGTGGACTGAGGGGTCAAGGGTTCGATTTCGGGTCAAGGGCACGTACCTGGATTGCAGGTTCAATCCCTGGCTGCAGTCAGGGTTGTGCAGGAGGCAACCAATTGATGTGTCTCTATCATACTGATGTGTTTCTCTCTCTCCTTCCCCCCCTCCTTTCCACTCTCTCTCTCTCTCTCTCTCTCTCTTTTTTTTTATCTTTACCCGAGGGCACTCTTGCATTTATCTTCAGATATAGCAGGAGAGAGAGAGGGAGGGAGAGAGAGAGAGAAACATCGACGTGAGAGAGACTCTCATCGAGTGGTTGCCACCCACATGACCCCAACCAGGGCCAGGGACAAACTGCAACCGAAATACATGCCCTTAGCGGGAACCAAACCCAGGTCTTCTGGTCTGCAGGCCGATGCTCTAACCGCTGAGCCAAACCGGCCAGGGCTCCACTCTCTCTTAAATAGACAATGGAGAAAACTCTTAGGTTAGGATTAACAAAAATAAAATAAATAAAAAAGTAGCATAAAATTTTAACTACCCAGTAATATCATTGAACCTTATGTGTTAAAAAAAAAGAAAAAGGACGCAGGTCTGTGTGTCCATGGCCAGTCATCTATTACTCTCTTCTGTTGCTTTGTGGATATGTTGACATCTTTTTAAGATTTTTTCCCTTTTAGCCTTTAATGGCACAGTGGTTGATTTTAACGATTTCCATATTTGACATTGTTTTTGACCTTTTTACTTTGTTCCCTGCTTGTTGCATTCTCCTCTCTACCCCTTCCTCTTCTTCATCCCATTTTTGACTGTTGGGTTGTTTTGTTTCTGTCTGTTGTGTGTCATTTCGGTTTCTGTCGGTCTGGTGTTCTCTCCTTTCTCTGGTTCCCCACTCCTGCTGCTGTAGCCCCACAGACTGTGGAAGCTGGCCGAGCAGGTAGGGATTCCCCCTTCACCCACGCGGTGCCCACCTGCCCGCCCCCAAGTGGGACAGACTCGGAGTGGAGTGCGAAGCCTGCCCGGGGTTTCAGACCCCGGTGGAGAGGCGGGTGCCCAGCGTGGCCCCGCCCCCAGCCCCGCCCTGGCCATCCAGGCTCTGATGATGCTGTGGGCTCATTCACTGCGCAGGGCCCAAGATCTCTGCCATCTGGGGTCATCTTCATTCTACTTCATTTTCCACTTTTAGTGACCTATTTTCTGATGTGTGTACTTATTAGTTGGCCCTCTGTGGTAACGTGTTTTGCATTATTCAGAACCTCAAGCCACCTCTCCACTCCGCGCTCGTCTGTGACAGCCCCACTGAAGGGGGATGGGGGGTGGGGGTGGGGGTGCGCTTCGCCCTGTACCGGGGAGCGGGCTCCGGCCAGCGGCTGCTGCATGTGCTCTCCCTGTCTGGGTGGGGAGAGCCCAGGATTGCTCAGTAGGATAGTGTGTCTTAATGAAGATGTCGTTATTTTTTTTTTTATTTCTTTTTAGATATACAGACATGCCTTTGGTACAAGATTAAATTCTCTTCTTAGAATCTTAGTTCTCCAGATAAATTCAGAGGGCTCCCTTATTTTTAGGCAGATTTGCCTTAGGTTCCATCTTTTTCTACCCAAGATACTGCATTGCCTTCCCAAGAAATTACATAGATTTTTGGCTCGTAATGTAGCTTGAATGATACTGCTTTGACGTGGACAGAGCTCCACTCAGCATGTTTTGAAGGGATGTGTGGTGCAAGATCAGATCTCTGGACCCCTTGGTTAACTAAGTACATAGTGAGACAGCTCAAACCACTGAGTGCTGCCCCGCCAGCTCGTGGTAAACCCCGACCTCCTTGACCAATGTCACAGACAAAAATAACCTCCTGCAGCTGGGGGAAACCAAGACACAAGTAGAACTAAAAGGAACAAGATAATTATCTCTTATCTCTTCTTTAATCTGTCCATTCATGTCACATGTTCTCCTTCAGTATCTCCAGCTATTTCTGGGTGCACATGGCCAGGTTTTTAGCAAATGAAGCTTCACACCCTTGACGGCCTGCTTTGGCCAGACCAGCGTTGTCTCGGCAGTTTCAGTGCTTTTATTTTGTTTTCTTTTTGGAAAGATGTGTGGCATGCCTCCTTTCTGGTTTTCATACATGTGATTGACGGTCAAGGTGTGGGGAAGCCCAGCATCATTCTGAGTTCCTTTCAGAACTGAGGTTATCAAACTGAGAGTTCACAGGTATCTTGGAGAGATGTGGTTTCAGCTCTTTTCACTTTTGTTCAGTTTCAGATTTCACCTAGGATGTGCTTTCTAGCTGGTAGGAAACAGACCCAGCTTCCCCACACACGTGAGTTAACTGCACCGTGTCCTTGCTTGCAGGGGACCTCAGGACCTGATCCAACCACCGTCTATGTTGACATGAGAGCTCTGAGACACGACAGGTATGATGCGCTGTGATGTTTTCTTGGTTGCCAGACGTGCAGGGCCCCATCTAGAAACGGAGGGGCAGTAATGTTTCTGCATCAACTACAATCACCTTATGGGCAAAGCAGTGGAGGTGGGCAAGTCGGCTTAAACTTAGACTCGCCCCACATTCTGTTTTGTTAACATACCCAATAGGCCAATTGACTTTTTGTCTGAAGATGCAAATGGCCCGGCCAGTGTGGCTCAGTGGTTGAGCGTCGACCCATGCACCAAGAGGTCGCCAGTTCATTTCCCACTCAGGGCACATGCCCAGGTTGGGCACCCGATCCCCAGTGGGGGGCATGCAGGAGGCGGCCAGTCGATGTTCTCTCTCATCAATGTCTCTCTCTCCCTCTCTCTCTCACTTCCTCTCTCTCTAAAATCAATAAAGGAAAAATATATTATTTTAAAAGATGCGAACGGAAATTGTTGCATCATAGCCAGGTGCAATCAAGTTGCTTTTTCTCAGCTTAACCAGAGCACTTGATTCTTTTCCTCAACAGTTTCAGTCAGGCACCATTTTACACCTCATAAAATATCAACATTTCTTTACATGAATTGACATTTTTTTTGTCAAGGAGTTCCCATGAAAAAACTAAAAACACAAGTCAAATTACCTTTCCTAAGCAGCCTTGAGCAAGAATGAAGGGTGGTGGTATTGATGGGTGATTGTAAGTTACCCTCAAGGAACTTGATAGTGCCCAGGGAAATACTGGTTGCCTCCCTGGCCCCTGTAGCCCTTGTTTTAGACCCAATTGTTCAAATTGCAGAGGTTAGAGTCCGTCTGTGGGAGCCCCCCCAGGGGGCTGAGTGTCCATCCAAAGGGTATCAGCTGCACTATAGCAAAATCCCATCTGGACCATTTTCAAAATTCAGAAACTTAACTTGAAAGAGATTAAGTAAGGAATTCATATAAATTTCTTAGTGTAACATCTAGGCTTTAAAACAAATCTATTTTATTCTTTATAAAAATGATTTGAAGTCCGACCGATATGGCTCAGTGGTTGAGCATCGACCCATGCACCAAGAGGTCGCCAGTTCAGTTCCTGCTCAGGGCACATGCCCAGGTTGTGGTCCCAATCCCCAGTGGGGGGCATGCAGGAGGCGGCCAGTTGATGTTTTCTCTCATGGACGTTTCTCTCTCTCTCTCCTTTCCCTTTCTCTCTCTCTGAAATCAATAAAAGGAAAAAAATAATTTGAAAATAAGTTTATGACTTCAAAAGGTAAACAGAAGCTCATCAAAGACCCTGTGTGAGTGACATTTAGGCAGTTCTGGCTGGCTGGCCCCCGGAACACAGGAAAACACACGGTGAGACCGTGTAGAGAACTGCTCACCTGCGGGTCTTGAGAACACGTCCTACAGCTTCAAACCCACGTATCTACAAGCACGGGCATCGTAAGGGGCACTTACCTCATCTGTACTGAGTGTCCCAGAGTAGCAGGATGGTTGAGAGCAGGGACTAGGGGATACTTCTTTCCTGGAAAATGACGGAAACATAAAGGACTTCTTTCTAACAAATTTTGAACCCACCCGTTTAGCTGTCTTCAGTGTGGAAAGTCTTCCTATCAAGAAAAGGTATGATTTAGTAAAAGTGAAATAAACTTTGGACCAGTACCGTGTACGACAGTAAAATGATAAAATTTCAATGTCAGACCAGCACCTGCTCTGGAAAGAGCTTCCTGGTGATTTACTAATTCTTTGAGTTTAGCAAGTCCATAATCCTCCTAAGTGACACTTTTTTCCTAATCTGTAAAATAATCTTGAATACATACTTCTCCTTTACAAGATCACCCAAAATAGAAGCGACAGTGCTTTGTGAACTGAGAGTTGCTCTGCAGTTGTGTGTGACTAAAGATAGCCACTGGCAACGTCAGTGATGGTTACAGAGACCCTTAATGCTGCCCCGGGAGCCAGCCCCAGCCCCAGCCCCAGCCCCAGCCCCGCCCCAGCCCCAGCCCCAGCCCCAGCCCCAGCCCAACCCCAGCCCCAGCCCCAGCCCCAGCCCCAGCCCCAGCCCAGCCCCAGCCCCAGCCCCAGCCCAGCCCCAGCCCCAGCCCCAGCCCCAGCCCCAGCCCCAGCCCAACCCCAGCCCCACCCCAGCCCCTCCAGTCGTCCCCATCTGCCCTGTCCAGGCCACTCAGGTGAAAGCCTTCAGAACCACACCTGAACCTTGTTGCCTCGGTTCGGTCACCCCTCTGTCCTGCACACTCTCCCAGCTGTGCGGCTCCTAGTCTCAGTTCTCTCCTGCTTCGAAGGACAGACGAACGCGGCTGGGAGCTGAGGGGAGCTGGTCAAACACCGAAATGTCTGCAGTAGACTTCATCTTCTTCAGTGTTTGACTCACAGAAACCAAAGCAAAACCGTGCCCTGGAGCATCCTGGAACACCTTCTGGGTGCTTTCCTTCCCAGCGCTGCTCCCAGGCGCTCAGACCACAGCGTGTGTGTGTGTGTGTGTGTGTGTGTGTGTGTGTGTGTGTGTCCCCCCCCCCCCCCCCCCGCCTTCTCCCGGGTGCCCCAGCACCTCCCACCACAGCTTCCCCCCACCTTCTCCCGGGTGCCCCAGCGCCTCCCTCCACAGCTTCCCCCCACCTTCTCCCGGGTGCCCCAGCGCCTCCCTCTTCGTGCCTGGCTCCTGCCCCACCCTCTTCCTTTCACTCCCCTTCTCTACAACCTGTGGTGGGAGGTTTGGACTTGGACCTTTGCTCACACCCCGCTTCCCCAGAAGGCAGAGCTGGTTCTTCGTCCTGCCCCGTCCTGCCGGGCCCCTTCTTCTGAAGGGGGCAGGAAATCTCAGAAGCACCTCTTCCCCCTTCTGGTAGACACCATGGCCCGAGGCTCTCTGTGCCCCGAGGCCCCTCCTGTTTCTGCCCCTCCCTCCACTCTGTTGAAATTCTCCCCTTTCAAGCTCAAATACTGTCTCCTCGGAATCTCCCCTGGTGGGAATACCATCAGGCTTGAACTCTCCAGCATCTCTGCTGACCTGAACATGCATCAGGTGTGCCTTGTGCTGTAGCTAATGTGACGAAGGCTCTGGGATCTGATCAGTCGGAGTTCAGCTCTCCTCTCTCCTCTGTCCTGGGACAAGCTCTGTAACCTCATGCGCAGTGCTCAGAACGGGCACCGTAAAACAACCTCCAAGGGGCCCGGGAGGTGCCAGCAGGGGGGACGCCATCCCTGGGGGCCCAGCAGCAGGAGGCTGTGCTCCCCATGGAGACCCTCTTTCCCACGGAGCACTCGCCTGTGTATCCAGACTGGGGTGACCCAGGGAGATGGAAGGGAGCTTGTGCACTCCAAGGCCTGAGCTGGGGGTGGGGGTGTGAAGCAGGAGAGCCTTTTAAGATAGTGACCCTATCTCTCTTGTCACTATCTCATTTTTTTTTTTTAATGGGGCTTTTATTTTATTTATTTATTTATTTTTCTCACCTGAGGACACTTTTCCATTTTATGTTCAGATAGAGCAGGAAGGAGAGAGAGAAAAACATCGACGTGAAAGGAACACATCGAGTGGCTGCCACCCACACAACCCAACCAGGGCCGGGGACAAACTGCAACCGTAGTACATGCCCTTAGCGGGAACCGAACCTGGGTCTCCCTGGACCACAGGCCAATGCTCTAACCACTGAGCCAAACCAGCCAGGGCTAATGGGGCTTTTATTTTTGTAGCTTGAGCCGTGCATGTGTACCTCATTTTTTTACACATTGAAGGTAAGACTCTCCGCCAACAAAAAGAGGGCAATTCTCTCGATTGCGACACTCGCTTACTGTGGCCGTCTGGAACCGGACCCCACATCTCTGCTGTCTGCCTGGACCCATATCCAGTCACAGGGTCAATTACTTTTCTGTTGCTTTAGTACATTCACCTGGGACCGCCAGGGCACCTGCCCAGGTAGCACTTGATTCAGGTGGACAAGGTTACCTCAGACGTGCGTGGTCTCCTGAGGCGTGTGCGTGTGGGGGCCAGGCCGGGAGGGAGGAAGGGGAGGACCACTGCCGCCCGTACCCCAGCGGAGTGGTTTTCCAAACAGGTTTCATTCCTGCCTGACTTCCTGCCTTTGTTCTTAATACCTGGTTTTTCTGTCTTGGAGTCGGTGTTTTTCGTTATCTGTGGGTTGCCACAGGGGACATTTCGGCCTCACAGCATGAGAACTACTCACCTGCGAGAACTTCTTCTCCTGCTTCCGGACTAGATTTAGTTCCTACGTGCACCAGAGGGGAAATGATGAAACTGTTGTGAGATTCTCTGATGGTGACTGTTAGTTTTTAAAGTATGCTTTAAATTCGCAGTCTTTAAGACAAATTCGCAGTCTGTCAATCACTTTCAATTTGCTCTTTCCTTGAGCACTTGAGTTTTGCAGATAGCAAAGAAAAAAATGTTTTTTTCATCATTTAATGTCATAGTTTTAGGATTTAAATCTTATAAACACAATGTTTGCATAAAGGCCTTAAATGAAATCTTTCATAGCCTCCTTACTCCCCCCTTTTTTTTTTAAACCCCTCACCCGAGGATATTTTTTTATTTATCTTCAGAGAGGGAGGGTGGGAGAGAGAGAAACATCGACATTAGAGGGACACATCGACTGGTTCCCTCTCCAGGGTGTGTGCCCTTGACCAGAATCAAACCTGCGACTCTGTAGTCCACGGGCTGACACTCTAACCACTGAGCCAAACTGGCCAGGACCCTTCTTACTTTTTTTAACCTGAAGTCATTGAAGCCTCAGCAGAGCATGGGTGGTAAATCATTCCTGGTCAGTGGCTGGCCCACGATCATAGGACAGGAGTGCACCCGTGACTGTGACTGGTTGGGGGAGGGAGTGTGTGGAGACACAGCAGCTGACAAGGCCCGGCCCTAGGTCAGGCCTGTGGGTGTGAGAGAGCATGTGAAGAGGGTTTGCTGGGAGGCGGCTGGAGTCTCCGCCTCATCTCTCGGCTCATCGCAGCCATTGCCCAGCAGACCTGGGGCAGGACCTTCCGTGGAGTCTGCACCTTCTGCTTATTCTTATTCCTGAATCTTTTCACCGTGGAGGCCCAGTCCCGTCACATGGTACCCGGGTGACTGATCGCCCCCGAACTTTCCCAGCCCCCTGGGGACCAAGCTGACCCCAGAGGCCTGCCTGGCAGCAGTGAGCAGTTGGTGGTGTGACGTTCGCTGAGGCTCAGGACCCACTTCCAGTTGTGAGCACGTTTGCTTCTGTGTTTCACTCCTGCCTGGAGCATGGTGACCACAGACCTTCCTTGTAAGGGTTGTTGCGATAGTTTAATACACGTAAACAGTGCATGAAAGACAGTACCTGGCGAGCGGTGAGGCTCAGACACTGCACTGAGCAGGTCTACATCTGTGTAGATCACACTTACAGATGTGTTTTCTCCTCTATTATATCTATGTCTGGCCCTCTCAGCCAACTTACTGTCTAGTACCAAATGGAGTTTGACAGAGCAGGGATGCACTGTGGTTTTTGTACGTTCCTTACACAGTCCTTATGGCGTGTAGTTGAAAACCAAGTGACTTTACTGATGGGCAGAACTGAACAGAAAGAAGACTTTACATCTTACAAAATGTCTCTGACATGGTTGTTTGGAGGTGAATTTCCAGCTCCCCTCTGCCCTGTGAGGTCGAAGTCGTCCATGAAGTTTGTGGCTTCCATCCACCCTTGAGGTGTGACAAAAAGACATTGTTCACTTTTCTCTGGTTCTCCCTCCTCAAAAGTTAATGCAGTATAAACAGCTAAGAAAATCTCCTCCTTCAGCCGGCTCTGAGGAGGCCCTGGGCAGCTCCCATACCAAGGAATTTTTGGGACTCGGGAGAGGCAAGCTCTCTACCTCCCTCGATTTTCTTCACTTTTTGGGACTTTCGGTATCCCTTGGAGACTGTGTACAGCCTCGAAGCCATTGCAGTTTTGTCTTCACACCTCAATCTGACTTCCCCTCACCCTCTGTCCCCTCAGGAGGTCCTGGAAGAAAGAGAAAAGCCACACCCAGGAGCCCGGCCCGGGCACCCTCAGCAGTGACCTTAAACCAAGTCCCTGCACCTCTCAGGCTTCACCTCCTGAGCGAGGGGATTCTAGGCTCCAGTGCCTGCCCCTGGTCAGGGGTCCTCCCCACCCCTCCCGATTTTGAATGATTGGAAGATGTTTTTGAGTCCCTTCTGCAATTCAAAATTTTGGTGAATTTTGATTAGATGTTCCTTATTCAGCTGGAACATTTTAGGTTCTGAGAAGTTTTCTTTCATCTTTCGGGTAAAGATCAAATTCAGTTGATCTTAAATAATTTTAAAATATATAAAATATCCAGTCAGTATGTTACTTTTTTGTTCCATTGGTTTATTCATTAAAGCTTAGCCCAAAGACCTCCACCAAGTCCCCTAAATTGGGGTTACAGATAAAACACAGGACAGACAGTTAAATTTGAATTTCAGATAGAAGAGAAATAATTTTTTTTAATACAAAGTATATCCCAAATATGCATGGGATATACTTAACATGATTTCAGCATTTATCTGAAATTCACTTTTAACCAGTGTCCTGTATTTCGTTTGCTCAGTCTGGCCATCCTGACCCCAAAATCCGACATCAGGTCGCAGCTGTGTTTCTGTAACGGGGGGTGGGGGGGGGTGGGGGCTTGTTCCCGGGAAGCTGGGGCCCTGAAGGGCCGCCCACTGCAGTCTGCTGCCTTAGACATGCTAGCACTGCTGTTTCTAGACAAAGTTGTAAACTAGGCTCTTGATTTCTCATTGTGAGATGTGCTTCTCTGTGGACAGGGATGAGTGCCCTCCTGGACACGGGGTGCAGGAAGTCCCGACTCCGAGGGCTGCGCCCCCCGCCACCATCACCCTGGCTGGAGACCCAAGGGCAGCGTCCTGTCGTTTGCAGGAGGGGGCAAGATGTTTCTGCAGGGCAGTTGAAGGCCCAGAGGAACCCTCTAGAGCAGCAGTTCTCAACCTGTGGGCCACGACCCCTTTGGGGGTCGAACAACCCTTTCACAGGGGTCGCCTAAGACCATCAGAAAACACATATTTCCGATGGCGATTCATAACAGTAGCAAAATTACAGTTCTGAAGTAGCAACGAAAATAGTTTTATGGTTGGGGGTCACCACAACCTGAGGAACTGTATGAAAGGGTGGCGGCATCAGGAAGGTTGAGAACCACTGCTCTAGTGCATGACACGGAGGCAACATGAGCTCGACGTCTGCGTGGGCAGGACTCAGGGCAGGAAGGAGAAAGGGTCCACCTGACACCCCGCAGTGGCCCAGCACCCACAGGTTTTCAGAGGGTGTCTGACAGATCCGGTCCAGATGCTGGCATGACTTCTGATTCTCAGTGCGGGTGCTGATGTCTGCATGGAGGACGAAGTCCTAGGCTGAGTCCTCAGAATACTACTCGCTGTAGGGAGTAGTATCCATGGCCTCTTCTCCCAGCCGTGATGTCGCACATGTCCAGCAGGGGGCAACGTGTCGGACGGGATAGCCACCACCGCCTGGCACAGTTGAGGTGTCTCCTGGACAAACCCCGCTATTTAATCCCCCCAACTTGAGTCTCAACTACAGATGAAATCCCACCTCTCTCAGGCTATGCACGGCAGCCGTCATCTGTAGTCTTTTTTCTTCCTCATTCTTTACTTCTACACAAGCACGTTGCCTTTTTAATTAGATGACTAGTTGTACATGTTGGTGGTTATCAAATGAAAATAGGCAATGAGCCCTGGCCGGGCAGCTTAGTTAATTGGAGTATTGTCCCAATATGCTAGGGTTGTGAGTTTGATGCCCGATCGGGGTACATACAAAAATCAACCAATAAATGCATAAATAGGTGGAGCAACAGTTTGATGTTTCTCTCTCTCTCTCAAAATAAAATTAATAAGTTAAAAAAATTTTTAATAGAAAATAGGGCAACAAGAAAATACAAGTCTGTGAAAACCCTCTTTATGCCTTATCGGCCTACTCTTTCAACTTCAGTCTTTGGACCCTGGTAAGTTATTCTGCTCTCACTATTAACAAAGTGGCCACCAGCCCTGGCTGAGTGGCTTGGTTGCTTGGAGCATTGTCTCGTGCACCAACAGGTTGCAGTTTCGATCCCCAGTCAGGGTGCATGCAGGAGGCAACCAATCGATGTTTCTCTCTGACATCGATGTTTCTCCCTCACAGTGATGTTTCTCCCTTCCTCTCTCTCTAAAAACAATTTTTTTAAAAAGTAGCCTCCACAACAGACTCCCCGGATGCCGTTTGATTGTGGAATTTTGGTGTTTTACATTTATCAGTGTAAAACTAAGGACAGTGTCATAATTTCTCTATGTGGCTGTTCTATGTCAATCTGTTGTTGTAAAGTAAAACAATTATTTTAAAATTAATGAATCCTAGATTCACTGAAGTAAAACATCTTTTTGCTTCCTGCTCAGATGTGAGCCTGGCCTATGCCCAGGGCTGGTGTGGAGACTTCCTGCTCCAGCAGACAGGGACAGAGCTCAGGGCCAGTGTGTGACACGTGTCACGAAATGATGGCTTTGTTCACTCTGCCTGTGGAGGCTATGTGTAACTTTCTTCTTCACCACCATGCTGTCATGGCACAGGAGAGCTGCAAGCTAGGGGGAAAGGCATGCCAGTATTTTTTTTTTTTTTTTTAATCTTCATCCGAGGACATTTTTTTTTTTTTCCCATTTTTTGTACAGACAGAGTGGGAGGGAGAGAGAGGATCAGAGAGAGAGGGAAACATCGATGTGAAAGGACACATCGAGTGGCTGCCACCCGCACGACCAACCAGGGCCGGGGACAAACTGCAACCGAGGTACATGCCCTTAGCGGGAACCGAACCCGGGTCTCTCCGGACCGCAGGCCGACACTCTAACCGCTGAACCAAACCGGCCAGGGCAAGCATGCCAGTATTTTAAGGGGCATTCTTTTTCATTATCGTACATGGGACTGTCCTACTAACACATTAACAAGCTAGAAACAAGACCCGGAGGGGCACACAGACTGATGAGCCGCCAGGTAGGATCAGAGTCCCCTCTGTGGCAACCTTGCTGAGAACCTGATTCTAGTCATGAGGAAATCTCAGAGAACCCCAAATTGATGTCTAAAGAATTTTTAAATTGTGGTAAATACACATAACATAGAGTTTACTGTTTTCACGTAGACAGTTTCGTGGCCTTGAGTAGATTCACATTTTTGTGCAGCGACCACCACCATCCATCTCCAGAACTTCCTCATCTCAAACTGGAACTCTGTCCCCCTGAAACACTAACTCCTCGTCCCCCTCCCTCAGTCCCTGGCACCCACATTCTTCTTTCTGTCTCTATTAACTTGACTACTCTAGGTACTTCATAAGTGGGATCATGCAGTATTTGGCCTTTTGTGATTTGTTTATTTCATTTTGCATTATGTTCTCAAGGTTCATCCATGTTGTGACATTTCCTTCTTTTTTAAGGCTGAATAATATTCCATTCTTTGTATAGACCACGTTTTGTTTATCCATGCCTCCATTGATGGGCACTTGGGTTGTTTCCACCTTCGGCTGTTGTAATTGATGCTGTGAATACGGGGGTGGAAATATCTCTTCTAGACCCTGCTTTCAGTGTTTTGGGGTATATAACTCGAAGTAGAATCGCTGGATTACGTAATTCTATTTTTTGAGGAGCTTCCATACTGTTTTTCACAATGACTGTACCATTTTACATTCCCACCAACAGTGCACAGGATTCCAACTGCTCTGCATCCGTGCCAGCACGTGTTGTTTACCGTGTTTCTGAGAGCAGCCGTCCTGCTGGGTGTGAGGTGGCATCCCCGTGTGGTTTTGATTTGTATACTCTAAGGAAAGTGATGTGGAGCATCTTCTCATGTGCTTACTGGCCATTCATATGTCTTCTTTAGAGAAATGTCTTTTCAAGCCCTTTTCCCATTTTTCAAATTGGGTTGTTTGTTTGTTGCTGTATTGTAGGAATTCACTGTATATTCAGGATATTAATTCCTTATCACATGCATGATTCGCGAATATTTTCTCCCATTTCACGGGTCCTTTCCATTCTGTTGACTCTCCTCTCATGCACTGAAGTTTTTGACGTTGATGAAGTTGGATCTCTCCATATTTTGCTTTTGCGCCTGTGCTTTTGGTGTTGTACCTGAGAAACTTTTACCAAATCCATTGTCATGAAGCTTTGCCTGTGCTTCTCCTAACATCTGTATAGCTTTAGCTCTTACATTTAAATCTTTTATCCATTTTGAGTTAAATTATTTTAAATGATACCTTTAGAAGGCAGGGGCTGTGTTTTTCAAAAATGTCAGAAAGACCGAAGACTTTGGAAATACTCCTCCTTAACCGAAGCTAAATAGACATGACAACCAGACGTGAAACCTGGCGCTCGGCTGGGTCCTGTGCTCCAGGGGAGGGCTGCTGCGAAGGCCACTGTTGGAATTAACACACCTGCAGCCTAAAGCACCGGCTCAATGCAAATCACTGACGCTGACAACTCCTGTGCTTCTGTAAGGAAATACCTTTCCTCTTAGGAAACTCACACTGGAATACCTAGAAGCAGGCCCCCAGCACGCCCACGCCCACCCCTCCCTCTCCCTTCCCACAGGCAGCATCTCCTGAACCCTGAGGGTCCCCACGAGGCCTGCAGCCAGGGCAGCGGTGGCAGCAGCAGCTTGCCCTGGGCTAACCCCCTGAACTGTCCCCGAGGCCCCCTTTCCTCTGACTCTCCAGTGAGCTGACAGCCCCCTTGGCTCACGTCTGTCCTACAACATTTGTAGAGAGCCAGCTCCCCTGTGCTTGTCCTGTCCCAGGCCCTTCCTTGTTTCACTGTCCTCGGGTTCAACAAACATTCTCGAAAAAGAAAAAGAAAAGAAATACTTAGGAGTAAAAGGTCACGATGTATTCAGCTTACCTTCAAATGCTCCCCAAAAAGTGTGTGTGCGTGTGTAAGAGCGAGAGCCGATGATAAAGCAAATGGAGTAAAATAGTAACAGTGGGTGAATATAGGTAAGGAATATTACGTGTTCCTTGTATTTTCATTTTTGTAAGTAGTCTATAATTCTAAAGTAGACATGTATTTAAAAACTATGCTTATAAACATGTCAAATCTAGAAATTACTTTTCGGGTCTTCTGTCCTCCAAGAGGGAAAGGAGGCCACCTTAGTGAAGACCCGGGGCGGGAAGTAGCAGGAACGCGTCAGAGCTGCTCTGGCAGACGCGGATGGATGTGGAAGGAAGAGATGTGTTTGATGGAGCCCAGGGTAGAAACAAGCTCAGGGTCGGGAAGGGACTGGAAGCAAAATCCAGAGATGCTCAGGAGCTCCCAGTGTTACCCTGCCCTCTGGCGCTGAGCTCTGCCCAGACGTCTCCACAGACAAACCCTGCCCACAGCCCTGCAGCTCCCTCAGGTGAAGGCCAGTCCGCACGGGACGAGGCCTCCTCGCAGCTCCATGTCGCTGGACGTGAGCTCGGCCACCCGGCAGCAGGAGACTTGACGGTCCATGAGGCCCTCGTGGGTGTGCACAGCGGCCTCCTTCCCAAGGAGACAAGTGTGGGTGGCAGGTGGGGTATGACACTAAGTGAGACACCTGACAAGCAGTGTCCTCCACAGCAGACCCCGTCGGCGTGGACAGTGGTGAGTCACTCTGAGTGTGTGCCCTAGACATCATGTGCTCTTCGTTCCTTCTAAACTGTGAGTGACAGAAGTCTGACCACAGGAAAAGCATCAAATCTCAGCTGAGGGACATCCCACAAAACACCTCCCCCGATCACCTCCAACTGCCAAGGTCATGACAACAGGGAAGTCTGAGAAGCTGGCGCAGCCCAGAGGAGCTAAGGAGACACGACGACCAAATGCAATGCGTGGTCCAGAAGAAGGTCTTTAGGCAGAAGCTGAGGGCGTGTGGCTGAAGTAAGGACTTGAGTTAAGAAGGGAGTGTCAGTTTCGACTCATTGGCTGCAACAAACACATTGTCCTGGTATAAGGTTGGTGTGTCAGGAGGTAGCGGCTGTTACTGGGATCATGAGAATCATGTCCACTCAAGTTTTTATGAGTCTAAAACTTCTCTAAAGATACAGTTCATTCATTAAAAGAAAAAGCCACGGAGGCCTGAAACAAGGTTTTTCTAAATTTAATGCAAATGAGTTTGCTATCAGAAACATGAATGGACATGAAGCTTAAATCATGTACCTCACTATTGCTGTAGACATACTTGAGTTTGATGAGGACCTCCGGTGACATGGTTCCTATGCTCAGGACTAGCACTCAGAAGTCTGAGCATTTGTGGGATCTGAAACTCACCGGCAGCTGGCTGTGGGGTGCAGCCCTGGGGGCACGCGGGAGACAGAAACCCAGAGGGCAGGTGGGCCCCTCAGTGCTCAGCCCACAGCTCCCTTCATGGTGTCTGCAAACAGACTCAGTAACAAGACACGCAGAACTCTGCTCGCCCTGAGGGACGGACAAGGAGAAGGACTTACAGGAGTCTGGATTTGGGGAGGGAGGGAAGGGCACCTTCGATTTGTGATTTTATGAGAGTCACCCGACGGGCTTAGGTGTTTCGTGTGGACAGTGCTGTCATGTTAGAGATGCTCGTCTGTCATCAGGCGTTTCGGGGCGATTTTACCTGGCACGTCTGCTACTCGCAGCTTCACGGCGCGCCCTGGGCTGGCCCCACGTGTTCTGCAGCTTTTCCGGGCTGCTGCCCCGCGAGGGCCTCCTTTAGCGACAGTGTCCGTGGTTGGTTGTGTGTGTTTTTTTAAATCACACATGGGATTTTTTAGTTGACATAATTAAACATATGAATTTTAAACATATTCTTAGACTGGGTGCTCATATCCATCAACTCGCTTAACCTGAGCACCTGTCTCATCCCCAGTGGTCTGGAGGCCAAACCAGTGGTCCTTTTTCTGTGTTTTGTTATCTTGCCACTGCTGTGGGTGTGCAAATGTGATGTGTGTTATACTTAAGTACTGTTTTGTTTATTTCTTGTGCTTCTAAGGGTCTTCTCTCACATGCTTCTCTAACAGCAAAGGAAATAGCAAGATGTTAAAATCCGAACTTTGACAGTAAAAACTGTCTGATTCTCTTTGCCGTAGCGTCCAGGAAGTTGAGCAGTCACTAAATCCAGTTCCAGACCCTACATTAACTAACCTACGTTTTTTAAATATTCAACTATATCCTATCTTTTGGGATTCTACAAAATGTGTTCAAATGGTCTTATGTTATATTGGGTCGTTGAAATGCCTAAGATTATTTTTGGAAGAAGATGCAGTTTAGTGTTTAATTAACAGTGTGGCTGGTGTTCTAGCAGCATGTCCACGGCCTGCTGGGCTGAACAGAAGCTTGATTTTGCACAAGCGGATTGCTTGGGTCCAATCCCTCTTGTCCCTAGTGCGATGCCAAGTCTGTGTCTGGTGTAGCCGGTGGGTTGTGGCGATCGAAGGCACAGATGGCGCTGGTCCTCAGTCAGGAGAGACCGTGTGGCACCATGGCTGGGCAGCATGGCCTGTGGGGGCAGACGCTTCGCCTTGACCTCCTGTCGTGTCCACCGGAACACGTCCACACAGGGTTTGTTGTCCATGTTGGGGCAAGTAGTGTGACTCTTGGCTGCTAAGTGCATCCAGAGCAAGTGGTGTGACGGACGCTCTGCCAGAGAGGGACGTCAGGCCACACGTGGCAGCGTCAGTGAGGGCCCAGCCCAGGAAGGTGGCAGTCCTGGAAGGTGGGTGCTGGGTGTTGGAGAGAAGGTGAGATTGTGACGGCACCCCCCCCATCTGCAGGGCCAGAGGACCACTGGCAGCGAAGGAAGCCCTTGCTAAGAATTTTGCTCCCCAGCCTAGTCACCTGCACTTTGTAGGACATCCAGCCGCTGGCCAGCCGCCCTCCCCCACAGCCGCAGCCCCGCCATGCAGGCCGGCTGTCCAGCGGGGACCCAAAGCTGGGCCAGCCGATCTCGCTGGCCCTTCCCCTTTCATTCTGTCCCTCCTTCCTCACCGTGGCCCCACCCACACGTAGTTTTCCCAGCCAGTTTGGCCGCATTTTCCTGTCACTTTCTCCATCTGCAGCAAATCGCCAGAACCCGCAATCGGCCGGCCAGCCGTGGGACTCAGGCTCATCCACGGAACCTGAAGGCTGGACGCAGCCCCGTGTAGTTCAGTGTGACAGCCTGGCCTCCGGGCTGCAGGCTCAATAGGCGGCACCTGCGCTGACGTTCCCGCAGGCCTCACGTCTGCTCCCCGTGCGCCGCCGCCCAGCCATGGGCCTCGGGTGCTCTGCTGCTGCCTCTTCCCAGGCGCCCACCAGGATGAGCTCTGTGCTACCTGGGTGCTCAAAGAGTTGGGGCTCTTTTAATTCTGTATTAATTGCCGCAGGAACTTAACTCTTGTTTGTACCCATTACCCTGTGGTAAGATCGGTTTCCTTATAGGTCATCTCACCAGTAACGTTCACTGAGCCAGTCCTGTGTTGTTGTTTTTCAAGTTTTTTTTTTTTTTTTCTTTATTGATTTTAGAGAGAGAAGAAGGGAGAAGGAGAGAGAGAGAGAAACATTGATGAGCGAGAACATCGATTGGCTGCCTCTTGCATGCTCCCCTCTAGGGATTTGGTCCACAACCTGGGCATGTGTCCTGACCAGGAATCAAACCAGCGACCTCTTGGTGCATGGGTCGATGCTCAACCACTGAGCCACACCAGCCGGGCACAGTCCTGTGTCTTTGAAGGTTAATGTCATTAAGCCTATTGGCAGTTCTAGAACAGTTTAAGTGGTATATACAATCTAAGTGGCTTTTCTTCAACATCCCTCATCTCCTTCTGTCAACATCAAGCTCTTCCTTAGGACAGAAACCTAAGGTTTTAGTATTATCATATGACCCAGAATTGCCCCAGTAAGTTCTGTACCTCACCAAGTCACTGCCACAGCTACCCAGGTGCGCCCCCTCCTCCCCGGGACTTTCTCTCCATTCTCCTGCCAAAGAGAAGATGTCAGTCCCCCCAGGTCTGTCCAGCACCCACGGTGACTCACCCTGCGGTGCCACTTTGGTCCCCAGCAACATGAGACATCACACAAGGCTGGACGGCAGGTGGGGCACCCTTTCCCTGAGTAAGAGCTTCTCATTTGCTGAGAGCTTGGAGCCTTTGACAGAGCCTGCTGCCCTGGGGACACCTGCCCAACCTAGTCCCCAGCCCTCCCCTGGTTATAGCACCTCTAATATTGTCATCCGCACCCTGGAGCCTCCTGGGAAACAGTGAGACAGGAGCCCCATGTGCCGGCTGTGACTTTCAGGTTCTTCCTTTGGCACCGCGTCCCTCCCCCCTTCCCTCTCCTCTGCATTTATCACTTAGGAGGAGGATCCGTGCTAATGGGAAGGAGTTATGGTGCTGAATTTCACCTCTCGGGGGTGGAGAGGAAGCCTCGCCGTCCTCCATCCCTCATCCCTGTGCCCCAGCCTCCCGCCAGCTCCGCGTGCTCTGTGCGCGGGGAGTCCAGCACCTTCTTCACTTCGTTTTCTCTAAGAATCGTACTTGAGCTGAATGAATAGCATCCCCGTCCTGCAGTAATGTGGTTGGAATGAAAATCCAGTCACGGAGGCCATAAAACATTACAAATAATACTGGGAAGGACATGGCGACCTGCGGCTATGACCGGCACCCATGTCTTCTGCAGGTCTTTAGATTAAATTACCATTAAACATCCTCTAAATGGACAAGAGTTTCCTTTCTGAAGGGAGGTTTTTCTGTCTGATGGGCCAGTCCTCCTGTTGGCTCAGACGCTCCTTGTGCAGACGGTGGTTCGTGCTGCCCGAGGCCTGCCATGGGCGGAGCAGCTCTTCCAGGGGTGCAGCTAATCCTTATTCTTTTCCTTTCTGCAAGTGCTGAGTTGACTCCTGTTAATATGGAATCATTTCCCCAGTTATTTTGCAGGTTTGGGGAATGGGACTTCATCCATGTTCTCTGTGGCCGGAGGTGGGCTTGTACCACGTCCCACCAAGCACAGTGGCACTGGGCTATTGGACCCCTTCTTCTTGACGTCTAAGTGATCTTTGCATCGGATGATGCACACCCACAGAGTCAGGGTTCCCCAACACCCGCCGGGCACTGGCCAGGGCTGCATGTGGACACACGAGCTGTGGGACAGAAAAACTCAGTGATGCCTCTGTTTCTCTTTGTAGAGTCCGTCTAGTAGAAAGAGGGTCCCCTCACAGCTTGCCGCTTATGGAATCAGGAAAAGTGAGTATTAAAGGAAGAAATACACATTTCCACGTTAAGTATGGGCCGCAGTGTATGGGCTTTGAAATTTTAAGAACTGTTTTATAGAATGTTTTTTCCCAAAAGTTTTCTTGGGTGTAGTATACCAGGACTAGCTTTGGCCATGAGTACAGAAAGTTGAAAAAACAGTGTTTTCAAGGAGCTAGATTTTTTCCTCTCACGTAAAAGAACCATGAAGCCAGTTGCCTGGGGTGTGACCCCCCCCAAGGCCTTCCCGTTAGGAAGTGGGATCAGACCGCCCTCTACAGGAGCTCGTCTCCATCCACACTGGCAAGCATCAGGCTGCGTGAAACTGTTCATTATCCTGTTTGTGTTTGTTTTCTTAATTTTAAGATCACTTTTACGCAGGCTCTATCACTGTAGTAATAGTTGCAATGAGATGCAACTGTTGCGCTGTAAGTGCATACTGCTGTGGTGCATGAGTCTGACTTAAAGCCTCACCGCTCTCCAGACGCCCCTGGAAAGGAGGTGGGCGTACGGGATGAAGGGAGGAGCGAGGCCGGTCGCAGTGAAGGGTCCCTGTTTACTGACAAGGATGTTCCTCTCCCCACATAGATCCTTCCGGGCGTTCGGATCATAATTGCCAATCCAGAAACAAAAGGACCATTGGGAGACTCGCACCTGGGTGAGGTGAGTGCGAGTATCCTCTCGGAGATGTAGCCCCTGAGACCAAATGTCGTCCTCTGCCACATGCCGCCTGTTCTGGACCCCAGTGAACAGGACCGCGTGCCGCTGGCCGAGTGTGCATCTGGTCACAGGGACCACCGGGGAACAACTTGAGATACGCTTCATTGCTTAAATGAGCCCAGGAGAGTTCAGGTTTACACAGTGGGACTTCCTAAAGGAAGTGGGTGAGGTTCTCTTCGGGGAGTTTAGGAAAGAACTTCGTGGACTGCGTTTCCGCGTTTCACTCCTGCACTTGCGTCCCACACACCTGCCTTCATCGGGGACGTGACAGAGAAACACGCAGAGGGCGTCCCTGCACCCTAGAGTCATGGCAGCGTCCACAGCAAACGGCCAGGTGGATGACAGCAGTGCCTGTCCACCAGGGTGTCATGGGCCACTACACTTTGCTTGTGACAGGCTTCTTCCCGGGAGGAAGTCAGGGGCATCAGAAGAGGGCCGAGCCTGCTCGGGGCACTCGGCCAGCGCCCTCCTGCCGGCGCGGACGGCCCTGCCGGGTACCAGCAGCTCTCCCTCGCATGGCAGTGCTCCGGCCGCGCACAGGCCTGCTGCTGGGGCTGATGACCTTACCGAACACCACGACCACCCGTTTCTGAGTGACACACGCGACACATTGACACGTCGCCAGTGAGTCAATAAGGGATCATGGGTGAGTCCTAGCCACAGCTCATCCCCAGTTCCTCTTCGTAGGCTAGTTTTTGGCCCTCACCCGAACCTCTGAGTCATCTGTAAAGATTAGAGCTGAGATGACAATTCTCTACGGATCTTATTTAGGAAGTTCCTTTACTCCATTCACAGAGATGAAATTGGGTTGTAGCGGCTGTTGTCCCAGCCCCTGAAGAGGGCCCTGCTGGTGCTGCCGCGCTCGGGCCTGAGAACGGCCCGCCGGGACGGGCAGAACCACACCCGTCGGATTGTCTTAGTGGGAACGTGTCTGAGGGAGGAAATCATGTTAGAAGCAGAGCAGTTTCCATTACTTGCATTAGACGAGCACCTTCTTTCTCTGTTCGGCAGGTAATGGTCACTTGAGTGCCTTCTGTGTGCCGGGCCCTGTCCTGGGAGCTGGGATACTGTGTACACACGGCCGTGTTTCTGACACCAAGGACCTTGACAGTTTTTCAGAGTAAATGAGATAATGGAACCAGCCAAGTCCAGAATGTTTTTCCCATAAACACCCTGACTGCTCTCGTCATGGCGCAGATAAACTAGCGTACAGTGGTGGGAACGTTTCAGGAACTTCGGTGGCACACCGATGTCCTCGTGTTCTCTGCGGTGCTCCGTCGCCTCCGTGGCGTCACGCTGAGTCACACACTGTTCTCCCATTCTTGTTTCCCATTGTTGACATTCGAGCTTTTTCCTCTTAGAGTTTATTTTGTTCTGAGGTGTTCTGATGCAATATATTTTCTACGGTATGCAAACCGGATGAAAGGGAAAAAACAAATCATAAAGTTTTTAAATAGTTTTCCAGATTGCTTTTTGGAAACAATCATTAAACTTGAATAAGTACAAGAAAACAGGTACAACTTTGCTCATTAGAAGTATTTATTTTAAAAACCCTCATCTGCCCTGGCCGGTTTGGCTCAGCAGTTAGAGTGTCGGCCCGCGGACCAGAGAGACCTGGGTTCTGTTCCCGCTAAGGGCACGTACCTCATTTGCAGTTTATCCCCAGCCCCAGTTGGGGTCATGCGGGTGGCAGCCACTCCATGTGCCTCTCTCACATCGATGTTTCTTTCTCTCACTCCCCCTCCCCCTCCCACTCTATCTGAGGATAAATGCAAAAATGTCCTCAGGTGAGGATAAAAAAACAAAAGCCCTCATGGACTTGCTTTAACAGAACCCTCGATGGGCGGGTGGTGTTTGTGTAGCTGCAGGCTGGCCATCGGCCTTTGTGTCACTGAACTTTGTGGCGTCTGTGTCCCTCTGGAAACCGAGTGCGATCAGTGTCATCTTGCTTTGCCACCCAAGGACCCTCTCGGTGCCCCTGGAGACCTCCTCAGGTGGGCTTACCCAGTCGCGTTCTTCCCTCGCAGATCTGGGTACACAGTGCCCACAACGCCAGCGGTTACTTCACTATTTATGGAGATGAGTCCCTCCAGTCAGATCACTTCAGCTCAAGATTAAGTTTTGGAGACACCCAGACCATCTGGGCACGGACCGGCTATCTGGGGTTCCTGCGGAGAACCGAGCTGACGGATGCAAATGGAGGTGAGAGTCCAGACGGGCGGGCGAAGGGCACGCTCCTCCAGACACTGAAAACCTGTCGGGGTTTGAAGTTCCCAAACCCAGGACACGAGCTCCCAGGGGTCACTGAGGCTTCCTGACACACCTGCCTGGCGGGAGCTGTGCTAACCTGGCCAAAGTGGCCCACTTTTGGGGGAAAGTACAAAAGCATTTTGGCAGCACCTTTGAATTTAAGAAAATGGTAGGTTGTTCTATTTGCAGGTGCGCCTGGGGCTCCTAGGGAGAGCTCAGCTTAGAGATTTGAGGTCAGTGGTGATCCAGACCCCCCGTGGTAAGGCAGGTCAGTCCTGTGGAAATGGAGGCTGAGCGGCCAGGAGCTCCCCAACCCCCCTCCGTCATGGTCAGGAGCCACAAGTAATGTCTCCGTTTCATCTGACTTAAATCGGAAAAGGTTTATGTCCTAGTGTTTTATACATGGATCACTTACGTCTTCAGATTCGCTCTTATGTACTTACTACCCTGAAGGTTAAGGGCGTGTCTTGATTTGAAGGGAAGAACGACCGACTGCATGTTGTCCTTGTCCCAAGGTGCGCAGGACCCAGGAGAGCAAAGGTGCCGGCCTCGGGGCTAAGGAAACCTTTGTTCATGAACGTAATCAGAACTCAGATGTGAACTAGTGACAGGACCGAGACCTCATGTGACGGCAGTGTGTGACTGCTGTGTAACGGCTGTCGCGGCTAAGGCTAACCGAGTCACGTGGGAGGCAGAGCGGACGAGGGCAGGTGCCCGCCTGCAGGACCCCGGTGGCGCTGACATGCAGCTGAGGAAGTTGCGATCGCAGGTGGGGGGCTGGAAGCTGCACGGTGGGCCTCGCTCCTGCCGAGAGCTCTCCCAGCCGAGGGAGCCTCTGTCCCCCCTCAGCCACCCCTTTACTTTGCATCTTTCTCATTCCGCAGTCGTTTTAATTTTTTAACGTGGCTCGGGCAGCTTTTCGGCGAATCTCACATGCACTCCGTTCCTTCCACAGAGCGTCACGACGCCCTGTACGTGGTGGGAGCCCTGGACGAAGCCATGGAGCTGCGCGGAATGAGGTACCACCCGATAGACATCGAGACCTCCGTCATCAGAGCCCACAAAAGCGTCACGGAATGGTGAGTGGCGCCTGCCCACGAGCGCAGGGAGGCCTTGTGCAGCACTGGACACGGTGGGGTCCGTCTGAGCTCTGGATGGTAAACCTTTGCCTTTGGGGCCAGTAACATGGCAGGTCAAGCTAGTATTTCACACAATTCCTGGGGGTGACCTACACTCGGCTGGGTGGCATCTCCCAGGAGCCCAGGTGGTTGTTTATTTAGATTTTTGTTTACAAAAGCATGATGTAGGAGAAAATAGGCTGCCTATATACACAGAAGACACTTTTCTTTTTTAATCCTCACCCGAGGATATTTTTCTATTTATCTTCAGAGAGAGTGGGAGGGAGGGAGGGAGGGAGAGAAGGAGAAACATCAATGTGAGTGGGACATATCAACTGGTTGTCTCCCACACGACCCCGATCAGGGCCGGGGCCAACTGCAGCCGAGGTACATGCCCTTGGCCAGAATCGAACCTGCAACTGATTGGTCTGTGGGCTGACACTCTACTGCTGAGCCATACTGGCCAGGGCCACAGAAGACACTTTTGTGACTGTCAGCTTGGGGACTGTAAAAGTTACTGTGGCCCTGGCCGGTTTGGCTCAGCAGTTAGAGCGTCAGCCTGCGGTCCAGAGAGACCCGGGTTTGGTTCCGCTAAGGGCACGTACCTCGGTTGCAGTTTGTCCCCAGTCCTGGTTGGGTCGTGCGGAAGGCAACCACTCGATGTGTCCCTTTCACGTCGATGTTTCTCTCTCTCTCTTCCTCTCTCTCTCTCCCACTCTATCAAGGGGGGAAAAAAAGTTATTGTGATGTGTAGGAAGACACTAGCTGAGAGGAGAAGACAGAATTGACGGCAGTGACGAGTTAGCACCCCAGACGCCCCCAGTGGGTGAGGACAGGGTGTTGCCCTCCCGGAGGCTGGGCTCCCTCCGGGCCTTTGGCAGCTGTGACAGGAGTGTGTTGACGGAGCCCCAGTACCTGGGCCGAGTGCGGCCCCTCTCAGGTTGTTCAGAGGCTGGACGTGGTGTTTAGGGGAGAAGAGTGGCTCAGCCCCGTTGGCTGTGTGTTCATTCGTGTGGGCCCTGAGCTGGCAGACGTGGTGGAGGGGTCTCAGCTCAGGTGAGGAACTCCAAGGGGCACGCCCCACATCTCTCTGCAGCTGCTTCTGGTGGGATGGATGGGTCAGATTTTTCACACCTCTAGTCAGCTGATCGCAGGCCAGTGTCTGTTGCCGTTACTGCACCTGAACGCAGAGGACTTGGCAGACAGAAGAGAGAAGAGACAGGAGAGCACTTGCATGCCCGTGGCAGGTCCCATGGTTCAGACCCTGCGCCCTCTCTCCCTGACACGCAGCCGCCCTGCAGACACAGGCTGGGCCGACCTCGGTCTCCATCTGCAGAGCTGAAACGATTTGTCACAGCCTTCCACTTTGTCTCCCTAGGACAGGCGTCCGGACTGGCTTGTGTTGCCTCCCTCCGGTATTTCTCTCGAGTTGCAAAAGGGCTGTTTCCACCTTAAAACGCTGTGGCGCAAGGGCTCCCTGTGCCCCTCATGGGTTTCTAGTCCACGACCGCAGTTCCTTTTCTAGGCTTTGCTATTGTCACCTGCAGGGTGGCCTCACCAGGTGGGTTTGGCCCCTCCTGACTTGTGCTCACATGTGGTACCAGAGGAAAGAAACGTAGACGGTTCCACTCTGCGGGCTCAGTGCCCTGGAAACTGCCCGGCGCAGACCGCCCTTCGCCGTCCTCTCCCCTCGCCTGCCCTCCACTTCCCCCTGGACTGAGGGCCAGGATGGGATCCCATGGCAGTAGTGTGACTCCTTGCTGTGCGATAGTCCAGCTGACCAAATCTCTCCCTCTCGGCAGCTGTCCTCGGTGGTACAGTGTTCAGCCCCGAGGAAGCTCTGATGGAAGAAAGGGACCAGCCTCCAGCCCGTGGCTTCCTGGCAAACCCCCTCCTCCATCACATATGGAAATCGACCTGATTCCTGATGCTGTGTCATCAGTTTCAAATGTCATAATACAATTATAGCAATTGCGTATAGGAATTATTCCAGTTACATATACAAATACAACCTGTGATGCCGCCCACGCACCAGGTGGGCTCCCGCGGCCATGCGGGGCAGCCTTCTGTGCCCCGGGGCGTATCTCGGCACCAGCACCAGCATGCCTTCTCGGGTCACGAACTGCCCTGGTGCAAATCCAGAAGGGGAGGGTACATGCGGTCCCCACTGTGTCCACTGTAACACCTGGGTCGGGCATACTAAAAGGATGCACCATTTTTTCTTAATAGACATACTTTTACTTTTACAAAACAGAGTTTTCCCAAATACTTCCTGCCTCACAGCTGAGATAGAACCTTCTATATTTGGCATGAAAAAACAATTACCAGTAGCCCACAGCAGGGTCCTGGAGCCTGTCCCCCCCACCCCCCCACCCTGGGACCCTCCTGGCCCCTGTAGCCAAGCAGACCATGGACCCCAAGGGCAATGAATTTTAAGGTTCTTAACCACGTTGTAAAAGCCCAACCACATAAGGTTAATGTGGCTTAAAGCGTAAATCACTAGATTTACCTTCCACAAATTGGGCATATCCTGAATAAAACACTTCTGGGTGAATCTTTGACATAGTCAAGGAATCACCCCTCATACGGGTCAGCTCCTGCTGCCTTACAGTCACTGAAACAGTAACGGGGTCTGTGCCCCTCTGCAGGGACCTGCTGAGGTGCTTGGCCTCGGCGCCTGGGCCTGCCGCTGCGGGGAGGCTGGCGGCTCAGGCCCTCCAGCTGTTCCTGCTGTGGCAGAGGCCAGTCAGCACCAGCCCAGATGCCCTAGGGCTCTCCAGCCTCTGCGAACACCTCGCTGTCCAAGTTACATGTGGCCCAAGGTCAAGGGCAGGACACAGAGTCCACCTTTAAGGTCACAGCGTGCAGATGGAGTGAGGAGCTGCTGTCACACCCCCACCCGGCGGCAGGGAAAGAGATGACAGAGCTCAGGCAGCGGCCACCATGAGAACAGGCCGCTAGGAAAGACTCAGGACCGAAGCATGTGAAACAGTTGATGAGCTCAGAGAGGCCACACACCAGAGACTGTTAAGTGCTCAGGCAGATTCCAAAAGAACCAAACTTCTTGAAAAGAAAACGTAATTGTTAAATACAAACCTCTCTGTACAGTGATGACTTTTTCTCTCTTCCAGTGCTGTGTTCACCTGGACAAATTTGTTGGTGGTTGTGGTTGAGCTTGATGGGTCAGAGCAAGAAGCCTTGGACCTGGTCCCCTTGGTGACCAACGTGGTCCTGGAGGAGCACTACCTGGTGGTGGGGGTGGTGGTCGTGGTGGACATCGGCGTCATCCCCATCAACTCCCGGGGAGAGAAGCAGCGGATGCACCTGCGAGACGGGTTTTTGGCAGACCAGCTGGATCCCATCTACGTGGCTTACAACATGTAGCCTTGTCTCTGGCTCCCGCAGACTTCTCTAGAGATGTAAACGTTTTCCTTAGTGTCAGTAAAGCGTGCAGAAGCAAGGGCGACATTCGCCGGATGGAGCCAGTGTCACACGGTGGAGTGGAGACGTCCCCGGCAGTCCTGACGGGCACGGGCGAGATGGAGACGTGAGTTGTCACCGAGGTTTGCTCAGAAGGGCCTCCCATTACTGCCTTCGGTTTGCTGGAAAAGCCCATTTCGAAACATTTTTCTTTCTTTCCTTCTTTTTTGTTTTTTTAGTTATTGGATAATAAGTGCTTTCTTCGTAAATGTGGTATTTTGTTAAGCCAAAATAGCAATTAAAAAAATATTCTGCCCTCCAGATGGGTTCTTTTAAACAGTTTTATGTAGTGTGACAAAGAATTGTTTTCTCTGTTTTAATGTGTCATGAAATCTTAATGACATGGACCTGTTACTAATTTAAGCCATTGCTAGATCTCATCCTTTTAGGAAAGTCTGTTGAGGTACGAGAAAACCTTCCAAATAGCACCTTCCAATTAGAGCTTAGCAGCTTTCTCTGTCAGACCGTGCTGAAGAAACAGAGGCCCACCCGCGGCCTCTGGCATTAGCGTAGAACGAGAAGAAATTATAAATAAGGTGTATTTCAGCAATTATCTTGCAGATATCTTTGTACTAAACTAAAAAGATAAAATAAGTTAACTTCTTCAGATGTAATTATGTACAAAACGTTTAATTTATTTTGATCTCTTTAGAAGTATAAAAAGAGAAAACATTCAAGAATATTAACGTCTTGTAATGTTTGCTAATATAAAAGAAGTGTTGTATTATCTTGCGTGGATAGTATCACAACAAATATATATATATGAAATATAAATTCACTAATGAACAAAGGAGATTTTAAAGTTTAAAATGCAGAACCTGTCACTTTGCATGGTGTCCCCTCCACTGTGTGTAGATAAGAGAGGTTCTCTCACATCCGCTCTGCTGATGGGAGCCACCGGTTGCCAGAGACCAGCCAGTGAAACGACCGGAAGTTATCTCGGAGACGGGGAGGGATGTGGGGCGAGCTGGGCCTGTGTTTCCTTTGCTGCGAGAGCAACACTGGATGGTGTTACCAGCACGTGCTCACTGCCCTGGGCACGCTCAGGGAGGCAGGTGGCCGACAGCCCTGTTCTCTGAGCTGCAAGAGTTCGTTGCACAATGTTTTTCATCATTTTTGTTAGCGTCACCCTCTTTCGGTCCTTGCTATGAAAAGGAATGAGATTCTGTGATCATTGGCACCCGGTTGCGTTGCTTCCCCTCAGACAGCCACTGTGTGGAGTGGACAGAGTGTCCAAAACAGCATTAAGGGAAAAGACTCACATAGGAGATCGTCACTTCAGCCAGCTCTCAAGGGTCCCCCAGCCCGCGTGAGCAGAGCCCACAGGGACCCCCGAACCAGCTGCCCGGGACTCCCCATAGCGCCACCGGCCGGAGCGAGAAAGCCTCACAGCTGCCTTCACGCTGACACCTGCGGATCACACGTGTCTGGTCCCCGTCTCTCGCTGCTGCCTCCCAGGTCTTCTCATTGCCAGGGCTCATCTGTGCACACCTTGATGGAATCGGGCCGCCTGTGTCCCGCCAAGAGGAGGTGTCAGCCACCCAAGCGTGACTCATTTGATCATTGCCGACGGCCCTGCAGGCTCTGTCGCTCGCTGTGCATGACCACGGCGGCGGCCACGCGCCGTCTCCTCCCACCGCCCGCAACCTCTCCCTCCGCCCGCTGTGCGCCAGCAGTAAGCCCTTTGCTAAGAGGGGGTTTTGTTTGACTTCTAAGATCCAAGGCTAATTGTTTTTTAAAAATTGAAGTGGCATATTTTTTTAAATGTGTCTGCATGTGGGATGCATCCTTCCATCACCACATATCATTTGGCTTTTACGATATCGTTTGACTTCATTGCTGTGTGTGACTATTTCTTTACGTGCTTCAGATACACATTCCTACAGTCCTCTGCTTCCTCCAGGGAAAACCCACCACACACAGAAAAAAGACATTTTTTTCGCACTCACCCACCTTGTTTAAGGGAGGGGGGTTGAAGGTTTCCGGTAAGACACTGAGTGGGACACACAGCTGCAGGATAGTTTGTGAGGCCCAGCTGAGGTTGGAAGCGGCAAGGCAGGTGTCACTCCAAACATGACCCCCTCCTTCCCCAGATCAGCTCCCAGGCCAGGCTGCGAGGGTGTGGAAGCGGTCAGTGACATCTTGTCACCTCTGGTATCAGAGTTGAGGTCCGAAGGGTTGGGGGCTGGGGTGGAGGCTCAGCTGTGCAAGGAAAAGGAAAGGAAACACTTAGCACCACCGCTCAGCAACACAGAAGGATCGTTCTGCATTCGCTATTGCACTGTAGATAAATCACTCATGGGAATGTAACAGATGTTTGTCTTGTGACCTTGTGCTTTTGAAGTCAGACAAAACCGTGTGATCAACTTGCACAAAGGAGGGTACACAATGAACATTGAAACACAGACCTGACCCAACAGGGCGGCTTCCTCATGGTGCTTGTTTATTATATATATTTAACCCTGCTTGACACTTTACCCCAGGGAAACCGTCCCTTTTATCAGTTGAATGTTAGCAGCGTTATTTCATAGAGTGTGGTGACTGGTTAGAGAAATCCATGTACTCAGCCAATCACGGTTTCAAACAAAATTTTTATGTGCAAAGGACGGCAACCTTCTCGTATGTTAAACCACCAGTAAGCTTTGTACATCTGTGATAACGCCTGTTTTATATTCAAATGAACAAATAAAAGCTTTTATTTTTGTTGCTCTGAAAATAGCAGTTTCTTAATTGGTCCCCTGGAAAACTGTCTGGGACAGCTTCAATCCTAGGAAGGAGTGAGTCCTACAAGGAAATGGGAAATGTATCTGACTCTGTTTACATAATTTGTTGCATTACTTCCTAGTACAGCTAATCATACTTGGAACAATGTTTAAATTTTGATGTGGGCATTTATTGCTAAAAAAAAATTCCTATGGCAACAAATGTTTTGTGAAATGTTTTTTTAAATTCTTTTAAATATATCTAAATATATTTGTTCACATTTTGCTGCAAGTGTACAGATTATTGGCTAACTTTTGGGACAAAGAGCAAGCATGAGTCCTGTATGCAAACACTTCCTGTCCACTGTGTTTCAGGGAACCTTCACGTGTCAGGAGGTAGGTCTAGTGACTCTTCCACCCCAAATTATCTTCGTTCATTTGACAAGCAAAAACTCTGTCTTTTGCCCAAGATCTGAGAATGCTTATGGCTTTGTCTTTTGGAAAAGCAGTAGCAAGTTAACTGGCTTTCAGTCTAAAGGTTATAAAAGATAAGTTTTATACACATGCAAATCAGTAGAACTCAAATCTGCACACAGATCACCAGACGCAACCTCTTGTATTAGAAATCCACTTGTCTCCCCAACCCACAGCTTTTGTTCAAGACAATCCCGTACTAGTTGGGGGAGGATGCTTTGGTGTACGGAACTGGGTGGCTGGCAGACCAATCAGGTGCATCGAATCATACAGACTATTTCGAGGAAGGCCCCGTGTTTCCGATGGTAGCCCAGCAGTGATGGGTCAGATCCAGACAAGGTGGCCGAGAGAGGCCCTGCACAGACCTACCTTGTGTGTGTGTGTGCGCCTGGGTGTGACTGTGGATTTTCTTCTGTGATGCCATGTTCTTCATCCTCCAGCTCAGTGCTGAGCTCTTGGGACAGAATCAGTAGTAGTTTGGCTGGTCGATTATCATTCAATTTAATAATCCTCCCCAACACCTCAGTGTCCTGCTCCTCCAGCTTTGTTTCCTCACCTTGTGCTGATATGTATTAACTGTCTGTTCTCCCATTAGCTTTCCTGCGGAGAGCAGGGTGTGTTTGTGTGCCTGCCTGGGCACCTGGCACAGAGCAGCCATTCAGCAAATACTTGCTGAATGGAGGACCCCCTCACAGGTAAGTGGCACCGAGGGCCATTGTGACCAGAGGGCTCGAAGCCCTCCTGATGGAAGCATGAGAGAATGGGTAGATGATAGGAGTTTCTGGGAATACGATGAACATGTTTTGTTTTTTTCATAATCCAGAAGACGCCAATGCTTCCTGATAGCCACACAGGACTGTCACCACAGTGTTAATTCTAACAACCCATGCTGGGGCCCGGGGCTCCCCGCCATCTGACAAATGACTGGAAATACCAGGCAGAAGGTAAGGATGGCAAAGAAAAAGGGGGAGGAATTAGAAGTAATCGATGCGGTTAGTGAACCGAGAGATTGGCGCCTGTCCATGTGTCGCCCATTGCGTGCCCAGGACAGGACAGCAGGAGGGCACTGTGATGAGCCGCAGAAGTGGACGGCCAGCTACACCGACCAAGCCTGGCACCTCTGCTCTGCTAAACCTCCCTCCGGAGCCCATGCCCGGAACCAGCGCTTCAGCAGATCCCGGTGACGGGCGTGGGGCCCGCCATGGCTACGCAGGGACAGCTTTGCAGCTGAAGACTGAGAAGGAGCATGTGATTTGAGACAAAGATGAGCCGGAGCTGCCCCCACACCTTGGGGCATGTTTGCGAGGGGCTGGAGACACCCACTGGTCCTGCTGAGTGATCCTGGTGAGTCACCGACTCACAGCGGCTGCTGCTCCTCAGACCCGCTGTGCAGGGGCCGGTGCAACCCTCTGTTACCAGACAGCTTTCTGCTGAGAACTCGGGGGTCCCTGTGGGGCAGGTGGGTCAGAGGGTTTCAAGACAGAGCCTGAAGTACCTGGCCTCGGGGTCTCTGATGAGGCAAAACAAGCACAAATTCTCAAGGATAAATGTCCTCATCGTCCAGAGCAGCTCCAGCTGCTGAGGTGTATCGAGGTCACATTAGGTCCGCACCACCTGGACCAGCATGTCTGGGTCCACAGGTGGAGAAGTGCTGGCCCCGCGGTTCCGGAGAGGGAAGAGCTGTGGAGAAACACCTGAGAAGAAGCTGTTTAAAGAAACCCTATGGTCCTTTGTAACCTGAATAATTAAACCCTCCTTTTGGTCTGTTTAAAGGTCAAGTCAATACTCAGGTGTTTCCATGTTGAACACTGTGTTTAATCGTGCAAAGGGTGACCTGGGGACTGATTTTCGACAGCAAGCTCCTCCCCGGCCCCCACCTCTCTCTTAACCCTCCTCCAACCCGCCCTGGGCCGACAGTTCTGCGTTGGGTAAGCAGTCGTCTCAGGACACGCAAGGACTCCCGAGGTCACAGCACTGAACTGGGGGTGGGGAAGTGCCAGGAGGCGCCGAGCTGTCAGGACAACCACCTGGTGAAGGAAATAAAGCCAGAAAGCAGGGGCCGGGCGCGCACCCTGCGTGGAGGCGGCCTCTCGGAGAGGGGTGATCGGGGAGCGGACACACGGGCGCCCCGGGAGCTGCCTGCCCTGCCAGGAAAACCCAAGTCACCATATCCGAACGAGGATGTAGCTCTGAGTAGGGGATCCAATCGCATGGTCCAGATGTGGAAACTGGGTGCCGAGGTATTCATGATGCAGGCTGGTTCCCAGTCTTGTCCCTGTCCCCGGGGCCACACGAGTTTCTGGTCCACCTCTTCGGGGTTTCTTCATGGGAATCGAGCCAGTTAGCATCCATCCGCCTCCCAGTCCTCCGTTCTGCCCCAAAAGGTGGTGCAGCGCGCACTCTGCTCTGTACCTCGTTATCTTTCATCTCATCTACGTGTTCTCGAAGCGGGGGTCTCCCTCCGCCGGGGGTCTCCCTCCGCCGGGGGTGCCCCAGTTCTGCTCCTGTCCCCGGACGCTGAGCGTTTGCCCGTGTTTTGCTGTTGTAAACAGTCAACTTGTGTCACGACAAAAAGTAGTTCCCTTAGTATGTGGGCGAGTGTTTCTGCCGGGTGGATGTCTGGCTGCGGGGGCGGGGATGGGTCTCGGGTGACCGGCTGTGATTGGGACAGATACCGCCAGGGTGGTTTCACTTTCACCAACAGAAAGTATTGGTTTTAATTTGCATTGATCTAATTATGAGTAAGGTTGAGTATTTAAAAAATATTTTAGGAAGCTCTTTGTATTCCTCTTTCCGTGAGAACTGTTCATGTCCCTTCAACTACTGGGCTGTTCAACTTGTCAGGAAGTTTTGTGAAAGACTAATAAATGGGCAAAAAAGATTGTTGGATGATGTCCTGTCCAGCTCACCTCTCCGGGTTCTCTCTGCCTTTTATTGTCTCTGAGCTACTCTACAATTTTTACATTGTAGAAAACGATAATATGGATTATTTTTGTCCCACGAACACAATTGATGGTTGCTCTGTGAATAGACCTGTTTCTCATCCTTGCTTTCTGTGGACACCGCGTTCTTGGAACCCTTCTTCGACTCAGTTATAACATTTGTTTCCTCATTAGTGAGCTAAGTAAAATCTTCGGTCCTGTTCATGTTGCATCTGTAAGGGAGTCATGTTCTTAGCTCTTAACCAGTGTCCTTTTACAAACTTTTTCTTCTCTGCTATGAGCTCTGTTAATTAGGGCGATCTGCCCTTTATCTGTGATGAGTTGGAAATGTTTTCTTCCCACCTTGTGTCACTTAATTTGCTTTCCTGCCACACTGTAACTATTTTTATGTAGTTGAATGTGTCCACCTGAGTCATGTTTGAGCAGGATCCATTTCAGCCCACTCTGTTGCTCCTGCTCAGTTGTTTTTTCCCAACTCTTACCTGAGACCTCCTGGAGTGGTACCCTGGAGACAGTCGTCCTGATGGGGGTTTACTGCCGCTGGGCAGGCCCTGGGGTGTTATACTGCTCACTGTTACAGACCAGAAAAAATTCTGCTTTGAATTCTGATAGTGCTCAACTTTATTTACTTCGAAGAACTCTGTTTGCCCTGGCCGGTGTGGCTCAAGTGGCTGGAGCATTGTCCAGTGCACCAACGACAGGGTAATGGGTTCGATTCCCGGTCAGGGTGCATACCCTGGGGCAGGTTCGATCCCTGGTGGGGGTGCGTATGGAAGGCAACCGATCAGTGTTTCTCTCTCTCTTCCCCTTCCTCTCTCTTTAAAATCAATGAAACAAAAGAATGCTGTTTGAGAGTATATAATGAGAGATGAGTCTTTGGGGGATTTTTTTTTGAGGAAAGGAGGTTGGGGAGAGAAGGAGGTGGATCTCAGGTTGAGACTGTTGGAACTTGGCTCCTGACCTGAAGGGACCAGCAGATTTCTGGGAGACCACATAAGAGCGTGCGTGCATCAGGACAGCACGCCATCGCTGCAAGTAAAGGGACTAGTCATAATTGCTGCATCAGTCCAGGGGAGAGGACGGATTTGCAAAGAAAAGTTCAATACGGGATCTGAGTTGGACGTTTTATAAAAAGGCTGGTTTGGACAGACAGGGCTGGAGACATCTGTCATCCCCAGAGCTGCGCTGGGGGTTTTGGATCAACTGGCTTGGTTTCTGTTGTCTCCAGAGACAGGTAAACGGTGCAGAGACAGACTTGAGGAAAAGGTGGTTTCTGAGCAGACAAGGGACCGGATGGAGCCCAGAAGCACTGAGAGCTGTTCTCACCGCATGTGCTTTTCCAGGGGGCGGCCGGCAGAAGAGGAAGTGAGACCTACCTCACACACTCACCTTCTTCCTCGAAATGCTTTCTCTGCAAGTTCTAGCGAGAATGCTTCTGCCAGGTCTACTGCTTCTCCCACTTCCTACTCCTTCTCTCGTCCTGTCTTTGAGCTGCTTTTAGTTTCCATTTTCCTCTTCAGGCCCAAGCTGCTCTCAACCCCCAGGCCCAGGGCGGGGAGCCCACAGGCGGCTGGGGGAAGGGTCACAGCCCCTCTGTGGGCGGGGGGAGGGCACTGGGACAGTGCCTAAGACCATCCTTTGTGCCTCTGACTCAATTCCTGAAAACCCTTGTAAGATCCTAATTAAAATGCTTGGAAGTGATTCGTTGGAAAGCCAAGCTCCCACTCTTTGGCCTAAAGATCAACAGCAGGAAGAAATTGAATATAAATCACAAAATTTATACCAGAGTCCAACAAGTCAAAAACGTGTGGCTCCCGGTCACATCCGCCTGACTCTCCTATGAGCAGAGACTCAGTTTCTGGGATTACTAAAAGATTATAAGAATTATAGCTTAATCTCCCCTAATCTTTACGATTCTCTTTAAAATGGGCTAGAAAAGACCACTTATTGAACAGAGCTATTCTGAAGGAGAGCTGGGTCTGAACCAATCATTTGGGTCACGTGCTGTCGGGTAAGACTCCTGGGTTTTGGAGCTAGCCCCGCCCCTCCTCCCGAGTGTTTAGCGTATGGAGGCAAAGGGTGTCTTCTGCCACTGGACAAGGTAGACACAGATGAGGGGTCTTTGGATCCATGCGGTGATCTTTGCCCTGCCCGCTGGTTTCTCAGTCATGTTCCTTGTCTCCTGGTCTCTGGATATCCACTTGGCCTCGAAGTTCAAGGTTTGAGGCGCTGGAACCCAGGGTCTGTTCTTCAGGCGTGGCCCTGTGTGACGTGTCTGACGTCTGGCTGTGTTGGCTCCTTCCCTGTTGCCTCACCTCAGCACCACCTGCTGTCCACCGAGTTGCCAGCTGACTGGGGAGCGCTGGGCCCAGCCCACCCCGAGGTCCACAGCACAGCCAGTTCAGCGTGCTACTCCCCAGTGGTAACAGAACACCACAGACTAGGGGGCTTACAAACAACAGACACGCATTTCTCACATCCCTGGAGGCTGGCAGTCCAAGATCAAGTTGAGTGTGGTTGAGGACCCTCTTCCTGGTCCACAGACGGCGTCTTCTTGCTGTGTCCTCCCATGGAGGAAGGGTGAGGGAGGTCTGGGGTTTCTTTTATAAGGACACGAATCCCATCATGGGGCCCCACCCTCATGACCCCATCACCTCCCAAAGGCCCCACCTCCTAACACCATCCCGTTAGAGGTTAGTATTTCAACGTAGGATTGGAGGTGGGAGGGGACACATTCAGACCAGGGTTGTCGGGTTGGGGTGGCCTTCAGGGCAGCATCTTTCTGGGCCCTGGGTGAGAGGAGCCAGAAATTTCAGTGTTACTACTATTTATCTACCACCCTGATTTTTCTGGGACCAGCCTGGACTTCCAGAGATGTGGACGCACAGCCGATACTTCCGTTGTCTCCATTCCCCTCCCTTCTCCACTCGACAGTCTCCCAGCCTGAGGGTCAGGCCTTCCTTCATCCAAACTTCAATCTCCAGGTAAAATCCTTCTTGTTTTTATTATCCAAATTTCTATTATGGTAAAATATTCATAACATTTACCATCTTAACCATTGTTAAGTATAGAATTCAATGGTATTAAATAAATTCATAGTATTATACAGCTATCACCATAGCTTTCTTCTTGTAAAACTGAAGCTCTATACCCAGTAAACAGTGACTTCCCTTCCCCCAGAGGTCGCTCTTCTACTTTCTGTCTCTGTGATTTGACTTAAGAACCTCATATAAGTGGAATCGTATAGTATTTGTCCTTTTCTGACTGGTATAGTTCACTTAGCATAATGTCCTCAGAGTTCATCAATGTTGTAGCATATTGCAGAATTTCCTTCTTTTTAAAGGCTACGTACTATTCCATTGCATGTACACAGCACATTCTGTTACCCATTCATCTGTGGATGGACACATGGTTTGCGTACATATTTTGGCTATTGTGAATAATGCTGCTAGAAATATGGTGCACAAATAGCTCTTTGAGACCTTGCTTTCCATTCTTTTGGGTGTGTACCTAGAAGTGGAACCGCTGGGTCATGTGAGTTAGGAGGTATTCCCTCCTCTTTCATTTTTGGGAAAAATTTGAGAAGGATTGGCATTAATTCTTTAAATAGTTGGTACAGTTCACCAGTAAAGCCATCTGGTCCTGTGGTTTTCTGTGTTAGTTTTTGTTTGTTTGTTTGTTTTTATTACTGATTCAAATTCTTCAGATTTTCTATTTCTTCCTGATTCAGTCTTGGTAGGTTGCATGTTTCTAGGAATTTCTCCATTTCTTCTAGGTTATCCAAGTTGTTGGAGTATAATTGCTCATAGTAGTCTCTTAGGATCCTTTGTATTTGTGTGGCATTAGTTATAATGTCTCCACTTTCATTTTTTATTTTGAGTCCTCTTTTCTTGGTAAGTCTAGCTAAAGGCTTGTCTATCTTTTCAAAAAAACCTCTTAGTTTCATTTTCTTTCTTTTTTCTTTTAGTCTCTATTTCATTTATTTTTGCTCTGATCTTTGTTATTTCTTTCCTTCTGTTGACTTTGGGCTTTGTTTCTTATTCTTTTTCTAGTTCCTTGGCATGTAAAATTAGATTATTTGAGATCTATCTTCTAAACAAATGCATTTATCAGTCTAAAAATACCCTCTCAGAACTTCTTTTGCGCAGCCCATAGGTTTTGGTTGTTTTGTTTCCATTTTCATTTGTTTCAGCATATTCTGTTTAACTTCTGATTTCATTCCTTTTGACTCCTTAGTTGTTCCGGACTGTTGTTTAGTTTGCACACATTTGTAGGTTTTCTAGCCTTTCTCTTACTGCGTTGTAGTTTCCTACCCTTGTGGTCAGAAAAGATGGTATGATGTCAGTCTTCTTAAATTTTCTGAGACCTGCGTTGTATCCTCTCCTGTGATCTGTTCTGGACAGTGTCTGCAGTGGACACCTTTGGTGATGAATTCCCTCAACGTCTGCATATCTGGGCAAGTCTTTATTTCTCTTTCATATTTAAAAGATAACTTTATTCTTGCCTGGTAATTTCTCTCTTTCAGTAGTTTGAATATTTGGTTCCACTTTCTTCTGGCTTGTAGAGTTTCTCCTGAGAAGTTTGATGATAAACGAATGGGCTTTCCTTTAGGTTACTTTCCCCAGCCGCCTTGAGAGTCTGATCTTTGTCATTAATGTTTGACAGTTTTAAAATGATGTGACTTGGAGAAGCCTCTTGGGATTGAGGTAGTTAGGTGTCCTGTTCGTTTCTTGGATTTGAGGATCTAGTTCTTTCCATAGGTTTGGGAAGTTCTTGTCAACTGTTTGCGGAGGCTCTCCAGTCCCTTCTCCCTCTTCTCTGGGTGCCTGCAATTCTTACATTGCTGTTCCTGGTGGAGTCAGTTCTTGTAGAGTCTTTAGTTTCATCTTTTATGTTCTACTCTCTCTCTTCTTCCCTCTGCGTGATTTCTAGATTTCTGTCTTCGATATCACTAATCTTGTCCTCCATCTGGTCAGCTCTGTTTCCTCTGTTCATTATTTTTTAACCTCACCAGAGAATGTGTTTTACTGATTTGAGAGAGATTGAGAGAGAAAGAAAGAGGAACATCGATGTGAAAGAAACATTGATCAGTTGCCTCCCATACACGTCCCAGACAGGGACCGAACTCGCAACCTAGGAATGTGCCCCGACCAGGAATTGAAACCACAACACCGCCTGGCTCATTCTTGATCTTTTTTATTGAGTTAGTCATTTCCAGAGTTTGTTTGTTTCTTTTTTAACGTCGCCATCTCTTGGGTAAAGTACTAGTTTTGTTCACTAATTTGTTTTCTGAGTGCATTAAATTGGCTGTCTATATCTTCCCCAATTGCACTGATTATTTTTAGAACTGCAATCTTGAATTCTCTGTCATTTATCACACACATTTCCATTACGTTTGCTTTCTGGATATTTTTCACTTTGTTTCTGAACTGCCGGCTACTTTGGTGATTCATTCTATTGATGGATTCCTTCTCTGGACATCTGTGTCTAAGTGACACTTCTCTAGCAGATCGATATGCAGAGATCTTTCTACTGTTTTCCAGTAAGGGGCACTGAATTACAGGCATTTAGCTCTGTGGGACCCCAGTGCTTGACCCCCACTGGATCTCTGGCTGCCGTCAGTGTAGCCACAACGTGTGGAGGTTGGGTTGGCTGGGGAAACCCTGCCACTGTCTTTGTTTTGCTCTCCCAGGAATGGCGACCTTGGACCTCTGTGGGGAGAAATACTGATTCTGTAGTACCAGTTCTTGGGAACTGATAATGTGCTCTGGAACCTGACACCAAGGGTGAAGGGAGGAGTGAAGCTGAGAGGCTCCAGGGCAGCAGGGCTCCAGGGCTGTGTTTCTGTCTGGAACGCCGGCTGCCGGACAACCACGGATGCACTGTGCTGTGTCCTTGCCCAGTTGCCTGGGCTCAGCTCAGCTTGTACTGCTCACTCTTACAGGGATGTCCACCGGACCCCTTTGCTCCACCTGACTGAAGGGAGTGCCCGTCACAAGCAGCTTCCCCCACTGCTCGGGGCTGAGCCCCACCCTGGCTCCCAGCTGCAGGGCTGCATCCTGCCCGTCTGAGCCCTCCTCCCCCCTTCCCTCCCTCGTTGGCTCCCACTTGCCCACCTGTAGATGCTCCAATGTGAAGACCTCTCAGGAATGTGTGTGTTGAGTAGGGAATCCTTTGTTGAGTTATAGCTGTTCAAACTGTTGGACACTTCAGGGGGAGAGGACAAGGAACCTCTCGTGCCACCATTTCTCTGACGCCCTCTAAGTTTGGATGCTTTGCAGATTCACAATAAAGTGATAGGCTTTCCCTTTTCCTGGTAGAGGTGAACAGCAGAAGCAAGAAGACAATACTGGGCGTCTCTGTGCATTGACAAGACCATGGATTCTGCCGCTGTTCATGGAGTGCCTGTGAACGTCTGTGAGGTCCATTTGGTCTCATGTGTGGTTTAAGACCAGTTTTTTCTGGTTGATTTCTGCCTGGAGATCCATCTATTGCTGAAAGTGAGGTATTAAACCCCCTACTATTTGGTATTTGCTATTTTTCCCTTTAGATCTGTATTTTCTTAATATATTTAGATGCTCTGATGTTGGTTGCATGTATATTTACAGTTGTTTTATCTTCTTGGTTGATTGACCCATTTATCATTATTTATTGACCTTCCTTGTTTCTTGTTAACATTTCTGTCTTAAAGTCTATTTTGTCTGATAGACACACAGTTGACACTTGAACGATGTGGGGTTAGAGGCACCGACTTCCAGCAGAGTTGAAAATCGAGTATGACTACAGCCCCCTGCATACAGGAATTCCCAACCGTGGAGTCGACCCTCGAACCACACTGGTTTGAGCTGCTCGGGTCGTAGAACGGGACCTACACAGTTCAAACCTGTGCTGCTCGAGGGTGAACCACATAGCTACCCCTGCTCTTTGATTTCCAGATACATGGAGTATCTTTTTTATCCCTTCTCTTGGAGCTTGTGGCTTTTCTTTTTAATCCTCACCTGAGGACATTTTTCTGTTTACCTTCACATAGAGTGGGAGAGAGAGAAAGGGAGAAACATCGATGTGAGAGGGACATATCGACTGGTTGCCTCCCATGCGACCCTGACCCCGACCAGGGCCAGAGACAAACTGCAATTGAGGTGTGTGCCTTTGACCGGAATTAAACCCTGACTCATTGGTCCGCGGGCCCGATGCTCAAACCGCTGAGCCAAGCCAGCCAGCCAGGGCAACCTGTGTCTTTAAAAAGGAGGTGGGTCTCTTGTAGGCAGCAGGTGGTTGGGTCTTGTTTTTTAATTCACCCAGACATGGTACACCTTTTGATGGTGAATTCAATTCATTTACATTTAAAGTTCTTGATGTGTAAGAACTCATTAATGCTATCTTATTGTTCTGTTTTCTATTTGCATGGTTGCTTTCCCCCTCTGTTTCTGCCTACCACTGTACATTTGTCATTTTCCATGATGATATCTCAGTTCCCTTTATCTTTGTGCATCTACTCTGGGTGTTTGCTTTGTGGTCACCAGGAGGCTTACAGGTGACACCTCACAGACAGAACCGTTCACTTGAAGCTGTTAGCAACTTGGATCATCTACAAGAGCTTCACTTTTTACTACCCCTTTAAAAACTTTTTGGTCATTATTTACCTCTTTTATATTGTGTATTGTAACATTTTAGAGTACCTATTATTTTTAATACTCCTTTCCTTGACCTTTACACTACAGTGAAGTGGTTAACACACCATTTGATTACAGAATTAGTTTTTTAAGTCTGTATATTTGCCTTTACTAGTGTGTGGTGTATTTTCATGTCACTGATTATCACCTTTTCATTTCAGCTTGAAGAATTATTTTCCGCCTTTTGGATGGATAATCAGCTCCATGTGGGGAGGGAGGACTTGGAAAGCTCTGCTTATCCCACGTCTGCTGCATCCACACTCTTTCCTCCGGTGGCCTGCTGGACTCTCCACCAGGAAAGGCTGTTTCTGCATTTCTGTCTTCTGTGGGTGTCCGCCCAGGACAACACTCTCCAGGTTCTTCCTGGCAGTGGGGAGAGGGCATGGGGCAGGCTCCTTGCTCCAGTGGCTCCACAGCCCATATCGAGGAGTCTGCCTGCCAGCAGGTACACAGGTAGGTGAGTGAGCCTCCTCTTGGGCCCCATGGCCGGTGGTGCTGGACCCCACAGCAACCTCCAAGGTGCTTTCGTCCGTATGTGGATGTCTAATTCGTTGTTTAAAGAGGAGGACAAGGAGGAACGTCTTTTGCTGCCATGATGCTGATGTCACTCATGTGTTCCTCTTGCTCGAAACAGTTTCCTACTGTCTGCTGCTTCTCCTGTTCAGCAACAAGCTTCTCAAGAGGAGTCTTCTCCATCTTCACTCCTCTCACTGGTCTTCTGCAGTCGCTCGTGCCTGTTCCCAAGGCATCGCTGTCATCCCCCCTTCCTGTCTGCTGGCTTCCGTAATCTTGTCAACACTCTCATTACTTGGAATAAATTTACTTTTCTACACTCTTTAGCCCTGTTGATTTCTCTAGAGAAGAGTTTTTCTTTTTTAATACTCATCTGAGGATTAAAAAAAAATATTTTTTTAATTGATTTTAGAGAGGATGGGTTAGAAACATCGATGTGAGAAACACCAGCTGTACACTCCCCACTGGGGATGGAGCCTGCAACCTAGGCCTGTGCCTGACTGGAAATCGAACCTTCAGTTATACTCGACCCAATGTCAACAGTAGGAGCTACGTCTTGTCTTTGAAGACTTCATTAGGCCACTGGCCATCTCCAAGCAGTGGTAGAAGAGAACAGGAACAGGATATGGACTCTGAGTGGCCCTAGGTCTCAGCTTGCTCTCCAGGGTGAGGTTAAGAAGTTGGGCTGGATAAAGGTTTTCAAACTGCCCTCTAGAGCCACAGGGAACCTTAGGATGCTTCCCCAGGACTCCTTAACTAAAATGTCAACTTAGAACTTGACTGGATGAGTGCTCTCTCTCAAGTCCGACTCTGACAGACCACACACAAGCCTACCCTCAGAGCTCAAGTTCTGACTTTATCAGCTCCTAGGTACCAAGCAGGTCCTCTAATACACACTTGCTGATTATTGACTACAAATAAGATGCTGGTGAGGGCACACTCTTGGTAAGACAAAGCTGCTGTTTTAAGGTTGCACTGTCCAATATGGGGTGGTCATCAGCCACATACAAATGAAGGTGTGATGAAAGCACAAGACACATTCTGGATTTTGAAGACTTGGTGTAAAACAAGAATGTAAACTATTTCATTCATTGTTAAATATTGAAATGTTATATTGTATTTCACCCTATCACTTTCAGTTTATTAGATGTTTAGAATTACACAGGTATTTCATATTACATTTTCATTTACAGCACTGTTTATGCAGTTTATAATTCAGCTTAGCAGTGTTGATCTTGTGAATGCACATGCCCTTTAATACCTTGTCTCTCAGGTGTGCTCTGTGGCCAACAGAATCACTATCACCTGGAGGCTTGTAAGAGCAGAATCACCAGCTCCACTGACCCCAGACCTACTGAGTCAGATTCTGCACTTTAACAGATTCCCAGGTGATCCATGATGGGTGCGTTTGTGAGGCTCCAATCTACAGCACAGTAAGGACTGTGTCCCAACCAGTCGTTTTTGTTTCTCCAATCCTTTGGGTCAAGGATTACCCTGAGAGACCAGAGTCCTTCTAGGGTTGGGGAATCTACAGATGAGACCTAGGGATTTAGTATTTTACAAATACTAAATTTTGTGCATGTGGATTTTTCACAAAATGGCCCACTGATTTTCCTGAGTATAGAGTGGTTATGAAAGGGTGGTCCCATGAGCAACATTGGGAACTTGTTAGCAATGCACATGTGGGGGATCCGGACAGCACTGTTCAACAAGCTCTCCTGTGACCCTGACTCAGTAGATGAAGAACCACTGACTTAGATAAGGAAACAGGCTTTAGCCCTGGCCTGCGTGGCACAGTGGTTAGAGCATCAGCCTGCACATCAGAGGGTCACAGGTTTGATTCCAGTCAAGGGCATGTACCTGGATTGCAGGTCTGGTTCCCAGTACTGGACAGGGCCCATGCAGGAGGCAACCAGTTAATGTGTCTGTCTCACTGATCTCATTCCTCCTGCACCCCCACTCTCTCTAGAAATCAATGGGGAAATGTCCTCTGGGGAGGATTAACAAAAAAAAGAAAGAAAACAGACTTTGTAGTCAAACCTGAACTGTAACAGTATTTTGAGTCTTTTTGAAAGTAAGTGCAACTTAAATGTTTAAGTGAATGATTTTTCACAGTTTTTATATAAAGTTTAACAGTCACTAATGGATAACTCACTGTGTATAATTACCGAGTGACAGAGTTGTGTTTGATTTGGTATAGAAAATATAGAGGAATGGACTAAATCAACAATGTATTAAAGTCAGTTTTTTTAAATACATTTATTAACCAATGTTAACACATTAAATGAATCTATATATTGCTAGTCAGAGCAGCTTACGAAATGCCAGAATGTATCATAGAACTGGACAGCCACAATGAGTAATTACAATGTGCATAGTGGCTAAGCTCAACATCTTGATATAGCTTTATGATTTGCAGAAATTTTTTAATAATGATTTCTAAAACAATCGATTGTAATTGTACCTAAAACTTTTACAAAACCAGGCCACAATCTTTTTTTAATTTTGTTTTTTTTTTTAAACACACAGTTTTCACGCTGTAGTAACTTGGAAATGTGCAACCGTGTTGACGGAGACAAAAAAGCCAAAGTAACACGCATCTTACGTTCATGCAGCTATCAGTAAATAGTACACACTCTGGAATGGTTTTACATCGAAAGTATTTCCACAATAACTTGCTCTCATAGGGGTGGATCGAAGTTTTAAAACTTGAAAAAATGATCAAGAGAAGGTAAGTGTTCTTGGTTACAATGTCTCAACCAGACCACGGCACCGTGGCAACACTGACTAATCACACAGCAACAAGGAGGGACCGAGAGGCCAAGTCACTGCGTAATTCAGGGATGGTGTTGAAACAGCGCTGTGGGCAGTTCTTACCGGGCACCAGCTTGTTGATTCACCATCTGCAACAGCACCAGGACTGGGTGGATGATTATTTCACAGAAGACTTGGTTACATTTTTAACTTTAGGGTGACCCTGACAAACCTAGAGAAAACTTTTAAAAAGGTTTTTCTCCTGATTCTTTCTCTTACATTGTGTGTAATTGCTTTAATAAATATCAAAGGTCTAAATAAATATTTACAAATTATTTCTCTAACCTTAAAAAATAACTAAATGATAAATGAGAATTTGACTTTGTCTAAGATCAGTCTTTGAAAAAACATAAATTGTGAGATTTTTCTTTAAAAAAAAAAGTAATTTCGGTTTTTCTGGCTGTATTTTATATATCTATGTATAAAAAATCATTATTCAACTATCGATCCATTCCTATCGGTAATGCTTCTTCATCCAGACATTCCGCAAAATACAGACTTTTTACAAACCACAGCATCTTTAATACAAGAAAATTAACATGCATTATTCTTCATTCTGTGTACAGTGATGGGGTTCATTAGTAGACAATGACCCATTACCACAAACATAACGGCTTCTGTGAAACTTAAGTGCTTTCTTTCCTTTCAGCATTAACTTATAGTATAATAGGAGGTGACACCAGATAACAGGCAATCGATACTTGGGGAGGGGAGGGAAGCATTAAATAAATTTGTATGCCCCATCTATAATTTCATATATGGATTAAGGTAGTTTTTGGCTTACTTTTGTTTATTTTGTTACAAGCACTCATGTTAGGACAAAGATGAAATGTGCAAACTTTAAAATTTAAATATTCATTTTCTCTAAGATCCAGCTCAGTAAAAGATTACCCCAGTTCCCTGCAATTTTAAACTACAAGATCAAAGCTAATAATTTGTTATAAAAGTTATATATTGAAAAGAAATAATGAAAAACACAATTGGGAAATATTTAAGAAAAAATATGCAGGACTAGCACCTGCTGTGTCAACCCTGTTCCCTAAATTCAATCATATACCCACTGGCATAACCAATAGATAATGCCTTTAAACAGTAAATTAAGCTGAACAAAACCAGCTCAACAAGGTTAAGAAATAAACTTCACATCAAGGTAGTATGTTTTATTTCTGAAACAGTTCTGTAGTTCTTACATTCAGATCTATTTTAAATGTTTATTCATTAAACTCACTTGTATTCACCTGTTGTTTTTTAAAGATCTGTTGTTTAAAGGTTAAAATCTCTGTAAAACCTAAAAATGTTTTAAAATTTGCTGTAAATGCAACAAATTCTCAATTAAATTTTATTTAAAATAATACCCTCCACTGATGTTACTTTTACCCCCGAAAAACTCCAGAGGGACATTAACAAAAGATTTAAACTACTGTGCAAAATCTCTTCACGAAAAGTGTTTAAAGGCTGGTGCAAAATGGGAAGCAAATTCTAAACAATTTTGGCTTCTTGGAAACAAAAACCGTTGTGTCTGAGAAGAGCAATCATCGGTGACTCTCCAGCAAGAACCCGCCTTCATCTTTTCCGGCGGCAGGTGCGCTTGTGCTCGGCGTGCCAGTGCTCCTGCTGGCACTTGATGGAGCAGTAGGACGTGTTCCAGCAGCAGTGGTACATGGCCTCCTCCTCACAGTTGTAGCACTGCGGGAGAGAAAGCATGGCAAGTGTTTAAACTGGGGGTTGAATGCACAGGTAACTGGTTAACATTGTAAGCTTTTGAAGTTGTGATTTTAAAGATCTTTTTGGTTCAACCTTAAACTAACATCATCACCAAGAACGTCAGAATATGCTGTTATGTACTGAGCAGAATGACAGGAAACAATGGAATGACTGAGGCTGTGATACGTAGTCAGTTATCAGCAAATTCAAGCTTACCTGGCACAACAACTTGTTTTATCTCTACTGGGTCATTACCATCACCACATAAACATTTTCTATTTCCTTAAAAGGGTCTTGAGAGGATTCTGGGCAGATGACAAAATAGGAATCTGTCTTTCTAACTGGACAACAACTACACTGGTAGAATCTGTCTGAAGCAACTATTTTGGAGCTCTGGAGACTATTGAAGGCTTGCAACTTCCAGGGGAAGACTTGGACAGTAAGTTGTTAATTTTGGTCAATATCAGCACTTAGCAGAATAGCAGCTACCCACCACCATTCAGGCAGCTGTGTACATGTTCCTGGAGCAGCATGTGGGAGCCAGGGTGGTCGAACAGGGCCCTATTCTCCTAACAGCAGAGTCTGTGCTGATTGCTGACAGGCAGAGGGTGTGGTCAATGATGTTTCTCTCATTGTCACAAATCCCTTCTCTTCAGCTGAAGTGACTTCCAGGGAAGTTAAAGGGCCAGTGCCCTTTAATTTCCCCTTTTGGGAGCAGAAATAAAAGATTAGGACATTCAAAACCAACCGTGTATACAGGGAATATTAGTGAATATGCATGCCCTAGGAAAGGCTTAGAAAAGACCTAGAAGACATTTAGTTTACACCTCAGGCTGATTCTTGGCACAGCCAACAACAAACCCTAAAGAGGGGGCAGAAAAGGAGTTCCAGAGTTACCGTATTATTTGATTGAAATGTCCAGTGTTCCAAACAAAAAAAAAAGAATCAAGAGGCGTACAAAGAACAGAAATGTATGACCATTCAAAGGGTAAAAAAAAAAATCAACAGAAATTGTCCCTAAAGACAAACATACATTAGACAAAGACTTTAAAACAACTATTAATGATGCTCAAAGAACTAAAGGAAGATGTGGAGAAAATAAAAATGCGTGAACAAAATGGAAATATCAATGAAAAGAAACCAAAAAGAAAATCTGGAGCTGAAAAGTCCATGAACTGAAGTAAAAAATTCACCAGAGGGATTCAAAAGCAGATCTGACCAGGCACAAGACAGGAACAAGTGTAAGGAAGAGGAAGCAAAGACAGCTTATGGGACCTGTGGGGCACAACTGAGGACACCAAAATACACATTTTTGGATTCCCAGAAGAGAGAGAGAGAAGGGCAGGGAGAATATTTGGGAAGTTCTCAGCCATTACTTCTTCAATCTGATAAAAGATATGACTATAAACATTCAAAAAGCTCAATGAACGCTAAGAGACTCACATCAAGACACATTATAGCCAAAGTTAATAGAGAATCATAAAACATCCTGGCCAGGTAGCTCAGTTGGTTAGAGCATTGTCCTGATCTGCCAAGGTTGTGGGTTTGATCCCTGCTCAGGCACATAGAAGAATCAATCAATGAATGCATAAATAAGTGGAACAACAAATCAGTGTTTCTCTCTCTCTAAACTCAAATAAGAATTAAAAAAAAAAATCATAAAAGCAACAAGAGAGAAGCAAATTGCCACATATGGAGGATCATCAATATATGATCAGATTTCCCATCAGAAACTTTGGCTGCCAGAAGACAGTGGACTGATATATTCAAAGTGCTAAAAGAAAAAAACAGTAAAAACAGAAAATCCTATATTCAGCAAAACTGTCCTTCAAAAGAAAGAAAGAAATGTTTAAATCCCCAGATAAACAAAAGCTGAGGGAGTTCCAAAGATCTCAGTGAGGATTGATACTGGACGAGTGTAAAAGCTAGTGCTACTGTAACAATGGCTTACAGGTGTACATTTCTAGATGATTAAGAAATTAATACATTAAAAAAATGTGGGTTTATTTTTTTAGTATAAAATCTAGTATTACTCTAAGCTTTGTTCATAACTCCAAGCCTTGTTTTCTACATAATTTAGCAGATTAATGCAATTAAAATAATAAATTTATGGCCTGGCTGGTGTGGCTCAGTGGATTGAGCATCATCCCATGGACTGAGAGGTCCCAGTTCAATTCTCAGTCAGAGCACATGCCTGGGTTTCAGGCTCGATCACCAGTAGGGGGCGCGCAGGAGGCAGCTGATGGATGTTTCTCTCTCCCTCTAAAAAATCAATTAAAAATATTTTTAAAAAAATAATTTATGTTCTGAGGCACACAATGTACAGGGATGTAACTCTGTGACATCAATACTGAAAAGGGTGGGGACAGAGCTATAAAGGAGCAGTTTTTGTGTGTTATTGAAGTTAAACTGATATAACTTTAGGATACTAAATATAATCCCCATAGTAACCACAAAGGGCTATAGAATATACACCAAGGAAAGAAATTTAATCATTTCACAACAACAAAAATCCAAACACAAGACAGGAAACGAGGGACAAAAAGGTAGAGGGCATGTTAAAAACAAACACAATGACAGATGTCCACACGTATCTGTAATCTAAACTACATGGACTAAACTCTACAATCAAAAAGTACAGACTGGCACAATGGAGAGAAACACATGAGCCTACTCAGTTTCACTACAGATAGACATACACAGGCTGGAAGTGAAGGGATGGGACAAGATGTTCCATGCAAACAGAAACCTAAAGAGAGCACATTACTATCAAAGTAGACTTTCACGTTTTTAAAAAAGCTTACAGCCTGGCCCTTGTGGCTCAGTGATTGAGTGTCGACCCATGCACCAAGAAGTCACCGGTTCGATTCCCAGTCAGGGCATATGCCCAGGTTGTGAGCCTGTTCCCCAGTGGGGGGCATGCAGGAGGCAGCCAATCGATGTTCTCTCACCAATGTTTCTCTCTCCCCCCTCTCCTTTACTCTCTCTCTAAAACTCAATAAAAAGAGGGGGAAAAAAAGCTTACAAAGGAGTCAGACACACTATATACTTATTATATTTTCTTGCTGTATTAAACTTTTATTTATTTATTGTTAATCCTCACCTGAGGATATTTTTTCCACTGATTTTTAAGTGTGTAGGCTGACGTTCTAGCCACTAAGCCACACTCGCCAGGGCATGTATTGAACCTTTTATTAACATAAACATTTACATACCTAATAAAAGACCATCAAAATATATGAAGCAAAAACTGACAGAACTGAAGGGAGAAACAGACAGTAACAGTTGGTGACTTCAACACCCTACTCACAATAAGTAGAACAACCAGACAAAAGATAAGGAACTACACAATAAACTTAAACTACACAATAAACCAACTAGATCCAACAGACTTTTACAGAACAATCTCCCCAAAAAGAGTACACATTCTTCTCAAGTGCACATGGGACATTTCCCAGCACAGACCATATGTCAGCTTACAAATTACGTCTCAATATATTTAAAAAACTAGCTATCATACAAAGTATCTTTTCTGACCACAATGGGATCAAGTAAGCAATCAAAAACAAGACTGGAAAATTCACAAAATTGTGGAAATTAAACATATACTTTTTAAAAATTTATTTATTTATTTTATCCTCACCCAAAGACATTTTTTGATATTTTGTTCAGATAGAGTGGGAAGGAGAGAGAGAGAGAGAGAGAAACATCGACGTGAAAGGGACACATAGAGTGGTTGCCACACACACGACCCAACCAGAGCCAGGGACAAACTGCAACCGAGGTACATGCCCTTAGCGGGAACCGAACCCGGGTCTCTCTGGACCGCAGGCCGACGCTCCAACCGCTGAGCCAAACTGGCCAGGGCTAAACATGCACTTTTGAATAGCCAAATATATCAAATAAGAAATCACAAGGGAGACTTCTGGTCAAGATGGCAGCGTAGGTAAACGCGGTATCGCGTCCTCCCATAACCACATCAAAGTTACAACTAAACTACGGAACAACCATCATTCAAAGCCGCCTGAAATCAAGCTGAAAGGAAGTCCTACAAGTACGGAATTAAAGCAGCAGCCACATCGAGACTGGTAGGAGGGGCGGAGACGGACGGGCTGGTCCCACACCCACATGGAGCAGATAAAAATCAGGAGGATACCTTGGCTGGAAAAGTCCTCCCTGAGGGGTCCCTGTCCCACACCAGGTGCCCCGCTCAAGGTTCCAGTGCCAGGAAGAGAATCCCCATAACTTCTGGCTGGAAAAACCAGCGGGAACTGAGGCTCAGGGAGGATGAGGCGGCTGGAGCCCCAGACAGCTCCTCTTAAAGGGCCCACACACAGACTTACTCAGCCTTGCTCCCTTTAAGCTCAGAGGGGAGGCAGCTTCAGGGGCACCAGAGACATACAGGGAAGAACTGAGCTGTCTGGCTGGAGAGGGGGCTTTCTCCTGGACAGACGTGCTGTCAGAGGCCTTTGTTCCTTTGGTGAGCCCTTCCCTGGGGCGGCAGACAGTCGCCATATCTGGGACTCCAGCAACTTGGCTCACACTGTGTGCCCCGCCCTGGTGATTCCATGAGACCCCACCCAAGCTGTTGCCAGTTGCTTTACCATAGGATTTGCCTGTCTTGGATCCTGCTTCAGGTTTTACTAAATTCTTTCAAACAAGCAGCATCAGGTATCAGCTAGCCCCATACTCCCCGTTAAGTAATACATAGAAACAAACACAGGGAAGCAGCCAAAATGAGGAGACAAAGAAACGGGTCCCAAATGAAAGAACAGAACAAAACTCCAGGAAAAGAACTATGTGAAATGGAGATAAGCAACCTAACAGATGCTGAGTTCAAAACACTGCTTATAAGGATGTTCAATGAGTTTAATGAGAACCTCAGTGAACTCAGTGAGGGCCTCAAGAGCATAAAAGAGGAGCAGTCAGAAATAAAGAATGCACAGTCAGAAATGAAGGAGGCACTAACTGAAATAAAGAATAATTTACACATATTCAGTAGTAGAGTAGGTAAAGCCAAGAAGCAAACCATCGATTTGGAATATAAGAAAGCAAAAAACACCCAATCAAAACAGCAAAAAGAAAAAAGAATCCAAAAAAAAAAAAAAAATGAGGATAGTATAAGGAGCCTCTGGACCACTTCAAGCTTACCAACATTTACATCTTGGGGATGCCAGAAGGAGGAGAGAGAGAACAAGAAATTGAAAACTTATTTGAAACAATAATGGCAGAAAACTTCCCTAACTTGGTGAAGGAAACAGTCATACAAGTTCAGGAAGCACAGAGAGTCCCAAACAAGATGAACCCCAAGAGGCCCACACCAAGACACATCATCATCAAAATGCAAAAGATTCAAGACAAAGAGAGAATCTTAAAAGCAACAAGAGAAAAGCAGTTACCTACAAGGGAACCCCCATAAGAATGTCAGCTGATTTCTCAAAAGAAACTTTGCAGGCCAGAAGGGAGTGGCAAGAAATACTCAGAGTGATGAAAAGCAAGAACCTACAACCAAGATTACTCTATTCTGCAAAGCTGTCATTTAGAATCCGATGGACATACCAAGAGTGTCCCAGACAGGAAAAAGCTAAAGGAGTCCATCACCACAAACCATTATTATATAAAATGTTGAAGGGTCTTTTTGAAGAAAAAGATAAAAAATATGAACAAACTAAATGGCAATGAATACATATCTATCGACAATTGAATCTACAAACAAAATGAACAAGCAGAACAGAAACATTCTCATAGATACAGAGAACATTTTGTTGGTTGCCAGATGGGAGGGGGGTTGGGAGAATGGGTGAAAAAGGTGAAGGGATTAATAAGTACAAATTGGTTGCTAAACTGACAAACCTCAAAGGGAAGGGAGGTTATGGGGTGGGAAGAAATAAACCAAAGAACTTATATGCATAACCAATGGACACAGACAGTGTGGGAAAAGGCGGGGGGGGGGGCAGGCAGGAGTGGGGAGGAGGGGGGTCAATGAGGGAAAAATGAGGAACATCTGTAATACATCCAACAATAAAGTTTAAAAATAAATAAATAAATAAATAAATAAATCACAAGGGAAATTAGAAAACACAACATAACAAAATTTAAAAGACATAGCAAGGCAGTGCTCAGAAGGAAATTATGGGTGGCAAATATCTACCTTAAGAAAAGAAAGATCAAATCAGTAACCTAAAAGTTTGCTTTAAGGAATTAGGAAAAACAAACTAAACACAAAGCTAGCAGAACAAACAAAACAAGAAAAATTAGAGCAGAGCTAAATAGGGAATAGAAAAGCAGGGGAAAAAAATCAATTGCCCTGGCCAGTTTGGCTCAGCGGTTAGAGCATCGGCCTGCGGTCCAGAGAGACCCGGGTTCGGTTCCCGTAAGGGCATGTACCTCGGTTGCAGTTTGTCCCCGGCCCTGGTTGGTCGTGCGGGTGGCAGCCACTCGATGTGTCCCTTTCACATCGATGTTTCTCTCTCTCTCCCTCCCACTCTATCTGTGCAAAAAATGGAAAAATGTCCTCGGGTGAGGATTAAAAAAAAAAAAAAAAAAAATCAAAGTTGGTTCTTCAAAAAGGTCAACAAAATTTATAAAGCTATATAGCTAGATGGACTAACAGAGGACACTGTTAACAACTATACACACCAAATTGGTAACTTAGATAAAGTTGGCAAACTCCTAGAAACAAAACCTACCAAGACTAAATCACAAAGAAATAGAAAATCTGAGAAGACCTGTAACTAGTAAGTAGATTGAATTATTAATCAAAAATCTCCCAGTAAAAAGAGCTCTGAACCTGATGTCTTCTCTAGTAAATTCTACCAAATTCTTAGTTGAAAATGAACAGATAACCAATTCTTCTCAAACTTTTCAAAAACAACTACAGATGATTCAAATGAAAATAAGTTAATGTAACAGACCACATCAACCTAATGAGGGAAAACAGTACATAATTATTTCAATTGATGGTCATGAGAAAAAGCATCTGACTAAATTCAACACCTTGCATGATAAAAATACTCAACAATACAGGAACAGAAAGAAACTACTCCAGATATTAAAAGCCACATATGAAAAACCCACCACAAACATCATACTCAATGGTGAAAGACAAAATTTTTCCTCTAGATCAGGAACAAGACAAGAATGCCTGCTTTTCACTTCTCTTCAACAGAGTACTGAACATTTTAGCCAGAGCAATTCAGCAAACAAGAAATAAAAGCCATACAAATTAAAAAAAATAAAATAAAATTATCTGTTTGCATATGGTATGATCTAGGATGCTGAAAACCCTAAAGATTCCAGAATAAAGCTGTTAGACCTAATAAATGAATTCAGCAAAGTAGCAGGATACTAAGTCAGTTCACTAAAATCAATTACATTTCTATACATGAACAATGAACAACCTCATAAGGAAATTATGAAAACAATTCTATTTAAAATTGCTCAAGAAAGAATAAAATACTTAGAAATTAACCAAGGAGGTGAAAGACTTGTTCAGTGAAAACTAAAACATAATTCTGCAATTAAAGAAGACATAAATAAATGGAAACACACCCCATGTTCACAGATTAAAAGACTTAAAAGTGTTAAAATGTCAATACTACTGAGAATGATCTATATATTCAATGCTAATTCCCATCAAAATCCCAATGACTTGCCTGGCTGATGTGGCTTATTGGTTAACCTTTCCCATGGACTGAGAGGTCACCAGTTCGATTCCTGGTTAGGACACATGCCCGGGTGTGGGCTTGATCCCCAGTAGAGGGTGTGCAGGAGGCAGCCAATCTGTTTCTATCTCTCCCTCTCCCTTCCTCTATTAAAAAAAAAAAAAAATCAATGAAAACACATTTATATAAAGAAAGAAAGGCTCAGGCCAACTCGCGCAATGGTTGAGGCTCTGAGTACGTTAAAAATAAAAAATTCCAATGACATTTTTAGTAGAAACAGAAAGCCCATCCTAATATTTCATGTGTAATCTCAAGGACCTCGAATAGCCAAAACAATCATGAAAAAAGAACAAATCTGGAGGACTCCTACTTCTTGATACCAATATTTATTACCAAGTTATATTAATCAAAACTGTGTGGTACTGGCATAGAGACAAACACAGACCAGTGGAATAGAACAGAGGGGCCAGAAATAAACCCTTACACTTTTGGTCAAATTTCGACGAGGGTGCCAAGACCATTTAATGGGGATCAGTCTTTTAATAAATGGTGCTGGAAGAAAACTGAATCCTTATCTAACACCATATATATAAAAAAATTAACTCAAAATGGATCAAGGATGTAAATGTCAGACCTAACACAGTAAAACTCTTAGAGAAGAAAACATAGGACAGAAACTTCACAACACTGGATTTGGCAATGATTTCTTGGATATTATACCAAAGACACAGATGATAACAAACTGAATTTTAGAAAATGATCCACAGAATGGGAGAGAATATTTGCAAATCATATATCTGATTAACAAATTAATATCCAGAATACATAGAAAGCTCCTAAAACTCAACAATAACAAAAACTTTGATTCAGAAATGGGCAAGGGACTTGAACAGACGTTTATCAGAAAAGATACAGGAATACCAACAGATATATGTAAAGATGATCAACATAACTTATCATCAGGGAAATGTAAATCAAAACGACACTGAGATATCACCTTCTACCCACATGGATGGCTGCCATCGAAGTAAAAGAGAACAAGTGTTTTTGGGAATGTAAGATGGTGCAGCTCCTGTGGAAACAATATGGAGGTCCCTCAAAAAATTAAAGATAGAATTACCAGATGATTCAACAATCCCACCCAGAAGAATTAAAAGCAGGTTTCAAAAAAACATTTGTATACCCATGTTTAAAGGAGCATTGTTCACAAAAGTGAACATCAACATGTGAATAAGCAAAATGTGGTATATACATATAAATGAAATATTTTTCAGCCTTAAAAAGGAGGAAAATTTGGCAATATGCTACAACATTGATGAACATTAAGGACGTTATGGAAAAAGGGCAAATATTATATGATTACAGTTTGCCACTGAATATGCTATTATCAAGGTCACTTATGACCAAACACTACTGGTCAATTCTCAGCCCTCATCTTATTTGGCAATTTTGGGAAATGTTTTGATTATCACAGCTTTGGAAGGGGAGGGGGAGGGGGCAGAGGGGAAGAGGTGCTACTGGCATCCAGTGGGTAGGGGCCTGGGATGCAGTTAAACATCCTACTATGTTCAGGATAGCCCTCTCTCCCATGAATTTCTGGTCCAAATGTTGATAGTACTGAGGTTGAAAAACTGGTCTAAACAAAAGGGAAAAATCCATGTAATCTAGACTGGACCTGGGAGAAGAACATGGCGCAAAAATAAAAACTAAGAATTCAAGCTGAGTTGGTAAAAGAATGATGGTATCATTAACAGATACCCATAAGGAGGATGAACAGGTAGTGAAGGGCAAGGAAGATGAGCCTGAGTTTTAGAAATAATTACTTGAAAATGCATCCATATAAATATGTGAGTTCTACAGAGAAACAGCTAGACAGATATACAGACTGATATAGATAGACCTACAGATATACAGATTTGACAGCTGATATTAAGAATCTTAGGGTAGGACCCAGGGAGAATAGCCTACATTGGGTACCTAAAATTATACCCCCTGACAGTCTTCACTGAGTATTCTATGTCTTTCTTATCATTAAAATGAATCTTTTGAGAGTTCTTGTGATCTGATTATGTCAGCACTGCAATTTCAGTTATAGTTACTATTAAAAAAATGTAGACAGCCCAATTTAATTTTTGGAAACAGTTGTAATGAGTCAGATCAATGTTTGAAAGTTGGGCCTGTGTTAATTAATCATGTGACTTTGGAAACAAGTTTTAACTTCTATCTTAGTTTCTTCATCTTAAGTAATATTTTAAGCAACACCATCCTTTCTCCCAAGTATCCTATTACCTTATTTATGCACTCACTCATTTTATCTCTCTCCCTTTCTTACTATTTTTCTCTTTATTATATCTCATTTTAACATCCATTTTTTGCCATTTCACATACCTAAATACTTTCTTTACTACAATGTTGTAGTATTTCTTACAATAATGTAAGATTTAATTATAATGCAAAAATAATTCTAAATATTTTACCAGTCTACTTGAAATGACATGATGAGCAGAAGCAGCTTAGAAGGAAGGGTGAATTTCAGCTCTACTAACCAGGATTTTACTGTTTAAGCACATAAGCCTCAAATTCCTCACCTAAAAAAATGGGTCTAAATCAAAGCAGGATGATGTACTGGCAGAAAACCACACACAAAGATCAATGAAACAGAACAGGTAGCCCAGAAATAAACCCATACACATATGGTCAGTTAATTTATGACAAAGAAGCCAAGAATATACAATGGGGAAAGGCGAAGCCTCTTCAATAAATAGTATTAGGAAAACTGGACACCCACATGCAAAAAAAACAAACCTAGACCACTATCTTATACCATATACAGAAATCAACTCAAAATGGGTCAACGATTTGAATGTAAGACCTGAAACCATAAACTTCCTAGAGGGAAACAGGGGTAAGCTCCTAGTTATCAGTCTTGATTTTTTTTTCTTTTTGGACACCAAAACAAAGGAAACAAAAGCAAAAATAAAGTTGGGCATATTAAACTAAAAACCTTCTATACAGTGAACAAACTTATAAATGAAATATTTTTCAGCCTTAAAAAGGAGGAAAATTTGGCAATATGCTACAACAATATGCTACAAAATGAAAAGGCAACCAGAGGAATGGGAAAATAGTATTTGCAAATTATGTATCTGATAAGGGGTTAATGTCCTATAAAATAAAGAGATCATACAACTTAACAGAAAACAAAAAACAACCAAATAACCTAATTAAACAATGGGGAAAGGACTTGAATACATTTCTCTAAAGAAGACATACTAACGGCCAACAAGTATAAGAAAACGTGCTCCACATCTCTAACAATCAGGGAAATGCTAATCAAAACCACAATGATTATCACCTCACACCTCTTAGAATGGCTATTCCCAAAAAGAGGTAGTGTTGGCCAGAATGTGGAGAAAAGGGAACCCTTGGTGCATTGTTGGTGGGAATGTAAACTGGTATAGCCACCACAGAAAACAATATGGAAGCTCCTCAAAAAATTAAAAATAGAACTACCATATGATCCAGCAATCCCACTTCTGGTATTTATCCAAGTGAAATAAAAACAGGATATTGAAAAGATATATGCACCCCATGGTGCATATTCACTATAGACAAGATATTGACACAACCTAAGTGTCTGTTAATGGGTGAATGAATGAGGATGCAACACACACACACAAGTATTCTTCAGCCACAAGAAAAAAGGAAATCCTGCCTTTTGTGACAAGATGGATAGACTGTAAGGGCATTATGCATAGTTAAATAAGTCAGAGAAAGACATATAATGCATGGTATCACTTATATGTGGAATCAGATAAATAGATATAATAGGATCAACTTCAGCTATTTCGCAAATGTGTTATAAAAGGCAGTATAATTCGTTTTTATTTTTTTTTATCTTCACCCGAGGACATTTTTGCATTTATCTTCAGATAGAGCAGGAGAGAGAGAAGGGGGAAGAGAGAGAGAGAAAGAAACATGGATGTAAGAGAGACACAGCGACTGGTTGCCACTCACACTACCCCAACTGGGGCCAGGGACAAACTGAAACTGAGGTATGTGCCTTAGTTAGAACTGAACTCGGGACTCTCTGATTCATAGGCTGATGCTCTAACCACTGAGGCAAACTGGCCAGGGCTGTATAACTCTCTATTACAGCCTCCTCTTCCCATTTCCTTGACTGTTAGTAAACTTACAAAGATTTCTTCTTTTAAGTTTAATGTCCACTTCTGGCTTTCTCTTGTCTTTGCATGAAGGTAGCATTACAGACATGGTGTCAGGGTACAGTTGCTTGTTTTATCTTGAGCACACCTTAATTTCCATCTAGTGGTATTTATTTCATTATTCATCTGTTTTTCCTACCAGCTTATTTTCACAGACTCTTCTAAATTATACGTTAACTTTCCCTTTTCCTTCTTGCCCAATCTATGTAACAATTTTTATAATAATGTTTACTTTCCTCATGAAACATTTACTTTACATGTATTGAAAGACTCTTCAGAACATGGTCTGGATCAAATCAAGAATCACTAAACTTCCTATAGTAATTCATTAAAGTTAAAACCAAGTTATGAGCTTTTGGGAGCAAAACTATTTTTCCCACCACCAATTACCTGAGATCTATGAAGAATGTGTGTGTGCTCAGAAGCTTCTAATACAGGTGAGAGACAAGTGTCACAAACAGGATACAATGAAAAATGAACTATTTCTCATATTCTAACTGGATTTAGAGACCGGTGAGATGTTACTATTATAAAGTAAAAGTGATCCATTAACAGAATCTAATGTATAAATGCTGCTACTGTGACACACATTTATAATTTCACAATTTAGATATCACCTATCAGGAGCTACCAGGCAAAAGGCAGAGCCAGCCAATTTATCCAAATAAAATACTTGCATACATGAAGAAGTTATATAAATTAACTGTACTAAGTATGTTATGTAGTAAAGTATCATAATCTCAATTTAACAAACTCAGTACTGTGGGATCTGGAGTTGAGAAATGTATAGACTTTTAATGAAATTTACAAAATTAATTAGCACTGGCCAGGTGGCTCAGTTAGTTGGAGCGTCGTCTGTACACCAAAAGGTTGCAGGTTCGATCCCCAGTTAGGGTGCGTACAGGAGGCAATGAATCGATGTTCCTCTCACTCTTTCTCAAAATCAATTAAAAAAATATCATATCCTCAAGTGAGGATTGAAAAAATTAAAGCTGATATTTCACATTTGATCTTATTTCATGGATATAATTATTTGCATATGCCACATATATCTTTCTGAAATTGATTTTCATCATACCTGTGATACATTTTCAATAATCAGATTCTTTAAAAATATTGATATTTACCCACTGCTTCTTCTTGGTCTGAGAAATTAGTTGTTTGTGCTGTGTTGCTAGTTTCTTGATTTCCTCTACAAATTCTTCTTTACACTTTTCCTTTACTTGTTTACATTTTCTGTCCATCTCACCCTGCATATTGGCGACAGCTTTATTTACAGCTTGTCTTTTTTCTTCTTCCATTTCAGAACGCAGCTGAAATGAAAAATGAGTTAACCCACAATATGTCAACTTACAATTTACAAAGACCTTAATATAAGTGGAACCTCAGTTCTTGAACTTAATTCATTCTGGAAGGCTATTTGAGAAGTGATTTGTTCAAAAACCGAAATCATTTTTCCCATTAGAAATAATGTAAACTGAATTAATCTGTTCAAGACCCTTAAATGATTCCATTTTAACTTTTCTGATATATAGTACATGCCTAATGCACTGTTTAAACTATAAACAAACACGTCTTTTCTTAAACTTATCAAACCACCCCTATCAGCCTTAAATGGATCACTTTAGTGCTTGTTCCAGAGGTGTCTTTCAGGAGGTCAGCCTGCAGCATCTTCCTATTTTCACATATCACTGCCTCTGAAATGCTGTCATGGGCTAACTGCTTTTCCTTCACCCAAATTAACACCAGTTTTTCTACCTCTTCAAATGCCTGTGATCATAGTCTCTTTCATACCCTTAGCACCATTAGCATTCTTGATGGCCTCTTTATGTTTTAAAATTGTGCTAATCATCCATTTCACTAGCAACAAAAGAAAAAAAACAAACAAAACCAAAACAAAACCCACAAAATCATTTGCTGAGATGTTAATATGATGTTAGTGGTAAACTGACTGACATACTCCTTGTTTGTGGCCTGAGAGACACTTTCTGTCATGAGGAGTATTAACAAGAAAAGGTTCTGAGGTCAAGAACCACATCCTGAAATCATTTCTGTGGTTAAGAACTGAACTGTTCCAAATGGGAGACATTTAAGAACCAAGGTTTGACTGTACTTAGTTTGTACTTAAACAATGTACCCAGTCCCTTTATTTCTCTGAGATCTGTGAATATTTAGCTGAGAGAAGTATTACTGTTGACTGAAATATTATAAAAGATACTTTATTACATTCCCAGTTTTAGTGTATTCCTAGTTTTAAAAAATAGCTGCTTGGCTGATACATGAGTGAAAGAAACTAAACTGCTAGAGGAAACCACTCACTCAGCATGCCCAGGGGTAAGAGGGCACCTCATGCTGTGGGGGCTTCTTACCTTTTCTAGAGCTTCTCGTACAACTCTTTCAGTTTCTCGCTTGTGATCAGACTTCATTCGGTCTTTAAAGTCATTGAAAATTTTGGTGTACTTGTCATGGCACATGCTTTGACACACTCCATCACTGGTGGTCTGGGTGCTTCGATGCAGCATTCTTGGTGAAGAGGCACTTAACTTCTTGGTCTGAGTTGACACTGAAACTTTTTCGATTGGCTGAGGCATTGTGGGGATTTCCTGGCTGGAACTGACTGCTTCAGTTTCAGGCTCTGGTTCCTAAAAGGGTAAGAGAAGTGCTTCAATGTAAAACAAAACCATTAACTTACTAGTTCAAGAATAAGCTCTTTTGGGATAGAACAGTGATATACATAAAATAGCCATATAAGAAAACCGTTTTAAAAAAACCCATGTAATTAAGACAGTAAATTCTATTAGGTATATTTTACCACAATTGAAAATTAAAAAATAATTTAAAAAACCATGCCATTAATAACTACAATGATTAACAGTAGCTTCATTTACAATTTCATTACGTTAACGCTATAATTTTTGCTTTTAGAAGACAAAACAGAAAAATTTATCATATAAAATCATTATCGATTTATAGTCACTTTTTTGGACTAGATTCATTAACAAATTTCCTAAAATCCTAAACCATTTTCATTGAATATGTGTTTGGACTATACCCAGATTTACACCTGGTTTTAAACTTTTTAAAAGGCTGAGCTTAACCCTAGTTTCCTCCTGTTTTTAAATGGCCTTACCGATGTACCAAACACTTTGTGTTTATGTTTAATAATGCTATGAGAACATATCAGAGTTCCAGAAAATACCAAAAAGTATACTCCCACATAGCCAGACTTGGTCAGTGGTTGCTTAACTGAGGTGGATACTTGGCATGGAGACTTGGCATGTGCGTTTTTCCAGTGACAGCACATAATGACAGAAAGGTCAGAAGACTGAGTTCAAACTTGGTTGATAGCATTTGACTGATGGCAATAAATTTCACAAATACACATCACGAGCAACTGTCTTGACCATAACTTTGAAAATATTTCCTGTGTCAATGCCACCTGGAAACCGCAAGGTGCAAAACTTACTTCTTTTTTGGGTTCCACACTTTGATTACGTCGCCCTTTCTTTGCTCTTGGTTCCTGAGTGACCTTTAGCTGTGGGCATCATAAAAGTAACAGCATATTATTCCAGACACTGAAACACTTCTCTGCTGAAAATACTAGCCATGGACCCACAGGTAAGAAGTAACTTATTCGATTTCATGAAGTTACCGCTTACTCATTACTGTTCCGATGTGCAAGGCTTGAAAGAGCTAACGTGCCTTTGGAAGAGGAGCAGTGCACTTACTCTCTTCAAACAGGCAGGGTCAGATCAGGGTCGTGGGTGGCTTAGCTATTTGAATTGGGTTCAGTTTCTTTTGCAGAGCACTTTACAAATGTTTACATGAAAGGAAGGAGAAATGTCAGAATCTGCTCTTTACAGCGAGGAGTGTTCACTAACAATGTTCACATTCAAAATAACTGACGGGTAGTTTCTATGGGGACACCACTCACCTGTTCATTGCTGGTAGAAGAGATACTAGATTCTGCCTCCTCCTCCCCACGGTCCTCATTCTTAGACTTCCAAAATCTTCCTTCACGAAGGAAACGCTGATGCAGTTCCAGCTCATCACAGGCCTTTTTCCAACCCATACTGCGCTTAACATGCAGCCGATGGACGTTAACTGTGATGTCCTGTATGTTTTCAGAAGGAATCCAAGCCCTAGCAACATTTAAAGGTATAGTTAGAAATTTCCAAAATGCTTGTGGACTCCACCCATTGTAAAGTATGATTTGTGGAAATTCCAATTTACTGAGGCTGTTAGTTATATGGCTTGAATAAAAAACGCTTACCAAGTTGAAAACAGGTGAGGTAACTTTTGTTGTTTTTAGTCATCAAAGCAAAGTTCTCAGATTGAAGTGATTCAAGTATCTCAGAACTGTTCACTGTTTTCTTTAATCAGCTCAAGCTTGTCACAGTTTATATATACATTCTGCATAAATCCTTTTTTAAATGTTACCTCTTGTTGATCTCAATACTCCAAGTTACTTAAAATCTAGCTATTTGCAAATGAGAACTACAAAAATAATTTGAAAATGGCCAGAAATTTTCATGAGAGTTGTACATAAAATATGAGGACTTCCAAAAATTATTACCTAGTGAGTTATATTTATATCACGTCCCTACTCATTAGATGAACCATGGTTAATGAATGAATAGAGAGGTTGTTTGAATCATTTAGCAACTAAGTACAAAACTATAAACACAACTTCAAGTATCTCTGAATTATGTGTAATATTGATCTAAAACTACAGAATAAAAACTGTATTTGGTTCTATTGGGAAAATGCTGGAAATTCAATAAAATTTTCCTGGGCACTAATCGGGCTGGACTGAAATTAGTGCCAATAAAGAATGCTGTTTACTGTGTGCCGGTGGAAGGAACCACAAAGCATACAACAGTGATTCAGGCCTATCTGATCCTGAGTGTTACTGCCACCAATAAAGGTATTTTAGTTCACTTTTTAAAAGCAGAAGCTTTCAAATTAAAAAAGAAAAGAAATAAAGGCAGAATATTTCTGTTACGAACAGTGCTGACTACCTGGAACAAACTCCTGAACTTTAACGTTAATTATCTACTTATCCCTGAATATAATAAAATTGATTCACATCTGTTCTTAATATGGGACTTAATTCTCAATGTAGTTCATAATACATTCCTATCCTCTTTAATCAATTCCATTATTATAGGTAATCAGATTCCAGTTTTAAAGGTTATCAGTAGGTATGCAAACTGATCTACAAAAAAAGAAAAAAAAAATAACAAAAATGGCAAACTCTCCACAATTTAAAGTGTTTAATAAACAGAGGTATAATCTAATTTGGCTATATCTATACATCTGTCAAACCTGAATGCTCTAAATATATTCAGAATAAAATGGCTAAGGATCTGGAGGAAAATGAACTCAAACTATTCTATTTTTTTCTTGCAATACCTGATTTCGTGCCAGTTCCTCCTAGCTGTGCCATTTCACCCTCCAGCTACATGCAGCAGAAGAAGTTAGCCTTGACACAAAATAAAAAAATCTTCTGAATCCTATGTGTCTAAAATTTTTAGATAAAATCTTATAGGAAACAAGATTTTTTTTGGGAAAAAACCCTCTGGAAATATAATTTTGTTTATAATTCTCTCTTCAGATGACAAAATTACTCTAAGGACCCAAGTAGATTAGCTCAACTATTCTTTTAAAATATTTTCTGCATAATATACTGAACCACGTAAGACAAATTAACTCACATTAATAAAGTATCACTCATGGTTGAAGATACTATAAAGCTGCTTGAAAATTGATGAAAAAAAAATTACAGGTAAAAATTCTGATTATCAATTATTCTAACCTAGCAGCATGGTCTTAAAAACTAAGTGGATTCTTATTTTTTCTAAGTCAACTGTGTTTTACTTAGTGACATTTTAAAAATTGAATCGAATGTTTCTTCTCTAATTTGCCCATTTGTATTTTAATGTTAACCTTCACTAAATATTTGCCACATACCAGGCACTATGCTTAGGTATTTATATATAAATTTTTCTTTCAACCTGCCCTGGCCGGTTTGGCTCAGCAGTTAAAGCGTCGGCCTGGGGACCAAAGAGTCACGGGTATGATTTCGGTCAAGGGCACATACCTTGGTCGCGGTTTGGTCCCAGCCATGCAAGGACACAACTCTAATCACTGGTCGGGGTCATGCAGGAGGCAACCAGTCGATGTATCTCTCTCACATCAATGTCTCTCTCCCCAACACACTCTATCTGAAGACAAATGGATAAATATCCTCAGGTGAGGATTAAAAAAAAATTTCTTTAGGTCTTAAATACTCTTGCCCTGGCCGGTTCAGCTCAGTGGTTAGAGTGTTGGCCTGTGAACCAGGGTCCTGGGTTCAGTTCCTGCTAGGGGCACATACCAAAAAAATAAAATAAAATTAAACTAAAAAAATAAATCTTAAATACTCTTATAAGATAGGTACTACTGAGGCCCCGATTTTATAAGTGAGTAAATAAGGCTGAGAGAGACTAAATAACTTGTACAAGATGACAGCAGAAAATGATCATGCAAGGACACAATGCTAATCACTTGACCTTCCTTGGTATCAATTTAGAGATTTCTACAGATTAATGTGTCTACAGAGAGACTGCTCTAACTCATTTGTGAAATGTGCACTGTTTCCCTGCCTGTGTTAATGGAAAACTGAAACAAACTGAATATGATGTACTAAGCACAGAGCATTAAATATTGCCATGTAATAATCATACAATTAAAACATTCAGTTTGTATTGAATTATGTAACCAATGTTTCTTGCCATGAAAGCAGTGTCAGCTAAGTGTGCATCTATCTATGAAAGAACAAAACTACCCTTTTTTGGAAATTTACACTATTCACAGGTTCCTTAGAACTAAACTTTTATTTAAATTAAATGAAAACTAGGTAAAACATCACTATGAAGAAGAATAAAGTCTCTCATTCTATAGCTTCTCTTATGGTAATAACGATACAAGACACCCTCCAGGCATATCAGGAGACAAGACACTTCATGGACTGTAAATTTAAATCCTTGCACAGTATGACTTTTAGATCATTTAGCTGACTTCTGGCACTTTCCCCCTTTAATTGAATATCTGAGCTAAATGAACCCTCCCCGCTAAAATTTCATGTGAATTATTTTTCCTGCTGTGGCTTGATTAGAATCATTAATCTCTGAGTCCTATGATAGTTCACAATACTTGAATTCACTTTTACAGTCAATGCTATTATAATACATTATTTAGAACAATATCTTAGACTTTCTAATTTTCAATGTGCAATAAAATGTAAGGCCTTCCCAGGTTCTCAACCTTCCTAATGCCGCAACCCTTTGTTCCTCATGTTATGGTAACCCCCAAACATAAAATTATTTTCGTTGCTACTTCATAACTGTAATTTTGCTACTGTTATGTCTTAGGCGACCCCTGTGAAAGGGTCGTTCAACCCCCAAAGGGGTCGCAACCCACAGGTTGAGAATCGTTGCTTAAGCCATGGCCGGTTTGGCTCAGTGGTTGGAGCGTCGGCCTGTGGACCAATGAGTCACAGGTTCGATTACAGTCAAGTAGTGCATGTTATCTCGGTTACAGTTTGTCCCCAGCCCTGGTCGGGTCACGCGGGAGGCAAGCAGTTGATGTGTATCTCTCACATTGATGTTTCTTTCTCTCCCCATCCCTCCCATTCTATCTGGTGATAAATAAAAAAAATATTTTGGGGTGAGAATTAAAAAAAAAATTAAGGCCTTAATATCACAATAAAGGAAGCAGCTATAATTTTATAGTATAGTTGAGCATTTTTTGTGTGAAATACTTAACTATGCAAAAATAATTTTATAGTATTAAGAATTTTTACCCTATACATATTATATTATAAAAATGCAAATTTTTACACTTTGCTGTATACATATCCCTAGCGAAAGAAACTTTAAAATCTAGATTGGAAACAGTGGCTGTTAGTTCCATGCATATAATACTTTTTTTTTTATCCTCACCTGAGGACATTTTTCCATTTTTTGTACAGACAGAGTGGAAGGGAGAGAGAAGAAGAGAGAGAGAGGGAAACATCGATGTGAAAGGGACACATCGAGTGGCTGCCACCCGCACTACCAACCAGGGCCGGGGACAAACTGCAACCGAGGCATATGCCCTTAGCGGGAACCAAACCCGGGTCTCTCTGGACTGCAGGCGGATGCTCTAACCACTGAACCAAACTGGCCAGGGCCATGCATATAATTCTTATGCATATCTCAAGTATTCACATACATTCTAAGATCACATGACTGACACTCTCTTCTGCTCCCAACTTGATTATTTTTGTCTATGGCTTTTTAACAGAGCCTTGGAAACATAGGTTGAAACAACTGAAATGTCATTACAATACTATGAAATGGACACATTCAGAGAACCCTTTTTCTCCACTTCCATCAGGAATTCAGACCCAGTGTTAACATGCATCTGAGTTCAACAGTGTCAATTACTGAAGCTGGTTTGCTTAGTTAACAGTATCTGAAATATACATAGAAACATAATTTATAGAAATCACTGTTAGTTGCCTAATCAAATTAAGTGCTGATTTATTTCTTCAACTGAAAGAAACTTCATGCTGTTTCTGGTTAAGAAGCCACTGGACTGAGTCTCAAGAACTCCACAGAGCTCAGCTATGACTGCTGCACATGGCAGTGATTACCTTTGATGGTGGTGACCAAAGAAGCGGACGTCAACCTGATTGTCTTCCTTCTGCATGACCTTGGCTGGCCAGAATCCAAAACCTTTCATCTTAGCCCAAACCAGTTCATGATTAGGTATCTGGAAATAAAATGTTCTACCTTGTCATATTACTTTTAAATTATCAAATACAAGTAGATCATTAACACTGAACTAGTTAGTCAAGTATAATTCATTATTTTGAAAATATTTCTAACTCCTTACTAAACATTTATAACTTTTTTTCTTTTCTGGGATTAACTGATTTTGCCTCTAAGTAAAACACCAAATTTACTTTAGAATAGAATATGGACCTTCATTTCTAAGAATATACAGGAAGAATACTCGCTTCATATCCTGTAGTACCATGGAATGAGGCAGTTGGGGGTAAACAGAAGGTCCTCACTGTGTTAAGAGCCTGTTAGAAATGGGAGGCTTTTTAGGCCAATTCAAGCCTACCTAATTAGACATTTAAATTTTCATAAAACTTTCAAGTGACTGAGAAGCATGATAACTTCTTGAAGACTGGCTGCGCTCAGATGGCCTTTTACATCCGTGTCTTTGGGGCCCCCAGAATACTCACAGGCTTCTTGTCATCACCCTTCCTGAAATCATGTCATTTAGGGGAAATTACACAGCTATTAATATATGTAAAGACTTAAATTTCTTGTGAAAAAATGAGAGGAAAAGCAAAAAATCTACTTTATATCTTTAGGGACTCAATGTTTATTCTTAAGTTCCTTATGGGCCCTAGCCAGTTTGGCTCAGTGGTTAAAGTGTCAGCCCCTGGACCAAAAAGTCGCAGGTTCAATTCCAGTCAAAGGAACATGCCTCGGTTACAGTTTGGTCCCCAGCCCTGGTCGGGGTTGTGTGGGAGGTAACCAATCAATGTTGGGAGGTAACCAATCAATGTCTCTCTCACATCGATGTCTCTCTCTATCTCTCCTCACTCTATCTAAAAATAAGTGGAAGAATATCTTCGAATGAGGATTTTAAAAAATAAATAAATGAACAAACACAGAATTGGATACTGATTCCAAGCTGTTTTTATACTTATAAAAACCATATGTACTATGATATAAAGAAACATATTTAGGAAGGATTATCTTTAAACTAACTAAATAAACTTCCTTAGAACATCGTACACTTAAGAAGTAAAACACAAAGTGTCACATACACAAGGATAGCAGAACCAATTATCAGGACGAGCATTTGACAAATAGAAGCAGTTCTTGCAAAGCTGTAGCTCATCCAGCTGAAAAAGAAAAACAACTATTTTAGCCTACATAAAATATCCATGTGTGTGAAACTATATAAAATTGATCCATGTAAATTAACATTCTTGTTCATGTACATAGCCTTGAATTTTGTTCCTAAGCTTAAATTTTAAATTTTCAATAATATTGGAAAAGTGCCATTTTCCTGTTCAAACCACTCCCATGGTCCTAGGTTGCATTTAAAAGAGAAGACAAATTCCTTACAAGGCCTGGCATGTTTGACCTCTGCATTCCAGCCTCACTGGTGCCTTTGACTATTTAGCATTTGGATTAATGCAATTTCCTCAGAAGGTCTTTCTCATCTAACCATATAAAATTCCCATTACCAATAAAACAGTCCTTACTTTTCCTCATTCTCAATTTTAGTCTTTGTTTTCTTTCATAACATCCTTTTATAACTTAAAAAGAAATATCCTTTGTCTGTTTCTTTGCGTCTCCATCTTCAGACTATAGCTCCTTGAGCAGGAAGCCAATACCTTAACACTATTTCATTCCTCCTAACACACTGCACAGCGTATAACAGACACTTAATAAATATTTGTTAAATGAATTTTAAAAAGCAAATTTGAAATGAATTCAAGAAACAAAACTTGTATATAATTAAAACACTTTTGCAAAGAAAATATGGTTATAGGTGAGTGTTTCAAATAAGAAAGATCCCATTGACAAAACATCGTCTTAAAATATGTTCTTCATTTATTGTATAAATATTAACTTCGTTGTTTGATTTTTTGCCTGTGTGGTATCTTTCACTGAAAGAGGGTAACATTTGTTAAGTGTCTCTGCCCCATACAAAACATGTACATGCATTAGTTAACTAATACCTTAAGGGTAATTAAAGAAGAGCAAACAAAATTTCTTTGTACAAATTACTTAGTAACTAAACCTCCCAGGACGTCTCTGAGAATAGTCCGCCAGAATTTTTTCCCCTCTATAGGCATTATTTCTCCTGTATGCCAAACATAGAAATATAATATTTAAAGAAAATGACAAAATTAAAAAATATATATAAGACGAGTGGAATTCTGAAATAAATTAATTGGGAATATAGTGAGAGAGTAATTACTAGGCATGGACAGTACCTCGTGACAAGTGTCTTTATACAGCATCCTTGCTATGTCAGCTTGCTCACTGTCTGCTGTAATTAAAGACAGAAATCCATTACCAGTAATCTGGAAACACAAAACTATCAAAATTAATACACTCATTTAAATTTTCGTTCAGTTTGAAAAAAGTGAACATTTACCATTTAAAATAAAATGTGTATTTTTTTAAAAGTTCAGGCAGTAAAACAAAATTCTCTAGGCAGCTTTAACTTCACATTCAACATAATACTTATTACCTAGGTATAAAGCTGCCCTTTAGCTTTAAAATAATAAAATATTAATGGGGAAACGACCAGAATTAATCACAGTGTTTATAAAAAGCCTTTCAATTAAGTTTGTAAATTTATACATAAAACTATAAAAAAGTAATACTTTCATCACTCAGTGTACTAGTGTTTTGCTTGTGGACAGTCAATTCTACAAGCTATAACTATATTACCAAATAGTTTAAAAATTAAACCATAACATTATTACTTACAGATCATTAAAATACTAACTTAAATGTAATGTTTTATAAAAGATATTTCTCAACATGGAATGTAAATGATATTAAAAAATGCAAAAGAAAACAACAAAAAATATTCAACCTCCATAGAAAATCACTGTGTTGTGGAGAAGCAGCTGAGCATCAGCTTTGAACTCTTCATAACTTCGGTATTTCCCTTCATTCACTTTCTGCAGTGGTCAAAAAACAAAATGGCAAAAGAGTTACTAGTGAAAATATTTGCCTGCGTGATGCTAACATGGTTGGAGTAGGGGACACAGCAGAATTTTCCAGAATGACATCATGGCTGCACCTGTGCCTCACAGTGTTGACGGACCACGTGTACGAGAAATCCACAACTCCAGTGCAGTTAGAATGTGACAGTGTGGTGAAGTGTGGCAGATCTGATGTCCTGCAGCCATTGCTGTGCTCTGTACTAATTGACTAGAGTGAACTTGGCAGCCTGAACATCTCATTCTATAGCAATGATAAAAGCTACTGCTAAGCTCTGTAAACAGTGAAAGCTTTAGGCCCGTGTGGTTCATGAGACCTTAACTACATACCTCCCAATTTTATAACACAGGAGAATAAAGATTGGAAAAAAAGAACTGTTAGCCTCTGTGACAGTTTAACATGACTAAAGACATGCTTATAATTCTGAATTGGGACTAGGTACTAATTTATAAATAATTTAAAAATAAAGACCCAGATGTTTCTCTAGGCATCAAGGCAATGCCAGGGTTTCTCCTACGTTAGACTGATATATGTCAAGGGTTTCCATCATCGAATTCTCTGTAGCATTGCCTTTAGCTGCCAAAGAGAAGGATTAGGGAGGAAATCTGATGGGTTTCTGGGGTAAGACAAAATTTTTAGTAGGGGGTATGTATGACAAAGTTAACTCAACAACAAGAAGGAATTTTCTTATCTGGGTGATATTTTTAGGAAACAGGTTTGTAAACCGCTTGACTTCTAAATGCTAAATTGCTAACGCCGCTAAAGAATAACTAAGAACCACCCTGGCCAGTGTGGCTCAGTTGGTGTGGCATCATCCAGTGCACAAAAGGTTGCCAGTTCAATTCCTAGTTAGGGCACGTGCCTGGATTGTGGGCTTGATCCTCAGTAGGGGGTGTGTGTAGGAGGCAGCCGATAGATGTTTCATTCTTACATCAATGTTCCTCTCTCTCTAAAAAATCAACTTTAAAAAAATTGACACTGTCAGAAAAAAACAAAAATAAAAGGAATAATTAATAACCCACCTTTCTGTTGAAATCCAAGACCCAATTCAGTGCACTTTATTTGGGGAAGGCCCTTCCCTCCCGATTCCCTAGCAAGGTACCTGCCTCCTATCTGTCACAGGGCTTATTTATAAACATTAAATTTCTGATTGTAGTGGGCTCTGGGATACTCAGGTATTGGCATTGTCTGGAGCTCCCCAGGTGACCCAATGTACACTCAGATGGAGAACAACTACACCTTTATGATTTGTGAGGTATGCACCTTGTCGCTTGCATTGGTCTGTATTGTAAGCTCCTGAAAGCATTAAAAAAAAACCAAAAAAACATGTCTTCCTCTGCTTTCCTATGGTGTTCTGCCATGACCAGCATTTGCCAAGCACAGGAAAAGATACCATCGATGGGATCAGACTGGGGATCTGGGAAGGTGCCATGCAGGAAAGGGAAGCTGCAGGGGCAGGAAAGGCAACTGGGTTCATCATTCTTCAGAGGCCTCAGAGTTTAGGAAAAGAAGCTATGACTGAGGCTATGAAATCTGTCGGTAGTAGATAAAATTTAAATTACTTGTTTTATTCCAGGATTTGCCAGCCACTTTAAGGAAATAACCTTCATTTAGCCTTTTCTTTCATTGAAATACTACACCTTCTGTCTTTCTCAGCTGCTAAAGGATTAGGAAACTAGTAAAATAATTTCAAATAATTCCTATAATCTTCCTATAAGCTATTATGGCCAACCATAAAATGACATATAGAAGTTACACAATTCGTAATTCAGCAACCCTAACTGAAAACATGTCTAAGTGTTCTAGGGAATTTTATTGTAATAAGTAATTAAGTATTAACAAACCCCATCAATCCTCAGCTAGCACTGACAACGTTAAGAACTTTAAGAATAACTGTTTTGTTCAAGTTCATTTCATTGTTTCCTAAGTCTCTAGATTAGTTCTGTGTTAGAATTTTTCCTTGAGAGAAATCCCCAAGTTCTACTGCTAAAAGTAGGGACCCATGTACAGATGTGACTCTCTACACTTGAAATATTAAACTGACCAGGCTACTATCCATTTCCTTTAGCCAACAAGTATCAAGAAATGTACAGGTCAGCCCTGGCTGGTTTGGCTCAGCAGTTGGAGCGTCAGCCCGTGGACCAATGAGTTGCGGGTTCAATTCTGGTCAAGGGCATGTACCTTGGTTGTAGCTCAATCCTGGCCCTGGTCAGGGTCCTGCGGGAGGCAACCAGTCAATGTGTCTCTTTCATATTGATCTCTCTCTCCCCCGCCCTCCCTCCCATTCTATCTGAAGATAAATAGAAAAATATCCTCAGGTGAGGATTAAAAAAAAAAATCTACAGATCACTTAAAACCAGGCTTTTTAAAAGATGACACCCAAATGGCACTAAAGTGAACATACAGATTTTAAAATAGTAGCCATGCACATGTGGTGGCCACTCCTGGCTGGTCCTAGTAAGAGACTGAGCAGAGCACCCTCCTCAAGAAGGAATGGCACCCAGAATCAGGCTTGGCTGAGAGTCTCTCAGTCACCTGGGAGCCACGGGGTGAATCTGAAGCAGTACGGAAGGCCCAGCTTTACCTCTTGTATGGTGGGGACGTCGACCGCTGAGTGCACCAGCCTCCGGTACATCGGGTGTTTGCTGTCCTTTCCCTTTTTATTAAGGTCTATAGCCTGAAAAGTGGTTAGATACATCAGTTTTAAATGGCTAGAGAAGAGACAGGTAAAATACCAATTTCTAAACAAGTACTTTAGAACTTAGTGGAAAAATGTACACGCGCGATATAGTTTAACATGGCATTCCTTAAGGTTTTGATAGGAAAGGCTAGTTTGGAAAAGTTCCATTTCACTTTAAACACTAATTATCAATGAGAATATTCTGATAAACACATTTTTAAAATGTAAATGTTTCTAATCTAAAGCAGCTAAAGAAATGCCTGTTCTAAAACAAAGATAGAACAAAAAATCTAAATGCTTCATATAAAACCATTTACTGTACAAAAGAAATATGACAGCAGTGGTTCCCACTCTCTAAACTGCTTATACATAGTTGTCACTTGACAGTCATTAACTGTGAACCAGACTGAAATATAATTGGAAGACTTGAGAAGACCCCATGGGGACAGGACTCACCCTCTCCTTCATGCGGGAGACAATGAACCTCAGGTATGTGCTCATTTCTTGTTTGTTTGTATTTTTCTTCTTGATACTCTGTTAAAAACAGATAAGACCAGATATAAAATCTGATCATTTATATGTATATATTTATGTAAAAGACGTCTATAAAAGATATAGTCTGTAAAGATTTCATTAAAAAATGCACTGTATCTGATACAGAGAAATCTTTGAAATTTGCATAGCAAAAATAACATTTACTGTAATAAGAATCAGAAAATATTATATTGTACTTGAAATAATACCTAAAATAAGCATTTGTTTGATATCTGGAAACTTAAACCAATTTTCAGATAAAAAGATGAAAATAATAATGATGATAACATAATAATGACATAATGTAGAATCCCTCATTTTGCCAATAACGACAACAACAAAAATCAATGGCTGAAGTCCTTCACAGTGCATTTTAAATTAGCAGTAGTGAATGGTGACTTTCAAAATAACATTCTTCTTCATTAAAAACATTATTAAAAGTCTGTTCATTTATAAATTATGTGTAGTGCAGTGGAACACACCTATATATCTATTTTAAAGTGCTATTGATCTATTCAGTAATAACTCCAATTTCTAATAGTCTAGCCTAAAAGCTAATTAGGTTCTTCAATTTATCTCTTAGAAAAATCTAACTTCACCAGAAGAAGAAAAAAACCAGGATTCTACTATGTATGTCCTTTCCAGACAGCAAAGAAACTAAGACAAACATTCCCGTTTCTTTAGTCAAGGTTAAGATACCATTGCAGACACTCAGCCATAAGTAGATGGCACCGCAGAAGACTGAGTAGGTCTGGGGTACTATTGGACAAGTGCTTTAACTTTTTCAGGCTACTAGATTATTACTCCCAAAGAAACTTTATATGCAGGAAATCATCTATAATATGTTAATACAGTGAAGGAACAAACATTTCTCATGTAACTGAAGTCTTAGCTAGAGCTCAAGCGAATTGATCATATGCACAATATTAAAATAATTTGAATAAAGAGTAAAAAAAAAAAACATTTTCTTAGCTGGAGACTATTTCACAGACTTCACATTTAAAGGGATTTGCTCTCTCTGCTTTTTACCTGAATTCTCTGGCAATGCACAGACACAGTCAGTGGTTCCCTCCTTACCAAGCTTTATGTTATGACCTGTGCACACAGCTTCTAAATTTATGCCATTTATAGAGAGCAGTTCTTCTCAACCTTGGCCATATCCAGAGACACTGGTGTAACTTCTTAAAATGCAGTTGGCCTTCACCTCTGAGCATCTGAGCGGGAACTTCTAGGGGAAGATCCTATGCTCTGTATCTGCTTATGTTCTCATCTATTTGTTAATTTCTCAGGTTGTTGTGACACATGGCCAAGACCAAGCACCAAGAATATAGATGTGGAGTTTAGAAATCAATGACGTTTCTTGGACCCCAGGTTTGTAATTTGTAATCTTTGATATGGCTTGTGAATTCTCATTTTTAACAAGATCCCCAGTGATTCTCACACACACAAACATATGAGAACTATTAATTAGCCCCCTTCTGTAAGACAGAGCATAACAGGGAACCAAGCTCTGTTCCTGCATTCTGCAAATCACACAGGAGTATAGAGGGAGCTCTCAGTGGATCTGAGGCACAATCAGCTATTAACACTTTTGGACAAATGTTTTTGCAACATGGACATCCTCCCATGCACCGCTTTTTATGCTAAACAGTTTGATAAACTTTTAGATACCGGGAAGAGGAAAAGTAAGAGGGCCAAGAAGGCTGCTTTTTTTCACCTCTTGGAAAACCTACATTCCCTTAAAAAGAATAAAAATAAATGTTTCCAGCTACATGCTCTATCACACCATATATTTAGGGTATAGTACTAAAACTGCTGATCCCAAATATTAACTTGATAATTAAATCATAAATGTGTGTAAGTTCAGCTGTAACAGCAATGTACATCAGGTTAGAAGTCTTGTAATATTATCTGTGGGGTTATATTTCTTTTAATAGAAAACATATTCTTTAGGGGAAATACACAATCACCACTTTATCTAGTGCTGAAGTACGTTTCCTAAATATTGTCTGCAGTCACCTAAGCAGTGACAGGCAGAATGGGTTAGTCACTGCATCTACCATGACACAGCCTTCGGGCTGCTGTGCATTTCACGTGTATGCAAGAGTATGTTTTTCTACTTTCTGTGCTCTAAACATCAACCTATAAAGTACTTTACTGTTAACTTTTTTTGGAGTCTAACCTCCTTTGTTTTTAGAGCCTTAGAAAACAAAGCAATTCAATGTTTCTTTATGGGAAAAATTGATGAGTGCTAGAAACAGATTATCACTACAGCCAAAACATTCTAACTACATCAGTCTTTCCTTGAAACAAAAACAATGAAAATGCTTTTAAACAGTAGGGAAAACCCTATTTTACTGTGCTTAAATGTAGGTAAATTGTGCATTAAATTGTTCTTGTTCAAATAAAGGTCCATATTCAGTTCCTACTTCCACAGAGAATCTACACAAAATGCGGGTGTCTCATCTCTCACAATGCTTTGGTTTCATCTGTTTAAACATTCCTAAATGAATTGCTAAATTGGTGTAACCATGTACAGCAACATTTCTTTCTTGTTGGAAAGACTGCAAGTGCAGCGTTCAGGCTGAAGGCCTTAATTTCACAAATACAAATGATAAATATAGGATGATAATCTAATTTTGTATCATGTTTAAATTTGCTTAGAGTGAAGTTGCTAGAGTATCTCTTTTCTACTATGTACATGCAATTAAAAGTGGTGATATGATCTTGGAAAAAGGACTATTTCAAGCAAAATATAAAAGAAAGAACAAGGGGGACAGGTGACTTCCATGGCTGGATATAACCTACCCCATCCTTCACAGCTCTAATTCCTTCAAAATAGTATTTCAGTAGGTCTTCTACCCCACTTAATACAGTGATACCCAGAATTACCTATCCTACTTCAGTGTTGATCAACTGTGGCTATCTGTGCATTAGAACCACCTGGGAAAGCTTTTACAAACCACCAACATCCACTTTATAGATAAAGTTCTAGAACAGGTGCAATGTTATCTGTGATGGAAAGTAATGAGGACAATGGCTGTCTGGGGGTGAGGATGAGTCAATGGTCCTGGTTCTCTGCCTCGGTGGGACTTGAATGCACAGGTGTGTGTGCATCTGTCTGTTCATCAAATGGCACATTCAAGACTTGTGCAGCCCTGGCCTGCTGGCCTGTGTGTCAAAGGGTCCGGGTTCAATTCCCAACCAAGGGTATATATCTGGGTTGCAGGTTCGATCCCTGACTCTGGTCAGAGTTATACAGGAAGCAGCCAATCAATGTTTTCTCTCACACAATGATGTTTTTCTCTCTCTAGCTCTCTCCCTCCCACTCTATCTAAAAATCAATGGAAGAAGATCCTCAGGTGAGGATTAACAAAAAAACCAAACAAAAAAGACTTGTGCAAACACTGCAAAGTAAATTTACTTCAAAGAAAAAACTGCCAATGTTGAGATGCCAACCCAGAGAGTGTGCTAATGCTGCCCAGGGAGGAGCCCAGGCACTCACCCTGTGAACATCCCAGGTGTTTCTGACATGCGACCCTGACTGAGAACCACTGCTTGGCATTATTAAAAAGGCTATGTATTTATATAAACTGGTGCAGTAGTTTCAATGGAAATCTTGGCTGCTATACTGAGAAGTGTTAAGTGGTCATCTTCAAAAGTTCTCTCTTAAAGTATTGCCAGATCTAGTAACTTTCTCCATCTTCTTGCTCAAACAAACAGAAATTTGTCCATTCTCTGCAGAAACTGTTTTAGAGACTTCAATGATTTGGGCTATATAGAAGGAATCACCAAAAGGAGTTTCACAGACCAAAAAACTTATTTTGTTGAAAGCCTCTGCTACTTGTTTATTTTGTACTGCTGCCCAATACACTTTTTTTTTTTTTGGTGACACATACTGAACTTTATTGCAGATGTAGGACAAAAACTGAAATGCATACCAGCACTCAGGCTGGTAAGTGAACAATTGCTCTGCCCTGTGCCTGGACCTTGTGTTACTCAAGGCATGCTCAAAGACTAAAAGGATCCTGCTTCCCAGACTCGTAGGTCCAGGGAGCTTCCTCAGCAAACTGAAGCAAACAAAAGAGAAGACCCTGAACAGATACAAAACCCTTCCCAATAATTTGTAGGGACAAAACATTTGCTCTAAGATGCTTTCATGTTTGCTAAACTTAAGGGCTTTATGACAGTTTCCAGTTACAATTTAGAGACTTAGTATTTCACACAAGAATCAACAAAGCATTGTAGCTTCTGCCCCAGAGCTGCACTATAAGACTTCTGGGGATTTCTTAGGTAACATGTTGTGAGCGGCCTATGTGACATTCACAGCAAGTGTCTCACTGTCTGTCGACCAAACCAAGGCATTTACAGTGGCTTCAGAAAAAACTCCTCTAATAGAACGTAAAGGGTTAGCTTCTAAGGTAAATGCTATTCTGTTTGTAACATAACTAAGCAGATAGCTCTCGACAAGTTCAGAAAACATAAAGGTAATGCTGTATAATATTTGCAGATTATTTCAGATCCAATACTTTCTCAGGCTTTGAAGAACTGTACCTATTCTCTACTTGCAAACTTCAGGACTCCTCAGTAAAGACCTCTCTGTAACAGTGTGTAGCTCAGAATCCATTATAGTAAAGCCCAATAAAGTTCTGATGACTGTTCACATCACTCAAGGAGTGATCTGAGTCAGTATCTGCAAATTCTCAAGAGACAAACTTTCCATTCCATAGCCAAAGTTGTTGCAACCATTTTAAAACGACAATAATCACATGGTTAGAGCTGTGTTACAAATATGTGTGAAGCATCCACTAAAGTGAGATGCTGCTCTTTAGTACACTATTGACAACTGAGGAACTGTTTTCCTCTCCTTTAAGGGAAAAAAATAATAGAAAACCTTGAACATCTTCTTGAGTAAGAGATTCATTCTTAAGCCAGCTACAAACAATTGCTGGGATAGCAAATCAGATGAGTCTAGTTAGATAACACAAATGAAACATGAATGACAGGTCACACTCAAAGACTAATGGTGTTTCTGGTTGGAAGAGAAAGTATAAGCAACTTCTGATCCACACCCAATCATTGATTACAATGCCCAAGCATCATTTCATTATTCCAAGGGACACTCAGAATTAAATAGTCTGGAATTTTCAATGTTCTCTAGAGACCCTGCTTTAAACTGTAGAAACACCTTTCAGCAGAGAGTGAACTTGTGGACATATCATTTCAGTACACCAAATACCCAAATGAAAATAAAATGTGCAAAACTAGAAATCAAGGTATCTTCTCCTTAATAATGTATTTGTGCTGCCAGAGTTCAAATCCAAGTTTCCAAGTCTATGGTTAAAGAAAGACAAGGGCCTCACACTTTTGGGGGGGTTCCCAATATCCAGAATGTTCTTTAGCAACAGACTCAACAAGGTTGGCAAACTTTCCCTGTGGAGCCCAGAAAGAAAATATTTTAGGCTTTGAAGACACACAGTTGGTGTTTGTCTCAAGTAAACTGCCATGGTGGAGAGGAAGCTGTCAGAAATAAGGCAGACATTCCATGAGTATCGTTATGTTCTAACAAAACTTGTGGGAACTAAAATTAGAATTTCTTATAATTTTCATGTCACAAAATATTATTCCTCTTTTGATTTTCAATCATTTAAAAATGTAAACCTGGTGTGGCTCAGTGGATTAAGCGTCGCCCAATGGACTGAGAAATCCTGGTTCAATTCCTGGTCAGGGCACATGCCTGGGTTGCAGGCTTCATTCCCAGTAGGGGGCGTGCAGGAGGCAGCCGGTTGATTCTCATTCTCATATTCATTCATTCATTCTCATTCTCTCTCTCTCTCCCCCCCCCCGCCCAGGCTTCATTCCCAGTAGGGGGCGTGCAGGAGGCAGCCAGTTGATTCTCATTCTCATTCTCCCTCCCTCCCTCTCTATATATATTTTTAAAAAATCAATAAAAACATATTTAAAAAATGTAAACCCCATTCTTAGCTCACAAACAGTACAAAACCAGGTGGAGGGCTTGATTTGTTGACTAGACTCTTTTAAGTTGTAGAAAGCAAGGTTCATAATAGTCTAGTTCAGCGTTCTTTTGCCAGGAGCTTGTACAATATCTAGCATATACTATGTGCTAGGTGAATTGAACTGATGACAGTTATTACTAACCAACTTCACTGTCTACTAGAAAAAACATTTCATGCACTTGAATTGACAATACAAGATCCACCCAAAATGTGAAACACTTAATCACACACCCAAGCTGTGTTAGCATATTCTGGCTATTATAAACCATTTTATTTACTTCTGGTGTGTCAACCATTTCACTGCCAGATGACTAAGTATCACTGTAGGCTTCTAACAACCGAAGGCTCATTTAAATGGTAATGAGCTCACAAATCTGGGGCACTTGCTGAACCACAGATTCCAGAGCCTTAGACCAGAGGCTGTGTTCTAAACAATCACACTAGGTGACTCTGGTACAGGTGGCCCTGAAAAGTTGGTGGAGAAACACTGCGTCTAAATTACCTACACTTTTTGAGGAATCAAGAAAGCTCCGCCCTGGCCAGTTTGGCTCAGCGGTTAGAGCGTCGGCCTGCGGTCCGGAGAGACCGGGGTTCGGTTCCCGCTAAGGGCACGTACTTCGGTTGCAGTTTGTCCCTGGCCCTGGTTGGTCGTGCGGGTGGCAGCCACTCGATGTGTCCCTTCACATCGATGTTTCTCTCTCTCTCTCCCTTCTTCTCTCTCCCTCCCACTCTATCTGTACAAAAAATGGAAAAATATCCTCGGGTGAGGATAAAAAAAAAAAAAAAAAGAAGAAAGCTCCAAGCTCTCCTTTATAACTATCTGTAATCATAGAAAAGAATCACAATAAATTTTATCTGCACAAAAATTGTCTAGCTGTTACTGAAATCAGAGGCTCTAAAGTATTCTCTACAACCATTTGTAATAAGTGAATACAAAGGAATCAAAGTATTTATAAGAAACACCAGTGTTTGTGACTTTAACAGTAGAGCTGGTCTGGTGGAAGTAGCCCAAAGTCCTGACATTTCTCCTCCCGTGTCACCAAGACCCCAGTAGCTCAATGACAATCATATTCTAGAGCAATTTTCTAAAAATGTACCTACATTCAGTCTTTTTCACCCCCAGTACTGACACACTGAAGTGAACTCTTCAACATAAGGCCAGCAGATCAGAACACCATACCTACTGCCATTTTTAATGGTGGCAAACATGGCTTACTCGCTTCTGCATGTGGGGTGCACCACACATTTAACCACGTGAATTCCCTCTAGCTCCATCCCAAATCTCCCACAACTAATCCAGCAATAGTCATTTGCACTTGAGTTTCTGGCAATATATAATATAAAATATGTTTTAACTGATTTCTTTTTTGAGAAACAGAGGAAGGGAGAGAGAGAGACAGAAACATCCATGTGAGAGAGAAACATCGATTGGCTGCCTCCTGCTCACCCCACACTGAGATTGAGCTCACAACCCAGGCATGTGCCCTGACCGAAAATATAACCTGCGACCTCTTGGTCCATGGGTCAATGCTCAACCACTGAGCCATACCGGCTGGGCTATACTTTTCATTTAAGTTAAAGAAATGTAAATCTCACATCAATGTTTCTCTTTCTCCCTCTTCCTCCCTCCCTCCTTTCTACTCTCTCTAAAAAATTAATGGAAAAAATATCCTGAATTGAGGATTAACCAAAAAAAGAAAGAAAAAATGTAAATTTAAGTTTTTAAACCTCCCTTAAGCCGTCATAAATATGTCTTATTACAGCTAAAAGTTGGAACTTTGAGGATAATGCAAACTACTAAGAGGGCCCTGAAGTGGACACCTGGAACATGCTAGCAACCCTCAAGTTGGCCTTGCAGAACTACTAACGCAGTGTTTCCAGACTTGTTCATTCAGATTTACAAACATTACTGAATACTACTCCAGCTCTGTACATATTTATTAATTTTTACAAAGTCAACTCTTTGCTCTGATTGAGCTGAGTAGGTTATGACTAAGTTCAGATAATATAATCAGCTTTCAGCTTTGTAGCAGCCAGTCTAGGATGATTTACAAACTATTAAAGCATCTCTAATTCTACAGGCCACAAAATCAACTGGTACTATAAAAATATGTAGTATTTCTAAATCTACTATATCCACATATTTAAAAAAAATTGCTAAAATATTATTAGCTAAAAAGAGGGGAGTGTTTTTATACATGTCAAGAATTTTATCATTCATTATTAAATACACTTTGGGGTGTAACTTTAAGCTCCTTTGTGGCATAATATACGGATGAGAGAACAGAAAAGGGACATTCAGAAAAACATTATGGAACCAGGTTTTATATCTACTTGTTCCTTCCCTTCTACACAATACTAATCTTTAAAGAAAGAACAAGATACAGAGAGCAGAGGCAGAATGCATTCCTCAGTAGAGTAAGCCTTTCCATCCTTTTCTGAAAATAAGTTACCTGCCTCTATTTTCAGGTCAAGAAATGAGTATCATTTCATTCTCTACTCACAGAGGCTGACTACCAGCCAAAGGGGAATACTACCTGTCACCTTTCCACACCTTCCCCTCCCACCTCATGCATTTGCAGACAATAAAAGGAAACTGTGCCCTTTGTACTATTTTCAGTTCATCAATACTGGAAACACAAAATAAACTTTCTACTTAGCTAGCTTAAGTTGCAACCATACTGATATAGAAACTATTATCTCCTTAATCCCTTAAAGTTAAAAATCCAATATAAAATTCAATTAAAATTCTAAACAAGTAACCAAATACATGTATCATAAAGACCAAATACACCACCACTCAAAACATTTCACACACATGTCCAAGCCTTTCTGACCATAACATTGCTAAATTCCTCACAGGAAGACAATGTAGAAAACTTGGACATTTTTTTCCTTTCTTGCTTGGGTCCAGGTAGTTTTATAATAAGATTACATAACAACACATGAGATTTTACAGTTTTATGTCCCAGATTCAATTTTTAAAATCCTCTGGATTTGTCTATGTTCCCATTATGTTTTCCTCTAGTCAAGCTAGTGATAAATAGTAAAACTGCCTTACAAAGTACTTGATTTAAATAGAGATCTTAAAATGAATTTTCTACTTTGTTAGTACAAAGATGATATGCGTCAGTTAGCTATAAAATTATTAAAATATTTAATGTTCACTCGTATTCAATACGACGATTGTCCACCTGTTTTTTGTTTTGTTTTGTTTTTTAAAAAAGCCAAACATGGCTTCTACTTCTATGTTATTTAAAAAATCAAATTTCCATTCCCAATTTGTTATTTTGTATCTTAAAGGTAAAGGTACATCCTTTCAGGGTGAAAATATTAATACATTTCCCACATTACCAAAGGAAGACTGATCAGAAAGTAAGAACAGTTATAGTTTCATAGTTAATACATAATAAGGAATTTATGTTCAAAATATTTTCATTTAGCACTTTGTCCTATTCTGTTCTCCTGACTTTTGGAATTTAAAAAAACAACACTGTACTGCCTACATCCCAAAGGACTGAAAATGGATTCAGAAGTAAATTTCTATCTCCAGTTTCAAGAAATGACTTTTCTTTAGCTACCTGAACAACCAAAAGTCACAGTGTAAATGACTCAAAATATAACTTGACTCAGAACTAAGTTAACATTGCCAAGTCAGTAACAACTTGATAAAACTCTAGGTGGCCTCCTAGGGGCGATTTAGTCTTGGTTTGGTTTTAGAAGACCAGTTAAATTCCTTCATTTTCAGTATCTGTCTAATGAGCGTACTATAATTTGTGTGGGGGAGAAAAAATATCTGGAGCTTAACATCCAATTTAAAAGTTAATTTGAAATGCTTTTTCTAGTCTTTCTGAATATATTTTAAATTATTAAGTTTCCTGTAAAATATACATCTTCATTTAAACTGTTTTAAAGAAAAAGTGTAGTAGGATATTTGTAGAACAGTGCCAATTAATATGGAAGTACCACCAAGGGGCACTCTTCTTCAGATCTCTGTAGATGTCTGATAGTCAAGAACAGGGAGAGATCAGAGAATCAGGTGCTAAAAAACTGGGAGAGGTTTGTGGATTAGATGTATTTTTATAATTTTTTTCTTATTGATATTAGAGAGAGAGGAAGAAAGAGGGAGAGAGAGAGAGAGAAACACCGATGAGAGAGAACATCACTGGCCGCCTCCTGCATGCCCCTCACTGGGGATTTGGCCCACAACCTGGGCATATGTCCCGATCGGGAATCGAACCGGCGATCTCTTGGTGCATGTGTCGACACTCAACTACTGAGCCACACCAGCTGGGCGATTAGATGTATTTTTTAAAAAGTATTAATAAAATTTCCCCACATAGATTCTTCTTTATTTCCTTATCTATATTTTCTTGTTTCTCTATTTTATTAATGGGCTAGACTGATTCACCATACAGTTTGTATATTGACACAATTTTTTAAATTTGTGATCCTTAAACAGAAAAATGCCATCTGAAACATGTGGGGGGAGGGAGAGGGGATGATTATTTTCTAATTTTTAAAGACACGCTAAAATAATATACCTCCATCCATTATCTTGAATATCTTTTCTTTGTGATTTACATTGATCCATTCATATAAAAGCCACAATGTGTCATTAATGAGATGTAAAGTGAATTAAAGTTTGTTAGAAGATATAAAGAACTGTAGGGAGTGGGAAAGAGTCAATGGAGGAAAAAAAGGAGGGACATTTGTAATCCTTTCAACAATAAAGAGTAAAAAAAAAAAATGCCCAGCCAGTATGACTCAGAGGATTGAGCTTTGTCCCATGGACTGACAGGTCCCAGTTCAACTTCCAGTCAGGGCACTTGCCTGGGTTTCGGGCTTGAATCCCAGTGGGGGGCATGCAGGAAGCAACCAATTGATGTTTCTCTCTCACACTGATGTTTCTATCTCTTCCTTCCTCTCTCTCTCTCTCTCAAAAAAAAAAAATCAATAGAATATATTACAAAAAAATGTTTTAAGATAATTTTAAAAATAAAGAATTGGAATATAACATTTTTATGTTATAATATTAAAAAGCCTAAGCTTAAAGTCTTTGGCTGGATTTCACTGGAGCAATATTCCACTTCACAGGCCCAAATATGGTTGAGGGAGACAAGTATTGCAGGCCGCTGTGGTCTTCTCATTCTAGCACTTCCTATATGCTCACAGCAAAGGCACATAATACACAAAATTCTGCTCCCTAAATGATGTATTTTAGTCCACATAGAAAATTTTCATGTATCTGAATCTAAAGGAGCAGTAATAGGAATCTATAACTCCTCCTAGTTACGAAAACAAAATTCATTTACATAAGGAACATGAACATGTTAGAAGAGGATGGAGAGGGTCCACTTTCAAAATACTTCTCAAAATTGTTAAGCAGGAAAGTTCCAACTACTTTGTTTGGCAATCTATACAGTTTTTTTCCCTCTAAAGTTAACTTTCCGACTCTCTATTAGGTACCACATTCAGAGCACATGCAGCACTATCAGACATTACAAGCATCAATCAGTGCACTGCCCTGCATTTTACAGGCACCACACAGTGTTTGCTGTGCACTTGAGGGAAAGAAGGGGCAGTGGGAGCAAGATGACCTACATTCCTCCTTTAGAGTTTTTCTAAGTCCTGACTATAACTTGATAGGGAGAACAAATGCCAAGCCAGTCACGAGGCAGATATTTTGTACCAAAGATGCTTCTCCGGGAGTAGTACAGGCATTTAGAACACACAGTTCTAAAACTGCACTGTATGATACAGTAGGTAGCCATAACAACATGTGCCAAATTGAATTCCAGTTCCTGGATCTCACTAGCCACATTCAAGTGCTCAACAGATAAACATAGTTAGTAGTTAATTCCTACTGGACAACAAAGAGAGAGCATTTCTATCCCCATAGAAAAGTCTCCCAGAAAGTGCTGCTCTAAAAGGCAACATGGTGAGCCAACCTCAGGGGTGGTCCTAGGATTTCTTCTAATACATTATCCTGCCCATATATTAAAACATTTCAAGTAGTCATCACTCAAACAGTATCGTAATGCTCCCCAGCAGGACTGGAGGCTACCAAGTGTGTAGTACATGCACACACACCACACCCCCATATGAATACATGTACATCCATGAACACATGTACATTTGCATACACAACAGACATCCATGCATACACACCCCTATGCTTACAGACATGCACTCATGCAGGTGTACACACACACACACGTCACACAAACATGAACATGTGTGCTCACACCACACACACACACACACACACATACACACACACGATTGTGCACATACCCAGGCCTGCCTTCTACAACCACAGCATCAAATTACAAATGACTCTGTAATTTGGAAAATATATGAAAATGAAACATTAAAATAAGACAGTAATTTGTACTCTTATCAAATCAGTAACAAAAATTTGGAAAATACTTTCATGTTGGCATAAATGGGTGTAATCTTCTGCAGGACAATTTAGTGACTTTTATCACAAGTTTGTATGTGCCTATCCTTTAAATTTAAAAAAGAGAAACATCTGTAACAAAAATTAATGAAAAAAAATTTTAAAGAACATCTACAAAAACAAAACAAAAATACATTGGTAAGAACAAAAATATAAAGTTAGGTCATCGATATTTTGAATAATTTAATACATGTAGTGCTCTACAAAAAAAAAAGAATTCCACTTGAATAAATTTATCCTCTGAAGGTGATGAAACAGAATTACACAGATATAAGTAAATTTATTGACCATACTGTGTTTTAAAGATATATTATTTAGTCAAAAGTAATTTTCACTTAAAAGTTAAGGTTAGCCTGGCCGGTATGGATCAGTGGTTGAGCGTCAACCCATCCACCAAGAGGTCGCTGGTTCGATTCCCAGTCAGGGCACATGCCCAGGTTGTGGGCCAAATCCCCAGTGGGGGACATGCAGGAGTCAGCCAATCGATGTTCTCGCTCATTGATGTTTCTCTCTCTCTCTCTCTCTCTCTCTCTCTCTCTCTCTCTCCTTTCCTCTCTCTCTAAAATCAATCAAGAAAAAAATTAAAGAAAAATAAAATAAAATGAAAAGTTAAGGATAAAAACAATTTTTTTCCTGGAAAATTCATGGCTATTTCAGGAATATAAAATTCAAATACATCCAAATATAATGAGAAGACTGCTCTTCAGAGTGGAAAGCATGGTATGACTCTGGACACAGCAATATGAATGTCCCCTTGAACAGGTAAATTTGAGTGCAATGTTACTGATCAGATAGGCTGATGGAAACAATGTAATAAGCATCAGAGGGGAATTGGTTAAATAAATTATGCACATTATCATACTTATAAAAAAGATAGGGATATTGCTGAATAGAAACAAACTGACTCAACCAGGGACGTACATAAAGTTACACAGATACAGATACAAATGGGTGAATGTGGATGGAGAGGCAGCACTGACCTCTGTAAGAACATTTCCTACGATGTGACAGCATTTTCAGAAATTTAACTTTTTTCTTTATCCTCTTTAAATTATTTTAATTTCTACAGCCAAGTCAAAATAATTTTTTAAATTCCCACCCCTTTTAACTAATGAGAGTTTTCAATAACAAGACTATAAAACAGAACATGACTCAAATTTCCTTCAAAGCAAAATGCTAATCTGATATTCATAGGCTATTTTTCAATATCTATTACAGCTATAAAGTAATAGTTTTTTTTTTCAGAAAGGCAAACATTCCAAAGAAATATCCTGAGTGTTGTGAGATTCTTGAAATTATAAAAATTGATAAATTTATTTTAAATTGAGAAAAATTCCTATCATTGTCCTGTTAAAATATTTCAGAAATAGTCCGATACTTGAGATAAAGCTGCTTAAGCTGAAGTAAATCTGGCAACAGAAGTTGATACCTGGGTGAGAGAGAAACTATTCTCAGTGATTTTTTTTTAAATGAATCCTCACATGTAGCCTTATTCTTTATTAAATTTATTTTTAATTAGAACTGACATGCTCAGTGACTTTTTCTGTGCTTTAGGGGTAGAAATGGTGTAAAAATAAAATAGTTTTCTAATCACTGTAAGATATTAGAAATGTTTTAAACTTGAACTTTAGGTAGTCATGACTGGGTTCCATCTACTATTTGCTAAATCTTCACTGAAGTTTGGTTCTGGGCATCTTCAAAATTCCTCACTAGCATATCTAATTAATCTATATTTCCAAACATTAATTTAAAAAAAAAATAGCAAAGATTGTTATTCTGGTTTGGAACCACAGTTCTTACGTTTCAGTCTCTCAGTTCTCTTAGTATACGAATATTTAAATCTGGTCAGTTACTCTCATGTTAGATTACAAAAATGACTTTACTTGAAAATTTGACACTTTGTTTAAAAAAAAAAAAAAAATCAAGCAAAAACTTTTACCTTAAAGATATTTAAAATTCCATTCAAATTTCAAGGTTATTACCTCTTCTCCCAGAAAAGAAATTAACACTAATCTTTTTCTTAAAAGTAACAAAACAGTAGAATAGTTCTAACAGAAAAGAAACTACTTCTTTGGGAGGTTTAAAGCTGAAGATAAAACTCAACATCCCCAAACCAGACAGGAGCCTTTTAAGCCTATTCAAAGAGTTGCTCACAGTTTATGAAACAAATGTGTGAGTAACAGTTTTTTATTGACTCACAGCATCATTTCAGTAAGAGTAATTATATCACATGCAAGACTGACAAAGACACAAAGAAAACCAGAAGGAAGAAAAGAAAAATAGGATAGGTAAGCTAAGTTCCATTTTGGCTATCATGCTTCTGTGTGAGCCAGTAAAACTCTCTGAAATTTAAAAAAAAGAAAAAAAAATCTAATCAGTCAAGAGTAGAGCAAACACATATAGAAAACGAAATCTGACAACTTGATGATGAATTCTAATGGAAGTAGTAGTTTCAGAGGTATAACTATTTAATTTTCATTCTTCACGTAAGGAATATAAAACACCCACAATAAAGTTTAACCCATCCTTTAAAATCCTAGTGTTACTGTTTAAATTCTTTAATATGCAAATAAGAACTAAACAGTAAATATTAAAAAGCTATGGATGGAAAGACAGGTATGTTCAGAATTGTATTTCCTAAGTTCCTGAGTTGATATTATTTGATCACTGACCCCATCTCTTTTATATTTTTACTATCGCAATGTTTTCTGTTAAGATCTCATTGTTCTTGACTTACTTTAATGTAAATTGTTACCAGAAAACAGGAAATATATTTTTAAAAATGCATAAAACAGAATAAAATATGAATATTAAATGCTATTCCCACACCACGAATTATAACAACTTTTGTAGACACACAATTTCTTGCAGACCTTGAAGAGAAGATGGTCTACAACTTGAGGCTTGATACTGATATATTTAAATCTAGGGATTTATCACTACTTATCAAGCATTTTGGCATTTTATTATAAGTCATCATTACATGCTATTTTTTAATGCTGTCCCAACGGTCTTTTGTCTGCCTGTGTAGTATGTATAGTATGCTGGTAGGACTCAGTTCACTTAATACAAAACCCCACAGGTACAAAGAAAAGACTATAACATACACTATGTTTTACTCATCATACTGGCAGAAAATGTTTGACTAAAAACAAAAAGAAAAGTTATGAAGACAAAAACATTTTTCGGAAGAATAAATGAATGTTTAAATTACTCCAGCATTACAAATATATTCACAAATTGAACTCATTAGTGATCTGGGCAATCTGCATGGTTCCAAATAAATATCTCAATATTTTTAAGCACAAAATAACAGAGATTACAATAAAATAATTCCCTGCTCATCACCATCACTGCCACATGTAATGTAGTATTTAGGTTATCACGCATCATTTGTATACACACACATACCACATTCTGCAACCAACAAGCACAGCCATGTATACTTTTCAATGGGGAAATAATATGAATGAAAATAATTGTGGAAAGTACCTATTTTACCTACCAACCTATTTCATTTTGCTTTAAATTAGAACGCTTGTGTTACAACTGTCCCATCCCTGCACCCTCCAAATAAAATATAAGAAAGAACCTAACCCATGATATGACAAAAAATAAAGGCAACATTACATGAATATAAATGAGAAGTAGATACAGAACATCTCCAACAATGTGCCTTTTGCTGTGTTTTCTGAGTAGTGGAGAGAACACACTGAACAGACCTTGGTATGGAAGAGTGTTTCTTGATTCCCAAAGGCTATTCATTGAAGGAGTCACACAATCCAGAGGCAAGTGTAAAGTAAGGGAAGAGAGTATATTTTTATGTGATTACGACTTTCTAAATCCATACCACAAACATGTCATGTGTTCTGTGATATCCATTTATGAGTGCTCTATGTTCATTTATCATCATTTCAGCAGATAACCCCCACCCTCCAGTACTTTTTCCATCAACCTGGCACAACCATCTGGGGTATCTTTGTGCAGCTATTGTCAATGAACTCCAACCCTCTGACCAGCACATTAAAGCTCATTTAGGTACTCACCCTGCAAACTGGGCACTGCCAGTGACTACTGCTGTCTCTAAGCCTGTACTCATCAGACAAACACTTGGAATGATACACACGAAAACACAGGTCACATATCAACACCTCTCCAGGCAAATGGCATTCAAAACAATACCAGTCATGATTTTCTGTTTCCCAGTCCTACAAAAAATACAAAATAATTTCGTATGACATTTTGTCAATATCTGCAATAACTAAGAACAAAATTGAAACTACAGTCCATCAGAAGTTAGGCATTATAAACAATTTTAGACATTTTAAAACAAGAGGGAAAAATTATCTACAAATTTGCGTCTTTAAATTTTAAATTCTTTCCTAAACAGTATTAATATTCAAAATATCTTGTGATTTGATAGTAAAACCAGTCCAAAATAAAGTAAGTCCAAAGCCAATCCCAGTTCTAACATTATCTTCAATTTTTAAAGTATTATCTATGGAATAACTTCTTCAGTGAACTTAATACTCCAACCAAACATCTATACCTTAGTATTTCAAATAAACAAACCTCTGTTTTGTTCTGTTTTTTTAAAAAATATAGTAAGTACTTAATTAGCACACTGTGGGAACAGAGAAAATAGTAATAAATGGTGATGCTCACTATTCTTATCTTCTCATCCATGGTATTGGATGCTTTATTGAAAATAACCATTAATCAGAATGTCCATGTTCTGATAGGTTGTCAAATTTTCAGGGTCTGTTGAATTTGGAAAAATAAATTGAAAATGTGAAACTAAAGGTTTAATCACATTCTCCAAAGGACATTGCCATAAAAAAACTAAAAAGGAAGTAGGCTCATTTTCTTATTGGGACTATTCCTGGAAATAAAAGAACATAACTGCAGGTATACAGGTTTCTTCAACATTTTTTGTTGTTGTTGTTCCACTCTTTTTTTTTGTACAGCCAATACCATTTAAACATAAACAGGTAGATGTTATAAGTTCTCTTAATTTGGAATACATTCTTCATAAATACCACTCTTAGTTTCTGTCAAAAAATACCTGTTAAGAGTGATGGATTCATTTTCGGCTTTCTTTTGTAGATGTGGTAACTAAGTGAAAAATGGTTTAACCCACATTCAGTATACTCAAGGCCACTCGCAATGACAGTCCTGAAATTCCAAACTTGGTGCTCTGCCATTGTTTTTCTTTTTTTTATAAATTACTGTCTACACTGTTTCTGAAGTTGAGCAGTTTTCTCGTATGTCAATTAGTCTCCCAATAAATGGGCTTCAAATATAGATATCACTTGTTTAGCAGGCATTAACTACCTTTGGTGCCTGAGATTAAATGTATTAATTACTGCCTGAACACTACTATCCAAACCTTCAAAAGGGAAGCGAGTCACTAATGTTCCAAAATTCACATTCAGTGTCATGGCGAGAGCACATTAATAAATTCAGCAAAAATGTAAACTTTTTAGTATGCATTTTGTTCAGAAATCATGGCCTTTATTGACCAAATAAAGAAAAACATAAGCACTTCTAATTATTTGCTGCAAATGTATATACTCTGTAAACATACAATGGAGTAATTTCAGTCAGACTGCTAAAAAAATCATAAGATACTGATGAAACATAAAACCCAATGCATGCATGGTAGAAAAAACCGACCTCACCAAGTCTGACTACATAGACACAGTCTGTGTGTGTGGTGCTTGCCTGTACTAAACAACAGCCACTGTGTACCCATTTTACAAAGTTCATATGTAAGCTGCGTTTTAGCTACTTTAATTTTATATTAAAAAATCTGATAAATTAGGTTTCAATGGGCATAAGATACTTTTGTCCTATTCTGAATTAACAGAACTCTTTCCAAGTTTAAAACAAAATATTTCAGAATATTTTTTCAGTTGTTCAAAAACATCTTGAAGGATTTTGGGGGCTTATATTTGACTCATTATTAACAAAAGAAACTGCCTTCATCATTTGAAATTTTTTTACATTAATTCATCTTCCTGTCATTCTTAAAATGATAGTTACTAGATAAACTAAGAGAAGGAAGCAAGAGTATAATGTTGGTGCATAGCTCCAGCCTTGCACAATACAGCCTCCTGTTTTCTATCTCTATTCTCTCCCATCCACCCATAAAACAAGATGAAAATGGATCTTTCCTCATTGGGGTATTTAATAGCAAACCTAGTTTTCATAACAATTACAGAAATGGAAATATAATTAAAATGAAGTAAAAGTAGAGAAACATTTGGATGTATTATTTACATAATGGCATATAACTAATTCAGTTATCTGATGTAAGGAAATATGGGCTGGGAAGTAAGTGCATGCTGTTCATTCTTTTAATCACAGTAACAGCTGTTCAGAATATACAAAACATGCAAAAGTCAAGTTCAAAAGTTACTAAATTCTGAACCCACAGCACACTTTTCTGAGGTATAAATGATATAAGTATGTTTATGATAGGCAGAGTTGCCGACAATTTCTGTTTTAGTAAACAGAATAAATTTACATAGTGCTTTGACTAATACTCAATAATGTACAGTAGTCCCTCGTTTATCACGGTTAATCAGTTCCAGACTCTGGCGGTTGCACCTGGCGTTGAAGGATTCCTGGGGTGTTCGAATACAGAGGCCTACAGTCCATATGTACAGTAGTTTTCATTTTAATTGTAATACAGGGGTGTATTATTGACTCAGGCAACCAAGTGCACACTATATCATTTTCACTGTCTCGATCAATTTTTTAATGAATATATTTGAAAAAACCGCGATAGAGTGAAGCCGCAAAAGTCGAAGCGCCAAGTGGCGAGGGACGACTGTAAGCCCAAAAGCCAAGCCTGCATTTTCCCCTGGATTTCACCAGATGTCAGCAACTACTGATAGCAACTTCAATACTTCAATAATGTATGTAAAAAGCAAATCTATTAGAAAAAAATCCCCAACTAGAAGCAATGTAAAGACAATATGGTTTTAATGAACAATTCTAACAAGAGTTAACTAAGCTAGCCTAAAGAAAGATAGAAATGTAGATTTTTCAAAAAGCAGATTTAAAGTAAAATAACATAGTGCAAAATTAGTTCACCTTGTTTGGGGTTGCTGTCCTGGAGAAAGGCTGCATACTGTAGGCCTTTCAAAATAAAAACAAAATAATCTTGGTCTCTCTACTATAACTTTGCTCAATATCAGGCAATATACAGAGCTAAAGGGATTTCACAGAGGGTCAAACTATTTATTATTTGCTATACGACTTACATTACTTTGCAGGTGACATCAACTGATAATCTATGAATGCACTAATCATGAATAAAAATACAGTAGCATGCAAACTCAAGAATCATGACTAGTTTAAGAGGAAACTTGATTATTAACACAAAAGCTACAAATGGACAGAGAAAATCTCTCTTTAGAAAGTTGTGTGCCTAAAACCTATCATGGCATTAGAAAAACATTTCACTAACAAATAAACTCGGTGCCATTATAAATTTCATTAAGACCATGAATGTAGGTATGTCTTTTTGACATGAACCTGGTACAAGCTTGATTTTATTTTTAAGTTGGGAGTAATGAATGTGAATATGGTAAACTCCATACTTCACTATGATGTGAAATAGACACAGGCTGTCTTCAGAACCTACTAGAAAACATGCCACCACCTAGAAGCAGCTTGCTGCCTTATGTCTCTGTCACCACTTACAGCATCTGGTTAAGGCTCTGGAGCCAGAATGGCTCAAATCCTGGCTCTGGCACTCACAGGCTATGTCATCTAGGCAGAATACTTAGCTTCTCTGTGTATTATGTTTTATTTGTAAAATGAGCAAAATAATAATGCCTAGTATATAGGTTTTTGTAAGTTACTATGCTCAGTAAGTTTTAGCTGGTGTTATTTAGATGATCAGTTTGACATAGCGCACAAAACAGGAATGGACCGCCACAAAAGGATGTTACACTTGTAATTATACATGTGTGAATTTCAAGATTTTACGACATTTCTGTAAGCTAGATGGAGCAAGAAATATTGTTTAAGTCAATTTAGATGTTAAGTCAATTTAGAGATAATACTAAAGCAAGGGCGTTCCTGGGAGAACTGTGTCTATAATAAGAGCCTCCTAAATTATAATCCACCCTCATCATATTCAAGAGAGTCTAACTTTTAAAGTGACTCCCTATTTACATGCAACGAGCAGATTAGTCTTACATGATCAAATATGTGTTTGATGTGATATTTTAACATAAATATGATGTAAAATTACCTCCACAATTCAAGGTTTAGTTCAATTCAATTAATCATTGAAAGGTAAGAATTTAATGGTTAAATATTTACCGTAATTTTAAATATTAATTTTCAAATAAAAAAATTTACAACATTATTTGGTGAAATAGAATTTAGACAGGAGAAAAAAAAAAGCTCTCTCTCTTTCGTACACACACACACACACACACACACACACACACACACACACAATCAATAAGCTGAAAAGAGTAAATCAGAATAGCATGACCCAAAATATTCTACTGAATAAAGTAGACATTCTTTACCTGAAGTAACAGTAATTTCTAAGTATAGGTATATTAAACTTTTAATATACATAGAACCACAGTATAACTGGCTTCTAATTAATAATCACCAAATACTTAATATTTTACTAAGTAAATAAACAATTATTTATACTTTGTACCTAAGACAGGTAATGAACCCTTGAAAGAAATGTGTAGTTCTGCACATAATTAACATAAATATAGCAAAATATATTCCACTTAAAAAAAAAAAGTCACCGATGCACTCAGTAGTTAGGGCAATGGCCTGAGCACCTAAAGAGTCAGGGGTTTGATTCCCGGTCAAAGGGTTAAGGGACATACCTGGGTTGCAGGGTTCATTCCCTGGCCAGGTTGGGGAGCACGCAGGAGGCAACCAACCTATGTGTCTCTCTCACATAGATGTCTCTGTCTCTGTCTCTCTTTTCCCTTCACCCTCTCTCCCTTCCACTCTCTTTAAAAATCAATGAAAAAAATATCTTTGGGTGAGGAACAACAAGAAAACAAACAAAAATCAAAGGTATCCAAGGGGCATCCAGTTTTTTACTTCAAGTATTGAAAACATGATTGATTAATTTATGACAACTGTATAACAAGGAAAATGCAAAGATCTAATCTTTAAAAAGGTCTTACTTCACTGTGCTATATTTATGAAGTGGATTGGAAGAGTGAAGCTGTTTTGAATTCAGCAGGCCTCTTATATTTTTTCAAGAACAAAGCAAGGGGCACTCCTTGCCATGGTGTGATTTCTGAAGAATAAGACATAAATCCAATCCTACCTTTTATCTAAAAGATGTGAGCTTAGCTAAGTTTCGAGAGGTACATGAGCTACAGTTTCTTTTAGATTGGTCATTCTGAATCAGGACAAGCAGATGATGACAGAGGAAATGTCTATCTTGCCCCTGAGTAAGTTAAGACTAAATCAATGTATTCTCAATATAACGTTAATCTCTTCAAGAAACCACAAAATATGTATTTTCATTAATTATACTTCTTGAAGGTGTCAAAACCTTAAATTAATGGGGAAAAAAGCAAAAACACAGAATAAATTCTAATACCTTTTCATTTAGGCCTACTTTAAAAGTAGTATGAGGTCCTGCTTATTGGTGGGACAAGCTTGATTATATGAAAAGTAAGTACTCAAACTGAAGCAGGGCAAAATAGCCAAGACTATTATGAGCTCATGTTTGCAGCTGCTCTTGAATCACAAACAGCAAAACTGGTAGGAGGCTTCTAACTAAAACTTCAAGCTATGGTTCCTACACTGATGCATTATTTTTGAATTGGCATTAAGTATGAAAATATAATTGAGACCCTGATTCGGAATATGGCAGGAAAGAGAAGTAGTTTTATAGCAAACGCCATTTTTGACACTTTTAAGTCATCCTCTACACTGGTGACCAAATTATTTAATGTTAGATTAAAAGTATCTGTCAAATAATAGCTTTGTGCCAGAAACCATGAATACAGTTTGAAGTCATCATATAAATATTAACTGCCTCAAATTCAAAACACATATTTGACATGTTTTATCTGCAAATGATCCATAAGTTACGGTTACCTGAGAAACTTTAACATTAAATACTTTTATAAGACCTTTCTATCTTTAGTGAGCCCTTTATGAGTTAAGAACTCATAAGAAATTAACTTGTGTTTATTACAAAAGGAGTTACTAAATATAAAACTTAACTGAGCCCAGCAAATGGTAAAATTCTGCCCAAGAAATCTATTTCTCAAGTTGTTAGAATAAAAGACATCTAATGCTGTGATTAAATGTGGATTAGATAAGCTGTTCATGTATATTTATTTCTCTAGAGAAAGCAGATAAAGAAGCAATCTATCAGAACACGTATAATTCTTCGTTAAAAAATCAAAAGAATAAGACCTAATATAACAAAACATTAAATGATCAGACATCAGAAAGTTTCATTCTGTGCCCTGGTCTACTGGCCTGTTACCAATATAATTTCAAAAGCTATAAAAACTATCTCTGAAAGAATTATTTGGATCCTATTAGTGAATGTTAATAACATACAAGTCTAGAAGTTTAAATGACCACAGAAAATTTACAAAAGAGTTTCCCAGGTTCAGCAAGCTTGCCATTTTAAAAATTGGCTGGTACCTATACTTTTGCTTGTTTATTGACTAATAAGCAAACTATTCAAATTGAGAGTGGCTTCATTTTTAATAATTACATTTTTCATTGTATCTCCAACAAACATATTCAAAATATCACCATAAAGATGCTTATCCACTGCCTAATTTTATCACAGTTTCTCCAAAAGAAGTATCACTTCAATAGGGTTACCAATGATCATTGAGACTAGCATCTCAAACTGTCTAAAAATCATTCCAGTCTAAAAGGAATCTCAGTACAATGAAGCCCACCATCTTTGACTTATACAGGTGTCTTCCTCATGAACAGATTATATGTAATTGTATCATGACATATTATAAGAGTTAGGCTTTTATTATATCATTTCTGGATTTAATAAAAATAATTTTGCTCAAGATATGCATATTTTTCAATCAAATCAAGGTTTTAAAAATAAGCACTGTGGAGAAAAAAAGGTAGCAGATGTGGAATAAAAATGTGACAATAAACTGTTCAACTATACTTAGTTGAGTGGCATAAAGAAAACTGCACTCTTGTCTACCTTGTCTTTCTCACCATAACTGAAAGAGAAGACAAGGAGAGTCCAGCCTCTTTGCTAATACAACGTATCTCAGAGAATGTAATTTGTGGGACTTATCAAGAAAAATCAACTTTTTCCATTCCTCTGAGATACTATCAGCTATTTTTAGAGGCTACAGAAGGAAAACAAGTGCTTTACTACCCATTTTTCAAATGAAAAAACTCCGCTGGCTGAAGAATATTTGTAACTTTGAATTAAAGGTCTAAAAATGATTAACAAAAAAAAATCCTATACCGTTTCTTCCTATATATATCTAGATATTTACTTGACTTTTTTCTTTTGATAATAAGTTAGAAAGTTAACCAGATGAATAATAATGTACATCTTTCAATTTAAGAAGTCAAGTTTTTTGGGGCAATGTATCTTATACAAGGTAGAGAAATTATAAAGAGGGTCCCAGACTCAAATGCCAGCATGCGGGCTGTCATTAGCCCACAGAATTCCTTGTGCAAATCAGAAAAGGTGACCCTTCCCCAAGATTGATTTGGCTAGAATAAGACACTTTCCAGCCATAAGCTATAAAACTGCTCAATAAACATGCAAGTATATTATGTCTGAGAACTGAGTGGTACTTCTTAAGATGTGTAGTTCACAACTGGCCCCATACACAGTGGCCCACGTGCATGGACCATACAGTCCCTAAACACAGAGCTGGCAAGTGTGAGATGATTGTGCTGTGCCAAGTGCGACAGAGTTATGTGTCCTTCTAGAGTATTACTAGGGCATGACAACTGCAGCACATGATAGCCCCTGGGTAGCCAGGTGGTATACCAGCCTCGGTCATAAGACACAAATATAATTAATCTCATCATTTTATAGTTATGCCCTAAATATAGATCCAGTGACTATTATACATATAAGACCTTACCTCTTTCTGCTATACTATATTGCCTCTGAATTTTTAGTATTTGCATGTTTTATAAACTAGGAACAACTTTTATATACTCACGTGTACTTACATCATACATGCATACTCAGTATAAAAATGTGAATAAGAACCAACATGAATTAATAAAATCTGTACACTGGTTGTTTGATTTACATATAAGATTTCATCTAGAAAAAAAGAAAAGGATGCTGCTATAAATATATGCAGTAAGTACGTGTTAAAATAAAAAAGAATATAGAGCCTAATGCACTGGTAAACATAACTCATTAACTGCTCGTTGAATTAAACTGAACAAGCCATCTTCAGATTGAAGTTGAAGAATGCATGTGGAAAATAACAAATCTAAACAGTAAGGAGAATTAAAATCACTTTTATGAAAGAATGTACATGATCACAAACCAAAATCCTGTGATTAAGTTGTATTTACTACTGGTTAATAATTATATAAATCTCAGAAATTATCACAATAACCTTCCATACTAAATCTGTATTTTTCCAAGTGTTTTGGGATTAGAATTTTATGTTATCTGGATTATTCTGAGTATATAATAAGCTATCAATTATCAATGGCTCTCCTTTTAATGCCTGATATAAACAAATATTACTATTATGGCTTGACATCCAGAGTTTCTTTATTGGCAACAAAACTGTACTTTTCTGTATGGAAGTCAACAGAAAAATTATTCTGATATAAATAGTTTTTTTAATTAAGTTTACAAGAACACTTCTAGTGTACAAATCAAAAGATACCAGTGAAATTAAACATTTTTTCTTCTATGTTTTATTTGTGGAAAATATGAATCTTCTTTCCTGAAACTTTGAAGGCATAGAGTAAACTGACAAAAACAGTGTTAAAACTGAACAAATTCTCTGAGTTTGTAACTTGTTGTAGCTGCCTCTGTGGCCCAGCTCTCCACAATAAAAACCTATGAGTTTACTGTGCAGAGCTGACCACTGAGATGATGCTGCTGGCTCGTCTGATGTAGAGCCAGAAAGGAAAACACAAAGGCTTTGGGAAATGTTTCCACAAAGAACCAATTTGAAGATCTTGTGTCATTTTTTATAATTTTAGATTTTAGAGAATTCATTAAAAAAGGAAAAAACACACACACACTCTCAAAATACCTAATAACTAAATCCATCCCTCTCAGAAACTAAAAAAAAAATCAACTATTAAATTTGAAACCTATTATCTTACATGATATTCTGTTGCAAAAAGTTAGACTTTTTAAATCAAGGTGTTAGAAATATCAAAAACAAAGGAGGTAGGAAGATGGAAATTTTACACAAAATCAATCTTTACATAAGAAAAAGTTGTACTTATGTGCCCAAGCATAAAATGATATACTAAAAGGAAAAAAGATTTAACTTAAAAGAGAAGTCAAAATAATAAGACCTAGGTAAAAATCTAAAGAAAATTAACTTTCTATCTTTCCCACAATTTCTGTGAAGCACCATAAAACCCACTATAATTACTCAAACCAACAAAGACACTAGCCAGGGGCGTCCAACATTCAGAACCTTGTCACCTGCAAACCCTCCTGAAGCAGGGCTCTGGGCTCTGACATCATCCAACCTGAGTAAGGTATGTCCCTGAGAAGAGTCTGTTCCTTCCAATCTGTCAAGATGGCATCAACATTATCCTGCACTGAAACATTTTTTTTTTAACTAATGTTTATTAAAGACAACACTTAGAAATACCATTAATTGTGTGTACATTAAAAGAGTTTTGCTTGAATTTTTCAGATTCAAGGTAATCTACACAGAAAGGGCAAGCTCTTTTGAAAAATGAGTTTTCTCCTACTAAAGAAACACTGAGAAAAGTATCCACCCCACCAACGTAGCTCCTTAATGTTAATGAAAAATGTTAAAGTGAAGTATTATTAAAATTCTGAAATTGAGTTTCTAATGGCTGCATTTAAATAATGTTCAAAAATTAAAAGTCAGTTTCTCCAAAATTTTTCAAATTAAACATACTTACAATTTCATCTCCTGGCAACCAATATCCTTCTTGTTCAATACCAGCTTTTGAACCTTTGCAGCCCACAGTGAGAGTTTCAACAATAAGACCATCTTTCACAGCTAAGCTCAGCTGACGGGTGGTCTCTTTGGGATGCATACCGTGGACTCGAGACATGTACCTGAACACAGAGAAAAAAACAAACTTAAAAATCCTTTAATAATAAAACATAAAAATGAGTAACAGTAAGAAAACAGAAGTGATTTATTTCTCTTTTATTATGACTTATGAGAGCCCTGCTGAAAGGAAGGACAGAAGGAGTCCTAAATACTTAATTCTTTCAATTATCGTGGTATTTTAAACCTTAATATTATTTTGTATAGTTAGAGAAATATCTGTTCAAAATAGTACCAAACCAGCAAATATAAATCACTTAACAGCTTTTAGTCATACATCCCATTTATTTTTAGTCTCTGGAGCAATTACCACTAACTTCCACTCTGCAGATTCTAAAGTTAAAAATTTATAATCCCTAGCCATAGAACTTTAGAATATAAATACTTTTACTCAGAACTTAGAAAATAACACCAAAGGAAACAGAAATTACATGAGTGGTTCTCAACATAAAAAGAACACAACAATGCATGTTGTGATTAATAAAGCAAAAATTGATTTTCAATAAATTATACTTTGGACTAGATCACTAAAGCATACAAGTTCTTCCTAATTCACAATTACATGGCATTATTTTAAACATAAAAAAAATGTAATATTTTAAACATACCCCAGGACGACAGAGAATACTGGAGATTCCCTTGTATTCATCAATTATACTAAACTCATGTTAACATTTTGATGTTATTTGTTTTTTTAAGAAAATAAAATGTTATAGACACTGGTGGAAAACCATTTTCCATTCCCTTCCAATAAAACCCTCTCTACCAGTAAACTACTGGACATCAAAGAGTCTGTTGGATGTCCTGACAGGAATAAGGCCAGCCTTAGACTCTCCAGAGAAACATGCTGGAAGACCAGGGGCTAACGCCTACAGTCCTCATGGAAATTAAGAAGGATAAGAATTTGTATCAATTTTTCTATCATTTAAGTATCAGCATTCAAGGCAAATCATTTAGAAAATGCAAGAACTCATCACTGAAGAACCTTCTTTTAAACTCAGAAAACAAATTTCGACAAAAAGAAGTCGTAAACCCCATCCAGTGGACTGATGATGAACATTCTGTGTTTGCAGTTTGTAGAAGAAAATAAGTGTCTGGTTTTTCTCTGCAAATGCAGTGAACTAAAGGGCTAAGAAGAGAGAGAGAAGGGATTATGGTGAACCTAATACTGGCCCTGACAAATCAGACTTGCAGTAATAACAAATTGGGGTGGGGGAGGATGAATGTGACGTTAGTCCACATATTCTGATTGTCACCTTTGCTGACTGATAGTCTAAGTGATAAAGCATGCACATATTTTGATATATAAAGGTCAACACTAACAAAAACAATCAACTGAAGCCCTGGTCAATTTGGCTCAGTGGTCAGAGTGTCACACAGCCCTGAGACAGAAGGGTCACAGGTTCGATTACAGTCTAGGGCACATACCTGTATTGCAGGTTAGATCCCTGGCTCCGGTCAGGGTTGTGCAGGAGGCAACCAACCAATGTCTCTCTCTCTCTTTCACACATTAATGTTTCTCTCTCTGCTTCCCTCCCTCCCTTCTACTCTATCTAAAAAAAATGGAAAACAAAATAATCAACTGAAGTTTTGAATGTGGGAAATGGAATGCAGCCCTTTAAACAAAAATTCAAACCTTCTAAGTTATCTGGATAAACCCATAAACATCACATTATATAATAAAATAAATACAAGAAAAGAAACAATAAAAACAGGTAGCCTATTAAATGATAAGAGAACCAAAACCAAGTAAATTTGTCTTTTTAATAAATACAAACTGGTTGCCTTGCCAGTGTGGCTTACTGGCTGAGCGTCGACTAATGCACCAAGATGTTGCCGTTTCAATTCCCAGTCAGGGTACATACCCAGGTTGTGGGCCCAATCCCCAGTGGGGGGCATGCAGGAAGCAGCCAATCTATGTTCTATCTCTCTCTCCCTTTCCCTTCCTCTCTCTTTAAAATCAATAAAAAAATAAATAAATACAAACTGGTTAAACTCAACAGTTAAAAAGAGATTGAATCACACACAAAAAAATGTTGATTATAAGAGATACACTTACAATGACAGACTTATTGAAAAAGAATGGGCAAAGGTATATCACAAAAATGAAATCCAAATGAAGCAGGGATTAATACTGCAATTGGAGCAAAAATTATTTTTTAAAAAGGTAAACAGGGCATAGGTAGTTATAAAGCAAAAACCATAACAAATAAAGAGAATACTGACAGGAATAAGTATAATGAGACTTTATTCACTTCTCCCAGTCCATACAAACATCAAGTGAACAAAATTAAGTGTGGATACAGAAGACTTTTAATTAGGTTTATTAATTAATAAAACAGATCTAGTTGAATTTATTCTGAAACCCAATATACCTTCAATAAGTTCAAGGAAAAGTCATTAAAACTGAGCATAAAATCAGCCACTAGAATGACCTTAATAGATTTCAAAAGTAACAGACATTTGCTAGTCACCATGAAATTAAACCAAATATTAATAACAAAAGTAGAAAACCCTCATAAACCACTGAATCAAAGGGATTTTCTAAAAATTACAAATATAATAATTAAAAAGCTAAAGCAGTGCAAGTTAAAGAGCAAAAATTATAGAACTAACAATATTGATTCAAGAGGTCCTTCTTAGGCAAAATTAAGATATCATCAGTTAATCTAGTCAACAAAGAAACAAAAACATACAAGCTAAGAAATGTCTACAGAGACATAGCCATAAGTAAAAAGGAAATTAAAATGTTTGTCATAAGCAACTACTATGTTCACTGCTGTACAAAAATATAAAACACTATGATTTTCTAGGAAAATATAAATGACCAAAACTTGCCCACAGCAAAAATAGAATACTTAAAAAAGACAACTTTCAAAGAGATACAGGATGTTGACAAAGTGTTTACCCAGAAAAACACAAGGTAGGAACATACTCCCAAGGTAATTTATCCAACTTTTAATGACCAGATAACTCCAATGTGATTTAAACTCTTCCAATATTTAGTAAAAAATGAAAGCAAGGGATCTGGCATAACAGTATTAACAAAACCTCACAAAAAAGTCATAAAAAAAAAACAAAAAACTAGTGTCACATAGGAATACTAGTATAAAAACACTAAATAAAATATTTAAATATACAGTCTAATGTTAAATATTATATAATTAATAAATTTTAATACATTCAAAAATCAAAAAAATATATAAAATCCGAGTGTTTAGTTTCAGTATTAAAAAAAATTCAGTACTTAATATTTTTAAAAAATCTACAAATATAATTCATCCCACTAATAAATCAAAAGTGAGAAATCATGAAGATTTCTATAAATGCTCAGAAGGTATTTAGTAAAATTCAACATCCAGCCCCTACCAAATAGGAACAAGTAAATAACACTTTAGAGATCAGCAATATTCAAAGATGTTTTTAACACTCTGCCAAAGAACCAACATGGGTGAAATAGAGAAAGGAATAAGATATAAAATATGTTAAGAAGTTAAAATGATCATTATTTGCGTATCACATACTGAGAAAACCCAAGAAAATCAGTTAATGTGTTATTTTTAATAATCAAATAATTGAACCAATTATTTGTTTGGGTACATACTAATATAATAAATTAACAGCATTTATCTATACAAACCAAAAAACTAGTTCAGAGGTTGAAAAAAAGACAAGACCCTAATCATTTACAAAAGCACAAAATAACATTTTGTATCTGTCCAATCCATAAAGACAAAAATTCTGACACATTACACTGGTGGATTGGGCTTGACTGGAAATATACCACTGGTGAGATGAAAATTAGCACTACTCCTGTTGAGGCAAATGTGGTAGTAGCACACTTCTATTTCTAAGTATTCATCCTGTAGATAGATATACTTAGATATGTGTGAAGTAATAGACGAGGTAGGAATTAATTTTAACATTGTTGCCAGCAAGAAAAGATTAGAAACGATCTAAACATACATTTTAGATTATAATTTATAATATAACCATACCAAGGACCATTATATAATCATTAAATAAATGAAGAAGTATTATAGATGTTATGAGGACATAAGCTCTAAGATATATCATGTTTAAAAAAATCATGGTACCAGGGCTAATATCCAAAATATATTCATACAACTCAATAGCAAAAAGAACAATCTTGTTTTAAAAAGGCAGGAGATGTGAATAGATGTTTTTCTGAAGAAGACATACAGGTAGCCAATAGGTACATGAAAAGACTTTCAACATCACTAATCATCAGGGAAATGCAAATCAAAACTACAGTAAGATATCATCTCATACCTGCTCAAAACATCTAAAAAACCAGGACATAAGTCCTGGCAAGGATATGGAGAAAAGGGAACCCTTGTGTACTGTCAATGGGAATGTAAACTGATTCAGACACTATGGAAAACAGTAGGGTTCCTTAAAAAGTTAAAAACAGAACTACCATATGATCCAGCAATTCCAATTTTGGGTATTTATCAAAAAAGAGAAAACACTAATTCAAAAAGATACATGCATCCCATGTTCATTGTGGCATTATTTACAATAGTCAAGGTAAGGAAACAATATAAGTGTACAATGGTTGATAAATGGATTCAAAATATGGTGTGTATGTGTAATGGAATATTACTCATGCATAAAAATGAAGGAAATTTTGCCATTTGCAACAACATGGATAACCTAAGAAATATAGTAAATGAAATAAGTCAGACAGAGAAAGACAAATACCATATGTTCTCACTTATACATATGTGGAATCTTAAGGAAGGAACAAAGGAGAAGGGGGTAGGGAGGGAAGGAAATACAGAAGGGAGGGAGGGAGGGACACTGAAGCTCAAAGATACAGAAAATATACTGGTAGTTGTCAGAGGCAGGGAGGGTGGAAGGAGTGAAAATTCCTCATCACAAAAACTATGTATGGTGACAGATGTTAGACTTATTGTGGTGATCATTTTGCAATATATACAAATATTGAATCATTATCTACACCTGAAAGTAATAAGGCTATCTGTCAATTATACATCAATTAAAAAAAATCATTGTGTAAAATGGTACAATGTCTGAAAAGCATTATATAATTACCTCTGTATATGCACAAGAGTTCGAGAGGTATATTCCAGGAACTGTTAAAAGGTCACCTCCAATAACTGAGTAGCTCAGCAAATGGGTAGGAAGAAAATATTTTTTCACAGTATGCCCTTAAGGATTTTGTTTGTGCATCTATTAGCTCAAGATTATTTTCAATTTTAAAAAGTAGCTACCATTTATACCATTCTTCAAGCAATGTGTGAAAAGTTCCTTTCTCCCACATAAGCTTGAAAAATCTAAGGCAATTCCCATCCTTTTTAATCACCTTGGCTCTTCTCGGTCTTTTACTCATCCATGTTATTTTAGTGTCAGTTTTCCAAGACCCATGAAAAACACTGTTGAAATTTGTATTAATTTGAGAATAAATATCATTACAATATTAGTCTTTCCACTGATGAACTTGGTATAACTATTTATCTGTATCTTCTTCTATGTCCTTAATAAAGTTTTATGATTTTCTCTCCATAAAATGCTTGCATAACTTTTGGGTTTTTCTAGATATTGCAGATTTTTTTATTTCTTTGAAAAGGAGATTTTATTTTATATAACATTTTCTGGTTGGTGGTTCAGAAACCTTGCTAACTCTTATTAGTTTTAAGTTTGTAGAAATTAAATTTATTGTCTGTTTAAGCGAGTCTATTAAATTTGTCCTTTCTTTTTTTTTTTTTTTTTTAATTGTTACTTTTCTTTCTTTTTTCCTTATCCTCACCGGAGGATATGTTTTGATTGAGAGACAGAGGAAGGGAGAAAGAAAAGAAACATCAATGTGAGAAAAAAACATCAATCAGATGCTTCCCATACGTGCTCCCCCCCCCCCCATAATATCAAACCCACAGCCTAGGTATGTGCCCTCACCGGGAACTGAACCCAAAATCTTTTGGTGTACTAAATGACAGTCCAACCAACAGAGCCAACTGGCCAGGGCTAAACTTGTCTGTACTTTCTTATTGTACTGATGAGGTTTTCTAGTACAATGTACACCCCAGAGGTAGTAAAAAAGTGTGTATCCTCATTTTAGATTTGGAAGGGATTCTTATAATAACAGTTCAATCATTAGGCATGAGACTTGCCAAAGGTTACTGGTAGGTACATTTTACCAATGTAAACTGATAAATAGAAATATAAATATGATGCTTGCCACAGGATATTGGTAACTATCTTTTTTTTTTTTATCCTCATCCGAGGACATTTTTCCATTTTTTGTTCAGATAGAGTGGGAGGGGGAGAGAGAGAGAGAGAGAAACATTGACATGAAAGGTACACGACGAGTGGCTGCCACCCCCACGACCCAACCAGGACCAGGGACAAACTGCAACAGAGATACGTACCCTTAGTGGGAACCGAACCCGGGTCTCTCTGGACCGCAGGCCGACGCTCTAACCACTCAGACACACCGGCCAGGGTGGTAACTATCTTTTATTAAGGAAATTCCTTTTCAGTCCCAGATTGTTTTTTTAAAAAATGGCATTATATTATTTATTCCTCGTTATATTTAAATCCTCTTAATTTCACAGATGGGTCTTCTTAGCTAATGTACACTCTAACATTTGTAAAGCATGAAGTACAGACACAATTAAAAAAAGAAAAAACAGCTCTTTCTCTTTAGTGATAGCATGTTGGGCTCAATTTCCTCAGTTCAAAGAGAACTAAAGTCAGCTAAAGCCATTTATTCGGGCCCTTTGCTCTTGAATGACCACAAAGATGTTCATGAGGAAGGCTTCAGGATAATTAAGAGAGGGTATGGATGAAGGATTGTTTTAAATACAACATGAGAACTCCATAAATTCTATAAAGTGCTACCTCTTAGTATTATAGTCTGGGAATGTAACAGCTCTGAGTTAATGGGTCTTATTTTCTGAATGAAAAGTCTGGGTTTAGGAAAATTAGAATAAAGAGTAAGTGATCTAACATGCATTAATAAGTGTCACCTAGCTCTGGCTGGTTTGGCTCAGCGGTAGAGTGTCGGCCGGCAAACCAGAGAGTCCCGGGTTCGGTTCTGGATAGGGGCACATGCCTCAGTTGCAGTTTGTCCCTGGCACCGGTTGGGGTCGTAGCCAGTCAATGTGTCTCTCACACATCGATGTTCCTCTCCCTCTCTCCCTCCCACTCTATCTGAAGATAAATGCAAAAATAGTCCTAGGGTGAGGATAAAAAAAAAAGTGTCACCTAAAGGCTAAAAACGTATCTCCATTATTTCAAATAGCTGTTACATTTGCATTTAAATTTTTCAAATGAGTACTGTTTACTTCCTCCCTTTAAGGCCTTCTAATCACAGGATCTATTTGCTGACCTATCTGCAGCCTGGAAGGGTGCCACCAGTGGAAGATGACAAATTATGTTAGATAGTGCCTCATATAATATTGGTACTCAATAAATGCTTGAATGTATTCATCAGTATCAGAAAATTTCAAAGCAATCTTATAAAATCTTTTATTTTTAAATTATTCTAGACTTGCAGAAGAGCTACAAAAATAGTAAAGTTTCCATATATCCTTTACTCAGCTTCCCCTGATGTAAACATTTTACATAAAATAGTACAATTATCAAAGTTTCTTAATTTAACTTATTTTTTGAGATATAATTGACATATAACTTTATATTAGTTTCAGGTGTATAGCATAATATATACTTGTATATATTACAAAATGATCATCACAGTAAGTCTAGTTAACATACAAATATTCCTTAATTTATTAATTAACTCTGGTACACTGGCATACCTTGAAGATGTTGCATGTTTGGTCCAGACTAAAAAACTCAAACAACAATACCAAAGATCAGAGTATCTAGAAATAGGTACAAATGCACAAGAATCTAAAGTTAAAAGGTAAGCATTACAAAAGAATGGAAAGAGTAGAGTAGACTTGGGCAGCTCCAGGGGAGGCAGTGACACAGTACATGACAGGAAGCTTAGGAGCCATGGCTAGGACGCCATGGTAAGGGTGGACTGACCTCCGGGTGCCCTCCCAATTGTCCACCCACTTAGGTTTTGCAGGACCACAAAGTTCCAGGAGGTTCCCAACTTTGCAAGAGATTTGTAAATGGGGAGACAGAAAAAAGAATAAAAATATATAGAACAACTTTCCAAAATAAAGAAAGAAGGGAAAATGTAACAATATTTAGAAAATGTAACAATTATTATTAATGTAACAATAAAAATAATTTATATCTACGTCATTTAAATTTTCAATGATTTTAATATTTAAATAGAAAATAAAAGAACAAAGTATTTATCAGCTATTTAGGAACAAATTATAACAATGGAAGAAACAAAGTAAAAGGTAGATTTAAACACAAAATTAAGATTGCAAATTATAACAGCAACAAAACTAAAAAAGGGAACAATGAATTAGCAAAAAGACATTATCAAGTATGAAAAAAGGTTAAAAACATACCTATCAACACAACTGATATATCAGAAGTCTATACATTAAATCCAAACCTTACATGAACAATGTAAGATGTTTGTTTTAATATTTATTGTGACAGAAATTACTAATAAAGTGTCAAGTGTTAACAAACACAAGCTCATAAAGCAATGCCTAAAGTTGAATAACTCCTACTTTTTTCCTCCTCTTCTGGTCTTTTAGAAACTATATTGATTCTCACCTATTTTTCTTACGAAGGAGAACTGAGCCAGAGTGCTCTAGATATTAAAGGAGTAATGTCCTCTTCTGAGCACTGCAGGCTAAGTATATGAGTTAATTAAAAAATAAATTTTGAAGAATTGGGTGCTTTATGTGACAAAACTTGAATATAAGAAAGGTTCCAATCCAGTATTCCTTCTGATCAAGTACTTAGGCAGGTTTACTTCAAATGAAAATAGTTTTATGCTAATAAATCAGGTTAAGGCCACTCCAGGTTTCTCATTTTTTATAGGCTGCTTATCCATCATAGGGACACTTATCTTCTTCAAATAAAGACGGAAAAATATCAATTTAGATATCTAATCTATTTTAGTTTCACTTAGCACAAATCACGAACAGTATGTAAAAGTCTAATATTGAAATTTTATATTCAATTTCTCTGAACTTTTTCAGTAACTTTTTTTTCTCCCATTCTGTTCCTGTAATTATCCTCCCCACATTTCCCCCAGGACACTACTTCCCAACTGCTGAGCACCGAAGTGTATCCAAGCAACAGACTGCAAAACCCTAATTTGTTTCATCTCCCCTGAGATAACTAAGCATGTTCCAAGACAAAAAAATATAGCACCAATGGTAACAGCCACTGCAGATTCAACATTTTTACCAAAGTAAGAAATCTTATGAGCCATAATTTCCTAAAATTATCTATCATTAACCCTTTTAATAATGATTCATTCTCAAAATTGTATGTCACCATTGTTTGACATGAACATTCTGGGAGGTGAGCACACCAAAGAGAACACTGTTAAATATGATCATATCCTGGGGGAGAAGAAACCACCACAAAATGCACTGATATGTTTTCCACTAACTAGAAAAAACAATGAACACCTGTATAGTCCTCTTGTCCCTATAAGTAGCTTCATGCTATCATGGAGTCCAGAGGCTTTCACTGTGATGGAAATATAACCACTGTAAGTGTGTTCTGAATGACTTGGAGAAGGTTAGTACTGCCCCACAATTTCAGTGCATATTGCAAGTTTCATGTTTCCATTTACTTTGTAATTGGAAGAAAAAAAAGAGCACAAGCAATGGCAGAGTAGCATTTTGGTATACTTTTTAAAAAAATATGTAACTCACATTTTAATTACATACTTTTCTTTATATAACAGTAACATTTTAATTAAAACTGCCTCAGATCTCAGCCTAACTACTCAGACACAGAAGTAGACAAGGCCATCGGACATTAGCTTTGCAACAAATATAAAGTGGTTAAAACTTTACTGAAATCCGAGGAATAATTTTTTTCTGGTTTTAGAACTATTAGAAATAGCTATGGTTCAATTCAGGAATTTATCCCTCTATGAACATTATTATAAGAGTTAGGATTCCCGCCCTGGCCGGTTTGGCTCAGCAGTTAGAGCGTCGGCCTGCGGTCCTGAGAGACCCAGGTTCGGTTCCCACTAAGGGCGCGTACCTGGGTTGCAGTTTGTCCCTGGCCCTGGTCGGTCGTGCAGGTGGCAGCCACTCGATGTGTTCCTTTCACATCGATATTTCTCTCTCTCTCTCTGTTCCTCTCTTTCCCTCCCACTCTACCTGAACAAAAAAATGGGAAAATGTCCTCGGGTGAGGATAAAAAAAAAAAAAAAGAGTGAGGATTCCCTTTGTATTAGCTACTAAAAAGCAGAAAGCCAGACCTGTAAGTAATATCCTTAGCAAGTTGTGGGGCCTCCCAGAACTTTTTCTTTCTTTTCAGTTTTCCTCATCTTTCTTATCTTCTAATATATATTAACTTATTCTATTTACTCATATCTTTTTCTAACTGTCCCTAAAATATTTTGGAACAAATGAAGTTCTAATAAAATATACTGTACAAATTCATTTGATAAACAAATACAATGTGTACACACACATAATTAAAAACTATTCACCAGCCCAGCCAGCTTGGCTCAGTGGTTGAATGTCAACCCATGCACCAAGAGGTAGGTATCTGGTTCAATATCTGGTCAGGGCACATGCCCAGGTTGTGGGCCAATCCCCAGTGGGGGCAGGCAGGAGGCAGAAGATCAATGTTCTCTCTCACTGATGTTTTTTTCTCTCCCTTGCTCTTCTTCTCTCTAAAATCAATAAAGAAAAATATATTTAAAAAAAAAAAAAAAATCCATGCCCAGCCAGTTGGCTCAGTCCCATGGACTGAGAGGTCCCGGTTCAATTCCCAGTCAGGGCACATACTGGGGTTGAGGGCTCAATCCCCAGTAGGGTGCATGCAGGAGGCAGCCAATCAATGCTCTCACATCGATGTTTCTATCTCTCCCTCTCTAAAAAAATCAATAAAAATGTATCAAAAAAAAAAAAAAAAAAATCCACCTTCCACCCTTTTCCCCTGAACTATCTGTTTTACATGTTGTACCACCAGTATAACTACTAGTAGTACCCTTTCACTCCCAGTTTCACGTATTCTACTCTTAGTCATTTATCTGAATATATATCACCTACATCTGTACATGAAAGCACAGTGTAGCTTTTATCATAATAGTCCCCAAATTGAAACATCTGAAATGTCCCTCAGCAAATAAATGAATTTTAAAAACAGTGGTATATCCATATAATGCAACACTACCTAACAAAAAAGAATAAACTACCAATATATGCAGCAAATGAATCTTAAAACATGCTGATCAAGAAAAGCTAATCATGAAAAAGAGCATATTATACAATTTCATTTATATAAAATTCTAGAACAAGCAGAGCTAATCACTGTGACAGAAAGCAAATTAGTGATTTCTTGGGGCTAGGAAAAATCATAACAGACTGCCCATAAAGAAGGACAGGGGAAAACAAATCTTTGTTCACTGCTAATGAACACGTAGAGGGAGGCATCCTCTCTTGAGAGCTGAGTCAAATTAAGTGTATAGATGTTCTATCATTGATGAGGAATCTGTTCCTGGATATACACACTAACAAATTCCTCATATAGGTCAAAAAGGAAACCATTATTGTGATAGTAAAGAATTAGAGCAACGCATGATTATTTGTGGTAGAGGAAAAACTGAAGACAACCTGAGTATCTACTGTAAGAAAATAATTCAAAGCATGGAGAAAGGTTATGAATGTAAGATTATTGAACACAGTGGGGGAAAAAACAACAACACTTAAGTTAACCAAGTATGTAACAATGGCAGAATGGTGATTTAAAAAGCATTTTTATAAAGTAAAATTCACAGTGTCAACACATGTGGTTGTTTTAAAGGTAAAAAGTTAATGTAATATAATGTATCTCATCCCTCCACTCTCCCAAAGTTTATTAACGAACAGTCTAAACAGATGGACTATCATGCAGCCATTAGCAATGATAATTTACAGTGATCATACAACAACGTGAGAAAAGACTAAATAATGAGAGAGAGAGAGAGAGAGAGAGAGAGAGAGAGAGAGAGAGAGAGAGAGAAAACAAGCATGAAAAATCACCAAAAATAAATTAAAATGGGTCCCTTACTTGGGTTTGGGTAGAATTATAGGTGATTATTTTTTGGCTTTCTACTTTTGAATTATCCCGCAATATGGTTATGTTATTTTTAGAAAACAAAACATTTTTTAAAATCATAATTCTCTGCCACTGGGTGCTTTATAGATGTAAGGATGGTTCAACAAATACAAATCAATAAATGTGATACACCACATTAATAAAATGAATCATAAAAATCATGATCAATCTCAAAAGATGCAAAAAAGCGTGACAGGATGCAATACCCTTTTACGATAAACAAACAAACAAACAAACAAAAAAACTGGGTATGGAAGGTAACTACCTCACCATAATATAAGCCATATATGAAAACCCCACAGCAAACAACATAGTCAAAGACAAAACTTTTCCTCTAGGCTCAGAAAAAAGGCAACTTTCACCACTTCTATTAAACACAATATTAGAAGTTCTAGCCAGAGTAATTAGACAAGAAAGGGAGATAAAAGGTGATAACTAGAGAGGAAGAAGTCTCTGCAAATGATATTATCTTATATATAAAAATTCTAAAGACTTCACTGAAAAGCTGTTGTAACTAATAAATGAATTCAGTAAAGTAGTACAATACAAAGTCAATACACAAAATCAGTTCCTTTTTTTGTTTGTTTTTTATCCTCACCCGAAGACATTTTTCCATTTTTTGTTCAGATAGAGTGGGAGAGAGAGAGAGAGAAACATCGACATGAAAGGGACACATTGAGTGGTTGCCACCCACACGACCCAACCAGGGCCAGGGACAAACTGCAACCAAGGTACGTACCCTTAGTGGGAACCAAACCCGGGTCTCTTTGGACTGCAAGCCGACGCTCTAACCGCTGAGCCAAACCGGCCAGGGCCAGTTCCATTTTTATACACGAACGATCAACAATATGAAAATAATTTCATTTATAATAGCATCAAAAAGTATAAAATACTCAGGAATTAATCAACAAAGTGAAAATGTGTACAATCAAAACTACAAAACACCACTAAAATAAAGACAAGTAAATAGAAATACATGACATGTTCACAGATCAGAAAAATACTGTTAAAGTGTCAATTATTACCCAAAGTAATCTACAGATTCAATGCAATCCCCTCAAAATCCCAATGATGTTCTTTTCAGATACAGAAAAACACACCCTAAAATTCATATGTAAATCTAAAGTGTTCCAATAGCCAAAACAATCATGAAAAAAGAAAACAAACCAAAAAGGAGGATTCCTATTTCCTAAGTTCAAAACTTACTACAAAGCCACAGTAATCAAAACTAGGTGGTACTGGCATTAAGACAAATATATAGATCAGTGGAATACAATAGAGAGCCCAGAAATAAACCCTCATATATACATACATTCAAATGATTTTTGATATGGATGCCACAAGACCACTCAAGGGGAACAGTCTTTTCAACAAATGGTGCTGGGAAAACTGGATAGGTGCGAGCAATAGAATAAAGCTGAACTCTTACCTAACACCATATACAAAAATTAACGCATCCTGGCCAGTGTGGCTCAACAGTTAAGAATGATAGCCGATGCACTGAAGGGTTGAGGGTTTGATTCCCAGTCAAGGGTATGTACCTGGGTTGCAGGTTTGAGCCCCAGTCCTGGTTGAGGTTGTGTAGGAGGCAGCCAATCAATGTTTCTCTCTCTCTTTCTCCCTCCTTCCCTTCTACTCGATCTAAAAAATCATCAATCGAAAAATATCCTCAGGTGAGGATTAACAACAACAACAAAAAATTAACACAAAATGGATCAAAGACCTAGATGTCAGACCTAACACAATAAAACTCTTAGAAGAAAAATAGGACTAAAGCTTCACAACACTGGACTTGGCAATGATTTCTTGGATATGGCACCAAAGGCACAGGCAAAAGAAAAATAGAGAAAATGAATTTTGGAAATTAAAAAATTTTGTCCAAGAGACACTATCCACATAGTAAAAAGGCAACCTGTAAGTGGGAGAAAATATTTGCAAATCATCTATTTGATAAGGGATTAATGTCCAGATCATATAGAGAACTCTCAAAACCCAAAAATGAACAACCTGATTGTGCAAAGGACTTGTATAGATATTTCTCCAAAGAAAAAGCAAATAAGCACACGAAAAGATGTTCAACATCACTAATTATTAGGGAAATGCAAATCATACCTACAATGAGATACTACCTCCCACCCATTAGGATGGCTGTTATCAAAATAACAGAAAACAAGTGTTGATGAGGATAATAAGAAATTGAAACGTTTGTGCTCTGCTGGTGAAAAGGTAAAATGGTACAGGCAGTGTGGAAAAGAGTATGGTGGTTCCTCAACTAGTTAAAAATAGAACTGCCGTATGATCCAGCAATTCCACTTCTGAGGATAGACCAAAAGGATTAAAAGCAGGATCTCAAAGAGATACTTGTATACCCATGTTCATAGCACCATTATTCACAATAGCTAAAACTGGGAAGCAACCCAAGTGTCCATTGACAGATAAATGGATAAGCAAAATGTGGTATTTATATACATGCAAAACCAAGAAAATTATGGAATATGCCACAACATAAATGAATCTTGAGGGCATTATGCTAAGTGAAATAAGCCAGTCACAAGAAGACTAATACTGTATAATTCCACTTCTATGTGGCACTTAGTCACAATTATAAAGACATAAAGTAGAATGTTCATTGTGGTTGCCAGAGGTGGGGGAGTTCTTGTTTAATAGGTAATGATTTTCAGTTTTACAAGATTGAAAAAGTTCTAAAGATGAATGGTAGTGATGGCTGCACAATGTGAATGTATTTACCACCACTGAGCTGTGCACTTAAACAGGATTAAGATGGTAAATCTCATGTTGTGTGTATTTTACTGCAAAAAAATAATAATGATCTGCCACTAGGTGCTTTTCAGATAGGTACATAATACTTTATTTAAAATTGTATTGAACAAAAATTAATAAACTTCAAAACCTAAACAGCAACTCTGTGAACCCTTCAGAATATACTCTGAAGAACTAGGTTCTTCCTAATTCTAATACTTAACCTGGCACAAATAATTACTCCTACAGCCTCATATTCTTCACCCAGAAAGTGGTGGTAATTTGAATGTCAGAGTTGCTATTAGGGTTAAATGAGATAATATTGAAGTACCATGTAGAAGCCAGTGTTTTTCAAAGTTCAGAGTGTGCAAGGATACAAATATAAATTCATTAAATATCAAAAGAAAACATTTAATGGTTAAGAGTTTGGACTAAGCCCTGGCCAGTTTGGCTCAGCAGTTAGAGCATTGGCCTGCGGTCCAGAGAGACCCTGGTTCGGTTCCCACTATGGGCACATACCTCGGTTGCAGTTTGTCCCTGGCCCTGGTTGGGTTGTGTGGGTGGCAGCCACTCGATGTGGTCCCTTTCACGTCGATGTTTCTCTCTTCCTCCCTTCCTCCCTCCCTCCCACTCTATTTGAGCAAAAAATGGAAAAATGTCCTCGGGTGAGGATTAAAAAAAAAAAAAAGGAGAGTTTGGACTAAGATATCAGATAGATTTATATTCAAACTTCAGTTCTGCTGACAACCTATGTGGCCTTACACAATTTATTTCACCAGCCCAGCCTTTATCATCTTGATCAGGAAAATGAGGATAATAACAAGAGACTTCACGGAGTTGCTGTTTAAATTAAATGAGATAAATCATATAAAGCACAGTGTTTGTCACAAAATAATGACTCAATGTTCTCAAATAGCTCCTCAGTTAATGCAACTGACTAATTATTAAGAAACCTTTTCTCCATGCCTTGTCCCAGTCACTATGCTTCCTTCTAAGGCCCCAAGATAGGAAAGATATATGCCCTACCCTCAAAAAGTTCAAAACCAGTAAAGAAAGCACAAATATTTTTCAAAGTTTGTAATAGACTATAATAAATAAAATTGAATTTTATAGATATTAGTATGTTAGCAAGAGTAAGGGCCCTGAGATTGATTATATTGAGAAATGAATCAGTATCTCGAAGGAGATGATATAGGAGTTGGATCTTAAAGAGTATGTTTGTTGTGTCTATTAATAAAGGAAGAATACAAAAGAAATAATCAAAATAACAGAGTACTTATATGGGGCTCTAAGTGGGCAGAAGCAGGTCATGAAAAGGAAAAAAATGTGAGGGTCTAATAGTGAAGGGCTCTGCACAAATGCCCTGTTCATGTATGTACGCTTTATGCTCACTGGGGAAACCAAGAGGATTTCAAGAAGAACATACTCAAACCCAAATCTAGAAAAATAACTGATACAATGTAAGGCTTTGGTTGACTTAAAGGTGTCAGAACCTCCTCCTAAATTTAACTTGAAAGAGGAGTCTGCCTGATAAACAAGTGTAAGAGGACAGACGTCCCAGGCAGAGCGTGGAAAGAGGAGAGTCCAGTGTTTCTGGAGTGCAGCACCTTGAGAAGCAGCAGGAGAATGCAGAAGAGAAAGGCAAGGCATTAAAACCTGTTGATGTCCAGGAATATAAACTTCATGGGCAATAAAAAAAGGCTTTCAATAGTGGAACAGTTGATAAGATGGTGTTCTGAGAAACATCTCTGACACCAATGATGGGAAGAAACAGATTAGCAAGACTGGAAGGCTGAAAGTCCAATTAGGAACCTGCTGCCACTGCACAGGAAGAAAATTACAAAGTAAAACCCAGACCAAGAGAGGGAAGAGCAGGCAGACTCAAAACACATTTATTTAAGAGGACCATTCAATATACCTGGGGATTTTAAAAAGTATTTTATTTTTACCATTTCCATATTTCAAACACATTCACTATTCCCGTCTAGCTGCAAGATAAAAATCTCAAAGCTGGTATAAAGGCCCTCTCCCTTTCATTCCCTTTTCCTTAAAACCTTACAGTCCTTTGCTTGGACTCTCTGCCTCACCAAACCCCATCCAACTCCCAAGGACTAATTCCCTTTCCTCCACAAGGCCTTCCTGAGTCTCACACAGCAACTTCACTCAAATCTGTGCCTTGTCTGTAGGTTTCCTCCACAGACTCTGCAGAAAAATGTCAAACATAAAAACAGCAACACAACAATCCAAGCCAAGAGAAGTGCCATAAGAATATGGCATACTGGGGGAAAAAAAAAATCACTGTGGAATTGGGGATTATGGTTATTAAGAATCAGTTAGTTCTTCCATAAGGCTGTTATTATGTAAAATAAAATAATAATGGTAACAATGGTAGCGTACCTGCCAATCTGCAACCATAAGAAGATATATATGAACTAATAAATAAATGTAGACTAAAGTGAGCATGCAGTTACTAATGCTGTGAAGTATTCCTGAGATTATATATACAGCATAATATTAACTGGTACTTTTTAAAATTGCCCTGGCCAGTATGGCTCAGTGGCTGGAGCATCGGCCCATACACATAAGGGCTACGGGTTCAATTTCCAGTCAAGGGCACGTACCTGGGTTTGTACAGGTTCAATCCCAAGCCCCGCTCAGGGCGCATGTGGGAGGTAACCAATGTGTCTCTCTCACACTGATGTTTCTCTCCTTCCACGCCCCGCCCACCCGCTCTCTCTTAAAAAAAAAAAAAAAAAATCAATGAAAAAATATCTTTGGGTGAAGATTACAGAAAAAAGAAAGAAAACTAACTCATTTACAAAGAAGTAATTTAGGCAATGGCCATTTTCCTCCAGAGTAAATATAATGAGGGAACAGAAATAGAGACACAAAGCAAAATTATAACTTGAATAAACAGTTCCTAGAAATTGTGAGTTTCATAAGATTAAATCGTTACAAATAACGTGTACCTGGTTACAACCTACACACAAAGAGGACTTACAGTTTGGGCTTATGTCTATCTGTGAAGAACTCCAGGAGAACTCAGAAATCTCAATGCCAAACATGTCACAAGAGGTCAGAGGTCACATTTTCTAACTGGGGTTTGACCCTAAAGTGAGCAATACATGTAATTAATTGATGCCCTAATCTGAAACATTAACTTGAATGGGACTAGTCTCCTGATCCAATGCTAGTCTAATCATGCTAGTCACAAATGTGATCACCTCTAGAAACACAAAATCAAAGTTACTTAAGACAGGAAGAAAACAAAGGTTCAATTGCTTTTTGCAACAGTCCACAAAAAAATAAAATGACCCCTCCTAATGATAGAAACAAGCCAATAATGGTGGTAGAGATAACATAAAATCCATACTTATTTCAAAGTATGTCTTTCAATTACCTTATAGCTAGTACTATAATAGTTATGAAACTCAACTACCATATTATAATTATCCAAGTTACATGTGAGTAATTTAGATTAAAGAGACAAAGGAAATGATATATTTAACTATTTTTATTGTATATTAAATTATAGGTGACATTTAATAAAGTAACATGACGAGTTATAAATCATATTGGAAATCTTAGGGACTGAAAGTAAATTTCATGTCTGTTTCTGATTTTGTTGTTACATGATTCTTTATCTCTTTGCTCCTTCATTTAAAAACTGTAAAACAAAGGCTAACATCATGACGTTAAATAAAAGTGTGCAATAAATATTTGTTTTATATAAATGTTAAGTAATCAAATATTTCAAAACTTTAATTTCATGACACACATCCAAAGGGCATAAAATTGGTAAATTTATATCTACTAATTATAATTTAGCATTTATAGACTTTTAAACTAAAGAGAAGCTGCTGCCCTGGCTGGTTTGGCTCAGCGGTTAGAGCATCGACCTGTGGTCCAGAGAGACCCGGGTTCGGTTTCCGCTAAGGGCGCGTACCTCGGTTGCAGTTAGTACCCGGCCCTGGTTGGTTGTGCGGGTGGCAGCCACTCGATGTGTCCCTTTCACGTCGATGTTTCTCTCTCTCTTCCTCTCACTCCCTCCCACTATATCTGTATAAAAAAATGGAAAAATGTCCTCGGGTGAGGATTAAAAAAAAAAAAAAAAAAAACAAATAAAAGAGAAGCTGCTTATCTATAAGCTTATGCTTATCTTCATCTAAACTGACTACTGTACAGGGTCTTTATGATAAAATGACTGATTTGTTTCCATTATGGTAACTAAACATCACAAAACATCCTTTAGTTCCTAAGAATGTAAAATATTTTTACTGAGACCAAAATTTATTTTTGCTTATTCAGCTCCCAAATGAAGACATCTATGTAATTTTACACAATCAGTAAACAAAACTTACAAAACTGAACTTTTAGGCCCTGACCAGATGACTCAGTTGGTTGGAGCATCATCCCGTATACCTAAAGGTTGTGGGTTTGATTCCTGGTCAGGACACATACCTGGTTTCGAATTCGATCCCTGTTGTCAGGGAGAGTATGAGAGGCAACCAATCAATGTTTCTCTCTCTAAATCAACAAATACAGTCAGCCCTGGTTTATCATGGTTAATCATATCCAGACTCCACAGTGATAAATGAATTTCCGTGAAGTAGGATTATTTATTTATACACAGTCATCCCTCGCCACTTCGCGCTTCGACTTTCACAGCTTCACTCTAACCCGGTTTTCTCAAATATAGTGTAGTATAGTATAGTATTTGAAAAAACCACGATAGAGTGAAGCCGCGAAAGTCGAAGCGCGCGGAGGCAAGGGATGACTGTATATCCTCAGGTGGGAATTAAAAAAAATAAACAAACTTTTAAATCAAAGGGACATTAACTAAAGACTGCTCATTAACTAAAAGTCAAACATAATCCCATATATGTATTTTGCTTTCAGATCAACTCTTTTTGTAAAAATACTTTCCATTCCCAAATAGAACTTGTTGAAGAAGTTTGTTATACTTTTTAAATATTTGAAACATTCAAATCTCAACAGTGACTATCTAATTTATAATAATTTTTCTACAAAAAAAAAGTTTTGAACAAAACACTAGCAGTTTTAAAAAAAGGAAAATTAAAAGAAAATGAAAAAAAAAAAAAAATAAGGACTCAGGACTCTTTACTAAAGAGGTATAGTGATGCCCAACAGGAGACTGACATTAGCAACATAGAAAAATTCTATTTTGTTACAAAGATAAGGAAATTATTATCAATCAAATAACTTTGAGGATCTGAGGCTTCTCTATTCATGGAATTTCTTTGTAAATTTCAACATGAATCATAATATTTTAATCATCCTGGGTTTGAAGATAATAATACTGTAGATTCTGATGTGTCTAGTGTTATATACAAACATGAAGAGTGTCCCCTGGATTTGCTCCTACCAGAAGAAACTTTTACTGCTTTCAGTTCTGCTTTTGGACTTCAAGAAATATCCAGTGCCTTTAGCAACTATCTTTTTCTTTCTTAAACTTTTTTTCTTTATTGATTTTAGAGAGAAAGGAAGGGAGAGGAAGAGAGAGACAGAAACACTGATGAGACAGAACATTAATTGGCCAACTCCTACATGCCCCCCACTGGGGATATGGCTCACAAGCTGGGCATGTGTCCTCACCAGGAATCGAACCAGCCACCTATTGGTTCATGAGTCAACGTTCAACCACTAAGGCACACTGGCTGCGCATCTTATTTTTTCTTCTACGAAAAATCCTAAGACTGATGTGAACTGGGAAGACAGCAGTTTCTCACCTGTCCCAATCCTGTAAAAATAATTTTATGTTTTGTTCTAGTTTTTTTTTTTTGCTAAAAAACAAACAAACCTTTCCCTGATACAAGATCAAAAAAACTCATTTCATATCAAAATGACCAACATGAAGAATATAACTAAAGGAGCAGAATAATATTCTTACAATGAAAGCAAGTCCAAGAGATGTGACTACAAGACAGATGAAAACTATAGCTACTATGCCAAACATAAAAAAAGACACAAAGAAAATGATGCAAGATATAGAGAAAATAAAAACATCAGAATTAGAATAACTCAGAAACAAGTTAAACATAAATTTTAAAAATTAATTCAGCAGCGAAGTCTAAACTAGAAGGTACACAAGAACGAATACAGCAGGAAAATGTCATTAGAAGTTGCAAAGAAGAAAAATGTTAAAAATTAAAAAATATACAGCAGCTTTACCAATAATTGCCAGAACTCCAAAGGAACCAAGATATCCTTCAAGGTGTGTGGACAATAAACTGAGGTCCATCCAGACAATAGAATATTATTCTGCACTAAAAAAAAAATGAGCTATGAAGTCATAAAAAGACATGGAGAAAACCCTAAATGCACATTACTAAGTAAAAAAAGACAATCTGAAAAGACTACAACCTATGACTCCAACTGTATGAAATTCTGGAAAAGAAAAATGATGGAGACAGACAGTGGTTGCTAGAGACTGTGAAGGAAGGATGAACAGATGGGGCACAGAGGAATTGTAAGACAGTGACTACTTCGTGTGATACTCTAATAGCAGATACATATCGTTATACATTTGTCTAAACCCACAGAATGTACAACAGCAAGAGTAAACCCTAATGTAACATATGGACTTTGGGTGATGATAATGTGCCAGTGTAGTTCATCCTTGGTAAAAAATGTACCATCTGGTGAGTGATGTTGGTAGTAGGGGAGGCTATGCATGTGTGGAGGCAGGGAACATATGGGAAATCTCTGTATCTTCTCCTCAATTTTGTTGTAAACCTAAAACTGCTCTTAAACAAATAATAAAGTCTAAAAAAACAGGATGAAAAGAATTCAAGAGAAAATTACAAATATAAAAGTTGAGAAAAGATCCAACATAAGAGAAGGCCTCAACAAATACTAAATAAATGTGTATATAATAACATAATTAAGTATATGTACATAATTTTAATGTGAAAATTTCAAGATTCCAAAGTATATATTAAAGGACACTGGATACCCAAGAAAAACAACATAGAATGATCAACATTGAGACATATAATCAAATTATTAGACTTTAAAGAAAAAATCTTTTTGAATCTAGGCAAAAAGATAGTCACAAGAAAAAGGAAATCAAGTTATTAGATTTTTGACAGCAATGCTTTAGTGAGAATATATAACATACAGGGTGTGGGTTTACAGTTGTTCATATAGAAACCAATACAATAATGCAAAAATGAACTCTTGTGTTTCACACACTCACAATTGTAAACCTACTTTTGCCCCACCCTGTATAAGTAACCCAAATAGAAAATATAAACTATGGATTCTACATCTAGTCAAATTTATTTTCAAGTAAAAAGGCTGCAGACTGTTATATGCAAGAACTGAAAAACCAGCCCTGTCTGCTTTGGCTCAGCAGTTAGAGCACTGGCCATAGGACCAAAGGGTTACAGGTTCAATCCCTGGTCAAAGGCATGTACCTGGGTTGCAGGTTTAATCCTGGCCCCTGTGTAACTGATCCATGTTTCTCTTTCTCTCCCCTCCCCACATCTCTTCATCTCTCATAAACAAACAAACAAACAAATAAATAAAAAGTTTTGCCCTGGCGTGTGTAGCTCAGTTGGTTGAGCATCATCCCAAGCACTGAAAGGTCACCGGTTCGATTTCCAGTCATGGGGGAGGTACTAGAGGCAACCAACTGGTATCTCCCTCTCTCATCTATGTTTCTGTTTCTCTCTCACACCCTCTCCCTTCCTCTCTCTGTTAAATCAATAAAAACATTGAAAACAAAAAAATTTTTTTGCCCTGGCCAGTTTGGCTCAGCGGTTAGAGTGTTGACTTGCAGACCGAAGAGTCATAGGTTCGATTCCCAGTCAAAGGCACGTACCTTGGTTGTAGGTTCAATAACCAGCCCAGTAAGGGTAGTGCAGGAGGCAACCAAATGATGTGTCTCTTTCACATAGATGTTTCTCTCTCTCTCCCCCTCCCTCCCTCCCTCCCACCCACTCTGTCTTAAAAAACCTATGCAAAAATATCCTCAGGTAAGGAGTTAAAAAAAACACACAACTGAAAAATCTGTTCCCAAGAAGTCTTGATTAAGAATCTGCCAGTAGATGGTACTACCAATCTGAAAAACAGTATGGCGGTTCCTCAAAAAAAAATCAAAATAGAATTGCTGTATGATCCAAAAATTTCACTTCTGGGTATTTATCTAAAGGAAATGAAATCACTAACTAAAAAAGATATCTGCTACCCCATGTTCCTAGTATTATTATTAATAACCCAAACATGGAAACAACCTGAGTGTCCAATGACAGATGACTGGATAAAGAAACTGTGATACACACACACACACACACACACACATTTGTATATGTAATGGAATTATTATTCAGCCATAAAAAAAAGAAGGAAATTCTATCATTTTGTGACAATGTAGATGGACCTTGAGGGCAATATGCTAAGTGAAATAAATCAAGAAAATACAAATGTTGTATAATCCGACTTATATGTGGAATCTATAAAAAAACAACAACTCATAGATAAGAGAACAGATTGGTGGTTACTAGAGGCAGAGTTTGGGGGTGAGCAAAGTGAATAAGGGGGGTCAAAAGGTACAAACTTCTAGCATAAGATAAAAAATTTCTGTGGAATAATGTACAGCATAGTGACTATAGTTAATAATACTTACTGTATATCTGAAAGTTCTATGAGAGTAAATGTTAAAGGTTCTTACCACAAAGAAAAAAAGTTTAGCCCTGGCCGGTTTGGCTCAGCGGTTAGAGCGTCGGCCTGCGGTCCGGAGAGACCCGGGTTCGGTTCCCGCTAAGGGCACGTACCTCGGTTGCAGTTTGTCCCCGGTCCTGGTTGGTCGTGCAGGTGGCAGCCACTCGATGTGTCCCTTTCACATCGATGTCTCTCTCTCTCTCTCTCTCTCTCTCCCTCCTGCTCTATCTGAACAAGGAATGAAAAAGTGTCCTCGGGTGAGGATAAAAAAAAAAAAAAAAAAGAAAAAGTTTAACTATATGAGGTGATGCATTTTACTAAACTTACTGTAGAGATGTTTTTGCAATATATACATGTATTAAATCATGATGTTGTACAATTTAAACTAATACATTATCAATTATATCACAATGAAACTGGGGGGGGGGATCAAAAAAGAATCTACTACAGAATAAACTTTATTTATTTTTAATCTTCACCCAAGGACATTTTTTCATTCATCTTCAGATAGAGCAGGAGGGAGAGAGGGAGAAAAAGAGAGAGAAAAACATTGATGTGAGAGAGACACATCCACTGGTCGCCACCCATACAACCCCAACCAAGGCTGGGGACAAACTGCAACCAAGGTACGTGCCCTTAGGAGGAACCGAACCCAGGTCTCTCTGGTCCACGGGCCAACACTCTAACCACTGAGCCAAACCAGCCAGTGCCAGAATAAACTTTGGATATCAACATAGAAGACTAGTGATAAGCATGAAATAGATACTTGTAGAAGACTAAATGGTAGCTATAAGGAAGAAAGTATATGTAATTGCTATATTCTTTGACCATTTAGAATCAGTACAACTGTTTAAAAACAATGGATAAAGCAATTCATATGGTTTCCATGAAACATTACTGGTTATAGTGTTGGGTGTTTCTCAAATAGCTTGAAATATAATGTTGGATAAAACAACTTAGTGATTACATGATATTCCAAAATGTTATCACTCATGATGTCCTTGAGAACTATGACCCTTACTGTTTAAGAAAGGACATAAAGATTTTTAGATAAAAGAATTAAATAAAACCCAGTAGCCATAAATTCAAGTGGAAAATAACACTATGAATTCATCAGATGTTTTTTTATTTTACAATTGTATTTCCTAAACTGTATCCACTGAAGTCCTAGAAATGAGAGACTGACCTAGCATCAATGGGCACAAAGAGGGACAAAAAGTGCTCTTGAAATACAATTTCTAACTAAAAGAAACCAAAGACCCCTGAAGAAATCTGGGGCAGGGTGTATATAAGATAAGCCTGAAAAACTCTGCTTTCTGTATCAGAAAGCAGACTAACTTCAGGAGCCGGCATGAAGCGGCTCCAATGGCCAAAGATGGGAAATTTTGAGCTTCAATAAAGATTACTTCATAAATGGACTGAAATATATCAAACTTATCTAAATGTATGGATTCCAAATAACACTTAAAAAACTAATTGGTTAGAATTAGAGAATACTATTTTGAAAACTGGTAAGTAAAGGAAAAGAATCAATTATTCTACTTAACAGTAAGAGATGAGAAGCTTATATCCTTGTAGAAGTATTCCAATTAATAAAGGAAGGATAAAATTAGATCATCACTATTTTATAATCCTTAATGAATTAATGAACAGGTTCTAGCTGCTTTGAATTAAGGCTACTAGCCTCAAAAATGAGAAATAACAGACATTATTATGGCCTCCTGAGAGCAGAACAAAATCCCACCTATGAAGGGGTCTCACCCCAACTCCAAGACCGTAGATAAAATATCAATTTCCATGAAATGCAGAAAAATAAGCAAAAGGTAGTCCACTACAGGGATTCAGTCAGCAAAAGCCAGACTATGGGAAATCAGAGCAAATGAACCAGTTTATTCAATAAATAAGTTGCATAGGAAAATGATAAAATAAGAGATGAAGGAGAACTCTTTAAACTAAAAGTGGCTTAAAAGTCATACCAAACAAAAACAAAACAAGCAGAACTAAACTATAGTGTTCAGGGTGTGCTAGACTTCCAAATATTATAAAGAGCCATGATCCCAAAGCCTAAAACTTTTAATGCATCACTAAAGCTATGTAGATTTATTTTTATAAGGGAGTCACTCACCAGTCATAATATAGAACAAAACATAATGACTCCATATGCATTCTTTTTTTTTTTTTTTATCCTCACCCGAGCACATTTTTCCATTTTTTGTTCAGATAAGAGTGGGAGGGAGGGAGAGAAAGAGAGAGAGAGGGAGAGAAACATCTACGTGAAAGGAACACATCGAGTGGCTGCCACCCGCACAACCAACCAGGGCCGGGGACAAACTGCAACCAAGGTACGTGCCCCTAGCGGGAACTGAACCTGGGTCTCTCAGGACCGCAGGCCAACACTCTAACCATTGAGCAAAACCGGCCAGCGCTACATATGCATTCTTTACAATAATTCTACTATAGCCTTCAGTAACTTAAGATATTTGCAAAGATTTAAAAATACCTGTACGTTCAGAATTGGCTGTAACTAAGCAGAGCAACTTGATTTAAAATTAGTCTAGATCTTCCTGAGTCCTGGAGAGGAGGAGGCAAAACGGCTGAAGCCTAAGAAGTTCTGTCCGCTTGCTCCAAATACAGGACCAGACCTGAAGCTGAACAGCAGAGCATTCAACTTGAAAAACCACCTGAAAATAGCTAACTGAAAATACTGTGAGCAAGGAAGCCATGGACAGTAGACAGAAGGAGACAGTAAAGAAAGTGAGGTGAATAAAGGCAGAGCGTGGAAGATAGGGGAAGTGCAGAGGCACAACTCCTGGCCCCTGGGAGAGGGGGAACACAGAGATTCCCAAACCAGAGCAACAGAGAAGGAAAGGGGAGCCCATGTAGAGCACAGGGAAAGAGGTATGTTCCTCCCCAGCTTGAATGTAGAGGAGGTGACCTTCCCAGCACCCATGGAACAGAGCTGGGATGGAAATTGGTATACCAGCATCAGGACCTGATGAGGCTGGGGATCCAGACATATGGCCAGGAGAAAGCCTGGGCAGAAACCTCACCCACCATGGGTCTGCTGTGCTGAAAGATTCAAGAGCCAACCATGGCACTTTTTTTTTCCATTTACTTTCTTCACCTTTTTTTCTATTCTCCCCTGCTTGGATGGCAACCAAGGGGTGTCAACAACCCAGGCAGAACTGAGGCATTGGAAGGAGAGGAAGAGAATTCCCGCTCCTCCTATAAGCTAAGGCACCACTCCCAACACAAATCAATGTAAACTACCCTGACTGGACCTAATACCTCACAGAGCCCAGTGCCCTGGGGGAAAGGAAATCAGCTTAGAACATAAATACAAGTGGCTAGCCCTGAAGGCTTCCCAGCCTCTGAGCTAGGAAAGCCCAGCCCATAGGACTACCTGGGATCACACTCTGCAGGGCTTCAGCCAGGAGGCCAAGGACCAGGCAGGGACAATGATTCAGGGATTCAGGAACTGCCCAAGAGGAGGGACCCATACCCAAGGGCCAGATCCAACTACATGCAGCAAAATCCAATGAGCTCTTTAAAGAGCAGATCCAAGGGTTTTTAAAAATTATTGTTTTTGTGGTTGTTTTGGTGTGTGGGTTTATTTTTTTAAGTTTCATTTTTAATTCAATTGTTCTTTTTCCCCTTCCTTTCTTTTCCCATTTTCTACTTTCCTATTCTATATTTTATTTAATTTACCATTACTATCTTCTAAAATAATTATTGTTATTTGTCATTATTTTCTACTTTTCATTTTTTTGAACTTACCCTATCTCTGGTCTCTGCCTTCTTTGCTTTCATATTCATTTGTTTTTTTTCCCCCTCCTAACCCTTTTGGTCTCATGCCTTCTAATATTCTTTGTGTGTACATTTGGGCCTGTGTGTTTTCAGGTTGTCTTTCAAGCTTTTCACTGGGTCTGGTGCTTCTATCATTGTTGATGTTATAGGGCTGGGGGTTTGGTGGATGAACAAAATGTAACCTTGCCCTGGCCGGTTTTGCTCAGCGGTTAGAGCGTTGGCCTGCGGTCCAGAGAGACCTGGGTTCGGTTCCCGCTAAGGGCATGTACCTCGGTTGCAGTTTGTCCCCGGCCCTGGTTGGTCGTGCGGGTGGCAGCCACTCGATGTGTCCCTTTCACATCGATGTTTCTCTCTCTCTCTCTCCCTCCTGCTCTATCTGAACAAAGAATGAAAAAGTGTCCTCGGGTGAGGATAATAAATAAATAAATATTTAAAAAAATGTAACCTTGAGGTATGCATTCTCTCCACCTAGCCAGCCAAGGATCAAAGTATGTGTGTGAATAGATAAGCTATGCCTGGAGAGTTGAAATGCCACCCAGTCTGAACTTAATGTATTGAATATGTGTGAACAGATAAGGTTTGCATATCAAAGGGTTGGAAACCTGCCCCTGAAAGAGATGATGGGCGATAAGTTCAGGCGTAAATGAATTTGTTTTGATGTATCTCTTTTGATGTATCTCTCCTGAAAAAAGCGAGAGTCAGGTAATACACTGGACTTGGCTGTTTGATCAGCAGAGATGCCATCCCCAGGGCTAATTACCTAAAACACCATGTAAAACCTAGGGAACCTCTTTGCAAATAAATTGGGCTGCATCCAGACCTGGCCGGTATGGCTCAGCGGTTAGAGCGTCGGCCTGAGGTCCAGAGAGACCCAGGTTCAGTTCCCGCTAAGGGCACGTACCTCGGTTGCAGTTTGTCCCGGGCCCTGGTTGGTCATGCGGGTGGCAACCACTCGATGTGTCCCTTTCACGTCAATGTTTCTCTCTCTCTCTTCCTCTCTCTCCCTCCCACAAAAAATGGAAAAAATGTCTTCAGGTGAGGATTAAAAAAAAAAATTGGGCTGCATCCAGAGATCTGGAGCATTTGCTCTCTTGCAATGCTCCCTCTCCTTCCAAGTGGAATCCGTTTGTAGTTCATTGCGTTGCAACGACCCCCAGCAAGCCTAGAGAGTCAGCAAGGTTCTTTGTCTTTTTACTGAGGTGGGTATTTCTATCATTGTTGATGCTGATATTTGTTCAAGGAATCTTGGATTTGGTCTGATATTGCCTTGCCTTCTTAACTTACATATACATTTTTCTTTCCCATCCCTCTTTTAATTCGTTCAGTCTCACGCCTTCTAGTATTGGTGTGCCTGGGGCTTGTATCATTGTTGAAGCAGATTTTCATTTCTGGTTCTTTTTTTATTCCCCCAGCCTGGTTGTACAATGCTTTTTTTACTTTATAAATTTTTTTTCTATTTTTTTCTTTCTCCCTCTTCTAATTATTTTGGTCTCACACCCCCTAGTGTTCTTTGTATCTATGTGGTTTTTGTTTGTTTGTGTGTCTTTTAATCTTTTTGTTGAGGCAGTTGCTTTTATTATTTTCAATGCTGACATTTTAGGGGGGGGGGGGTTCTTTTTGGTCTGGTCTGGTTGCTTTGATTTCTTCCATCACACCTATACAATTGTTGGCTTAACAGGTTCAACAGGGTTGGGAGTAAGACTCACAGTTAACAACCCCAAAGACTCAGCCCACCCATAAATGGACAATAGCAATCAAGACCCAAATACAACAGGAGAGCCCACATAACCCACATAAGGTTCATTCCAAGAACACCCAGCTCAGAAGATCAAGACTATTCCACTGGGTCCCACAAGAAGGTCACAACAGCAGCAAGGCTGGGAGGCATAGCAATCTTATCTGACACACACCGACCTGCCTACGCCCAACAAGCCTCACCTGGCCCCAAACTACCAGACTGCAAAAATGGTTACACAAAGAAATACACACCAAGGGTCTGAATCCAAAGGAAAGAAATGGAGGACTCACCAGAAAAGGAACTACATAAAATGAAGGAAAGCAGTTTGTCAAAAAAAGAATTCAAAGCAATAGATTTAAGGGTGCTCAAGCAACTTAATGAGAATTATAAAGAGCTCAGTGGGAACTACATCACCATAAAAAAAGACATAGAAGCTATGAATAAAAATCAAATGAAAATAAATAGCATAGCAGATATAAAAATTACCATGGAAGGATTCAATAGTAAATTAGAAGAAGCTGAAGACAAATCAGGGAGTTAGAAGCCAAGGTAGAAAAAACACCAAAATAGAGGACTAAAAGAAAAAAACAATTAAAAAGCAGGACACAAGGTTAAGGGAGCTTTGGAACAACATGAAACATAACATTCACATAATATGGGTACCAGAAGAATAAGAACCAGAGAAAGGAATAGAGAACATGTTTGAAGAAACAATGAGAGAAAACTTCCCTAACTTGGTGAAGGAAAAAGCCATACAAGTCCAGGAAACACAGAGAATTGCAATCAAGATGAACCCAAAGCCCTGCCAGTGTGGCTCAGTGGATTCAGTGTTGTCCTATGGGCTGAGAGGTCCTGGTTTAATCCCCAGTCAGGGCACATACCCACGTTGTGACCGTGATTTGCAGCAGGGTCAATGTTTCTCTCACACTTCCATCTTTCTCTCTCTCTCTCCCTTCTTCTTGCTCTTAAAAAAAAAAAAAAATCAATAAAAACATTTTAAAAGAAAAACCCACACCTATACACATCATAGATAAAATGGTATATGTTACAGACAAAGAATCTTAAAGGCAGCAAGAGAGATACAGAAAGTTACCTCTAAAGGAGGCTCCCATCAGACTGTCAGCTGATTACTCAATAGAAACACTGTAGGCTATAAGGGAGTGGCATGCAGTATACAAAGTAAGGAAAAGCAAGGGTCTGAATCCAAGACAACTCTATCTAGCAAGGTTTTCATTCAAAATTGAAGGTGAAATGAGATTCACAGATAAAACAAGGATAAAGAAATTTGCTACCACCAAACTAACACTGCAAGATATGCTAAAGGGACTGTTGTAAGAAGAAATAGAGAGAAGGGGGAGGGAGACACAGGCATATAAAATAAAAATGGTAACAAATACCTGTCAATAACAACTTTATTATTTTTACTTTTTTATCCTCACCTGAGGACTTTTTTTTTTTTGCATTTATCTTCAGATAGAGCAGGAGGAAGAGAGACAAACATCGATGTGAGAGAGACACATCGACTGGTTGCCACCCACATGACCCCACCAGGGCCAGGGACAAACTGCAACCGAGGTACGTGCTTTTAGCGGGAACCAAACCCGGGACTCTCTGGTCCAGCACCGACGCTCTAACCGCTGAGCCAAACTAGCCATGCCTCAATAACAACTTTAAATGTAAATGTCTTAAGTGCTCCAATCAAAAGAGATAGGGTAGCTGACTGGATAAGAAAACATGACCCATATACATGCTGTCTAAAAGAGACCCACCTCAGAATAAAAGACTCACACAGAATGAAAATAAAGGGATTGAAATCGTTTTTCAAAATGGGGGGGTGGGGGGGGATGATGTATCAATGTTCATATCCAACAAGATAGACTTCAAAATGAAGGCAAAATTAAGAGACAAAGAAGGTCATTACCTAATATTAAAAGGATTGATCCAACAAGAGGATATAATGCTGGTAAACACACACACATGTGTGTGTGTATATGTGTGTGTATATATATATATATATATATATGCATCTAAATATATTTAAAAGCTTCTGGAGGATTTCAAAGGAGAGAACAACAACAATACAATCACAGTGGGGGACTTTGTAACACCCTAATGACACCACTGGATAGATATTATAAACAAAAATTTAATAAGGAAACACAGACCCTAAACAACACACTAGGTCAGCAAGATTTAACTGACATTTACAAAACATTTCACCCCAAAGCTACAGCATATACATTCTTCTCGAGTGCACATGGGTCATTATCAAAGTTAGACCACATATTAGGACACACACTAAGTCTCTACAAGTTCAAGAAGAATAAAATCATATCAAGCATCTTCTAGGATCACAATGGCATGACACTAGAAATCAATTACAATAAAAACACTCAAAAACATTCAAACACATGAAGTCTACAAAGCATGTTATTAAATAATGAATGGGTTACCAATGAGATCAAGAAAGAAAGAAAAATCTCCCTGGAAACTAATGAAAATGAACACACACCACCACCGAATCTATGGAACACAGCGAAGAGAGTCCTGAGAATGAAGTTCATAGCAATACAGTCCTAACTCAAGAAACAAAAATTTCTAATAAACTATCTAATCCTACAAATTAAAGAATTAGAAAAAAACAAAAACAAACAAACAAACAAAAACCCACAGTAAGTAGAAGGAAGGAAATAATAAATATCAAAGCAGAAACAAGTAACATAGAATCCAAAAAGACAACACAAAAGATCAATGAAACCAAGAGCTGGTTCTTTGAAAAGGTAAATAAGATTGATCAACCTTTAGCCAAACTCATCAAGAAGCAAGAAGAGAGGACCAAAATAAACAAACTCAGAAATGAAAGAGGTGAATTAACAACTGACACCACAGAAATATAAAGGATTGTAACAAGATAATATAAACAATTATATACCTACAAATTGGAAAATCTAAGTGAAATGGACAAATTCCTAGAGCATGCAGTCTTCCAAAATGACAACAGGAAGAGTCAGAAAACCTGAAAAGACCAATAACAACTTGGAAAATTTAAACTGTAATCAATAAACTCCCAATAAACAAAAGCCGTGGTCCTGATGGCTTCACAGGAGGGTTGTATTGAATATTTCAAAGAACTAACACCTATTTTGCTCAAACTATTCCAAAAAATTCAAGAGAAGGAGGACTTTCAAACTCTTTTTATGAAGCCAGCATAATCCTAATTCCAAAACCAGATAAGGACACTACAAAGAAAGAAAATTACAAGCAAATATCCCTGATGAACAGATGCCAAAATCCTCAACAAAATATCAGCGAATTATATTCAGCAATAAATTTAAAAAATTATTCACCATAATCAAGTGGGATTTATCCCAGGATGCAAGTCAGGTACAATATTCGCAAATCAATGAATGTGATATATCACACACACAAAAATGAAAGATCTCCCTGGCCAGTTTAACTCAGCAGTTATAGTGTTGGCCTGCGGTCCAGAGAGACCTGGGTTTGGTTCCCGCTAAGGGTATATACCTCAGTTGTAGCTTGTCCCCAATCCTGGTTGGGTCATGCGAGTGGCAGCCATTCGATGTGTCCCTTTCACGTCAATGTTTCTCTCTCTCTCTCTCTCTCTCTCTCTCTCTCTCTCTCTCTCTCTCTCCCGTCCACTCTATCTGAACAAAAGATGGAAAAATGGCCTCAGGTGAGGATAAAAAAAATGAAAAGACAAAAATCATATGATCCTATCAATAGATGGTAAAAAAAACATTTGAAAAAATCCAGCACCCACTTTTGATAAAAACTCTCAGCAAAGTGGCAAAAGAAGGATCATACCTCAACATAATGAAGGCCATATATGACAAACCTACAGCCAACATCATACTCAATAGGCAAAAACTAAAAGCAATTCCCTTAAAAACTGCATCAACACAGTGATGTCTGCTTTCGCCACTCTTATTCAACCTAGTACTGAAAGTCTTAGCCACAAATATCAGACAAGAAGAAAAAATAAAAGGCATCAAAACTGAAAAGGAGGAAATAAAATTGTCATTACTAGCATATAATATCATATTGTACATATAAAACCCTAAAGATTCCACCAAAAAACTACTAGATTTAAAAAATAAATTCAACAAAGTATCAGGATACAAAATCAACATCCAGAAGTCATTGGTATTCTTATACACCAACAATGAACACAAAGAGAAACTAAAAGGACAATCTCATTTACCACTGCAACCAAAAAATTAAGCTACTTAGGAATAAACTTAACTAAGGAGATAAAAGACCTGTTTTCAGAAAACTATAGTACATTGAAAAAATAAACAGAGGAAGATATTAGAAAATGAAAGCATATACCATATTCATGGATTAGAAGAATCAACATGATTAAAATGTACCTAACTACCCCAAGCAGTCTATAAATTCAATGCAATCCCCATTAAAACACCAATGACATTTATCACAGATATAGAACAAATATTCCAAAAGTTTATAGGGAATCAAAAAAGAGCCGAAATAGCCACAGCAATCTTAAAAAAAGAAGTATAAAGTAGGAGGGATCACAATTCCGGGTATCAGGTTGTACTGCAAAGGCCTTATAATAAAAACAGACTGGTATTGACACAAGGAACAGGCACATAGATGAATGGAACAGAACAGAGAAGCCAGAAATTGACACAAGACATTATGCTCAACTAATATTTAATAAAGGTAGTACGAGTATACAAGGGACTAAAGACAGCCTCTTCAATAAATGGTGCTGGGAAAACTGGAGAGCTACATGCAAGAAAGAAAAAGAAACCAGACCACCAACTTACACCATACATAAGAATAAAACTCAAAATGGATAAAAGATTTAAATGTCACTAATGAAACCGTAACACCCCTAGAAGAAAATGTAGGCAGTAAAATCTTAGGTATCACACATAGCAGAATTTTAACCAATTTTCACTGATACAATGCCTAACTAAGGCAAGAGAAACAAAGGAAAAATTAATAAATGGGACTACAAACTACAAAACTCTGCACAGCAAAAGAAACCAGCATCAAAATGAAAAGGGAACCCATTGTTTGGGAGACAGTAACTGCCAATGATACATCAGATAAGGTATTAATTCCCAAAATTATAGAATACTCATACAACTCAACAAAATAAAGAATCCAATTAAAAGATGGGCAGAGGACCTGAATAGACACCTCTCCAAACAGAACATACAAATGGCCAAGAGATATATACAAAAATGCTCAATGTCACTAATCATCAGAGACATACAAATGTCCATCAGCAAATGAGTGTATATAAAAGCTGTGGGCCCTGGCCGGTTTGGCTCAGCGGTTGGAGCATCGGCCTGCGGTCCGGAGAGACCCGGGTTCGGTTCCCGCTAAGGGCATGTACCTCGGTTGCAGTTTGTCCCCGGCCCTGGTTGGTCGTGCGGGTGGCAGCCACTCGATGTGTCCCTTTCACATCGATGTCTCTCTCTCTCTCTCTCTCTTCTTCTCTCTCCCTCCCGCTCTATCTGAACAAAAAATGAAAAAAAAAAAAAAAAAAAGCTGTGGTACACCTGGCCAGTGTGGCTCAGTGGTTGAGTGTTGACCCGTGCACCAAGAGGTCGCTGGCTCAATTCCCAGTAAGGGCACATGCCCAGGTTGTGGGCCCAATCCCCAGTGGGGGGGCATGCAGGAGGCAGCCAATTGATGTTCTCTCTCACTGATGTTTTTATCTCTCTCTTTCCCTATCCCTTCCTCTTTCTCTAAAATCAATAAAGGGGGGGGGGAGCTGTGATAAATATAGAAAATGGAATATTATACAGCTGTAAGGAAGAAAGTTATCTTACCCTCTGAGAGGACATGGTGGGACCTGGAGAATATTATGCCAAGCAAAACAGGCCAATCAGAGAATGACAAATTTCATGTGATCTCATTTATTTGTGGAATATAATGAACAAAACAGATCAGGAGATATGGAAGTAGGGAACAGACTGTAAACCTTAGAGGGAGGGGTGGTGGGAGGGCAGGAAGAGAGAAAACAAAGAGCTTATATGCAAAACCAATGGACACAATACTGTGAAGATTGGGGGTAGGCGGGGAACAGAAGCAGGAAGAAGGGTGTCAGAGGAAAAAGGAGAGATATATGTAACAAAAATAAAATAAGTCTAATGCTTGAGAAGTACCTAAATTCAGAATACAGAAGAGCAATATTAGGCTTTAAAGTAAAAGACTGGACTTCCTGTCATGGTCCCATGCATCTTCCTAACTTACCTTGGCAAGTATAATGATAATGAACAAGCCAAAGCATTGGGCTAGGCAGTTAGGTAGAAAGCTCCTTCCTGGGGCTGATGGTTGGACAGGGAATTAAGTATACATGTGACTAATATTATAAATAATGTACAGCAAGCTATGAAGCATGCACTTTTAATAAAAAGGAAAATGGCATGATCTCAGATGAGATGAAGCAGAAAAAACACTGGGAACCACTCTGAAAACACTTACCCTCTGGTTTGTTTTTTTTCACCTTTGGATGAGACTGATAAAACCAAGACTATTTGGTAGGTAAGTACCTTGGTTGCACTTCTGTCCAGGCCCTGGGGTATGGGTCATGTGGGAGGCAACCAGTCGATGTGTCTCTCTCACGTGGAGGTTTCTCTCTCTCTCTCTCTCTCTCTCTCTCTCTCTCTCTCTTTCTTTCTTTCTCTCTCCCTCCCTTCCTCACACTCTAAATGAAGATGAATAGAAAAATATCCTCAGGTGAGGATTAAAAAAAAAAAACCCTGGCCGGTGTGGCTCACTGGTTGAGCTTCGACCCACGTACCAAGAGGTCACTGGTTCAATTCCCAGGTAGTGGGCCCAATCCCCAGCTGGGGGCAGGCAGGAGGCAGCCATCGATGTTCTCTCTCATTGATGTTTCTATCTCTGTATCTCTCTCCCTTCCTCTCTCTAAAATCAAGAAAGGAAAAAAAATGAAATCCAAAGAATACTATCTCATTTGATATACATAAACTATGGAGTTTCTTTAAAATAAAAAATTCCCAATCATGGGAAAATACTTTTGGCTTTTAATACTTTGAAATTTAAAAAGAAATGTTTTTATACCAGTATCATCTTACTGCAACTTAAATTTAGTTACCACGCCTCAAATTATTTGTTTTATTTAAAAACATAATTGTTAAATTTAATTATTATAACTACTTATTTGTTATATTCTATTTATTTTATTCTTATTTTCCACATAGATGTTACCTATTATTCTTCTTCTATTAGCCTATAGGAGCTAGAACTTTTACATTAGTAACTTAAAAATATTCAAAGGTCAGTCTGTCCAGTGTGGCTCAATGGTTGCATGTCAACCCATGTACCAAGAGGTCGCTGGTTCGATTCCCGGTCAGGGCATATGCCCAGGTTGTGGGCCTGATCCCCAGTTGGCGAGCATGCGAGAGGCGGCCAATCAATGTTCTCCCTCATCAATATCCAGTGGACCAAAGAGTCCTGGGTTCAATTCTAGTCTAGGGCACATACTTCAGCTATGGTTCGGTCCCTAGCCCTGGTTGGGGTTGTGCAGGAGGCAACCAATCAATGTGTCTCTCTCTACATCAATGTTTCTGTCCCTCCCTCCCACTCTATCTGAAGATAAATGGGAAAATATTCTAGGGTGAGGATTTAAAATATATATATATATATATGTATATATGCATATATGTATATGTATGTATGTTTTCAAAGGGTAAATACAGAATTAGAACATGTAACATCCCTTTTACTTTCTCCTGTTCCTTCCATCTTAACTAATCTTTATATAATCTTCTCCACCAGAATATAGGTAAGAAACAAAAAAGATATGGTACTCACTTTTCTTACTTATTAATAAGGGCCAACATAAGTATTTAACTAAATGAGCTTTTGTAAATAATCTGTTTTCCATTTTTCAGATAACATCTAAAAAAATGCATAGGAGGAATAAATATAAGGAAACTATAACTTACCAAAAAATACTATTCAAACATTATAAAAATTATAAATGCAGCTTTATTCCTTTAAAATACCCAGCAAAACAAATATAACAAAATCAAGTTCTATTTGAAGACTCCCTTATAACTAATATTAACCATGTAAATTGAGTATTCATAAAGCACTCTGATTTTTTTTTCTATACTGGATCTTTGTCTACCAAGATAAACAGCACTGGAAACTACGGGGGAAAAAGAACTTTCTTTTTATAACTGAAATGTATTTACTATATTTCTAAACTATATAATAAAACTGTTAAACATTTCTGGTTAATGGGCTATGAACTAGAAAGATATTTCCTTACTATATATACCATGCTTAACCTATGTTAAAATGAATAATGAACAAATTTTTAGATAGTTTATATAGTAACTAAAAGCCTTTTTAACAAAATACATAATATAAAGACTTATTTCAAGGGTTAAATTTTTGATAACTGAAATACTATTACAAATAGTACATATTGATATTTTACTTACCTAACATTTATTTTTAAAACTTTTAAACACAAGTTGCTTGTGTATATTTCTGTATTTGTTTTTCTAACAACTGTATACTTCTGTAAGGCAAAAAGTGACTAATACTTTGTAATACACATTATTATAAGTTATCCCCCAAAGTCTTATATGAAATATTATAGAGATCTTTTTGTTTACATTTACTTACTTTGTAATACGATCAATGTTGGCAATTTGCTTCTGGTTCCGTATAATCTCAATGGCTGCCCAAAGATGCTGGATAGCTTTTGTATCCGCCTGTCGTCTTTTTGTTAAACGTGCCATGACCTGTTAACTGCTTTTGCTGTAGGAATATACAAAAACATAAGGACAAAAAGCATGGATTACAAAATTAATTATCATCAATAAGTAAGACTATTAGCATCTCTTGATTACTGCTAAGTACACCAATGTAGTATGTAGTATGACCAACATTTTATTTTCTACAATACTTATGACCAATTACACTTCATAAAAATTATTCACTAACATCCAGAAATCGATGGCATTTTTATACACCAATAATGAACACTCAGAAAGAGAAATGGAAAAAACAATCCCATTTACCACTGCAACCAAAAAATTAAGATACCTAGTAATAAACTTGACCAAGAAGGTAAAACACCTGTTCTCAGAAAACTACAGGGAAGATTTAAAAACTAAAATAAAATAAAATTAAGTATATACCATGTTCATAAATTGGAAGAATCAACATCATTAAAATGCCCATACTATGCAAAGCAATCTATAGAGTCAATGAAATCCCTATTAAAATACCAATGGCATATTTCACAGTTCTAGAATAAATACTCCAAAAGTTTATATGGAATCAACAAAGACCCTGAATAACCGTAGCAATCTTGAAAAAGAAGAACAAAGTTGGAGGGATTACAATACCAGAAATCAGGCCATACCACAAAGCCATTATAAGAAAAACAGCCTGGTACTGGCACAAGAACAGGCATATAGATCAATGGAACAGAACAGAGAACCCAAAAGTTGACCCAAGACATTATGCTCAATTAATATTTGACAAAGGGGGCAAGAGCATACAATGGAGTAAAGGCAGCATCTTTAATAAATGGTGTTAGGAAAATTGGACAATTACATGCAAAAAAATGAAAGTAGACCACCAACTTACACCATATACAAGAATAAACTCAAAATGGGTAAAAGACTTAAATGTCATTCATGAAACCATAAAAATCCTAGAAGAAAATGTAGGCAGCAGAATCTCAGTCATCACACGTAGCACAATTTTAACCAATACATAACCTAGGGTAAGAGAAACAAAGGAAAAAAATAAAAAGGAACTACATCAAACTAAAAAGCTTCTGCACAGCAAAAGAAACTAGTATCAAAATGAAAAGGGAACCCACTGTATGGGAAAACATTATTTGCCAGTGATAAATCAGATAATGGGTTAAAAAGAAGGGCAGAGGACCTGAACACTTCTCCAAAGAGGACATACAAATGGCCAAGAGACATATGAAAAAATGCTCAGTGTCACTAATCATCAGAGAGATGCAAACTGAAACAACTATGAGGTATTACCTCACACCTGCCAGAAAGGCTGCCATCAACAATTCAACAAACACAAACTAGCGAGCATGTGGAGAAAAGGTACTACAGTACACTGCTGGTGAAAATGCAGACTGATGTAGCCACTAAGGAAAATATGGTATTTCTTCAAAAAATTAAACATTGAACTACCATTTGATCCAGTGATCTCACTTCTAGGACTATATTCTAGGAATCCAAAAATACCAATAAGAAATATTATGTGTACCCCTATGTTCATAATACCACTATTTACACTAGCTAAGATCTGGAAACTGCCCAAGTGTCCATCAGTAGATGAGTAGATACAAGAGCTGTGGTACATTTAAAGAATGGAATGGTACACAGCTGTAAGAAAGATCTCTTGCCCTTTGAGACGACATTGAGGGACTTGGTGAATATTATGCTAAGCGAAATAAGCCAGAGAGAAATACAAGTATTACATGATCTCACTTATTTGTGAAATATAATGAACATAATAAGCTGTCGCACAAAACAGATCAAGAGACGTGGAAGTAGGGAACAGACTGACAAACTTCAGAGGAAAGAGGAGGCGTGGGGAGGGGGGTGAGAGATAAACCAAAGAGCTTATCTGCATATATGCACAGACAATATTGCGGTGAAAGCAAGGTTGGGGGTTGGGGGAGGGATATCAATAGCAGTAAAAGAAAAAAAAAAGAGGGGCATCTGTAATACTTTCAATAATAAAAAATAAATTTAAATTAATAAAACTTTAAGAAATAGAATTAAGTCTTTAGATCAAAGGTGCACTGAGTACTAGGAAAACTATTTGACGAGGCTAGGCCAGACAATTTAGGTATATCCAGTTGAAATTTTAAAATTAAAAATGATACATGAGCCCTGGCCAGTTTGGCTCAGCGGTTAGAGCGTCGGCCTGCGGTCCAGAAAGACCCGGGTTCAGTTCCTGCTAAGGGCATGTACCTCAGTTGCAGTTTGTCCCCGGCCCTGGTTGGGTGTGTGGGTGGCAGCCACTCGATGTGTACCTTTCACGTCAATGTTTCTCTCTCTCTCCCACTCTATCTGAACAAAAATGGAAAAAATGTCCTCGGGTGAGGATAAAAAAAAAAAAAAATTTCTAAGAGATACATTGTATAGACTATGCATGTTACTAATTTACAGTTTTGTAAAAGCAGGAGTGACATTTAATAGACAATTTACATTTTTTAATTTTATTCTTTTCCATACTCTTCTTCATCCTAAGAACTGGGATGCCAGGGGCGAAGGGGAACCTGTGCAGAGTTTATCCAATGGGAGTGAGCAGGGTGTGCAGACAGGGTGGGTGAATGTCCGAGGAGTTTTACCGGGTCCCAAGATGTGCACGATTCCACGCTGTGCCCAGCACTCTGCCGGCTGGCTCGCTCAGAGCGCCCTGCTCACTCACCACCTTTCCTCAACTTCAGTCTTAAGAAGTACACAAGTGCCCATTAAAATCTAAGTAAGAAATTTAATAAAATTCCATACTGCGTACTTCATGTAAAATGAGAGGAGAAAAATACTTTTTTCTTCCCGTTTATCTTTTCTTCACTGAACCTGAAACTGCTGATGTGTACCTTTCACGTCAATGTTTCTCTCTCTCTTCCTCTCTCCCTCCCACTCTATCTGAGCAAAAAATGAAAAAATGTCCTCGGGTGAGGATAAGAAAAAAAAAAAGCCCTGGTCGGTTTGGCTCAGCGGTTAGAGCGTCCGCCTGCGGTCCGGAGAGGCCCGGGTTCGGTTCCCACTAAGGGCACGTACTTCGGTTGCAAGTTTGTCCCCGGCCCTGGTTGGTCGTGCCGGTGGCAGCCACTCGATGTGTCCCTTTCGCATCGATGTTTCTCTCTCTCTCTCTCTTCCTCTCTCTCCCTCCCACTCTATCTGTACAAAAAATGGAAAAATGTCCTCGGGTGAGGATAAAAAAAAGATAACATGAAAAAATGTATTGCCCAGCACTGCTCAGTGGTTAGAGCTTCAGCACATGCACTGCAGTGTCATGGGTTTGAGTACCTATCAATGGCACATACCTGGGTTGCAGGTTCGATCCCCAGCCCCAGTTGGGGTGTGTGCAGGAGGCAACCAATCAATATGTCTCTCTCACATCGATGTTTCTCTCTCTCTCTCTCTCTCTCTCCAAAATAAATCAATTGAGGATTAACAAAGAATAAAAATGTATAAAGAAAAGTGTTTTCTTTTAAGGAAGGAGAATTAGTGAGGGAAACTCATTTTTAGCACTTAATTGTGTTCCACGACTGGCCAACAGAGCCTTACAAATCTCGTTTTTCTCTGCCTCTACATTACTTTTCACAGCTAAATTAGTTCTCCTTTCACTGAAAAAGCCAAATAAAATCAGCAGTTGCCATCAAAGCTTATCTAGAGACTCACTTCTGGTGAATCCGGGTTAACTCAGGATTCTAGAATCAGAAGGTGGTTTTCAGAATTACACTACTGATAGAAAGAATTCTAAACCTGTCTTAAGGTATTTCTGAATTTCCTCCTCCTTTCCACTATTACTTATAATAGTTCTATACTTTGCTCCACAAAGAGAATGATCAAAAAGTAATACCAGCGTTTGAATTTTTAAGGAAATCCAGTTGGTTTCATATAAGACTTACACATGTGACCTTAAAAGATAACAAATATGGTTGGGTATCGACTTAGAGAAATAACCCTAAAAGATAATAAAAATAAAAATAATTTACGAGTGTGTCTGTTTTAGAAAGAAAGCACTTTTAAAATGTACGGACTCTTCTCAGTTTAAATGCACTTAAAAAGGAATGCCAACTTTCTGAATTTAATAAAATTATAGTAAGGAATTTATTGGCAAGAATATAAAATGTTACAAAATGAACTGTAATAATACAACTTGTTGGATTATTCAAATAGATAAAAACAAAATTCTAGTGATTGTTACATAGTTCAAACAACAACTGTTGCCTATTTTGTGTAAGGCACTGTGCTAGACACAATAAAGTATTTAAAAATGAATAAACTCTAGTCCTTGCCAGAAAATAACCTAAAACTAGCAAAGGATATTTTACGTTTTTGATAAATATGACATTACATGATGTCATATAGGACATAAAATGGTCCAAAATATGTGCTATGAGAATCCAAACAAGGGAGACACTACTTCTAGCTTAGGTAACACTGCAAAATGATATATATGTAAGAAAATATAAAAGAAATTAATTTCTTTAAAAGATGATTGGCTCTTCAAAGCAAAGATAAAAATAATTGTTAGGTATTATTAGGTTTATAACATATGTAGATATAAAAAAGATTACAATACCAGCACAAATGGGGAAGAGGTAGTAATAATTACATCATGTAAACTCATATGTTATGAGAAATGGTATTATAGTATTCAAGGGAGATGATGGTAAATTGAGGATGCATATTATAATCCCTACAGCAAGCACTAAAGAGTACAAATATGAAGAGTTAACATTAATTCAATGTGTAAAATATTATTTCAACATACATGTAAAATTAAGAATATTTTATTCAGGACTACAGAAAATATGTAACAGCAAATTTAACATTGAAAAATAAGCCCTGGCCGGTTTGGCTCAGCGGTTAGAGCGTCGGCCTGCGGTCCGGAGAGACCTGGGTTCGGTTCCCGCTAGGGGCACGTACTTCGGTTGCAGTTTGTCCCCGGCCCTGGTTGGTCGTGCGGGTGGCAACCACTCGATGTGTCCCTTTCACATCGATGTTTCTCTCTCTCTCTCTCTTCCTCTCTCTCCCTCCCACTCTATCTGTGCAAAAAATGGAAAAATGTCCTCGGGTGAGGATTAAAAAAAAAAGAAAAGAAAAATAGTACCTAAGTAAGTAGCTTTATATAATGTAATCTAATAACCAGAAGAATACAGTGAGGGAAAGTATCACCCATAAAAGTGATTATCAATTCCTACAAATGGTTTAAATCAATATTAAAGAATTAAGCAATGCCACACTTCAGAAAAACAGATGTAAAGTTAAAACTAAAAAATTTTGAGATGTACCTGAACCAACTCACACAGGTGGATAGATATGCCCGGTAGTGAAGGTACCACATAAGAAAGATGCTATACTACAGGGCCCAAAGAGACCATTACAAAGAATGCAAGCCCAAATAAGGTGAAAACAATAATGCCTGAATGATATAATAGTACCAAAAACAATCTGACCTATTAGGGTAAGATTTCTTTAATATACAACCAATTAAATTCTCCTGTCTTATGAAATCTACAATCATTCATTCAACTCTTCTACGCTCTGAGAGTATAGCAATAGCAAAAGAGATAAAAATCATTCTGATACCTAGTAAATATGATCTGAAATACGGGTGTTCATCAATAAAAAGAAAATGAGTTTCTTATATCCTATCTACAGATAGCTTGTCATTTTAAGTCTTCACTGATGTGGCCAAATCAAAATTTTCAGTCAATTTTTCCCTAAATGTATATTATATTACTACAAAACTGAACTACTCAAAATTCCTAAATATGTCCAAAAATTTCATACCTCTATGACTTTGCTTAATAGTTCTCTCTGCCTAGAATGTTCTCCCCTGCTCCTTTACAAATTATTATATGTTTCCTTGTTTTTTTAGAACTTACTCTAATATAATTGTTCCTGACCAATAAACTGAATCAAACTCAGTTCTTTTTGTGTATTATAATGTAATTTATTTATGCATCTTTTCAAATTTATTGCATTGTACAAATAATTATAAATTCCCCCCAACGAATCCATTAATTCATATAAGACAGACTATATCCTGTTTATTTTTCATCTCTCTTTCAGGATGCCTAGCATAGTTATAAACATGATAAACTTTTGATATGGAATTACAAAATTTAACTTTTCTAGCTATGTTACATAAACAACAAAGTCCCAGAGTAAGCTTTCATTTATGTTAGAGATCAAAGATTAAGACACCAAAAGAAAACAAAAGATGAGAAGACTTGTAGAGATAATTTTTTTTTTTTTTGTCTCCAACACATAGACTCCCCACAGGGCGTAGCTCCTTCAGGCAGTAATTCTCAAGAAGCCTACAGTTCAGAAAATAATAATGCAAAACCCCAAACTTCCCAGTACATTTTTTTCCATTTTCTTTTTGTAGCAAAATACACACAACAAACATTAAATTGCCATCGTAACCATTTTTTCTTTAATCCTCACCCAAGGATATGTTTACCAATTTGAGAGAGAGAGGACAGGAGCTAGAGAGAGAGAAACATTGATGTAAGAAACATTCATCAGTTGCCTCTCAGATGTGCTCCTCACCAGGGATTGAACTCAAAGCCTAGGTATGGGCCCCGACTGGGAACAACGTGAACAATGCTGCTATGAACATGGGTGTACAAATATCTCTTCAAGACCCTACTTTCAATACTTTTAGATGTGTAGCCAGAAGTGGGATTGCTGGATCATATGGTAATTCTATTTAACTTTTTGAGGAACCACCATGTTTTTCACAGCAGCAACACCATTTCACATTCCCACCAACAGTGCACAAGAGTTCTAATTTCTCCCCACTGTCATCAACACTTCTAACTGTGCTGTTTTGTTTTTTATAGTAGCCATCTAAATAGTAAGGTGGTCCAAGAAACTCTGGCAAGGCACCAGGTGATACTGATATTCTCTATCTCTATAAATCCAGATTTAATGCAATCAATCCCTTCCATCTATTTAAATATCTTGTTTTATATCACACAAATGCTATAAACAAAAAAAGGAGACTGAAAGAAAGCAAATCAGGAAAAACTTAAAAATAAGCAAAATTAAGCATTACTTAATGATAAATGCACGGTGGGAAAAATTTTTATTGCAAGGAAAGAATAAATACATTAAGAGAATAAGAAACTACTTGCGAGCAGGGAAGAGATTGCATTAGAAGAAATACACTAGGACGATACATAAGATCAAATATGTTCTGATTTTAACTTCTTAGTGGTAGGTTCAAGTGGTTATACTGTCTGACATAAATACATTGTTAAGTATTTATATCACATAGTACATAAAATTTAAAAATTAATCTCACTGAGATTAGGTTGAAATTTTCCCAATGTCTATTAACAACTTTAAATCACTTTTTATTGGTAGTCTATTCATACCATTTTCCCATGTATATGTCAATTTTGTTATATATTAAGGTTAGTCATAAAATAGTATTGTCTGTCTTTTAGTAAACATTAAATTATACTGAAACCTAGCTATGTATTCTTTTATGATTAGAAGTTCTTTCACTTCAGATCAGAAAAAATATTGAATTGTATGTTCCTTTGGTGCTTTATAACTTTTTAAAAATATTGACATCCTAATCTATCTGGGGAAATGTTTTTATTTTTAATTTTTTAACTCATTTTCATTGTTGAATATATTACAGATGTTCCCCCTTTTTTCTCCATTAACCCCCTTCCTCCCCAATTCCAATTCCCTCCAGTCTTCCCCACACTATTGTTGATTGGGGAAAATGTTTTTTAAAGTATTAATATTTTAATAAACTTTATTTTTTAGGGTAGTTTTAGGTTGTTAGCATAAAATACAGTTTGAGATTCTCAGCAGAAAATACAAAGAGTCCCATGTCCCCATGCACCCACAACCTCCCCCATTATCAGCATCCCAAACCAGAGGACACATTCATTAAAATCAACAAACCTACACTGACACACCATTTTTACCAAAAGTCCATACTATTCTAATCTTGGTGCTGTACATTCTATGAATTTTCACATATGTATAAAGGCAAGTATACACCACTAAATTATTACAGAGAATAGTTTCCTTGTCCTAAAAATCCTGTGCTCCACCTATTCATTCTTACCTCTCCCACTCTGTGGCAACCATTGATCTTTTTCACTCTCTCCAACATTTTGCCTTTTTCCAGAATGTCACAGAGTTGGAGTCATGGAAGACGTATATAGCCTTTTCAATTGGCTTCTTTCACTTGGTCATATGCATTTAAAGTTGCACCATGCCTTTTTGTGGCTTTATTTCTTTTCAATGCTGAATAATATTCCATTGTCTGAATAAACCACAGTTTATCCATTCACAATTAAAGGCTATGTTGGTTGCTTCCATGTTTTGACAATTTTGAATAAAGTTATAATAAACATCCCAGTTTTTTTGTATGTAATGTTTTCAGCTCTTTTGGGTAAATACCAAGGAATGCAGCTGACATAATGTATAGTAGGAGCACATTTAATTTTGTGAGAAACTGGCCAACTGTCACTATTATGCATTCCCAGCAGCATTGGATCAGAGTTCCTATTGCTCCATGTTCTTGTCAGCTGTTGTTGTTGTTGTCCGTGTTTGTGTTTTAGCCATTCTAATACATATGTAGTGGCAAATGCAATTTTCTAGTGATATATGACATTGAACAAAATTTCATATGCTTACTTTCCATCTATATACTACCTTAGGTGAAGTGTCAGTTCAAGTCTTTTGTCATTTTTTAAAGCAGGTTGCTAATTTTCTTTTTCTTTTTAAATTTTTTCCCCTTTACTTGAGAGAGAGGGAGAGGAAGAGGGAGATAGAAACATCAATGAGAGAGAACATCAACTGGCCGCCTCCTGCATGCCCCTCACTGGGGATTGGGCCCACTACCTGGGCATGTGCCTGACAGGGAATTGAACAGGGAATCAAACTGGCAACCTCTTGGTGCATGGGTTGATGCTCAACCAATGAGCCACACTGGCCGGGCAGGTTGTTAATTTTCTTAATGTTGAGTTTTAAGAATTCTTCGTATATTCTATATAGCAATACTTTATCAGATGTGTCTTTGACAAATAGTTTTCCACTCTGTAGCTTGTCTTCTAATTCTGTTGACAATGTCTTTCACATAGAACTTTTCAGTTTTAATGAAGTCCAGCTTATCAATTATTTCCTTCATGGGTCATGTCTTAATGCTATACGTAAAAGTCATTGCTTGCCATATTCAAGTTCATCTAGATTTTCTCCTGTGTTATCTTCTAGAAGTGTTATAGTTTTGTATTTTACATGTAATTCTATGATCCACTTTGAGTTAATTTTGGTGAAGGTATAAGATCTGTGTCTATACTCATATTTTTTTGTATGTGGTGCCCAGTTGTTTCAACACCATTTCAAGAAAAGACGACCTTTGTTCCACTGTTTGCCTTTGTTCCTTTGTCAAAGATCAGTTGACTAGATTTTTGTGGGTCTGTTTCTGGGCTCTCTATTCTGTTCCATTAATCTATTTGTCTGTTATTTCACCAATACCATTCTCTCTTAATTACTGTAGTTTTATAATAAGTCTTGAACTTAGGTAGTGTCACTCTTCGAGTAGGTTCTTCTCCTTAAATATTGTGTTGGCTATTCCTGGTCTTTTGCTTCTCCATATAAACTTTAGAATCAGTTTGTCAATACTAAAAAATGACTTCCTGGGATTTTGATTGGGATAGTATTGAATACAGTTCAGAAGAACTAAAATCTTGACAATAGTAAGTCTTCCAATCCATGAACACAGTTTATCTCTCCATTTATTTAGTTCTTTGATTTTGTTTTCATCAGAATTTTGTAGTTCTCCTCATATAAATCTTTTACATATTTTATTAGATTTATACCTAAGTATTTCATTTTGGGGGTGATAATATAAATGGCAATGTGTTTTTAATTTCAAATTAAAATTGTTCATTCCTTGCCTCTAGGAAAATAAAAGACTTTATATTAACTTTGTATCCAACAACCTTGCTACATAATTGCTTATAAGTTCCAGGAGTTTTTCTGTAAATTCCTTCAGATTTTCTATATAGACAAATCTGCAGAGTTTTATTTCTTCCTTTCAAGTTGATATACTTTTATTTCCTTTCTTATCTTCCTATATTAGCTAGGACTTCCAGTATAACATTGAAAAGAAATGATGAAAGGAAACATTCTTGCCTTGTTCCTGATCTTAGCAGGAAACCTGTGAGAATCTCACCATTGTCTATGATGACAGTGAGGTTTATTTGTAGGTATAGAGTCATTATCAAGTTGAGAACCTTTCCCTTTCTCCAGGTTGCTGAAAGTTTTTATAATGAATGGATTTTGTCAAATTATTTTTTTGCATCTATTAAAATAATCAAGTGACTTCTCCTTTTTAAGCCTGACTTAATGGCTATATTGATTTTCAAAGGCTAAAGCAGCCTTGTACACCTGGGATAAACCCCACTTAGTCATGGTGTATTAACTCCTTTTATACAATGTTGGATTCAATTTACTGACATTTTGTTGAAGACTTTTACATTCGTGTTCATTAAAGATATTGGCCTGTGGTTTTCTTTTCTAGTAATCTGTCTGTTTGATTTGGGTATTAGGGTAATGCTGGCCTCATTGAATGAGTTACAAAGTATTCCCTCTGCTTCTACCTTCTAGAAGAGACTGTAAAGAATAAGTCTAATTTCTTCCACAAATGTTTGGTAGAATTCATCAGTGAACCCATCTGTGCCTGGTGCTTTCTGTTTGAAAGACTATTAATTACTGATTCAATTTATTTAATAGGTCTAGGCCTACTGAGATTGTCATTTCTTCTTATATGAGCTTTGGCAGTGTGTGTCTTTCAAGGAATTGGTCCATTTCATTTAGTTTATCAAATCTATGGGAATAAGAGTTATTCACAGTATTCCTTTATTATCATTTGATAGTCTGTGGGATAAGTAGAGATGGCTCCTCTTTCATTTCTGGTATTATTAGTCTGTGCCCTGTGTTTTTTCTTTTTCTTTTTTTGTTAGCCTGTCTAGAAACCTATTGATTTTAGGTTTTGTTGATTTTTTTCCTATTGATTTCCTGTTTATGTTTTCACTGATTTCTGCCCTCTTTATTATTATTTTTATTCTGCTTACTTTGTATTTAATTTTCTCTTCTTTTCCTTGTATCCTAAGGTGGAAACTTAGATTATTGAATTTAGATCTTTCTTCTAATATGTACATTCAATATTATACATTTCCCTCTAAGCCCTGCTTTCATTGAATCCCACAAATTTTGGTAAGATGTATTTTTTCGTTCTCATTTTGTTCAAACATTTTTTAAATTTCTGTTGGCATTTCTTCTTTGGCCTGTGTGTTTTTTAATGTCCAAGGATTTTAAGGTTTCAAGCTATCTTTAGACTGTTACTGACGTCTAGCTTAATTCCGCTGTGGTCTAAAAGATACTGTATGATTTCTATTTTTTTAAATTTATTAAGTTGTGTTTTATGACCCAGAATGTGGCCTGCTATAGGATGAAGCAGTCAATAGATGTTAATATATCCAGTTCATCTATGTCTTTACTGATCGTCCATCTGCTGGATCTGTATATTTCTGAAAGAGGGGTGGTGAAGTTTCCAACTATAATAGGGCATTCATCTGTTTCTCTATGAAGTTCTTCAGTTTTTGCCTCACATATTTTGTTAGGCAATACACATTTAGGATTGTTACATTTTCTAAGAGTATTGATCACTTTGTCACTATATAATGCACCTCTATATCTTGATTATATTCCTTGCTTTGAATTCTGATCCACCTGAAATTAATATAACTACTCTACTCCTCTCTTTTGATTGTTAGCATACTATATCTTTCTCTATCACATTTCTTTTTATTAGTGTGTCTTTATATTTAAAATGAGTTTCTTACAGACAACATATATCTGGGTCTTATTTTTGGATCCACTCTGACACTCTCTTTTAATTGGTGTATATAAACCATTCATGTTTAAGGTGATTATTGAGTTGGATTAATGCCTCTCATGCTTGTTACTATTTTCTATTTGTTCTTTGAGCCTACTTTTTTGTCTCCCACAGAAATTGTCTTTTGTCATTTTAATTGAGTATTTTATGTATTCATTGTTCCTCCTTTTTAGTATATCAATAATACATTTTTAAAGCTTTTCTTTAGTGGCTGCTCTAGATATTGCAATATACACTTACAACTAACCCACATTCATTTTTAAACAACACTATACTGACATACTGATTAACAGGTAGGGCAAGGACCTCATAATAACAAAATATTCCTAATTCCTCTCTTCTCTATCTTTTATAATAGTTGTCATTCCTTTCACTTATGCATAAGGGTACATAAGCATATATATGTACAAGCAGACATAATCAAATACACTGCTATTATATTGACCTGCTATCTTTTAGAGCAATTAAAAATAAGAAAAATAAGTTTCTTCTACCTTCATTATTCCTTTTCCAGTGTTATTCTCATTTTTAATGTAGATCCAAGTTTCTCAACCATATCACTTTCCTTCTAAAAGACTTCTTGAGCATATCTTGCTAAACAGATCTACTGGAAACAAATTCCCAATCTTTTTTAGTCTTAGCAAGTACTTCTCCACTATTGAAGGATAATTTCATAGGGTACAAAATTCTAGGTTGGTGGGCTTTTTTCCTTGACACTTTAAATATTTTACCCACTCTCAAAAAGGAAGGAATTAAGAAGTACAAATTGGTTGTTACACTGATGAACCTCAAAGAGAAGGGGGGAGGAAGGAAGGGATGAGATAAACCAAAGAACTTCTATGCATATATGCATAACCAATGTATACTGACAATAGTGTGGGAAGGGCAGGAGGGGTCAATGGGGAAAAAAGAGGGGACATCTGTAATACATTCAACAATAAAAATAAGTTAAGAAAATAAAATTAAACAAAATGAAAAAAATATATATTTCACCCTACTCTCTTCTTAATTGCATGATTTCTGACGAGAAATCTGATTTAACTTTGCTCTTATATTGGTATTGTATTTTTTCTCCTGGCTTCTTCAGGACTGTTTCTTTATCTTTGATTTTCTGAAGTTTGAAAATAATACGTGGAGGTGTAGTACTGGGGGCAAATATCCTGTCTGGTGTTCTCTGAGTTTCCTGAATTTAAGTTTAATGTCTGAAATTAATTTGGGGAAATTCACAATCACTGTCACTTCAAATATTGCTTCTATTACTTTCTTTTCCTTCTCTGTCTGATAGTCTCATTATGCACATGCTACAACTACTGTAGTTGTCCTCCCGTCTTTGGATACTGTGTTCCTGTTTCCTTATGTCAGTTTTTTTTTTTTTTTTTCAATTTGTTTTCCAGTTTAAGAAGTTTCTATTGCCATATCCTCAAGCTCAGGGATTCTGTCTTTAGCTGTGTCCAGCCTAATGATCCAACAAAAGTATTCATTTCCATTATACTGTTTTGCTATCATTTCTTTTTTTCATCTTTCTTAGAATTTCCATCTCCCTGCTTACATTATTCATCTAAACTTGCAAGTGGTATACTTTTTCCATTAAAGTTCTTGGCATATAAATCTGTTTTTCTTCCTGTTCTGATAGTTCCAACATCCCTGCTATTATCGACTTGGTTTTACATGCTATTTGTTATCAATACATTAATCATTATACTTGCAAATAAATAAGAATTTCTATTCACATTACCTTCTCATTTTTTATGTGTAGTGTTAATATTACAAAAATCATCAACAGTGTTTTGCGTTAAGACAACACTGACATAAGTACTGACATACAATTGATTCATCCTGAAAAACAGATTACACAAACTTATGATATCAATAAAGTACAGTGCTATGAATATATTTTCTCTTATGACTTTAACATTTTATTTTCTCACTTACTATAAGAATATAGTATATAGCCCTGGCCAGTTTGGCTCAGCGGTTGGAGTGTTGGCCTGCAGACCAGAGAGTCCCAGGATCGGTTCCCGCTAGGGGCACGTACCAAAAAAATATATATAAGTATATAATACATATAACATATAAAATATGTGTTACTCGACTGTTATCAGTAAGGCTTCTGATAACAAAGGCAATTCAATAGTCTATGAGTAGTTACGTTTTTGAAAACTCAAAAGATATACACATATTTTTGGTACCCTTAATCCCCCACGTTGTTGAAGGGTCAAATGTACACAGTATTAAATACTGTGAGTAAAAAAGAGTTGTACATGACTCGGTAGATATACATGCATGTTTATTGTTAAAAATCTGAAAACTATGCACAGAATGTCACATTCACATAAACAGCATTGTACCTACCAATGAAACTTAAAAAGCTTGACACAAATAAAAAATCTGGAGGTAATAGGCTGCTGGTCAAGATGGTGGAAAGGTAAATGTGGTACTTGCATCCTTCCATAACCACATCAAAATTATAACTAAAAAACAACCATCATTCATAACTGCGTGAAATCTTACTGAACAGAAGTTCTATAACTAGGGATATAAATAAGCTGGCACATTGAGACTGGTAGGAAGGTGGAAGCCAAGGAACCAGCTGATCCAACACCCACGTGTGATGGTTACAAATCAACAGGGCTCACCCTGGCCAGTTTGGCTTAACAGTTAGAGCGTTGGCCCGCGGACCAGAGAGTCCGGGGTTCGGTTCCCACTAAGGGCACATACCTCAGTTGCAGTTTGTCCCCGGCCCCAGCTGGGGTCGTGTGGGTGGCACCTGCTCAAAGTGTCTCTCTCGCATAGATGTTTCTCTCGCTCTCTCTTCCTCCCTCTCTCCCTCCCGCTCTAACTGAAGATAAATGCAAAAAAAAAAAAAATCAACAGGGTTCTGGCTGGGTAGCTCAATTGGTTAGAGAGTTGTCCCAGTAAGTCAAAGTTACAGTTTTGCTCCTCAGTCAGGAAACATACAAGAAGCAACCGATGAACACATAAATAAGTGGAACAATAAGTAGATGCTTTTCTCTCCTCTCTCTCTCAAATCAATTTTTAAAACTGACAGGAATATTTCAGCTGCGGAGGTACCTCCTGAGGAGCAAGAAGTCCCAGCCCCCCACCAGGTTCCCCAGCCCAGGGTTCCAGTGCTGTGAAAACCAACAGGGATTGTAGCCAAGTGACATGGAGGCTGCTGGAGTCCCTGGCATTCCTCTTAAAAGGCCTGCAGACTCACTTACTCAGAAATCAGTCCCTCTGAGCTCCAGTGCTAGGGCAGCAGCTGAAAAGGCACCGGAGACATATGGGCAATAACTGAATTGTCTGGCATCAGGCAAAGGCTGGAGGGGCAGCCTACTCCAAAACAGAAGTGCTAGCAGAGGCCACTGTTTTTTTTCTGAGACATCCCACACAGAGCTGGCAGACAGGCACCATATCTGTCAAACTGGCTAAACTGTTCACCCTGACCTAGTGATTCCCTGAGACTCTGACTCATTCAACTTAGGGACCACTGCAAGTGTCTTTTCCATACAAATGGCCTGTCTTAAATCATGCTGCGAAATTCTCTAAAATCTCCCAGAGGCTGACAAACCCTAAACAGCAACATCTGACCACAGTGTGCCCCATACCTCTTGCTAAGTGGCCACAAGCCTAGCACTAGAGGCAGCTGGCATTGGTTCCCATCGTGGCCTCTTTTCGGCACCTCCAAGCCCAGCATAAGTAGCAGCCATGTGCAGATCACGCTGTAGCTCATGCCAGGTTGGCCCGGTCAGAACACAGGAGGAGATTGATCTTGGCCTACACCTCCCAGGAGGCCACAGAGCCAGCACACACAATGGACAGAGTTTCAGACCACGCTGGAGCACCACTCAATCACCTCCACTAGGGACACATTCAAGAGGCATACTCATCAGGCTCCACAGCCCTGCTGAACTAAGTCCTGCTCCGTGAGGTGGGCCCTTGAACAGCAAGCAGCTCCTTTGCTGTAATTGCAGCCAGTCCCAGCAGCCATCCGGCCTGGGGGTAAATCCCTCCCACTGATGTGCCAACAGCAGTCAAGGCTCAACTACAGCAAGAAAAGTACACACAACCCACATGAGAGCCCAGCTCAGGTGACCCAGAAGGCTACCATTGGGCCCTACAGAACACCTACCATATGAGGCCACTCTACCAAGACCTGGAGATGCAGCAGCTCTACCTAATACATAGAAACAAACAAGAAAGGCAGGCAAAACGAGGAGACAAAAAAACATGTCTCAAATGAAAGAACAGAACAAAACTCCAGAAAACAGAATAAAATGGAGACAAGCAATCTAGCAGATGCAGATTTCAAAACACCTGTTATAAGGATGTTCAATGAACTTAGAGGAAGAATAAATGAACTTAGCGAAAACCACAACAGAAAGGTAAGAAACATAAAAATGAAGACTAAAAACAAAAATGGACCAGTCAGAAATGAAGAATACAATAACTGAAATGAAGACTGTACTACAGGAAATCAACAGTGTAGCAGAAAAATCAGAAGATCCAATCAGTAATTTGGAAGCTAAGAAAGCAGAAAACACCCAATCCAAACATTCCAAAAAAAGAGAGGGAATTAAGGAGCCTCTAGAACAACTTTAAGCATACCAATATTCACATCATGAGGGTACCAGAAGAGAGAGCAAGAAAATAAAAACCTATATGAAGAAATAATGACTGAACACTTTCCTAACCTGGTAAAGGAAATAGACAAACATGTCCAGGAAGTGCAGAGAATTCCAAAGAGGACCACACCAAGACACATCATAATTTAAATGGCAAGAATGAAAGACAAAGAGACAATCTTAAAAGCAGCAAGAGAACACTTGCTAGTTACCTATGAGGGAGCTCCCATAAGACTGTCAGCTGATACCGTAATAGAAACTTTGCAGACAGAAGGGATTGGCAAGAAATATTCAAAGTGATGAAAAGCAAGGGCCTACAACTAATATTACTCTGAACCCAGCAAGGCTACCATTTAGAATGGAAGGACAGATAAAGAGTTTCCCAGACGAGAAAAAGCTAAAGAAGATCATCACAACCAAACCAGTATTACAAAAAATGTTAAAGGGTCTTCTTTAAGAATAAGATAAAAAAGATCATAAATATGAATAATAAAATGGCAATAAATACATATCTACCAATAATTACTTTACATGAAAATGGGTTAAATGTTCCAATCAAAACATACAGGGTAGCTGAATGGATAAGAAAACAAGACCCTTAATGTACATATGCTCTTTAAAAGAGACTCACTTCAGATGGAAAAACACACACAGACTAAAAGTAAAGGGATGGAAAAAAAAATATTTCATGGAAACAAAAACAAAAAATTTTTTTTCCCATTTTTTAAATCCTCACCTGAGGATATTTTTCCATTTATTTTCAGACGGGGGGGGGGGGGGTTTGATGTGAGAGAGAGACAGCAACTGGCTGCCTCCCACACCACCCTGACCAGGGCCAGGGACTGAATCAAAACCAAGGTATGTGCCCTTGACTGGAATCAAACCTGCAACTCTGGTCCACAAACAATGCTCTAATTGTTCTGAGCCAAATCATCCAGGGCAACAAAAAAATTTTTAAAGACTAGGGTAGCAATACTTATACCAGACAAAATAGACTTTAAAATAAAGGCTATAATAAGAGACAAAGGACCCAGTATTTCCACCTCTGTGCATTTAACCTAAACAATAAGTTGAAAAGACATATGCATCCATATTTTCATTGCAATATTATTTATAACAGCCAAGATATGGAAACAACCTAAGTGTCCATCAATCAATGAATGGATAAAGAAGTGGTACATATATACAATGGAATATGACTGAGCCATTAAGAAAAACCAGAATGGCTCAGCTGGTGTGGCTTAGTGGTTGAGCGTTGACCCATGCACCAGGAGGTCACCAGTTCAATTCCCAATCAGGGCACTGATCCCCAGTGGGGGCATGCAAGAGGCGGCCAATCGATGTTCTCTCTCATCAATGTTTCTCCCTTCCTCTCTCTCTAAAATCAATAAAGAAAAAAAAAGTAAAAAAAAAAAGAAATCTTGCCATCTGTAAGAACATATATGGACCTAGAGAGTACTGTGCTGAGTGATGTCAGAGAAAGACAAATGTCATATAATTTCACTTATACGTAGAATCTAAAAAACAAAATAAATAAATAAGCAAACAGAAACGAACTCACAGATAGAGAACATTTTGATAGTTGCCAGATGGGAGGGGGTTATAGAGATGGGTGAATAAATGTCATATAATTTCACTTATACGTAGAATCTAAAAAACAAAATAAATAAATAAGCAAACAGAAACAAACTCACAGATAGAGAACATTTTGATAGTTGCCAGATGGGAGGGGGTTATAGAGATGGGTGAATATGGTGAAGGGATTAAGAAGTACAAATTGGTAGTTACGGAACTGTCATGGGGATGTATAGGACAGTACAGGGAATTGAGTCAATAACAGTGTAATAAGTATGCAGGTGTCAGATGGTTACTAGGTTTATTGGGGTGATCACTTCCTAAGTTACACAAGTATCTAATCACTGGGTTGCACACCTGAAACTAATATTGTACATCAACTATAATTGAAAAATAAAGAATTATTTTTTCAAAATCCATTTGAAGACATCAAAGAACAAGAATTAAGACAGAAGATAAAACACAGAGGTAAACCTTTCATTTAGGGGTTACAATTCTCTTATATAGGCACCTTACAATTCTGTAAGAGGCTGCTAAGAACATGAGCAAAGTTTTCACAGACATAATGCTAAGAGGATTTTAAAAATTGAAACTGAGTGCCTACTCTGGGAGGAGGGGGATATTATAATCCTTCCAAATTTGGAGTTTATATACCAAAGGTCTACACCCTAGAAATATGAGAGAACCACAGAGTTCACTCTTCACATAGTAAAATAATTACCTAGTGATAAATGAAAGTACCTAACTGACTAAAAATGAATAAACTGCCGTTATTCTTAAACTCTGAATCATCTCAACTGTTGATTGGATTAAAGTGATCTAAGATTACTGGTGCTCCTGGCTATCAGAAACAAACACAAATCCTCTCTGGGTAACATTGTCCTGAATCTCAATTCATTTCTGTAATTTTTCTTATAGAATATCTGGAACACTAGTAAAAATAACCAAACAACCAAATAGGCAAGGCAGTGTCACCAAAAGGCAAGAAAAATAAAACAAATAAAAAATATCCAAATGAACTTTCTGGAGAAATTCAAGAGGATGCAGTTATTAAACATGGACTTTAAAATAACTATGGCTGATAGAGAACAATAAAGAAAAGCTAGCCCTGGCCAGTTTGGCTTAAGGGTTGGAGCACTGGTCTGTGGACCGGAGAGTTCCGGGTTCGGTTCGTGCTAGGGGCATGTACCAAAAGAAAAATAAAATTAAAGAAAAGCTAAATGTGAAGGATAGAATTGAAAATCTACATTAACTAAAGTACTCAATGGATAGGTTTAAAGTCAATTTAGAGAAAAAAGGAGGAAATTTTCTTACCCTTTGTGACAGCATGAATGGACCTGAACAGCATTATGCTAAGTGAACTAAGCCAGTCAGAAAAAAATAAGTACTATATGATTTCACTAATATGTGGAATCTAATAAACAAAATGAACAAAACAGAAACAGACTTATAAAGAACAGACTAACAGCTGTCAGAAAGAGGGAACCAGGGCTGCCAGGCTGGGTGAAAAAGGTGACAGGATTAAGAAGAAATAAAAACCCTGGCCAGTTTTGCTCAGCGGTTAGAGCGTCGGTCTGCAGTCCAGAAAGACCCAGGGTTCGGTTCCCATTAGGGGCATGTACTTCAGTTGCGGTTTGTCCCCGTCCCTGGTTGGGTCATGAGGGTGGCAGCCACTCGATGTGTACCTTTCACGTTGAGGTTTCTCTCTCTCTTCCTCCCACTCTATCTGAACAAAAAATGAAAAAAAATGTCCTCAGGTGAGGATAAAAAAAAAAAAAAAAAAAAGAGAGAAAAGAAAAAGGAATGAAAAACAAACAAAAAAATAAAAATAAAAAACTCAGACACAGCCCTGGCCAGTTTGGCTCAGCGGTTAAAGCTTTGGCCTGAGGTCTGGAGAGACCCAGGTTCAGTTCATGAGGTGGCCAATTGATATTCTCTCTCATCGATGTTTCTATCTCTTCCTCTCCCTCTAAAATCAATAAAGAAAAAATATTTTTTAAAAAAAATGACAACAACCAACACAACCATAGCCATCAGGTGTAAATGAATCAAAATTATACCTATTTTTTTAATAGACAAAAAATATATCTTTTGGTGTACCACAGAATTTTAGTAATTACTCTGTGTGCCATAAGATGAAAAAGGTTGAAAATTGCTGCTCTAGAGTAATCAATAAAAGAATAGTAAAAGAACTCATAACAACCAAGCTACTATATAGGAGTAAAAGAGCAATACAAAATACTTTATCAACACCTCCATACCACCAACAAAGAAGAAATCAGAGCAAGATTAATAAAAAGCATGATGATATATAGTGATAGATATAAACCGAAATATATCGGCAATTACAGTAAATCCAAGCAGAGTTGTTTCAACAAAAAAAGGTAATTTTGAACCTGAATTAAAAACAATAAAACAAAAACCCAGCTACATGCTGCTTGCAAAAGATACATCTTCAATAAAAAAGGACACAAAAAAATCTGAAGAAAAAGGTAAAAAACAGTACCATGCAAAAAGTATCGAAAAGAAAGCTGTCAAGAGTGCAATAATATAAAATCTTACCAAGGAAAAAAGAGGGTCATTTCACAATAAAAAGATTCAATTTTATTAGAAAATATTCTAAAATGTATGTACTTAACCTAATCTCAAAACATAAAAGTGGAAAAAATTGAAAGGAAAAATAGACAAATTCACAGTCATAGATTTGATATAATCTTTTTCAATAACTGATACGACAAAGAAAAAAAGTACTAGGTATATAGAAGTTTTACAAAAGCTTTTAATAACCTTGTCCTGATATACATAAACCTCTATAGCCAATAACTGCAGAATGCACATTCTTTTCAAATGCACATATAATGTTTACGTTACAAATGATTACATAGCAAGTCTCAAATTTCAAATGACTGAAATTATATAGTCTGTTCTGTCTACAATAGAACTGAAGAAGAAATCAGTAACAAAAGATAATAAAAACAATCCCTGTGTTTTTGAAAGCTAAAAAGCATACTTCTAAATAACATGAGTTGATGAAAAAGTCACAATAAAAATCAGAAAATAAAATGAAAGGAATGCAAATAGAAATACTGTCAAAAGTTCTTATATGTACTTAACAGGAAATAGATAGCCTTAAATATACACATATGGTTGACCCCTGGAACAGTGGTGATTAGAGGCACTGACACCCGCACAGTAGAAAATCTGAGTATAACTTTTGACTCCCTGGTTGTCCCTTAGTATCTGCAAGGTATTGGTTCCAGGACTCCACAGACCCAACCAAAATCCACATGTTCAAGTCCTTATGTAAAACAGCATAGAACAATGCACACAGAGGGGCCTCTGCATCTACAAATCAAAAATACTGTTTTTGATTTGAAGTTAGTTGAATCCTTAGACGTGAAACCCAGTGAGAAGGAGGTAGGATTATATATTTATGGGAAAATATTCATGTACAATGGGCCTATGCAGTTCAAACCCATGTTGTTCAAGAGTCAAATGTGTAAGAAAAGGGATAGGCTAAAAAGCAATAATCTAAACATCCATCTCAAGAAATTACAAAATAAAATATTAAGCCAAAAAAGAAAGAAATTACATATACATATACATAAAACAAACATACAAAAAGAGATCCAATAATAGGAAAAGTTGATTCTTTCAAAAAGTAAAATGGGTAAAACACTAGCGAAACTACCAAACCACCAAAACAGGCACAAGAAGAAATAGAAAACATGAATAAACCTGTAATTAATTAATGTGGTTGGATAATTAAAAATTTTTGCACAAAGAGAAACTCTAGAACCAGAGTTCTTCACCTTAGATGCTACCAAAAATTTCAAAGAAAAACATTAATCTTATAGAAACTCTTTCGGAGAGAGAGGAAAAAAAAGGGAAATATGTTCCAACTTGTTATATGAGATCAATGTAACTGTGATATCAAAACCTAACAAAGGACACTAGGAGAAAGAAAGTTATGGGCCTATCTCATTCATGATCATGAATGTAAAAATCCTAAACAAAGTATCAGCAAATCATAATACAGCAATGCATAAAGAACAATACAGCATGACCAAGTTTATTACATTCCTAGCAACTCACTCCACTAAGAGAATAAAGGAAAATAATCATAATAGTCAATAAATGAGAAAAATTATAGATAAAATTTTTCACCCATTCAAAGCAAAAACTCAAAGCAAAATAGAAATACATAGAGGGAAAACTCCTTAATGTGAGAAAAGATACCACATAAAACCAACAGCAGAAAATTCATACTCAATTAAATGTTACAAGTTTTCTCTTGCAAATGTGAATGAGCTAAAATGGCCATATTCATGACTTCTATTAAACATTGTACTGGAGGACCAAGTCAGTGCAATAAGACAAGGAAAAAATATATATACAAGTGAAAAATAAGAATTAAAATTCATTATTCAGAAATGACATCTTCCCATAGAAATGTTTCAAAAAAATCTATAAATTATTAAAATTAGTGACTTCAGTGTTAGTGGATACAAAGTCTATTCAGAAAATTATTTATTTCTATATACTAACAACAAATAATGAGTAAATAAAAAAAGTTTTTAAGGTATTATTTACATTCTCACCCCTCCCCCCAAAATCATATAGGAATAAATCTAACAAAAGATAGGCAAGATTTCTATCCAGACTGCCATAAAACTTCACTGAGAAAAAATTTAAATGACCTAAATAATGGAGGGATATACATCACGTTCAGAGATAAGATTAACATTGTAAAAAATGCTAATTCCCCCAAAAGATTTACAAATTCAGCACAATTCCAACCAATATTTTAGAATTTTTAGAGTAAATTAACAAACTGATTCTGAAATTTATATGGAAATGTAAACAGCCAGAAATAGCCAGTAAACAAGACACAAACAACAAGTAAGTAACAAACAAGACCATAACAGATATAATTGGAAGATGATACCATACATCAAGATGTATTATGCCCTGGCCGGTTTGGCTCAGCGGTTGGAGCATCGGGCCTGCGGTACAGAGAGACCCGGGTTCGGTTCCCGCTAAGGGCACGTACCTCGGTTGCAGTTTGTCCCCGGCCCTGGTTGGTCGTGCGGGTGGCAGCCACTCGATGTGTCCCTTCACGTCGATGTTTCTCTCTCTCTCTCTCTTCCTCTCTCTCCCTCCCACTCTATCTGAACAAAAAATGGAAAAATGTCCTCGGGTGAGGAAAAAAAAAAAAGATGTATTATAAAGCTACGATAATTAAGACAGTATCAAAGAGAACAAGAAAAGTCATATAAATTCATGGAAAGGACTAATCCAGAAACAGATTCATGCATATATAAATACTTGATTTATGTGACAAGATGGCACTGCAGAGCAATGAATTTAACTCCATAAATAATGCTGGGTCAATTAGATATCCATATGGGGGGGGGGGTCAAACACCTTTACCACATACAACAAAATGAATTACCTATACATTATAAACGTACAAGCTTCTAGAATATAATATAGCACACTACCTTCATGATCTTGAAATAGGGAAATATATTTTATGCAGGATATATACAAACACTAAAATGCTAAATAGGATGAAATTAAAATTAAAAATTTGTTTATAAAGAGTTATCATTAGGTCCAACTGGGGTGTGGCTCAGTGGATTGAGCATCGTCCCATGGACTGAGAGGTCCCGGTTTGATTCGGGTTAGGGTATAAACCCAGGTTGCAGGCTTAATCCCCAGTGGGGGACCTGCAGGAGGCAGCCAATCGATGTATCTCTCACATCAATGTTTCTATCTTTCTCTCCCTTCCTCTCTCTACCAAAAAAAAAAAAAAAAATCAATAAAACATATTTTTAAAATGTGTTTTAAGTTATCATTAAAACAGTAAAAAGAGAATACCAAGTACAAGCTAGATGTAAGCAAAGAGAATTCTCATACACCTGTTAAAGTGTAAACTGGTGCAGTGCTTTGGAATACGGTCTGGGATTATATATTAAAGTTGAATGTTCTGCTCCTAGGTATATATACTCAACAGAAATGCATGCATATAGTCACCAAAACATACGTTTGAGAATTTCAAAGCCGCCACATTTGTAATAACTCAAAACTGGGCAAACTCAATGTCTATGATTAGTACACTGGATTCATATATTGTGGTTTAGCCATACCATGAAAGATAATGAAAACCACATAACAGTGAATCTTAATGAACTAGCCTAATGTAGTAAAAATGACTCTCCCTAAAGCCATTCACAGAATAATATGACACCAAACATATAAAATTCAAAACACTTGAACATCAGAGAAGTTGCTAAGACCACAGAAGCTAAGAGAGTGTGATAGGCCCTGGCCAGTTTGGCTCAGCAGTTAGAGTGTCGGTCCACAGACCAATGAGTCTTGGGTTCGATTCCGGTCAAGGGCATGTCCCTTGGTTGCAGTTTGTCCCTGGCCCTGGTTGGGTCTGTGGGAGGCAAGTGGTAGACGTGACTCTATCACATTTATGTTTCTCTCTGTCTCTCTCTCTATCTCCCTCCCACTCTATCTGATAATAAATGGAAGAGTATCCTCAGGTGAGGAATAAAATAAATTAATTAATTAATTTAAAAAAAAAGAGAGAGCCCTGGCCAGTTTGGCTCAGCGGTTAGAGCATCGGCCTGCGGTCCGGAGAGACCCGGGTTCGGTTCCCACTAAGGGCGCGTACTTTGGTTGCAAGTTTGTCCCCGGCCCTGGAAGGTCGTGCGGGTGGCAGCCACTCGATGTGTCCCTTCACGTCAATGTTTCTCTCTCTCTCTCCCTTTCTCTCTCTCCCTCCCACTCTATCTGTACAAAAAATGGAAAAATATCCTCGGGTGAGGATAAAAAAAAAAAAAGAGAGAGTGTGTGTGACAGATAATCTCCTGCTCCAGGGTAAGGGCATAGCCCACTCTGCTGTTGAAGAGTCTATTTCTTGACCTGGATTGTGATTATATGGGGATATTTATTTAATGTTAATTCATTAAGCCATACATTACAATAAGACTAACATAGTATTCTTCAATTTAAAAGTTTTTAAAAGAGGGAGAAATAACACAATGTAAACAATATCCTTACCTATATTTAACCCATTAAAACATTTATAATTTAAGTAGATCACAAATACTTCTATACACATTTATCATTTTGCACATAATTCTGCAGGAAAGCAACTGGGCCTTATAAATCTTTAAGAGAGAGATATTGATAATTCTGTATTCCTTTCAAACTGCCTTACAATTTTACATTAATAAACACCAAACTATTTCTATCTAAATTATATATTTGCCAATTAGAAATCTATTTACAACATATATGTTAAAAGAAAAAGACACTGAGTCATACACAAATAAAAGTAAGTCTGTGAACTGTACTGTCTTTAAAGTTAAGCCAGACTGCTTGAGCTACTTACAAATAGAATGGATTCCTCTCTGACACACGGAAAAGCAACTGGTTACGAGAAAAATTTCCGATGAGTGTCAACTAATTTCTCAGCAGAAACTTTGCTGGACAAAAGGGACTGCAACAAAATATTCAAAATGATGAAAATAAGGACCTACAACCAACATTACTCTAACCCAGTAAGGCTGTCATTTAGAATCAAAGGAGACAGAGATTATCCCAGAGCAAAAAACAAACAAACAAAAACTAAAAGATACATCACCACTAAACCAATACTACAAGAAATGTTAAAGGGACTTTTTTAAGAAAAAAAGACCAAAAATATTAATAAGAAAATACAAAAAAAGAAAACGTCCTCACTGACAAAGGCAAACACATTGTCATAGCAGTGGTTCAACCAATGATAAAGTTAGTATAAAGGTTAAAGGGCAAAAGTAGGAAAACCATAATTACAAGAAATTAAGGCATATTCACAAATACAGACAAAAGTAAAAAATAATAAAAACATAAAGAGGATGAGTAAAAATTGTAGTGATTTTAGGATGTGTTCAAACTTAAGCAACCATCACCTTAAACAGACTGCTATAAATAGAACTTTGTATGTAGGAAGGACATTGTAACCACCAACCAAAAATCTACAAGAAATGTACAAGAAATAAAGAGAAAGCAACCTGAACACAAAACTATAGAATCACCATACAAAAGAATAAGGAACAGGGAAGAACTACAAAATCAGAAAACAATAAAATAGTAATAACTACATACCAATCAATCATTACTTTCAATGTAAATGAACTAAATGCTCAAAAAAAAGAGGATGGCTAAATAAAAAAATAAGATATATATATATATATATGAAAAAAAAAAATATATATATATATATATCCTGCCAACAAGACACCCATGTAAGCTCAAAAGACTTTAAAAGAAAGGCTGTAACAAAGAAAGGCATTTCATAATAATAAAAGGATCAATCTAACAAGAGGACATAACTCTAGTAAACATCTAGGCACTTAATGCAGGAGAACCTGAATATATATAGTAAATACTGACAGAAAGGGAGAGCTCAACACTAATAGATACTAGGGGACTTTAACCACTCCAATGAAGAATCCCGACTAATACAGCTATTTTACACTGGTTGGGCTGGGGTAGTCATTAGTGTTGTTCACCAAATATTTCTAGTTCTTGTCCCAGGCATTGGTAGGGCTGCACCTCCCCCATTTCCCTGAACTAAGGTTTGGCCATGTGCCTAGATCTGGCACATGGAATCTGAGTAAAAGAGATTTATGTCATTTATATTTTGGAAGATTTATAAACTCACTATGATTTGGTCTGCTTTATTTTTCTTTATACCATGGGTAATGGCGATGCTGCAGATGGTGGCTCCTCTGTCATCCTAGGTCCCAGCCAATCCATAAGGGACACATTAATGAGCAAGAATCATGTTTCCTTTAAGCCACTGAGACATGGAGGTCACATGTTACCCCAGCAAAACCTAATTGATCCTATAATAGAAAGTTAAGGAGATTCTATTTGACTTAAGACTTGAATGATAAAAAGGACCTAGCCACACAAAAGGTCATAGTAAGAACAACCCTGGGATGTTTGAGGGGCAGAAAGAGCAGTGGCTGGAATGTAGAGAGTGATATCAGCTGTAGTGTGAGAGGAGGCAGAGAGGTAAATTAAGATCAAGCTAGGCAGGATCCAAAGTCCAGAATAACTGGCTTAAATTTCCACATAATTTCAACAGGCAGCAAAATTGAAAGAATTTTAAACTTCAGTGTACACAGGAAGAGTAACATAAACTGACTGAAGGTTATCCTTAGATTACAGATTTTAAGACGACTGAGTAAAAACCTTACTATCCCCTTCTCTAAAAGTAACAAAAACATCTTTGAGAAGAACAATATTCTGGAAAAGATGAAGACAGTAGATGTATATTGAAATTTGAAATGTTTTGGCCTAAGAGAGGAAGATAAAATTTACACGGGGAAATGGTGATGAGAAGCTAGCTGCTTGCACAGAACTTGAGAAAGATTTGGAGGAACAGGAGGATGCATCAGATACAGAGATGTTGAATAAAGGGTATCATTTAATAGCCTGAATAAGCAGTTAGCGTCCTGGATCTGCAGTGCCATCATGTTCAGTCAGACAGCTACCCATCCTCAGCCTTGAGGGAAGAGGAGATAACAGGCTATGAATAAACAGAACCAGAGAGACTGAACCCAGTAACAGAGAAAGGTAGTGGTGAGATAGACTAAAACAGGGAGTTAGGTAAAGCTACATTATAAACTCTGAATAACTAGTAATCTCTCTGTAATGCCAAATTCCAGGAGCCTGACATTAGGCTCAGGTGAGAAAACAAAAGAGACCTTTCTGAAAAAATTAAATTTTCCCAGAGAAAGGACCTTTAAACATTGACATTTGAGGGAATCTAAAAAAACAGCAATCTGACCTCTTGACATCCCTACAGTAAGGCCCATTCATGGAATTTTTTTTATCGTTTTTGTGTGTCTCACCCTAAAATATGCACAAACAAACAAGGTGCACCAGACATTTGAGAACAGGTTCTCAATAAAAGAGAGGTGGTCATATCAAGCAAACAAAAAAAGGGAGGAGAGTACTCAAATAAAATAGAAACAGTAGAGATATCAAAATGTACGAAAAAAACAACTGTATCTATTAATCCATAAAAAGGATACTATAAACAGGAATATTCAAAAAAATTTAAATATAATGAATAACAAATTCAGTTAGAGACAGAAAACAAAGTTGAGGCAATCTCCGATAAAGAACAACAAAAAAGCTCTGGCCAGTTTTGCTCAGTGGTTAGAGCGTCGGCCTGCAGACCAGTGAGTCGCGGGTTTGATTCAGGTCAAGAGCACATACCTCAGTTGCGGTTCGGACTCTGACCTTCATCGGGGTCGTGCAGGAGGCAACCAGTCCATGTGCCTCTCTCATACTGATGTTTCTCCCTCTCTCTCTGTTCCTCTCTCTCCCTCCCACTCTACCTGAACAAAAAATGGAAAAATGTCCTCGGGTGAGGATTAAAAAAAAAAGAATGTCAAAACACCAGAAGGAAAAAGAGCTTCCAGGCTTCCCAAGTGGTGAGGGGAGGTCATAAACCATGATGTACTGGATTTCTCAACAGCAGTGTAGAAGCCAGGAAAAGATGAGTGTCTTGTAAATTATTTTCAACCTAAATTTCTGTAACTATTCAAATGATCAACTAGTGAACACTGAATAATGAGATGTTTCAGTCATGCACATAACCCCAAAATTTATGCCTTTGCACTCTTTCTCAGGAAGTCACTAATATGAATAAATAAATCATGAGATCCTGTGTGGTCCAGGAAAAAACAGGACTGTACACAGGAAGGAGGCAAAGGGAATTCCTGGACCTAAAGCTCTACAGCTGACTCAGAGAGAATGCAGTTTCCTTAAGACAGGCTCCCTATCCTCTAGAAAGTATCCGCTTTTGTTGTCATTAACTATTTTAAACAACTATTATGAAAAATGTCAAGTATATACAAAAGTAAAATTACATTAAACTTCAATAATTAACTTGTGATAAATTTTAAGTCTAAATTATTTTCCTAAAAATTCCCAAGACCTAGGTATCAAATGTTCACTATTACACACAGCAATTTATTCTTAACAGAAAACAATGACTAAGCGTAAATGATAAAATCCAGTTAAAATACAAAAAACTCTTCATTATTTTCTTAATCATTTTTTATTTTTCAATTACAATTGACATACATTATATCAGTTTCAGAAGTATACCTCAATGATTACACATTATATAACTTACTAAGTGATCATCTGGATAAATTTCATACCCATCTGACACCATACATTGCTATTAGAATATTACTGACTACATTCCCCATGCTGCACTTTACATCCCCATGACTATTCTGTAATGACGAATTTCTACTTTTTTTTTTTTAAATCATCACCCAAGGATATTTTTCTGTTTATCTTTAGATAGAGTGGGAAGGAGGGAGGGAAAGAGAGAGAAACATCGATGTGAGAGAGACACATCAACTGGATGCCTCCGCATGACCCCGACCAAGGCCAGGGACTGAACCGCAATCGAGGCATGTGCCCTTGACTGGAATCAAACCCACAACTCTTTGGTCTGCGGGCCCATGCTCTAACCGCTGAGCCAAACTAGCCAGGGCCTTTTTTTTTTTTTTTAATTGATTTTAGAGAGGGGGGGATGAAGAGACAGAGGCAGAGCGAGATCAATTTACTTATGCATTCTAGGGTTGCTTCTTGTATGTGCCCTGACCAGGGATTGAACTTGCAACTTTGGCATATGGGGACAACATTCCACCAATAACCAACTGAGGTATCTGGCCAGGGATAATTTGTACTTCTTAATTCCTTTACCTTTTTCACCCATCCACCAATTCCCCTCTCATCTGGCAACCATCAAAAATGTCCTCTGTATCTAAGAGTCTGTTTCTTTGTTCCTGTTCACTGACTTTGTTTCTTAGATTCAACTGCTGGTAGATATGTAACTTATTGCCATTTCATTAACATTTATGATGGGTTTTTTTCCCCTTCTTAAAGAAGACCCTTAAACATTTTCAAATACTGGTTTGATGATGATAAACTCCTTCAGCTTTTCCTTTTCTGAGAAGCTCTTTATCTGTCCTTAGATTTTAAATGCTAGCTTTGCTGGGTAATGTTGTTTGTAGATCCTTGCTTTTCATCACATTGAATACTTCTTCCTACTCCCTTGTGGCCTACAAAGTTTATGTGGAGAAATTAGCTAACAGTCTTATGGGAGCTCCCTTGAGGGAACTAACTGCTTTTCTCTTGATGATTTTAAGATTCTTTGCTTTAATCTGTTGCATTTTAATTCTTATGTGTATTAGGTGGGCCTTTTGGGGTTTATCTTGTTTGGGACTCTGCACTTTCTGGACTTTTATGTCTTTGTCATTTTTCCGAGTAAGTTTCCAATTTCTTGCTCTCTCTTCCCTTCTTCTGGCACCCCAGTGCTTATGCTGGTACACTTGAAGTTGTGCCACTAATTTCTTTTTCCTTTTTAAATTTATCTTTATTGTTGAATGTATTACAGATGTCCCTCCTTTTCTCCCTCCCTGACACCCTCCTCCCTATCCCACCCCTTCCTTCCCCACACTACTGTCTGTGTTGATTGGTTATACATATATGCATATGAGTTCTTGGGTTTCTCTCTTCCTGCCTGATACCTCCCCACTTCCCTTTGAGGTTCATCAATCTAACAACCAATTTGTACTTCTTAATCCCTTCACATTTTTCATCCAACCCACCTCCCATCTGGCAACCAACAAAAAGTTCTTTGTATCTATGAGTCTGTTTCTGTTCTGCTTGCTCATTTTGTTTGTAGATTTGATTGTTGATATGTATTTACTGCCATTTTATTGTTCATGTTCTTTTTATCTTCTTGTTCAAGAAGACCTGTCAACATCTCATATAATATTGGTTTGGTGGTGATGAACTCCTTTAGCTTTTTCTTGTCTGGAAAACTCTGTATATGTTCATCAATTCTAAATGATAGCTTTGCAGGATAATCTGGGTTGTAGGTCCTTGCTTTTCATCACTTTAAATATTTCCTGCCACACCCTTCTGGCCTGCAAAGTTTCTTTTGAGAAATCGGCTAACAGTCTTATAGGAGCTCCGTTGTAGGTAACTAACTGCCTTTCTCTTGATGCTTTTAAGATTCTCTTTTTCTCTTTAACCTTTTGCATTTTAATGATGTCTTGGTGTGGACCTCTTTAGGTTTGTCTTGTTTGTGACTCTCTGTACTTCCTGGCCTTGTATGTCTGTTTCTTTCACCAAGTTAGGGGATATTTGTCATTTTTTCAAATAGGTTTTCAATTTCTTGCCCTCTTTCTTCTCCTTCTGACACTCCCATGATGAGAATATTGGTACGCTTGAAGTTGTCCCACAGGTTCCTTATACTATCCATATTTTTTTGTATTATTTTTTCTTTTTGCTGTCCTGATCAGGTGTTTTTTTGCTTCCTTATATTCCAAATCAATGGTTTGCTTCTTGACTTCACCTACTCTACTATTGATTCCCCGTAAATTATTCTTTATTTCAGTTAGTGCATCCTTCGTTTCTGACTGGTCCTTTATTATGCTCTTGCAGTCCTCACGAAGTTCCTTGAAATTCTCACTAAATTCACTGAGTGTCCTTATAAGCAGTGTTTTGAATTCTGCATCTGATTGACTGCTCATCTCCATTTCGTTTAGTTCTTTTCCTGGAGTTTTGTTCTGTTCTTTCATTTGGGACATGTTTCTTTGTCTCATTTTGGCTGCCTCCCTGTGTTTGTTTTTATGTATTAGGTAGAGCTGCTATGTCTCCTAGGCTTCCTAGGGTAGCCTGTTATAGTAGTAGGTGTCCTGTAGGGTCCAGTGGCCCAGCCTCCCTGATCACCCCAGCTGGGCCCCTTGAGGTGGGGCCCTCATATGAACTTTATATCCCTCTGTTGTTAACTAAATTTTGATTGCTGTTGGCAGGTCAATGGGAGGCATGTGCTCAGACTGATGAGCTGCCAAGGACTGGCTGTGCCAACTAACCACCAACATCTGACTACCTTGGATGATCACCTGTGCATGAACCCACCACCCAGAGCAAGACTTACTTTAGCAGGGCTCTGATACCCACTGAGTCCATTCCTTGAGTATGTCACTTGTGGAGGTGGTTGGGTGGCGGTGCTTCGATGTGGTCTGAAGCTGTCCACTGGGTGTACTGGCTCTGGGGCAAGGTCATCCACTGCCTGTGTTCTACCCAGGGCCAACAGGCATAAGCTTGGATTCTTTTTTCCTTTTGCTGTTATGACTGGGTGTTTTTTGCTTCTTTATATTCCAAATTACTGATCTGATTCTTGACTTCATCTACTCTACTGCTGTATCCTTATAAATTATTCTTTATTTCAGTTAGTGTATCCCACATTTCTGATAGGTTCTTCATTATGGTTTCCACGTCCTTCTCTATGCTGCTGAGAGTCTGAGTTCATTGAGCAACCTTATAACCAGTGTCTTGAACTTTGCATCTGGTAGATTGTCTATCTCCCTTTTGTTTAGTTTTCCGGAGGTTTTTTTTCTGTTCATTTATTTGGGACATATTTCTTTGTCTCCTCATTTTGACAGCCCCCCTGTGTTTATTTCTATATATTAGACAAAGCCACTACATCTCCTGGGCTTGGTAGAGTGGCCTTATATGTGTCCTATGTGTCCTAATGGAACAGTCTCCCTGGTCATCCCAGCCTGGCACTCCTCATGCACCCTCCATGTGGGCTGTGTGCACCCGTCTGTTTTAGTTGAGCTCTGATTGCTGTTGTCAAGTCAATGGAGGGATTTACCCCCAAGCCAATCAGCTGCAAGGACTGGCTGAGACCATCAACCACTGCAGAGGATCAGCTGTGGAGAAGGCCACTCCACAAAGCAGAACTTACTTCAGCAGGGCTCTGGTGCCCACCAAGTCCTCCCCTTGCATGTGTCACTTGTGGAGGTGGTTGGATGGTGCTTCAACATGGTATGAAGCTGCCCACCAGGTGAGCTGGCTCTGGTGGCTCCTGGGAGATGCAGGCCAAGGTCAGCTGCCACCTGTGTTCTGCCCAGGAGCTACAGTGATGGCTGCTACTGGGCTTGGAAGTGCCCAGGCAAGGCCAAACTTCAAACCCAGGTTGGCTGCTGCTAGTGCCATGCCTGGGGCCACCTACCAAGAGGTACAGAACATACTGAGGCCAGATACTGCTTGTTTGAGAGATTTTAGGAAAGTCTGAAGCATGAGCCAAGACAGGCCATTCCTATGGAAAAGCCACTGGAAACAGATTGGGTGGGCCTACAAGTTGGGTGGCACAAACTGGGTTCTCAGGGAATCAATCACCAGGCTGGTGCAAATAATGTGAGCCAAGTTGATGGAGTGTCAAATATGGACCCCACCTTCCGGCTTTGTGAGGGAATTCTCAGAAAAGGAACAATGGCCTCTGCCAGCACTTTTGCATAGCAGAAAGCTGCCCCTCCAGCTCTTGCCAGACAATTCAATTGTTCCCCATATATCCCGGGTGCCTTTGAGCAGCTGTCCCAGTGCTGGAGCTCAGAAGGAGTGAATCCAAGTAAGTCGCTGTCTGGGCCTTTTAAGAGGAACACCCAGGACTCCAACAGCCCTTTGTCTCCCTCAGCATCAATCCACACTGCTTTTTACAGCCAGAAGTTATGGGGACGTCTCTTCCTAGCACTGGAACCCTGGGTTGGGGGGAGCCTAGGACCCCTCATTCCTCAAGTGGAATGTCTGCAGCTGAGATATCCCTCCCAATTTTTATCTGCCACATGTAGGTTTGGGGCTATACCATTCTAAATCTCCACCCTTCCTACCAGTCTGGATGTGGCTTCTTTAAATCTCTAGTGTAGGACTTCCATTCAGCTAGATTTCAGGTGGTTCTGAATGATCGTTGTTCTGTAATTTAGTTGTGGTTGTCAGAAGATGTAAGTACCCCACCTATGCTACCATCTTGACCAGACGCCTCAAACAACTCTTTATAATATGCTCCCCTCCTCTACTATCAAAAAATATTTTTTAAAAAAACAGATTCTATACAGCAAATTTTCAAATATCAATGCAAAAATCTGTTCCTACATAATCTAAAATATAACTATTATAAAGGCATATTTTATTGTTGTCAATCCTCATCCAAGGATATTTTTCCTTTTTTTTTATTTTAAGATAGAATGGAAGAGAGAGAGGCAGCGAGAGAGAAACATCGATGTGAAAGAGAGACACACTGATTGGTTGCCTCCTGCACAACCCTGACTGGGGCTGAGGATTTAACCTGCAACCCAAGTACATACCCTTGACCCGGAATCAAACCCATGACCCCTTGGTCTGTGGGCCGACGCTGTAATCACTGAGAAAACCGGCCAGGACTATAAAGGTATTTTTGTTGTCTGTTTATTTATTTATTTATTTTTTCAAATCTTTATTGTTGGATGTAAAATGTATTACAGATGTTCCACATTTTTCCCCCATTGACCCCCTCCTCCCCACTCCTGCCCCCCTCCCACCTTTTCCCACACTATTGTCTCTGTCCATTGGTTATGCATATAAGTTCTTTGGTTTATTTCTTCCCACCCCCCCAAACCCTTTCCCTTTGCTTCTTAATCCCTTCACCTTTTTCACCCATTCCCTCAACCCCCCTCCCAACTGGCAACCAACAAAATGTTCTCTGTATCTATGAGAATGTTTCTGTTCTACTTGTTCATTTTGTTTGTAGATTCCATTGTTGATAGATATGTATTCATTGCCATTTTGTTTGTTCATACATTTTCTTTTTCCTCAAAAAGACCCTTCATCATTTCATATAGTAACGGTTTGGTAGTGATGAACTCCTTTAACTTTTTCTTGTCTGGGAAAGTTTTTATATGTCCATCGATTCTAAATGACAGCTTTGCAGGATAGAGTAATTTTGGTTGTAGATTCTTGGTTTTCATTACTCTGAATATTTCTTGCCACTCCCTTCTAGCCTGCAAAGTTTCTTTTGAGAAATCAGCTGACAGCCTAATGGGAACTCCCTTGTAGGTAGCTAGCTGCCTTTCTCTTGCTGCTTTTAAGATTCTCTCTTTGTCTTGAACCTTTTGCATTTTGATGATGATGTGTCTTGGTGTGGGCCTCTTGGGGTTCATCTTGTTTGGGACTCTCTGTGCTTCCTGGACTTGTATGTCTGTTTCCTTCACCAAGTTAGGAAAGTTTTCTGCCATTATTGTTTCAAACAGGTTTTCGATTTCTTGTTCTCTCTCTTCTCCTTCGGGCACCCCCAAGAGGCGAATGTTGGCACGTTTGAAGTTGTCCCAGAGGCTCCTTACACTATCCTCATTTTTTTGGATTCTTTTTTCTTTTTGCTGTTCTGATTGGGGATTTTTTGCTTCCTTATATTCCAAATCGATGGTTTGCTCCTTGGATTTACATACTCTATTATTGAAGCTGTGTAAATTATTCTTTATTTCAGTTAATGCCTCCTTCAATTCTAACTGTGTATCCATGATTTCTAACTGGTCCTTTTTTATGCTCTTGAGACCCTCCCTAAGTTCACTGAGGTTCTCACTAAGTTCATTGAGCATCCTTATAAGCAGTATTTTGAACTCAGTATCTGTTAGGTTGCTTATCTCCATTTTGCTTAGTTCTTTTATTGGGGTTTTGTTCTGTTCTTTCATTTGGGACCTGTTTCTTTGTCTCCTCATTTTGGCTGCCTCCCTGTGTTTGTTTCAGTGTATTACTTAATGAGAGGTATCGGGCTATCTGAGACCAGATGCTGCTTGTTTGAAAGAATTTAGGAAAGACCTGAAGCAGGATCCAAGACAGGCCAATCCTATGGTTAAGCAAGTGGCAACAGCTTGGGTGGGCTTGAAAGTTGGGTGGGCTTGAAAGTTGGGTGGGGTGGGTTGGGGCCTCAGGGAGTCACCAGGGCGGGGCTACCAGTGTGAGCCAGGTTGCTGGAGTCCCAGATATGGAGGCTGTCTGCCGCCCCCGGGAAGGGCTCGCCAAAGGAACAAAGGCCTCTTACAGCACGTTTGTCCCCCTCTCCAGCCCTCGCTCCAGTGCCAAACAGCTCAGTTAAGTCTGTGCGTGGGCCCTTTAGGGAGCTGCCTGGGGCTCCAGCCGCTTCAGCCTCTCTGAGCCTCAGTTTCTGCTTGGTTTTTCCAGCCAGAAATTATGGGGACTTCTCTTCCTGGCACTGGAACCCTGAGCGGGGCACCTGGTGTGGGACGGGGACCCCTCAGTCCTCAGGAAGGACCTTCCAGCCGCGGGAGCCTCCTGATTTTTATCCACCACACTTGGGTGTGGGACCAGCCCGTGGGGCCGCCGCAGCGCCGCCGCCCCTCGCACCGTCGCCCCTCCTACCAGTCTGGATGTAGCTGCTGATTTTGTAGTTGTAGGACTTCCATTCAGCTTGATTTCAGGCGGTTTTGAATGATGGTTGTTCTGTAGTTTAGTTGTAACTTTGATGTGGTTGTGGGAGGACGCGATACCGCGTTTACCTACGCCGCCATCTTGACCGGAAGTCTCTGTTGTCTGTTTTTTTAAATTCTTACCTGAGGATGTTTGTCACTGATTCTCAAGAGAAAGAAAGAGAGAGGGAAAGAGAGTGAGAGAGAGAAACATTGATGTGAGAGAGAAAAATTGACCGGTCACCGCCTGGACCAGGCATCAAACCTGCAAACTTGGTAGGTTCCCTGACTAGGAATCAAACTTGCGATCCTTCAATACATGACACCCTAAGCAACTGAGCCACACTGGCCAAGACTTTGTTTGTATTTTTAATTTGACTCTAATTTTTTGTGGTTTTACTAAATAAGTAATCATGTCCTGGATTTTTATTAAAACTCAGATAAAATAATCACAAATATACCTCTCAAATAAATATAATCCACCAGTCTACTTCTAAATTTATGGTTTTCACATTACCTGAAGGTTAAAGAACTAGGTGTTTTGTTTAATCTAAATAAGGGTCTTTAGCTAAAGTATGTGTTATATATGTAATTAGCATAAGAAATTTATAATTAGTGTTAAGAAATTAATCACATGGAAGGAAAAAAGGTTTTCTAATAATTTACTCAACTCATATAAATAGAGCACTAAAATACAGTAATGCCTACTTTATCCTTTTCAAAAATAAGATGTATAAATCTTCCAAATAAGTGATTTCCTTAAGCATTAAACACTTCTTAAAATAATGGAAATGGAAATGTAATGTTTATTAGGCACACCCATATCTGATTAAATGAAATATATAGCAAACACATTTTCTTAATAGTTCAGGGTCATCACCATATGCAGTAGTACATCAACACTTCAGAGAGTTACACAGGAGCTGCCTGCCCCTACACCAGGATTTTCAACCTAAGCATTCTCATGGGCCAGGTTAGCTTTGCTGTGGGGCAGTCCTGTGCACTATAGATTGTTAGCAGCATCATTGGCCTTTGACAACCAGGTGCCAATAGCGTCCCTCAAGGCATGACAATAAAAAATGTCTCTAGACATTGCCAAATGTCCCTTAGGTGTGGAGGCAAACTCACTACCTGCAAAACAAATGGTCATGCTTTTTGTATATGTATATTTGATTTTTGTAATTTTCTATCTCATCCCTCAGTGTTCACATCTCAATGACACAGTAGCCTCTTTTAAGTATGCACGTTTCTCAAAGAAGTCCTCTTTTCTTTGAAAATTATTTTAATTGTATTGTCATCTATTAATTTTTACTACTCAAAGCAATTTATAGATTCAAGTCAATCCCTAATGAAATACCAACAGCATATTTCACAAATCTAGAACAAATACTGCAAAATATCAGAACACCTCTTTGGTTATTGTAGAAAAGGGTGGAACACTCCTCTGAATATAGGGTCTAAATTTTTAGTTCATAACTATTACAGATATTAGTTAGCCTTTTTAGATTTGTTCTTGTTATAATTTTCACCAAAATCTAAAGTACAAAAAAGGCATCCTGTTTTACTTGCTTTTAAGATTGCTATTGAGTTTAAGAAATGAATTTGGCGAAGTAGTATAATAATATCCAGAAATTAATATCCAGAAATCGATGGCATTTCTATACACCAATAATGAACACTAAGAAAGAGAAACTATGCCCTGCCCAGTTTGGCTCAGTGGTTAGATCGTCAGCCTGTGGTCCAGAGAGACCTGGGTTCGGTTTCCGCTAAAGGCATGTACCTCGGTTGCAGTTTGTCCCTGGCCCTAGGTGGGTCGTGCGGGTGGCAACCACTCGATGTGTCCCTTTCATGTCGATGTTTCTCTCTCTCTCTCTCTCTCCCCCCCTCTCTCCCCCTCCCACTCTATCTGAACAAAAAATGGATAAATGTCCTCGGGTGAGGATAAAAAAAAAAAAAGAGAAAGAGAAACTAACATAAAATCCCATTTACCATTGCAACAAAAAAAATTAAGATACCTGGGAATAAACTTAACCAAGAAGGTAAAAGACCTATTATTAGAAAACTACAGGACACTGAAAAAAGAAATAGAGGAAGATATTAAAAAGTGGACGCACAGCCCTGGCCAGTTTGGCTCAGCGGTTAGAGCATCGGCCTGCGGTACAGAGAGACCCGGGTTCGGTTCCCGCTAAGGGCATGTACCTCGGTTGCAGTTTGTCCCCGGCCCTGGTTGGTCGTGCAGGTGGCAGCCACTCGATGTGTCCCTTCACATCGATGTTTCTCTCTCTCTCTCTCTTCCTCTCTCTCCCTCCCTCCCGCTCTATCTGAACAAAAAATGGAAAAATGTCCTCGGGTGAGGATTAAAAAAAAAAAAAAAGTGGACGCACATACCGTGTTCATGGATTGGAAGAATCATCATTAAAATGTTGCTACTACTCAAAGCAATTTATAGATTCAATGCAATCCCTAATGAAATACCAACAGCATATTTCACAAATCTAGAACAAATACTGCAAAAGTTTATACAGAACCAAAAAAGACCCCAAACAGCCACAGCAATCTTGAAAAGAAGAACAAAGTGGGGGGAATCACAATTCTACATATCAGGTTGTAGTACAAAGCCATTATAACAAAAACAGTCTGGCACTGGCTTAAGAACAGGCATATAGAGCAATGGAACAGAACGGAGAATCCAGAAATCGACCCAAGACATTATGCTAAACTAATATTTGACAAAGGAGGCAAGAGTTAAAAAAAAAGGTCTCTTCAATAAATGGTGCTGGGAAAACTGGACAGGTACATGCAAAAATAATGAAACTAGACCACCAATTTACACCATACACAAGAATAAACTCAAAATGGGTAAAAGACTTAAATGTCACTTATGAAACCATAAAAAAGTCCTAGAAGAAAATGTAGGCGCAAAATCTTAGACATCACATGTAGCAGAATTTTAACCAATACATAGCCGAGGGCAAGAGAAACAAAGGGAAAAAATTAATAGATGGAACTACATCAAATTAAAAAGTTTCTGCACAGCAAAAGAAACCAGTATCAAAATGAAAAGTGATCCCAACGCTCTGGGAGAACACATCTGCCAACAATACATCAGATAACGGGTTAATTTCCAAAATACATAAAGAACTCATACAACTCAACAAAAGGAAGGAAAACAATTAAAAAATGGGCAGAGGACCTAAATAGACACTTCTCCATAAAGGACCTACAAAGGGCCAAGAGACATATGATGAATTGTTCAACATTACTAATCATCATAGAGATGTAAATTAAAACAACTAGGAGGTATCACCACACACCTACCAGAATGGCTGCTAACAACAAATGATCAAACAAGTGCTGGTGAGGATGTGGAAAAAAGGGAACTCCAGTACACTATTGGTGGGAATGCAGACTGGTGCAGCCACTACGGAAAACATTTTGGTGTTTCCTCAAAAAATTAAAAAATGGAACTACCATTTGACCCAATGATCCCACTTCTAGAAATATATTCCCAGAAGCCTGAAACACCAATCAGAAAGAATATATGTACTCCTATGTTCATAGCAGCACTATTTACAATAGCTAAGATCTGGAAACAGCCCAAGTGTCCATCAGTAGATGAGTGGATAAAAAAGCTGTGGTACATGTACACAATGGAATACTATGCAGCTGTAAGAAAGAAAGATCTCTTACCTTTGAGACAACATAGAGGGACCTGGAGAGTATTATGCTAAGCAACATAAGCCAATCAGAGAAAGACAAGTATCACATGATCTCACTTATTTGTGGAATATAATGAACAAAATAAGCTGACAAACAACATAGATCCAGAAACACGAAACTAGGGAAGAGACTGACAAACCTCAAGGGGAAGGGATAAACCAAAGAACTTATATGCATATATGCATAACCAATGGACCCAGACAACAGTGCGTTAAAGGTGGAGGAGGGATTGGGAAGGAGGGTGTCAATGGGAAAAAAAAGGAGGAACATCTGTAATTGAACAATAAAGGGGGGGGGAGGGGGGGTGCCTATTGAGGCCAAACATCTTTTCAAGTAATTTTTGTTTTTACATTAGTAGCTCTTCCTTAGAGATATGCTTGTTTGTGTTCTTTGTGTGTTGTATTGTTTGCCATTTAATTCATGATTTTTCAAATCCTTTATACACCTGAAGAACAGTACCCTCTGGGTCATTATTTATGTTGCAATATTGCCTCAATTTCTTTCTTTGTTTATAGTGGGCTTTTTTTCAGTTTTAAATTTTCATGTAATCAAATCTGTCAATCTTTCCTTCTTACCCTTGGTATCAATCACCTTTCTCAACTTAAATTTAAAAAACCACATACCGAAGCAATGTACACTTTCCCCCATAAAATCTTTTTTTAAAGTACATATGATGAGGGCCTAGTGTATATGAAGCCCTACTTAGGTGGGAAAGAAAGAGAAAACTTAGTGAAGAAGATTTCAAATTAATAGAACTCAAAATAAGAGGAATTTTCTCATATTTCATTTGTAGCCATGAAATTTCAGTACAAAATTTATTTTATAAAATTAAATGTTTCCCCTGATATTTCCAATATCTATGTTATTATTATTATCATTTATGATCTAACTCCTCAAGTGTTGTTACTTTAACAATACAAGTATGAAATAAAAGGGGGAATAAAGAAAAAAATGAAATATGAATAAGATATGAAAATCACTATAAAAGGGGTGGGGGTGGTGTGGAAAGAGATAAACCAAAAAACTCATATGCATATATGCATAACCAGTGGACAGAGACAACAGTGCAGTGTAGGCAGGGGAAGGGGGGTTGGGGGGGGTCAATGGGGGAAAAGGAGGGACATCTATAATAAAAAAATTAAAAAATAAATAATAGCCTGGCCCATGTAGCTCAGTGGTTGAGCGTCAACTTATGCACCAAGAGGTCATGGGTTCGATTCCCAGTCAGGGTACATGCCCAAGTTATGGGCTAAATCCCCAGTAGGGGGCATGCAGGAGGCAGCCAATCGATGTTCTCTCTCATTGATGTTTCTATCTCTCTCACCCTCTCCCTTCCTTTCTCTCTAAAATCAATTTTAAAAAATTTTTTTAATAGTAAATTTTTTTAAATCACCACAAAAACCCTAACACAGAGTAACTTTAGTGTATCTTACAGTCGGTTCATATTATTCACAAATTCCATATTTGTGACTTTACCAAGTTGCTAAAATTATTTGTAACCCCACATTCAATACATGTGGCTTCTGCAGTTAGTTATGCACACCTTCCCAGCTGAGACCATTGGAGCAAGGCGATGTTCTGCCTTCTCCTTCCAGCTCTAATTGCAAATAGTGTCCTTGTCACAGTCTAGTGTCACGGTTTTTGTATTTTTGTTGCTTCTGCTGTTTAAAATGGCCCAAGGCATGATGCTATCCGGTATTCCTGAGCACAGGAAGGCGGGATAGGTCAGTGTTATGGTGCTAACAACTATCAGGTACACCCAAAACAAGGAAGAGGAGTGCACAATCTGTTCCTGAGGGCATTCTGGAAAGTACTACATAACATTTAGAGTGTGTGAGGAAGCTTCGAAGAAGATGGAATAGTGACTAATTTATGAATCCATGAAATGACAACTAACAAAAAGTGTAACAGAGGGTTGGAGGCTGAAAGCCAAGAAAATGTAGTCACATTACCCAGGGTTAGGAAAATACTAAACCCTCCTCAGCTAGTGCTGGCTGGAATGTTTCAAAAGGTGATAAATACCATGGGGAAAATACCTGCAGGCAAATGTTAATACAGGAAAATGGTTATGTAGAAGAACAGGTTTCAACAATGAAAGTGGCTTGTTTTACAAGGATATTGGCAAACAAACCTATATAATGGAAATAGCATTTTGGTTTACAAAAATGTTGTGACCAGAAGCTCAGAGAACCTAACCCTGTATTACCTGAGAGGAAAAGGGTCAGTAATGGCTAACTCAGTGTTTGTGGTGACTTTATGGAACATAACTACAGCAAGTAAGAATCAACTGATTATAACAAAATGTGGCCCTGGCCGGTTTGGCTCAGCAGTTAGAGCGTCAACCTGCAGTCCTGAGAGACCAGGGTTCGGTTCCCACTAAGGGCGCGTACTTCGGTTGCAGTTTGTCCCCGGCCCTGGTCGGTCGTGCGGGTGGCAGCCACTCAATGTGTTCCTTTCACATCGATGTTTCTCTCTCTCTCTGTTCCTCTCTCTCTCTCTCCCTCCCACTCTACCTGAACAAAAAAATGGGAAAATGTCCTCGGGTGAGGATAAAAAAAAAAAAAAAAGCGATCTTTACAACATAAAATAAAGTTCCTAAAAACCAGTTTAGGGAAATGAAAAAACTGAAGCTTTTAAGATATTTCCAGTTAGAGATATTCAACTTGGATGATAAACGTCAGCATGGTAGAACAAGGATTACTGTGATCCTATAATTTGCTCATAACAACATTTCCTAACAAGTCAGTTAAATAACAATCACTGTCTTCCAAGAACTTAAAAATCTACAAAATGAGGTATATAACATTTATTAAAATTATTTTTAATTAGCAATTTATTACACAGCAATCATGCTAACCATAATGCTTCATTTCTCAAATACTTTTTTTGTCCAAAAGGAGTCTGTCATAATCTGTAGAATGGTATACTTCAAATCTGAAGAAAATGACAAATAGAAATTCTAAATTTCAGAACTGATGGAATATGAAACACTTGAGAGTATACAACAGCACCATGTTGAAGGTATTCAAGGGAAGTGAGACAAAAGGAAATAAATAAATTTTATCTGATATTAGTTTACACTAAAAGTAACACATCTTGCTTATTAAATGTTTGCATGGACTTAAAACTTAGACAACTCAAACAATGGTTTATAAATTCCTGCAGCATTATTTCTAAAGACAAGATCTAGGTGAAGCTCCTTGTGCTGCTTGTGTGCTCATTTGGTGCAGACCTGGTACCTCTTTTGTGAAGTGGCAGCTAAGGAGACTTTAAGGCTCGCCATGGCTGACGAAAAGCCCTAGAAAGGAGTTCAGACTGAGAACAATGATCATATTAAGTTGAAGATGACAGGGCAGGATGGTTTTGTGATGTAGTTTAAGATTAAGAGGCATACACCACTTAGTAAACTAATGAAAACCTACTGTGAACGACAGGGTTTGTCGATGAGGCAGATCAGATTCTGATTTGACAAGCAGCCAGTCAATGAAACAGACACAACTGCACAGTTGGAAATGGAGGATGAAGATACAACTGATGTGTTTTAGCAACAGACAAGAGATGTCTACTAAAAAGGGAATCTGCTACTTTACTCCAGAACTCTGTTTCTCCAGATCAAGATGAAATTCTAAATTAGAAAACTACAATTTGGTTTCAACACATCTGACTACTACAGAATAGTTTCTCTATTCTTTCATTTTCTCCTTCCCCATTTCTTTATTGTACATAAAGTACCTGATGTATGTGCACAAGCATTTGCTTTTTTTTTTTTTTTTTCTAAATGGCCAGTGGTATGTTTTGATCGACATCAAATAGGGATGGGATGTGATGGAGGAAAATACTGGTTCTGTGAAGATACTACTGCCTTTATCCATCAGTGGCATGCTCAGTCAGCTCTTATCTTTATATTCTAATAAGTTATTTTGCTCTCACTGTTTAACAAAAAATAGAACATCATGAAACTCCTTGCATACCTTGTTTAATTAGAGAATTTTAATGTTTTTCATTTATCATTGTAAAACCAAAGACATTTTTATAACTTTTTTGTACGCAGCTGTTAACATGCAGGGCAATCTATCTTTAAGTAGGGGTAAATTCTAAAAGAAATGAATCCTACATAGTTTCCCTTCAAGTGTCTTGTTTAAATAAACTTTTCTTTGAAAAAAATAAAGAAAAAAGATCTAGGTGATAGCTTGGTCTGTACTGACCTCCTTTTTTCCTAATACATTTACCTTTAAAATTATCATCTCTTTAATTCCTGAAATTAGACTAGTTCACAACTGAACTTTTCCATTATTCATATCCTGATTATATAAAAATTAACTATAATTTTTCAAAACCCTCAATTATTTCGTAGTCCATATAAAATATAACAATAGAGCCCAGCCAGTGTGGCTCAGTGGATTGAGCGTCGTCTCATGGACTGAGAGAATCCCGGTCAGGGCACATGCCAGGTTTCAGGCTCAATCCCTCCGTGAGGGAGGCAGCCAATCGATGTTTCTCTCTCTCTCTCTCCCCCAACCCCTCTCTCTCTCTCTTAAAAAGAAAAAAAAAAATCAATTAAAATAATATATTTAAGCCCTGGCTGGTTTGGCTCAGTAGTTGGAGTGTCAACCCTCACACACAAGAGTCACAGGTTTGATTCTGGTCAAGGGCACATGCCTCAGTTGTAGTTCGGCTCTGGTTGAGGTCCTGCGGGAAGCAACCAATCATCTCACATCAATATTTCTTCCCCCCGCCAACACACACACACACTCTGAGGATAAATGGAAAAATATCCGCCCTGGCCGGTTTGGCTCAGCGGTTAGAGCGTCGGCCTGCGGTCCTGAGAGACCCGGGTTCAGTTCCCGCTAAGGGCACGTACCTCGGTTGCAGTTTGTCCCTAGCCCTGGTCGGTTGGGCGGGTGGCAGCCACTCGATGTGTTCCTTTCACATCGATGTTTCTCTCTCTCTCTCTCTCTGTTCCTCTCTCTCCCTCCCACTCTACCTGAACAAAAAATCGAAAAATGTCCTCGGGTGAGGATAAAAAAAAAAAAAGAAAAATATCCTTGGGTGAGGATTAAAAAAAAAAAAATTAAAAGATAATAAAGCAAATCTTATTTTATTTACTATATATATTTTACTATAATGAAAAAGCAACAGAAGAAATAACATAACCATGTTCTAAATCACAAAGATGCCAAGTCCATGCATGGGGTGAGAACGCCACACAGCACAAAGGCTCCTGGTATGTGCTCTGCACCAATGTGAACAGCATGCATTTAGGTTGACATTCCACATCTAAGCAGGATTTGGTCATTTTAGGTATGTTTTTTTATTAATTTTAGAGAGATAAGAAAGGAGAAGGAGAGAAAGAAACTTCAACTAGCTGCCTCTTATTTGCCCCATGCCTCTTATAAGCCTGTATAACCTGGGCATATGCCCTGACTGAGAATGAAACCAGCAACCTCTCAGTACATGGGACAATAATCAACCAACTGAGCCACACTGGTCAGGGCAGGATTCGGTTACTTATTCTCCATACTACAATATTGAATTTATATAAAATACATCTCAAAGTTTATAATATCTTTGAAAAAGTGTATTTTATTATATTTGAAAGAAAATCCAAAATCTTACAATTATCTTACATATTTTAAAGTGTATGGCAACAGTGGACACATGCAATAGTAGACACACAATAGCTGCCAGTAAATCTGGTATTCTTTACAGCTAAGTTGCCAAATACCTGTTATTTTAATAAAATGTCTGTTTCTAAAGTACTCTGAGTTTTAATTAAGTTAACCTATTTCCCATAATCTGCAAAAAGGTGTCAAAAAAGTTTAGTTTCATTTAATATTTCTAATTGATTTGTAACGACTGTCTAGGACACTGTGTTAAGGATTTTGAGGTCAAGGAGTAAGCTTACATGTTATTGGGAAGAAAAGGGAAAAGAGTCTACAGAAAACTAAAAAAAGTATGTAACTATAAATTGTGGTTACAAATAATCCCATCTCATCGGCATTTAAAATGACCAGCCTAAAACATGGCTCAACTCTGAAAGCTGCCAGAATAGCACTGAGAGCGCTCCCATTCATCATGCTTCCTTGACTAATCTTGGTGCAGCTGGCAAACAACTTCCTTCACTTATGACTACATTTCTCAACTTTCTCCCTGTTTTTGAAGGTGGGGTAGGCAGGGTACTTAGAGGTCACTCTAGTCTGAGGAGCAGGGTTAACATAAAAAGGGAGGGAAAAAACAGTGGAAACAACTCACTTTATTAGATTCTGCTTCAGCCTTTCTCCTCTCTCATAGAATAACTGCCCTCCTCCTAAGTAATATACTATATATTTAAAGCATAACACTTGACAAAGTATAAAATTTATCCCCAAATATACCAAAACACACCTAAATTTCATATAGAAATATTAACAGTGGTAAACTAACTATATATTTAGCTATACTTTACTATTGTGTTGTCCTTATTGAAGTCTATACTTATAGTTAAAAAATAGTAACCTAACAAGCTAATACAAATGCTATTTGAGCACATGCAACACTGGTTTTAACCATAATTGACAGTCAAGGGTATTTTATAGCTCCCTACCATCAACTCTTTCATTATTCTATGTTCGAATACCCAGGGCACTGAATCAGTCAGCATTTATTTACATTAAACAACAATTCTGGTTATGAGTACAGATGCTATGGGAGTATAGAATCGTACAGAGAAGGTTGTGTTCCTTTACCTCAACTTGTAGGATCATTCCAGTTTCCCTGAAGAATTGACATTTAACCTGAGGCCTCTAGAATATTTGGGTTTAGTCAGCAAAGCAGAAGCAAAGAAACACTAGATAAAAGTAGCAAAGGACACAGGGGCCATGTTATATGGAGTTTCATACACCATTATAAATTACTTGAGACTTTAACCTAATGGCAATGGGAAATTACTAAAGAATTCAGCAGGTCAAAGGGATTAGACTCCCAACAGCTATTTAGCTTAGAAGTTTAGTTTGTACCAACCATGGTAATTCCATCTTTCTTATCACCTGATATCAGGTTTAACAACTGCTATATGACTCAATGAGGGAAGAGTGTGCTAGAGCTACTTTTAAGACAGATGTCCTAGCTCCTATAAAATGTTCTCTTCTTTTTTGACTACCATTAGGGCTAGATCTGATGCCCCAAACTGATGCAGCCATCTTGCAACTATGAGGGGAACTAGCCTCAGAATAAGGCTGAGGGTGAGGGTGATGGACTGGGCAAAGGAAAGTCTGTCCTTTGGCAGGCTAGAGGTCAGCAGCAGCAGCTCCAATATATGATGATGGTGGAAGCTGGGCTGAGAAAAGAGAAATAAAAGAAAAGACAGCCCTGGCCGGTTTGGCTCAGCGGTTAGAGCATCGGCCTGCGGTCCAGAGAGACCTGGGTTCGGTTCCCGCTAAAGGCATGTACCTCAGTTGCAGTTTGTCCCCGGCCCTAGTTGAGTCGTGCGGTGGCAACCACTCAATGTGTCCCTTTCACGTTTCTCTCTTCCTCTCTCTCCCTCCCACTCTATCTGAACAAAAAATGAAAAAATGTCCTCGGGTGAGGATAAAAAAAGAAGAGCAAGAGTAATTGAGATGTCCATGATTTCCCCCAATAAACCATAGATTTAGGAAGGAAGGAAGGAAGGAAGGAAGGAAGGGAGGGAGGGAGGGAGGGAGGGAGGGAGGGGCTTTTGGTGAGGGTTCAGAAGGACCAAGTTTATAAAGGGGAGAAAAGAAAACAAGAGCAGCAGGTGTAGCATTCAGAAAACATTTTTGTTACGTTTATTTTATAATGGTAGGAGATGTCTGAGTATATTTGAATGGAAATGAAAGGGAGCCAGTAGAGAAGAGAATTAAAATAAAACAAGTGAGAATTTTCTGGAGCAAATGATCTATGGACACATGAAGAGAATGACAAAAAGAGATGGTGAGTGCAGGTTTGCAGACCTGGAGTACAGTTAGTTACTTCCCAGGTGATGCAGTCTCTTCTCTGAAAAAAAGAGGCCAAAGTGGGCTACAAGAATGGGGGTGGGGAATGTTGAAGAAAATAAAGTTCAGTAAGTCATTGTGGAAGGTGGAAGATGAGCTGATCAGAGAAATAAAGTATGATTGATAGTTCAGTAGGGCATCTATGTCAGTTTCCAAGAACCTACACAGAGTGTCACCAATCAGCTCTCCAGTTTCCCTCCAGTGTACACCAAGGAGAGTGAGGGGTAAATTAATCCAGAATTTGGGTTTTGCCTATACCATGTTTGCACTGAAAACATAAAGGGGCCCTTTTTTGTCTACCTATATGTACTTATGACCTACTGTACGTACTGTCTTTTAAAAGTTTTTGGGTCAAGGAACTGAGAAGATAATTATAGGGGTAAAATTTAAATAATAATAAAAGGCAACAAAATAAGAACTAGTTGAGGCAAACTTTAAATGCTATAGAAGTTAAATTGAGGGGACATCACTATGAACCAGTAATAAGATGAAAGATAAAAAGTGATAGAAATCTCAAATGTCAACAAATTTTAAACTTAATTATAAGCTCATTTTAGTACTGGGGGTGGATCGAGGGGGGGGGAAGATATGTGAGAAAAAAGTTATAAAATAGTATTTATACAACCAGTACTATATATGTATTTAAAACACACACACACACACACACACACACTTATTAAAAGAACAAACAGAATGACTGGCTGAAGTAAAAGTTTTACTTAGGTTTAGGGAAACAAGAGATAAGACTAGAAAGTTAAACTAAAACCATTCAAAAATATCATGAAAGAGCCCTGGCCAGTGAGGCTCAGTTGGTTGGACGTTGTCCTGTGCACTGAAAGGTTGCTAGTCTGATTCCCCGTCAGGGCACACGCCCAGGTTGTAGACTAGATCCCCAGTAGGGGGCATGCAGGAGACACCCATGGATGTCCCGCTCTCACACAGATGTTTCTCTTTCTCTCTCCAAAAATCAATTTTAAAAAATCGTGGTTGACAGGATTATAATCCATGGAGGGGGGAAAACTTAATGAGGAGAGGTTTACAATTACCTCATCTTACTGCCTAGTAGCAAATTCCAGGCCACAGTGAAGGAAAAAACCTGAATGAAACCTGTGGTCTCCTCAAATGAGGAGAGGAGCAGAGACTAGTGGTCAGTTTTCAGTTTAGCATTTCAATTGGTAGAATCCAAACTTTTAGGCCATTTACCTTCTATCAATCAGACTTAAGATCCTCTTCCCTTCCTATTATTTATAATATTTAGGATTATCCTATGAAATGGCACCTCTACTAAAGAACAAATACTAACTCATAATAGCAAACTCATTTCCCATTTCCACTCTATTCCTCAGTTATATTTTATAAAAATATTGTTTAAATGCAACCCCAACAGCAGCAATTAATATAATTCTTGAATGTATCTGTTAATCTAAAACTGAAAAAATTATGTGTATTTAAGAAAATCTAACAACACACAGTTTAAAAACAGATAAAACTTTATTTTATCACCTGAGTATAACTAGAAAAAAACAATGAAAGGACACCAGTGGGAAATCAGCTGTGGATGCCCTGTGCCGTATGCTCAGAAGAGCAAATGAAACATGGCTCAGACCTTGTTGGAGACTCCAACAATCAGCACCAGGCTGTGAGGCCTCCCTGGGCCACTCCCTTCTCCTTTCAATCCCATCTGCCATGTACCCTGGCTTCTGAAGAACTGTTTGGACACTGCATCAGAGGACAGAAGAGAAACCCGTGAACATTATCAGACACTCCACAGGTACCCAGGGCCACTGTGATGCATCAGCATGCTCGAGTCAGAAATACAGTAACTAAGGTGAAGTGCAGACACTGAGATGCCCATGTCTCTAAGGAACAACCTGTAAATGGAAATTTTACTCCCAATCTGGAGGAATACCAAGGATCACCTGAAATCTAGACAAAGGCTAGGGGCTAGCCAGATCGCTAAGAGTCCAAAGAACCTTCTTGCGTGGTCTGTCCCACCTGCAGACACAACACACCACAGTTGGCATAACTGTCTAGGGAAAGACGTCCAAGTTCTTCTGATACCTGTCAGGGTCGCAAGCTTACTCCAGCACCAGCAGGAACACTAGACTGCTGCTCAAATTACGGAAAAGCCCAGAGACTCTGAAACTGAGTGGCAGTTTATCTCCTGAATATCATTCACCTCAGACATGATGCAGGATATCGGGAAGCACCAAGCAATCCTACCTTTGATATCCACCTTCCATGACCAACAGTAGAGCTACAGTACAGGAGCATTTTAGAGGAACCAGAAAAGACTTGAGGTTTCCTTCTAGGAAGCATTTATTTTCCAGGCTGTCAATCCTCTTTAAGAAATTTCATAAATATTATTCTTGAAAGACAATTTCTGAGACACAGAGCTGAAGGTCACAGGGTACATCATTTTCTATAAGCCATTCCAAAATGAAATATTTAAAAGAAGGCATACCTACCCCAGCCTACTTTAAAAAATAAAAATAAAAATCTGAAACTTGAAAAGTTAAAGAAAAATTGTGGAACTTTTTAAAAGAGCCCAGCTGCATCTCCAGAGATTCTGATTTATGTTTTTGTTAAGGAAAAAAAAGTAATTCAGATGCTCAGTCATGACTGAGAACCAGTTGTACTATGGTACTTCAGGCCACTCTTGGTTTCTAATGAGTCAGCTAGAATTCCAAAGAATTTATTTAAAAGAGTAAGATGCAAATACTACTGCAACTAAGGCTTACAATAATATATTTTTCATTAGCGTTTGTTTAAAATATGCAAATGAGTCCAGAGAAAGTCTAACTTTAAACAACACTGGTGGTTGTTCAGCTTATAATTCACTTGAAAATCAGAGAAGCCTGCCCACCCTCTCACTGGGTTACTGGTATGCTTGCCCAAGGGCAAGCAGCCGGGGCCATGTTACAATGCAAGCTGACAACCCTTGACTACCACAACCCTGCCAGCTTCAACTGCAAAGATAAGACAGAATTTAGAAACGTTGTTTGGCTTGAAGACCAGAAAATCAGACACTACAAGACTGAGGACAGAGGTAATTTAGAAAACATTCACAGCAGTGACTGGCCCAAGTTCCTTGAAAAGTATCTCACAGATGTTAACTGTCCTTTCAAGATTCAAATCAATAAGAAGCAATTGACTGACTTCTTGGTTTAGCTGTTAAGACTTGAATATGAAGATAATGCTGAAAAATACAAGGACTCAGTATCTCATAATACAAAAAATGCTGACAATGTAGCTAAAAATGCAGAGCTACTGATCAACTTGGATGTTAATAATCCTGATTTTAAGGCTGGTCTAATGGCTTTGGTTAACCTTCTTCAGATTCAGCAGCATGATGATTACCTAGTAATGCTTAAGGCAATTCACATTTTGATCCAGGAGTGCCTGCCAGGATGCAGTTGTTAAAGCAAATCAAGCAAAAGAGGTATTGTCTGTTGCTTTAGGAAAGCATATTCTTGGTTTTGACAAAGGAGATATAGTTCTTAATGAAGCTGCTCAAATTCTGTGATTGCTGCATATAAAAAGAGCTCAGAGGGCTACAAAAATTAATGAAGCCACAGTAGCTGTTCAGGCAATCACTGCTGACCCAAAGACAGACCACAGACTGACAAGTTGAAAGATGAACATTTTAGGATTTCAGCCTCTCTCCTTACTTAGTACAGTTGAGAACCATGCATGCCCTGGTATGTGTTTTGAAATCAAACATCATTATTTTCAAGGGAAGAATCCCAGAAAATTGACTATGTTTTAGAGATTTACTATCATTTTTTTAAAGTTTGGGAAAATGAGGAAAAAGAAAATTACCGAGACTAAACTAGTAATCCTAAGAAAATAAAATTTAACATTCAAATGACTCAAGTAAAATTTTCTTGACTGAAACAATCCAACATGAATATTGATGCAATAGGCTTAACATTATGTATGTAGAATATCTATGTTCAAAATAGTAAAATAACTAGGTACAGGATTTCAAAATAAAACATACCAGGTATTTTGATGTAATACTGAATGTGATTATTATATACATAAAAAAATGTTAGACTGAATGAGGAAAATAAATCACCTTAAACTTTATGTCCTCTATGATTTAAAAAGACAAAATCTCTAATAATTAAAATGCCCCCCAAAATCATCTCACTTGTTTTTACCAAAAAACTGGTCGTTTTTTTGTTTTATTTTTCTTTATTGATTTGAGAGGAGAGAGAGAAAGATAGAAACATCAATGAAAGAAAACATCGACTGGCCACCTCCTGCATGCTCCCCACTGGGGATTTGGTCCACAACCTGGGCATGTGCCCTGACCAGGAATCGAACCGGCGACCTCTTGGTGCATGGGTCAACACTTAACCACTGAGCCACACCGGCCGGGCAAGAAATGGTCATTTTATATTAGAACTGGTGTATTTTATATTAAAGAACTGGTACATTTTATATTAATTCAAGAAAGGCTCTATGTAAAAAAATTGAAATTAGAGATTTGATCTCCTAAACAGCATTCCTCAAATGTAGGTTTGAGAGAGAAAGAAAAAAAAAAAAAACATCAACAGGCAGATAAATCAGTCTATAAAAAACAAAGTTCATAATGGCTTTTAAGTTGAGGGTTTCCCCATGCAGAGCATTCCCCCTGCTTAGCCTTCATTAAAGGAATCTTTCTTTTTTTTTTCTTTGATTTTAAGAGAGAGAAACATCAATGAGAGAAAACATCCACTGGCCGCCTCCTGCATGCCACTCACTGGGGATCGGGCCCACAACCTGGGCATGTGCCCTGACTGAGAATCAAACTGGCAACCTCTTGGTGTGTGGGTCAACGCTCAACCACTAAGCCACATCAACCGGAGAAAAGAATCTTTCTTTTAAAAAAATCTTTCCCTTGCCCAGCCAATGTGGCTCAGTGGATTGAGCTTCACATGGACTGAGAGGTCCTGGTTTGATTCCCGGTCAGGGCACATGCCTGGGTTGTAGGCCCAATCACCAATAGGGGGCGAGGCAGCTGATGGGTGTTTCTCTCTCACATCCATGCTTCTCTCTCTAAAAAAGAAAAATCAATAAAAACATATTTTAAAAAAATCTTTCCATAGCTATTTAATGAGAAAGTCACATTTACTATATAACATACTCACTGATGAGTTATCAGGATGACATGAATCTGTGAATGCTACAACTCAGTACATCTATTTCTCTGTTCACCATATGCTTCCCATATTTTAGATGATGGTAAACACCTACAGAACTCTGAAGCTTTCACACTCAGAGCAACTTTCAAGAAATCAGTTATTTCAATCCAAACTTAACTTTACACAGCAGAGGGAATGTTAAAGGATTCCTCAAAACAATGACTCCACTTCTCACACAGCAAGAACACTTTAGTATTGAAGTTAATTCTAAATTATTTTCAAACATTTCTCTCCTATACATAAGTATTAAAATAAAGTTGTAGGTTCCTCGTCTCCCACCCTGTGCCAAGTATCTTCATAATACAAGCTGCCAAAAGTCACAACAAGAAAGTAAGCCAATTATAGATGCTTGTTCTTAGATTACCAGTGAAACTGGAATTAACCAGATCTTTATGTATGGAATATTCTGATTACCAGGAGGTTTCTAGTATCCTTTTCTTTCCACCTCCTACTTTTGTATAAAGAGTGAGCTTAGTTTTATTATTTTATTATTCCCCACTTTAGAGATTTTAGGTTTGGTAGTCATACACTTGAATTCAAATACCACTTGATCATGTATTCTGTGTGACCTCAGGCACTGGTAACTTCACCCTCCTGAGTCTGTTCTATTATAAATTATAGAACACTTGTGATTATAATATTGGAATTTATTATCTAATCATACTGTAATGCTACTTCCCTCATACTGTTGTGAGGAAGAAATGGAGTATGTAAGTTGCCTAGGAGAGCAGGTGCTCAATACATGACAATTAAAAAAAAGTGGTGTTGCCACGACGTTTATGAAGAAACACAGCTTTCTGAAAACTGCACACATAGATTTTTAAAGGGACCTAATGCGCCTACACAGTCAAATTAAAATGTATTTATGCCATTTTAAAAAACAGCATTTTGATCCCAATTGTGAGATCTCCTGATCTCAATACAAATCCATTAAAAAAATTTGTATAGCCCTGGCCGGTTTGGCTCAGCAGTTAGAGTGTCAGCCTGCAGTCCAGAGAGACCAGGGTTTGGTTCCCGCTAACGGCACATACCTCGGTTGCAGTTTGTCCCCGGCCCTGGTTGGGTAGAGCGAGAGGCAGCCACTCGATGTGTCCCTTTCACATCGACATTTTTCTCTCTCTCTCTTCCTCTCCCTCCCTCCTTCTCTATCTGAACGAAAGATGGAGGAATTTGTATATATCTTTCTTTAGTATTTACATTACAAATGTTTGAACTAGGAAAAAAATATCCCTTCTTCAAATTCTATTTTAAATTTACTTAGCATACAAGTAGATAAAACCAGAAAAAATACATCAAAAATTTTAAGTGGGTCCACCTTTCACTGAAATGCTTAGAAAACATCTGGAGAGCCGGGTTGGTGTGGCTGAGTGAATTGAGCATCATCCCATGTACCAAGAGGTTCAACCCCCTGTCAGGGTACATGCTGGCTGGAACCCCACTAGGGGGCATGCAGGAGGCAGCCAATGTTTTTCTTTCTCCCTCTCCCTCTCCCTCTCCCTCTCCCTCTCCCTCTCCCTCCAAAAAGAAAAAAGAAAACATCAATAAGTATACATTAAAAAATATTTTTTTTAAAAAGAGAAAACATTTGGAGAACATAAAAATTAACTAATCATAACAAAGTTGTTTTTCAAAATCCTCAGGTAGTTAATATATTGAAATCACAAAGTTAGAAATCATCACTGTTAAGACTTCAAAAGTAATCTTCACTAAAATATAATGTACCTTGCCCGGCCGGTGTGGCTTAGTGGCTGAGTGTCAACCCATGCATCAAGAGGTAGCCGGTTCGATTCCCGGTCAGGGCACATACCCAGGTTGTGGGCCAAATCCCCAGTGGGGGGCATGCAAGGAGGTAGCCAGTAGATGTTCTCTCTCATTGATGTTTCTATCTCTCTCTCCCTTCCTCTCTAAAATCAATAAAGAAAAAAAAAATGTTTAAATACAATGTACCTTAACTCACACACATTGCTCCACAGAACATATACGTTCTTCTGTCACATTTCACTGCACTTGCTTCAATAATTATGCTACTTAGCAAGGATCTAGTACATAGTAAAGTTTCAATAAATAACAATGTTTAATGAATGAACAGGATATTAAAATATGTTCTACCCATTGTAAAAATAACCATAATTAGCCCTGGCTCAGTGGTTAAAGCGTCGACCCTCAGACCAGAATCTCGGGTTCAATTCCAGGCCCCAGTCAGTGTCATGCAGGGCAGTCAGTCAATGTCTCTCTCTCACAAAGATGTTTCTCTCCTCTCTCTTTCTCTCTCCCTCTCTTCTTCCCTTCCTTCCACTCTATCTAAAAATCATCAATGGAGCCCTGGCCGGTTTGGCTCAGCGGTCAGAGCGTCTGCCTGCGGTCCGGAGAGACCCGGGTTTGGTTCCCGCTAAGGGCATGCACCTCGGTTGCAGTTTGTCCCCGGCCCTGGTTGGTCCTGCGGGTGGCAGCCACTCGATGTGTCCCTTTCACATCAATGTTTCCCTCTCTCTCTCTCTTCCGCTCTCTCCCTCCCACTCTATCTGTGCAAAAAATGGAAAAATGTCCTTGGGTGAGGATTTAAAAAAATAAATAAAAATCATCAATGGAAAAATATCCTCAAAAAACAAAAACAATTTTAATGTGATCTTAGGAAATAGATTAAGTATAGGGTAACTTGAACTATAAAAGTATTTATAGAAAACAAAACTATATCTACTATGCTTAAATAGTACTCAGTTTACATAAAAATAAATAAAACACTGTAAAGTTTTCAGGAACAGATATTTTCCAACTAATATATACCAGCACAAAATGGGATCTTCTAAATATATTTCTCTCATCACTGAATAGGTAAGAGTCTATATGATCCCCTAAAAATGCTCATATAACAGTATTCCATTACCTCTGTCATTTCTTTAATTTTACATTAAGTTAGGCAAATATTTAGCCTTTTATTTATTTAACAGAAAACATACCCAAAACATAGAATAAAAGACTAATTTAATGCCTAGTTACTAGTTCCATGTAAGTCATATTATTTATAAAATTGAGTTAAATATCTAACAATTTGATAAATTTCCCTATCAAACACGTAAAGGACTATACAGATAGTTTTTAAATTTACAAATGATATTTTATTTTACAGACTATTTACTTGCACTTGCAAGTAATTTTGATATTAAATATTGTACAGCATTTTCATAATAATTTTCTAAGGGGAAAATCATTAATAGTCACACACACATGCAAAAAGATCTTCCCTTGCCCTGGCCGGTTTGGCTCAGCGGTTGGAGCGTCAGCCTGCGGTACAGAGAGACCTGGGTTCGGTTCCCGCTAAGGGCACGTACCTCGGTTGCAGTTTGTCCCCGGCCCTGGTTGGTCATGCGGGTGGCAGCCACTCGATGTGTCCCTTCACATCGATGTTTCTCTCTCTCTCTCTCTCTCTTCCTCTCTTTCCCTCCCGCTCTATCTGAACAAAAAATGGAAAAATGTCCTCGGGTGAGGATTAAAAAAAAAAAAAAAAAAAAGATCTTCCCTTAAGGCAGTACATAATGTTTAAAATAGAGTTAAGACTTGATTATTCAAAGACTATACTACTGGATCTTTAGATTTTTATTATCTCCCTCCCATTATCTTCATTTTACCTCTTATTATGGGGATTTTGTTATATGAATCACATTCTCTCACAAAACTCCTTGTTCATTCACTTTTCATTGGAGTGTGTGTTCGATAAGATGGGGGTGTGTTATGATGTGGGAACTTCCATGATTAAAAGACTGCTATGTTATGATCATGTGCAGTATTTCTAAAAGTGGGACAGTGTATGTAAAGAAACTTGCACAATGGCTGAGACATGGTAAACATACAATATGTGATACATATTATTACCATGATACTTATTTTGTGTAATAAACTTGTGGACACCAAAACATTTCTAAAATCAAAACCAAAGGAGGCCCTGGCCGGTTTGGCTCAGCGGTTAGAGCGTTGGCCTGTGGTCGGGAGAGACCCAGGTTCAGTTCCCGCTAAGGGCATGTACCTCGGTTGCAGTTTGTCCTCGGCACTGGTTGGGTTGTGCGGGTAGCAGCCACTCGATGTGTCCCTTTCACATCGATGTTTCTCTTTCTCACTTTCTCTCTCTCTCTCTCTCTCTCTCTCTCCATCTGAACAAAAAAAAAATAGAAAAATGTCCTCGGGTGAGGATTAAAAAAAAAAACAAAGGAGGACATACCACTGATGTGAAGAATATTCAGATCACTAATGATCTTCACAGAATCACTGCACCAAAGCAGATTTAAGCTGTTCTGAAAATTTGACAATGCCAGTGCAAGGAAGTACAAAGTTAGCATGCAAGAGATACAGGTAGAAATTAAACTCACATCAGTTATTTTTTACTTCTTGTCAAAATTCCTAGTAAAAATGTTGGTGAAGGATTAGTTCCACAATGATCAAATGAAGAAGTGCCAAGCAGTGTTTCTTTATTTAGAAAGTCCATCTGCTTCAACCAAACATAAAACATACAACCTGAAGCAGTTACAGAGAGGGTGACAGATGTGGGAAAAGACAAAAATATTAATTTAAAACCAATAGTTAAAATAAGAATGCTCCACTATGTACTTCAATTACCTATATTCTTCAACAAATACTAAGTAATGATAGGCAGCTGCCACGGTTTGGGAAGAGAGGAGTTAAGTGTTTACTGGATATGGAATTTCAGTTTTACAGGATTAAAGAGCTACGAAGATGAATAGTGGTGATGGTTGCATAACAGTTTTAATGTATTTAATATCACTGAACTGTACATTTGACCATGGTTAACATGGCAAATTTTATGTAATGCATATTTTATCATAATTTTTAAAAAGTTTTAAAGTAACAATAGAAAGATCCTTAGCGTTGCTTCAAGTAAACGAGGCCCAAGGAAAATAGCAAATGCTTATTTTCCAACCTTCTGAGATAACTACAAAGAAGAAGATTCAGAGGTATGCTACAACAATCAAACTCAAGTTAGTAAGACAAAGCATATGTAAGTATGCCATCCGGTAATTTCAGAGTTTCACGCACCTTTCCACACTAGTTAAATTATTAGTAACACTGAATTTGACGCAAATGAATTAAATTAGTCTAGTAGACTTTAATGAGTCAATAACCCTACAATACAATTACTATCATTTTTCAGATGAGGAAACCAAGACCAGGCACGACAAGTTTAAGTAATTTGCCCAAGATCATTTTGCTAGTAAATAACTGAAGTGAAATTCAGACCCAAGATATCTGTCCTCCACTATGCTACCTCCCTAATTTAATGACCCCCCCCTCCAAAACAAATCTAATTACCCTGTAAAAATATTCAATGTTAAGTCCATGTTAAGGTTTTTTTAAACAGTGAAGTTCATTTAACTATCGTCTAAGTCTGGCTGTCCATGTTCTCCTTACTTTTTCTTTTCCTAGATACGTCCTCTTTGCTTAAATGTTTTTCCATGTGGAATTCAACTGAAGGATGCTAATGGTAGGCAAAGAAAATGTGACGCCAGAGGTTTAGGGCTCTAAGCAGTATTAGACTGCATTTGAGACTTCCATTACAAACGTTAAAATTCTTAATTGGCTTCATTTACTGTCTCTGTTAAGGTATGTCAAAGGGTATGAATGTTTCTATTATACACTATCTGAACAACTCTTAAAGGAAAAGGGCATAGGGTTACAAAAGGGTGAGAGTTCAAATAAACACGTGTCAATTCACGGAAACATGCAAGATGACATCCATTCAAAGTACCAACATAATGACATCCTAGGAATATTTAGTATGAACAAAGGAGCTAAATTTTAACATTTAAATTTATTTTTCTTTGTAAAGCTGGAAGCACTTACATGCATTTTTTTTAACATCTTGTAATTGGTAACTGCAAAAATAAATCACCCAACTACAGAATGTAAAAGAGAGATTCTGTTTTCATATGAAAAACATCTATGACAAAAAAAGTACATGTAAAAGATAGAAATCCTCTGTTAACCACAGGTTAAGAGTGAAGACAAGTATTTCATATTTCATAATCACATCCTGTATCTTCTAATCCTTGATTCTCTAGCCTGGCCATCTTCTAAAGAGAGTCCAGCAAAATAATGACTCACCAATTAGCCAAAGACAAAGAAAATTACATGCCTGTATAAAATACATATACGTGTGAGTGTGTGGTTTTGAATCCTCACCGGAGTATATGTCTATTGATTTTTAGAGTGAGAGGAAGGGGAAGAGTTTCAGAGAAACATCGATCTGTCACCTCCTGTACACACCCGAACTGGGAATCAAACTGAAACCTAGGTAATATACCCTGACAGTGAATCCAACCTGAAACCTTTTGGTGTAGGGGATTATGCTCCAACCAAGGTAGCCACCGGCCTGGGCCAAAACTCCTATTTTATCTTCTACTTGTACAAATTAGAATTAAAACACACACACACACACACCCCCCAAAGGTGACCTTGCTAACCAGAAAACACTGAAAATTTTAAAGTACAACCCATGACTACTCCTTGATAACTTCCAACCATTAATTAGAATCAATGACCCAAAAACGTGAAAAGGTTATGTATGCATCCCATAATTACCAAGCTACAACTACTACTATTCTCAGTTTAAAAGAAAATAAGTAAAAGTTGTACTTTCTGCCTTTCAACAGACAAACAGATTGTTATTTTTAAGCAACTCTTGCTTCCATGGACACGGCTTACTGTAGGATGGCAGAACACCTGGGTGAGGCAGACCAGAGGACCCAGTACTGAAACCTCAAAAAGTCAGATGGGCCCCTCCAACCATCAAGCACCCATCCTTGAACAGGCTACCTGGGCACCTGCTTTAAACTCATAGACACACCATACATGTGTGCAGATCTGACACCATGAACACACCATATGTAACACCGGGTATAACATGCCCACACCAGATACTATTCAGACACCATACATAACACAAGGCACCATGGCACCACGCGCACATTGGGCACCTTGCCCACACCGAGTATCATGAGCACAACAGGCATAACACTGAGCACCACGGGCACATCGGGTATCACGAGCACAGCACATATAATAACACGGCGCCATGCGCAATCGGGGACACCGAGTATCATGCCCACACCCCTAAATAACACCGGGCACCATGGACACATCGGGTATCATGGGCACACATTAGGTACCACGCACATGCCCGGCACCATGCCTTCACAGCTGGCCCGAGAGAAAGGCGTGAGGGGGCAGTCCACGTGGAAGTTGGGTCTCCGGGATGTCCCAGGAGCCCCGGCACCACAGCGGCTCTCCGGACGCCCAGTGGAGGAGTGGTGGACCCCGCGGCAGTCTCAGGGGCCTGGAGGACCTTCGGAGGCGGCGGAAGCCGCGCTGCCCCGGGTTCCCAGCCCAGGGGGACGCGGACTTAAGTCTCGCCTGGATCTCTGGGGACCGCTTGCTTACCCTGGATCATGGCTCCCAAAAAACAAACTGCGACTGCAAACGCCCGCTCCCGCTCCCCTCACACTCACAGGGCCGCGTTCCGGCGGACCTCGAATCGCGGCCGCGGGCCCCAAGGCCTGGCCGCGCGCGGAGAGCGGACCTGGCGTGCGACGCTCACGCGACACCCCGGCTTCCCCGCCCGAGCAGGCCCCGCGCGGTCTCCCTGCTCCGGGCCTCCCCCCGGCCCACCGCAGGCGAGGGAGCGCTGACGGGACCCCCGCAGGCCTCGGCCCGCCGCACACAAAGCTCCGCGGGCAACTCGGGGCCGTTCGCGAGAGCGCGAGCGGCGGTCACACCCGCGCGGAGCCCCGAGCGGCTGCAGCCGGGCCCAGGCTCGGCGCCAAGGCCACGGACGCCCCCGCCCGCGCCCCCGTGCCCACCGCGGAGCCTTTTCTTACCATTATGCTCCGGTCCCAGCCGCCGTCGCGGTGCCCGCCCTCCCCCTGCGCGCCCGGCCCCGCCGCCGCGCCGCCTCCTCCCGGGTCTGGGCCGCGGGCGCGGGGGGGCCGCCGGCCTCCGCCTCCGCCCCCGCCCCCGCGGGCTCCCTGCGCCCGGCTCTCCACCGCCTCCTCTCCGGCTCCGCGGGCCCAGCCTTCCGCTCTCCCCGCCGCCTTCCTTGCAGCTCCGCGGGCCCGGCCTTCCGCTCTACGGTGTCTCCCGGGCTCCGCGGGCCGGGCCTCCCGGACGTCTCCCCGCCGCCCTCCTCCCCGGTTGCAAGAGCCGGGCCTCGCGCTCTCCCTGGCGTCTCCCGGCCGCCCTCCGGCCGCTCGGCGCTTCAGGGCGCCATGTTTACAGCCCGCGCCTCAGCAGTGCGCGAGCGCCGGCGGGCCGGCCGGGCCGGGGACGCGGAGGCCCCGCCGCCGGGACTTACGGGGTCTCCTCGCCGAGCGGCGGGCCCGGGCGGGGCGGGAAGTTGGGGTGCCGCCGCCGGGAAAGTTTCCGTTCTGCGAGGACGCGGCGCTGCTCACATGGCGGTCTGTGCGCGGGCGGCCGCTCCCGGGCCGCCTCCTCCACCTCCGCCCGCCCCCGGACTTTATTGTGCGGAGCCGGCCGCGCCGCGCGCTGGGGCTCGGGCTCCCTCCCGGCGGCCGGCGCCGTGCACGCCCACACCCACCTTCCCTCCGTCCTGTCCGCGGCGCCTCTACCCGAATTTGTTCCAGCATATTCTCACATCGCCGCACATGCACTTCACATCCCCACACGTGGAAGCTACGTACGTGCCGGCGCGCGGGCGCGGAGCGGCGCACAAAGGTCCCGGCCCGCAGTGTTCCGCGCGGCCCGCGGGCTTGGCGGCGCCCGCCCGCGGCCGGCTCGGAGGGACCTGTTCCATCGCGTGCAGCGAACTGAATTGCAGTCTTTGCCAAGCGTTCATTTTTACATGAACAAAACTGGGAAAGTGATTGTTAGTATCTTTTTCATTCTACCGTCAAAAAGAACCGAAGGGCTCTGCTAATTCCTCTTTCTGTACGTACACAAATAGGACTTCGAAAAGAACAGGACCACCCGTTGGCAATTAGGCAAAAGCACTACAAATCTGTGCAGAGAAAACTAGGTTATCGTTCTTATTTTGCCATTCTAGATCTAACCAAAGATCCCAATATGTGGTTTAAGAAAATCTCAAAGATCAGCATAGTTTTACAAATTCCACATATTTTCCCTAATGACCTTTCTCCACTAGGAGTTCGATGGAAGACCTATCAGCCAAAATTTCTAACTCTGATGCTCATTGGATATTGGGATTCTAATCTAATACATAAATCTTGTTTCATAGCTGGTCTCTAAGACTGTTAGAATTTAGAAATGGGTGATACTTGCATAGGTGTGATGTACACCAGTCAAAGAAATTCTTCAGCCACCCATAGCCCTGGTTCTGATATATACCAGAGAGTTTTGGGCTCTCTCAAGGGACATTACAAAATAATTTTAACTCATTTTAATTTTTCAGATAAATAAAATTCAGAGTTTAAAGGATTTCAGATAAAATCTAGCCAGACCTAGTTTGAGTGCTGGACCAGGAATTCTAGCAATAAACAGCTTTAAGTAAATCATCCCCTTTTTTTTAAAATCACCTATAAAATAGGGGACTGTATGTCTCCACATTATTTCACCGAGGCAGCTCAAGTAAGACAATATCATACATGTACAAAAGGAAGCTTACCTTTTGGGAATGGACTGCATAACTCCATCGCAGGAAGATACAAGGTGTGTCCCCTCCTTCCAGAACATACTTCCCCCACTCATTCTTTAGGTTTCTGTTCAATTGTCACTTTTTTCAAAAAGGACCTTTCTGAGCCCCAATCCAAATTGGCCCTCTCTATTTTTCTCCATAACACAAAATTATTTGTAATGATATGTTTGCTTTAGTGTTTAGAGACTGACGAGAGGGTTTGTTCTCAGTAGCATACCCAGTCCTCCAATAAATGTGGTTAAGTGGAAGAATGCCACAGATAAAATTGGTGGTCTCATTGCACTTGACAGAGCACTGTCTAGATATTAGTGTTTTGCTCTTAAATATCACAATACCCTTGGCTCTGTCACTCAAGTATTGTAGTCCTTCTTAATGCATATTAATTAAAACTACATGTTAATTAGATGATTTTATACTTAGGCTAATAGCTCAAGGCTGTGGAGTAAAGGATCTTGTAAATGCAGTTCTCTCATGTAATACTCTTCCTGCTCATGGGCGCCTGTGCATGGGTGTGTTCATAAAACAGAAGAGGTATATATACTTAGGGTGAACTTCTTGAGGTACATTAATACGCTTTTCTCCTTTGCATATCTGTGCATGAGGTCCCTAGTTAGCCCAAGGAATTCATGTACCTTGGAGGGCATTAGGATTGTCACTATAAGAATGTGTATTGAGCCCTGGCCAGTTTGGCTCAGCAGTTAGTGTCAGCCGCCGGGACTGGAGAGTCCCAGGTTCGGTTCCTGCTAAGGGCTCATACCTGGGTTGCAGTTTGTCAGAGGCCCAGTTGGGGTCATGTGGTTGGCAACCAGTCGAAGAGTCTCTCTCACATGGAGCTTCCTCCCTCTCCCTCCTGCTCTATCTGAAGATGAATGCAAAAACGTCCTCGGGTGAGAAAAAAAAAAAAAAAAAAAAAAGAATGTGTATTGAGGGAAAGTTAATAAATAAGTTGCTGACACTCCAAATAGGAAATTTTAATCTGCAGCAAGATAATATGAGTGCAAATATGGCTTTGTTGAGAGATAACACAATTCTCCAAATTATTTTTTTTTTCCCGTTTTTAACGTATTCAGAAACCGGTCTGGTGTAGCAGACCACTGAACTTCACCACCCAGGGAAAGGGCTGGGGATGAAATTCAGGGAGAGAGGAGCAGAAAGCTGGTAGTGAGGTGTGTAACTACCCAAGGTAAGGCACTTTTTCCAAATATTTGGAACTCAGAAATATTTGCCATTCAGAACTAGTTGATGAATTAACAAATAAGGCTCATCACAATGTGCTTTTTTGTAATATCAATAAAGTCAAATAAGAATAAGGTAAAAATCCAACATTAGAGACTGTAAATTAAAAAAATATTAAATTACATATGATTTCCATGTTTTTAATATTAGAAGGAAGAAAATGTTAACAATGCATATTTCTTTGGGTTACAGTTATCTTCTTTTAAATAATCTTTATTCATAATCAGGAAAAAAGTATAAGTAACTAGCCTACAAAATTGGTTGTTATCCATATATGGAATGGCACTTGTAGGCATACCTTACTTGAAGGAGTATATAATTATAAAATTAAGTTATATAGAAACTTATTTTCCATTGATTTCTCTATTTAGTATAGAGATTTGTGGCTGCAATCTATACATAGTTCACATCCCAAAATTTATATAAAAAGCCAATAATACAACTATTGGGCAATCAAAGCCAATAAAAATAAATGTAAACTATATGTGGGAAGTTGTCACAGAAGCAGTTCACCACAAAAAAATCTATAAATGTGTTACTTATTAATGAGAATAAACTACTCTCTGGCAAAGTGAGTTTACTTAATTATTACCTTACATTCGCTATATTGTCACAATAACAAGGTAATGAAATCTTATCTCATTGTGAAAACAGAGAGAGATCAGTGTCCTTCAGAGACAGCACCTGTGATCTCTCTGAGAAACCCAGGGCTCCTCACTACTCATTCTGGAAAAAAAGGAGAATCAAGAATCAAGAAACAAAGATCTGTCTGTGTTCAATACTGTAAAATACACAGTTTTGCAATGTAAGATAGTACCACAAGCAATTAGTTACCAGTAATTGTAGTAGACTGCTGCAAATGACTATATGTGAGTATAAATCCAAGGGTGCTCCCGTGATCACATCCTCTTCAGTCATTTGCTTTTATTTTTTATTTTTTTGTTTATTTATTTTATTTAATTTATTTATTTTTAATCCTCACCTGAGGACATTTTTCTATTTTTTGTTCAGGTAGAGTGAGGAACAGAGAGAAACATCGATGTGAAAGGAACACATCGAGTGGCTTCCACCCGCACGACCGACCAGGGCCGGGGACAAACTGCAACCGAGGTACGCGCCCCTAGCGGGAACCGAACCCGGGTCTCTCCGGACCGCAGGCCGACGCTCTAACCGCTGAGCCAAACTGGCCAGGGCTTCAGTCATTTGCTTTTAGAGGCGTCTCCTAATGTGGGAGAGCAAGAGGGAATCAAAACTCACATCCATTGGGATGTGTGGCCTACTGTGAATGTCATCTTTTACAGATGTGACAGCCCCCCCCCACACACACACACAGGATAAAAACCCCTCTTTAATAAAATAATAAAAGAGACTGAAGTGAGTGGCAGTGGAGCTGGCCACTAGAGTGCAGAGTGATAATGCCTCAGCGGTCAGTAAATGCTTTCTAGAACTGTACTTCAATTTTACAAATTTCCTTTGATTTTATTCTGTACCTTTCTGACTTCTGGTTGGATTTTCCATAGTCTTCTGTATTAGATATTGGTATTTTTAAAGACCTTTTGTTTAAAAAAAAATGTTTTTATTGATTTTATTAGAGAGAGAGAAACATCAATGAGAGAGAACCATTGATTGCCCCCTACACACCCCCCACTGGGGATCCCCAACCCAGGAATATGCCCCAGCTGGGAATCAAACCCACTGAGCCACACTGGCCAGGCAGTTATTGGTATTTCAGATGTGCATATAGTTTTTCCCTAAAGATAAATTAGCATTCTGGTATTAAATTGCTATATAATGAATTTAGTTAGTGTTGCTTAGTTTTCAAGTGTCAAATCACCTGTTGGATGATTAAGAATCATGTTTTGAAGGAAGTTGTGGACCAAACCTTGTAACGGCAATTACCATTCCCCGAAATTGTGATCCTTTATGGCTAAGTCTCAAGCATGCACTGTGCATATTTTAATTTAAAAATGAGAGCTATATTTTAAGTGCTGAAGAAATACCTGATCCTGGGCAAGGGGAGCAGAAGGAGCAGGTGCGATTTCCCCACTACCTGTGTGGCTCCTTTAAACAAGGCTCATCAAGCCTGCTCCTCCTGCCCAGACCAGGCATTTCTTCAGCACTCCCTGCCTGTGGCTCCTTCAACTCATCTCCTGATTTGGTCTGTGAATGTACATATAGTATCTACTGGAAGTAGGACCTACTACACCTGGCTAACATGCTTCGGAACATTTAAAAGAAAGCAACTCAGGCCTGCCAGTGTGGCTCACTGGTTAAGTGTCGACCCATGCACCAACAAGTCACCGGTTTGATTCCTGGTCAGGGCACATGTCCAGGTTGTGGGCCCAATCCCCAGTGGGGGCCATGCAGGAGGTGGCCGATTGATGTTCTCTCATCGATGTTTCTATCTCTCTAAAGTCAATAGAGAAGAAAAGGTATTTAAAAAATTAAAACTAAAAAAAATTAAGGAAAGCAACTCACAGTACAAGATGAAAAGGGTATATGTGTATAGTTTTCCCTCTGCAGTGGGATCCCACCCTTCTCTGTGTCTCTCTTCTCTAACACAACACAGCAGAAAGAGCATGGGCTTTAGCCTAGAGCACCTGAGTTCAAACTCCAACTCACTGTGAGACCTTGAGGAAGTGATTTCACCTTATGAACCTCAACTTCCCCATTTGTCAGGGGCATGGACTTTTATTTTTTTTTATACCTCACCCGAGGATACTTTTCTATTTATCATCAGATAGAGTGGGAGGGAGGGAGAGAGAGAGAGACAAAGAGAAACATCCATGTGATAGAACCACGGGGAGTGGCCGCTTCCCACATGACCCAACCAGGGCCAGGGATGAACCACAACCAAGGCACGCGCCTTTGGCCAGAATTGAACTCGCAACTCATTGGATGCGGGCCGATGCTCTAACGGCTGAGCCAAACTGGCCAGCGCGGGAGCATGAATTTTTAATATATATTTTTTTCTTTATTGATTTGGGAGAGAGATGGAAACATCGATGAGAGAGAACATCGATTGGCCGCCTCCTGCATGCCCCCATTGGGGATCAGGCCCACAACCTGGGCATGTGCCCTGACCGGGAATCCAGAGACCTTTTGGTGCATGGTTAGATGCTCAACTGGTGAGCCACACCAGCCAGGCAATAGCATGGATTTCTGACATCAGATTACTTGAATTAGAATTTCCAACTCCAATATTCTCTAGCTGTTGACCTTGAATAAGTTATTTACCAATTTGTGTCTCATTTTCTTCATCTTTAAAATAGGAATGATAGCCCTGGCCGGTTTGGCTCAGCGGTTAGAGCGTCGGCCTGCGGTCCTGAGAGACCCGGGTTCGGTTTCCGCTAAGGGCGCGTACCTCAGTTGCAGTTTGTCCCCGGCCCTGGTCGGTTGTGCGGGTGGCAACCACTCGATGTGTTCCTTTCACGTCGATGTTTCTCTCTCCCTCTCTCTCCCTCCTACTCTACCTGAACAAAAGATGGAAAAATGTCCTCAGGTGAGGATAAAAAAAAAAAAAAGAAAAGAAAATAGGAATGATATCATTAACCTATTTCACAGAATCATTGTGAGGTTTAAATGAAAAAATACAAGTCTAATTCTCATAATAGTGCCTGACTGAAATAACTGCTCAAAAATTAATAGCTCCAGTTGCTATTATCATCTGGAAAATGGGGACAATAACATTCTCTTTACAGGGCAAAGACAGATATTACATTAGTTTAAGATTGTAAAATGTGGCCCCCTTTCACCACAACCTCGAGCCCAGCACATAGGACAATAAAAGCAGGAAACCAGAGGACAAAAGGATGTGCAAGTGAGTCACTCACCTCTGCATCTCTCTTCACCCCTTTGGGTCCATCAGCCAAGCCCCAGGACAGATCCAGGGGTTACCACTGTTTCTCACCCAACTCTGACCTAACTGCCATAATCTGGACAGAGGAATTGTAAATATCAGTCTGCATGAACCCCAGCAGCCACTTTCCCAGACACTGCTTCTGACTAGTTATATAACTTTTGGCTAAACCTCTCCAGGCATGTGTTCTCCTTTGTAGGAGAAGGAGGTTTACTAACTGCGCTTTAAGGTTCTACGAGCGCTAAAGTTGCAGGAACCCCAAGGCTGTTCTCATCCGTGTTCCTGGAATCCGGCTGTCGCTGCCTCTTCTGACCTAGCATGTCCTAAGGTCCTTTGTGAAAAATTTTTATCAGATATGCTTTCTGGTTCATTCCCCCTTATTTTTCTTTACTCCTAGTTTTTCTTCTTTCTTGTCCCCCTTCTGGTGGTCTGTTTGTGTTTAAATGACTCCTGGCCTCTGCAGAGGCATCATCTGATTAGCTCTGGGTAGAGTCCTCTCTCCCTCTTCTTCATTCAAACATCGAAAACACCAGGAAATGCATGTTTACATTTTTATATACATCCCCCAACCTCTCATCAGGGGTACCTTTTCAACATACTGCCACTTTTTTTTTTTTAAACCTCACCCGAGGACTTTGGTTTTCCATTTTTGTTCAGATAGAGTAGGAGGGAGAGAGAGGATGAGAGAGAGAGAAACATCAACGTGAAAGGGACACATCAAGTGGCTGCCTCCCACACAACCCCAACCAGGGCCGGGGACGAATCACAGCCAAGGTACATGCCCTTGGCCGGAATCAAACCTGAAACTCATTGGTCTGTGGGCCGACCCTCTAACTGCTGCGTCAAACCAGCCAGGGCATCCTTTTTAGAGAGGACAAATTTTAGTAACATACTACACAAGACAAGCTTATGAAGGATGGCATATAGGAAGTTTATATTAAAATAGGAGACACGCCCTGGCCGGTTTGGCGAGACCCGGGTTCGGTTCCCGCTAAGGGCATGTACCTCGGTTACAGTTTGTCCCCGGCCGGTCCTGCGGGTGGCAGCCACTCGATGTGTCCCTTTCACATCGATGTTTCCCTCTCTCTCTCTTCCTCTCTCTCCCTCCCACTCTATCTGTACAAAAAATGGAAAAATGTCCTCGGGTGAGGATAAAAAAATAAATAAATAAAATAAAATAGGAGACACGGCTGGCCAGTGTGGCTGAGTGGATTGAGTGTTGTCCCACGGACTGAGTAGTCCTGGCTCAATTCTGGGTCAGGGCACATGCCCGGGTTTCAGGCTCAGTCCCCAGTAGGGGGCGTGCTGGAGGCAAATGATCGATGTTTCTCACATCGATGTTTCTATCTCTTTCTCCCTTCCTCTCTCTCTACAAATCAATAAAAAATATTTTTAAAATGCTCTTTCATAAAATACCAATTGTTACTAAGGTTTACTCTCTCAACATGTCTGATCACATGTGACTATGAACAGAGGCCCTTCTCAAAGCTATGTTTTACAATATTCTTTCCTCTCATTACCTCCTATGGTAGTAACAAATGAGAACCTGTGGGAAATATTCTGTGGGATACTGTATTTAAGATTTTCTTTTATATTCTCCTTACATTCATATTTATTTATTTATTTTATTTTATTTTTATCCTCACCCAAGGACATTTTTGCATTTATCTTCAGATAGAGTAGGAGGAAGGGAGGAAGGAAGAGAGAAAAGCATTGATGTGGGAGAGACATGTCGACTGGTTGACATTCACACAACCCCAACCAGGGCTGGGGACAAACTGCAACCAAGGTATGTGCCCTTAGCAGGAACTGAACCTGGGTCTTTCTGGTCCATGGGCCGACGCTCTAACCGCTGAGCCAAACCAGCCAGGGCCTTAAATTCATATTTAAGAAAACATCAATTTTCTATCAGTGACCTTGGAATTGAATCTTGTTCTGAAAGATCCTCAAATTTCCTAATATTTAGAGAGTTCTTCCAGATTGGATAATTGACATAAACTTAAAAGTGACGTTATCTTTATGAATGTTTCAGGTTTGTAATACCAAGAGTTGAGAGAAATTTTTTAAAGTCTTAGAGGACATGAACATTACAAGTAACAATTCTAAATAAATGTTTCATGAGAAAATTACCTTCTAGAAGTAAATATAAAATATCCTTTTGGACCTGGCTGGTTTGGCTCAGCAGTTAGAGTGTCGGCCTTCAGACCAAAGGGTCTCAGGTTCGAATCCTGGTAAAGGCTACCTATACCTGACCTGGTTGGAGTCATGCCAAGGCAACTGGCAGATGTGAGATGGATGTTTCTCTCTCTCTCTCTCTCCCTCTCTCTTCCTCTCTCTCTCTCTTTCTCCCCCACCCCTCCACTCTATCTAGAAAATCAATGGAAAAAATATCCTCAGGTGATATATATATATATATATATATATATATATATATATATCTCCTTTTGTATTCTTACCTTCTCTCTGGTATTTGAAGGAAATACCTATATCTCATTGAATAGCTCAGTGAAAAATCCCTTAAAGAGCTGAAGAAAAATATATAAAACATTTTAGACCTCTCAGGTGTAGAAAGTAAAATCTAGGAAAACAATTAAGTGAAAAGAAAGTAATTGTAACGCTAAATTACACTTTCTTAAAAATTACCACAGTCCAAAAGTATTTCCTGAATTATTTGGTCCTTGTCTCTGCATCTACAGCTTGATGGTCTCTTTTGCTCGCATGCAGTATTTAAAGCAGAAAAAAGCTGAAAGAACCTAACTTCCTTTTTCTTTTTATTTAACTGTACTACTAATTTCAAACAGGAAGTTCTGCTTCCTCGACAGCTGGGTGTAAAAACCAATGAATGCGTTTTTCTGTTTCTGACCCTGATTGTTGGCTTCCTCCTTCCTCACTGGGGAAGCCAGTTAATTTTCACACACAATATCATGCAGGGTGGACTGTCCTTTTTTATTTGTATTCATTTCTCACTTTCTTATCTCTTTTTTAAGAATTCCTCCAGAATATGGCCAAAGAAGGTAAAAGAAAAAGTGAAACTTAGCACACTTTTTTTTTAAAAATTGGTAGTCGTTTTTATTTTTTTAAGGACTGTTGCTGAAAGAGACAATAACTGAATCTATAGACTACAAGATTTAAGAATAAGTATAGAATTTCTTATATTTTACTAATATACGAACTGCTAATTATAAAACTGTTTTAGTGTGTTCTCTAGTCTATAATTACAATAAACTCTTATTTTATTTTAAATGCATATGTATTTATTTCTTTTTAATATTTAACCAAGAGCTTCTATTAGAGATATTTAGTTGTTATGGATTAAATAATTTTGAAATCCTTTATACAAACTGTCCATTATGTCAGCAAGGTCTCACCCTTCCCCCACCACACACAATAGCAGCATGTTAAATAAATTGTGATTTGTTCATAGATGGGATTTATGTAACAATTAAAGAAAATGTTGATAAAGGTAATTGTTCTATGTTAAGTGAAAAACTAGGATATACTTAGAGAAAATGATCACATCATATAAAAATAAATTACATATTAATGGAAAAAAGACAAGAAGGAAATATAATAAAATACTAAATATATTTATGTCTGGCAAATAAAACTATGTGATTTATTTTTCCTTTTTTATTTTCTTGATTCTATATTTATTTTACAATTATAAAAAAGTTATTCTGAAAATAAAATATTTGATGTTAAAGGTTTGCTGTATAACTTTAAATGGCATTTAATGGTAGTGAGACTAACCTCAAAAGCAGCACACAATACAGTTAACAGAAAATTTATTTTCAATTAAAATCTCTATGAATGTATTTACTTTGTTAAATGAGGAACAACTCTACTATTCATAGTAATATTTAATTAAAGCCATTTTTTTAGTTTAAAGAAATTGAATATTGACACTTTCATATTGTTCAACTTACTAGCATTGATCTTCAGATTCCATGAGTGGGATTTTTTGAAAAATAAAAGTGAAATCAGACACGTGTGTTTGTTCTTTATGAAAATGGTAATTTGATAGAATAAGCTGGATTCCAATGAGAATAAAGTGCTCATAGTATTTCATGTAACTTTTCCCTCAAATTCAACTTCTAGAAGTCAGTTCAGTAGTTTTACATTAAAAATTATAGTGATTTTGAACTCACCCAGCTCATGAAGGTAAAAAAACTCTCTGAATGATACAGTGAGGACTTGTAGTTAGAGAATTCATTTCTTCTATAAATGTACTTTCAATCATTAAACCTCTTCATGATAAGGACCTTTATTGATAAAAAAAAATATTTGGAGTTCCAGGTGGTAGGGAGAGAGCTGTCCTTCACAACAGGAACTCATTTTGTCCTTAACAACTGAGAATTTCTTTACTAACATTTTACTCATGGGGAAACTAAGATTTAGAAAGATGAACTATCTTGCCTAGGTTCTTAGCTGGCAAGTGACCAAACTCAGACTTGAGTCCAAGATTATCCATTGATGGAATCTGGAGTCTGGGCTATTCCTTGTATCATTTGAAATGTATTCCTTTATAACTAGTGAAAATGACGCGGTAATCAAAAAACTCCCAACAAACAAAACCCTGGACTGGATGCTTTACCAGTGAATTTTACCAAACATTCAAAGGAGAACTAACACCTATCCTTCTCAAACTATTCCGAAAAATTCAAGAGAAGGGAAAACTCCCAAGCTCATTTTACAGGGCCAGCATTATCCTAATTAAAAAACCAGATAAAGAAATGACAAAGAGATTTCCGATCTAGATGGCAGGTAGATAAATGTAGTACTCGCCTCCTTCCACAACCACATCAAAATTACAACTAAACTACAGAACAACCATCATTCAGAACCTCCTGCAATCGAGTTGAATGGCAGTCCAACAACTACGAAATTAAAGAACCACATTGAAGTGGGTAGGAGGGGTGGAGGCATGGATGAGCTGGTCCCACACTCTTATGGCAGATAAAAATCAGGAGGCCTGCCTCGGCTGTGAAGGTTCTCCTTGGGAGTGAGGGATTCCCTTCCCACACCAGACACCCTAGCTCAGGGTTCTAGTGCCAAGAAGAGAAGTCCCCATAACTCTGGCTGTAAAAACCAGCGGGAGCCCTGGCCTGTTTTTTTCAGTGGTTAGAGCATCGGCCTACTGACCAACCAGTCCCGGGTTCAATTCCAGTGAAGGGCACGTACCTCAGTTGCTGTTCGCCCCCGGCCCTAGTTGGGGTCATGTGGTAGGCAACCAGTCGATGTGCCTCCTTTGCATCGATGTTTCCCTCTCTCTCTATCCCTCTCTCTCCTTCCCTCCCACTTTGTCTGAAGATACATGAAAAAATATCCTCAGGTGAGGATTAAAATAAATACATAAAATAAAATAAAATAAAATAAAATAAAAAGCCCTGGCCAGTTTTGCTCAGTGGTTAGAGCGTCAGCCCGTGGACTAGAGAGTCCCAGGTTTGGTTCCCGCTAAGGGCATGTACCTTTGTTGCAGTTTGTCACCAGACCTGGTTAGGGTTGTGTGGGTGGCAACCACTCTATGTGTCTCTCTCACATAGATATTTCTCTCTCTCTCTTCCTCCTGCTCTATTTGAAGATAAATGCAAAAATGTCCTTGGGTGAGGATTAAAAAAAAAAAACCAGCAGGAATTCAGGCTGAGGGAGGCTGAGGGTTCTGGAGTCCCAGGTAGTTCCTCTTAAAGGGTCCACACAGACTTACTCTGACTCCCTCCCTCCAGGCTCCAGAATTGGGGAGGCAACTTGAAAGTTGCCAGAGATTTATGGGGAAGAACTGAGTTGTTTGGCATTGGGCCAAGAGCTGGAGTGGCAGCTTTCTCCTGGACAGACTTGCTGTTGGAGACCATTGCTTCTTTGGTGAGCCCTTCCCTGGGGCAGCAGAAGGCAGCCATACCTGGGACTCCAGCAACCTGACTCACACTGTTTGCCCTGCCCTGGTGATTCCCTAAGGCCCTGCCCCACTCAACTTTCAGGCCCACCCAAGCTGTTTCCAAAGGCTTTACCATAGGATTGGCCTGTCTTGTCTCCTGCTTCTGAGTTTCCTAAATTCTCTCAAACAAACAGCATCTGGCCTCAGGGAGAAGCCCCATACTTCTCGCTAGGTAGCCCCAGGCCTGGCACTAGAAGCAGCCAGCTTGGTTCACAGCTTGTCTTTGCCTGGGCACTTTCAAGCCCAGCACAAGAAACAGCCATCAGTTGATCACTTTGCAGCTTATGCCTGGTGACTCCAGGTAGAACACAGGCATTGGCTGAACAAAGAGCCCAGTTCACCCAGTGGACACCTTCAGACCACGTCGAAGCACCACAACCCTATCACCTCTGTAAGTGACATACTCAAGGAGTGGACTCAGTGGGTACTAGAGCCCTGCTGAAGTAAATCTTGCTCTGTGTGGATCAGCAGAGCTGATCCTCCAAGGTAGTCAGTGGTCAGTGGGCACAGATAGTCTTTGCAGCTGATCAGTCTGAGTAAATCCCTCTCATCGATGTGCCAACAGCAATCAAGACTCAATTACAGCCCTGGCCAGATTGGCTCAGCGGTTAGAGCGTCGGCCTGCAGTCCAGAGAGACCCGGGTTCCCGCTAAGGGCATGTACCTCGGTTGCAGTTTGTCCCTGGCCCTGGTTGGGTTCTGCGGGTGGCAGCCACTCAATGTGTCCCTTTCACAGCGATGTTTCTCTCTCTCTCTCTCCCTCCCACTCTATCTGAACAAAAAATGGAAAAATGTCCTCAGGTGAGAATAAAAAAAAAAAAAGACTCAATTACAACAGAAGGATGCATAGTTCATAAGAGGGGTGAACCCTGAGGACCGAGTTGGGGTGATCAGGCAGCCTGTGCCACTGGATCCTACAGGACATCTACTACAATAGACCACCCTACGAAGCCTAGGAGACACAGCAACTCTACCTAATACATAGAAACAAACACAGGGAAGCGGCCAAAATGAGGAGACAAAGAAATATGTCTCAAATGAAAGAATAGAAAAAAACTCCAGGAAAAAAAACTAAACTAAATGGAGATGAGCAATCAATCAGATGCAGAATTCAAAACACTGGTTATAAAGATGCTCAAGGAACTTAGTGAGAACTTCAAGAAAGTTAATGAGAACTTCAAGGAACTTAAAACATCAACATAAAAAAGGACCAGTCAGAAATGAAAGATGCACTAACTGAAATAAAGAATAATTTACAGGGAATCAATAGTAGAGTAGGTGAAGTCAAAAAGCAAACCATCAATTTGGAATATAAGGAAGCAAAAAACACCCAATCAACACAGCAAAAAAAAAAAAAAAAAAAAGAATATAAAAAAATAAGGATAGTATAAGAAGCCTCTGGAACAACTTCAAACATATCAACATTTGCATCATGGGGGTGTCAGAAGGAGAAAAGAAAGAGAGAGAGAGAGAGAGAGAGAGAGAGAGAGAGAGAGAGAGAAATTGAAAACCTGTTTGAAAACATAATGACAAAAAATTTCTCTAACTTAGTGAAAGAAACAGACATACAAGTCCAGGAAGCACAGAGAATCCAAACCAAGATGAACCAAAAGAGACCCACACCAAGACACATCATCTTCAAAATGCAAAAGGTTAAAGACAAAGAGAGAATCTTAAAAGCAGCAAGAGTAAAGCACTTAGTTACTTGCAAGGGAGCTCCCATAAGACTGTCAGCCAATTTCTCAAAAGAAACTTTGCAGGCCAGAAAGGAGTGGAAAGAAATATTCAAAGTAATGAAAAGCAAGAACCTACGACCAGGATTACACTGTCCCACAAAGTTATCATTTAGAATCGATGGACATATACAGACTTTCCCAGACAAGAAAAAGCTAAGAGTTCATCACCACCAAACCAGTATTATATGAAATGTAGAAGGGTCTTTTTGAAGAAGAAGATAAAAAATATGAACAATAAAATGGCAATAAACACATATCTATCAACAATGAAATTGACAAACCAAATGAACAAGCAGAACAGAAACAGACTCATAGATACAAAGAACATTTGTTGGTTTCCAGATGGAAGGGGTTTGGGGGGGATGGGTTAAAAAGGTAAAAATTAAGAAGTACAAATTTGTTTTTAGACTGACAAACCTCAAAGGGAAGGGGTTGGGGGTAGGAAGAGATAAAACAAAGAACTTATATGCATATATGCATAACCAACACACATAGACAATAGTGTGGGAAAGGCAGGAGGCGGGTGGGAGCAGGGAAGTGGGGGGGTCAATGGGGACATAAATGGGGGGCATCTGTAATACATTCAACAATAAAGGTAAGTTAAAAAAAAAAGAAAGAAGCAACAAAGAAAGAAAATTAGAGGCCAGTATCCCTGATGAACATAGATGCTAAAATCCTCAACAAAATATTAGCAAGCTGAATCCAGGAATACATTAAAAAGATCATACACCATGATCAAGTAGGATGTATTCCAGGGATGCAAGGTTGGTACAATATCTGCAAAACAATGAACATGATACACCACATAAACAAACTGAAGGATGAAAACCACATGATCATATCAATAGATACAGAAAAACATTTGATAAAATCCAACACCCATTTATGATAAAAACTCTCAGCAAAGTGGGAATAGAGGGAACATACCTCAATGTAGCAAAGACCATATATGACAAACCCACAGCCAACATCATACTTGATGGGCAAAAACTATAAGTGTTCCCCTTAAGATCAGGAACAAGACAGGGATGTCTCCTTTCACCATTTTTATTCAACATAGTACTAGAAGTTCTAGCCATAGCAATCAGACAAGAATAAGAAATAAAAGGCATCCAAATTGGAAAGGAAGAAGTTAAACTGTCATTATTTGAAGATGACATGATATTGTATATATAGAACCCTTAAGATTCCACAAAAAACTATTAGACCTAATAAATGAATTCAGTAAAGTAGCAGGATACAAAAAAATATCCGGAAATCAGTTGCATTTTTATTTATTTATTTTTTTGGTTTCACTAATCTTTTTTTCTTTAGTTGCATTTTTTTTTTTTTTTAATCCTCATCCGAGGACATTTTTCCATTTTTTGTACAGACAGAGTGGGAGGGAGAGAGGAAGAGAGAGAGAGAGAGAGAGAGAGAAACATCGATGTGAAAGGGACACATCGAGTGGTTGCCACCCGCACGACCAACCAGGGCCAGGGACAAACTGCAACCGAGGTACATGCCCTTAGCGGGAACCGAACCCGGGCCTCTCCGGACCGCAGGCGGACGCTCTAACCGCTGAGCCAAACCAGCCAGGGCTTTAGTTGCATTTTTATACACCAATAATGAAATATCAGAAAGGGAAACTATAAAAACAATCCCATTTACAATTGTTTCAAAAAGCATAAGCAGTAAAATCTCAGACATTTCTCGCAGCAATATGTTTTCTGATATATCTCCTTGGGAAAGGGAAACAAAAGAGCAAATAAACAAATGAGACTACATAAAAAAAAAAAAAAAGTTTTTTTCAGCAAAGGAAAGGAAACCATCAACAAAATAAAAAGAACCCACTGAACGGGAGAACATATTCGCCAATGATACATCTGATAAGGAATTAATATTCAAAAATTTTAAAGAACTTATAAAACTCAACTCCAAACACCCCCAAACAATCCAATTAAAAAATGGTGAAAAGACCTGAATAGACACTTTCCGAAGAGGGCATACAGATGGCCAATAGACATATGAAAAGATGCTCAACATCACTAATCATCAGAGAAATACCAATTAAAAACACAATGAGATATCACCTCCCACCTGTCAGAATAACTATCACCAATAAATCAACCAACAACAATTGTTAGTGTACTGTTTGTTGGTGGGAATGCAGATTGATGCAGCCACTGTGGAAAGCAGTATGGAGTTTCCTCAGAAAATTAAAAATGGAACTGTCTGATGACCCAGTGATTTCACTTCTGGGAATTTATCTGAAGAAACCCGAAACACCAATTCAAAAGAACCTGTGTACCCCTATGTTCATTGCAGCATTATTTACAATAGCCAAAATTTGGAAGCAGTCCAAATGTCCATCAGTAGATGAGTGGATAAAAAAGCTGTGGTACATTTACACAATAAAATACTATTCTGCTATAAAAATGAAGAAAATTTTACCCTTTGCAACAGCATGGATGGACCCGGAGAAAATTATGCTAAGTGAAAAAAGCCAATCAGAGAACAAAAAATACTATATGAGTTCACTCATATGTGGAATTTAATAAATTAAACTACCAAGCAAAATAGAGACAGATTCATCGAGAGCAGGCAAAATAGAGACAGATTCATCGAGAGCAGGCAGACATTGTGGGTGGGGGGGTGTTTGGTGGGGAGGTGGAGGGATTGAGCAAAAAGGAGAGAACTCATGGACATGAACAACAGTATGGTGATTGTAGGGGGGTGAGCTAGAAGTGGAAGAGGGCATAGAGGGAATAAATGATGATGGAAAAAATAAAATAAAAATCAATTTAAAAAAAGAAGAAATGTATTCCTTAGTTAGGAACACATTTCTAAAAGAATTTACCTATAATGTCATACACACAAGAAATCTCCCTGCCTTGAACTAAAATTTTTTTATTTTTAATCAGAACAAAATAATACATTTTTATTTATTTATTTTTCTTTATAGATTTTAGAGAGAGAGGAAGGAAGAGGGAGAAAGAGATAGAAACATTGATGAGAAAGAACACCGATTGGCTGCCTCCTGCATGCCCTGGCCCTGAGGATTTGGCCCACAATCTTGGGCATGTGCCCTGACCAGAAATCGAACCGGTGACCTCTTGGTGCATGGGTCGATGCTCAACCACTGAGCCACACCAGCTGGGCAAAATAATACATTTTTAAAATAAAGGATGTTCCCTGGCTGGTCTGGCTTAGTGGTTAGATCCTCGGCCCGCAGACCAGAGAGAACTGGGTTCGGTTCCCCCTAAGGGCACACACCTCGGTTGCAGTTTGTCCCCAGTCCCAGTTGAGGTTGTGTGGGTTTGTAACCAGTAGATGTGTCTCTCTCACATCGATGTTTTCTTGCTCTCTCTTTCTCCGTCTGAATCTGAAGATAAAAATGCAAAAAAAAAAAAAAAAGAAATGTGAAGTCAGAAACAACTTAGTACACATCATACATAATCTAACTCAGGAAATTCATCAATATCACGTTTTATTCATCTCTATTAAACTAAATTTACTGGATGCATTCTTACAAGTTGTATAAGTGTACTGCTCCCACTTGTGTATAAAAATATAAAGAGTACTTCTAGTTGACATTTGGGTTTTACAAAATATTCTAAAATTATAGATCTGTCCATTCTCCCTCCCTGTCTCTTTCTCTTTCTTTCTTTTACCTCATGTGAATATATTCCTTATTCCTATCTGTGGAGTTCATACTTTAAACTAGCTAGACCACTGTGCTCTTCCCATAATAAGTATTCCTAAAACACAAGTCAAAAACATACAATTTACCAATTAACATCATGCACAGTACAGGCCAGAGGCCTTCCAACATCTCTTGGTCCAGAACTCTGTCCTTTGACCCCTGAAAGGATGGAAGAAGGGTCCTTGGTAACATTACAGAGTCTGAAATATCCATCCCTGGACTTGCGCAGAAGCTGGAGCTGGATACGAGTCAACAGTTTTGAAATATGTTTACAAGGTAGAACTGACAAGCTTTCTTATTATCTTGAATTGAGGCAACGAGGAAAAAGAAAAAAATTTTGGACAGAATAACTAGAAGGATATTGTTGCCGTTTTTTGGAAATGAAAGTGCATTGGGAAAAAGTTTTTAGAACAGAATTAGGAATTCTATTCCTGAGGTTTAGTTTGCTTAAGACATAGAGAGAGAAATGTAAGGTAAGCACCTGGGTACAGCTACAGGAGTCATAAGCTTAAAAGAAAGGGAAGGACTGGGAAGATACTTTTGGGAATCACGAGCACGTAGATTTACTTAATGTGGGACTGGCTGAAGCTGCATTCATAGAGTATATACAGGGAAAAGAAAGATGCCTGAATAAAAGCCCTGTTAGATCTACAGGAGGAGTCAGCAAAAGAGTCCGATAAACTGGTTTGTGAAGGAGGAAACAGGTTCTGTGTGGTGTCACAGAAGCGAAAGAAGAAAATGTTTTGATCATAGAGCGTGCTGTCTTTAAAAGTTGATGAGAGGCAGATGGGATATTTGGAGCTTGTTGGTGCCCATCACACAAACATTTTTTTTTTTTTATCCTCACCAGAGGACATTTTTTCATTTCTTGTTTAGATTGAGTGGGAGGGAGAGAGAGGAAGAGAGAGAGAGAGAAACATCGACATGAAAGGGACACATCAAGTGGCTGCCTCCCGCACCACCCCAACCGGGGCCAGCGACAAACCGCAACCGAGGTGCGTGCCCTTAGTGGAAACCGAACCCGGATCTCTCTGGACCACAGGGACGCTCTAACCGCTGAGCCAAACCGGCTAGGGCCACACAAACTTTTTTTCACTGTTGGAGTGCATTGAAGTCAAATTGGTGTGGGTTAGAGTAATTATTATTACTTTTATTACTTCAGAAAATAAATTTGAGAGAAAAAGGTCAATATATTTGAGAATAATTTATTGTCAACAAGAATACTAGATTATAGAGAAATGTTTTTGTAAAGGGGACTCAGGATTCTGTTCTTGAGCTGTTTCAGGTTACTATTTTGATAATCTGCAAATAAAACCATATTTGAAAGGAAGTAACATCCCATTTATTTTGCCATTACTTCTCATACCCACTTTTGTTTTATTCATATGTCTGTTTTCCTCCATATTGAAACAATAGAAAATAATATCTCTTGCCATTCACTAAAATGTAATTGAAATACCAATTATATAAAAATATATTTAATATAAATTTATATATAGCATATATAAATAATACATTTATAAATAAGTATATGTTATTTCTTCACAGGAATTGTATATATAACACTTAGATATCAAAACCAACAATAAACTTGTGTTTTTTATTCCTAAGTTTAGTTTCCTAAGGTAAAAACTTAGATTGATTTTAGAGCTTTCTACTTTTCTAACTTAATAAAACTACTTCTAAGCTCTGCTTTTGCTGCACCCCACAAATTTTGATAAATTGTCTTTTATTCTCATCTGTTTTAAAATATTTCCTGACATTTCTTTTTTGAAACGCCGATTTGAGCTTATACACACTTTGAGAAAACAATATATGAGTTTGACTTACTAATCTAGATAATTGTTATTCAAATTATAATTTAATACACACCATGTCACATAATAGTGAATACTGGAGTAAGATACACAGCCCTGATATAACACAACTATATGGACAACTTAAACATATAATTTGTGTGTAATATATGTACTGACACAAATTAGGTACCCAATAAACAAACTTTTGGGATTATTAGGTAAATAATAAGTGTTTAATGAAGATTTGTTCATTTAAAAATGATAAATAGAAAATGGCATTTCATTATTAATCCCTGTAAATTTCTGAAATAACTAAGGTCTTTAGCTGGAACCACTTTTATGGAGCATAGGAAAGACTGGAGGGAAGGGGATGTCTTTGTATTAAATTCCATGTCACTCTGTAATTAATACAGAGGCAAACCTCTTAAAGCAAAGTCGGGTTAAACATTAGCATACAAGACACAGCAAAATGCGATTCTTACCTTGCTTAAATTAATTAAAAACACAACATAAGTGATTTTTCCCCGGTCTTGTTTTTCTCCTGTGCAAAACGAGCACTCAGCAGGGATTGCTAGTTCTTCTGCTTGTTGAAAATGAGAGAGCACTAGGAAGGGGTTTTCAGTGTTTAATGCTTCCTACCTCAAGAAGCATCATCCCCAAGGTGCTTTTGCTCTCATGTAAAAAAAGCCACAGAAGTGCTTCATAAGACACAGGAGCCACGTTTCTGCTAAATTAAACAAAATGCCTGGGGGGTATAGTTTTCCAGCTGCTCTAACCCTGGCATTTCCCTTTCTGGGTTTCTGATTAAAATTCTTAATATAGCTGGTAAATTCCTCCTACGTCTCAATAAAACTAAAATACATATGAAATGGATGTGCAGAGAAATACTTATCTAATACTTTAGTAACTCTAAACTCAAAACGACTTCATTGAAATTATGTGGTAGAATCTCATAAGCTTCAGAGTTTCATTTCAGTGTGTTAAATTGACCTAAAAATAACAATGATTCTGGGAACTTTATCAGTGTAGAGGGTTGACTGCTGACTATTCTATCCTCTAAGCATCAAGGGAAATGCTAGAAATGCGCTCACTCATATCCACTCCGTTTATACCACAGGTGGTGGTAGAGCACTCGTCGTGATGGTTGATGAAGGATTGTTTTCTAGTGTCCCATTACTTCTGATATCTTCTGAATCTAATGTTATATGTGAGTTCGATGTAACAAAAGGTATTTGATAATGTAGCATATTGTTATTGGAATCAGTTAAGTTAGTAATGGAATTCCTCTCCAACTTTTAGGGGTTATTTTCATATGGAATTACTCTTTTATTTCTTTGCATTCCAAATCAGTAACGTGTCATCATCTTTCAATGACTGACATCATGGAATCTCTTTGTCTCCAGACATTACTGCAGATGGGGGTGGGGGGATACAATGTGTTTTTAATTTATTCATTTTAATTTATTCTTTTACCAGTGGTTGAAGTAGAGTCTTAAATCAGCAAACCCACTTGTATTTCTGTTTTTTTCTGATTGCTGGAGGCTTCTTGTTTAATGGTGTTTATTCATTACCTTTAGGATAGCAATGGCAACAGTTCAGAAAAGTTATGGGAACAACCTGAAATCATTGGTTTTTTTTTTTGTTAATGGAGGAAGCTAGAAAAGTGATTTTTGGTAGACATGAAACAAGACTTCAATTAATATAATTTCAGAGTAAGCAGATACCTTTCATGACTAAAAGTGCATGATAGACAACATGGAAAAGAGATTCTGTTTGATACTCTGCCTTTTATTTATTTATTTATTTATTTTATTATTATTATTTTTTTATCCTCACCCGAGGACATTTTTCCATTTTTTTTTTGTTCAGATAGAGTGGGAGGGAGAGAGGAAGAGAGAGAGAAAGAGAGAGAAACATCGACGTGAAAGGTACACATCAAGTGGCTACCACCCACACGATCCAACCAGGGTCGGGGACAATCTGCAACCGAAGTACATGCCCTCAGTGGGAACCGAACCCGGGTCCCTCTGGACTGCAGGCCGATGCTCTAACCACTGAGCCAAACTGGCCAGGGCTGCCTTTTAAATTCTTAACTGCCTATTACTTATTACTTCAAAAATTTCTACCACTTTGTGTATCAACCTACAAAATATGCTTTGGTTGGTGAGAACACCAATAAGAAAGCAGTAAGCCTTTCTAGAATTTATGTAACATAGTTAGATTTTCAAAGTTTACAAAGGTGTTAAAATTTCTAAGGGATAGCCCTGGCCAGTTTTTCTCAGTGGTTAGAGCGTAAGCCTGTGGTCCAATGAGACCTAGGTTCGGTTCCCGCTAAGGGCACGTACCTTGGTTGCAGTTTGTCCCCGGCCCTGGTTGGGTCATGTGGGTGGCAGCCACTCGATGTGTCCCTTTCATGTCAATGTTTCTCTCTCTCTCCCTCCCTCCCACTCTATCTGAACAAAAATGGAAAAATGTCCTCGGGTGAGGATAAAAAAAAAAAGGTACAACTTGGGCCCTGGCCAGTTTGGCTCAGTGGTTGAGCATCAGCCTGTGGACCAGAGTCCCGGGTTCGGTTCCCACTAGGGGCACATACCACAAAAAAAAAAAAAAAAAAGAAGAAGTACAACTTGGTTGTTAGACTGATGAACCTCAGAGGGAAGGAGAAGTGCAGAAAGAGATAAACCAAAGAACTTATTTACATATATGCATAACCAACGGACACAGACAGTAGTGTGGGGAAGGCAGGAGGGGGGACATTTGTAATGCTTTCAACAATAAAGATAAATTAAAAAAAAAAAACTAACTTAAGGCTTATACAATATATTTTACTATTTCAGAGAGGAGATAAAGCACTTCCCCATCTGACACCCACCCACAACATCTCATTGTGCCATTTCTCCAAAGCGCTGGTACTAAAATCCAGTGGTTATGAAAGACAGAACTATCCTTTGTTCTAGTTTAGGGACTATTTTGTAAAAGTTTGACAATGTAACAACATGAAATAGAAATAAATTCCCATGTTTGAACTGACTGTACTCTGATAAAGAAGTTTTTCTCATTCTTTTATCAGAAGCTGCCTTTTCAAAGTTATTCTTGATTGGTGATTGCCCACGGACTTCATCATTCTAATCAGATGTTTTCCTTCACACCTCCTGTAACATTTTGATAGATTACAGTTCTTTGATCCGCATATGGCTTAGATCCATTTCTTTAGGGCCAGCGAGGCCCCTCCCCCCCAGTTCCTGGGCAGGAAAGCAGAGATGACCTTCAGTTCCTGCACTTGGCCATCCTGTCCCACAAGAGTACAATGTCTGCCAAAGAGAAATGGGAAACTTTTTTCTACTAAATTATATTCTTATCAAATAATGTGTTTTAAAAAGAAGTAAATGTGCTTATCATGTATGTTGATATTCTTAGGTAAAGTTAAATTTCAAGTCCTCGTTAAAGGAGTGTTTAGCAGATCTGCTTAGCCCTGGAAATGAACTCAGTAATAAAATCTCTGCCGTATATTGACAGCGCATTAGGAGTTTTCTCTCCCAGAAATCACCATCTCCACATGCTGTAAGAATTCCCTCTTTTGAGTCTCTGTGGGTCTTGGTTACATGGGCTCTGATTGTAACCATTAAACAAACCTCCTTGTGTACTCAGCCTGTATCTTTATGCCTGGCTGGAGGGAATAATGGCCCCGTAGTCACTGAGGCCTGCTGTGTGGTTGCTGGGAGAGTGGATTAGCTATGCCTGTTTTGGTTTTGAATGAATATACCCCTTGGCAAGCCATGGGGCCAAAATAGTTCCTTAGGTGTCACATGTACAGAACTGGTAGCTTGCCCTTATAAACACCCTATATTCCTATGGGGCCAAGCTTCAGTTATCACAAGTGCACAGACACAGGGTCATTGTTCACAGCAGTTTTGCCTGCTTGCTTTTCTTACTTCCTTTCCTCCTATGTTTTGAAAGAAGAGAAGAATATAGGGACATGTCCACAAGCCTTTATGTTGTCCCACTCCTATCACGTTTCCTGGAAAGTCAAACCAGCTAGTCTACGTGAATGACCTACATCAGGAGGGTAAGAATCAGCGAGACCAGCTGGCCCTGAATTTTGTTTTGAAATATTACTCATGAGGAAAGTATTTGCCCGAAGCCTTTCTGCCCACTTGATTGCCATCCACATCTCGCCGGTAGAAATGAGCATACTGTCTGAACAAATCTGTGGCCAGTGAACTTTCAGGGATAATGCACAGGGAGGGCACATGGTCCTTCTCCCGGAGTGGGGATCCCAGCATCCAAGGTCCTGAGAATGTAGTGGGGGTGGGGGGTGGAATCAGTCTCACTCAGGCCTTGGGCCCAGATAACCAGTGGGAATGAGTTTCCAGCGTGGTCTGTAGTACATATAGCAGTATGAGGACGGGTCTCTTCACATTGAGGTTTGTATATCTAAAGATTGGTAGAGTCCTTGAAGATGAATGAATTAAATTTCTCTCAAGACAATACACTTCTAGCAAATTAGAGAAAAGAAATAGTTAAAAATTATTGAGGACAATTAATAGCCGGCATCGGTTAAAATGTCAATAGTACCAATTCTAGTAAAGGAGCTCTCGAATCAGTGCCCCTGCTGCTAGATGCCACTTTCACAGATACTGGGGGAGACGTGAGGGGGCAGATTTCTTTTCTTTAGCTAAAGGGGCATATATATTTAATTCAATATGTACTACACTGATTATACCAATATAACTAAAAAAATTAATAATATACTATGTACTAGGAACAGTGCCAATTCCCAGAGGGCATTAAAAGGATCAGATCATTTATTTATTTATTATTATGAAGGGGGAAAGGGGTGGAAATTTAATTTCATCTTTATTTTCCTTTTTCACCCAGAAATATGATGTTTATTTCTTTCTTGGTATATGCATCTGTTCTCTCCTTGACTTCACTCCAGGTTTATGCCGTTGCTTTCTGGTTTTTAAACTTTGTTATTTTGTTCTCGCACTTCTGGAAGCCAGTCAGCACGGTGGCTCTGGGATTTTTGCTTTGCTGTGGAATCTCTTCTAGAGATGGTGATGCAGGGGTGGAGAATTTGTCAAGACTCCTGCTGAAGTCTGCCTTCTCAGCACTGTCACTCACATCTAAAAACCTATCCATCCACCTATACGAAACACGAGTGATAGGGAATTTTCAACTTCAGTAAATGAGTTGAGTACTTTTTTTTTAATTCAAGGAAAGCACTTTTGTAATGCAAACACACACCCCTGTTTATCTAGCAGCCGAAGGGAAATAAATGCAGTCTTCTGGCCTGAGTACAAAACCTTCTGCACAGAATTATTAAAGATACTACTCTGCAGCAGGGTGTTTTTTCCTCCCTGTTCTGGGCTCTATTTTAGTGCAAATACATTTGTCTCCTCTGGGTCCTAAAGTTTTCAACAGAATCCCCCCCCCCCCTTTTTCAAAACTGCTGTGCCTATTTGAAGCTGCAGAGCAGCAGTTTAAAAACGGCCCCCATCTGCCACACAAAGGCCTCCAAAGGCTCGTCAAGCTCATTGACGCTTTCGTTAGGGGAGGCCATAGATGTTTAAGGGACCTCTAAAATGCTAAATTGAACTTCTCCCAGATTGTCAAGGGCATATTTTTCTCTTATAACTAGATTCCTTATACCCTCATCAGTTGTTAGTTTAAAATTAGTTATTTAAGATAACTGAAAACTATCTGTTTGAGTCTTAAGGAACTACACCTTGAATGTGAGAGTAAGGCAGTATAATTCAATTTTTCAAATTGAGCTCAGCACAGGGCAAGAACACTTTTTTTGAAACTCTGGAAGGGAGAAGACAATTCATCTGTTTCTTCCCCAGTAATGCGATAAAACTGGTTTTAAATCTACCCATTTTTCCTCTATGTTTGGAGGCTTCTCACGGCAACAATGGCCAAAAGACCTCTCTGCGATGACGGAAGTGTTCTGTGTCTGCACCATTTGGTGTGGTAGCCACCAGCCACATGTGGCTGTCAAGCACTTGACCTATGGCCAAGTGCAACTGATGGGCTGAATCTTTAATTTCATTTAAAAGATTAGTTGCTAGCATTTTGATAATATATCCTTATAGCTATTTATCTCTGGCTAGTTAAGGAAATATTTGTTCTCCTCAGACACAATTTTTAAGATTATAATTCTTGTCCCCAAATGAAGAAGAGTAATCTAAACAGTCATTGCAATGTAACACATTTTACCTTTAATCTGTCTATAGTTTAGTAACTTGATGTAAACTTAAAACCTTTGAGTTATTCTTATGCCTAAGCACGATCATAAGAAATAATAAAATTTCAAGTGAACATATACTTTATAGAATATACCTTGAGATAATAGTGATCTAATTGTCATTATTATGTCACAATAATAGAATTACTGTATCTTGACATTCCTGATATCTATTATAAATTTAAAAAATAATCTATCTAGCTAATCTGTTGTGATAGCTCAGCAGTTTGATAAGACATGCATGTATTTCATATTCCCTCATTTCTTTGAGTTAACAGATTTTTCCTACCGTTGCTCTCGTTTTTTGCACGTCTTCCCTTTTTTTTAAGACCTGCTAGGCATTGTCAATTTCACCGATTATATTCAGCCTTTGTCCTATAAAGACATCATTTATTACATTGGAAAAGCTACCAGTATTTCACATAGAGTATAAAGTTCATGTTGGTTTTTAATATATGGTTTTGTTATGTGTAAGTAGTTTTCTTTATTATTATCTTGTTGAGTGTTATTAGTATGAAAGGCTTTGAATTTTGTCAGAGTTCTTTCTGCATCAATTGAGATGATCATGTGTTTTTTCTCCCACTTTGTTTTGTTGACGTGTATTATGTTGATCAATTTTGCCTCAATGCTCATAAGGGATATTTGTCTATAGTTTTCTTTGCTCTTTCTTTTTTAAAAAATATTTTTTTCTTTATTGATTTCAGAGACAGTAAAAGGAGAAAGAGAGAGAGAGAAACATGGATGAGAGAGAACATTGATTGGCCACTTTCTGCATACCCCTCACTGGGAATTGGGTCCACAACCTGGGCATGTGTCCTGACCGGGAATCGAACCGGTGACCTCTTGGTGCATGGGTCGATGCTCAACCACTGAACCACACTGGCTGGGCTTCTTTGCTCTTTCATTAAAAAAATGTTTTATTGCCCTGGCCGGTTTGGCTCAGCGGTTGGAGCGTCCGCCTGCGGTCTGGAGAGACCCGGGTTCGGTTCCCGCTAAGGGCACGTACCTCGGTTGCAGTTTGTCCCCGGCCCTGGTTGGTCGTGCGGGTGGCAGCCACTCGATGTGTCCCTTTCACATCGATGTTTCCCTCTCTCTCTCTTCCTCTCTCTCCCTCCCACTCTATCTGTACAAAAAATGGAAAAATGTCCTCGGGTGAGGATTAAAAAAAAAAAAATGTTTTATTAAAGTAAAATTGGCATACAGTATTATATTAGTTTCAGGTGTAAAACAAAATGGTTTGACATTTATACATTTCATAATATCACTTCGATAATCCAGTTAACAGTAATAGGTAAAAACTTCCAGTTATAAAGTAAGCCTCAGATATGTAGTACATAGCACGGGGAATATCGTCAGCAATACGGTTTCCCTTTGTTGTCGTGACTTTGTCTGGCTTTGGTATGGGGGTCACACCGGTCTCATCAAACTAGTTTGGAAGTGTTGCCACCTCATCAATATTTTGGAAAAGTTTGAGAAGTTTTTATATTAATTCTTTCAATGTTTGGTAGAATTCTTCCACAAAGTCATCATGTCCAGGACTTTTTGATGTTGAGAGACTTTGATTACTGATTCAATCTCCTTACTAGTTATAGGTTGATTCATAGTTTCAGGGTTTTTTGTTTATGATTTTTGTCTTGATAGATTTTGTGTTTCTAGAAAATTGTTCATTTCTTCTAGGTTATCCAATATATTGGCATACAATTATTTATAGTACTCTCTTATAATCTTTTTTCTTTCTTTCTTTTTTGTTTTTTATCCTCACCCGAGGACATTTTTTGTTCAGATAGAGTGGGAGGGAGAGAGAGGGAGAGAGAGAGAGAGAGAGAGAGAGAGAGAGAAACATCAACATTAAAGGGACACATCGAGTGGCTGCCTCCCACATGACCCAACCAGGGCCTGGGACAAACTGCAACCAAGGCACGTGCCCTTAGCGGGAACCAACCTGGGTCTCTCTGGACCGCAGGACGACACTCTAACCGCTGAGCCAAACCAGCCAGGGCGATCCTTTTTATTTCTGTAGAGTTCATTGTAATGTCTCTACTCTTATTTAAAATGTTAGTGATTTGAGTGTTCTCTTTTTTTTTCTTAGTCCATTGAGCTATAGTTTTGTCAATTTTGTTGAGCTTTTCTAGGAACAAACTTTTGGTTTCATTTATTTTCTCTATTGGTTTTTTCCATTCTCTAGTTTGTCTTTCTCTGTTCTAATCTTTATTATTTCCTTCCTTTTAGTAGCTTTGGGTTTAATTTGTTCTTCTTTTTCGAGTTTCTTAAGTTGTAAAGTTATGAGATTTTTCTCGTTTTTTTTTTATTTCTCATCTGAGGATATTTTTCCATTTATCTTTAGATACAGTAGGAGAGAGAGGAAGAGGGAGAGGGAGAGAGAGAGGGAGAGGGAGAGGGAGAGGGAGAGGGAGAGGGAGAGGGAGAGGGAGAGGGAGAGGGAGAGGGAGAGGAGAGGAGAGGAGAGGAGAGAGAGGCAACCGAGGTATGCACCCTTGACCAGAATCGAACTCATGACGCTCTAACCACGGAGCCAAACCAGCCAGGGCTTTTCTTTGTCTTTTTCTTTTTGTTTAAAATGTAACTGTTTATAGCTGTAATGTTTTCCAGCACCATTCTCACTATGTCTCATAAGTTTTTGCTTCATTATTCTCTAAATCTTTTCTAATTTTCCTTGTGATTTTTTTTTCTCTTTTGTACGTGCCCCTAGTGGGAACCGAACCCAAGACTTTCTGGTCTGCAGGCCGATGCTGAGCCAAACCGGCCAGGGCCTTGTGATTTTTTGATCCATTAGTTGGTTAAAAACATATTTCATAAGTTCCACAAAATATCTTTTTTTTTTTTAACTTTTGCATTTGATTTCTACTTCATCCCATTGTGGACAGAAAAGATACTTTGCATCATACCTATATTTTTTAATCTATTGGGACTTAGTTTGTAGTCTAATGTATGGTCTATACCTCCAAATATTGCATGTAATAATTGTGTGTTATAATACTACTTTGTAAACTATTCATTAACAATTCTCTGAGAGCCCTGGCCGGTTTGGCTCAGTGGTTGGAGCGTTGGCCTGCAGACCAGAGAGTCCCTGGTTCGGTTCCAGTTAGGGGCATGTACCAAACAAAACAAAACAAAACAAAACTTTTTGAGAAATGAAAAGCATTTTGAATCCATGTCTCTCCTTATGTCGCCACATTCCCTCCCTGGAAAAAGAACTCTGATTCCTCAGATGGGTATGTTTTTGCATGTAAAGCAAGATGAGTTACCAAGTATTTAACGTGCCAGGGTAACACTGAGAAATCAAATGTCTCTTTTCTTCTTGGCTACAGGACACCTGGAAGAAACAAAAATGGTGCAGCTGGCCTGTCCTTGGAGCATTTCGTATAGCATTTGTTATTAGAAATTTATGGTAACTATAGTCAATAACTGTTTCACTCAAAATTCCCTAACCCAAGGAATTTATCGTAAGATGCCACCTAACATGTTTGTTGAATTAACCTGCGAACTAATCGATTCGTTTTGTAAAACAACACAATTGGATTAGACATTTGAAAAGGGTGGATGTCAAGAGACTCCTGTGAAATGACAACACAGTGAGCTGATGCAATCAGTTCAGGTGGAAGATACATTTCATGCGCCCACGACACCCGTTTAATTACTATGTTAAAGTCACTGGTTGATATGCCTGTCTCTCTGCTGAGTCTATAATCTCCTCAAGGACACAGACTTGATCTTACTCATCTCTGTTTGTGTCTGGCACACAGTAAATACCCAATGTATGTCTCAGCGAATAAAGGAGTGAAAAGGCGGATGTTTCGTATATTGTGTGTGCACACAGAATTTCTTCGTTAGGTGAAGCCCCTAGACGTAGCAAGTATTGTGAGTAAGACCATCAGGCCATAGAAGAGGGGTGGTCTTTGCAAAGGATGCTGGGGACCGAAACGCGAGCAGCGGGTGTGGATGCACCTTCTGTGACCGGCCGCCGGTCAGCATCACACTTGCTGTGCGACGTGCACACAGTGCAGGGAGCGGCGGGTGAAAGCGCCACCTGTGTGCACACGGCCCATCGCTTCGAGCTAGCTGGCACTGAAAGCCACTGTCACGGTTTATGTCTTCATGTAAACCTTGGTTTAAAAGTGTCTCTCTCGCCCTGGCCGGTTTGGCTCAGCGGTTGGAGCATCGGCCTGCGGACCAGAGAGTCCCCGGGGTTCGGTTCCCGCTAGGGGCACACAGCAAAACTAACTAACTAACTAACTAACTAACTAACTAACTAACTAACTAACTAACTAACTAACTAGAAGTGTCACTCTCTCCTAAATGTGTGGCCTCAGATAAAGTGCTTCTCCAGATCTGATTTTTCAAGGCATAAAGAGGAAATGTTTCCACAGAGAAACAAGAAATTCGTTACCCACTGGTTGACGCTTCGTGGAGAGGACGCTTAGAGTAGACGCACGACGGCCACGTTTGGGAAGAAGGGCAGAGCCCAGGGGGAAGGTTTCACCCGGTACCAGGGGCCTGCGAGGGCCGATCCTGGAAACACCGAAGCGGAGCCGCCACGGCTGCCTGGAAACCCGGGCGCGTAGAAAGCATGTTTGTGCTGTGCGGAATTAACCTCAAAAACAGACTTTTAAAAAGTTTTGTGTTTTTTTTTTTTCTGGAAGTTTGGAAAAGTAAGTAGCTTAGAAAATTGATGATAACTGTAAAAGTTAAGTTGTTTCGCCCTGGTGGGCGTGGCTCCGTGATTAGAGCAGTAGCCAATGGCGATCAAGGGAGCACACAGCCCAGATGGAGGTGCACCTGGAGAGCTCAGCTGGGGGGACCAGCGAGGCTGTGCTACTGGACCCCACAGGACACTGGCTACATAAGGCCACTCTACCAAGACCTGGACACCTAGCATCTCTACCTAACACATAGAAACAAACACAGAGAGGTAGCCAAAATGAGGAGACAAAAAAAACAAAACAAAACGTGTCCCAAATGAAAGAACAGAACAAAACTCCATAAAAAAGAACTAAATAAAATGGAGACAAGCTATCTATCAGATGTAGATTTAGTGAGATAAGAAACATAAAAATGAAAATTGAGAACAAAAATGGACCAGTCAGAAATGAAGACTACAACAACTGACATGAAGAATACATTACAGAGAATCAACAGGAGAGTAGAAAAACCAGAGGATCTAATCAGTAATTTGGAAGACAAAGAAGCAGAAAACAGCCAATCAGAACAGAAAAAAAAGAATTGTTTAAGGAGCCTCTGGAACAACTTTAAGCACACCAACATTTTCATCATGAGGGTGCTGGAAGAGGAAGAAAGAGAGCAACAAATTGAAAACCTAAATGAAGAAATAATGACTGAAAACTTCCCTCACTTGGTGAAGGAAATAGACATAGAAGTCCAGAAAATGCAGAGTTCCAAACCCAAAGAGGCCCACACCAAGACACATCGTAATTAAAATGCCAAAGATTAAAGACAAAGAGAGAATCTTAAAAGCAGCGAAAGAAAAGCAGTTAGTTACCTACAAGGGAGCTCCCCCATAAGATTGTCAGTTGATTTCTCATCACAATCCCTTTTCAGGCCAGAAGGGATTGGCAAGAAATATACAAGGTGATGAAAAGCAAGTACCTACATCTAAGATTACTCTCCCTGGCAAAGCTATCATTTAAAATTGAAGACAGATGAAAAATTTACCAGACAAGAAAAAGCTAAAGAAGTCTATCAACACCAAACCAGTATTACAAAAAAGTGCTAAAGGGTCTTCTTTAAGAAGAAGAAAAAAAGATCATAAATATGAATAATAAAATGGCAATAAATACATATCTATCAACAATTACTTCAAATGCAAATGGATTAAATGCTCCAATCAAAACAGAAAGGGTGGCTGAATGGATAACAAAACAAGACCCTTACCTATGTTGTTTAGAAGAGACTCATTTCAGATTGAAAGACATATACAGACTGAAAATAAAGGGATGGAAAACAATATTTCATGCAAAAAAAAAAAAAAGACTTTTAAGAAAGGCTATAGCAAGAGACAAAGAAGGATACAGCAATTCCACTTCTGAGTATTTAGCCGAAGAAACTCAAAACACTAAACCAAAAAGACATATGCATCAGTATGTTCATTGAAGCATTATTTACAATAGCCAAGATAGGGAAGCAACCTAAGTGCCCTTCAATAGACAAATGGATAAAGAAGAAATGATAGCCCTGGCCGGTTTCACTCAGCGGTTAGAGCATCGGCCTCTGGACCAGAGAGTCCTGGGTTTGGTTCCCGCTAAGGGCACATACCTTGGTTACAGTTTGTCCCCAGCCCTGGTTGGGGTTGTGTGGATGGCGACCAGTCAATGTGTCTCTCTCACATCGAGGTTTCTCTCTCTTTCTCCCTCTCGCTCTATCTGAAGATAAATGCAAAAATGTCCTCGGGTGAGGATTAAAAAAAAAGAGGAAGAAATGGTACACAATACAGTGAAATATTATTAGGCCATAAAAAAAGAATGAAATCTTGCTATTTGAAAAAACATGAATAAACCTAGAAGGTATGCTAAGTGAAATAGGTCAGACAGAGAAAGACAAATATCATATGATTTCACATATATGGGATCTAAAGAAAAAAATAAGCAGAAACAAATTCATAAGACACAGAGAACATTTTGACGGCTGCCAGAGGGGAGGCAGATTGGAGGGCTGGGTTCAACAGGTGAAGGGATTAAGAAGCACAAATTACAGTGATACCTCGGTTCTCGAACGCCTCGGTTTTCGACCAAATCGGTATTCGACCAGGAGATTCGAGAAACTTTTGTCTCGGAATCCGAACAAATATTTGGAACTCGAACTTCCGAGATGAGCCGAGTTGAGCCGAATGGCGTTCATTCGGCCCAGCGTGCCTTGCTTGCGTCATCAGTGTGAGTGCAGAGAGAGAGTCACGCTTTGTGGAGTCACGCTTTCCTATTGGGTTTCATTGCTTCGGTTCTCGAACAATTCGGTTCTCGACCGTCCTCCTGGAACGAATTATGTTCGAGAACCGAGGTATCACTATAGTTGTTACAATATAGTCACAGGAATGGAGTACAGCATAGGGAAAAAGACAACAGTATTTTAATAACTATGTATGATGCCAGGTGGTACTAGATTTAATGGGGGTGATCACTTCATAGGTTATATAAGTGTTTAATCACTGGGATGCACACCTGAAACATAATATTGTACATCTGTAATTGAAAAATTTTTAAATTATTTTTAAAAAGCTTTGACACTGTGATGATGATCGAACTTTCTTCTGTAGGCTGGGGGGAAGCTCTTGGTAGTTCTTACACATGGGAAGTGACAGACAGGATCATATCTGCTGGTTGATTTATCTGACCCATGGAAGGTAAAGAAAGGACTAAGAAGAAAAGGGGGGCGGGGTGAGTGCTGATCACCTTGGGCAGGAGCTGCCATTCACTACTTTTTTTTTTTTTAATTTATCAATTTTATTTATTTATTTTTAAATCGTTATTGTTGAATGTATTACAGATGTTCCTCATTTTTCCCCCATTGACCCCTACTCCCCACTCCCGCCCCCCCTCCCGCCTTTTCCCACACTGTTGTCTGTGTCCATTGGTTATGCATATAAGTTCTTTGGTTTATTTCTTCCCACCCCCCAACCCCCTTCCCTTTGAGGTTTGTCAGTCTAGCAACAAATTTGTACTTATTAATCCCTTCACCTTTTTCACCCATTCCCCCAAACCCCTCCCATCTGACAGCCAACAAAATGTTCTCTGTACCTATGAGAATGTTTCTGTTCTGCCTGTTCATTTTATTTGTAGATTCCATTGTCAATAGATATGTATTCGTTGCCATTTTGTTTGTTCATATTTTTTATCTTTTTCTTCAAAAAGACCCTTCATCATTTCATATAATAATGGTTTGGTGGTGATGAACTCCTTTAACTTTTTCTTGTCTGGGAAACTCTTTATATGGCCATCGATTCTAAATGACAGCTTTGCAGGATAGAATAATCTTGGTTGTAGGTTCTTGCTTTTCATCACTCTGAATATTTCTTGCCACTCCCTTCTGGCCTGCAAGGTTTCTTTTCAGAATTCAGCTGACAGCCTTATGGGAACTTCCTTGTAGGTAACTAACTGCTTTTCTCTTGCTGCTTTTAAGATTCTCTCTTCGTCTTGAACCTTTTGCATTTTGATGATGATGTGTCTTGGTGTGGTCCTCGTGGGGTTCATCTTGTTTGGGACTTTTGTGCTTCCTGGACTTATATGTCTGTTTCCTTCACCAAGTTAGGAACGTTTTCTGCCATTATTATTTCAAACAGTTTTCAATTTCTTGTTCTCTCTCTTCTTCTGGCACCCCCAGGATGCGAATGTTGGCACGCTTGAAGTTGTCCCAGAGGCTCCTTACACTCTTCTCACTTTTTTGGATTCTTTTTTCTTTTTGCTGTTCTGATTGGGTGTGTTTTGCTTCCTTATATTCCAAATCAATGGTTTGCTTCTTGGCTTTACCTACTCTACTATTGAATCTGTGTAAATTATTCTTTATTCCAGTTAGTGCCTCCTTCATTTCTGACTGATTCTTTTTTTATGCTCTTGAGGCCCTTACTAAGTTCACTGAGGTTCTCACTAAGTTCGTTGAGCATCCTTATAAGCAGTATTTTGAACTCAGCATCTGTTAGGTTGCTTATCTCCATTTCACTTAGTTCTTTTCTTGGGGTTTTGTTCTGTTCTTTCATTTGGGACCGTTTTCTTTGTCTCCTCATTTTGGCTGCCTCCCTGTGTTTGTTTCTGTGTGTTACTTAACGAGAGGTATGGGGCTATCTGAGACCAGATGCTGCTTCTTTGAAAGAATTTAGGAAAACCTGAAGCAGGATCCAAGACAGGCCAATCCTATGGTTAAGCAACTGGCAACAGCTTGGGTGGGCCTGAAAGCTGGGTGGGGCGGGGCCTCAGGGAATCACCAGGGCAGGGCTACCAGTGTGAGCCAGGTTGCTGGAGTCCCAGATATGGTGGCTGTCTGCTGCCCCAGGGAAGGGCTCGCCAAAGGAACAAAGGCCTCGGACAGCACATCTGTCCTGGAGAAAGTCCCCTCTCCAGCCCTCGCTCCAATGCCAAACAGCTCAGTTCTTCCCTGTATATCTCTGATGCCCCTCGAGCTGCCTCCCCTCCATGCTCAGAGGGAGAGAGTCTGATAAGTCCATGCGTGGGCCCTTTAAGGAGCTGTTTGGAGCTCCAGCTGCCTCAGCCTCCCTGAGCCTCAGTTTCTGCTGGTTTTTCCAGCCAGAAGTTATGGGGATTCTCTTCCTGGCACTGGAACCCTGAGCGGGGCACCTGGTGTGGGACAGGGACCCCTCAGTCGTCAGGGAGGACCTTCCCAGCCGAGGTGTCCTCCTGATTTTTATCCGACACAGGTGGGTGTGGGACCAGCCCGTCGCGCCTCCGCCCCTCCTACCAGTTTGGATGTGGCTGCTGCTTTAATTCCGTAGTTGTAGGACTTCTATTCAGCTTTATTTCAGGCAGTTTTGAATGATGGTTGTTCTGTAGTTTAGTTGTAACTTTGATGTGGTTGTGGGAGGACGTGATACCGCGTTTACCTGCCCACCATCTTGATGGGAACCATGCACTACTTAAGTGAATTCTCACAGCCACCCTGCGAGAGAGTGACTATCCCCACCTGACAGTCGAGGAGACTGAGTTTTCATTTCTTTGCCTAAAGTCACACAGCTAGTAGGTAGGTAAGGGGGCCAGAAGTCAGCCCTCTGCCTGTCTGAGGCTCAGGCACTCCCCTAAATGGAAACTGCTACCCTAGACTTCATTCTGGGCAGCTAGGAGGCTTTTGTCTGCTGAGACCTCAGAGGAAGGGAACATGGGCAGAAGCACACTGGTGCTCTGGACTGAAGAAGAACAGATTTTAAAAGGCTGATGGATGGGCAGGGTGTAGAAGCAGGGAAGTCATTGTTCTAGGACTCTGATGCTGGTTGTACTGTGAAGGGCCAGGACCCCTCCTGCCTCTTCATCTGTCCTCATCTCCAGCTGCTTCCTCAAGTCCCACCCCACAACCAGCTTGGGTGAGTGTGTAAAAGCGCAACCATTAGGTTATGTGCAGATTTTCTTTACACAGAATGACCAAGACTCAACCCAACGCTGCACAGACTGTTTGGAGTACCCCGTTTGCCCAGGATCCTTGTGTGCACGCTCTCTGGGCCACCTTGGCCTGTTTAGGCCATTGTTCTGCACTGAGAACTGTTGGAATCATTCTTCAGTGTAAATACCTGTAAAATGGAGATAATAATTGTCTCTGCTTTATCTGGTGCACGGGAGCAGTAGGTGAGATGAAGCACGTGAAGGGCCTAAAACGGGATTTATTTCAAAGTGAGCTTGGTATCAGAGGTCTGGGTTTTCATTTTAAAGCATAGTCCGTAGAGCACCCTAAGGCAGGGAAATGCTCTTCTCTGCTGCCATCTTGTGTGCATCTTGGGAATAACACCGAGTGGAAGTCACCAGGAAAAGATCGTCTCTGTTGTCATCTAGTGGTCATTTTGGGAATAACATCAGAGAAGAGGTCACTCTGCTGTCATCTAGTGTGCATATCATGAATAACAACTGAGTGGAGGTCACCAGGAAAAGCTCTTTTCTTTCAAAAGGCTTCTGAGCCAATGAAGAATGTATCTGACTTAGGTACCCTGCCACAGATATGATCAGCTGTGCCCTGGAAGCTGCCACTGGGGAGTTCTCAAGGTGAAACTTGATACAGAGCTTGGCATACTTCTTACCTTCTTGCCTGGCTCTTACCTATGCATCCACCCTCCGTATTGGCAGAGATGGTCCTGGAGAAAGATGGGCGAGGAGAGTCCTGGAGGTGGTTTCTCCATTCTGGCTTAAGCCAGCTTGTGAGGGGCAGAGGGGCTTCCTAAAGAAGGAAGGAGTAGAGACTTGGGGGGGAGGGGAGGAAATCTCCATCCCGGATCCATCCTGTTGTGATGGGCAGCTTGGGTGCCTGTGAAAAATGTTCAAGGAGAGACCTGGAGGTGAATTTTCCATCCCAGCTTCAGCCAGTCTGTGAAGTTCTGGGTAAATGGCAAGGAGAGACGTGGAGGAGATTTCTCCATCTCAACTCTAGGCAAGGTGTGAGGGGTAGCTTGGGTCCTGGGGTAAGGTGCCAGGAGAGGCGGAGAGGCGGAGAGGCGGGAGGCAAATTCTGCATCCCAGCTACAGCTAGCCTGTGAGGAGCAGAGAAGGGGCCCAGACCAGTTTCCGGGGCCCAGATTAAGCAAGCACTTCCGGTGGGACCACTTGTCCTGAGAACATCCTCTGGATCGGATTGGGAGCGCACTACTTCCAGTTCCAGTTTAGCCAAGAATATTTCAAGAATATCTTTCATCCCATTGTCGATGTAAAAAATGTCCAACAAAGTGCTCCAGAGAATGGCAGTTTTGCACCTTAATTTATACATTACAATCAGAGGAGGAGGTAGAAGGGGATTACACGAAATTCACTGGTGATAAATTGGGGAGAAGGGAGAAAACAAAGGTGGAGGGAAATCTCTGGGATAGTTAACAGTTAACGATTAACACGATTAACACGATAATAGCAATGAGGGGATTTGTGGTTTCTGCTCTGGTGCAGTGGCTCTGGAGTCTGGTAAAAGAAAATACTTTGCTTGATATTCCAAAGGTATGTTATCAGGAAGTTATTTTAGATGCAAAAAGACGACAGGCTCAGTTATGGTAACGATTGACCCTTGTTAGGAAAAAATATTGCCCTAGGACATGCCTACCCACCACGAACCACTTTTGGTTAGAAAGTTTTAATTTCAGACCATTCTTGTGGCTAGTTTAGCTCTCTGAGTTTGTAAGGCCTCCATGCAGGCCTCCACTGAGCTTGTCAGGTTAGCATGTGGCTCCTTTTCTGTCCACACCATGTATTGTAATAAAGTACCATATAATTTTTGGATGCTCAAGTTGTTTCAGATCGGCACAGCAGCGTTCTTTTATGCTGGTCTTGGAATCTTGAAAAGTCCAAGGATTTTTCAAGAAATTCCTTGGCTTTGTTTTTTTTTTTTTTAATCATTAAGATTCCCCAGATGCACTTGGCACTTTTGCTCCCCCAAAACTAAAAGTAATGATTTTTTTCCAAGGAGCCTGGTTCCTTCAGGTGGGGAATGGTGTATAGAAACTGAGATCTTGTACCAGTACCTGCAACTTCCACTGAGCGCTCAGAATTGTGTCTTTCCTCTGACATTTCATATTGAAAATTTTATTCTCCCACATAAAAAACACATTTCTTCCTAAGACATCAATGTATCTTGTCATTTGCTCAGTTTCACATGTGAAATGATTGCACCAAAGAGAGAATTTCCTTTGGATAGAATCTGATTCATTGACCTTTCCTGTATGTTGTTATAAGAGTTTTCTTAATGATACTGTTGTAATTAACTAGTTTATTAATAACAGGAAAGGAGCAAAGGGAAGTCCAGACATTACAGGCATGTTCCCTGCAAAACTCTGTCAGAGGGATCTCACAAAGGGGAGATAGACACATGCCCAATAAAGTTGGAGTGACATAGGGAAGATGCTTGCCTGTCCATCACACCTGAGGACAGAGATGATTGGCCAGAATGGACATGGCCACTGCAAGTTCTGGAAGATCTGGAATACATACTCTGCCAAACAAAGGAGCTGGTGCCCTTGTGCTATTGGGACTCTCGGGACTCTTGTTGCTCAGAGCATTGCTCTCCTGGCTCCCCTGCATTTGCCCGTATGGCCCTCAGCCACGCAGACCCCACACGGCGGACTGATGCGCCGTGGCCAGCCTGATGTTGAACTGGACCCGGCTTCAACATGGGAAGGAAACTCTGGACACTGGCTTTGTTTTTGCTCTACTGAATCCCCAGCTACACTTCTTCCAGGACTGGACTAAGGGAAATGGGACTTTGGAAACCCAGGAATATAATTCCACACAAATAAAACTTTCTACTATATCTTATCCTCCTATAGGGGCCCCCAGAAATGCTTATTCCAGCAATACCCCAAGAACCCCACTCCCAGCAGCAATGAGGGAGAGGAGGCATGCTCCCCTTTGATAACATTACTCCCATGTTTTAAGCTTTTCCTTTTTATTTTAAAATAATATTTGTGTTGCCAGGCTGGTATGGCTCAGTGGATTGAGCATTGTCCCATGGACTGAGAGGTCCTGGTTTGATTCCCAGTCAGGGCACATGCCCGGGGTTGCAGGCTTGATCCCTGGTGGGGGGCGTGCAGGAGGCAGCTGATTCATGTTTCTTTTTCATATCAGTATTTCTATCTCTCTCTTCCTTCCTCTCTCTCACTAAACAATCAGTAAGAAAAATAATATTTGTGTTGTTTTTCCTTTGAAATCATTCTAATCCAAAGCGATTTATGAATGCTGTGACATGCCCTGGCCAGTTTGGCTCAGCAGTTAGAGTGTTGGCCCGTGGACCAGAGAGGCCCAGGTTTGGTTACGGGTAAGGGCACGAACCTCAGTGCAGTTTGTCCCCGGCCCTGGATGGGGTTGTGTGGGTGGCAGCCACTTGTGTCTCTCTCACATCAATGTTTCTCTCTCTCTTCCTCCCTCTCTCCCTCCAGCTCTGTCTGAGGATGAATGTAAAAAGTGTCCACGGGTGAGGATAAAAAAAAAAAAGAATGCTATGACATTGAGATGCAGCTATTTTTCTTGAAATTAATAGCCAATTGGCCAATAAAATTTTTACACATTCCATCTTTCCCTCTGATCTAAACATTTGTCTTCATCACACAGTAATGTACAAATACAAAATCCTCATGTTGTCCACTTTTACATCTGCTCTTATGATGATGTCTCTACTGTTGAGATGATCATTCACTTACTCTTTTAATCAAATATACATTTATGTGATGATTCCATTTGATAAGTATAGTGAGAAAATATTGGTTATTTTTTATTTTTATTTATTTATTTTTTTATCCTCACCCGAGGACATTTTTTGTTCAGATAGAGTGGGAGGGAGAGAGAGGAAGAGAGAGAGAGAGAAACATCGACGTGAAGGGACACATCGAGTGGCTGCCACCCGCACGACCAACCAGGGCCAGAGACAAACTGCAACCGAGGTACATGCCCTTAGCGGGAACCGAACCCGGGTCTCTCGGGACCGCAGGCCGACGCTCTAACCGCTGAGCCAAACCGGCCAGGGCTTGGTTATTTTTCTAATTCTACATTTTCTGTTTGTAGAATTGAGAATACCCTTTTACAAAAAATGCTGAATCTTATTCAGAAACTCTATCAAAATATACACACATACACAAACACAAAATAGAGGCTTTAATATTTTCAAAATATTTTTCTTTTAACCAGGAACATTTACAATGTTAGTTATAACTGTAAGGACAGAAAACAGGCCTTTCTTTTTCATTATGACTTTTCCACAATTTATGAGGAGCACCTGGTAATTAAACACAGAGATTTCTGGCACCTCCAGACTCAAAGTGCTCTTCTCAAACAGTACAAAGAGAAGGGCTGTGCTTCCCCCTCCCCCTCCCCCTCCCTGCTGTCTTAACAATTCTGGGATAGAAGGGTTTCTGATAAATAGAAAGCCCCCCCCCTCAAACAAGTCTCCCTTTTTTGAACTCTTGGGAACCCCTCCAGACAAGACCCCCTTTTCACACTCAACTTTCTTTACTCCAAATAATATTTTACAGTTAGAGAAGATGCTGATAAAGACACTTCCTTAATGCATCTGCCGGACTGTCTCCTAGGAAACAAACCAACTGCCGCTTCTCAAGGCCACTCCAACTTCTGCTCAACTTCAGTGCGATCCCCTCCCTGCCCCCAATGGCCTTTACTGCCCAAAGCCCCCAGTAAAAGAGCATCTCTCTTCCCTGCCCTACTGCCCGTCAATGAACGGGTCCTTTCCCTGACTTTGGGCAAAGTCACAAACTTCCTCCTTTTTCCTCCTCTTCTCTCTGTTGTGACTTCTTCCACAGGCTAAACCCTAGAAACAACATTATAACTGTGTAGTGTTATGTGGCATTTTATATGAAGAAAATGAAAGGTTTTTATTTTTATATTTGTATAAGAGGTGTAAAATTTTACAGCACTTAGTACATTTTCAAGTACATTCAGTACCAATGAACACAAGTAATTTCATGATGGTTCTTTTGGTTAATGGAAGTTATACCCATTATCTAATGAGTGCAGTGAAGTGTTTGCAATATCTGCGAAACAGGTGCTGCTAATCAGTGTGTAACTGGCTTGGGGGCAGTGTCTTTCTCGATCTTACTCTTAACATTCTAGGGATAAAATTAGCAGCTAAAATGACTGTTAGGCGGCCCCAAAATATTCTGGAGAAAACTCTTTTCAAGTTCTGACTGAATTAACCTGAATAACCTGCACCAACCTGTTGTCTTCTGTGCTAAAAATAAATGGTGTGGACAAAAAGGGGCCACATACTAAACTTGACAAGCTCAGGGGAGGGAGACCTTACAAACCCAGAGACCTAAAGTATCCACATAGGGTGGTCTAAAATTAAAATGTTTTTTTTCCCCCCATCTTGGGTCTCGGTCATATTTTCCTGCCTCTTAGCTCCAAAAACTTTCAGTAGGAAAAGGGTGGAGGGAGGCACTGTTTGGGGGTCCTGAGCTTACAGCTCAGGTGAGACCAAAAGAAGGTGAGACCGCAGAGGAGGGGCAGCTGAGTCCCACCCAGAAAAGGGCCACCTGTGCCCTGCCTCTCCACCAGCTCCCCATATCTCCATGCGCGGGGGGGGGGGGGGGGGGGGGGGGAAGGCTACGTGAGACCCACCTCCTCCAGCACTGGGGTGACTCCTCCTCCTCCTGCAGCAGGTCAGCCTGCTCAATAGCCTTTGGCATACCCTTTCTGGAGGTGTTCTGGACATCACTCCCCATCAGAAACTCATCCAAGATTCAATAGGCCTTCTCAAAATTAAAGATGATGTCCACCTCTTTCTCTGTGATATAAAATATTCGTGGCTCTTGACTGTGGCTCTTGTTGCCTTCCCCCCAAATCTGCGACATTGTTCCCATCGGCAGCTGGGTTGCCTCCTTCCCTAGGCTGCTGCCCAAGTACGTGTCCAGAAGCGCCACGCGGCGGTGGGTCAGTGCCGGCGTGACGAGCTCATTGCCTTGGCCCTGGGTGGTGCAGCAGAACCAGAGGCTGGCGTAGCTCTCGTGGGCCCCTTTGAGGTCCCTCCACCCCAGGAAGCTGCACACTTGGGCTAGCGAACCAGAACAACCTGCACGGGCTCCCGGGCCATCTTCTTCTCTCCTTGTCTGACGCGGTAGGTACCGTTTTTGCAGCGTCAGCTTTCCCTGCCCAAGCGTCTACTTTCTTCAAATACTCAGCCCTTGCTCTCAACTCTGGGCATTCCTGCCAGCTGGTGCCTTTCCTTCGGGGGTGTCAGAGCTTCTGTGCCTGTCTGCCACTTGGGTTCAAATTCTGGCTTTACGAGTTGAGTAACTTGCTTTGGGACAATTACTTTATGTCTTTGGGCCTCGGTTTTCTGGTCTGGGCTGCAAGTTTGATCCTGGGTCCTAGTTGGGATCATGCTGGAGGCAACTAATTGATGTGTCTCTCTCACGTGGACATTGTCCTCTCTCCCCACCTCCGTCCCTTCCACTCTATTTTACAGAGTTGTTAGGAAGGATTAAATGTATGCAGCAGTGCCTGGCACTTGGTAAACACATCCTGCAGCCTCCCTCTGGGCCCATCCCTCTTGGCTAGGGCCACCTGAAACTGAAACTTTGGCTAAAGGAGGTTCCTGGTGGGTAGTCATGTCCTAAGGCAGTATTCTTCCCTAACAAAAGACAATCTTCACCTTAACTAAGCCTGTTGGTTCTCTTTTTTTATTGCATCTAGGATAACATACTGGATAAACCAGCCTTTGCAAAAACAAGGTAATTTCCCTTTTTCGGACCCCTGGAAACACCAGAGACCACAAATCCCCTCATTATCACTGTTATCATGTTAATTGTTGACTCTTAACTATCCTGTACCCACCCATATAAAAAAAGTATTATCCAATCCCAACCACCCATTTTGCTGCCCTGCCCCCGCACCCCAATCTATCACCACGGGATTTCAGGTAACCCACTTAAGTCTTCTCTTTCGATTGTGATGCGCAGAGCAGGGTGCAGAAAGGCCATCCTCTGGAGCATTTCTCAATGCCTTGAGGTTCTGCTTCCCAGCAACTGTCATCAGTTTGGCTCAAATAAACTCGTGAACGTCCTCTGCAGGTGTCAGCGGTTCTCGCGTTGACAATAGGAAAGTCACAATTAGGGCCAAACATCTAAGTCATAAATCAGATGCAACAGTGTGTTGGGGGTGGATGGGATATGATTTCTTTACATGTGAATTCTGCTCTCCCATTAAAAATCTTATTTTAAACATGCTCCAAAACTTCGAGGTTTCCAGCTGTTTTGGAACTTAGGAAAGGGGCAAGATAGCATGAAGCAGACTTACTTAAATGTAGGCTTAAACCTACTCAGCTTCCAAGACACACCTGATGATGGTTTGCCCTGATGTCTTTTGAGGCACTCTTGGAGCGACTTATTAACTTAAATGTTGATCTAAGCAGATTACATGTACAGAAGTTTCATGAATTTCCTACTCCTCATTTTAAGTAATGGTATTTTCTGTCAATCGTTTATTTAGTCATCTGTTCCTAACACCTCCAAGCTTAGTCAATGAAAGCTTTATCATATTGAAGACCCGAATCTCCTAATAGATGCAGGCAACACAACAGATTAAATGCTGTACCCCTAATTTTTTAATCCACCTTAACCAATGAGTTTATGATTTAAATTAGTCTGACTCTGAAGAGTCGGTTTGATGGAAGTGACTCAGGTGAAAAAAAGAACAGTCTATAGTCCCTATAGTATAGTGCATGCTGTGTTGTGCTGCTCGGATCTGTTCAGAACTGAAAAATTTATTCTAATAGCTGCTGGGAGTGCTGCTAGATCATAACCCCCAGCTGTCAGCCCTCTCTGGGACTTGCTTATGGCTGGAGAGCTCCCTGGTCTCCACAGAGGTCCCCATTTGAGCACCCCACAGAATCGCTGGGGTCCTGCTGTGACTGCATAACTCCTGCTGCCCGTCCCGGCCTTTTGCTTCCTTCACAGGTGCTGACCCCAGAGCACCCCCTGATCAACGCCCTGCACGCTGGTGTCTTCTCAGGGCCGGCCCCAGGGAACTCGACCCACAGCACAGTCATGTATAGCTGCCCTGCTTTTATCTTTTATATATACTGGATATTCATGTAAGAGTTCACTTTAAGCAAACCAAACTAAAAACGTTGAAAGTCACTGGTCTGACAATTAAACAAAGGTTTCACCTTGTATGAAAAATTATCATTATAGTTTTGTGCAAGACCAATTTATTTAAGTTAATCATTCCAAATCAACACCTAAGGAGTGTGTTTCTCCTCTGGAATCGTTTTTCTTAGCCTTTTTGTTTGTTGCATTTACACATATATACTCATGTTATTATTATTTTTTATCCTCACCCGAGGACATTTTTTGATATTTTGTTCAGATAGAGTGGGAGGGAGAGAGAGAGAGAGAAACATCGATGACGTGAAAGGGACACATCGAGTGGTCGCCACCCACATGACCCAACCAGGCCCAGGGACAAACTGCAACCGAGGTATGTGCCCTTAGCGGGAACCGAACCCAGGTCTCTCTAGACTGCAGTCTGACGCTCTAACCGCTGAGCCAAACCGGCCAGGGCTCGTGTTATTTTTTAAGCTGAAGATCCATTAAATAATAAAACGAGTATTTTTGATATTACATATGAAAAACCAGTAACATATACAAGGAAAGCAACCATGATAAGCCAGAGAAGGGTATTCAGTAGATGGCACATATTCTCAATTATTTTATGTAGCCAATTCTACTCCCTGTCACCCCTAATTCTTCTTAAGAGTTTGTCTCAAACTAACTAGGGTATAAATAAGTACATTGTATATAGAATTTTCATTCCTCTGTTTAAAAAAAAATTCTCACCTTAAAAAATACAGCATCAACTGACTAGCCTCTTGTAATACAAGGGTAAACCAGTAACAAAAAGGATTAATGGTCTTATGATAAAAGTCACTGTATTCTGTGGTGCCTTGGAAAACTAGCAAGGAAATTTCCAACTAAGAAAGTTGCTGAAAGGTTAAATGATAAAGCTTGGAGGCTGAAAAGATAACTCCGGTTTAATAAGCATATGAATGACTAAATTCTGGATTTTAGCGGGTTACTGCAGAGCTCACTCAATAATTCTAATTTACACAATAGTCAAGAAGAAATACAGCTTGGGTGTAGAGGTTGATTTTAATTTGCATTTTCCTACTACTCTATTGCCCGGGAAGCTATGCACACATCAGGCTTGGGCTTTCTGCTCCAGCAATCCGGACGAGAAAAGTAAATCCGCTCCACTCACTCTTAGGTGTGCTGTTGCTTTGGCAATCTCCGAATCTGATGTGGCAACAATGAACTGATGAGTCGACTATGACATAGGCAGTCAGAAGAGGGACTAGAGCGCAGAGCTCTGGAAGGATATTATTTATTAGAGAGAATAACAAAGTACTTTATGTACATGCTATTGAACACATATTATTGGGGCTACCAACACATTCTAGTGGTGAGTTTATTCTGGATACTAAAATAGCAAACTTAAAATACTTGAGAATTCCTGCTCACAACTTCTAAGAATTAAAATTTAGTAGATTAAGATCTATTGAAAAATATTGGAAAAATACAAAATTTAGGTAGCATCAGTGACCATAAGCATTCTAAAATATCCTTTCTGGAGGAATAGTGATTCCATTAAGCACTACAGTGAAAATGCAATTTATCAATGGGAAGGGATTAAGAAACACAAACTGCCAGTTATAACAGGCATGGGGATGTACAGTGCAGCATGGAGAATATAGTCGATAATATTGTAATAATTATGTAGGGTGCCAAATGGGTACCAGATTATCAAGGTGATCACTTCATAAGTATGTAAATGTCTAATCACTATTTTCAACACCTGAAACCAACACAATATTGGACGTTAACTGTAATTAAAAAATAAGAAAATATTTTTCAGAAGAGAATACATTTTCTCCTACAAAGTGTAAGTGTAGAGTAGCAATACTACACACACACACACACATATATATGCAATATATATATATATATGTGCAAATAACAACAATATTTTGCCATCAAAAGTAAATAAGCTTTAGTTCAGCCGGTGTGGCTCAGTGGTTGAGTGTCGACCCATGTACCAAGAGGTTGCTGGTTCCGATTCCTGGTCGGGACAAATGCCCATGTTGTGGGCCCAATCCCCATTGGGGGGCATGAAGGAGGCAGCCAATCGATGTTCTCTCTCATTGATATTTCTCTCTCTCTCTCCCTCTCACTTCCTCTCTCTCTAAAATCAACAAAGAAAAAAAAAAATTTTAAAAGTGAATAAACTTTATAGATGATAACATATACATTTACCCACTTTCTTTATGCACAATATGTGTTTTTTAGAATAAAAGAACTTTAAAGCACAACCAACTCGAGATTTTTCTTTGTTAATGCACTATAGGGAGAGCAAAAACACATGAAATCGATTTATTCATTTAACAGATACTCTGAGCATGTATTATATGCTGGGCATTGTGTTAGGTGAAGCAATTATAAACAAGGAGACATGTTTTCTGCCCTTGTGATGCCCATTGTCTAATAGAAGAAACTGACAAGTAAGCTATTGCAACAAAGGATGACAAATGCTGATGGGGTAGTGCAGGGTTCTCTGACAGCACACAAGGTACCAAAACTGGGTCTAAAAGAGTCAGAAGAATTTTCCTGGAGGACATGGTGTCTACATTGAGGCATAAAGCTGTGGGCCTGTTGGTGGGGAGGGGTTAAAGAAGGTAAAAGCATGTATAAAGTTCTGAAAGTGAGAAAGCATTTTTCTCTTATGGGAACTAAAAAATGAATTCAGCATAGCTGAGTCTTGGAAAGGGAAGGTGGTAGTACTGGAGATGAAGAATGCAAAAATCAGTTCATGCAGGGCCTTGTAAAACATATTAAGGAGTGAGGACTTTAGTACAGGCAACAGGAAGCCATTGAAAAGATTTAGGCCGCTCTGGCCAGTTGGGCTCAGCGGTTGAGCATGCTTGTGGACCAGAGAGTCCCGGGCTCGGTTCCTGCTAGGGGCACATACCACAAAAATAAATAAATAAATACAATCAATCAATAAATAATAAACTCAATAAAGAAAAAAAATTAAAAAAAATTTAGGCCAAGGAGACCAAAATTATCTTTTAGAAAGATTATTCTGACTATAAAATGAAAAAAATGAAGGCAGAAACCAACTAGAATTCTGAGACAGCGATCTAGGTGAGAGGATGATGGTAGTATAAGTTAAGTAATACTGGGAATAGAGAGAAGTGGACCGATTACTGCTTTAGGAAGTAGAATAGGCAGGACTTGGCTTAGTGATTGGTTATGTATGTGGGCAAGGTAGGAGGGGATTCTGTTATTTGCTGAGATTGGAAACAGAAAGAAGAAAGAAGGATACAAAGTTTCTTTTTTTTTAAAGGATGATTTTATTATTTATTTATCCTTACCTGAGGATATTTTTTCCATTTATCTTTAGATAGAGTGGAAGGGAGGGAAGAGGGGAGAGAGAGAGAGAAACACTGAGGTGAGAGAGACACATTGATTAGTTGCCTCCCGCACGACCCCGACCAGGTCTGGGAGGAACCGCAACCGAGCTACATGCCCTTGCCCAAAATCAAACCCGTGACTCTTTGGTCCATAGGCAGATGCTCTAACCGCTGAGTCAAACCAGCCAGGGCCTAAGTTCCTTTTTTGAACATACTGAATTTGAGCTATAAGGGATAAGTAAGTACAAATGTTGGGCAAGCAATTGAATGTTCAGATCTGATATTCTGTGCAGTGCTCTGAATGGGAGATGCAGACGGGAGAGTTGTTAGTATGAAATGGTCACTAAAGCCACAGGAGTGGTGACATTGTCCAAGGCAATGTATAACGTGATGAGAGAACAGGCTGTTGGAAGAAACCCTAAGAAACACCAAAATTAAAGAGAGAAATAGCCTGGCCGGTGTGGCTCAGTGGTTGTCAACTCATGCAGCAAGAGGTCGCCAGTTCGATTCCTGGTCAGGGCACATGCCCAGGTTGTGAGCCCAATACCCAGTGGGGGGCATGCAGAAGGAGGCCAATTTATGTTCTCTCTCATCGATGTTTCTCTCTCTTTCCCTCTCCCTTCCCCTCTCTCTAAAATCAATAAATTAAAAAAAAAAAGAGAGAGAGAAATAGGAGCTCTAAGTCCAGCAATAATTCTGAAGCAATAATTTGTGCATTTGTTTATATTCTCCTTGGCCAAGTCTATTACTAAAAGTACTAACAGGTTATCTTCTTTTACTTTGCAAAGCCATAACTTGGCAATGAAAACATTTAAAATAACCTGAAATCAACAAACATTTAAATAACAACTGTTAAGATATAATCTACAAGCCAAACAAACAGCCCTTGGCTGTTCATACCTAGCTTTGGCTATGCTAAGCTTTCCACTTTACAGCAAATCTTTACTCATGCTATAATTTGCCCCCCATTGGTTCTGTAATGGTTTATTTCCTGATTGTCTAGATTTTCTTTAATGGATTTGCAGCTAGCTCGGTGACAGTCCAAAGAGATTTTTTTCTGATCAAAACATGTGACTAACAGAGATCTGTCAGGAGATGACATGATCTATGATTCCCACATGGAGAAGATCCAAATATAGTTTTGGATGGGTCCCTGAGGATTTGTCTCAAAATACTTCCTCTTTCATATCTGCAGGAGGAGAGATGGGAATGTAGCCTCTAGAGTGGCTAATCATTGGTGTGTGGATGTATGTTTAACAATTGGCTTGCCAGGGAAAAGAGCCCTGATTTGTTGTGTTTGCCAATTTTTATTTTTTAGAGAGAGAGAGAGAGAGAGAGAGATTGATGTGAGAGAGATACATCGACTGGTTGCCTCCCACACGACCCTGACCAGGGCCAGGAACCGAACTGCAATCAAGGTAGGTGCCCTGAATGGGAATTGAACCCATGACACTGCTCCGTGGGCTGATGCTCTAACAGCTGAGCCAAATCGGCAAGGGCTGTGTTTACCAATTTTTTATAGTGTAAATATCGCCACCACTCCTGAGACCTGCAAGCTACCAACTTGATGTCACTGAAGGCAGAGTAGGAAAAAATGTACACAGTTGGCTTTTGCAAGCTAGCTCCAACATACTACTGGACCAAGAATGATCTGACTGGTAACCAGCAATGAGAAACTACCTTGTATGCAACAGCTTAAGATATGAGAGGAATAAATTCTACAAATACTGAGTTTTTACTCTGAAAATGAATTTATTCACCTATATTCAGTTTATGTGTAGATCTTAACCATTTGCCTTCAAATTGAAGCCTGGTGGTATGAGTAATTTATCATTAATCTAATAATTTAGCATTTGTTAACATATCTTTTTTATAAGTGATACGTTTCTAAAATTGGTTTGTATCTGAAATGATTGAGAATCATTTTCAATCTCATTCGTTATACCATGAACCAAAGAAATGACTATTTTCTTTTCATTTCAGGATATGAGTATACTTTGCATTCTAATATAGTTCATAAAAGAAAATATTTTATTTCCATCAAATAAGCAAAATTTGTTTTTTCCCCCATCAAAGCCAACAATTTGATGGTATACTACTCTAACCAATAATATATGCAGAAAGAATAGCAACAACATACCTCATTTCTTTCCAGAATTTAATATATACACTATTGACACACTATAGAAACATAATATTGTTAGTACACTAAATAATTACTATTAAAACTTACTTTAAAAATATTTTCAACATTAGGCACTGGTGGAACCAGAGCTGCTATTATGCATACTATGTCTTTTTCACATTCCAAAGGGTAATTAAAATTCCTGGTAGCACAGAAAAGGATGCATTTGTTAATATTTAATGCAGACATAAAAAACCTCATGGCTTCTATTAAAAACTTCACAATTCTTCTGACACAAATGAAGACACCTTTTCAAATAACTTACACTTGATACCGAGTTTATAAAGGTGACCATAAAAATACTGCAAGCCCAATATAAAAACACAATGAGATAGTACAAAGTCTTTTTTTTTTTTTTTTTTAATGGCAAACTTTAAAAGGTCTGCATTTATACAAATGCACAATACATTTTAGTGCCCTATGAGTTGTATTTTTGTTCAGGATTATCTGATTTTAGAAATCTAATTTGAACATTTTTCATTAATTTTCTGCTTCAGAATGGAAGACATTGAGAACCTAAATACATTTTAAAAACAGGATTGGGTAAAAGTTTCACAAAGTGGAATAGTAAACACTTTACATGCTTTAGTTATTGCTTTGCCAATGATAAAAATGTCCAATGTCCTATTTTCCTCTTACTTAACTTAAATTTTTAGATAATTATCTTAACTACCTCTTTTGTATATATAGAAACTCTTTTGAGCTAAAGTTCTAAAAATTTTAGGTTCAAAAATCCAAAATATTACTAAACCACTTTCTATTTTCAAAGGGTATTTAAAGAAATTTGTATATCAATATAAAACCCCAAAGTGGTGAATGAAGACACTTTAATAACTTTGCTTTAGCCTTAGAAGAATACTATTATAATTGGCTGTTGAGTTCCAAATTTAAGCATTTGGTTTTTATTCTGTAATACTGTATTTTCTAATACATATATCAAAGAAATGAGCTGATCCCATCCAACACCCCACCCCTGCTGCAAAGAATAGTTAAGTATTTCAGCTCTAGTACAAATAAAATTTTTTTGGGAAAAAAAAAATTATGTCAAGGTAAATTGATTTTTAAAGACTTAGAATAATTGCTATGAAAGAACTATAAAATATAAAAATTTGAAAAAAACAACAACACTGAAAATTTCTAAGAAAAAAATATGCAACTTGTTAGATACAAGAAAATATAGCATTATCATGGGCTAAAACCAACTATGAATCCGACTTATGGGACTTTAAAATTTCACAAAAAGTGATTAGCACCAAAATTATCTAAAACTTCAAATGATATACTGAAGTGATTCCCAAGTGTTTCATCATAAAAATGTCATATTTAACTTGGAAAGTTTCCCAAGCAATAATAAATACATTAGTTTCAATTTTTAGAAGATGTGCTAGCTTTACTGATTTTCATCAAAATATTAAGGTAGTGTAAAATGTTTTACTGGAGCTGTTTATTAGACCTATATTGCCCAATTTGAACTCCATATCCTGTTATTTTCCCTGCTCACTTGGTGCTAGGAATAGGGGTATTTAAAAATGGGCACAGATTATAGTATTAAAACATGAGTTTTGAATAAGCTACAAGATGTATATTGAACCCTGTTATAATCAAGAATTGAATATTATTTTAAACAACATCCATTTGTAATTATATTATGAAACAGTACACAATTTGAAACAAGGCAAACTTTTTGGCTTTCATGTAGTGAAATATATAACTTCACTAATTACATATATATGGCTATCAAATGTCAACCAACAGCTCATTCGGCCATATTTTAATGCTGTGCATAAATAATAACAAGGCAAAGAACAGCAACCAGTCCAAGGGCTTGTAGGCCAAGGAACCACAGCATAACCCAAAAGAAAATGACGATCACTGGTTCCACAATTTGTTCTCCAAAGTACATCCTCCTGCAGCCCATGTTGATGAGGTTTTTGTTCAGCTCACCAAAAAGTGTTCCCATCTTTTTGTAGTCATCTCTAACAGGATCATCAGTGCGGTTCTGTGATTCTTCACAAGCCTTTAAAGACAAACAGGAAAAAAAACAAAACATAAACATAAAATGAGAAATAATGAAGGTCTTTAAGAATAAACACTATAGCCCTAGCTGGTTTGGCTCAGCAGTTGGAGCGTTGGGCTGCGGACCAGAGAGTCTTGGGTTCGGTTCCCGCTAGGGGCATGCGCCAAAAAAAAGCATAAAGACTATCTCAGTCTGGCCAGTGTCGCTCAATGGTTGAGCGTTGACGCATGCACCAAGAGGTCGCCAGTTCGATTCCTGGTCAGGACACAGGTTGTGGGCTCAGTCCCCAGTAGGGGCATGCGGGAGGCAGCCAGTAGATATTTTCTCTCATCGATGTTTTTATCTCTCTCTCCGTCTCCCTTCCTCTCTCTCTAAAATAAATAAATAATAATAAAAAAAAAGAATAAAGACTATCTCATAATTCTGCTTTACCTTCCAAAGTACTGGACATACTTCTGATAATCATTCAATAAATACTTGGGGATGTTCCTTTTGATTGACATATAGAACAACTGTGTTTGTGCCCACCTTTCAAGAATAAGGAGAGCAACAGTTTATTTTCTGTGGAAATCAGCATTGACTGGACCCTCAACTACCGGAACACTGATTTACAAGATGAAGGAAGGAGTTGATTAATTTCTATTCATTTTCCAGTTTCCTGGAATTACACAAAGTCAGCTAGCTGCTTACAAGAACCAGGTCTGTATTGCTCTTATCAGTGGCAATGATTTCAGAACATCCTTTTCCCACCAATCTCTTTTTGAGGCAGGGCCCTGGATTTGTAAGTTAGCTACTTTTTAGTGCATTCCTTTGACACTAAGACTTTAAGGAACCTAGACTCAGCTGACTGAAACATGTCTTGGTGCTACTATTGAGCAATCCTGTTATGACTGCTATGATCTTTCAGCCTTGGCCTTAGCTAAGGAGACTTCAGTGTAGATAGACACTTGCATAGTTTTCTGCCTAAATTCTGCAAATGTCTAAAATGCTTCTTATAGAAACAATCATCAAAATGGAAAGGCAACCCACTGTATGGGAGAACATCATTGCCAATGATGTATCAGATAAGGGGTTAATTTCCAGTATATACAGAGTGCTCATACAACTCCACAAAAGGAAGACAAAGAACCCAATTAAAAAATGGGCAGAGGAGCTGAATAGACACCTCTCCAAACAGGACATACAAATGGCTAAGAGACATATGAAGAAATGCTCAACATCACTAATCATCAGAGAGATGCAAATTAAAACAACTATGAGGTATCACCTCACACCTGTCAGAATGGCCGCCATCAACAAATCATCAAACAACAAGTGTTGGCGAGGGTGTGGAGAAAAGGGGACTCTAATACACTGCTGGTGGGAATGCAGACTGGTGCAGCCGCTATGGAAAACAATATGGTGCTACCTCAAAAAATTAAAAATTGAACTTCCATTCGACCCAGTGATCCCACTGCTGGGAATATACCCTAAGAAGCCTGAAACACCAATCAGGAAGAATATATGTGCCCCCATGTTCATAGCAGCACTATTTACAATAGCTAAGATCTGGAAACAGCCCAAGTGTCCACCAGTAGACGAATGGATCAAAAAGCTGTGGTACATATACACAATGGAATACTATGCAGCGGTAAGAAAGAAAGATCTCTTATCCTTTGAGACGACATGGAGGGACCTGGAGAGTATTATCCTAAGTGAAAGAAGCCAAGCAGAAAAAGACAAATACCACATGATCTCACTTATATACGGAATATAATGAACATAACAGTCTGAGGAATACAGTAGACCCAGACACATGGAAGTAGGGCACAGACTGACATCCCTCAGAAGAGGGGATGGGGGGTGGGGGGGTGGGAAGAGATAAACCACAGAACTTATATGCATGTATGCATGACCAATGGACATGGACAACTAAGCCGGGGACAGGGTGGAGGGTGCCAATGGGGTAAAAAGGTAAAATATCTGTAACAAAAAAAAAAATAAATAAATAAAATTAAAAAAAAAAAATAAAATGCTTCTTATAAATATCATTAAGAGAAATACAAATAGAAATTATTTTGTACAATAAGCCCAAAAGTTCACCTAGAAGTCAGTTCCCCAGAAAATGTCTCAAATCCTTTCAGTCACCTCTTGATAACTGTTCATCCAATTCCTCATATTTATTTTTCCAAATCTTTGCCACTCTTCTATATTCTCCCTTCTAGAGGTGTTGCTAGTGCCTTTTAAGGTGAACAGTGATAATCCCAAATGTTCCCTGCATATCAATGGAGGAAGGGACTGGACAGAGGCAGTTTAGATGCATACCCAGTAAGGTCTGGGTGACAAGGGAAGATACTTAACTGTCAATCACACCTGGAAACAGATAATTGGCCAGAATAGGAGTGGCCACTGCACGTGTGCAAAATATGAAATACTTAACACCTTAACAAAGAAAGTTCTCTCTCTTACTCCCTTGCTCTCTTGACACTCTTGTTCTCTTGTGACTCCTGTTGCAGGGGGCGTGCTCCCCTGAATTCGCCCACATGGCTCATGGCCATGTGGGACCCAATAATGGACTGATGAACTGAATCTAGTCTGATGCTTTGCCAGACTCAATTCCACCATGGAATGGAAACTCTGGATACTGGTTTTGCTTCTAGCTCTGCTGAAACCCCAGCTGCATGTCTTCCAGGACTGGACTAAAGGAAATAGGACTTTGTAAACTGAGGAATGTAACTCCATGAAAATAAAGCCTTTTACCACATCTCATCCTCCTGTGGGGGCCTCTGGAAATGCTTATTCCAGTGGTTCCCCAAGAACCCCACTCCTACTAGCGGTGGAGAAAACCAATTTTCCAGTAACAGTCCTACAGGAATCAATAGCTCAATGGCAACTAAAACCACGAGTTTCACCCTGGCTGGTTTGGCTCAGTGGTTGGAGTAGTGGCCCCGAGGACCAAAGAGTCTCAGGTTCGATTCTAGTCAAGGGCACGTACCTTGGCTGTGGTTCAGTTCCCGGCCTGGTCGGGTCATGTGGGAGGCAACCAATCGATGTCTCTCTCTCTCTCCCTCCCTCCCTTCCACTCTATCTGAAGATAAATGGATAGCTAAATCCATTTATGGAAGATAAATGAAGATATCCTCAGGTGAGGATTAAAATAAATAAATAAATAAAAGTAAAACCACTAGTTTCTTTGCTATTGATTCTGACAGTAGAATATGTTCCTGTTATACACAAAGTCCTCTCTCTTCAAAACTAACTTTTGTCATGATAGTTTTTCCTGGGAAACCATATTGCTTCAGTAAAGACATCAACTGAATTTTTACCAAGTGTCATCATTTTGGATAGAAGTTTTTACAGGCTCTGTACTACCTCAGAGATGCCAAATTAACTGTCTGAAGCATTTGCCATATAACATGATCTCTACGTTCATGGAGATTATGGTTTAGTGTGAGCCTGTGAAGGGGTGAATGAGAATTGGCAGAGAATACATACGTGAACAAATAAATACATAAGATAATTTCAAATAGTACAAGAGCTATAAGGAAAATAAAACAGTAGTGGAAGAGAGGTAGATGGGGTGGATTGGAGGTTTTTTTTCATAGAGTAGGCAGAGCTGGGATCTTGGAAAGCTAACAGTTAAGTTGATGATCTGACCCTCTGCATAGGGGAAAATATGGGGAAGGAGTCCTGAGATAGAACTGAGTTGGCTTGCCTGATGCAGTGATTGTGACTGTGATCCACAATAAAATATATTTATTTCTTGACCAAGTACATATAAACTAAAGTTCCATGAAATGACACTCATGCCACCCGTGATACATTTTAACAATTCCTATCCTATCCTATCCTATCCTATCCTATCCTATCCACAATCTATTAAATTGATTTCATGGCCCAACAATAGCTTGGTGGTTAAGAACTCAGTCTTTAAGCATGGATTTAAATCTCAACTCCACAATTTGTTTGCTGTGATACTTTTAGTATGTTACTTAACTTCCCTGTGCTGTTGTTTTTACATCTTTAAAGTGGGGGCACTAATAATATCTACTCATGAGGTTTGATACCAGATTTCCTTTCAGAAAGTCTAAACCAATTTATACTACTAACTTCAGTTTATTCTTATTTCATATACGGTTTCTCTAAATCCACACTATTCATCATTTTAATCTTTAACAACTTGATAGGTGAAAAATCATTCCTAACAGTGTTAAGTTGCATTTCTTTTATTTCTAGTGAGGCTGACATGTTTTCCTGCTTCTTGGGTACTAAATATAGTTACAGTTTTATTTCCAACACAATATACAAATATAATATGTTAAATAAAAAATGTATAACTATATAAATCTTCACCTAACCACAGCATTATATATCATTTATAACATGTTTATTATTATATTTATAACTAAATGCGAAGTTATAGCATCCATTTACACTTATTTCCCACTGAATACAGAAGAAAAATACAACCCAGCTTTTTGAAGAGATAGATAAAAATCAATAAGCACATTAGTTTCTTTTTTTTTTTTTTTTTTAGAGAGAGAGAGAGACACCGATGTGAGAGAGACATATTGATTGGTTGCCTCTCACATGACCCAACCAGGGCTGGGGACTGAACCTGCAACCCAGGTACGTGCCCTTGACTGGGAATCGAACCCACGACCCTTTGGTCCGAGGGCCCATACTCTAACCGCTGAGCCAAACCAGCCAGGGCTATCAGCTAATTCTTTAATTAATCTTTGAAATTAGTATAAACTAAAAAGTACTAAAATTTGTTTTCATTTTCATTTTCACCAATAGGATTCAATAGTTTAAATCATACTTGCATATATAGACAAGTGAAACAACCAAGTATTCAAAAAGATATCTACAATTTCAGCCATATCTATTAAACATATTAAGAGTCGCCTACTGCAGTGGAAGAGAATGGTTATGTAGTGAAAATATAAATTAATTAAATTAAATAAGAGAAATACTGTGTATGAGCTAGTTATATATAGAAATACTGTGTATGAGCTAGTTATATATAGTTATATATAGTAATATGAAATAAAGAATATGATTAATTCAAGCTGCAAGTTAAAAATGTCTATATTTTGTATTTTTCCTAAAATGACTTGTTTTTTTAAAGAAATGAAGCCTCTGGTGACATTATCAAGTACCTTGCAGATGAAGGCAGTGCAGCAGTCCCCCTTATCCGAGGGGGATTACAATGTTCCAAGACCTCGGTGGATGCCTGAAACCAGGGATAGTACCAAACCCTATATAAACTTTGTTTTTTTCCTATACAGACAAACCTGTGATCAAGTTTAATTTATAAATTAAGCACAGTAAGAGATAAACAACAACAATAATAAAATAGAACTATCATAACAACATATTATAATAAAAGTTATGTGAATGTGGTCTCTCAAAGTACCTTATTGTACTACACTCAGTCTTTTTCTTGTGATGTGAGATGATACAATACCTATGTGATGAGATGAACTGAGGTGAATGACACAGACATTGTGACGAGGTGTTAGACTACGATAAGGAAACTTGAACACAAGCACTGTATTACCTTGACAGTTGATCTGATATCCCAGATAGTTACACGACTAACGGGCGGGTAGTATGTACAGTGTGGGCACGTTGGACAAAGTGATGATTCATGTCATGGGAGGGAGGGAGGGAGGGGAACCTCAAGAGATTTCATATACTACTCACAACAGCACACAATTTAAAACCTATGAATTGTTTATTTCTGAAATTTTTTATTTCATATTTTCGGACTGTGGTTGACTGAAGATAACTGAAACCACGGATAAGGTGAAACTACTGTATGTAACCAGATGGAATAGCTTGTCTACAGAAAGTAGCCAAATCAAACATCTTTCCTGAAAAATAACTTTCCTTCTCAATTCTCAACTTCTGGCAGGGAAAATAGCTTCTTTTATATGCAATTGCCTCTGAAAATCATGGAATAAGGAACTCTGATTACAATCAGCCTGATGACATTTGCCAGTCACAAAAAATCAAACTTAAATTCCCTGCCTCTGTAGATGATCAGCATATACTTAAATAAAATTTTGATCAAGAGGATAAAAAACCAAAATCAATTTTTTCAGATTATAAGAGGGAATAAAAAATCTGAAACACAGATATCAGAAAAAAATTATATCAAAGGTAGTGTACTAAAATCATAACTGAAATTTAATTTCTTAACACTGTTTACATAGTATTAATAATAATTTTATGTTTTGTTTTCTAAAAGTTTAAAATATTTTCACCAAGATTTCTCTTTGCTCAGAATTCTGATAAACTACAGTTGTTGCCATGAGGAAACATCAACAATAAATAAAGCCAATCACATCTTCCCATGCCAAGTTAAGGCATAGCTGCCAATGAGGTTAAATGGAAAAAAACACTGGATATGGGAGAAGAATTAGATCAGAAGATAGAAAGTATCTTTTACATCAAGTTAAATAGAAATTCAGTTTCTCTGCTCAAATAAAACTACTCTTTGATTGTCTTATCAATCCCCTTAAACACACACACACACACACACACTTAATGAACCAAAATATGACCAGTTGGGACTCTTAAGGTTTTTGAAGATATGTGACTGCTACTGCAAGATAAGATTATAACTACAGAGAAGACAGAAACTGAAGATACTGTGGCAAAGGCTTAAAGAAGACACGAATCAAGATATAGAGTTTCTACATAGGCCTCTTAGGTCAAAGCTAGTTGTCACCGTACATTTAGTTTTCCGTTTAACACTGCTTTCACACTTCCCTTGAATAAGAAATTGAGACTGACTTGTACAGAGGGTGGGCATTCTTTTTCCTAGCAAGAATCAGTGACCTACACAGAAAAAAAGTCAACTGAAAATGTACACAAAAAGCAACATGATATATGCTGGCAGGTTAATTTTTAATTTTTTTAAATCCTCATCCGAGGATATGTTTTTATTTTTTAATTGATTTTTAGAGAGAGAGAGAGAGAGAGAGAGAGAGACATTGATTGGTTGCCTCCTGTACGTGCCCCAGTGAGGAACCCAAAACCTAGGTATGTGCCCTGATCAGGAATCAAACCCATAACCCTTTTGGTGTATGGGACAACACTCCAACCAACTGAGCCACCTGGCAGGGGCAGGTTAAATTTTTTTTTAATATATATATAAATATGAAATACTTTATCTAATTTTTAGATTAGGAAATCTTAATACTTTATTCAGTAAGTATTTATTCTTGATATCTGAAAATTACATGTATTAAAATTGTGGATGAAAAAGGAGTTCTATGGAAAGCAACCTCACAGGGTGATCTGATCATAAATTCCTAACTGGGAAGGTCATGGTGGACAGTCATGCTCCAAGCATATAACTTCTTTAGTAAAAGGCTTATTTTTGCCTTAAGCAAGCCCTGTCCATTGTTTCTGTGCATCTAGGTTAATACACCTGTGGAATGCCCATTTTTAGATCTCACCTTCTAATTCCTGACCACCCTTTTAGACCCCGCCTTCTAATCCATGACCACCCTTTCAGATCCTTCCTTGTAAAGCATGACCACTCAAGGAGAGAACCTATAATCTATTCCCTGTGTGAACACACTAAAAAGTTTAGCTAATCTACCCTGGCTGGTGTTGCTCAGTGGTTAGAGCATCGACCCGCGGACCAAAGAGTTGTGGAATTGATTCTGGTCAAGGGCATGTACCTTGGTTGCTGTTCGATCCCCAGCCCTGGTAGGGGGAGTGCAGGAGGCACATCAATGTTTTTTTTTCTCTCTCTCCCTCTCTCCCTCCCTCCCTCCCATTCTATCTGAAAATCAATGGAAAACTATCCTTGGGTGAGGATTAACAACAATAAAAAAGTTTAGCTATCTTATAATCTGATCCCTGCCTTTCTTTCTTCCACCTTCATGTTTTACAGTTCCTTCTTTTCTTTTTTTTTAATCCTTACCCAAGGATATTTTTACATTTATCTTCAGACAGAGTGGGAGAGGGAGAGAGAGAGAGAAACAAGGATGTGAAAGAGACACATTGATTGGTTGCCTCCTGCATGACCACGACCAGGGCCGGGGACGAACCGCAACCAAGGTACGTGCCCTTGGCTGGAATCAAACCCAAGACTCCCTGGTCCACAGGCCGACGCTCTAACTGCTGAGCCAAACTGGCCAGGGCTACATTCCCTTCTTAACCTCAAAAGCATAAAAGAAACTGCAAACTTTTTCTCAGAAGTATTTTTCTCAGTCTGTCGAGACTTGCTTCTAGGTGTATTCTCTGTTTGACTCAAATAAATTATGAAAATTCTCTCCCAGTTTGGATAGTCTTACATCTACAAAATTCAGTACTATCATGTGGCTGGTTGATAAGAATCTGATGGGAACCAGGAAAAAAGTTGAGAGTGAAATTAAGGGTAAAAGAGGCCCTTAATATTCACTGAGGGTCTGCTGGCATTTTGTATACAAAATGTCACTGAATCCTCATAAGAACTTTAAGAAGTGGGTAGCATTATACCCATTACAATGAGAACATTGAGTCCCTAAGGCAGTGATTTTCAACTGGTGTGCCATGGCACACTGGTGTACTGCAAGAATTTTTTTTTTAATCCTCATTCAAGGACATTTTTGCATTTATCTTCAGATAGAGTGGGAGGGAGAGTGGGAGGAAGAGAGAAAGAGAAACATTGATGTGAGAGAGACACATCGACTGGTCGCCACCCACATGACCCCAACCCGAGCTGGAGACAAACTGCAACTGAAGTATGTGCCCTTAATGGGAACCGAACCTGAAACTCTCTGGTCCATGGTCTGACGCTCTAATAGCTGAGCCAAACGGGCCAGGGCTGCAAGAATTTTTAAAACACGCAATACCTGACTATTTAGTCAGGGGCACTGACCTATTTTCCCTTAGATTGTCAAATAAAAAAATGACAACAGCCAACACAACAATAGCCTTTAGTGTGAGTGAATCAAAATTATATTGATTTTTTTTGTTGGATCAGCAAAAAATATATTTTTTGGTGTGCTGAAGGATTTTAGTAATTAGTTTATGTGTGCCATGTGATGAAGAAGGTTGAAAATTGCTGCTCTAAGTGATGAAGTATTAAGGATGACAAGGCTAATAAAGTAGTAAAGCCAGTATTCAAGTTTGGAACTGTCATATGCCACAACCGTTTTCCTTGTTCCATAATTTTCCACTTTTTCAGAGGAGAGGATGCAGTGGGGAGGTGGAGATGTATAGAGAAAATAGCTGAGAAGAATAAAAGACAAAGAGAAAACGAGCCACTCAATAAGGAAAGATAAAAAGGAGATGAGTAGTAGGGAAGGGCAGAAAAAGATGAGAGAGAGAGCAAAATAGAGAAGTTGCACATGAGGGGCTGCTCGAAGAAGAGATGCAAGAAAAGATCAGTTGGGAGACTACCTCTGTGGAATGTAGGTAGGCTTCGAGAAAATAAGCAATTTTTACATATTCATTGGAATATCTACTAGCAGAGTAATTACTCTTGACAAGTGAAAGCACTATAACCCTAATACATTTTTTTTTTATCTTTACCTGAGGACATTTTTTTTTTTTGCATTTATGTTCAGATAGAGCAGGAGGGAGAGTAGAAGGGAGGGAGAGAGAGAAACACTGATGTGAGAGAGACATACAGAGTGGTTGCCACCCACACGACCCCAACTGGGGATGGGGACAAACTGCAACCGAGGCACCTGCCCTTAGCAGGAACTGAACCTGGGACTCTCTGGTCTGCAGGCCGACACTCTAATCGCTGAGCCAAACTGGCCAGGGCAACCCTAATACATTTTGAGCAGGGTTTCTCAACTTTGGCACTCAATGTCAGTTATTTTGAGCTTTGTTGGAGGGAATGTTGTGTGAATTACAGGATGTTCAGCAGTATCCCTAGACTCTTCCTATAAGAGGCCAGTGGCACTCTACCAGTTTTAACAATGAAAAACCTCTTCAGACATCGCCAAACGTCCGTGTTAAGACCCACTGATTTAGAGGTTACACTATGAATAATGATAAAAAATGCCTACCATATGCAAAATTATTCCCTGAGTTACTCTAGTGACTGGACATCCTTGGGAACAACATGAGATTAAGTTCAGGGCTGATTTCATCTAAACTCACGGCACTTGTTATAGTATTACTTGCAAACTGCATTTAAAAGGAAGTGGGTATAAACGAATATCTAATTTTGAACTACATAATCTAAGGGAGGGCAACAGATTTGTTAGTGACTGTTCACCCACCATGTAGGAGGGCTCTTTGTATATATGAAAAAACACTGGCTTTCGAGTTTGGAGACCTGCATTCTGGTTTGCGCTAGTATTATCACTTGTAGAACCTAGAACAAATCTATACATTTATATCTACATCTATATCTTTATATCTATCATTACAGTTATATATCTACATCTATATCTATCATTACAGATAGTATGGTGAATGCCGTGGATTGTCTTGTTTATCCTCTAGTCCTTTTCCACTCAGAGTAGTCCATGGGGGTAGATAGCAGCATCACTTGGGAATTTACTAGAGATGCAAAATCTAAGGCCTCACCCTAGACCAATGTAATCACAATCTGCATTTAACAAGAGACCACTTGTGTGTAGATTAAAGCTGAGGAGAACTGTTCTAGTCCACCTTCCTCCTAGGGTGACTTTCTAACTGCTGTCTGCAAAAGCTAAGAATGGCATTTTTCAGGTTTCTTTCAGTTAGTATTCTGGTTGAAAATTAGGTCCAAAAGCTAATTTATGTGCTAATTATGTGCCAGGGGCTGCTCTAAGTACTTTACATATATTATTAACTCATGTAATTCTCCCAACAACCCTGAGGTTCATACAACTATGATTCCCTTTATATAGATGAATAAACTGAAAGCAGAGAGGTTAATTAATTTGCTTAAATATCTATGAGCAAGCATTGATCTGAAAGTTCCAGGCATTGCAAAAAGCAATAAACAGAAATGAAGCATTACCATTTGAAAAGAAGCAAAATCAACCTTGTCTATAATACACTGGCTGATTATGTACCTAGAAGATGCAAAAAAGTCAAGTCCAAGAGATACTACTAATTTTATTAGCATTAAAATTAATAAAAGAATTCAGAAAGGTAGCTAGTTAAAAACTATATAAGGACCACTAGCTAGAAACCAGGAGCAAAAACATAATGTGGAAAAAAAAACCCTTTCATAATACCAACAAAAATATAAAAGTTTAACACAGAGTTTAGTATTTATAACTATTATAAAGAATTGTAAAGCCAGGGGGAAAGTGGATTATTCAATGACTAGGGGAAAACAAAAAGATTAGCTCCATACCTCACATTATAAATAAAGTCATTCTAAAATGATTAAATACATAGGATAAAAAAATCATAAACACACACACACACAGAAAATATTGGTGGGTATTTAACTAACTATAGAATTTTTGTATATATGGGGAGGGTATGAGTATATACATGTGAGTGTACATGATGTGTATGAAATTACCAAAATAATTCCTTTGTGCTAATAAAATGTAAAGGATTTCTAACTCAAAAGCATAGACAAAGCTCTCAAATAAACAGCAAGCAGGGAAAATATTTATAATCAATGAAAAATAAGGGATAAATATAATAATGTCAAAAGGAAAAAATGGTCAAAGAGTATTATTAAAAAGAAATACAAATGTTTATAATATGAAATACAAATGTGTGTGTGTATATATATATACACACACACAGGTGGGCAAAAGTAGATTTATAGTTGTGAGTTGTATTATTATTTATTATTAGATTATTTATTTGTATCTGTCTTTTATTTTTTCCAATTTTCATTAATTTATTTTTGTTACAGATGTTTCTCCCCCCCCCCAACCCCCCTTCTCCCCTTCTCGCCCCACCCCATGTGTTTTTCTTTTTCTATATGAACAACTATAATCCTACTTATGCCCATCACTGTATATGGTTTAGAAAACCTCTGCAGCAATGTCTTACAACAGTTAAGATAATTTTTACCTACTAAATTGGCAAAGATTAATATATAAATTATATTGTTCTTTGCCAGCATGGATGGTTTCAAATCAGCACTCTCACATACCAGTGCTGGAAGTGTATATTGGTGCAACCTTTCTTGAATGCAATTCTTTAGAATGTTTCAAGAGGCTTCAAAAAGTTTGACTCATTGACCTAGTTCTTGAACTTCTAGGAATCTATTTACAGGTAGAACTGTGAGGATTTATAAGCAAAGACATTCATTACAGCATTATTTATAAAAAAAAATGAAAGCAACTTAAATGTGAAGTACTGAAGGAATGGACTATTAGGCAGGACTAAAAATAATTTTTTAAAAGAATTTTTGATAACATGGGAAAATGACAAAACAGCTAAGTAGATAAAACATGATACCAAATTCAAATACTACATTAAAACATGTTAAACTATATCTGTGTATATATACATATATGCACATACAGAGATATATTAATGAAGTAATACCAAATTTTTGATATTTTATAACAAAAGATTCCTGTGTGGGACTTCAAATGCTTTTGTTTCCTTATTTAGATCTTTCTAAATTTCTACATTTTCTGAAGTACACATTACTTTTATAATGATCAAGACCTAACAGCTAAAGGTGGATCTAAGGATAACAGGACCTCTCTGCACTCTAGATAAGTAAGGCTGTCTTAGATTATTCAGGCTGTGCACTGCTGCATCTAAGTGGATGCCACTCACATTACAGATGTATAATAAATGGACTGGATGTTTAGCCTTCCAGCGATGCAGCAAGGCAGAGACTCTCGTACATGAAGTTACATGGCCTTCACAGTCATAAACATACTTGGACCATCTCTCGTGCACACAATTACCAACACACATGTAAGATTAACTGTGCCTTGTCCCTTCAGTTCCTCGGGCATTTTGCCACTCTTCCTTGCTTCTCTCTCTGAGAGGCCTGACTCCTACTTCAAACTTGACAAGGTTCCTTCAGTTTTGGTAAGACCAGAAGCCAACAGAGGATGTGATATCCACAAAAGCATAAATGAACTATTTCACACGCTCTCTTACAATCATGACAATTTACTTTGGGAACTTCAGCTCAAATGCACCACACACCCCTACTTCCCCCACCCCTCCACTCCTGCATTTACCAAGTGAGTTCCTGTTGCCTTTTTCTTCACTTTTCCAGTTGAACTAAGGTAAGAGGAAACTAAGTCCTTTAGCTACTGAGTATGGTGCAATTCACAGGGAAAACCACCAGGAAGAGATTCAGGAAGATCTCCTAGCTACCAATGATTTGCTTTAGTCACCATCTCTTATATTGTCATAACGATGAAAAATTACTTCCACGTGGTGAGCAAGCTTAATGCTAAGGCATATTATATTTGTGTGTGCCACACACTTACTTCTGTTTCCTAAGTAAAATACTGACAATACTAGAAGTTATACTTAATCTTAGTGCATTTAGTGATGATACTGGAGTTTGTGAAGTATCATGAGAGGAGACCAGTGTCGACTGTCCCAACAGTATAGGCTGTCCTAAAGGCAAATTAATCATTTGAATTCCTGCTCCTTAATGCGATTCTGAAGGTTGGCTTTATCTCGCATATTTTTTGAATGTCTAGTTGTATTTGCTGGTGAAAATTCATCCCACATGCAATTCAATTTCTCTTACTAAATTCCTCGCCTAATCTTGAACACATCTGATGTGTTATAACGCCCAGGTACCGACTGAAAGCGATTTTCTTGACTTTTTCTTACCTTCAAAATGAAGTTGAGCTCTCTCGTGTTCATGGTAAGACCCCGCTCTCGGAGAGTCCCTGCAAGACGTTTACTGTAATTCTCGCCCCTACACACGCCAGACACCGGCTGAACACGAAGCCCACCCACACCGGCCCGCGACGCTAGGTGTCGTTCAGAAACGCCAGGACGGAGGCAGCCGCTGTCCCCGAAACGCCGCACAGGGCGACGGGCTTGCATCCAGTGGGAAAAGAAGTGGGACGGCTTCGGGAGCAGTGACCACCGAGAAGGGACTTCCACGGAGCTGACGGCAGCGCAACGGCCGAGCGCCCCCGCCGGACCCAGGGCCCCGCGACCCGCCAGAGCGCGGCCGTCCAACCGCTCTTCCGGGCGGATGCGGAGCCGCGGGCCACGCCCTCCGCCGCGGGCGCTCGGAAACCTGCGGGCCTCCCCGCCCGGCTCACCTGCTCGCGCGCCTCCTGCGGCCGCAGCCCGCGCCGCGGGCTCGCCCCGCGCCGCCCCTCGGCCCCCGCCGCCGCCGGCTCGGCCAGCGCGTCCCCGTCCTCGTTGCACGCCCCGCCGTCGCCGCGGCCGTCGCTGCCGCTCCCGCCTCCAAGGAGCTCCCGGGCCGAGCACATCCCGCCGCCGGGGACGACCGCCGGAGGGGCCAGGTAGCGAAGCGCGAGGCGGCGCCACCCCCGGAGGAGACGTGTCCCGGACCCGCTGCGCTCGCTGCTGACAGAAGTCTCCCCGCAGCGGCCGCCAGCCGGGGAGCCGGGAGGAGCAGCCCCGCCCCGCCCCTGCTGTCACCGCCCACTCCGCCCCGCCCCGCCCCGCCCCGCCCCGCCCCTGCTGTCACTGCCCGCCCCGCCCCCGCCGCCCGGGCAGAGCCCCCGGGGCGGGGCCACGGCGGGGGCGGAGCCGACTGGGCGAGCGGGAGAGACCTGAGAGCGAGGGTAGGTGTTTTCGCGCGTGTGTGAGAGCGACTGTGCACTTTAACAGACTCCGTGTGTGAGAGTGTGTCTGATGGGAGAGGCTGCAGGTACATAAAAAGTGAGAGTGTATGTGTAAGAGACCACGTGTACAGATTGTGTGTGTGAGAGAGTGTGTGTGTGTGTGAGAGAGAGGGAGAGGGAGAGGGAGGGTTCCTCGGTTCTTGCCTACACTGGGGTGTGTGCTACTGGCTGCTAGTCCCCAGTAGCTGTCCATCCTTTCCGAGCAATACACTTCTCTCCTTTTTGTTCCTGTCTCCTCTCTCGTACCTGTCTGAAGGTCCGTGTCTTTGGGTCTCTCTCCTGAGTGCTTCCCCGGTGCGTGTGGGTTGGTTGGAGCCTTGGGAGAACCTGTGGTGTAGCTGTCTGCCTTTGTGTGCGTTTCTATAAATGGGTAAGGACGTGTCTCAGTGGGTGGTAAGGGGACACAACTCACTGATAATTCATTTTCTTACTACCTGTGATGTGATTTATAAAAATATACATTTGGTCTTCGCTCCCATTTATGGCACCGAGCCCCTAAAACCTTGGAATTTCCTAAATGAGGAGAATGATAAAAGTGCTTTTTGTTATATTAATGAGGTGACTTTTGAAAAGGCAATGTAAGGTGGGAGAACCAACCATGTAATTAAAGGGTTGGAAGTTTCAGGCCCACCCCCTGACCTCTGGGGAGTGGGAGGTAGGGGCTGGAGGTTGGGTCATCACCTATAGGCAAAGATTCAATCAGTCATGTCTGTGTTATGAAGCCTCCGTAGAAAGCCGAAAGGACTACGGTTTGGAGAACTCCTGGGCTGGTGAACACATGGAGATGTGGGGAGAGTGGCACTCCCAGAGAGACCTTTCCATGTACCTCACCCTCTACCTCTTCATCTGGCTGTTCACTGTATTGTTTATCATAGCCTTTATAATAAACTGGTAAACGTTAGTGTTTCTCTGAGTTTATTACTGACTCAGAAGTCCCTGTGCCTGATCCCTCAAAAGGCCAAAACGTAAAACATCAGAGTTTGGAGTAAGGAAAGAGTTATTGATTGAGAAGTCACCATTCAAGAAGATGGGGGCTCTAGCAGTTCTTTAAATCCGTCTTAACAAAGTACAGAGTTCAGGCTTCTTTTATATCAAGGGAAGGGCAGATGGGAGGGGCAAGAGCTGATTGATGACCAAAGACCAACATCTGAGGAAGACTGAGAAGTCTCGAAATCTCTTTGTTCCCAGTCTGTTGACCCCAGCTTGTCTAAGTCCAGTGTTGAGGCTCCTGTAAATCTTTGATAAGCTATCATTATTTTTGTACACATTTCTCCCCCCACCTTGGTAGAGGCACCTTTTGGCAAGAGAGTGATCTTTTAAAAACTCAAGCTGCAACCAGAATTTCTCTAACTATTAGCGTGTCTAAAGAAGGAGCTCTTACTTTAGAGGGCATGGGAATAATGCAGGCTGGAATAAGATGGAGTCAGAGAGACTGAGCATTTCACTCTGTCACAAATTCTGAGCCACTTTAGCAAATTAATCGAACTTGAGGAGAGAGAGTGTAGTAACCTTCAATTTATAGCCAGTTGGTCAGAAGCACAGGTAACAGCCTGGACTTGTGAGTGGCATGTAAAGTTGAGTGTCATGGAAGAGTCTTGTGGGACTGAGCCCTTAATGTGTGAGATCTGTGATCTATCTCTAGGCATATAGTGTCGGAATCAAGTTAATTGCTTGATGGTGTCAGAAAACATACATTAGACTACAATATCTATTTTAAAGGGAAATTGAGGGACATTTAAATAAAATATCAAATTTTGTATATCTCTTACTTGTACTTTGATAAAATAATAGACTCTTGTATAGATAAATTAAGCTATTTGGCAATGGAAAGTGAGTATGCTTAGGTATGAAGAAGAATAAGGGTTACTTGGGATCTTCTATTAAAATGTGTTGAGGCCCAGAGAGGGAATTAAAGTAGACAGGAACTTAAAGGCTTATTTTAAAGACTTGTTTCTAGTAATCAAGATTGTATAAACTAGAAAATATGCCTTTGGATATTAGAGAGAAAATAAATTAGAGAGAAAATAAATCTGGCTTATCACCTTTCTTAATTTAAAAACTTGACAAAAGTACTTAATATTACAGTTGTCCCTTGAAGAGCTTGCTTTGAACTGTGTGGGTCTGCTTGTATGCAGATTTTTTTCAATAAGTATACAGTCAGTCCTTCATATACTCAGGTTTTGTATTCCAGGATTCAACCAACCTTGGATTGAAAACAGCACTTTTTTTTTTTAATCCTCATCCTAAGATATCTTTCCACTTATCTTCAGATAGAGTGGGAGGAAAGGAAGGAGGGAGGGAGGGGGAGAGAGAGAGAGAGAGAGAGAGAGAGAGAGAGAGAGAGGTGAGAAAGACACATCAATGGGTTGCCTCCCACATGACCCTGACCAGGGCCAGGGACTGAATTGCAACAGGGGTATGTGCCCTTGACCAGAATCAAACCCACAACTCTTTGGCCCTTAGGCTAACGCTCTAACTGCTGAGCCACACTTTCCAGGACAAAATAGTATTTTTGCTCCATGATTGGAAAGCTGTGTATGCAGAGGGTTGGCTTAAGTTATCAATGGATTTTCAACTTTGCAAGTGGTTGATGCCCCTAATTCTTCCATGTTGTTCAAGGGTCAACTGTAGTTATGTGTGTGTGTGTGTGTGTGTGTGTGTGTGTGGTTGTGTGTGTCACTGAGGATATATAGGCAGGTTAGGCAGTGAGGGATAGGACCAGGAAAAGGGAAGGCTGAGATACGTGGAAAGTTTTAGATGATTTGGAGCTCAGCACACAGGCAGGCAACCTAGTACACAGTATATCTGGAGGTTTATTCAGGCTCTACAGAACTCAAAATAAAACCAAAATCAATATGGGAAATTGTGCTTCCAAGGCCAGAAACTCCCAGCCCCCATTTATAGAAATGCATATTAGAAGCTCCTGGAAGGAGCCAGGTAACAAGATTGCTGAATGAGTTCTGCTATGAAACTGTTGAGAGTGTTTCTATTGCAGAAAGCCAGGTTACCTTAGAAAGAATTATAGAAAACCAAAACTGGATTTAGAAAAGAAACCAAAAGCAAGGATAGTGGTGCTCCAAGGGTGTTTCTCTTTCTCCTCACTAACAGTCTGGAGAAGTTGAAATTATAAAAAAAGGAAGCCACTAAGGCTACTATAGATGACCTAGGGCTGAACTCAGTCAAGTGGAAAACACAAGCTTTAAAATGTATGGATGTTGCTAAGGCAGAATTCCTTGAAAGACCCGATCAGAGGCTAGCAATGGAGCCTCACAAGCAACCCTCTTGGGTCCCCTCCCCACTGTGGGAGCTGTCTTTCAAATAAACTTTCCCTTCGCTTACCCCTTGGTTCATGAACTCTTTTTTTTTTTTTTTTTTTATCCTTACCCGAGGACATTTTTCCATTTTTTGTTCAGATAGAGTGGGAGGGAGAGAGGGGAAGAGAGAGAGAGAGAGAGAGAAACATCGACGTGAAAGGGACACAAGTGGCTGCCACCTGCATGACCCAACCAGGGCTGGGGACAAACTGCAACCGAGGTACGTGCCTTAGTGAGAACCAAACCCGGGTCTCTCTGGACTGCAGGCCGATGCTCTAATTGCTGAGCCAAACCGGCCAGGGCCATGAACTCATTCTTTGATTTTGCGAGACAATGGACCTGGACCTAAACACCGCCGCTTGGTTTCATCACAACGGGAACCCTAAAACATTTCCTGATGGACCTCATTGCTTTCTTCTAATGACAGCATTTTTATTCTTGACATTTTGCTTTGCCTCCTAGTAGCCTTTCTTATAAAAAGTGGCCTTATATATTTTTTAAAGTAAAACTTTAGGATTATATATAGTGGCACAGAGAATATCAGCCTTTTACTGCCAGTTCTAGAGCTTAAGGCAGATTTAAAATTTTTTTATTGACTTCTGGTCAAGATGGTAGGCAGGTAAACGTGAAATCGTGTCCTCCCACAACCACATAAAAGTTACAACTAAACTACAGAACAACCATCATTCAAAACTGCCTGAAATCAAGCTGAATGGAAGTCCTACAACTACAAAATTAAAGAAGCAGCCACATTGAGACGGGTAGGAGGGGCAGAGGTGGACAGGCTGGTTCCACACCCACATGTGGCGGATAAAAATCAGGAGGACACCTCGGCTGGGAAGGTCCTCCCTGAGCACTGAGGAGTCGCCCTGCGCAGGGTTCCAGTGCCAGGAAGAGAAGTTCCCATAACTTCTGGCTGGAAAAACCAGTGGGAACTGAGGCTCAGGAAGGCTGAGGCAGCTGGAGTCCCAGTCAGCTCCTCTTAAAGGGCCCACGCACGAACTTATCGGACTCACTCCCTCTAAGCTTGGAAGGGAGGCAGCTCAAGGGTCGCCAGAGACATATAGGGAAGAACTGAGGTGTTTGGCATTGGAATGAGGGCTGGAGAGGGAGCATCCTCTGGGACAAACATGTTATCAGAGGCCTTTGTTCCTTTGGTGAGCCCTTCCTTGGGGAAGCAGACAGCCGCCATATCTGGGACTCCAGCAACCTGGCTCACACTGGTTGCCCTGCCCTGGTGATTCCCTGAGGCCCTGCCCCACCCAACTTTCAGGCCCACTCAAGCTGTTGCCACTTGCTTGACCATAGGATTGGCCTGTCTTGGATCCTGCTTTAGGTTTTCCTAAATTCTTTCAAACAACCAGCATCTGGTCTCAGATAGCCTCATACCTCTCATTAAGTAATACATAGAAATAAACACAGGGAGGCAGCCAAAATAAGGAGACAAAGAAACAGGTCCCAAATGAAAGAACAGAATAAAACTCCAGGAAAAGAACTAAGCGAAATGGAGATAAGCAACCTAACAGATGCTAAGTTCAAAATACGACTTATAAGGATGCTCAGTGAACTTAGTGAGGGCCTCAAGAACATAAAAAAGGACCAGTCAGAAATGAAGAATGCACAGTCAGAAATGAAGGAGGCACTAACTGAAATAAAGAATAATTTACAGAGATTCAATAGTAGAGTAGGTAAAGCCAAGAAGCAAACCATCAATTTAAAATAGAAAGCAAAAAACGCCCAATCAGAACAGCAAAAAGAAAAAAGAATCCAAAAAAAATGAGGATAATGTAAGGACATTACATTATGCCTCTGGGACAACTTCAAGCGTGCCAACATTCGCAACTTGGGGGTGCCAGAAGGAGAAGAGAGAGAACAAGAAATTGAAAACCTGTTTGAAACAATAATGGCAGAAAACTTCCCTAACTTGGTGAAGGAAACAGACATATAAGTCCAGGAAGCACAGAGAGTCCCAAACGAGATGAACCCCAAGAGGCCCACACCAAGACACATCATCATCAAAATTCAAAAGGTTCAAGACAAAGAGAGAATCTTAAAAGCAGCAAGAGAAAAGCAGTTAGTTACCTACAAGGGAGTTCCCACAAGACTGTCAGCTGATTTCTCAAAAGAAACTTTGCAGGCCAGATGGGAGTGGCAAGAAATATTCAGAGTGATGAAAAGCAAGAACCTACAACCAAGATTACTCTATCCTGCAAAGCTGTCATTTAGAATCGATGGCCATATAAAGAGTTTCCCAGACAAGAAAAAGTTAAAGGAATTCATCACCATCAAACCGTTATTATATGAAATGTTGAAGGGTCTTTTTGAAGAAAAAGATAAAATATATGAACAAACAAAATGGCAATGAATACGTATCTATCGACAATTGAATCTACAAATAAAATAAACAGGCAGAACAGAAACATTCTCAGATACAGAGAACATTTTGTTGGTTGGGGGAATGGGTGAAAAAGGTGAAGGGATTAAGAAGTACAAATTCGTTGCTAGACTGACAAACCTCAAAGGGAAGGGGGTTGGGGGTGGGAAGAAATAAACCAAAGAACTTATATGCATAACCAATGGACACAGACAACAGTGTGGGAAAAGGCGGGAAGGGGGCGGGAGTGGGGAGGAGGGGGTCAATGGGGGAAATATGAGGAACATCTGTAATATATTCAACAATAAAGACAAAAATAAAAATAAAAATTTTTTATTTGTCAATTACAGTTTATTGTCAATATTATTTTGTATTGGTTTCAGGTGTGCAGCATAGTGGCTAGACAATCATACACTTTACAAAGTGTTCCCCTAGATATTTAGTATCCACCTAGCACCATACATAGTTATTGCAATATTATTGACTAGATTTCCTATACAGTACTGTACTTTATTTACATCCCTGTGACTATTTTCATTTTTTTATCTTCACCCGAGTACATTTTTGCATTTATCTTCAGATAGAGCGAGAGGGAGAGAGGGAGGAAGAAAGAGAGAGAAACATCGATGTGAGAGAGATATCCGGTTGCCGCCCACACGACCCTAACCCGGGCTGGGGACAAACTGCCGCTGAGTACGTGCCCTTAGCCTCTAAGGCTTAGCGGGAACCAAACCCGGGACTCTCTGGTCCACAGGCTGACACTCTAACCACTGAGCCAAACCGGTCAGGGCTATTTTCACTTTTTTGATATATATTTATTGTTGAAAGTATTACAGATGTCCCTCCCCCCCCCCCACTTACCTCCCCCTACTTGCTTTCTTCCCCACTCCCTGCCTTCACTGCATTGTTGTCTGTGTCCATTGGTTATGCCTATATGCATATAAGTTCTTTATAAATTTTGGATATTAACTCCTTGTAGGATGTATCATTGGCAAATATGTTCTTCCATTTAGTAGGTTGTCTTTTCATTTTGCTGATGGTTTCCTTTGCTGAGCAAAAACTTTTAAATTTGATGTAGTGCCCTTTGTTTATTTTTCTTCTGTTTTTTTTAAGGCACATTTTGGAGTTCTCCCTCTTTTGGTGTGTGTGTGATAACATGATAATCAAGAAGCTATGCACTCTTCAATCAGGCTACAGAGTGAACAGAAATTCCTTGTGTACATGAGGACTCAGAAGGCACAGAATATATATGGGGGAGCAGGTAGGACGAGTTATACAGAGCCTAGCTTCTTCATCTCAGGGGGCAAGTCTTACAGAAGTGCTTCAGTCTACACTGTCTGGCCTTTGGGTGATTCAGGCTTCTTTCTGATAGTTTGAGAAGTATATTTATTGTTATTTAGCATGTATTTATTTAACAGTAGTAGGCATTAGACTTAGGTTTAGAACCCTAATCTCATGAAGCTTTCATTTTATTCTCTTTTGAATCTATTTTGCTCCTCCTGGCAAAAACCAAAATCTTTTACCAGAGTGAGCAGAATCCTCCGATCCCTCCTTAGGGCTAATGCCCTAATATTATCTACCTTCTATTTAGTGAATATGTTTCTCTTTGAACTGTTAACTCTATTCTTCACAGAGACTTCAGTCTTTCCTGGGGATTTAGGGAATCACCACTTTAAAAAAATCTAATAGTAGCATTTTACACAAAAAAAATGTGATTACATGACAGATACAATTTCAAGCACATCTTAAGGAAAGAGAGGGCTTCTTTCATTTTATTGCACAACATGAGTAATATACACATAAAGCTATTACTGCCAGTTTACTGGGGGAAATATAGGGCTATTATTACCTAGGCAACTATAATATGTTGGTATCAATTTGCATGTAGTTTAGTTATAATTGTATTAGTGTATTTACCTTGTGTTTCCCCAGGAATAATAAGTGGCAAGAAACAGATGCATGTCTAAAGAGTGGCCTGTGTAATGCAAATGTGTCATGTGCATTGTAGTAGCTGTGAGAACAAGAGCTTTGAATCTTTCAATTTCACACCTTTAATATCTTATTTTAAATCTTTTTCCACTTGTATCTGTACATCTTCCCAGAGAGGAAAATGAACAAATCAGAGTGATCCGTACTTATTTAGTAATATAATCTCGAAAAAACAAATGCAGTTATTTGTGGAAACTAGGCCAAACTTAATTTTTTCAGTTTCCTTTACGACGTACTGTGATGTTATTTATTTATTTAAATTTATTTACTTATTTTTTTGTTGCAGATATTTTACCTTTTTTACCCCATTGGCACCCCCTCCCCACCGCACCCCCGCCCCGTCCCCGGCTTAGTTGTCCACGTCCATTGGTCATGCATACATGCATATAAGTTCTGTGGTTTATCTTTTCCCACCCCCCCCACCCCCTCTTCTGAGGGATGTCAGTCTGTGCCCTACTTCCATGTTTCTGGGTCTACTGTATTCCTCAGACTGTTATGTTCATTATATTCCATATATAAGTGAGATCATGTGGTATTTGTCTTTTTCTGCTTGGCTTATTTCACTTAGGATAATACTTTCCAGGTCCCTCCATGTCATCTCAAAGGATAAGAGATCTTTCTTTCTTACTGCTGCATAGTACTCCATTGTGTATATGTACCACTGCTTTTTTATCCATTCGTCTACTGATGGACACTTGGGCTGTTTCCAGGTCTTAGCTATTGTAAATAGTGCTGCTATGAACATGGGGGTACATATATTCTTCCTGATTGGTGTTTCAGGCTTCGTAGGGTATATTCCTAGAAGTGGGATCACTGGGTCAAATGGAAGTTCAATTTTTAATTTTTTGAGGTAACACCATATTGTTTTCCACAGCGGCTGCACCAGTCTGCATTCCCACCAGCAGTGTATTAGAGTCCCCTTTTCTCCATACCCTCGCCAACACTTGTTGTTTGATGATTTGTTGATGGCGGCCATTCTGACAGGTGTGAGGTGATATCTCATTGTTGTTTTAATTTGCATCTCTCTGATGATTAGTGATGTTGAGCATTTCTTCATATGTCTCTTGGCCATTTGTATGTCCTGTTTGGAGAGGTGTCTATTCAGCTCCTCTGCCCATTTTTTTTTTTTTTTTTTTAATCCTCATCCGAGGACATTTTTCCATTTTTTGTACAGACAGAGTGGGAGGGAGAGAGAGGAAGAGAGAGAGAGGAAAACATCGATGTGAAAGGGACACATCGAGTGGCTGCCACCCGCACGACCAACCAGGGCCGGGGACAAACTGCAACCGAGGTACATGCCCTTAGCGGGAACCGAACCCGGGCCTCTCCAGACCGCAGGCGGACGCTCTAACCGCTGAGCCAAACAGGCCAGGGCTGCCCATTTTTAAATTGGGTTCTTTGTCTTCCTTTTGTGGAGTTGTATGAGCACTCTATATATATTGGAAATTAACCCCTTATCTGATACATCATTGGCAATGATGTTCTCCCATACAGTGGGTTGCCTTTCCATTTTGATGATTGTTTCGTTTGCTGTGCAGAAGCTTTTTAGTTTGATGTAGTCCCATGTGTTCATTTTTTCCTTTGTTTCTGTTGCCTTAGGTGATGTTTCAGTGAAAATTCTGCTCCGTATGATGTCCGAAATTTTGTTGCCTACATTTTCTTCTAGAATTTTTATGGATTCACGGGTCACATTTAAGTCTTTTATCCATTTTGAGTTTATTTTTGTGTATGGTGTAAGTTGATGGTCTAGTTTCATTTTTTTGCATGTAGCTGTCCAATTTTCCCAACACCATTTATTAAAGAGGCTATCTTTACTCCACTGTATGCTCTTGCCACCTTTGTCAAATATTAATTGAGCGTATTGCTTTGGGTCCATTTCTGGGTTTTCAGTTCTGTTCCACTGGTCTATATGCCTGTTCTTGTGCCAGTACCAGGCTGTTTTGGTTACAGTCACTTTGTAGTATAACCTGATATCTGGTATTGTGATCCCACCTACTTTGTTCTTTTTTTCCAAGATTGCTGTGGCTATTCGGGGTCTTTTTTGGTTCCATATGAACTTTTGAAGTATTTGTTCTAGTTCTATGAAATATGTCGTTGGTATTTTGATGGGGATTACATTGAATCTATAGATTGCTTTGGGTAGTATGGACATTTCAATGATGTTAATTCTTCCAATCCATGAACAGGGTATGTGCTTCCACTTTTTTATATCTTCCTCTATTTCTTTTGTCAATGACCTGTAGTGTTCTGCAAATAGGTCCTTTACTTCTTTGGTTAACTTTATTCCTAGGTATCTTAATTTTTTTGGCGCGATGGTAAATGGGATTGTTTTTTCAGTTTCTCTTTCTGTGAGTTCATCATTGGTGTACAAGAATGCCGTCGATTTCTTGACGTTAATTTTGTATCCTGCTACTTTGCCAAATTCACTTATTAAGTCTAGTAGATTTTTGATGGAGTCTTTCGGGTTTTCTATGTATAATATCATGTCATCTGCAAATAATGAGTTTCACTTCCTCCTTTCCAATTTGGATCCCTTTTATTTTTTCTTCATGTCTGATTGCTGTGGCTAGGACTTCCAGTACAATGTTAAATAAGAGTGGCGAAAGTGGACATCCCTGTCTCGTTCCTGTTCTTAATGGAAATGTTTTTAGTTTCTGTCCATTGAGTATGATGTTGGCTGTAGGTCTTTCATATATGGCCTTTATTATGTCGAGATATGATCCCTCTATTCCCACATTGCTATGCATTTTATTAGACATGGATGTTGGATTTTGTCAAATGCTTTGTTGGCATCTATTGATATGATCATGTGGTTTTTATTCTTCATTTTGTTTATGTGGTGTATCACATTTATTGATTTGCGAATATTGTACCAGCCTTGCATCCCTGGGATGAATCCCACTTGGTCATGGTGAATAATTTTTTTGATGTATTTCTGGGTCCGATTTGCTAATATTTTGTTCAGGATTTTGGTGTCTATGTTCATCAGGGATATTGGCCTGTAGTTTTCTTTCTTCGTAGTGTCTTTTTCTGGTTTTGGAATTAGAATTATGCTGGCCTCATAGAACGTGTTTGGAAGTCTTCCTTCTTCTTGAAGTTTTTGAAATAATTTGAGGAGAATGGGTGTTAGTTCTTTTTTGAATGTTCGGTAAAACTCCCCCGTGAAGCCATCTGGGCCTGGGCTTTTGTTTGTTGGGAGAGTCTTGATTACCTCTTCAGTTTCCTTAGTTGTTATTGGTCTGTTCAAGTTTTCTATCTCTTCCCGGTCCAGTTTTGGGAGACTGTGTGTTTCTAGAAATTTGTCTATTTCGCTTAGATTGTCGAATTTGTTGCCATATACAGTGATACCTCGGTTCTCGAACATAATTCGTTCCAGGAGGACGGTCGAGAACCGAATTGTTTGAGAACCGAAGCAATGAAACCCAATAGGAAAGCGTGACTCCACAAAGCGTGACTCTCTCTCTGCACTCACACTGATGACGCAAGCAAGGCGCGCTGGGCCGAATGAACGCCATTTGGCTCAACTCGGCTCATCTCGGAAGTTCGAGTTCCAAATATTTGTTCGGATTCCGAGACAAAAGTTTCTCGAATCTCCTGGTCGAATACCGATTTGGTCGAAAACCGAGGCGTTCGAGAACCGAGGTATCACTTCATCGTAGTTGTTAATGATCTTTTGTATTTCCGTGGTGTTGGTTGTTACTTCTCCTCTTTCATTTCTGATTTTGTGTATTTGGGTTCTCTCTCTTTGTTTCTTGGTGAGTCTAGCTAAGGGTCCATCAATCTTGTTTATCTTTTCGAAAAACCAGCTCTTTGTTTCATTGATCCTTTGAATTGTTTTTTTGGTCTCTATGTCATTTATTTCTGCGCTGATCTTTACTATTTCCTTCCTTCTACTTGCTCTGGGGTTTTCTTTTTGTTTGCTTTCTAATTCTTTAAGTTGTGAGGTTAAACAGTCAATTAGAAATTTTTCTTGTTTTTTGAGGTAGGCCTGTAGTGCTACGAACTTCCCTCTCAGAACTGCTTTCGCTGCATCCCATAGATTTTGTGTTGTTGTGTGTTCATTTTCATTGGTTTCCAAGAAGTTTTTAATTCCTTCCTTGATCTCCTCGGTGACCCATTCATTGTTTAATAACATGCTATTTAGCCTCCATGTGTTGAAATGTCTTTGCATGTTCTTGTTGCAATTGATTTCTAGTTTCATGCCATTGTGATCTGAGAAGATGCTTGATATGATTTCAATCTTCTTGAACTTGTAGAGATTTAGTTTGTGTCCTATCATGTGGTCTATCTTTGAGAATGTCCCATGTGCACTTGAGAAGAATGTGTATTCTGTAGTTTTGGGGTATAATTCTCTGTAGATATCTATTAAATGCATTTGGTCTAGTGCTTCATTTAGAGTCTCTGTGTCCTTGCTAATTTTTTGCCTAGAGGATCTATCCAGTGCTGTCAACGGGGTGTTGAAGTCCCCTGCTATGATTGTATTGTTGTCGATTTCTCCTTGGAAGTCCTCCAGAAGATTTTAAATATATTTTGGTGCTCCTATATTGGGTGCATATATGTTTATCAAGGTTATATCTTCCTGTTGGATATATCATTTCAATATTATGTAGTGGCCTTCTTTGTCTCTAGTTATGGTCTTCATTTTGAAATCTATTTTATCAGATATGAGAATTGCTACCCCAGCTTTTTTTTGCTTTCCATTTGCTTGGAAAAATTTTTTCCATCCCTTCACTTTCAACCTATGTGAGTCTTTTGTTGTGAGGTGGGTCTCTTGTAAACAACATATAGATGAGTCATGCTTTCTTATCCAATCAGCTACTCTGTGTCTCTTTATGGGAGCATTCAATCCATTTACATTTAAGGTGATTATTGATATGTACTTATTTATTGCCATTTTGGTTTAGTGTGGTTCTATTTTTCTTCTTGTTTCTACTGCTAATTACAGCAGTCCTTTTAACATTTCTTGCAGTGCTGGTTTGGTGCTAATGTATTCCCTTAGCCTTTTTTTTGTCTGGGAAGCTCTTTATTTGACCTTCTATTTTGAATGATAGCCTTCCTGGGTAGAGTAGTCTTGGATTCAGAGTCTTGTTTTTCATGACTTTGATTACTTCATGCCATTCCCTTCTGGCCTGTAGTGTTTCTTGTGAGAAGTCAGCTGAGAGCTTTATGGGGTTTCCTTTGTAGGTAACCTGTTGCTTATCTCTTGCTGCTTTTAGGATTCTCTCTTTGTCTTTAATTTTAATTACTATGTGTCTTGGTGTGGGCCTGTTTGGGTTCTTCTTACTTGGGACTCTCTGTGCTTCTTGAACTTGAATGCCTTCTTCCTTCACCAAATTAGGGAAGTTTTCTGTCACTATTTTTTTGAATATATTCTCTATCCCTTGCTCATTTTCTTCTTCTTCGGGGACTCATATGATGCGAATATTATTATGTTTCCAGTTGTCCCACAGTTCTCTTAAGCTGTCTTCCTGTTTTTTAATTGTTTTTTCCTTTAGGTTTTCTGATTGGTTGATTTTTTCTGCCCTGTCTTCTAATTCACTGATTCGGTCCTCAGCTTCCTCTACTCTGCTTTTTAAACCTTCCAATGTGTTTTTCATTTCTGATATATCATTTTTTATCTCTTCTTGATGGTTTTTAATTTCCAGTTGGCTTATTTTCAGTGTCTCCATGTCCTTACTCATGCTGTTCAGCTTCCTCAAGATCATGGCTCTGAATTCTAGCTCTGTTAACATGCCTAATTGCTCCACATTGATCTCATCTTCAGTGGAGGTCTCTTGCTCTTTCATTTGGCTTCTGTTTCTGTGTTTTACCATTTTGGCTATCACTGTGGGCTTTGGAGCCTGTCAAGTTTTCCCTGTGGGTGTTGGTGTTCTGCTGTTTGTGGCTCCCTCTCCTGTGTTTAGATGAGCGAGGGAAGACCCACGTTAAACACCACTGTCAAGTCTTACTTTCCTGGTTAAAGTTGCCAGCCCAGGAAAGGTACTGTTATCCTCTAGCTTTTTGCCTGGAGGCTAGCAGTCGAGGTTACTTGATGAGTTTTGGGTTGTCAGTTGATTGAAAAACTCCCTCAGGTGCTCAACTCAAGGGGCTTTCACGAGGGTGGGGCAGATGCTGGTTGTTAGTGAGCTTCAATTAGCACTTCTATGGCCCACAGGGTGGGGTTGGATCTCTGAGGGAGGGGCTGCTGCCTCTCCCCAGAGCCCTGGGAAGGAGCAATGTGGCCACCGTCCTGAGTGACTGCACTCAGCCAAAGCTCTGAGTGCCCTCCAAATCCGAGTGTCCCGACACAGTTCCAGTCCAGTCTGCCCTCCCTCTGCTGGAGCCCAAGGTGAGTGGCTGTGGCTGTTTTAGCCTCTGTCCTGGCTCAGCGCTGTGGAGCCGCCTGGGAGTGTAACCCGAGGGCGCTGCTCCCACCTGCTGAGCTGTCGACCATGGGCTCCCAGCCCACGTCTGGCGCCTTCGCAAGCCTACAAGGATGGAGTCAGTGTCCCTGGTTATATGGTCCTCGCAAGCTGCTTTTCTGTTGCTTTTTCCCATCAATTTGTCTGTGTTGTAGTTGTAATTCCAGTTTGGTTCTGGGAGACGGTCTGTGTAGCTTATGTTTACTCTGCCGCCATTTTTCGATCCTGTGATGTTATTTTATTATGTGATTCCTGTGCTTTAATTTTTGCTTCTCAAAGGATTTTTAAAAATATTTTTTTGTCTTTTCTGTTTAGCAGCGCTCTTGGTATAGAATATTATTTTTTGAGATATTTAAAATCTTATCAAAATCCCAAGAAAAAGTATGGTTTATGAACAACATACGTGATTTTAAAGGAAAAGGAACTTATTGGCAAACCCTTACTTCCTTTAGCATTCCTTCAGTATCAGGCAGCTGTATCAGAGAAATGTTAAACCAACACTCCGTGTTCTGTAGCCTTCCCAGAAAGTCCATTCTGATTGAGAGAAGGAGAAGTTTGCCCATATTCTTGGAATTAATTTCTATCCTCTCTGTGAGTAAATTTAAGGATTTTATTGGTTTTACTCAGTGTTTCATGGAGTGAGCAGCATCCAATCTAACAGAGAGGAGCTCCAAAGAATTGTACAATTCAAAGTGTTTTATAGACCAAAGTGAGCAGGGACAAGGAAGTTTTATTGGGTAGTTGCTGATTGGTTAAAGCAGGGTTACATCTTTTATATGGAGCAAAGGGAAGTCTTGGAGCTGGGTAACTTGTGAACAGTAGGTAAGCGCTGATTGGTTGACTCAGGTCATCCTTTTTTGGGAGAGCTGAGCATAGAAATTTCAAGTTTTGAGTTGCTAACCTGGGGCTTACCATGAGTGACTCCATTTTGAACCTAGTCTGGTCACTTTAACACTTTTTAAAATCCCTTTCTCTGGTGTGACTTTTTTGTATCCTTATGTACTGCTGAGTTCTCTTCCTCTGTTAGGTAGATTGAGTTGTGTTTTCATTTAAAAAGAAGAGTTGAGAAGACTATTCCAACTTATTTATAGAGGAAAAAAGTGGAAATGTAGAAATGTAAACAATTATAAAGTACCTGTTAATATATGTTAGCAATTTTTAAAATATTGAATAAAACCTAACATGGACAGTGCCTTAGGGAAATGGTTAAACTCAGTTATTGCTAGTAAAGCTGCAAATGGATGACATTCTTTTTTAAAAATATTTTCTCTTTATTGATTTTATTTTATTTTATTATTTTTTATCCTCATCTGAGGACATTTCTCCATTTTTTGTTCAGATACAGTGGGAGGGACAGAGAGAGAAACATCAACATGAAAGGGACACATCGAGTGGCTGCCTCCCGCACAACCAACCAGGGCCGGGGACAAACTGCAACCGAGGTACGCGCCCTTAGCGGGAACCGAACCCGGGTCTCTCTGGACCGCAGGCCAACGCTCTAACTGCTGAGCCAAACCAGCCAGGGTGGATGACATTCTTTTGCCAGTACATATTCAGAAAATCATACCCCAAATATTCATACCCTTTGGTTCACTAACCTCAGACCTAGGAGGAAAAGCTGTTTGTATAAAGATGTTCAAGGCAAAACTATCGTGAAAAGTTGAAAGAAGCCTAAGTGCCCTCCACTAGGAAATGGCTGAGTAAACATTGGTATACCAATGCAATTAAATGTGTAAGTCCTTAAATGGTAATGATGAAGATTACATATGACTGTGATAAACATATTTAATTTTAAGTGAAAAAGTTCAGCTTAATAGTAGCAGAGCCACTTAGTTATGCTGTATGCCAGGGGCTGGGAAAATGAGAACAGTGATATAGACTCAGCTTAGGATATACATGTAACAAAAGTAAAATTATGTGAGCATACTGAACAAATTTGAAAGATAATTTAAAAAATGTTTTTGGGGTGCTCTGGCTGGTTTGGCTCAGCAGTTGGAGTGTTGCCTGAGGACCAGAGAGTCCCGGGTTTGGTTCCCACTAGGGGTGCGTACCAAAAAAAAAAAAAAAATGTTTTTGGGGTGGTGCATTTCCTTGTAAAATAAATTTTTTTTTTTTTTAATCCTCACCCGAGGATATTTTTCCATTTTTTTGTACAGATAGAGTGGGAGGGAGAGAGAGGAAGGAAGAGAGAGAGAGAAACATCGACGTGAAGGGACACATCAAGTGGCTGCCATCCGCACGACCAACCAGGGCCGGGGACAAACTGCAACCGAAGCACGTGCCCTTAGCGGGAACCGAACCCGGGTCTCTCTGGACCGCAGGCTGACGCTCTAACCGCTGAGCCAAACTGGCCAGGTCAATAAATTTTTGTTGTTGTTGTTGTTGTTCAGGTAAATTTTAATGTTCTAACTTAAAAATAATCATTTTCAACATTTGTATCTATTTTTCTTGTAAAATTAGATAGCTGGCACTCAAAGTCTGGTTGATTCAACTTCACAGATAAGAGTTCTATTACCTTCCATTGAATAATTCAGTTCTTGAAAGGATTTGGATATTTTACCCATACTGTTCACAATCATTTAGAATCTAAGAGTTGGTTTAAAGCAACCTTTCACTCATTGTAGAGATCCTTTTTATGACACTCCTGACAGATGGCCACCCTCCTTCTGCTTGAAGGCTGCCAACTGTGGGAAACTCATTACTTCCTGATGCCACCTATTCAATTACTGGATAACTCTAATGGTTAGAAAGTTCTTTCTAGCTACTGAATTGAATCTATATCCTTATCTCCTCTGCCTATTGGTCCTAATTTATTTCTGAAGGACAAGAAAACAGATTAATCTTTTTCCCCTCATGACAGTTTTTGGATACTTTTTACAAGGCAATCTTAGTCTTTGTCTTCTCTTAGCTTTTATTTATGGATACATGTTGAAGAATTTGTGGATTTTGCCATTTGCTATTTGTACCAACATCTTGTGTTAACAGTATCCCAGATTTTTGTTATTGATCCAACTCTCTCCCACTCTCAGTCTGTGATTTCAGTGAAGATGACTCTGTTCCTGAGTCCAGAGTAAAAGATATGACCTTTACTAAGTAAATCAAATGCATTTTATTCCCCCTTCCTCCCATGGTGGGCCATCACGATTGGTTCAAGGATGGGCGCATGATCCATGTCAGGGCAATCAGAGCCAATAAACCTCAATTTTGTGACTTTTGTTTGTATTATAGGAAAAGCAAAATCTTGTTTACCGGATTGGTATATGATGATATGAGCTTGGAACTAGGTACAGCAGAACCACCTTATAAGGTCTAGGAATGAAGTCCACCCAGAAGAATGTTAGAGAGATAAACTTTTTAGCCAGCTACTCCAAAAGTTGTTACTGTAATGTAGCCAAGTGCCGCCGGTGGGAGGTGGGAAGAAACCAGAGAGCCAAACAGCTGAATAAGCAGAAATCAGGCTTTATTGGGTACACTCCGGGCGGGTTCACAGACTCGGGGGGTCGAGTCCGAGAAGCCGCGCCCGATGCTGGGGTTTGTGATTTTTATATCTGCGCCTGTGGCAGAGGGAACTTGTTGTTAGGGTTAGGTCCTGAGGGGCTATGCATGGGGGCCCCTGGAATGTGAGTCTATTGTCCTGGAGCAAACAGTTCCTGGACTAGGACAGGAGAATGGGACAGGAGTTGATCTATGAGTTTGGGGCAAACAGTTCCTGAAACAGGGAGGGAGTTTAGGTTGGGTAAGCGAGGTAACGGCTGAGCAGTTTGCCTGGTGCCAGTTCCCAGGCTCTCGGACAGTTACCTCCGTATATCTTTCTCAGTATATCTATTACTATAATCCTGTCTCTTCCCCACCCTACTCCCCTTTTTCCTCCTCATAAGTCATCTTGGGTTGGTTTCTCATCACTTACCAAAGGAGTTAGAATGATACAAGCTCCAAAATGGTATATGAAAGGAATGAGTAGTTCTGCTTATATCAGATGGAAGAAATTTGGGAGGTTCATTAAAGTCTTTGTTGAATCTGAAGTCTGTGTTGAATTAGTAAAATGAGCAGGTTGAACAAGATAATAATAATAATAAAAACTCCTTCCTGCTTTAAAATTCTAAGATTTCTATATGACCTTGCTTTCAGATCTAGCCTGTGTGTCTTGACTGCTGTCCATTGACTTTATTCCAATTGATCAAGTTGTTCTTATTGGAGAGCTTAATTCTCTCTCTTTTTTTCTTCATTGATTTTAGAAGGAGAAGAAGGGAGAGGGAGAGAGAGATAGAAACATTGATGAGAGAGAACATTGATTGGCTGCCTCCTGCATGCCCCCCACTAGGGATTGGGCCCACAACCTGGGCATGTGCCCTGACTGGGAATAAAAATGGCGACCTCTTGCCCTGGCCGGTTTGGCTCAGCGGTTAGAGCATCGGCCTGCGGTCCAGAGAGACCCGGGTTCGGTTCCCGCTAAGGGCATGTACCTTGGTTGCAGTTTGTCCCCGGCCCTGGTTGGTTGTGCGGGTGGCGGCCACTCGATGTGTCCCTTTCACATCGATGTTTCTCTCTCTCTCTGTTCCTCTCTCTCCCTCCCACTCTATCTGAACAAAGAATGGAAAAATGTCCTCGAGTGAGGATGATTAAAAAAAAAAAAAAAAAAAAATGGCGACCTCTTGGTGCATGGGTTGATGCTCAACCATGGAGCCACACTGGCCAGGCAGAGAGGTTAATTCTCAAAAGCAAAAGGATGAAAGCAATTTTTCCTATGTTGCATCTTCCTTTATCACTCATATTTAAATTACCTAAGATTATTTTCTCCCATTCCCCCAAATCTTTTTTATTTATTTATTTATTTATTTATTTATTTATTTATTTTTTATCCTCACCCGAGGACATTTTTTCGATATTTTGTTCAGATAGAGTGGGAGGAAGAGAGAGAGAGAGAGAAACATCGATGTGAAAGGGACTCATTGAGTGGTTGCCACCCACACGACCCAACCAGGGCCGGGGACAAACTGCAACCGAGGCACATGCCCTTAGCGGGAACCGAACCTGGGTCTCTCCAGACCGCAGGCCAACGCTCTAACCACTGAGCCAAACTGGCCAGGGCCCCCCAAATCTTTTAAAAATATTTTAATGAACCTGTAAATTGTCCTATTATAATTATAAGGCATCTATAATTTTAAGACTTTGTCATGAAATGACACCTTTTACCAGTGAAAATCAGGTCTATTACTCTTTTGTCTCCAACTTTTTATTTTGAAAGATTTGAAACCTTCAGAAAAATTTCGGAAATAGTATACCAATAGAACTTTCACCTAGATTGACTAGTTGTTAATATTTTGGTGTATTTGCTTTTCTGAGCAAGTCTATTACTCTCAATGCGTTAAAAGAGCATATATTGAGAAAACGGACTTCTCAGAAGAGTGCTACCCTTACCTGGGAACATTTAGAAGGATCTGGACAAGTGGACATAGTACAGGTTAACAATCCAGAATCTTAACTTCCCTTGAATTCAAATCCTGACTCTCTCTAATCCTCAGTTTCCATATTTGCAAAATGAAGGTATTATGGTACCTAAGTTCATACTAAAAACATGTTAATTAGTGTTAATATTATGTGAGTAGAGGTCACATGAAGTGTGCATAATTTTTCATTGCATATGGGAAACCATAGTTATCTCTGCTCTGCAAGTGGTTTTGGACTTTGAGTTTACTCACATAGGAAATAAATTAGTGGTTGGCTTAAAAGGGGAATGCAAAAAGCTGAAACAGAAATTTAAAAATATGTATTTTTGGCTGGGCAAGAAATCAGACCCATTCCGAAAGTTTCAAATAGCATCAGCCAAGTTGGTACTATTGTAACTAAACTTCGTTAAGGGAAACAAATGGGTTTAACTCATGTACCAATTACTCTTAGTGGCTACCTGGTACACTGTATAAAATACCTTGTGAGAACTTTTGGGAATGAATGACCACATGGCATGGGACAGCTGAGCAATGGTCCAAGTGCCATGTATTTGCTATTTCTGATCTAGGTGTGAAAGACAAAGAAGGCAAATTTCAGGAATGGGGAGTGAACTTGACAACTGGCTAGTAAATATGGTTCAGACTGAGGAGAGAAAAAATTTTGTAGATGTAAATGAAGTATTCTGTCAAACCTGTTAGTAAACCAATAATGTGTCTATGTCTGTCCCTGCATTTACCACAATTATAGTAACTTCTTTGTGTGTTCCTCTCTCCAATGGGACTATAAGTTTCCAGAGGGAAGATCCACTATTATCTTTTGTGCTTTACACAGTGCCAGGTATATAGTAGGTACATAATCAACATTTGAGCTGATTCAGCTATATCTAAATTTTGATTAGGTTTGGGTTGAAAGTTCTTACCCTGTAACACTTACCGCATTTCTATGCTTATTTTGAGGCCTCCTGCTTTGCTTAGTTGTCTATTAAAAATATCTTCTATAAATTACCATATTTTATCAAGTAAAACAAAAGCAAAAAGATGTCTGTCAAACTTTAATAATTGTAGAAAAGTAGCAGCAAGCCCCTGATTGCAAAACCTTTTCACAGAGTTCATATAGTACAGAATTCAGGTAGGAAATAGAGACTTGGAAGACCCTAGAGAAGCAAATTTGAGGCCTTCTGTGAATAATGACCAGATCGTTTCTGCTTCTGAAACTTATTAGACAATTATTAAAAGCTTAAGAACAAAATAAAAATTTTATGATTCTTTATCTTTGTAAATATTTAAATTATAGGTAGTCCTTAACTCATAATTTCTGAGATTTTGGCCAACTTGCACTTTGCACATGATTAATTGACTCTCAGAAATAAAGATGTTTACTGCTGTATTCAGAGGCTGGAGAAGGATTATTCTGAGACATAAGAGAAAGAGGGTCAATAGCTTAGTTTTGACCCTACTGCCTTCTTTTTCTGAACAAAAGTGACAATTTAGCTACTCAGTTGAATTAAAAACATTTTTTTTCCTTTATTGATTTTAGAGAGAGAGAAAGTGAGAGGAAGAGAGAGATAGAAACATCAATGAGAGAGAACATCTACTGGCCACCTCCTGCATGCTCCCCACTGGGGAATGGGCCCACAACCTGGGCATGTGTCCTGATCGGGAATAGAACCAGCGACCTCTTGGTGCTTGGTGCACTGAGCAACACCAGCCGGACTACTCAATTGAATTTTGATATAACATTTTGATAGTTGTAAGAGGCAATATGCTTGAAAAATAAAAGTTCTGTTGAAACTTATATAAGAGGTATGAGCCTTATAAACTTAATTGCAGTGAACAAAGTTCAAGCCATCAGGCATGTTCCTAATGGAACAATTTTGGCATAAAAAACTATTTAGTTGTAAGTCGTTCAGTTCATCTGTGAAGTTCAATTGTCAGGAAAGATAAAAATAGAGTTGATACAAATTACTAGACATTATATTCAAATTGCACCAATAGCATGTACACAAAGGATTTTTCAATAGTTTTTACCCTCTAAGGCTACACATGCCCTCACATAGATTTTTAGAAATCAATTCTATGCAAAAGTAGAGAACTACCAATATTTATTATCTTTGATAGTTGTCTCTTTTTTCAAATTGTACCTGAGTATCTTTAGTGTTTTCTGCTTTAATGACATTTTGCATCTCTGCCTTTTAGTACCTTATCCATCTAGAATACAGATAATTCTAGATTAATGTTGAGGGACACAAAGAATATTGAGACCCTTCTTATTCTCAGGCACGTAAACCTTAATAATGCACTATAATCATTTATACAGCTCAGAATAAAGCAATGTAGAATGAGGACAGTGTCATAGGGAACTACAAACGAAGTGCTATGTAGTTCAGAAGAGGGGGAGACTACATAGTTTCCTAATTTCCATACCTACCTATTCATCTGAAATAGCAAATTTGGAAGAGGGAAGAACTGCTGTTAAGTAGCAGGCATTATGTCAACAGCTGCTATTACAGCTGATAAGTTAACATCAAGAGAGAATTTAGCAATATTTTAGAAAGCAGGTATGTGAACTTAAAATGTCCAGGAGTCACTTACTGTAAGGTCAATTTTAGGAGTTTTTTTTTTTTTTTTTTATTCCTCACCCAAAGATATTTTTTCCAGTTATCATCAGACAGAATAGGAGAGAGGGAGAGAGAGAAACATCGATGTGAGAGAGACACAACAACTAATTGCCTCCCATACCACCTGACCAGGGCCAGGGATGAACTGCAACTGAATTATGTGCCTTTGACCGGAATTGAACCTGTGACCCATTTGTCCACAGGCTGATGCTCTAACCACTGAGAAAACAGGCAGGGCAACTTTAGGAGGTTTTGAAGACTTCATTGACTAATATAATAATCAGTATTATAATGACTAATAGACTTTTAGAATTAGAAGTTCTCTTAAATGCCATTAAGCTCTGCATTTTATTAATCATTTTAGGAAAGTCTAAATTGCTTGCTTCGGATAGTCTTGGGTTGGCGGGTCATCTTTGACTCCTTTTTTTCTCTTTCCTTTACCTCCTTCATCCTTCCCAACTGCCATCCCCATCTAATCAATTACCTTATCTTTTTGCTTTTATTTTCCTCAAATTTATATTCTTTTTTTTTTTAATCTCAAATTTTACTGCCTTATATCAGACCTTCAACATCTCTTGTCTGGAATTCGTTCCTGGATTCCTAACTCATCTTTCTTTTCCCACTTCTTATTATTCTTAAATCTATATACCACTTATCCAGCCATAGACACCTGGCTGAAATGCAAATCTGATGGTGACATATGCTGACTTCATGCTGTAACAGCTTTCTATTGCCTGCAAGATGAACTCTGAGCTCCTATCCAGCCCTTCCTTCCCTGCTTTATACCATGAACTCCTGATACTATATGTATAATATGAGGTGGGGGGCTTGGCACATTGCCCCCCTGTCCCTCCTCATTCCTTCTTCAAATTCACTTGGCTAATATCTCAAACTTGAGGATTCACCACAAATGCCATCTCCTCCAGGAAGCCCAGGCTAAGATAGGAGGTCTTTTACTTTCCAGTGATAGATTTTCACTGCATTCTATTCTTGGATTGACTCATTGTGCTATAATTACATATTTGGCTCCCCTATTTGAATGTGAACTCTTTGACAGACCATGGTGTATTCATCTTTGTATACCAAAGCCCATATTAGGTGCTCAATGTTGGGACATCTTACCTGCCCTGTCGATGTGCCTTGAATGCATGCACCACTATTGGAAATAAAGCTACCTGAATACTAATGGTCAGGCAAGTGTTCTTCCTCTTACACTCTTGGTTCATGAAACTGGCCATGAATGAGCATCACCTGGGAAAGTTTTAAAAAACACAGATTTCTGGACTTCACTTCTGCTCTAGTAAATTAGAATCTTTTCCCTATAGTTTTGTGAGGTTTCCTAGGGGATTTTTATGTGTCAACCTCGCACCTGATCTCAGGCTAGGATTTGTAAATCATTGCACAGTGTTTCTTACCTTGAGCCTTAAAGAATAATCGCATTTAAGAATCAAAGTAAAAGAAAAAAAAAAAGAAAGTCATGTATAACCGATTTTAAAAAGATTTGCAGTCAAGAAGGTTAAATGTGTTTTAAATGTGTAATAGTTAAATGACATACTTCCGTCTGTCCAGAAAACTGCACACCATAGTTCATTCACTAATGATTTTAGAGGGACAAGGTTTTAATTTTTATTTACCTCAAGCAATTTTCTTCCTTTGAAAAGATTTAATTTTTCATATTAGTTTTCTTTGTATGACTACTTTTTAATATATTTTTCTCCTTTTTCCAGGAGAGGAACTGACGTGGGTGATAATTTGTCTCGCTCCCCAGTTTTCCATATGTATGGTGTGCCCCTTGTGCTGGAGCGGGAAGCTGGTCTTCATGGGTAGAACTGGGAGCAGAGAAACAGCCACTATATGGGTGGTTTTGAAGAAACTTCCCTCTGTTTTTACTGTATCAAGCTGGTTTTAAGTTCCTGGACAATCGAGCTAAAACAATCTTCAAGTTTTGCCTTTGATTTAATAGGATTTCTGGCCTGTGTTTAAAGATTGTCCTTGGTTTTGGACCTATTTTTTGATGTATTTTACAAGACAATTTATCTCCAGTTTTGGATTTCTGTTAGATACATTTTGTGAAAGTGTGTATTATTTTTAGTTTTAATTATGTAATTTGGTACAAATCTAGCGTTCTCCTAATGGAAGTTTATATTACTCTCACCCTAATTATATAACGGATTGGTTATAATTTATGTAAGTATTAAGATTTATGTGAACTAAAGTTACATTCTAGGAGAAAGGCACAAAATATTCATGTTTTTTTTCTAAAAGTTATAGCTTTTGGTCACCAAGAATGTAGACTAATTGAACATTGACATCTTCTGATGTTACTATTATTTTTGTTGTTTTGCTAGCTAGCAATACATACTTGTTTAAGAGATCCTCTTTTTGTTGAGTGCTTAATCTCTAATAGGGAATGCAAAACATTTGCACAACTAAGATTACATCTTTTGGCCCGGCTGGTGTGGCTCAGTGGTTGAGCATCGACCCATGCACTAAGAGGTCACCAGTTTGATTCGCGGTTGGGGTACATGCCCAGGTTGTGGGCCTAATCCCCAGTGGGGAGCATATAGGAGGTGGCCAATCAATGTTCTCTCTCATTGATGTTTCCATCTCTCTCTCCCTCTCTCTTTCTCTGTCTCTCTAATATATCAATAAAGAAAAAAAATTAAAAAATAAAATACATCTTTTGGATTTGAGAAAATGTCAACATAAGTCAATGGAACATCTGTAGGGTCTTCAAAGATTTCTATTCTGAAAAATAAAACAAAATAACTTCACTCTGCCTTGTCCTAGACCTAAAGTGGTTGGTTCATGTAAAGACAGGAAGGTGATTTCAGGTGGATACCCTATGATTGCATTCGTTAACTGCAAATTTTGCTTGACTTTTCATTATATCTCCAGGAAAATCTGCACTGTAATCTTTTTTGTTATTTTATTTTTTATCCTCACCCGAGGATATTTTTCCATTTTTTTGTACAGATAGAGTGGGAGGGAGAGAGAGGAAGGGAGAGAGAGTGAGAAACATTGATGTGAAGGGACACATCGAGTGGCTGCCACCCGCACGACCAACCAGGGCCGGGGACAAACTGCAACCGAAGTATGTGCCCTTAGCGGGAACCGAACCCGGGTCTCTCCGGACCGCAGGCCGACGCTCTAACCGCTGAGCCAAACTGGCCAGGGCTGCACTGTAATCTTGCATGTTAATTTACGATATTAGATTTCAAGGTTAAAACATTTTTAAAAATTTTTAAATCGTTATTGTTGAATGTATTACAGATGTTCCTCATTTTCCCCCCATTGACCCCCTCCTCCCCACTCCCTCCCGCCTTTTCCCACACTATTGTCTGTGTCCATTGGTTATGCATATAAGTTCTTTGGTTTATTTCTTCTCACCCCCCAACCTCCTTCCCTTTGAGGTTTGTCAGTCTAGCAAAGAATTTGTATTTCTTAATCCCTTCACCCTTTTCACCCATTCCCCCAACCACCTCCCATCTGGCAACCAAAGAAATGTTCTCTGTTTTTATGAAAATGTTTCTGTTCTGCCTGTTCATTTTGTTTGTAGATTCCATTGTCAATAGATATGTATTCATTGCCATTTTGTTTGTTCATATATATTATCTTTTTCTTCAAAAAGACCCTTCAACATTTCATATAATGGTCGGTGGTGATGAACTTCTTTAACTTTTTCTTGTCTGGGAAAGTCTTTATATGGCCATAGATTCTAAATGACAGCTTTGCAGGATAGAGTAATCTTGGTTGTAGGTTCTTGCTTTTCATCACTCTGAATATTTCTTGCCACTCCCATCTGGCCTGCAAAGTTTCTTTTGAGAAATCAGCTAACAGTCTTATGGGAACTCCCTTGTAGGTAACTAACTGCTTTTCTCTTGCTGCTTTTAAGATTTTCTCTTTGTCTTGAACCTTTTGCATTTTGATGGCGATGTGTCTTGGTGTGGGCCTCTTGGGGTTCATCTCGTTTGGGACTCTCTGTGCTTCCTGGACTTGTATGTCTGTTTCCTTCACCAAGTTAGGGAAGTTTTCTGCCATTATTGTTTCAAACAGGTTTTCGATTTCTTGTTCTCTCTCTTCTCCTTCTGGCACCCCAGGATGCGAATGTTGGCATGCTTGAAGTTGTTCCAGAGGCTCCTTACACTATCCTCATTTTTTTGGATTCTTTTTTCTTTTTGCTGTTCTGATTGGGTGTTTTTTGCTTCCTTATATTCCAAATCAATGGTTTACTTCTTGGATTTACATATTCTACTATTGAATCTGTGTAAATTATTCTTTATTTCAGTTAATGCCTCCTTCATTTCTGACTGTGCATCCATCATTTCTGACTGGTCCTTTTTTATGCTCTTGAGGCCCTCACTAGGTTCATTGAGCATCCTTATAAGCAGTATTTTGAACTCAGCATCTGTTAGGTTGCTTATCTCCATTTCGCTTAGTTCTTTTCCTGGGGTTTTGTTCTGTTCTTTCATTTAGGACCTGTTTCTTTGTCTCCTCATTTTGGCTGCCTCTCTGTGTTTGTTTCTGTGTATTACTTAATGAGAGGTATGGGGCTATCTGAGACCAGATGCTGCTTCTTTGAAAGAATTTAGGAAAACCTAAAGCAGGATCCAAGACAGGCCAATCCTATGGTCAAGCAAGTGGCAACAGCTTGGGTGGGCCTGAAAGTTGGGTGGGGCAGGGCCTCGGGGAATCACCAGGGCGGGGCTACCAGTGTGAGCCAAGTTCCTGGAGTCCAATATATGGCGACTGTCTGCCCCCCCAGGGAAGGGCTCAAAGGAACAAAGGCCTCTGATAGCACATCTGTCCTGGAGAAAGTCCCCTCTCCAGCCCTCGCTCCAATGCCAAACAGCTCAGTTCTTCCCTGTATATCTCTGGTGCCCTCAAGCTGCCTCCCCTCCAATGTTAGAGGGAGAGAGTCCGATAAGTTCATGCGTGGGCCCTTTAAGGAGCTGCCTGGGGTTCCAGCCACATCAGCTTCCCTGAGCCTCAGTTCTCACTGGTTTTTCCAGCCAGAAGTTATGGGGATTTTTCTTCCTGGCACTGGAACCCTGAGTGGGGTATCTGGTGTGGGACGGGGACCCCCTCAGTCCTCAGGGAGGACCTTCCCAGCCGAGGTGTCCTCCTGATTTTTATCTGCTCCATGTGGGTGTGGGACCAGCCCGTCGCGACTCCGCCCCTCCTACCAGTCTCGATGTGGCTGCTGCTTTAATTCCGTAGTTGTAGGACTTCTGTTCAGCTGGATGTCAGGCAGTTTTGAATGATGGTTGTTCTGTAGTTCAGTTGTAACTTTGATGTGGTTGTGGGAGGATGAGATACTGCATTTACCTATGCTGCCATCTTGACCAGAAGTCTCAAGGTTAAAACATTTAAACCCATCGTTAGTTAGGTTTAAAAATCCATAAAGGTCCATGACTTTCTCCAAAGTAGTATTTAGGTAATATAAGGTGGTGTGTTTTAAAGTGATAGTAGTTATATGTTGTGTATGTTTTAAAGTAGTGGTAGTATATGTTGTGCTAATGTATTTTCTCAGTTCTGAAGGAAATAGATAACTATATATTATAATTATTTAAATCATATATTAAGATTTTTAAAAAGCTTTATAGAAGTTGGGTTAAGTACCGTATGCAACAAATGCAGTGTAGTTTTGTTTGTCTTTTTTTATCCTCACCCAAGGACATTTTTGCACTTATCTTCAGATAGAGTGGGAGGAAGAGAGAGACATCGATGTGAGAGAGACACATTGAGTGTCTGCCACCCACATGACCCCATACGGGGCCAGGAACGAATTGCAACCAAGGTACGTGCTCTTAGTGGGAACCAAACCCAGGACTCTCTGGTCTGCGGGCCAACACTCTAACCTCTGAGCAACACCGGCCAGGGCTGCAGTGTAGTTTTTGGTTTCTCATTTAAAAAATTCATTCAGGTGGTCATGCTCCTCACAATTGCAGCTATTTCATGTTCAAAGACATAGTCCTTTATGACGTATTCCTTAGATAATTGGTCTCAAACTTGATGTTTTTAATATATAATAACAAATATTGAAAACTTCACCTTCCTCCCACCCCCTGTCTAAACCAAGAGAGTGACTATTATCATTTATTGTGATAATAAGCAATTAAATGATTATGCAAAAAATATGTTATGACATCTAGAAAATATAGTATTTTTATGTCAGGGCTATAAGTGGAATGATAGCTAAGGTCACAGCAGGGACATTATTTGGTAAATTTATTAGCTTAATTCAGTGGTGAAGAGCTTAGGCTCTGCAGTCAGACTGTTTTAACTTTGATTCTCTCATTCCCTAGCAGTGTAATCCCAGTCAAGCTTCTAAATTCTACTTTCCTTGTCTGCAGTGTGGGACTAAGATACCTATCTCACTGTGATAATTACATGAGAAAATACATGATGTGCTTAGTTAGCATAGAGCTTGGCACATCGTAAATACTCTATAAAAGTTAGTTATGTTATTGATAATAATACATTTTAATAATTTACACTTCAAAATTACACACTGATTGTATGATAGATTATAATCTTGATTGTAAGCTATTAGTGACTTTCTTTTTCACATAAAAGTTCTTAGTTTATTAATCCTCTCATGAGAAATCTGCATAGTCATCACAGATAAAGTCACTGAAGAATCTTTACTCCTTCTTTTTGCCAGCACCCACATTAGCCTCTGCAGTCCCCCTGACTTTCTTCGTTCTGTTCTTGTGTTCCTTTCTCTGTTTTCATGTGGTCTTCTTCTTCTCGTACAGGCCATGTCCAGCAAGTCTATGTTTGGGTTCATTTTTCTTTGAGTAATCCAAGGAATCATAAATCATGCCAAAGCCAGTTGTCTTGCGTCCACAAAAATGGGTTCTGAAAACAAACACAAAGATGATATCTTGTGTAGCCTTATACATTTGGCTAGTTTTCCCCGAATTTCTGTGCTGAGTACTGTTGCCTTCCTAGGGTGAAGGACGTCAATGACTGTTTGTTTCCATTGAAGTAGTCTGTTGGTCATGAACTTCCTGGTCCAGATAGTTACTGTTGTCATTCATGATGGAGGTTCATTTTCAAGCAGCCAAGGAAGAAAAAACCTCTGTTAGTGACTTTTAATCGATAAAGTTTATTTGTCTTTTACAAATATACTTTGATTTTAAGTCTTTTTTTTCCTAAGCAGGAGACTTAGGGAATTTTTACTTAGAAACATTTCTGATAAAAAGCATTTTCAAATTGGATTTATAGGATGATGGAGTTTGAAAAAATTTAAAACCTTAATAGAGCTTATATTTCACCTATGAATTTATTGGAGAGGAGACTGAGTTATGTAAGAGGAAGAAAAATCTGTAAATTTGGTTGCTGGTTTTTATGGTGCTGGATATTAGTCCCTTATGGAAAGTGGAGAAATGGGATGGTCATCTGGACAATAGAAGTCTGATATATTAAAAAAATTAATGCTACAAATATTTAATGAAGATATTTTCTTTTTAATAGATCATGGTTCTGTTGTCTTGGTGTAATTATTAATGCTCTTTTCACTCTCAAAAGTATCTCAGTTTGGACAATATATTTTATGCTTTTCCAGTTTAATCATCTTTATACACGCAGATAGTGTTGACCCTGAGAAGAATATACCTGCCAAAAATGACTCCTCATGGTTAATTGGACTCAAATTTATAACCAGTCTAGCAGCTATTGTTTACAGAGGTCCCTAATGCACACTGTATTTCAGTGAAAAAGCACAGAATGGGCTGCCAAGCCTCCTGCACTGTGCTCCTGTCATCTGAGTAGACCCTTATAAGAGAGCTCCTAGGATCAAAATTTGACCAATAGGACTGCGACTTTCTTTGTCCAATCAGAGCTGCACAGCTATATCCTCATTTGCATTTTCACTGACCAGTCATAGTAGGACAGTGCTTTTTGGACCAAACTGTGAGGATTTGGAGTCCTCATTTTCATGAGAATGGACCAATCAGGGGCCAGGGGTGGAAATTCTTCTCTATATAAGCCAGTTTTACCTCTGTCTCAGTGGAGTGCACTTTCAGTTTCCACTGAAGACTGTATTTCCCTGGCTGGAGCAGCAGTACTGGAGCTGTAACATCAAGCCCTCCTCATTGGGCTGTCTCTCTCCAGCCACTTCAGAGATGTGCTGTTACACAATTGAGCTGTCTCACAGTCGTATTTTTTCACAACTGAGCTGCATCAAAATTGAGACGGTTTCATCTCACCACCACTGCACCTCAAATTGGGGACTCCTATTGGCATTGAATTGGTGATGACAACCTTCAGTTGACAGTAGCTACCATCTGGTAATTTGTGAACAGGGTAGACCCCAAAACAGACAACATTTCTTTCTTGTTCTAAAATTGGAAAATGGTTGGCATTACTAGACAACACTTTCTTCATCTTCTGAGTGTAGTCCTCTGGAAGAGGAGTTATGAATTGATGGCTTGGTGGGAATGAAAAAAATCTATTACCTTGATGGAACTATATGCAAAGTGGTGTGTATGTGTGTGCATGTGTACTTTTTCTGGGAAGAGTGTCCATATTTTCAAAGTTTCTATAATACCTCCAAAAAAATAAGAACCATTACTCTACCTTTTATTAAACTCACAAGTTACTGGCCATTGATGCCCTGTTATACTTTTAAAATATCAAAGCTGTAATAGACAGGAAGAAATTAATTTCAGATAGTGCTTTTATAATTAATATACTTCCATAAATTAAAAAATCTTTAGTGAAAATCATTAAATTGAGCCATATGAAATGTTGACAAAATCCCTTGAGTGTGAAGTGCCTGCTAGGAGAGTCTATTTACTGGGAGGGGAGAAGCTGACACTAAATACTGGGTTTCTGAAATTCATTTGGGCCAGGGTATAGACTTCTTACCAAATTTTGACCTAAGAAAATGCTCATTTTATATGTTTTAACTGAATGATATCACAAGTAAATTTAATCCAATGAACTCTATTAAGAAGCTACTTTATAAAGTTATTGTACAAGGAGCTATACAAGGAATATAAATATCAATTAGACATCCTTCTCCATTTTAAGAGAATTTGGAGAGCCTTAAATTGGGAAATGACTAGGTTTATATTCAATGTAACAGTGGTATACAATATAAAAAAATATGATTCTGATGGGAGTCACAGATATTTAACTATTACAATGCACAGCAGAATAAAATAAGCATTAAGTAGAATCTCAAGTAACACTCTGTGGGCACACAGAGGAAAGGCAGGGATAATTGTGACTGCAGTAGTCAGAAAGAGCTTGGTAAACAGGCAGTGGTCTCTTGTGGGTTGACATAACAGCCTCAAGGAATTTGATTTGCCCTAGTGTTTTCATACTGGTTATCTCCTCTTGCACTCTTGATCACATTATTTTTTTTCCCAGTATCACTTTTTTTTGAAGTAGGAAGAGAAAAAGTGGTTTTCTCTCTTTCTCCTTCCTTCCTTCCTTCCTTCCTTCCTTCCTTCCTTCCTTCCTTCCTTCCTTCCTTCCTTCCTTCCTTCCTTCCTTCCTTCCTCTTTCCTCCTCCTCCCTCCCTCCCTCCCTCCCTCCTCCCTCCCTCCTCCCTTCCTCTCTCTCTCTCTCTCTTTCTTTTTTAAGAGAGAGTGGAAGGGCCCTGGCTGGTTTGGCTCAGCGGTTAGAGCATCGGCCTGCGGTCCAGAGAGACCCTGGTTTGGTTTCTGCTAAAGGCATGTACCTCGGTTGCAGTTTGTCCCCGGCCCTGGTTGGGTTGTGCGGGTGGCAGCCACTCGATGTGTCTCTTTCACGTTGATGTTTCTCTCTCTCTCTCTCCCTCCCACTCTATCTGAACAAAATATGGAAAAATGTCCTTGAATGAGGATAAGAAAAAAGAGAGAGTGGAAGGGGAGGGGAGGTGAGAGAGAGAGAGAGAGAGAGAGAAATATCAATATGAGAGAGACACATTGATTGGTTACCTCCTCCCCAACTAGGGGCCGGGGATCAACCTGAAACCCAGGTACATGCCCTTGACTGCAACCCTCCAGTGTATGAGCCGATGCTTTAACCACTAAGCAACACCGGCCAGGGCAAAAAAGTGGTTTCTTAAGATGAGCACATGATTTCAGAGTGCAAAGCACTCAACCTCTTAGGATAAAGAATCTAAATATACATATTTAAATCCAGATATAGATAAAAGAGTATCTGCTGTGTTTCAAGGGAACACAGTGACTGGTTGAAGAAAGTTTGCTTTATTCTTTGTTGTTGTTTTTTAAAAGTGCCATGATTTTTCAAAATGATAACGATTAGAGAAACAGACAATCCAGTTGCTCAATTTTAAATAACTGCCTAACATGGGAATACAGTCCCAGGAGAGGGCTAGCAGAAATAGCTCATGCTTCTTACTAACTGTTTGTATTTTAATTTTGCACAGAGAAAACTGAAATCTATGTAATCAAAATATGCACGAGCGTGTATAAAACTAGAAGGCTTAAGTTGTTCAGTAGATAAAGACTCCTTCAAAAATACATAAAAATTCAAATAATATTGTATATACACACACACACACACAGAGGGATATAATGATATATTTTAGCCTGGTGATAAAAAGACACAGGCTCCATAAAGAGAAAAAGAAAAGCATAATACATACTTCTACCCACATTTAATAAGTATTTTTGTCATAAAATAATTCTTATTACTATTCAATTTATAAAAATTAAAGGCCTTTGAAAATTTGATTCTAAAGCTAATTGTCTAGGGCAAACGATGGAAGCTTGCAGATGCTGGAGGTCCTCTCACCCCGCTCTCCTGTCCCACATTAGGAAGTGGGGTCCCAAGAGAGACTAGGTCGCTTGCACAAGTTTTCTCTTTCATTGGTTATTTAGCCCCATAATCTTTCCACGATCTTATTTGTTTTCAAAATCCATGGCAACAAACAATTATAATTAGACATTTTTGTAAGAATGTATGAAACTTGAAGTCACTGATTATTACATTCCAATTTTCCATATTCCAAGAAAAGAAAGAGAAATTTTATTTTTTCAATACAGATTCTTTGGATGTATCTCTGTTCATAGAATGGAAAGAAGAAAGTGGAAGTCAACATTAATATCTTAGTTTTTAAATAAGTAACAGATTTATTGAGATATGGTTTACATCCCATAAAGCTCACTCTATACAGTTTAATGATTTTCATTCTGTGCACTACAGTGTGCATATATATCACTACTATCTAGTTCCAGAACATTTACATTTCTCCCCACCAAAATGTCATACCCAGCAGCAGCCATTCTCCATTATCCCTTTCCCCAGGCCCTGACAACCACTAACCCACTCTCTGCCACTAATGATTTTTCAGTTGATATAAATGGAATAATATATACCCATTTGTTTGTGGCTTCTTTTTTTTAAAATACTGTTTTCAAGGTTTATACAGATTTTAGCATGCCTCAATACTTTATTCCTTTTAATGGCAACATAAGTATTACATTGGATAGAGAGAGCATTTTGTAGTAAATTTTGAAATCTGGAAGTGTGAGGCCTTCATTTATTTTCTTTTTCAAGAGTGTTTGGGCTATTCTGGGTCCCTCATGTTTCCCTATGAATTTTAATACCAGCCTGTCAACTTCTGAAAAAAAAAAAAAGAAAAAAGACAGTTGGGAATTCTCAGTATTTACTGAAGCATAGTTTGCTGTAAAAACTAGACACCACAGAGACTACAAAGATGAAAACCAGTCCTTAATCTTAAAAGAACCAATAGTCTAGAAATAACACACATGTGTCAGTTATCAACTTATTGCCTTTCAGCTCCAAATTTGATCTTCGAGTATGCTCTTTGATGATGAACAGAATTCTTTTAAGTACCTCTTCTTCACAGCGAGCATGATGCCAAATCTTCTCAGTTGAAGCTGTTGCAGGGGTGTCTCCTGCTATTTCCAGCGGGTGGAGTGGGTGTTAGAACATTTGGTGGAGCTCTGCTTCAGCCACATGCCCAAAATGTGTGGTCACTAGGTGACCTTGCAGCCTCAGCCCAGCCTGGCAATAAGCTTCCCACAACAACCCCCTCCTCGACATAGAAGCTGGTGTCCTGAAGGCTTCTTGTCCACATCAGTGCCCTAATTCCCTGTGCAGGCCCGCATGTAGATTGCAAGAAACCTGGAGGGTTTTGAGGAACCATTTATTTCCTCTTCCAGCCTCTGTGCCCTGTCTGCTCCCAGGTCCCCGAACCCTAATCACACCCAGGCCTCTGGTTGCTGATCAGTTAGTTACCTTTGCCCTGCAGTCTGGAGGGAAGCCCCCTGTTTTTCTGCAACTCCAATCAGCTCTCACAGGAACAAATCAGTAGCCTATTTTGTTTTCCGGTGAGCTGAACTGTACTTTTTCCTGAGGTCTGAACCCCAGCCTTGGGAAGGCGATCCCCTTGCAACTTTGTTTCCCCTTGGCTACTATCTCTCATACCTAGGGTACCATGTAGTTTTCTTTTTTTTCTTTAATCCTCACCCAAGAATATTTTTCCATTTATCATCAGACAGAGTGGGAAGAAGGGAGAGAGAGAGAGAGAGAGAGAGAGAGAGAGAGAGAGAGAAACATTGATGCGAGAGAGACACATTGACTGGCTGCCTCCTGCATGACCCGGCCAAGGCTGGGGACAGACTGCAACCAAGGTACATGCCCTTGACTGGAATCAAACCCAGGACAAATTGGTCTGTGGGCTGACACTCTAACTGCTGAGCCAAACCGGCCAGGGCTCATGTAGTTTTCTTATACTTGTTTCTACATATTCATTTATCAGAATGTAGTAATTATATTACATGGTTTCTGATTAACCTACTCATGATTGGGCCTACACTAATACAACAGATAACATTTGCAAGTGAGAATATAGTAAGTATGGAGTGTCTTAAGAGTCCCAGAGACGCGGAAATGGGGTACATACTGACAATCCCCTAAGGAGTGGGGAGGTGGGGGAGGGATGAACCACAGAACTTCTACGCATGTATGCATGAACAGTGGACATGGACAACAATCTGGAGAAGGGGCAGGGAGGGAGGAGGAGGGGGGAATCAGTGGGGGAAAAAAGGAGAAACATCTGTAACGAAAGTTAATCAATAAAAAATAAACAAAATTAAATAAAAAAAAAAGAATTCGAACATGAGGTAAGGATTTGGAACTCAAAGTCTGTTGACAGGATCTGAAAAGATTTAATGAGGGAGTGCAGTTTTAGATGAACTTTCAAGAATGGATTAAGAATTTCCTTTAAATTTGCCATTAGAGAGCTTGTATTTTTAAGATGACTACTTCAGATCTCCATGTCCAGATCTCCATGTCAAGGATAAAGACGTTTACACACTAAATTGTACAATTTGTTCCAAAAGGTTGTTTTTTACTTTTAACTGACAAGCTCACTGCCAGTTTTTTTTTTTTATCCTCACCCGAGGACATTTTTCCATTTTTTATTCAGGTAGAGTGGGGGAGGGGGGACAGAGAGAGAGAAACATCGATGCGAAAGGGACACATCGAGTGGCTGCCACCTGCACAACGGACCAGGGCTGGGGACAAACTGCAACCGAGGTATGCGCCCTTAGCGGGAACTGAACCCGGGTCTCTCAGGACCGCAGGCCAACGCTCCAACCGCTGAGCCAAACCGGCTAGGGCTCACTGCCAGTTTTATTACGGTCTAGGTGAAGTTGCTAAAGGGTTAGAGATGAGCAGAAGAGAAGCCTGGGCCTGAGTGGGTTCCTCACCCCAAATGGGAGGTTATTACATGGCATCATTTCGTTGGAATTACTTAACCAAATGTTTAAAAGAAAGGCTTTGATTGAATGTTTAGTATTGTTAGAAAGAAACACCCAATAGGCATATGTACCTATTAATTTCCTCTACAAATGCGTTTATACTGTTGGGTGTATTTGGTCTATGTTTTGGAAGTATTCTTTTCTTTGAAGTAGTCATTACAATGTTTTAGTTTCTATATGAATTCTAAATACATATTAATTTTTATTTCCCTTTTTGCTTGCTAAAGGCTTTTAATTTTCTTTCATCTCCTCGTTAATATCTATTAAAAATTATGATTTGCAGAGCTCTTCAAAGCATGGTCTGTAGACCAGCAGAACCAGCATCCTTTGGGAGCTTATTAGAGAAGCAAATTCTTGGGTTTTGTCTTGGACATACTGAATCAGAACATGTAGGGGGTGGGGCCCTGATATATGTTTTAACTAGCTCTCCAGGTGATTCTTATGCATGCTGAAGTTTTCAGAGCACATATTAAAATTATACTATTATATTTCAATTGAGACACATTATGAAATTTTAAAAGAATATGAAATCTTAAAAGCTATCTAATCAATTCATATCAAGAGTATGTGTCTTCCACATAAGTCCAGGAAGCACAGAGAGTCCCAAATAAGATGAATTCACACCAAGACACACCATAATTAAAATGGCAACGGTTAAAGACAAAGAGAGAATCTTAAAAGTAGCAAGAGAAATTCAGTTAGTTATCTACAAGGGCGTCCCTGTAAGACTGTCCACTGATTTCTCAACAGAAACTTTGCAGGCCAGAAGGGAGTGGCAAGAAATATTCAGTGTTTAAAAAAGCAAGGACCTACAAAGACTACTCTATCCAGCAAGGATATTATTTAAAATAAAAGGGGGGACAGTGATATTAGAGGAATGGCGGCATGAGAGATCCCCTTGGCATCTCCCTTTGAAGTTTCAACAATCTGAACAGCCATATCTCAACAAAAGATTCCCTGCTCAATATACAAATACATCCAAGAGACCTGCTCAGTGAAACATCTACTGGTGGACAAGTGGGGCAAAAAGGGGAGGCTAAAAGAGAATGGGGCTGATAGGAGCCAGAAATACAGCCTGGTAGCTGGGAGCTCATGGTGGGCTCAGCTGGGAGAGGGGAGGATTCTGGTTGTCACTGACACCCCATTTGGCCAGAAGAAACAGAGAGACTTGGTGCAGGAGAGAGTAACACTAGCTGCAGCTGAACCAAGTGTTCTGGGCAAGAACACAGCATGGGAAAGCAGCCGCAGTTGCTGGGTGGTCAGCAATTCAGACAGTGAAAGAGAGCCACAAAACCTGCCAGCCCCCCCTTAACCTCCCAGAGTTCACTTCCCATTGCCTTGGAATCAAACTGTGCACAGTTCTCCCTGAGCAAAGGGGACACACACTCTGTACCAGTCCTAGTGTCTGGGACACAAGGGGGACCCTGGTGAAGGATCAAGGTCACCATTATCGGGAGGGCAAAATAACAAAGAACCTGGAGGGGATCCCACAGGGCCCCCCCCCCCCCCCCCAGTGCATTGCTGCTACACTGACTGCAGAGGCTGTGGGAGACAGCACTGGGACCTCACAGAGCTAAAAAACAACTTGTGATTCAGTGCCACCTACTGGAAAAAATAAAAATACCTGCTTGGGTTAATCTGCTAGAGAAGTGCTATTCACACATTGATGCCTAGACAGAGAAGGAATCCAACAAATACCATGAGTAACCAAAGTAGTGAGGCAGCTTGGAAAGAAAACAAAAAAGCTCCAGAAAACAAACTTCAAGATATGGAAATATGTGACACAAATGACAGAGAATTCAAGATTGCAGTTCTGAAAATACTCAACAAGATGCGAGAAAATACAGACAAGCAATTTAGTGAACTCAGAAAACAACTTAACAAGTAAAATGAGTACTTCACCAAAGAGACAGAAACTTTAAAAAAGAACCAAACAGAAATTCTAGAGATGAAGAATGAACTAGTGAGCTTAGGAAATAGAGCACAATGAATGGAGGAAAGGATCAGTGATATCAAAGACAGAAATCTAGAATGATGCAGAGGGAAGAAGAGAGAGACTTGAGCATAGAGAGGGAGGGGGGAGAGAGAGAGAGAGAGAGAGAGAGAGAGAGAGAGAGAGAGAGAGAGAGAAAGAGCTCTATGAGAACTATCTGACTCCATCAGAAAGAGTAATACAAGAATTATAGGCATATCAGAAGAAGAGAGGGAGAAGAGATTGGAGAGCCTATTCAAACAAATAGTTGAGGAGGACTTCCCCAACCTACGGACAGAACTGTTTCTCAAATCCAAGAAGCAAATAGAACACCGAATTACCTCAATCCAAAGAGGACCTCTCCAAGGCATATTGCATTGAAACTGTCAAAAATTAATAAAAAAGAAAGTATTCTCAAAGCAGCCAGAGTAACCTATAAAGGAAAGCCCATTAGATTATCATTGGACTTGTCAGTAGAAACTCTACAAACCAGAAGAGAATGGAACCAAATATTCAAAATACTGAAAGAGAGACATGATCAGCCAAAAATAATATATACAGCAAAGTTATCCTTTTTTTTAATCTTCACCCGAGGATATTTTCTGATATTTTGTTCAGATAGAGTGGGAGTGAGTGAGTGAGAGAGAGAGAGAGAGAGAGAGAGAGAGAAATATTAACGTGAAAGGACACATCGAGTGGTTGCCACCCACACGACCCAACCAGGGCCGGGGACAAATTGCAACCAAGGTACGTGCTCTTTGTGGGAATCGAACCTCATTCTCTCCAGACCGCAGGCCAATGCTCTAACCACTGAGCAAAACCAGCCAGGGCAACAGCAAAGTTATCCTTTAAATGTGAAGAAGAAATAGACTTTTCCAGACATACAGAAGCTGAGGGAATTTATCACCAGAAAACCTCCATTGCATGAAATACCCAAGAAGGTTATTCTACCTGAAAAAAAGAACAGAAGGTCACAAATCTAAGAGTCAGATCACCAACAAACTTATAGCATAAACAGGGATATTTCGTGACAATCAAAACATAAAATGGGAGGGGAAAAAGGCCTGAATTGGCAAAGGAGGATGGAGGTCAGATGCATTAAAAAGAAAAAGGTCTATTGGACATATGAAACTTTCTTTTTAATAAATCTAATGGTAACCACACATACACAAAAACCTTCAAACTGAAACACTTAGCAAAGACAAAGAGGAAACAGAAAAGAAGTATGGAAGACCACAAACAAAAACCACAGACAGAAACACAAAGGAAAAGAACCAATGGAGGCACCGAGCTACCAGAAAACAAAAGATAAAATGGCTATAAGAAATACTCATACATCAATATTATCCTAAATGTAAATGGACTGAATTCACCAATAAAAGGGCACAGAGTAGCAGATTGGATAAAAACAAACAAACAAACAAACAAACAAACAAACAAACACCAAAAAAACCCAACCACATGCTCTAAGCTGCAGAGACAAAGGTAGATTCAGAGTGAAAGGGTGGAAAATGATTCTCCAAGCAAATAACATCCCCAGAAAAGCAGGTGTAGCCAAACTTATATCTGACAAAAACAGATTTCATGATAACAAATGTAACAAGAGACAAAGATGGACATTTTATAATGATAAAAGGAATACGACATGAAGAAGACATAACACTTAATATATAGGTACTCAGTCAGTCAAGGAGCACTGAAATATGTAAAGCAACTACTAACAGAATTAAAGGGAGAAACAGAGCAAAACACAGTCATAGATGGAGACCTTAATACTCCATTGACAGCTCTTGACAGATCATCCAAACAGAAAATCAACAAAGACATATTGGCCTTAAATGATACATTAGACCAAATGAATATAATTGACATCTACAGAGTCATTCATCCTAGAACATCAGATTATTCATTTTTCTCCAGTGCACATGAAACATTCTCAAGGATAAGCCATATATTGGGTCACAAAACTAGTCTTGACAAATTCAAGAAGATTGAAAATATACTAAGCATATTTCTAACCACAATGCTTTGAAATTAGAAATCAGCTCAAGAAAGGAAGTAAAGGAACCCACAAATACAGAGTGGGGCAATAGTAGGTTTACAGTTGTTTGTATGAAAAATAATATAATTAATAAATAATAATACAAGAATAAACTGTTTCACGTACTCACAACTATAAACCTACTTTTGCCCCACCTTATATGTGGAGATTAAACAACATACTACTAAAAATGATTGGGTCAAAGAAGAAATAAAAGATGAGATCAAAAGACATATAGAGACAAATGAGAATGACAATACATATGATCCACCAAAACTTCTGGGATGTAGTGAAAGCAGTAGTGAGGGGGACAATTATGTTATTGCAAGCTTATCTCAAGAAACAAGAGAAACTTTAAGTTAATAACCTAATATTACATCTTAAAGAATTAGAAAAAGAATAAAAGCAATCTAAAGTCAGCAGAAGAAAGAAAATAATAATAATTGGAGCAGAATTAAATGAAATAGAGAATCAAAAGATACAAAAAATTAACACAACAAGGAGCTGGTTCTTTGAAAATATTAATAAAATTGACAAACACCTGACTAGACTCACTAAGGAAAAAAAAAGACTCATATAAACAAGATCAGAAATGCAAGAGAAGTTACCATAGATCACAGATATACAAAGGATAATATTAGAATACTATGAAAGACTATATACTACAAAATTTAATAACCTAGAAGAAATGGATAAGTTCCTAGAAATATCTAACTTTCCGAGACTAAATCATGAAGAACTGGAAAATTTAAATAGACAGATCAGCAGTGAGGAAATTGAAACAAACATCAAAAATCTCCCCCTAAATAGCCCTGGCTGGTTTTGCTCAGTGGTTAAAGCATTGGCCCGAAGACAAAAGAGTCACAGGTTTGATTCCCTGTCAAGGGCACGTATCTTGATTGCAGGTTTGATCCCTGGCCTCGGTCAGGGTTGTGTAGGAGGCAACCAATTGATGTGTCTCTCTTCCATCGATGTTTCTCTCTCTACCTTTCTTCCTCTCTTCCTTCCTCCCTCTCTCCCCAGACTCTATCTAAAAAAATCAATGGAAACATATCCTCAGGTGAGGATTAAAACAAACAAACACAAAACCCAAGAAACAAAAACCCTCCCCCAAAAGAAAAGTCCAGGACCAGATGGCTTCATTAATGAATTCTATCAAATACTCAAAGAAGATTTGATACCTATTCTTCTCAAATTATTTTAAAAAATTGACAAAGAGGAACCAAAAAGACCCCGAATAGCCACAGCAATCTTGAAAATGAAGAACAAAGTAGGAAAGATCAAAATACCAGATTTCAGGTTATACCTCAAAGCCACTGTAATCAAAACAGCCTGGTACTGGCACAAGAACAGGCATATAGACCAGTGGAACAGAACAGAGAACCCAGAAATTGACCCAGGACATTATGCTGAATTAATATTTGACAAAGGTGGCAAGAGCATACAATGGAGAAAAGACAGTCTCTTTAATAAATGGTGGTAGGAAAACTGGACAGCTACATGCAAAAAAAATGAAATTAGACCACCAACTTACACTATACACAAGAATAAACTCAAAATAGATAAAAGACTTAAATGTGACTCATGAATCCATAAAAATCCTAGAAGAAAATGTAGGCAACAAATTTTCTTTTCTTTTTCTTTTTATCCTCATCCAAGGACATTTTTTCATTTTTGGTTCAGATAGAGTGGGAGAGAGGGAGGGAAGGGGGGGGAGAGAGAGAGAGAGAGAGATATCAACGCGAAAGGGACACATCGAGTGGTTGCCACCCACACAACCCAACCAGGACCCAGGACAAACTGCAACTGAGGTACGTGCCCTTAGAGGGAACTGAACCCGGGTCTCTCTGGACCACAGGTCTATGCTCTAACCACTGAGCAACCGGCCAGGGCTAGGCAACAAAATTTCAAACATCACACGCAGTAGAATTTTCACTGATACCATGCCTAAGGCAAGAGAAACAAAGAGAAAAATTAATACATGGGACTACATCAAACTAAAAAGCTTCTGCACACACAAAAGAAACAACCATCAAAATGGAAAGGGAACCCACTATATGGGAGAGCATAATTGCCAACAATACATCAGATAAGGGGTTAATTTCCAAAATATATAGAGTACTCATACAACTCAACAAAAGGATGACAAAGAATCCAATTAAAAAATGGGCAGAGGAACTAAATAGACACCTCTCCAAACAGGACATACAAAGGGCCAAGAGACATGAAAAAATGCTCAATGTCACTAATCATCAGAGAGATGCAAATTAAAACAACTATGAGGTATCACCACACACCTGTCAGAATGGCCGCCATCAACAAATCATCAAACAACAAGTGCTGGCGAAGGTGTGGAGAAAAGGGGACTAGTACACTGCTGGTGGGAATGCAGACTGGTGCAGCCACTATTGAAAACAGTATAGTGTTTCTTCGAAAAATTAAAAATTGAACTTCCATTTGACCCAGTGATCCCACTTCTAGCAATATATCCCCAGAAGCCTGAAACACCAATCAGAAAGAATATATGTACCCCCATGTTCATAGCAGCACTATTTACAATAGCTAAGATCTGGAAACAGCCCAAGTGTCCATCAATAGATGAGTGGATAAAAAAGCTGTGGTACATGTACACAATGGAATACTGTGCATCTGTAAGAAAGAAAAATCTCTTATCCTTTGAGATGACATGGAGGGATCGGGAGAGTATTTTGCTAAGCAAAATAAGCCAATCAGAGAAAGACAAATATCACATGATCTCACTTATTTGTGGAAAATAATGAACAAAATAAGCAGATGAACAAAATAGATTCAGAGGCATGGAAGTAGGGGTCAGGCTGACAAACCTCAGAATAGGTGGGCAGGGAGGAGGGAAGAGATAAACCAAAGAACCTATATGCATATATGCATAACCAATGAACATAGACAGCAAAGCTGTGGGAGAGGGTGGGGTGGGATTGGGAGGAGGGTGTCAATGGGGGAAAAAGAAGAAACATCTGTAACAAAATAAACTAAGTAATAAAAAAATGAATTAGGGCTGAAAAGTAAGAAAACAAAAACAAAAAATTAACACTCTCTACCAATTAAGTAACTCTCCATTCATCCTTCTCCCCCAGCCCCTAGCAACCAGCATCCTAATTCTGTTTGAATTTTATTTCTTTAGATACCTCTTTCTATAATAATTATGGCCTGCTCGACATGTAAAAAATTAAATGTTTGGAACAGTGACCATTTTCCTATATACACTCTAGGTCCAGTCACCCAGAAATTCTCGTCATTGCCTAAACCCTAAGCAGACTGATTCCTTTGCTCTTCCAGTTTATACATGGCTTACACTCACACAAAATGCTCGGCCCCAATCTGTCTTCACTGGTAGTTCTGTATCAAGCCCCAGGACCCTTACTTCTCTAGCAGAGGATGCCTTTACTGCTTGAGCTTCTGGTCCACAGCTCGGTCAGTTCTCTGCTGCCCAGCAGTGTTGTTTCAAGCAACACAACTTGTACTCCCTGATTTTTCCTCTATAAGAAACATGTTATAAATTATACTTGGGTATAGTTAAAATAATTTAATTTTGGGTACTTACTGGTAAAGAAAAAAAAATTGACAAAGAGGCAATACTGCCTAACTCTTTTTATGAGGTCAACATAACCCTGAAACTAAAACTTGGCAAGGATAACACTAAAAAAGAAAACTACAGACCAATATTTCTGATGAATACAGATGCAAAAAATCTAAAAATACTAGCAAATTGAATATAACAATATATTAAAAAAATAATATATCATGGTCAAGTGGGGTTTATTCCAGGGGCATGAGGACAATCCAACATATGCAAATTGATTAATACACCACATCAACAAAACAAAGGATAAAAATAGATGCAGAAAAGGCATTTGATAAGATACAACATCCATTTGTAATGAAAACACTCAATAAAATGGGTAAAGAAGGAAAGCAACCTCAACATAGTAAAGGCCATATATGACAAACCCTCAGCCAATATCATACTAAATGTTGAAAAACTGAAATCTTTTCCTCTAAAATCAGAAACAAGACAAGGATTCCCACTCTCACCACTCTTATTTAACATAGTTCTGGAAGTCCTAGCCAGAGCAATCAGGCAAGAGAAAAGAACAAAAAGCATCCAAATTGTGAAGAAATAAGTAAAAGTATCATTTTTTGCAGATTATATTATTCTGTATATAAAAAACCCTAAAGACTCCACCAAAAAAACCTATTAGAAATAATAAATGAATACAGTAAAGTTGCAGGGTACAAAATCAATGTACAAAAACCAACTGCTGCTTTCCTATATACTAATAATGAAACTCCAGAAAAAGAAATGAAACCAACAAAACACCAATTCCTTTTGCAACTGAAACCAAAAAGTAAAACACCTAAGAATAAACAAAGGATGTGAAGAACCTATATACGGAAAACTATAAAGTATTATTAAAAGAGATTGGAAAGGACACAATAAAATGTAAAGACAGTTCATGTTCATGAATTGGAAGAATCAACATAGTTAAAATGCCCACATTACGCAAAGAAATATACAGACTTAATGTAATCCCCATCAAAATCCCAATGTCATATTTTAAAGAAATAGAACAAAAAAATTGCCAGATTTGTATGGAACCACAAAAGACCCCAAATAGCCAAAGCAATCCAGAGGAAAAAGAACAAAACTGGAGGTATCACACTACCTGGCTTTAAATTATACTGCAAAACTACAATATTCAAAACAGCATGGTATTGGCAGAAGAACAGGCACACAAACCAATGGAGCAGAATTAAGAACCTAGAAATAAAACATTTATGCACCTAATATAGGAGTACCTAATATATAAAGTGAATATTGCTGGACATAAAGGGGGAGATCAACCATAATACAGTCATAGTAGGAGACTTAAACATGCCATTGACATCAATGGATAGGTCTTCCAGACAGAAAATCAACAAGGAAACGGTGGCCTTAAATGACACACTAGAACAGATGGATTTAACTGATATTTTCAGAGCACTTCACCCTAAAGCAGCAAAATATACATTCTTTTCAAGTGCACATGGAATACTTTTTAGGATACACTACACGTTAGGACACAAAACAAGTGTCAAGAAATTTAAGAAGACTGAAATGTTACTAAGTATCTTCTCTGACCACAATGGTATGAAACTAGAAATCAATTATAAGAAAAAAAGACTGAAAAACACACAAACATATGGAAACTAAATAAGAGGCAACTAAACAATGAATGGGTTAACAATGATATCAAGGAAAAAAAAAAGATACAATGAGAAAAATGAAATTAAAAACACAACAACACAAAATTAATGGGACACAGTAAAAACAGTTTTAAGAGGGAATTTTACAGCAATACAGGTCTACCTCAAGAAACAAGAAAAATCTCAAACAATCTTACCTTACACATAACAAAACTAAAGAAAGAGAAACAAACAAATTTCCAAGTGAGTAGAAGAAAGGAAATGATAAATATCAGAGTGGAAACACAGTACAGTCTAAAAATAAAACAATAGAAAAGATTAATGAAATCAAGAGCTTCTTCTTTGAAAAGATAAACAATATTGACAAACATTTAACCAGACTCATAAAAAAAAGGAAATCAAATAAATAAAATCAGAAATAAAAGAGAAGAAATAACTGACATCACAGAGATACAAAGGATTGTAAGAAAATATTATGAACAACTATATGCCAACAAATTGGACAACTTGGACAAAATGGATAAATTTCTAGAAACATACCATCAATCTATCAAGACTGAATAAAAAAGAAACAGAAAATCTGAGCAGATCAATTACAACCAACAAAATTAAAGCAATACTTAAAAAAAAAAAAAAACTCCCAAAAAACAAAAATCCTGGACCAGATGGCTTCACAGGTGAATTTTACCAAACATTCAAAGAATAACTAATACCTATCCTTGTCAAACTATTCCAAAAAATTTAAGAGGAGGAAAGACTCCTGAGCTCATTTTACAAGGCCAGAATCATTCTAATTCCAAAACCAGATAAAGACACTACAAAGAAAAAAAAGAGAGGTCAATATCCCTGAAGAAAATAGATGCAAAAATCCTCAACAAAATATTAGAAAACTGAATTCAGCAATACATTGAAAAGATCATACACCATGATCAAGTGAAGTTTATTACTGGGATGCAAGGTTGGTATAGTATCTGCAAGTCAAATAATATAATACACCATATAAACAAAATGAAGGACACAAATCATAGGATCATATCAATAGATGTAGAAAAAGCATTTGACCAAATCCAGCACTCATTTACAATAAAAACTCTCAGCAAAGATGGTGATAGGGGGAATACGCTTCAAAATAATAAAGGTCATATGTGGCAAACCCACAACCAAATCATACTCAATAGGGAAAAGCTAAAAGCATTTCCCTTAAAATCAGGAACAAGGCAGGGATGTCAACTTTCACCACTCTTACTCAAAATAGTATTGGAAGTCCCAGCCACAGCAATCAGACAAGAAGAAAAATAAATGGCATCCAATTGGAAAGGAAGAAGTAAATCTGTCATTATTTGCAGACAACATGATACCGTATATAAAGAACCCTAAAGATTCCACCAATAAACTACTAGAACTGATAAATAAATTCAGTAAAGTAGCAGGATACAAAATAAACATTCAGAAATTGATAGCATTTTCATACACCAATAATGAACTATCAGAAAGGGAAACAGAAAATCTGTTTATCAGAAAAGAAAACAATCTCTTTTATAGGTTCATAAAAAACACACACCCTAGGAATAAATTTAACCAGAGGGGTGAAAGACCTGAACATGGAAAATTATAAGACACTAGGAAAAAAAAAAAATAGAAGAAGATACAAATAAGTGGAAGCATGCTCATGGATAGTAAGAATTAACTCATTAAAATCTCCATACTATCAAAGCGATCTAGAGAGTCAGTACAATTCCTACGTAAACACCAATGATGTTTTTTACAGATTTAGAATAAAAGTTCCAAAAATATATATGGAACCACAAAAGACCCTGAATAGCCACAGCAATTTTGACAAAGAAGAACAAAGTTAGAGGTATCACACTATCTTATAACGAACTATACTACAAGGTTATAGTAATTAAAACAGCATGGTATTGGCATAAAACCAGACATATAGATCAACAGAACAGAATAGAGAGCCCAGAAATAAACCCATACTTCTATGGTCAATTAAAATATAACAAAAGAAGCAAGAACATACAATGGGGTAAAGATAGTCTAATAAATGTTGTTGGGAAAATTGGACAGATACATGTAAAAAAAATAAAACTAGACCACCTTTGTACACCATACAAAAGAATAAATTCAAAATGAATTGAAGACTTAAATGTAAGAATCAAAACCATAAAACTTCTAAAAGAAAAGGTAGGCAGTAAAATCTCAGATATTTCTCCTAGCAATAATTTTTCTGATATATCTTCTCAGGGCAAGAAAACAAAAAAGATTAACAAATGGGACTACATCAAAGTAAATGTTTTCTCAGAGGAAAAAAAATCAATAAAATGATAAGACAGCCTACTGAATGGAAGAAGATATTTGCCAATGATACATCCAATAAGGGGTTAGTATCCAAAATTTATAAAGAACTCATTCTACTCAACACCAAAAAGACAAACAATCTAATTTAAAAAGTGGGCAGAGGACCTGAATAGACACTTCTTGAAAGAGGACATACAGATGGTCAATAGACATATGAAAAGATGTTCAATGTAACTAATTATCAGAGTAATGCAAATTAAAACCACAAGGAGATATTACCTCACGCCTGTCAGAATGGCTATCATCAATAAATCAACAAACAACAAGTGTTTGCAAAGATGTAGAGAAAAGGGAACCCTCATGCTCTGTTTGTGGGCATGCAGATTGGTGCAGCCACTATAGAAAACAGTATGGAGTTACCTCAAGATACTAAAAATGGAACTGCCTTATGACCCAGTGATTCTACTCCTGGGAATATATCTGAAGAAACCCAAAATACTAATTTGGTAGATATATGCACCCCTATGTTTATTGCAACATTATTTATAATAGCCAAGATGTGGAAGCAACCCAAGTGTCCATCAATAGATGAGTGAATAAAAAGTGATAATACATATATACAATGGGATATTACTTGGCCATAAAAAAGAATGAAATCTTATAATTTGGGACAGCATGGATGGACCTACTGGGTATTATGCTAAGTGAAATAAGTTAGGCAAAGAAAGGCAAATGCCATGTGATTTCACTTATATGAGGAACCCTAAGAGCAAAATAAATGAACAAACAAAATAGAAATAGACACATAGATACAGAGATTAGACTGATGTTTGCCAGAAGGAAGGGGGTTTAGGGGGCAGGGTGAAAGGTGAAGTGATTAAGAAGTAAAAATTGGTAGTCATGAAATAGTCATGGGGAGGTAAAATATAGCATAGGGAATATAGTCAATAATATTGTAACAACTATGCACGGTGCCAGGTGGGTACTTGAAATATTGGAGGGACCACTTTGCAAAGTATGTGATTGTCTAACCACTATGCTGTACACCTGAAGCTAATACAAAAAAAAAAAAAAAAAAAGGAATGTAAAATGTAGTTGAAAAAATAAAATAATATGCCCTGGCCAGTTTGGTTCAGTGGTTAGAGCGTCGGCCTGCGGTCCAAGAGACCTGGGTTCAGTTCCCCCTAAGGGCGTGTACCTTGGTTGCAGTTTGTCCCTGGCCCTGGTTGGTTGTGTGGGTGGCAGCCACTTGATGTGTCCCTTTCACATCAATGTTTCTCTTTTTCTCTCTTCCTCTCCATCTAACTGAACAAAAAAATGGAAAAAAGTCCTTGGGTGAGGATAAAAAAAATAAAAATAATTATAATACAACAAATTCTTTTTTTTTTTTTTTTTTTGTGGTACATGCCCCTAGCAGGAACCGAACCCGACACTCTCTGGTCCACAGGCCAATGCTCAACCTCTGAGCCAAAATGGCCAGGGCCAAATTCAATAATTAAATAAAAGAGTGTGTGTCTCCAACATTCCTGACAGATTGGCATCTAACTTCTGCTTGAAATTTTTTACTGATGGGATCCTACCACCTGATGAGGTAACTACATTTGGGAACAATTCTAATTATTGGAAATTTATCTTATTATGCATTTAACCCAGTTTAACTTTACTTTATTATGCTCATTGTTCCTAATCTTCCTCAGGAGGGGCAAGAAATACATCTGTTTTCACACAGCTCATATGTTTAGATATTTGAGATAGCTGTCTGCTCTCTCCTAAGAATTTTCTTCCCAAGAGATAATATTTTTAGTTTTTTTTTCTTTCTTTTTTTTGTAAACTTTCCTCATCTGATATTGCCTTTTGGATAATTTCCTCTTATATATCAATAATCTGCTTACAATATCACCTCCATAATAAAATTTAAAATACTCCATGGAGCTTATCCTGTGAAGGTTATTATAAGACTGTTTATCTGCTGTAGAAAGTAAACCAAATACTTTCCTGGGCCTTAGAAAGTTGAATTCCAAGTCTGATTTTGTCATTATGAATTTGGACAGATCACTCAATTTCTGTGGATTTAGTTTTGTTTAACTATAAAAATTGAAATTATTATTTGGCACTTGAATTTGGTGAAATGCTACTGTTTAGAGAGTAGGCACTGGCCAGTAGAGCTATTGAAAAGAACTGAAGTTGTCCAAAAGGCAGAAAGGGAATCAGTAGAAAGTGTTGACACATGTCAGATTCCCTCTCCTGACAGGTGTGTCCTATGGGCTCAGCCTGGACAAGTCACAGGAACCTGGGCTGGGCTCCAAGGCCGGATGTTTCTTACCCAAAGGACCAGAGGTCTGTACGGAGTCAGTGGGTAACTAGCAGATGCAGTGCTCTGATGGCGTGCAGTTAGAGAGAGGATATTGTCCCAAACTGGGTCGCATAAGCCTGCATTAAAAAGGAGATCAAGAACAATGTGCTGTTCTGTTCATGTCTGTCTGTGCTTGTTTCCCTGGATATTCTGGATGGTCTTAAAGGGCAGAAGAAGAGTGAAGGGTTGAAGCTGTGAAAAACTGACATAAGTGAAGTCATTTGAAAATGAAGCTAGGGAAGCCATTCTAGAGGAACTGCCTTGCACATCCTATTACTCAAACCTTTGGAATGTTTGAACTGGGCAAAGTAACCTTTGGACTGAGTCAAACTAACATTGTGTTCCAAACAAATGCTTGTACACCTAACAGGAAAGCAGCCCTCCTGACCCCAAAGACTAAGGATTGTGAACTTTCTTTAGCATTAGCACCACTATATGTAGCTAAAGAATAACTTAGCTTATTTGCACCTATGGGAATTCCTTCCTTGGCTTATTAGCACCAATAGAAATTTCTTGCCTTCACCCTGTAATGTGAACTGTGTTTGGGCTTCCCCAGTAGCTATTCTTTGGTCTCAAGTAAACGCTTGTTGCCTTTCACTTTGGCCTTTTATTTTCAGGCTGACAAAGCCCAGGAGGACAAAATTCTAAAAAGTCATTGACCGTGTCAAATAATACAGAGAAGTTTAACAAAACAAAACAAAACCCAGGGAAGAAAGATGTTGAATGCTTTTGTTGTAAGAAGCAGAAAATTGAATTTAAACCAGCTAAAAAAATCTATTTTTTCATACACCATCTTCATGATTGGGCTTTCGGGGCTCAGTATCTTTCTCTGAGATTTTCCAGACTTTTCCCTTCTCCTTGTGTTAGGTTTATCCTCAGATTGATTTTTCTCATGACTGCTAAAGGCCACTGGGTCACTTCCTGGTAAAGAGAACATTTAGCTTCCCTAAACACTGATTGAAAGCCCTGACCTTTGTCTTGATTAGATCACTTCTAGACCAGCACTGAATGAGGTGGAATGTCTTAAATTGTAGAAAGAGAAATGGGATAATTGATTTTTAAAAATCCCTTCCAATCTCATGACTAAATGGTGGGAGAAGAGTGGTTCATTGTTTGAGAAAACTGCACCTCTAGGCTTCCATCGTCTTCGGGCCTAGTGATCCACCCCAGCAAAAGAGAATATACCTCTTTCTCACTCCTTCCAGTGAAAGTTCCAGGGAGGGCTCGGGATTGGTTCATCTGCTTTTTCTGAGGATAAGGGGGGTGAAGTACACTGATTGGAAGGCCAGGGTTGTATGTTTGCCCCTGTAGGGAAATGGAAATGGCTGGCACCACCCAAAGCACACGGAATGAATTCTCCATAGCTAGCATAGTTCATTCTAATTGGTTTGCCTGATTAATGGTAGTGGTACCACTGTTATCAAATATTCTCCATGTTCTGCTGCAGAGAATAATTTTCTTTTCTTTTTTTTTATCCTCACTCGAGGACATTTTTCCATTTTTTGTTCAGATAGAGCGGGAGGGAGAGAGAGGAAGAGAGAGAGAGAGAAACATCGATGTGAAGGGACACATCGAGTGGCTGCCACCCGCACGACCAACCAGGGCCGGGGACAAACTGCAACTGAGGTACGTGCCCTTAGCGGGAACCGAACCCGGGTCTCTCAGGACCGCAGGCCAACACTCCAACCGCTGAGCCAAACCGGCCAGGGCTTATTTTCCTTTTTTTGTAGAACTTATTTATATGTTTATAATTTGTAGTCTTGGATTAAAAAACAACAACTGATCTTCCTTTCATTCTTATGTAAAGGATCAGTGAGTAACTTCTTTCTTGGTAATCTGCAAAACTCCTATATATATATAAAGGGGTTTCTCTTTAAGACTTCTTATTACCAGTGCAATCATGAACTTTCAGTAGTGTGCTAGAGCTAGATTCTTCTGACTCTCTAGAGTCAACAGCTAAATAAACAGAAATTTGTGAGCTGGCCGTTAAACCATTAGTGCCTTGATGTATTTACATCACGGATATTGGGAATGTTACAAATCAGAATCCACCCCCCCAATCCTGCCTCCACCCGCACCCCTACTCCTAAGCCAGTTAGTTGTAAAGCACTCGTCTAATAGCAAAACGTATTATTCTAAAAGGATTTTCTTGTGTTATATAGTTCATCCTCTAGGTGGGCAACTTTCAACTTTCCAGTTTGCAAATGCAGTCTACACTCTACCCAGAAGCTCTAAAGTTTGTGTTTCAGGATTTAAAAGAATGAAATTATTAGATTATCTTTCTCACATAATGTTAATTCCATTGCATTTCCTCCCTCATTTCAAAACTTGAAAATCTTAAAAAGACAAGCCATAAATTGGGAGAACATGTTTACAAATAATACATTTGGTAAAGTATTTGCATCCAGACCATACAAAGAACACTTTTAACTCAACAGTTGTAAGATAAACTACCCAATTAAAAAAATGGGCAAAAGATAGGAATAGACATTTTTTTTTTTTTATCCTCATTCGAGGACATTTTTCCATTTTTTGTACAGACAGAGTGGGAGGGAGAGAGAGGAAGAGAGAGAGAGGGAAACATCGATGTGAAAGGGACACATCGAGTGGCTGCCACCCGCACGACCAACCAGGGCCGGGGACAAACTGCAACCGAGGTACATGCCCTTAGCGGGAACCGAACCCGGGTCTCTCTGGGCCGCAGGCGGACGCTCTAACCGCCGAGCCAAACCTGCCAGGGCAGGAATAGACATTTTACAAAGAAGATATATAAATGGCTAAAAAACTCATGAAGAGATTCTTAATTAACATCATTAGACATGAGAGAAATGCAATATAAAAACATAGTGAGATATTACTACATACTCACTAAAATAGCTGTAATATAAAAAGGCTAGCAAGCCCTGGCCATTGTGGCTTGGTTGGTTGGGCGTTGTCCCATGCACCAAAAGGTTGCTGATTCGATGCCCAGTCAGGGCGCATGCCCGGGTTCCAGGCTTTATCCCTGGTAGGGGGCCTGCAGGAGGCAGCCGATTGATGTTACAATTTCACATTTATGTTCCTCTCTTCTCTCTCTCTCTAAAAATCAACAAAAAAAATCTTAAAAAAGACTAACACCAGCAAGTTTTTGTGAAGATGTGTAGCAGTTGGAATTCATATGCATTGCTGCTGGGAATACAAAAACAGTGTGGCTAGTTTGAAGACAGTTTGGCAATTCCTCAAAAGGTTAAATATGGAATTACCATATGACCCAGTAGTTAGAGAACTGGAAACTTGTATCCACATAACAACTTGCAGATAAATGTTCATAGCAGCATTATTTATAATAGTCAAAAAAGTGGAAACAACCCGGCCTGGGGGGCTCAGTGGATTGAGCATCGTCACATGGACTGAGAGGTCCTGGTTCAATTTCCTGTCAGGGCACATGCCTGGGTTTCAGGCTCTATCCTCAGTTGGGGGCATGCAGGAGGCAGCTGATCGATGATTCTCTCTCATATCTATGTTTCTCTCTCTCTCTCCCTAAAAAAAAAAAGAATAAAAACATATTTTTTAAAAAATGAAAAAAAAAAAAAAAAAAAGTGGAACCAACCCAGAAATCTATCAACTGCTGAATGGATAAACAAAATGTGGTATATCTATCTACACAATAAAATATTATTCAGCATTAAAAAGGCATAGCCAATGATCCATGCTACAATATAGATGAACCTTGAACCATTATTTTAAGTGAAAGAAGCCAAGCACAGACTATTATTTTATGTATAAGAAATCTTACAAAAAGATAAGTCTACAGAGATGGACAATTAATCAGTGGCTTCCTGGGGCTGGGAATGGGACTGGGAGTGACGGCGAACAGGTATCAGGGACCTTTCTGAGGCAACAAAAATGTTTTAAAATTGGATTATGTTGGTTGTTCCACAGCTATAAATTTACTAAAAGTCATTATATACTTACAATGGGTGAATTTTATGATACACAAATTATAACTCACTTAAGTTGTTTTTATTTCTTTTTTTGTTTTTAAGTCTTTGTTGAAATTATTTCCAGATGTTCCTTCTTTTTCCCCCCATTGACCCCCACTTCCCCCTGCTCCCACCCCCCTTCTGCTTTCCCCAAATGATTGTCTGCTTAAAAATCACAAATTCATATCTATATTTCCTATTTTGAAATAAAAGTAATACATAAATATTCAGGGAATTGAACCTTTTAGTTTTCAGCTTCTTTCACGTGCTGGCTTCAAACTTTAATGAGGAAAATGGGTCCAGAAACGTTGAATAAGTGTACATTTTTTTTTTTAATTAATTAATTTATTTTTGTTACAGATGTTTCTCCTTTCCCCCTCACTGATTCTCCCCCCATCCTTCCCTGCCCTGTCCCCAGCTTTGCTGTCCATGTCCATTGTTCACACATACATGCATATAATTCTGTGGTTTATCTCTTCCCCACCACCCCCTCTACTGGGGATTGTCAGTCTGTACCTAACTTCCATGTCTCTGGGACTACCCCATTCCTCAGACTGTTATGTTCATTATATTCCACAAATAAGTGAGATCATATGATACTTGTCTTTCTCTGTTTGGCTTGTTTCGCTTAGGGTAATACTTTCCAGGTCCCTCCATGTAGTTTCAAAGGATAAGAGATCTTTCTTTCTTACAGCTGCATAGTACTCCATTGTGTATATGTACCACTGCTTTTTTATCCATTCGTATACTGATGGACATTTGGGCTGTTTCCAGGTCTTGGCTACTGTAAATAGTGCTGCTACAAATGTGGGGGTACATATATTTTTTCTGATTGGTGTTTCAGGCTTCTTAGGGTATATTCCTAGAAATGAGATCACTGGGTCAAATGGAAGTTCAGTTTTTAATTTTTTGAGGTAACACCATAGTGGCTGCACCAGTCTGCATTCCCACCAGCAGTGTGCTAAAGTTCCCTTTTCTCCACACCCTCACCAACAAATTGTTGTTTGATGATTTGTTGATGGCGGCCATTCTGACAGGTGTGAGGTCATACCTCATAGTTGTTTTAATTTGCATGTCTCTGATGATTAATGATGTTGAGTATTTCTTCACATGTCTCTATGTCCTGTTTGGAGAGGTGTCTATTTAGCTCCTCTGCCCATTTTTTAATTGGATTCTTAGTCTTCCTTTTGTTGAGTTGCATGAGCACTCTATATAAATTGGATATTAACCCCTTATCTGATATATCATTGGCAATTATGCTCTCCCATACAGTGGGTTGCCTTTCCATTTTGATGATTGTTTCTTTTGCTGTGCAGAAGCTTTTTAGTTTGATGTAGTCCCATGTGTTCATTTTCTCCTTTATTTCTGTTGCCTTAGGTGATGTATCAATGAAAATTCTGCTGAGTATGATGTCTGAAATTTTGTTGCCTACATTTTCTTCTAGGATTTTTATAGATTCACGGGTCACTTTTAAGTCTTTTATCCATTTTGAGTTTATTCTTGTGTATGGTGTAAGTGGATGGTCTAATTTCATTTTTTTGCACGTAGCTGTCCAATTTTCCTAACACCATTTATTAAAGAGGTGTCTTTACTCCACTGTATGTTCTTGCCACCTTTGTCAAATATTAATTGAGCATATTGCCTTGGGTCCATTTCTTGGTTCTCTGTTCTGTTCCACTGGTCTATATGCCTGTTCTTGTGCCAGTACCAGGCTGTTTTGATTATAGTGGCTTTGTAGTATAACCTGAAATCTGGTAATGTGATCCCTCCAACTTTGTTCTTCTTTTTCAAGATTGCTGTGGCTATTCGAGGTCTTTTTTGGTTTCATATGAACTTTTGAAGTATTTGTTCTAGTTCTGTGATGTATGTCGTTGGTATTTTGATGGGGATTGCATTGAATCTATAGATTGCTTTGGGTCGTATGGACATTTTAATGATGTTAATTCTTCCAATCCATGAACAAGGTATGTGCTTCCACTTTTTTATATCTCCCTCTATTTCTTTTTTCAGTGACCTGTAGTTTCTATGAATAGGTCCTTTATTTCTTTGGTTAAGTTTATTCCTAAGTATCTTAATTTTTTTGCTGAGATGGTAAATGGGATTGTTTTTTAGTTTCTCCTTCTGTGAGTTCATCATTGGTATGTAAGAATGCCATCGATTTCTTGACATTAATTTTGTATCCTGCTACTTTGCCAAATTCATTTATAGTGTACATTTCTAAAGAAAAATATATTTACCGCTCTGCAGTTTCAGAAACTAGCTTACAAATAAAAATGTTTCCAAGTTATGTTACAAACCAATGACTGCTTATGTGGAAATACCACAAAGAAAATTGAGAGACGTTGGTAGTGACAGTTTGCCAAAGCAGAAAAATTTTAGTGATATAAAGACCTGATTAAATTAAAATAATTAAACACACACACACACACACAAATTTATTTTCAACAATACTTTGAGGGTCTTTACCTAATCATATTCTATGTACTCCTAAGAGAGTCAATGAATGAAGATTTACCACACAATGGCAAAGAGATAATAAAAAAAGAACATAAAGCATCCAGAAGAGATTACTATTTATCTTTTTATATATTCAAATATGGCACATTATAATTTCCTTTCAGCATTTCATTAATTATTTTGTTGTTCTGATAATCAAAAAGTCATTCTTCCTGCGATTTGAATTAAACCTGCCCTTCCTACAGTCTACCTTGGGACCAAAAGTCAGGGAAAATTTGGCTCTGTTCTTAAAATATGCTGTGGCTGACCTAACAGCCATAACTGCAGTTTCTGGTGATCCCTAGACTGTGTAATGAGGAGCTGAAATGAGTCTGAAGAAGAGAGTTGGAGTTACTTCAATTTTTCCATATAAGAATACTGTATGTGACATTTTTCTTAATGAGGGTGGAGCTTAGCAGAGAAGAGCTAGCAGCATGGCTGGAGACAGTTGTGGAAATGATGATAGGGCTTTTTAGGAATAAGAATTTCAAACTTTATTTTTAGATGTTTATATTTCTTCAAAATAAATTTTCTCTATCTCCCCCAAACCTCAAGAGTCAGCTCCTCTCAGAAAGTATGTGATAAGTGTGTGTGCGTGATTTTTTTTTTTTTTTTTTTTTTTTTACCAGGGGTGGGGGTGGGTTGAAGCGGTAGTTTGGAGAACAGCAAGAAAAGGAGTTAGGATCCTCCTGTGAACCCATCTAGGCAAACAAGAATTAGCAAATGCAGAACTCTGATTCAGTAGAAGCAGAACCAAAAGTGATTTCAGAAACATGGCTTCCTGAAAATTCTTAGATATTTAGGGGAGAGTAAGTATTCTTATTATATGGGTTAAAAAAAAAAAGCAACAAAATATCCTGTTTGTATTAACACATACTAATTATTTCTTTTGTTTCCAGAGGTCAATGAAGGGATGTATGCTGAGACATGGTAAACTGCTATTTCTTCCTTTGGCTGTCTAAATACCGTAAACTCGACACAATTAAAACTTATAGAGAAGAAAACTGGCTTATGTGTAGGTGTTTAAAACCACTCTACAGTAATGCTTTCTTTAATTTTAGAACAACAATATTAGGTGGATGAGGCCAGATCCCGTTGATGCTTTTAGGATACCTGAGTATGATTCATAAATTATATTCTCCTCTGTGTATCCCCGGGCCTGCTCTCCAAGGCTGCTCACTCCCACTGTGATATGATTTTCATGGTGAGAAATTCTAGATTTCTAAATAATGTGCTCCTACTGCCATTTCTCAGCTTGTCATTTGGGACTTGGTTTTCTCCCAGAGTTTAATGCAGGGCATGGCCACCATTCTAGGGATTCAGAGCCGGAAAATCACTTAAACAATTAAGTGATTACCAAATTGTTGTGGGGGTGGAGCAGGCAACAACAGAGGCAGAGGCAAAGCCCACCAAGGACTCTTGGACCCTGTGGCATACCATACAGAGTGACTGGCACACACCTGGAGTCCTGGATAGACAGTGGAATGTCAGCTCTCTCCTCCAGCAGCCACGGCCACAAGGAAATGGCCTTTGCCTCACTTCTGCTTTTCAAATCATAGACGAGTGTATCTTATGACATGACTTGAAGTGATCCAGAGCTGTAGCTTCAAGACCATTTGGGAAATGTGGTCATTCTTAGCTTCCCAGCACTGGTGATGAGGGAGTACACAGAGAGGGTGAGAATGTGTGTTGAAGGTCAAATGCTCGTACCAAGCACACTCTCCTTCTTTCATCCCCTGCTGTAGCTACATGACAATTTTTGAGCTAAATCAATATTCAGTGTTTGCATCATTGTGACTGTGTAAATGTTATGCACAAGCCACCAGTGTGCCACATCGCACCTCTTTCTCATGTACTTTTTCCTGCAGTTAATAATTCGCTCATTGTTTCATTTGGCAGGTTTGCTAAGATCCTCTTCCTATTTTTTACAAATATTATATCTCTGCCACATGCCTGTCAAGTATTATTATTATTATTTTTGGTAATCCTCACCTGAGGATATTTTCCCACTGATTTTTAGATGACATGGAAGGGGAGAGAAAGAGAATGAGAGAGAGAGAGAAACACTGATTGGTTGCTTCCCACACGACCCCGATCAGGGCCAGGGATCAAACCTGCAACCCAGGTACGTGCCCTTGACTGAGAATCGAACCCTAGACCCTTCGGTCCACGGGCTGACACCCTAACCCCTGACAGACCAGGGCACCTGTCAAGTATTTGGAATGCATTTAATGCACCATGAACTGGAGAGAGGAGTAAATGTGAAGAGTTGGTGTGTATGTCAGTCTGGCTGCTGTTCTGAAAAGAAGGTAGAAGAAAGAGCCGAAAGTCTCATCTTTCAGTATTCAGATTTTCACTTAATCCTCTCTAATTTCATTTTTCATCCCTCACACTCTTTAGTTTCACGAGTCATGTGCTTCTCTGAGTCATTTCTTGTCCACCACGGGTGAGGTGAAATGGGGACCTAGAATTCCAACTGCTTCACATGCAAACATACAGATTTTCAGCTGGGTCCTGGTTTTAGCAGGAGGCACCCCCACCCCTTTTCCATGGGACTCATATCTTAGCCCCAAGCCTCTAGAAAAAATTGGCTCGTCTACTGGTTTACCTCTCTGCAGACCCTTGGGTTACACGGCTCCACTAGTTATCCCTGCTCCATCTTCTTTTCCACTAAATTTGTTGAAATAGTTCTCATTTGCTGTTGTCCATTCTTTCCTTCTCATACTTATTTCCTTTTAATTCTTCTCTTGTTTGTTCATTTTCTGTGGAACTTATGAAAGAAATAGAAGCACGATCAGTTAATTATGCTTAACTGGAAATCTATGCCTTTCCCCTTTTAACCCATGTTTTCCCAATAAGGCTTATCTTTATATAATTATGAAACCTTAGGAATGTTTAAATACATTTATACATAAAAAGAAGTTGAGGCTTAGAAATGCCAAATAATGCATTTAAGATAAAAGAGCTAGCAAGTGGCAGAGCCAGGACTGAAAATGTGGCCTCATGCATTTCCAGGGTAGCTGGAAGTGTGACTGGCATTGTAGATGTACTATAAATATCAATAGAATGAATAGATGATTTCAACAGATTCTCATCTAGACTTTGAGCAAACTACCCCATGAGGCGTGCTGGTAATGTTCTGTATCTTTATTTGGGCTCTCATTTTACAGATGTGCTCAGTTTGTGAAAATTCTATTTTTGGATGTTTCCTTTTAGAAGGCAGGACCTGGAACATTAACGAGGAAAGGTCAGGACTTGGAAACAGGGAGGGGGAATGTATTGACTGGATAAGCCTTCAGGAGTGCTGGGGGGAGAGTCTGGCCTACAGTAGGATCGTGGTGTACAGAAGGCATCACCACAGGAAACAAACAGTCTGGACCAGTATTGTGAATTGCATCAGGGAGATTAAAGATGTAATAACTACTGTCAAGCAGATGGAGCGTGGGGAAGGAATATAAAAAGCTAAAACTGAAGCAGATGAAAAGCAATTATAGATTTTTAGTAGCTATTAGGGTCTATACCCTGAAAAGGAAGATAGAAACCAAGATCTAGTGTTGGTAGGTTTTCAAGAATAAATTTATGATTCATTTCTTAAATCGTCTCCAGTTTTTCCATATCCTTATAAAACCACAGAGATAAAACTAGCTTGAGTGCACTAAAGGTGTGACTGATGTTTTACTTGCTACACTACAGTTTATAAAAATAATGGGACAAGAGTATAAAACAAATGTGATATATTATGTAAAAAGACTGTTATGAAAAAATACTGTTTTGTATATTTAAGTTTTAAACAATTTTTTAAAGGTTTTTTTTTTTTTAATTAATCCTTACCTGAGGATATTTTTCCATTAATTTTTAGATAGAGTGAAAGGGATGGGGAGAGAGAGAGAAAGAGAGACATCGATCCATGTGAGAGAGACACATCTATTGGTTGCCTCCCACATGACCCCAACCGGTGTCAGGGACAAACTGCAACCGAGGTACGTGCCCGTAGCGGGAACCAAACCCGGCTCTCTCTGGGCTGACGCTCTAACCATGAGCAAAACCAACCAGGGCCCATTTTAATTTTTAAAATATGAATTACTCATGATTTTACCACATTTTTGACTATATGAAATATTTTTATGACATAAAGAAAGTGACAAACTATAACTGGACTGCAAACACTGGCTTATAACCTACATTATTGTTTGTATATTTTATGTATATATGATAGGCAAAGAGAAAAGTGAACATACTATCATTGTAAAACTCAATGAATTTTCACAAACCAAGCACTGCTGTCATGACACAACATTCCCAGCACTGTGGTAATGTGCCCCACATGCTCTGAAGCCACTAGCCAACACCGCCAACACCCTCCCAAAGGTAACTACTACCCTGACTTCTAAACATCGTGCATTAGTTCTCGCTGTTTTTATATTTTGTATTAATAGAGTCATACATTAGCCACTTTTTGCGTGTTTGACTTCTTTCACTTACCATTGTTTGTGAGATTCATCTGTACCATTAAGTACAGTAGTATATCATTCATTCTCAATTTTGTATAGCATTCCATGTTGAGAACATATTATACTTTATCCATTCTGCTGTTGGTGGATTATCAAAATATTAGTTATTTCAAAAGAGAGGATTTAAGAGAAAGAATTGATTAGGTATGTGAGGACTGAAGAAGCAACAGGAGACATTAAGGTAATAGGAAGATAATAACTGCAGGAAGCAGTATAGAGCTTGCGGATTAAGAGAGGAGGTGCAGATGATTTCAGTCTAGGAGACCGAAGGATTAGTTCTGCAGAGCTGGCGTTGAGACATCCAAAGAGGAGTCACTGCTCAGCTGATGCTGGCTCCTCAAGACCTTGGAGGAGAAGCCCCTGCGGGGCGCCGATGGAGCTCTTATCCTTGAGGGGAATAAGGAGGCTATTTCTGGGAGTGTGGATAAAATTGGAAATTGCAGCCAGTTGCTAATGGCAGAGTGAAAAATAATTATTGAGGTGACGCTGACAAGAATAGGGAGCAAGACAGGTGGGAATCCAGGACTTTCTCCCTTTTCCAGCTTTTCAGTCTCTCTTTAGCTTAAACTAACATAGATTAATCTGACAAAGTAGAGATGAGATAGCATCTCAGAGTGGTTTTATTTGCATTTTCCTGACAACTAAGGAAGCTTAAGCACATTTTATAAATTTATATTCTATTTTGTAAACTATGTATTCATGTCTTTTGGTCATTTTTCCATTGGGTCGTCAGATTTTTTTTGTTATTTGAGTCTCATCATGACAACGCAGAGTACAGAATGGAGGTTTTGGAGCTGAGAAACGGTAACTGGAAACCAGAACATGTAATCCCTAGGTTTTGGAAATTTAGTTTATTACCAATCATGCTGATGTGAACATTCTAGAACAGGTATTTTGGTAAATATGTTTACATTTCTGTTGGGCTTATACCTAGGTGGGAACTGCTGGGTCAAAGACTATGCTTATGTTAAATTTTAGCAGATATTGCTATACCAATATATATAGTCTCACCAGCAGTATATTAAAGGTCCAGGTGATCCAATCTATTCTATCGTTTTAGCCATCAGTATGTATGTAATAGCATCTCAGAGTGGTTTTATTTGCATTTTCCTGACAACTAAGGAAGCTTAAGCACATTTTATAAATTTATTTGCTATTTTGATATTCTATTTTGTAAAATATGTATTCATGTCTTTTGGTCATTTTTCCATTGGGTCGTCAGATTTTTTTTGTTATTAACTTGCAGGTATTCTTTATATATTTGGGATACTAGTCCTTGTAAAATATATGCTTTGTGACTATCTTCTCTCACTCTGTGGATTGTCTTTTTACCCTTTTACTAATGTCTTTTGATGGAGAAAAGTTAATTTTATGATGATCCAGTTTCTGGAGCTGCAGTGGAGGTTATCTGCATCAAAGCTAGTCCTGCACCTACAGGCACAGTCACCCTAATGAGAAGTCCCCTTCCTCCATGATACTTAGAACATTAGTGATGAGGATCCTTGTTGAAGTTATCACAGTGTCCATTGATAAGTATATGACTGACAAACTGTGGATGCCCAGAAATACTTGGCAACTTTGTAGGGGACTGACTGATAGGGTAGCCCAATAAAATATTGAATGCCCAGTTAAATTTAAACTCCAGGCAAACAATGAAATTTTCTTTTAGTATCAATGTGTCCCATGCAATATTTGGTGCATGGTTATACTAAAAAAATTACCCACTGTTTAATGGGAAATATTTATACTAAAAGAAAAGTTAAAAAAAGTTATTTGTTGTTTGTCTGAAATTCAAATGCTACTGGGCATCACTTATTTATATTTGCCAAATGTGTCAGCCCTGGACAGCAGAAAAGAACAAAATCCAGTTAGGTGTGCATTATTACTGTTATTGAATCAATGGGCTGTTGAGCACATGGAATCAGGTCTTATATTGAACCTGCTGAGAACTCAGAGAATCCTTTGCAGGGTACTGTGGAAAATATAAGGTTCATGTTAAAGTCTTTTTTTTTTTTTTGGTTGTTGTTAATCCCCACCCAAGGATATTTTTTCATTGCTTTTAAGAGAGAGTGGGGAGGAAGGAGGGGAGAGAGAGAGAGAGAGACACTGATTGGTTGGCTCTTGCACACACCCCTACTGAGGCTGTGGATTGAACCTACAACAAGGTATGTGCCGTTGACCAGGAATCAAACTCATGACCCTTTCATCTGTGGGCCGATGCTTTAACCACCGAGCCACACTGGCCAGGGCTTATGTTGAAGTCTTCATGAAATTTATATTTAGCTGTGTGAATGTGGATAGAGTCATCAAAGTAACAAGTATTTCAAACTTCAGTAAGCCTGATGTAACTACTTACCTACCTAAGAGGTAGAAAGAATACATTCTTATTTTTAAGGTCACATTGGATATTTTTCTCCCAATCTTTTTGGAAAATAGTTGGGTTTGGATGGAGTATGAGTTTACCTCTTAACTATTTATAATGAACAGAAATCAAATCTAGAAAGTCTTTTTTATTGGTCCAGTTTGTAGCACTTAATGATTGAGTTTTATAAGCTGAAGTAATTGAAATTACTGAGAATATCCAAGATGAATGGAAACTAGGTTATTATCTTAATGTCATAACTACTCCTAAAAATTAGAGTACAAATTAGACTTACTTAGTTAAATTTGAAAAACCTCTTCACCATAAATTGGGTAATTTCAGGATAAACATTGCTTTGGAGATTACATTTTCTGTCTCTGCTCTTATTGATCATGCAAACCATAAAATATTTAAATACTCACTTTCTACCACAGTCTTTATGAGCTCCATACATACTTTAATTCTTTAAATAAAATTATATATTAGAATAAGTATTTGTACATACCCTACCACATTTTTAACGAAAGGATTGAGGTGATTATATCTGCATATTTTATGACTCATCATGTAGGCTCAGGCAGAGTTGGCATCAGCCTTGTTCATCAAAGCTGCTTGCAGAAAGTGGCAGAGTTGGAGTTGGGTTTCTAGGGCGAGGCAGCCGAAACTTTCTCTTGAAGTCCCAGCTCATTACTGGGGTCAGTCCAATTTCTGTTTTCATATTTTCTTTGTTGGTAAGTGGGGTCCCACTGGAGCTCTTCTCTACATCAGCTTTTCTAAGTAGTTTCTGCAGGTCTATTTCACTTTTACCAGGAGTAATGAAGACATTTGTAACTCAAGTTGGGCTTCAGGATAACATACTGCCAGTCAGAGATGAAACTAGTGAATTTCGTGCATTTGGTGATGGAACAAGCTTCATCCTTTCATCAAAACTCTGTTTTTAAAAAAATTTACAGTCAGTAAATCTTTAACTGTTATCTGCATTAGCATTTTTTTTTGAAATGATCCAGCCTGAAGCGCTGTAGTGAGATTGGATTTTTGGAGCAGCAAAGATGCTACAGGTGGTGCAGGTGAAGGCAGAGGCAGAGGCAGAGGCGGAGGTGGAGGGGCTGGAGGCCTAGGTGGAGGAGGAGGATGGCTGGCTGTGGTAGCATGGGGGGAAGTACTGCTCCAAGGGTGCCTAGAGCACAGGAAGGCACATTTGTAAGTTTACCAGTCATGCAACAGGTTTGACCACAGGTTGCACAGAAAGAATTTCTGAGTAGGTCTTCAGTGCTTCCTGGAGCTTGTATAACTCACTTTCCAAAATGCAAAACTGTTTTTTTTTTTAAGACTGTAAAGTTCTCAGTGACAGAACCAGGATGGAAAGATGGTGTCTTTCAACATTTCTAAACTCTGGGCTATGTAGTTCTGGCACCAGTTGCATATAGACTGTACTCTGTTTGTCCAAAGTTTAACTACATTTTTTTCTTTTCCAAATTATAAGAGAAAGTTACAGAGGTAGTAGAAGTGAGCCAGCTGGGCTGCGTAGGCTCAAGAAAGTTGTAGAAGCAAAAGAAAGGCCCCCTAGGCCCTGGCCATTCTGGCTCAGCAGTAGAGCGTTGGCCTTAGGCCCCAAGGGTTTCAAGTTTGATTCCAGGTCGAGGCATGTACCTGGGTTGCAGTTTGATTTCTGGCCCCAGCTGGGGTCATGTGGGAGGTAACATCCATGTTTCTCTCTTTCTCTCTCCCTCCCTCTCTCTCTCTCCCTCCCTCCTTTCCTCCCACTCTATAAAAATCAATGGAAAAATATTCTCGGTTGAGGATTAACAACAACAACAAAAATAGAGGCTCTTGGAGGTTAGTAGAAGGAAAGGCAAAGGTAATTGCCTGGGGAAGAGAGGAGGGGGCAGAGGAAGGGGAGGGGAGGTGAGGGCACTCTCCTTAGAGGGAGAGCCATACTGCATCTTTGATGCTGGGAAATTTGAAGTTCCGGGATGATTTTAGTCAGCTTCTGCCAAGTGGTATATCTGTTGAAGAAATAACCAGTTTTTCTTGTGAGGGTGGAGGAGGGGGAGGTGTAATTAGCTTGGAGTGAAAGTGAGAAGATTTTATTTTTTTAAATAATCTTTTTTGCTTTTGCCTTTAGCTTTTTTTTTTTTGACATTTGAATTTGGACATGATTTTAGTCTAAGAGTCTGGGGATTAAATGGAGTCCTCACTCTCAACACCAAACCAGTATTATATGAAATGTTGAAGGGTCTTCTTGAAGTAGAAGATAAAAAATATGAACAATAAAATGGCAATAAATACATATCTATCAACAATTGAATCAACAAACAAAATAAACAAGCAGAACAGAAACACACTCATAGATACAGAGAAATTTTTGTTGGTTGCCAGATGGGAGGGGGTTAGGAGGATGAGTGAAAAAGTGAAGGCATTAAGAAGCACAAATTGGTTAGATTGAGGAACCTCAAAGGAAGTGGGGGAGGGAGGCCGGAAGAGATAAACCAAAGAATTTATATGCATATATGCATAACCAATGGGCACAGACAACAGTGTGGAGAAGGCAGGAAGAGGGGGGTCAATGGAAGATAAAAGGGGGGACATCTGTAATACTTTCAACAATAAAGATTTAAAAAAAACCTTATGTAGAGGGACTAATCTAACCATGGTCTCTCCATAATTGCCCTTTAAAAATTTTGTGCCCTGGCTGGGTAGCTCAGTTGGTTAGAGCATCGCCCAATATTCTAAGGTTGCAGGTTCAATCCCCCCGTCAGGGCACATATGAGAATCAACCAATGAATGCATAAATAAGTAGAACAACCAATCCATTTTTCTCTCTTTCCAAAAAGTCAATAAATTTTTTTTTTTTAATTGTAACAATTTACTCTTTCATTTATAGTGTATGAGAAGGCCTATTTCCTTCCACTCATGCTGGGTTTTAGTTTTAAAAAGAATGCTAATTTGCCCTGGCCGATTTGGCTCAGCAGTGAGAGCATCAGCCTGCGGTACAGAGACACGCGGGTTCAGTTCCCGTTAAGAGCATGTACCTCGGTTGCGGTTTGTCCCTGGCCCTGGTTGGGTCGTGCGGGTGGCGACCACTCAGTGTGTCCCTTTCATGTCGATGTTTCTCTCTTTCTCTCTCTCCCTCCCACTCTATCTGAATAAAAAACAAAAAAAATGTCCTCTGGTGAGGATAAAAAAAAAGAATGCTAATTTGATAGACAAAATATGTAATTTACTCACTTTAATGTCATTTAAAAAATTATAAGGGAAATTAAGCATTTTTCATGTTTGTTGTTCATTATTTCTGCGAGTGGTCTATTCTTATCCTGTTGTCAATGGTTGTGTTTTGTTTATTTATTTATTGCCATTAAGAGAGTTTAAAATTTTAGGAAGTTAAACTTAGTTTACTTTTATGGCTTTTGTATTTGAAGTTATGCTTATAATGGCTATTCTCCTTTCAAGATTAAAACATAATCCTTCACTTTTTTTCTTTGTATTTTTTGGTTTCTGATTTGTTTTGTTTCATTTAAATCTTTGGTCTTAAACTTAAATTTATTTTGGGGTAAAGAGTTAAGTCACTCCTTGGGGAGCATTCAACAAAGCTACCAAAGGCCTCTTTGCTACCCTTAGCAACCCTGCTCTTCTCGGTAGTATTTCAGAGAGTGAAGATCTTATCAATTAGAAAGCGTTTCTATCTCCAGAGTAAGGATAAGACCACGAGTGAAATATCAGTCTCCTGAGGCTTTGATATTCTGTATTTGCTGTCTTATCACAAGGGTCGTCGTTGAAGCTCTTTTAACTCTATGAGTAGAATAAGAGTTTGAAAGCAGTCACACAGAATCTTGGGGATTTTCAGTCTGTAGACAAGTTCTCTTGGTCAGCATCTATGTTAAGGAAACTAGCAGGAAGCTGGACAGCTTAGAAATACAACCTCACTGTGCATTGGGTCAGGCTCAAAACTTCCTTTTAACCTTTTAATTATTTACTCAAAGATGAAAGTTCTGTTCAAATATGTTTTACTAAAAGGAACCATATTTCAGAGATTGATCTGTAGATTAGTTTGTATGAAAATGCCACAGGGCTAACCACGTGAAAATCTCCGCCTAGGCTTCTTACTTCAATGCAGATTTAAAAAATCAAGCAGTTACATCTAATTCCTTAAGACTTGCTTCTGTAAAAATGTTCTCGTGAGCATCTGTGGTAGAATGATTAAATAATGACCTAGTTTACCCAAAAAGAAGGTAAATGAGATACTATGACAAATAACTAGCTTATTATTCAAAATACTCTCCCTTCTTTCTTCTTATTTTTTGCAGTTTTCCTCCTTTGTGAAGACTTACTAAAGTATACTATCATCACAATTATTTTTATTATGTGCTCTTTCTGACTTCATTTATTACTCAGATCATGAGAGAATATAAACAGAGTCTCAGGTCTCAAATATATTGTAAGATTTAAAATACAAATGTTTCCTTGAGGACAGACAGTTTAGTATCATCTGTTGTTACTGGTCCAAAGTCCATGCACCTGATGCTGTGAAAGACCAAAACTCAAAACGTCAGAGTTTGGAATGAGGAAAGGTTTACCGATGGAGAAGCCACCAACTGAGAAGATGGGAGCTATAGCGGTGCCTCAAATCCACCTTAAGAAAGTACAAAGTTCAGGCTTCTTTTAGTTCAGGAGAAAGGGAAATGGGAGGAACTATTTTTGTAAAACTCAAGCTGAATTCTTCTAATGATTGACATATCTATAGGCAGGGCTCAGCTACTAGCCTGAAGACTATGGGAGCAAAGGAGGCTTGAACAAGCCTGAGTCAAAGAGAGACTGAGCATTTCATTCTGTTAAACTCTGCTTTAGTAATCTCTCCACAACATCCCTGAGTGAATCTTCAAAGCTATTCTTTCAGTGACAGTGAACTCACTGCCTTATAAGGTAGTCTGTGGCATTACTGGATAGTTTTTATTACAGAATATTTCTTATTTGGACATAAATGGACTCAAGTCCATGGGAGAATAATCCTGATGGTGAAAGGACCTGGAATCATATCTATAATATTATGATTTTTAAGAAATATAAATCTTCATCTACAGTGCCTGGCTCACAGTCCCCAGTCTCTTGAAATTTCCTAAGCTGTGAGTGTGACGATGGTGTCTTTGTTATATTAATGAGGTGGCTTTTGGAAAGCACCTAAGGATGGGGACCGATTGCCAGGAGACTCAACCATGGGACTAGAGGGATGGAAATTTTAGTCCTACCCCCAAAACTTTCACCTCCCAGGGAGAGAAGAGGGTTTAAAGATTGAAATAAATTGTCAAGGTCCAGTGATTTAACCAATCATACCTATGTAGTGAAGTTCCCACCCAAGAGGATGGGGTCCAGAGGGCTCCTGGGTTGGGAAACGGGCGGAGGTGCCGGGAGAGGGCATGGAAGTGTCATGTCCTTTCCGCATGTCTCACCCTGCGCGTCTCTTCCATCTCGCTGTTCCTGAGTACAGTGAGCCTTTTACAAGAAACTAGCGATCTAAGAAGTAACATGTTTCTCTGAGTCCTGTGAGCCATTCTAGAAAATTAACTGAAACCAAGGAGGGGGTTGTGGGGACCTCTGATTTACAGCCAGTTAGTTAGAAGTATAGGTAACAATGATGATGGCTCTCTGAGTTGGAGGGGGTTGTTGGAACCTCCAATCTGAAGTCAGTGATCAGAAGCACAGGCAGCCTGGGTTGGCGGCTGGCATTTGAAGAGTATATGTGTTGGCAGAGGGCAGTCTTGTAGGGCTGAACTCAACCTGTGGAATCTGATGTTATCTATGCAAAAAGTTCCCCCCAAATTAGTGCTTTAAAATAAGCATTTTATTATGCTCGAAGATTTTATGGACCAGGAATTTGGATAAGGCATAGTTCAAATGGCTTGTCTCTGCTCAGTCTGGGTCCTCAGTTGGGAAATGATGGCTGGGTTGATTCGAGGGCTAGACGTTGGTATCATTTGCAGGTGTCTTCCCTCATTTGTCAGTTAAGTCTATAGCGATGGCTTTGCAATACTTCCATATAGCCTCTCCTTGTTGCCTGGGCTTCCTCAGAGTATGGCAACCTCAGGATAATCCCCCTCATAGGGCATCAGGGGGTACCAAAGTTAATATCTCAGCAAACTAAGTGGGAGATGCATCACCTTTTCTGATCTAGCCTTGTAAATCATGCAGTGTCATTTCTTCCACATTCTATTGGTTAAAAGAGACACATACACACCAGTCAAGGGCAGGGGACAAAGATAAGTGTGTCAAAGATGACATATATACAATTGTTGGCTCTTTTTTTTTCTGGAGGGTGCATTTTTCCCCTTCTGCAAGAGGAGCTATGACTGCAGTAAACAAGTAATATTCCCATATCTGGCTGCTTTTGAGTCTCACTTTAGCCATAAGTTTCCGGCAATATACCTCTCACGTGTGCCCTCAGCTGCTCCGGGTTGAGCTCTCACATCCCAGGCTGTCTCTCTGTCCCAGGATCCACAGCTGGGTCCTAGGAGACAAACGCCTTTGCACACCATCACTGGAAGTGAAGCTCTTACCCAGTACAACCCTCTTTGATGTTTACAGTCAGACTGATCTAGTCACAGCTTTGCGTCTTTAGACTTCTTGCAGCAAAGGCAGGGTCCAGTTTCTGGTCTCCCAATCTTCAGGGGCTTTAAGCCAAATTCCTTGAGAGATTCACAGAAACCTCTCTTTCCTAGATTAAGGTGAGGGGAAGTATTTTTTTCTCCCTTTTCCTATCCTATACCCTCTATAATTTCCAGAACTCTCCCCAAAGACATTTTCTCTCTAGGTTTTCGCAGTTTCAACAGTGACGGAAATGGAGGTGGAAGATGGAGCAATGTTGGTAGAATCAGTCTCACGGTTCTTAAGATGTATTGCTTCAGTGGTCTAGCGACTCAGTTTAGACGTTGTCCTTAGACTTCAGGGCCACTGATGAAACTCCAAGACAACAAGTCCTATTTTCATATCTTGCTACCCTTCAGCCAAGATTAATCAAGCAGAAATGCCACTCCCCCATATCGGTGTTTAAGAAGTCCTAAAAACGATCAGTCAGGCTTACCCTAGTTTAGAGGAAGGATTTTTGGTAGCATTTCAAAGCCAACAAAGGTTGCAGGACATTTTGAGAGAAGTTTGTAAGAAGAAACTTGTGAAAGGAGTGTGGGTGACCTCTGTAATCCAAATGCTTGGCTTGTCTCCGCTAATCTACTCTTAACCGTGTGGTGAAGGAGCCATTCTAAGTGAAAATCTATTTGTATAATTCTCCTTTAATGCTTTCTATAGTTTCCCTACTAGATAAAGCCCCAGTTTTCATGGGAAGTAATTTTTAAAAAGTTTCTTGCAATATTTAAATATAATTTTAAAATAATGCGTGCAGCTTCAAAGGAATTTTACTTTTTGCCAAGGACAACTTGGGCTACATTCTTCCTCATCCTCATTGTCTCGCTCTAGTTTTATGTTCTATTTATGTTTCATTTCTTAGGATAACTTAAAGTAGCCTGGGTGGACTTGTCTATATAGGCACAGTGAATAGAGCCCATGATACTTTTAGGGGACCACAAAAATATTTTAACTTTAAGTTAAGAGGAAAAACTGAATATAATAATATTATTTAATAACTAATTCAGACTGGAGTATATATATATTTTTAATTTTATTTTATTTTTAATTTTATTTTTGTTACAGATGTTTCTCCTTTTTTACCTCATTGACACCCTCCTCCCCATCCCCCCCCACTCCGTCTCCAGCTTTGTTGTCCATGTCCATTGGAGCATGTTTGTTTTTATACCAAATCAGTCATAAAAAACAATTTATATGTATATATATTGTATGGAGGAAGAGACCCCGCAAGTAAAAGAGCCCAAAGCCCACAAAAGTTATAACACACTGAAAGTAGCTAGCTTTATAGCAAATAAACATTTCTTAACTGACAACCATATTAGAAATTCTTCAGAGTTTTTATGTTTGTGGGTTTGGTGATTCGTTTCATTTCTGGCTATGTTATGCAATTTACTGGTCATAAGTAAAAACTAATGTAGAGCATAAAATTCTGAGTAACATTTACTTGGACAATAAACAAGCCTTCAGATATTGACTTAGTATCTTAATTTGGTTTAGACTTTCCTTAACACAAGTTTTTTTCTATCTTAAACAAGTTGTTAAATTTATTATCGTTGGCTTTACCTTTATTTTTTACCAAAACCATGGCGCTATCTACTGGTAGTTTAAAGAACAGCTCTACATGCTTAGATAGGAAGCATGAGGGAATGTGATTTACAAAATGAAGAGAGACAACTCACACTACCCTCTTCTCTAGGTAATTCATGTCTGTTTTCTTGTCTGGGTCCCTTAAAAGTACGGTTTCTATCGAATTACAATGTCCAGACTCCAATCCTGATTTCTCTTAGATTTGTCTTTTCAACTGCTAATCGAAAAGGATGTCTTTTCAACCCCAGATGAAAATCATCGGCTATATTAAGGGTGCTATTAAACTATCTTCTTGGACAGTACCTTGTAGAGTTCAGGAAGTTCACCTCTGCCTGATCTCTTATAAGATGTTTGGTCTTTATTTCTACAAACTGCCTTCTGTGGCCACATCTTAGACTTTTTTTTCATTCTAATTTGCCTAGTTGTCATATTTGTTTCTAACTCTTTTTCTATAGAATATTTCTGACTGACCTATTTCTGGCTTTGGACCTTCTCCTTGACTATATTTTGCTCCCTGACCAGCTATTTCCTGCCATCAACTCTCACATACTGTATCCTTTTTAGGACCTAGACTCTCAGGTTGGAGAAGCCCTTGGTCTACCAGCTTATCAGAATCCCTGGGACCCTTGTGAGTTAAGAGTTCAGATACCCAGGTCTCTCCACATGGGATTTGATTTAGTCAGTATGCTGGAGGTCCTGGGAATCTACATTTTAATAAGTAGCTCAGGAGATTTCTTGTGCAGCTCTTGTGTTTGTAAACAACCAACCCCAAGACAGACTATGCTCCTCTGAGTATACAAAGCTCTGCATAAGGTAACCCAAGCCTATCCTTTGCTATCTCTACCTGTCATTCTTTGGCATGCACCATCTTTCCTGCTAGTTCTTTCTTTTCTTGCACCTTCCTAGCTAGTTAATTCCTTCCCCTCTTTTAAATCCCAGATTAAATATCATCTGCTCTTTGGAGATGTCTCTCACTCTCCTCCTGCCTTCCCTTTTCATTGAGCAAAAGTAGTTTCTCATCTGCACCACTACACATCAGTAAGAGCCCATTATCACATTGTTAGACTCACAGCCTGAATCTAGATATGTATGACATAGGAAACTTAGATAGCAACCGACATGCAAAAGATGATCCATGGAGCTCTTGCCTCAGAATCATCTTTGGTTGTGTGATCAGTGAAAGAGTTCTTTGCCATATCTATTGAATCAGAAACTAAGGATACAGTTTACAATTGGTTAAAAAATATGTGAGTCTCTTCTGTCCATTAAAGTTTGAGAACCACTGCTCTGTCAATAGCAGAAATTCAAGATATCAGCTGAAGTGGCAATCCCTCCATGAACTACATTAATCAATAAGACATATGCCAGGAGGTCAGTGCATTCACAACTTTATCAGCACCAAGACCTAGGGGTGGCTTCACTTATGTGTTGCAGTTAATATTAATAGTAGTGGTACTAGTGCTTACCTTTTTATTTATTTTTTAACATTGATTTCCTCTTAATCAGATCTCTCAATTGAAAAAGTTAGATAAAAGAAAATATGCTTGCAAGTGGCATTTTATTTGCTTATTGAACTATTTGTTTATTGAAGGTCTCATTCAAAAACCTGAAAATGCCCCAGTCTTAGGAAATGTAAGTTTAAGAAAATGATATTTTTATAAAACTCCTAGAAGAAAGCATAGGCAGTAAACTCTCTGATATTGCTCTTAGTAGTATTTTTTCTGATATATCTTCTCTGGCAAGAGAAACAAACAAACAAAAAAGCAAACAAATGCGACTACATCAAAATAAAAAGTTTCTGCACAGCAAAGGAAACCATCAACAAAACCAAAATATAACCAACTGAATGAGAGAAGATATTCGCTAATGATACATCATACAAGGGCTTAAATGTCAAAAATTTATAAGGAACTCATACATCTCAACAGCAAAACCCCAGATAATCCAATTAGAAATAGGCAAAGGACCTAAATAGACACTTCTCCAAAGAAGACATACAGGTGGCCAATAGACATATGAAAAGATGCTCAACATCACTAATCAACTGAGAAATGAAATTAAAACCACAATAAAATATCACCTTATACCTGTCAGAATGGTTATCATCAATAAATCAACAAACAAGAAGTATTGGTGAGGATGTGGAGAAAAGGGAATCTTTGTGCACTGTTGATGAAAATGCAGATTGGTGCAGCCACTATGGAAAGCGCTATGAAGGGTCCTCAAAAAATTTAAGAGAGAACTACCTCATGATCCAGAGATTCCACTATTGGATATTTATCCAAAGAAACCCAAAACACGAATTCTAAAGAATATACAGGGTGGGGCAAAAGTAGGTTTATAGTTGTTTGTATGAAAAATAATTCAATTATTAATAAATAATAACAAAAATAAACTCTTTCATCTACTCACAAGTGTAAACCTATGTATGTCCCACCATGTATGTACCCCTATGTTCATAGTGGCATTATTTACAGTAACCAAGATATGGAAACAACTTAGTGTCTATTAATAGAGGAATCGATAAAGAAGATGTGGTACATATACACAAAGGAATATTACTCAGCCATAAAAAGGAATAAAATATTACCATTTGATGAATCTAGAACAGGGGTGGGGAACCTTTTTTCTGCCAAGGGCCTTTTGGATATTTATAACATTGTTTGTAGGCCATACAAAAGTATCAACTTAAAAATTAGCCTGCTATATTTGGTCAAACATTTAATTAACTCACCCCTAATGGGATGGTTGGAACTGCTTCTCTGTGGTGAGGTGTGTGATGTCAGCTGGTATTGATGATGTTGCTACTCGCAACTGCTTTTCCAGGTTTGCATTGGTCAGTCTGGAGCACAGTAGACTCTTTACGTGGTAAGTTTAGGAAAGAACTGCTCACAGCAGTAAGTTCCAAACAAAGGTGCATATTTCAGTGCATTTCTCCTCAAAGTGGGAAATTCATCGTTGCTTATGGAACATTTATAGTGGGAGGTGGTTGTACCCAGCTCTCAGCCCACCATCGCTTTGCAGCTGAATGATTTCATTTTGTAGGTTATGAGGCATATCAGCTAGTTCAGCATTGAATGGTGTAGCAAAGATGTTCAATTTCATTTATTTACTTTTCAGTCTTTGAATCTTTAATTAAATGCCTCATTTAGCTTCACACATTCACCAGCATATTCAAGTGCCCTAGAAGGCTTTTGTCCTTCCAGAGTGGGGAAATGCACCATGTTATTCCTTTCGAGTTGCACTTTCTACAGCCTTAATTTAGCTTCAAATGATTTTACGTTTGGAAGTAGGGTGCTGAGAAGCTGGTTGGGGCCCTGTAGCTTGACATTTAGCTCTGAGAGGTACTTGGTAACGTCTACCATGAATGCTAAATCACACAGCCAGTTGCTATCATTGAGTTCCCTGACAGGTTTTCCCTTCATCTCCATGAACTGCTCAACTTCATCCCGCCGTTTGTAAAACTTTATGAGCATGTTCCCGAGACTCAGCCACCGAACGTCACAGTGATAAACACGATCACTCTACTCAGAGTCAAGATCATTCAGTAATTCCTTAAACTGGACAAAATTTGTCTACTTTTGACAAAATTTATGCATGACACTACTGTTGACACTACATTGTTGAGCCGCAATGACTGTGCACAGAGACTTTCTTGGTGTATGATGCAGTGGCATTTAATTAAATCTCTTGGATCACCATGGAGATAATTCAGTTCTTTCTTGACAAAAGCAATTAACCCTTTTTGCGAGCCAACCATGGCTGGAGCCCCATCTGTAGTAAGGCCACTTAACTTTTCAAATGTTAGCTCAAGTCTTTTTATTGATAAAACAAGGCTCTCAAACAAGTCCTCACCTCTTGTAGCGCCATGTGTGGCTTCCAGTGACAGCAGTTCCTCTCCTGTATCAAACTCTGCAGTTATCCCACAAACAAAAATGGCCAGTTGGATAATATTTGTTATGTCTGTTGTCTTGTTACAAGCAATAGACAAAAATTGGAAATCTCCTGCAGAATCCTTGGGTGTTTTTACAATATCTTGTAGTAAGTCAGTAATCTGATCTGAGATGGTTCTCTGAGGCAAACTAACACTCTGAAACAATTTTACTTTGGTGCTAACAACTGTGCAGCAGCCACCGCACACTCTTGCACAAACTCTCCCTCCACCTGAGGCATCAGCTCCTTTGTGATCAGCCTGCCCACTACATAACTTATCTGAATAACGTTGTCTCTGTCACAACGAGGCCTAGTGAAAACGGCTTGTTGTGATTCCAAATTCTGCTAAAGAGCATTGACTTTATCCAGATGCATTTGGTCTCCCAGTTCATTGAGTTTGTCATGTGTTGAGCTGTGTAATGAGGTTTCAGATGGGCTTTTTTCACTACTGTTGACACATTGCCACAAACTAGGCGCACAGGTCTGCCTTTGACTTCAACAAAAAAATAATCATTTGTCCATTTCTTGTGGAAAGATCTACACTCTGCATTAACTTTTCTTTGTAGTCACCATTTGTAGAATGTCACACCACTTAAGTTTTAATAACTGTCCAGTGTGCGTGTCACCAGCAACACAGTTATTTTGCTGTTCTAATCCTGCATCTTGGACTTGGAACATATCCCACATTTTTATCATCGAATCTTGGGGTCTTTTCTGTGTACTGTAATTTCCTTAATCTTCATCTGAGATTCAGTTTTTGTGAGGATTGTAGATCGTGGATGTGTAAATGAAGGTTGGATTGGTGTTATTGTCTGTGTCAACAAAGAAGTAGACACCATTTTTGTCAATCATCGAAGGCAAGGTCATCAATGTCACAAGGAATCATCTTATCACATCTCGTCTCATCATCACCAGATCAGATTGCTGTAGTTTTGCCACAGTGCATTAATACTTTCAAAATGCGTACACTCCTGCCTGTCCTCTGAGTCACCGCAATACAGGCAGACGGGCTGCAGGCACCCGACAAGAAGCATTCATGTCTGTCCCATCATATACTCGTGTACTCATGGGTTCTGTCTACCCTGTAATGGACGTTCCTTACTTGTCCCTCAAAATGTGCGGTATTATTATGATTCATTTAATATAAGTTTATGTTGCTATGAAAAAAGTTCCTACATTTATTGAATTTTGATTCTCACCTCTGGTTGCCTTACCAGGGCCAGATCAAATGATTTCACAGGCCTTACACACGGCCCAAGGGCTGGATGTTCCCCACCCCTGATCTAGAGGGTATTATGCTAATTGAAATATGTCAGAGAAAACAGATACCGTGTAATTTCACATATAGGTGGAATCTTTAAAAGCAAAACAGAAACAAACTCATAGATACAGAGAAGAAATTGATGATCACCAGATGGGAAGGGGGTGGCGGATAGATGGAAATGATGAAAGGGATTAAGAAGTACAAATTGCTAGTTATAAAAGTAGTCAACATAGGGAATATATTCAATAGTGTTGCAATAATTATGTATGGTGTCAGATGGATACTAGAATTATTAAGGTGACCACTTTGTAAGGTATATGCATGTCTAATCTATATTGTACAGTTGAAACTAATATAATATTGTATGCCAAATGTATTTAGAAACTAAATTAATTTAAAAACTAGAACAAAAGCAGAAAGAAAGGCTGTAAGTATTCTAAAAATTGTATATTCAGATATTGATTGAATTGATTATAAATACTAGATTATGCAAAAAAAATTCAAGTCAGGTTGAATTTCCAGGGTCCATATTCTAGATCAAGTGGATTATTCTCCTCTTATTGTCGTGAGCCCACATGAAGTATTAAGAGCAATAGTTCCTGTACTATGTGTTTTAATCAATTTCCCTTTCCACATGAGAGATTCTTTCAGGCTTTTGAGAAACCATATAATAATGAGTAATCTAAATGTATGAAAAAAAAAGATGAAAACACAAAGCAGTAATAATAATGTTTGACTCAAATGTACATTGTTTCTGCTACTTGTATCCCTAATAGAAGCTCTGCTGTCATCTAAATTATACTCTGCACTTTCTTCCTATCACTAATTAAAGTGCTATAGCCTTGTGCTATTTATATCTATGTAGTAAGGTTTTATTATTATTTTTTAATCCTCACCAGAGGATATTTTTTTATTTTTTATTTTTATTTTATTTTTTCCTCACCCGAGGACATTTTTCCATTTTTTGTTCAGATGGAGTGGGAGGGAGAGAGAGGAACAGAGAGGGAGAGAAACATCGATGTGAAGCGACACATCGAGTGGCTGCCACCCACACGACCAACCAGGGCCGGGGACAAACTGCAACCGAGGTACGTGCCCTTAGCGGGAACTGAACCCGGGTCTCTCGGGACCGCAGGCCGACACTCTAACCGCTGAGCCAAACCGGCTAGGGCCCAGAGGATATTTTTGCATCTGTCTTCAGATTGAGCGGGAGAGAGAGAAGGAGGAAGAGAGAGAGAGAAACATCAATGTGAGAGAGACACATCGAGTTGTTGCCACCCACACAACTCCAACCAGGGCTAGGGACAAACTGCAACCGAGGTGCGGAAACTGAACCCCGAACTCTCTGGACCGCAGGCCGAAGCTCTAACCGCTGAGCCAAACCAGCTAGGGCTGTAGTAAGGTTTTAAATGTGAAACACATTGGCTATCATGGATAGATTTAATTTGTCTAGGACTTAACTTTTTTCTAGGTAGGATAAAATACTTATCGATTAAGTATTTTGTGTTAATGAGCACTGGCTAAGAGTCAATATATAGTTTGAGTTCTATGAAGTTAGGAGAAGTTCCTTAACCCCTCTGGAACTCTGTTTTTTTTTTTTTTTTTAATGCATAAAAGATATGTGTTTTAAGATTTCTTTCAACTTGGTTTTGCTTCAACTGACTTTTTATTTTTTTATTATTTTTAGGGGTGTGAATAGTCATGTCACATTCAGCATAATCATTGGTATTAGGGTAAAGTACATGTAACAAAATTTACCATTTTAATCATTTTGTGTATACAGTTCAGTACATCAAGTACATTCATGTTGTTGTGCAACTATCACCACTGTTCACCTCCAGAACTTTTTCATCTTCCCAAACTGAAACTATGTACACATTAAGCAACACCTCCCTCATCCCCCCTCTCCCACTTCTGCAAACTACCATTCTACTGCACATATATCTGTTTGAATCCTTGTTTTCAGTTCTGCTGGGTACACACTCGGAAGTGAAGTTACTGTGGAATTAAATAGAATGAACTTGGTAATTCTATATTTAATTTTTTGAGAAACCACCATCCTCAACATTAGTTTTGAGCATCAGCTGGATTGGTGAATGCTGTCTGGTTTAATCTGCAAAGAAAACCCTGTTAGGCATCAACTGAGTCCCAAGGTAAGTTGAAGTTAGTGCCTTTATCAGGTTCCTGTTGTACAGCTACCCTTAGAAAGGGTTTGCTTCAACACTCTAAACTTATTTTGATGTTGGCTTCACCACAAACACATTCTTTGGCATATATGCTTTGAAAAACACCAACAGCTCCTGTTTTATTTTCTGTTTCCTTAGGTGTGTATCTCTTTAACTCAATTACCATTTGTAATCTCTTTAATTTCCTAAAAATTTACAACCTAAATAGTTTGCTGAAGTATGTTTCCTTTCTTATAGTTAGCGTTTCCTAATAGTAAATGTTATCAGGAAACCTTAGTAAATATTAGTCCTCTGGACAAGAGACCTAACAGATTTACTTTTGAAGACTTAAAAAAGGGGCTTTATCTTTTTTGCTTAGTAGCATTACTTTCATAAAGCATAATTCAACACTTTGCCTAAAGTCCAGTTACAAATTTCAGCTAAATGTTTTCCTTCAGGTTTAAATTATTATCAGTTTAGAGCATCTTTCCACATGGTGGCATTTTTAGAAATAGGAATATCAGACATATTTAACTGAATCTCAGGAATTTAACTTAAATTTGTTCTATGGTAGAATTAGTACTCATCTAAAAAAAAAAATAAATAATAGAGGGGGAGGGATATAATATTTTGAATGAAAGTTTCATTTTGGTAAACTCAGAATAAAATTTTTAAGTGTTAGTTTTTATATTTATCTTTTATTTTAGACAAATCCAAGGCAGTTTGATGGAAGATGCATTATAGGAAAAGAAGAGTATTGAAATAGAAAAATATTTAAACCCCAGTGGGAAAAACCTAAAAACCGTATCTTCTGGGAAAAAGGCAGACGAAAAATGCATGGAAAATGGATTATTAATAGATTGTTAAAATTCCCCACTAGAAATGGACGCTATCATCATATTTTTACACCACATTTATCATCTTTTTAGCATAGAAATTAAATGGTATCAAAGTCCCTGCTTTTATGTGTAATTGAAGTTGGCTTGGCTAAGCTTTACTCTGGTAAAGAAAACTTTTTCTGTGGCGTAGTAAAGCAATTATATTCAGGAAAGGTCACTATGGCTGTCCGATCTATTACATAGTACACGATGTAATGTACATAGATGGAACGAGAAAAGAGACGAGGCAAAGAAAACAAATAGTTCTTTGCTCCTTACCAAGTTATACTTGATTGAGAAGGAAAAGCTGAGCCTCCTCATTAATGTATAGGCTGATTGCTTTCATATTTGTTACTTGATGATCTTCAGAAGACTTTGGCTAGTATGATTTAATAACTTCTTATAATAAAACATGCTATGTAACAATTCTAGTTACCGATTATAATGTGTGGCAGGAGTTTTCCCCACGCCACCAGGCAATTCTCCGACATCAGTTGGATGCCCTTCAATTCAGCTTAACACCATCTACCGAGAGAGAACATCAGATTCCACAGGTTAAGGGTTTAGTCCTACAAGACTGTCCTTCACTTCAGCTGCCAAAGAAAATCCCAGGTTGTTCCCTGTATTTCTGACCAACTGGCTATAAATAAGAGGTTTCCACTGTTTTATTAAATAGTAAATAAAAACCACCATGACATGTTTAGAGAGAGGGACCATAAAAAAAAAAAGAAAAAGTTTTATATTGTATTACTTTCACTGACACTTTTTTTGATTTTTGAATAAGAGATCCCACATTTTTATTTTGTACTGGGCCTTGTAAATTATGTAGTTGGCCTTGTCTGCGAACTTGTTACCCAATGGTCAATGAGTTTTCTGGGAGGAGAGGGACAAAAGTGGCCTAGATTGATGTTTCATGGCAGGTGAGGACTCACAGGTCCACATAGGAAAGTCTGTGAAAAAAGAGAAACTCCGGACTGTTGACTTAATAAGCATCAGGGCCTAGAATGAACATCCATTCAGTTGCCTACAGGCAGGTGACAGCCAACCTCGAAGATGGTGTAGTGGAAGGAGACTGCAGGAGAGCGCTTCCCTTGTGTAATCTGACATGAAGGAGGCAGAAGGAAGTACCTGCTACTCAACCCCAGGAGGTTGTTGCTTTGTCAGGTATAAGTTCATAATTGCAATGTTATTCAAGAGACACTGGAAACTCAACTCTTTTCTGTGAAAAGCTCTATGTGATAAACAAAACATATCAGAGAGAAATATTTGGACCAGGGGTTCCTGACTTGCCAGTTTTGCCCTAGTACAAAGCAGGCTGTCAATTCCTGTAGACTCAGCCACTCTGGCCTAATTGTCATGCTTTGGAGAAAAAGACTGAGCATCTGTGTAGAAAATAAAAGAGCTACAAATTTACATTCAAGGGTTGAGTTTTGCAGGGACGAGGGTTAGAAAGGATTTGCGGCAGGTTAAAGACATGTATGTGTCCATTAGATTGTGAAGGCCAGATTTTTCAGCAGTTACATCTTGTGGCAATGAAAGAAACTATAGCTGTTCTCGGCAAGGAACCTTTCTTGTTTTCACCATCTGCTAGGTTTTTGTTTTTGTTTTATCCTCACCCGAGGAAATTTTTGCATTTATCTTCAGATAGAGCGGGGGGCGGGGCGGGGGGGACATCCTGGACTCAATGGTCCGCAGGCCGATGCTCTAACTGCTGAGCCAAACTGGCTAGGGCGTTTTGAATGAATAAGACTTTGGGCTCAGAAAGAGAAAGGGTAGGTCAAAAGAGAGATAATTGACCTTCTATAAATAAAGCCAGGTAGGGGAAAGAGATAACCAGTGGAAAAATGCAAAGTGAGACCAAACATATATTCCAAGCCAGTAATATGGGCTATACAGGTTTATGTTTAGATTAAATGCCACAGATATTTAAAAAAAAAGAACTAACATTTAAGTTTTCTTTTTACTTATGAAAATTAGTATTTCAGGAGAAATTAAGAATAGTATCAATTTTTTTTGATATATTATATTATTTTATTTTTGTTACAGATGTTTCTTCTTTTTTTCCCCATTGACACCCTCCTCCCCATCTCTCCCACCTCGTCCCCAGCTTTGTTGTCCATGTCCATTGGTTATGCATACATGCATATAAGTTCTGTGGTTTATCTCTTCCCTCCCCCCACACCCCCTCTTCTGAGGGTTGTCAGTCTGTATCTTACTTCCACGTCTCTGGGTCTACCCTATTCCTCAGACTGTCATGTTCATTGTATTCCACAAATAAGTGAGATCATGTAGTATTTGTCTTTTTCTGCTTGCTTGGCTTGTTTCGCTTAGGATAATACTTTCCAGGTCCCTCCATGTCATCTCAAAGGATAAGAGATCTTTGTTTCTTACAGCTGCATAGTACTCCATTGTGTATATGTACCACTGCTTTTTTATCCATTCGTATACTGATGGACACTTAGGCTGTTTCCAGGTCTTAGCTATTGTAAATAGTGCTGCTATGAACATGGGGGTACATATATTCTTTCTGATTGGTGTTTCAGGCTTCTTAGGGTATATTCCTAGAAGTGGGATCACTGGGTCAAATGGCAATTCAATTTTTAATTTTTTGAGGTAACACCATATTGTTTTCCATAGTGGCTGCACCAGTCTGCATTCCCACCAGCAGTGCACTAGAGTTCCCTTTTCTCCACACCCTCTCCAACACTTGTTTGATGATTTGTTGATGGCTGCCATTCTGACAGGTGTGAGGTGATACCTCATTGTTGTTTTAATTTGCATCTCTCTGATGATTAGTGATGATGAGCATTTCTTCATATGTCTCTTAGCCATTTGTATGTCCTATTTGGAGAGGTGTCTATTTAGGTCCTCTGCCCATTTTTTAATTGGGTTCTTTGTCTTCCTTTTGTTGAGTTGTGTGAGTACTCTATATATTTTGGAAATTAACCCCTTATCTGATGTATCATGGGCAATTATGCTCTCCCATACAGTGGGTTGCTTTTTCATTTTGATGGTTGTTTCTTTTGCTGTGCAGAAGCTTTTTAGTTTGATGTAGTCCTATGTGTTCATTTTTTCCTTTGTTTCTGTTGCTTCAGGTGATGTATCAGTGAAAATTTTACTGCGTATGATGTCCAAAATTTTGTTGCCTACATTTTCTTGTAGGATTTTTATAGATTCACGGGTCACTTTTAAGTCTTTTATCTATTTTGAGTTTATTCTTGTGTATGGTGTAAGTTGATGGTTTAGTTTCATTTTTTTTGCATGTAGCTGTCCAATTTTCCCAACACCATTTATTAAAGAGGCTGTCTTTACTCCATTGTATCCTCTTGCCTCCTTTGTCAAATATTAGTTGAGCATATTGCCTTGGGTCTATTTCTGGGTTCTCTGTTCTGTTCCACTGGTCTATATGCCTGTTCTTGTGCCAGTACCAGGCTGTTTTAATTACAGTCGCTTTGTAGTATAACCTGATATCTGGTATTGTGATCCCACCTACTTTGTTCTTCTTTTTCAATATTGCTGTGGCTATTCGGGGTCTTTTTTGGTTCCATGTGAACTTTTGAAGTATTTGTTCTAGTTCTGTGAAGTATGTCGTTGGTATTTTGATGGGGATTGCATTGAATCTATAGATTGCTTTGGGTAATATGGACATTTTAATGATGTCGATTCTTCCAATCCATGAACAAGGTATGTGCTTCTACTCTTTTATATCCTCCTCTATTTATTTTTTCAATGTTCTGTAGTTTTCTGCAAATAGGTCCTTTACTTCTTTGGTTAAGTTTATTCCTAGGTATCTTAAATTTTTTGCCACGATAATAGTATCAATTTGTAGTAAATGCATGACTTTATCACCTGGTATTGACTCATAATAATGTTCAATATTTATTAAACAATAAAGTTTTTTAAAATTATTTTTTAAATTTAATTAATTTATTTTTGTTACAGATGTTTCTCCTTTTCCCCCCACTGAACCCCCTCCACCCTGTCCCCAGCTTTGTTGTCCATGTCCATTGTTCATGCACACATGCATATAAGTTCTATGGTTTATCTCTCCCCCACCACCCCCTCTTCTGGAGATTGTCAGTCTGTACCCCACTTCCACATCTCTGGGATTACCCCATTCCTCAGACTGTTATGTTCATTATATTCCACAAATAAGTGAGATCATATGATACTTATCTTTCTCTTTAAACAATAAAGTTTAATGAAACTTGGCACTGTCCTAGGCTAAGTATGTATATCAAGTGTATTATTTAGCATTTAAATTCATCATACATTTTTTGAATTTTAACTTAAGTGTATTCAAGGGAATGATAATATAAAATTTTGATGTATTTACTTACTACCATGTACCAGATTAGATGCTGGAATACAAAAACAACTCAGATGTTTATACTTGCTATTTTCATGGAGCTTACAGTCTAGTGGGTATAAGAAGTATTAAACAAACACTTGCACAAATAATTAACTTCAATTGTGCCACGTGTTATGAAGGAGAAGGAATTTGCAATTCTATTAATATCAGTAGCTGTCAGAAAAAATATGATGTTCTGCGTGGACAAAAACCTGACATATTTATAACGTGCAATATATTGGTACATTAAAACCAGTATTTTGAAGAGTAAATGGGTTTGGATTTAAATGGCACTTTTTTTTTCTTGGTTTGCTTTTTTTTGGTTGGGAGGAGGATCTTAGGTAGATAAGAATTATTTATGGTGTATCAACCAATAGATATTATTGCTACTACTCCTATTACGGAGCTGAAATTTTATTATGTAATACTCTCTGCAGAGAAAGAGATACACCATTTAAAAATATTTCTTGCCCTGGCTGGCTTTGCTCAGTGGTTAGAGCGCTGGACTGCGGACCAGAGAGTCCCGGGTTTGGTTCCCGCTAAGGGCATGTACCTTGGTTGCAGTTTGTCCCCGCGTGTGAGTGGAAACCACTCAATGTGAGCCTCTCGCATCAATGTTTCTCTCTTTCTTCCTCCCTCTCTATCTGAAGATAAATGCAAAAATGTCCTTGGGTAAGGATAAAAAAAAAATTTCTTTATTCATTACTCTTCCAGAATATTTAAAGTTATTTGATTTGCAAGAATCTTTTTTTTTTTTGGACGTGCCCCTAGTGGGAACCAAACCCGTGACTCTCTAGTCCGCAGGCCGTCACTCCAACCTCTGAGCCAAACCAGCCAGGGCAAGAATCTTTTTTTTCAAAGAGCATTAAAAATTTTTTTTTTCTTTATTGATTTTTAGAGAGATGGAGAGAGAGAGATAGAAACATTGATGAGAGAGAACATCAATTGGCTGCCTCCTGCATGCCCCCCACTGGGGATATGGCCTACAACCTGGGCATGTGTCCTGACTGGGAATCAAACTGGCGACCTCTTGGTGCATGGGTCCACCCTCAACCACTGAGCCACACTGGCCGGGCTGATTTGCAAGAATATTTTATGAATTGCACTTGTGAAACTGAGTGAATTTTTTCCCTTTGGAATTCTTTATTTTTTTTTCTTTGTTCAACTTTATTCTGCCTCCAATTTATACCCATTTAGTATGAAATGGTGAAAAGAAAAAGAAGAGGAGGAGGAGGAGGGGGAGAAAAGAAGTGTAGTGAACGGGCAAAGAACACAAGTTGTATATATTACAGATAATTTGAAGTGTTTATTTTTCAAATAAAACTATGTAGGTCTCTAAATTTTTCACAGTCCACAAAACTTCATTTGTCATTGTTTTTCCTTTTTATGAAAAAATATAATTACCTTTTTATCATTTGTAAATTTTTAAGGTCATGTTTCCTATTCGAATATGATCTTTATTTTTCTGATGTTCCTTTAGTTTTAAATAATTCTGTCCCCAATAATTCACATTTTTAAAGATACCTATTTGAGATATAAGGAAGTATAATGATATCAATACATATAATATGTAAAACATTTTATTGCCTTAAATATATGTTCATTCATCTTATTTCCAAAAAATTGAGATTCCTTGTTAATTTTGTTACTTTAATTTTTTTTTTGAAACAATACCATTCAGATATCAATGGACCATTTCACATTTTCTCTTAAAATTTTTCTACTGTGGCCCTGGCCGGTTTGTCTCAGCGGTTAGAGCGTTGGCCTGTGGTCCAGAGAGACCGGGGTTCAGTTCCCGCTAAGGGCACGTACCTCCGTTGCAGTTTGTCCCTGGCACTGGTTGGGTCATGCAGGTGGCAGCCACTCGATGTGTCCCTTTCACGTCGATGTTTCTCTCTCTCTCTCCCTCCCACTCTATCTGAACAAAAAAAAAATTTTTTTTCTACTGTGAAATATAACATATGTTCATTATTTGCATAAAATACAAAATATGATTTAATAAGTTGTTTTAAAACAAACATGTATGTACCTACCACCCAAAGCAAGAAATAAAATGCTGCTAGCTTCCCCAAAGTTCCTGTGTGCCCCTTCCCAATGACTATCCTCTCCAGAGATACTGACTGTCTTGACATTTTATTTTATTTTTATCCTCACCTGAGGATATTTTTGCATTCATTATCAGAGTGGGAGGGAGAGAGGGAGGAAGAGAGAGAGAAACATTGATGCAAGAGAAACACATCGACTGGTTGCCTCCCACGTGACCCCACCCAGGGCTGAGGAAGAAGCAAAACTGAGGTTCGTGCCTTGGGCCAGAATTGAACCTAGGTTTCATTGGTCTGCAGGCCAATGCTCTAACCACTTAGCAACCGGCCATGGCTGTCTTGACTTTTTAATAGTATTTTTTGTTGTTGAGATATACTTCACAAGTGTAATATTTACCATTTTATTTTATTTTTTTAAAATATGTTTTTATTGATTTTTTTAGAGAAAGAGTAAGGGGGAGAGAGAGAGAGAAACATCCATGTGAGAGAGAAATATTGGTCAGCTGCCTCCTGCACGCCCCCTACTGGGGATTGAGCCCACAACCTAGGCACGAGCCCTGACTGGGAATCGAACTGGGGCCTCTCAGTCCATGGGACGACACTCAATCCACTGAACTACACGAGCTAAGCATATTAACTATTTAAAATGTATACTTCAGTTATTTTTAGTATATTTACTATGTGTGTAACCATCATCACCATCTAATTCCCAAACTTTTCCATCTCCCCCATACTCCCCAAATTTTTATACATATTAGCAGTTAGTCTCCATTTCTCCAATCGCACACCATCTGGCAACCACTACTCTACTTTCTGTCTCTATGAATTTGCCCATTCTGACATTTCATATAAATATTATCAAACAATATATGGTCTTCTGTGTTTGGCTTCTTTCACTTAGCATAATGTCTTTAAGATTCACTCCTGTTGTAGCATGTGTCACTATTTTAGTTTTTATCATGATGTAATAAGTATTGCACTGTATGAATATGCCACATTTTATTTAGCCATTCATCAATTGATGAATATCTGGGTTATTTCCACTTTTTGGCTATTGTGACTAATACTGCTATGAACAGTTTTTGTGTAAGCGTATGTTTTTAATTCTCTCAGGTATATTCATAGGAGTGAAATTGCTGTGTTTTTTTTTCTTCCTCACATCCCCACAATGTTTAGGGGCGAGTCTGAGCCATAGAAGTTATCAGTAAGTAATGGTTCAATTAAATTAAAGTAGATGACTGCCATGGGTTATGTCCAGGTGTCGAAGGAAGTCATTAAGAGGATGTGACTACTTGTTGACTTGAGAGTGGCACCTGGGCAATCAGAGGCTTCCCACCCCTCCCCTGTCCTTGGAATGCAGGTTTTGCCTACTATTCTCCTACTAACAGTCACTTCAAGGATGCAGCCTTGAGAGAGCAATGTGTTGTTGAGACCATCTGGACTGTACACATGTCCGAACCTTATTAAGGCTTCTATATAAACTTTTAAGATGTTGGTGGGCAGGTGCAGAGATCTACTCATCTTGCGGCTGCCCAAGACAAGCCTCATATATATTAAGTTCTCTTGCTTATTAAACCTGTCACCTACCAATCCAGCACAGCCTGCCTCTTTCTTTAGAATCCTACTACTCTCCTGCGTGGGGGGGCCGGTGTCAAATTTCACCTGGGGAACTCCCGAGGTTGCAAGCCAAGAGGTTGCAAACCAGCACCAGATGTGCTTGTAGAAATGCTCTTGGAGAGAACAATTGAAAAATTCTTATGTTTTACTACAAAGACGCAGGTAAGGAAAGTTGCCTAAGACATAGAAAAGGGAGGTTGTACAATTATTGGTGTAACAAGGATTTCAGAGCCCAGAACTAGGACACTGTCTTAGTGTCAAATTTCATTTTGAGCCATACATTTATTGTCTTATGGGGAAACTTCTGGGCACTGACTAGGCCCTTCTTATAGAATGGGGGTAAAATCCCAGGAGTACCTCCACAGGGCATTTGGACCTGGTGAATCTCACTCTTCTCAGACTGCTGATCATTATGATCACTCTGGGCACCTGCCTATGAAGAATAGAAGGGGAACAATAATAGACGGAATGTTTGATGTTCTCAGATTAATCTTTTTTCCCTGCGATCTTCTCATATATATATTTTGTTGTCTAGTATGCTTTTCAAGTAGAGCTGATGCTTTTCTATTAGTTTTAATTTTTCCTTCAATATATCCAGTTCTTCTCAGGCCGTGATCTGAGGCAATAATAGCTGAAGCAAGGCGGGCAAAAATAATGTATGGAATTGACCATCTCAATTTCCCAAGTATGAAATTGATATTAATGTTCTTTTTATTTTTATTTATTTATTTTTATCCACACCTGAGGACATTTTTCCATTTTTTGTTCAGATAGAGTGTGAGGGAGAGAGAGGAAGAGAGAGAGAGAGAAACATTGACGTGAAAGGGACACATTGAGTGGTTGCCACCTGCACGATCCAACCAGGACCGGGGACAAACTGCAACCGAAGTACATGCCCTCAGCGGGAACAGAACCCAGGTCTCTCTGGACCACGGTTCGATGCTCTATCTGCTGAGCCAAACCAGTCAGGGCTTAACGTTCTTTTAAAGCAGAACTTCTTATCTTGTGGTCCATAAGCATGAGGGATAGAGTGCAAGGGGAACTGTATGCATAATTATATATGCATATCTTGGGGGAAAGAATTTGTTGCTTTTTTCAGATTTTCAAAGGTATTTGAGAATAAAAGACTACATATCTAAAGTACTGTAGGAGAAATCTTCTACATTAAGATTTCTCCATTAAATCAATAAATATGTATTGAGAACCTAATATGGGACAGGCACTGTTTTAAGGTTGGGCTACAGCTGTGAACCAGACAGATTCTTCTTTCACTGAATTTACATACCGAAGGGAATAATATTTCACAAGATATGTCATGGAAATCAGAGAAAACACAATGAAGGCAAAATTCTCAGATTCTAATATCAGATTATATAAATATTAGCTAAGAATATACAGTGGAAAAGTCAGTCCCAGGGTTATTAGTTATGTAGAGTCAAATATCTGGACAATTGACCTATTCTTCACCTTTCATTGGATTTTTTTTCACATTGTAGACATAACTGCGGAGCCGAATGATTTAGTGTCCTCATTCTAAATGGTCTTGCAGCTTGGAGACTCTTTGAATCTTTTGAAATAATGCGTGTTTGTTGGTACAAGTGTGGTTGGAACCTGACCTTTTGCAGAAGCCCCTTCCCTACTGTGACCATCTTTGTTCTTCCCCTGGCTCCCATCTGGCTGGAGACCTCGTCCAGTTAGCATTAACTGCCACTGGGTGGAGGTATAGCATCAGGCAAGTGATGCTTCCATAGATCGGAGTAATTTTCCTGGCTTTTAGCCATCATTTTGCTTGGCTATTATAGGTAAAGATAGTTGATTTCCTGCAATTTTGAAGTGCAATATTTTATTACATATTTGGCTACCTTCATTGAGTTCTTTTACAGAGTCTTAAGACATATTTTTAAAAATTAAGAATGTTAATTTTGTTTGGATAATTTTATGACATCCTTCAAGAAAAGTAGAGAAATCCTGGAGTGTCATAAACCAATACCAGTAATTGTTGGTGTAGGTGTGTTGTATGCTGCTGACATGTGCTTTACATAATCTTTTTTTTTTCTTATCCTCACCAGAGCACATTTTTTTATTTTTTGTTCAGGTAGAGTGGGAGGGAGAGAGGGAGAGAGAGAGAGAGAGAGAGAGAGAGAGAGAGAGAGAGAGAGAGAGAGAGAGAAACAATGATGTGAAAGGGACACATCGAGTGGCTGCCACCTGCACGACCAACCAGGGCCGGGGACAAACTGCAACCAAGGTACATGCCCTTAGCGGGCACCGAACCCGGGTCTATCTGGACCACAGGCCGACGCTCTAACCGCTGAGCCAAACCGGCCAGGGCTACATAATCTTAATAAGTAAGGACATAACTTAAGCTCTCCTAATACTGGGGGCCATTCCTGGTTTCCTGTTGCCTTGAGTTAAATTACAAAATTATGTATTGAAATATTTCTCAAATTTAACCACTGTTTACATGCTGATTACATTCTGGAAAATGTGAAAGGGACACATCGAGTGGCTGCCACCCGCACAACCGACCAGGGCCGGGGACAAACTGCAACCGAGGTACGTGCCCTTAGCGGGAACCGAACCCGGGTCTCTCCGGCCCGCAGGCCAACGCTCTAACCGCTGAGCCAAACCGGCCGGGGCAAAATTACTGTTATTTTCAATACCATATCAGAAAACTTTCAATTTATCTGAATATTTATCTATGTATCATCTATCTATCTATCTATCTATCTATCTATCTATCTATCATCTATCATCTTTTTCTATTCATAATCTATCTAACTTCTATCTCTATCTATCAGTGAAAGGCTTTTTCATGAAAAAAAAATCTCTAAAATCACCTACTAAATAATTAATTTCTTAATTGCCAATATTGGACCTAGAATCAGACTCCTAACCAAAAGCTAATATAGGTCTAAGAGGACCTATAACTGGTGAGTTATATTTATTATTTCATTTATGCCGTCATTAATATAAGACATGACTCACCAAAATATAACCTTTGCCTCTCAGTATTCTTTTTTTTTTTAGTTTACATGTTTTTTTTTTTAATTTTAATTTTTTAAAAACTTATCTTTAGCCTTAGCTGATTTTGCTTAGTGGTTAGAGTGTCGGCCTTTGGGTTTGATTCCAGTCAAGGTCATGTACCTTGGTTGCGGTTTATCCCCTGCCCCTTGGGGTTGTGCGCAAGGTAACCAGCTGATGTGTGTCTCTCTCTCATGTCAATGTTTCTCGCTCTCTCACCCTCTCTCCCCCTCCCTCCCACTCTATCTGAAGATAAGTAGAAAAATATCTTCGGGTGAGGATTAAAAAAAACAACTTATCTTTATTGTTGAATATATTACAGATGTCCCCCAGTTTTGACCCCTTGACACCCTCCTCCCTGCTCCCACCCCTCTCCTGCCTTCCCCACATTATTGTCTGTGTCCACTGGTTATGCATATATGCATATAAGTTCTTTGGTTTATCTCTTACTGCCCCCCACCCCATTCCCTTTGAGGTTTGTCAATCTAAAAACCAATTTATACTTCTTAATCCCTTCACCTTTTTCACCCAATCCCCTTCCCACCTGGTAACCAACAAAAAGTTCTCTTTTTGAGTCTGTTTTTGTTCTGCTTGTTCACTTTGATTGTAGATTCAATTGTTGATTGATATGTATTTATTGCCATTTTACTGTTCTTTTTTTTTTTTTTTTTTTCTTCTTCTTCAAGAACACACTTCAACATTTCATATAATACTGTTTTGGTGGTGATGAACTCCCTTAGCTTTTTCTTTTCTTGGAAACTGTATATGTCCATCGATTCTAAATGATAGCTTTGCAAGATAGTATATTCTTGGTTGTAGGTCCTTGCTTTTCATCACTTTGAATATTTTTTTCCGCTCCCTTCTGGCCTGCAGTTTCTTGTGAGAAATTGGCTCCCTCGTCGGTAACTAACTGCCTTTCTCTTGATGCTTTTAAGATTCTCTTTTTGTTTTTAACCTTTTGCATTTTGATTATGATGTGTCTTAGTGTGGGCCTCTTTGGATTTGTCTGGTTTGTGACTCTCTGTGCTTCCTGGACTTGTATGTCTGTTTCTTTCACCAAGTTAGGGAAGTTTTCTGTTGTTATTTTTTCAAATAGATTTGCAATTTCTTGCTCGCTCTCTTCTCCTTCTGGCACCCGTATGATGTGGATGTTGGTATGCTTAAAGTTGTCCCAGAAGCTCCTTACACTATTCTCCCGTTTTTGGATTCTTTTTGCTGTTCTGATTGGGTGTTTTTTGCTTCCTTGTATTCCAAATTGATAGTTTGCTTCTTGGCTTCACCTACTCTACTATTGATTCCCTGTAAATGATACTTTATTTCAGTTAGTGCATCCTTCATTTCTAACTGGCCTTTTTTGTTGTTGTTGTTGATGTTCTCACTAAGTTCCCTGAACATCCTTATAATCTATGTTTTGAACTCTGCATCTGATTGATTGCTTAACTTCATTTTGTTAAATTATTTTCCTGGAGTTTTGTTCTTCTCTTTCATTTGGGACATGTTTCTTTGACTCCTCATTTGGCTGCTTCCCTGTAATTGTTTCTATGTATTAAGTAGAGTTGCTATGTCTCCTAGGCTTCATAGGGTGGCCTATTGTTATAGGTGTCCTGTAGGATCCAGTGGCACAACCTCTCTGCTCACCCCAGTTGGGACCTCGAGGTGCACCCCTAGTGTGGACTGTATACCCTTCTGTTGTAATTGAGTCTTGATTGCTGTTGTCATGTCAATGGGAAGAATCTACTCAGGCTGATCAGCTGCAAGTACTGGCTGTGCCCACTGACCACTGGTCTCTGACTTCCTTGGAGGATCAGATGTGCAGGGGCCCACCACACAGAGCTAGACTTACTTCATCAGGGCTCTGGTACCACTGAGTTCACTCACTGAGTGCATCACTTGTGGAGGCGGTTGGGTGGTGGTGCTTCGACATGATCTGAAGTGGTCCTCTGGGTGTACTGGCTCTGGGGCAAGGTTAGCCACTGCCTGTGTTCTATCCAGGGCCACGAGGCATAAGCTACAAAGTGATCTGCTGATGGCTGCTTCTTGTGCTGGGCTTGGGGCCACTCAGTGAGTATGGGGCTTGCTGAGGCCTGATGCTGTTTGTTTGAGAGAATTTAGGAAAATATGAAGCAGAAGTCAAGACAAGCCAATCCTTATGGTAAAGCATCTGGCAACAGCTTGGGTGGGTCTGAAAGTTGCGTGGGATGGGGCCTAGGGAAGTGACCAGGGCGGGGAAAACAGTGTGAGCCAGTTATGGCGGCTGTTTGCCTGCCCTCTGGGAGAAGGGCTCACCAAAGGAACACTGGCCTCCCACAGCAGGTCTGTCCAGGAGAAAGCTGCCCCTCCAGCTCTCTCCCCATGCCAAACAGCTCAGTTCTTCCCCGTATGTCTCTGGTGCCTTCCGAGCTGCCTCTGCCATGCTGGAGCCTGGAGGGTGCGAGTCCGATAAGTCCGTGCGCGGGTCCTTTAAGAGGAGCTGCTTGGGGCTCCAGCCGCCTCAGTCTCCCTCAGCCTCAGTTCCCGCTGGTTTTATAGCCAGAAGTTATGGGGACTTCTCTTCCTGGCACTGGAACCCTGAGCTGGGAACCTGGTGTAGGATGGAGACCCCTCACTCCTCAGGGAGGACCTTCCCAGCCGAGGTATCCTCCTGATTTTTATCCGTCACACGTGGGTGTGGGACCAGCCCTTCCACCTCCGCCCCTCCTACCAGTCTCAATGTGGCTGCTGCTTTAATTCTGTAGTTGTAGGACTTCCATTCAGCTCGATGTCAGGTGGTTCTGAATGATGGTTGTTCTGTAGTCTAGTTGTACTTTTGTATGGTTGTAGGGGGAGATACCGCATTTACCTACCCATCATCTTGACCGGACATCCTTTCTCTCAGTATTCTTGTCCTCTGGGGCTTCGTTGTTCTTCTCTATTTGCTAGAATGGTGTCTCAGATCAGAGGCACACCAGAGGCATAAGCTACAAAGTGATCTGCTGATGGCTGCTTCTTGTGCTGGGCTTGGGGCCACTCAGTGAGTATGGGGCTTGCTGAGGCCTGATGCTGTTTGTTTGAGAGAATTTAGGAAAATATGAAGCAGGAGTCAAGACAAACCAATCCTTATGGTAAAGCAGCGATAGGACTGACCAGCGATAGTAATGGATGTTTTTACATTCACCTGTTTGAATTGAACTCTGGTTTGAATTCTGTGGTTTTGGGTTAGAAATAATTGTTACTATTCTCTAAACACTCTTTTAAATTCTGTTTTTTGGCTTTTTTTCTTTTCCTTGAATGAACTGGTGGTGAGTTTTCAAGAAAACAGCTTAAATAAAATGCTGGAAAATTGTTACATACTATTTACTACTTTGTGATTTGAAGACTTTTATAAAAGACCAAAATCAGTTTCATAAAACAGCTTTGGCAAGTACATGACTTCTTTACTGTAGGTGATTTTTCTAGTTGTTTACTTTATAAGAGATGGAAAGAAACAGCTTCTTAATGTTAAAAGTTGCCATGACTCCTTCACAATGAATGGGAATAAATTCTCATTTGAAAGGAATGTTCAGAAAATTTAAAAGTTACATCTTGTGACTATAATATCAGTTCTGTGATTTGTATGGTAAAATAAAAACACATCTGTCCAACTCACTAATTCTTTTTTGACTGGTTAATTCATTAGATGCCAGAGGTAACATTTGTTGGAAAGACAGTAGGATATATAGACAGTACATGGTTTTTTGTTGTTGTTGTTGGACAGACCTGACATTGAACTCTAATTCCAGCTCTTAATTAACCTAATGATAAATAAGAAAGATCTGGAAAATCTGGAATATCAGCCCAATAAATTTATATGTAACAGGAAATACTTTAAACAGCATCACTGATGGATTCTTGAGACAAGAGGTGACATAATTGGAATATGTTTCTGTTTGCCACTCCTCCAAGGTTCAAAGCGGAATATTTTATTGGCAGGGTATAGGTCATATGCCCATGTCTTGGTGGCCACTGGGCAGACAAACACGTGATTTCTCCCCTTTTGCTCTTGTAATAAAAGGTGGAGATTCTGCATCCTGACAATAATACATATCTTGGGGAACTGCACCCAAAGATGAAGGCAGTTTGGATGCTGGGCATTAAAATGATGAATTAATTTCTACGTCCTTGGGTTCAGGTTTTGTCGCTGATTCATTTTGCATTGGTCACATTGTTCAACATACAGCAGTCTTTCATGTGTGCATATTTATTCATTAATAAACGAGTTCCCACTCTGTATTAGGCAGAGTCCGGTGCTCTCAGGGAGCTTCTTTCTATTTGGGGAAGTAGATGATGAGCCAATGAACATAAAAAGTAAACATAACAAGTTTAGAGAACTATAACTGCTAAGAAAATAATGAAACTGGTAGAGCTAGAAAGGAATTAGAAAGGAGTCAGGGAGTGCTTTTCTGATGTGTAACTCCAAATAAAAAAAATTAAACATTATTTACAGAACCAGTACATGGGCTGGAAGATGGGCTGCAGAGGGGAGAGAACAGTCAGGTGATTACAAAATCTAGGGGAGGCATCTGAGCTTTGAGCTTCCTGAGGAGAGTATGCTGTTGTTTCTTGGCCCCTGGAGCCCTAGGCTCTGCCCTTACGAGCTTTGTGGACTAGACACTTGGACCCCTTTGCATCTGGCTTTCAACTGGGCTTTGCCAACTGGAGACAAAAGCAGGAGTTTGGGGTGTAGGAGGAGAAAGAAGCTGGAGTATTTATTCCTTACTGCAAATTCCCTGCAGCTCTGGGCCACAAGGTTGCCTTCCTTCTCCTTGAAGCCACATTCTCTATCGGGTGGCTCCCTTCTCAGAAGTACAACTCTGAGTTGTATCTGGGTTTCAGTAACCAAACTGCCTCATCTTGCTCCTTCAGGGCTCAAGGTGGTGATGGCTTCCAGCTGTTGTAAGTCCTTGGAAGCCTCACCATCTCTTAGACCTCTGTAAATAGTCCCTTCTTCAATGCTCTTCGGTTAATCCTTTAAGTGTGCATGCAAGTTTTGGAGGGGAACTCGGATTAATATACATAGTGTGAATGAAAAACAAAGGATGAAAGTGAGACCCTGGTAGTAACTACAAGGTTTGGCATCTGGCTGGGTATGGTGAGGGAGATGGAAAAAGAATGACCTAACAAATAAAGCATGGTATGACTCTAAAAAAATGTCCTTCAACTAGGAACTCACCGTAAACCCTGAAAAATGCAACTTCAATAGAGTAGGGAGAATAGAAGTTAAATTGTCTCTCTTCCAAACTTCCTTCTTAGAATCTGTTGCTGTTCAAACAGATTCTTACATTTTGAGCATCGATAATTTAGAGTCAGGCAGGGTTGGGAATGTTGAAAATGAAACACCTAGAGACTTTACAGTTGCTAGATTACAATGTTAGTTGGATTTACGTCTTTGCTAGAACTCTGTCCATTGTTCTTTGTATGTTAGTTTTCTTACCTAAGCTAGAAAGTTAACTTGAGTATAAGGACATTGTAAGGATCTTATGATACTTCTGTGTTACCCATTGCATTCGGGCAGCGCTGTGTAAACAGTTTTAAACAGTTCTTGTCTGAGCGTAGGGTCTTATATCCACTACAACTGGAACCTACCTGCTCGTGGTGTGGTGATCTGTACAATGATATGTACAATAGTAACTGTTGTAATTATTTGTATAAATGTCTATTTCTCAGCTGGGTTATGAAGTCTTTGAGGAACAAGAATGGTGTCTTATTCATCCTTGAATATACAGTGACTCCAAGTCACACTGTCTGTCACGTTTGACTGCATTTGAGTGTTCTTGTCCATGTCATGCTTCCTTGTCTTCCTGAGCCAATGTTCTTGGCGGGGTTGCTCTTCTGCCACGGATGTTGAGGCAGTGAACTCTGGGCTTCTGTTGTCTGTCTGGGTTCACTTGTTATCAACGTATCCTAGGGATTTGATAGTGTTTAGTAAACAAAGAGATAAAAATGGAAAAACTACACTGCAATGATTTCCTCTTACCTATGGCTGTAAATATTACCAAATAGCCACTAAACTGAAGGTGAACCCAGGAAGGGTATTAGTTTTTCCTCCATTGACTCTTTTTTTTTCATTTTTTAAAAAAATCCTCACCAGAGGACATTTTTGCATTTGTCTTCAGATAGAGCAGGAGGTAGAGAGGGAGGAAGAGAGAGAGAGAAACATCGATGTGAAAGAGACACATCGAGTGGTTGCCACCCACACAACCCCACCCAGGGCCGGGGACAAACTGCAACCAAGATATGTGCCCTCAGCAAGAACCGAACCCGGGACTCCCTGGTCTGCGGGCCGATGCTCTAACTGCTGAGCCAAACTGGCCAGGGCATTCCTCTATTGACTCTTAATTTGATAATTAAGAAATAAATTTTGAAAATTTTGCTCAGTAACACAGAATTTCAATATGGCCACGCATAATTGATGCTATACTTTAATCCTAAAGAGGCCATTTAGGAGTTAGGCATGGGATGCTTTCCATTTAAGGGCTCTGCTCCATAAAGATTCAAAGGATTAAGATTTAAAGATGTAAAACTCCTAGCTAAGTCACACATGACTCAGAGCCTGAAATGTTTTCCATTAAGAAAAACATTGATCTTATGGGACTTGAACTTCTTTTCTAAGTTGTGTTTTATGCTTTCAAAAGCTGCTAGTACCCCGTTTTATTTTTTCACGTGTAACTTTGTGCTAACAGACTTAAAAATTTATCCACACCATTACAAATGTCCAATAATCACTTTCAAATGAAGAAAAAGGAGAAAGAATTGCTTCTCAGTTCTTCCTTGTCCTAACTAGTAAAAAAAGAATTAGATCTGAGTAAGGGAAAAGCTTAAGTCTAAAAATACAGTCTCGACAGAACCAAAAGAAGTACAGAAAGGAAAGCTGATGCCTTCATTTAGAAGGAGCTGTGGGCTGTACTCTCCACTGCTCTCTAATGCTGTCAACCAGTTAGAAGCTGTCTTGAAATCAGGCCGTGGGAAAATGCAGCTGAATTAGATGAACTATATTGATGGTCTGCAGGCCCCATGCTTTTTGACTTAGTTCGAGAGGATGGACATGGACTGGTTAGTTTGGTAGTTAGGTTCTTAACTGATTTTTAAAAATTTGTATTTTTTTTTTTTCTAATCTTTACCTGAGGATATAGTTTCCATTGGCTTTTTTTAGAGAGAGTAGAGGGACGGGTAAGGGGAAGAAAGAAAGAGAGAGAGAAAGAGAGAGGGAAAGAAAGAGAGAGAGAGAAACATCAATGTGAGAGACACACACATGGATCCTACACACACCCTGACCGGGGCCAGGGATTGAACCTGCAACCCAGATATGTGCCCTTGACCAGGAATTGAACTTGCGACCCTCCAGTGAGTGGGCTGACGCTCTAACCACAGAGCCACCGTGCCAGGGCTAAAATTTGTCTATTTTTAACTGAATATTTGTTGTCTCGTCTACAAAACCCAAGAAGCTATAAGAGGAGTTCCTAAACATGTAGATGAAAAAGGGGTTTCAAGGAAAGTAACCTCACAAAGTGATCTAATCAAATTCCTAACTGTGCAGGTCATGGTGGATAGTCATGTTCCAGGCATATAACTTCTTTAGTAAAAAGCTCATCTTTGCCTTTAGCAAGCCTTTTGCATTGCATTGTTTCGGCGCATCTATGCTAAGCCACCTTTGAAATGCCTCTTTTCAGACCCTTCCTTCTAAGGCATGACCACTCTCAAGAGAGCCCATAATCTTAACTATTTTGTAATTAGATCTCTGCCTTGCTTTCTCCCACGTTCATGTAATCTTCCTTATGTTTCCTCCTTAATTTTAAATGCATAAAAGTAACTGCAAAACTGTCTTCTGAGCAGTGATTTTCAACCTTTTTCATCTCATGGCACACCTAACCTAATTACTAAAATTATGTGGCACCCCAAAATATATATTTTTTTGCTGATCTGACAAACAATAGGCATAACTTTGATTCATTCACACCAGACGGCTATTGTTGTGTTGGCTCTTGTCATTTTTTAATTTGACAACCTAAGGGAATAGAGGTCAGTGCCCCTGACTAAATAGTCAGGTGCTGCATGATTTTAAAATTCTTGTGGCGCATCAGTTGAAAATCGCTGTTATAGAGCATTTGAGATCTTGCTTCCCGGCAATTGTCATCAGTTTGGCTCAAATAAACTCTTACAAAAAATTCTCTACAGTTTTGGATGTTTCTTACATCAACAAATATGTGAAAAATTGTTATTTCCTCCCTCCATTTCTTAAAAATAACTCATTGAGATTAATGGAAATTTGCGCCAGGCAAAGCTATGGTCTCTTTTGGAAATGCATTTTTCCCAATGTTTCTATATTTAATCCTCTCATTGCATGCCGTTTATCTTTAACTTTGCTTATAGGAAGTCACTTATATTTTTCTTAAGATACTGAGACTTACCAGATCATAAAGATTCATAGAAAGCTGTTTGTCAGCTTTTAAAATCCTGGCTTTGATTTTGGAAACTGTTCCCCCCCCCCATTCATAGACCAATAAGGCAGCTATCTTATAATAAACATGGTGTGAAATTTTTATTTATTTTTTTTAGTTATTTGAAATTGCCCCCCCCCTCCAAATAATCCTTTAAATTCTTTAATTACCTTAGCGCCATCTTGTGGATTTATTGTGTATGTCTGTAGAAATCAAACCTATTAAATGTGATAAACAATATAATCTTTTGGTCAATTTTGTTATGATAAAGACCTTAAAGTCCTTTCAATAAAAGGATAAAATTAATTCCCATATTCTACTACATTACTCAAAAAAATTCTAAATATTCCACAGTTATTTTTAAGAGGCAATCCAAAGGTTAACCTGATAAATCTGAGATTATTGTAATAAATAATCCAAACCAAGACCAGCCGTAGAAACAGATGGTGCTTCTGGAAGAACTTAAACATTTTCCACTCGTAAATGAACATAAACCTTCTGCCCGGAGCTGTGCAGCTACATGGACTTATGAGCATGCCTGTAAATCTATGTGGTTACTTTTTTTTTTTTGCCGTCTTGAGTCACATTCTTTTAATTTGATGCTTCTCAAGGTATGGAAAAGAGAGGCTAACTAGAAACACAAGAGAACACGCTCTGGTTATTCTCAGTGTGTAGTGCTCTCTTTCCTCTTCCTGTGGTGGCTTCCTGCTTCTCTGTTTTGCATGTGAGACTGTAGATTCCAGTAAAAGGACAAAAGACATTTTAGCAAGCTTTTATTAGACCTAAGCCTGGGTTTAGCTCCCTAAATAACTGAATAGATATATAATCCTATGGATTTCTTGAGGCAGGGATTTGAGTCTAGATTGGTTATGACTTCTTTTTCTGAGTCTTTTTAAATGATTAGCATTACTTCTTTGGACAATTGTGTTTGAGAGGTAACATCTGGCTTAGATAAATAATTTGAAAGCAAAGAGAAAGTAAATCTGAAAAAAAAAGAAAGAAATAGAAAATGAAAGAAAAAATGAAGTGAAAACACTTTGTTTTTAGGTATTTATGCTGATATATTATTTTATTTTACTGGATTTTGACAAACAAACAAACAAACAAACAACCCCACAACCAACAAACCAACCAAACCCAACAAACTGTGGTTAAGCTGTGAATTTAAGAGGCGGATGGTTAAGAGGAGCTTGCCAAGAGCTTTTTTTAATGGAGTATAAATCACTGGTGATGATTTATATTAGAGAACCAGAGTAAGTGAAATAGAATAATTTACATTATATTAGAGAACCATATGAAGTAAATAGGATATGTAGTTGTTACCTAGTTTATTGGTTTTAATTTTACTGGTTTCACCTTTTATTCTTAATTTTTTTTTTAACTGACCATCTTTCACTTATATGTAACTGAACAAATCATTTCACAGGGAAATGGAATTACTTACACAAATACGTTTTCTGAATATTTATGTCCTAGCAATATGCTGACATTAAAAATTATAGCAGGGTCACGGTAGCCAGGTAATTCAGTTGGTTAAAGCATTGACCCAATAGACAAGGTTGTGCATTCAATCAATCCCTGGTCAGGGCACATACAAGAATCAACCAATGAATACATTAGTAAGTGGAACAACAATTCGATGTTTCTCTCTCTCTCTCTTATCCTTCCTCTCTCTCAAATCAATAAATTAAAAAAAATTATACTAGAGTTCACCCAATGCTGGTCAGGATGTAAAAGAACTGGAGCACTCACACATTGCTGATGGTACTGTAAAAGGCTACAGCCACTTTGGAAAACAGTTTGGCAGTTTTTGTTTATTTATTTATTATTTTTCTCTTCTTCTTCTTTTTTTTTAGAGTGAGAGGGAGAGAGAGATAGAAACATCGATGAGAGAGAACATCGATTGGCCGCCTCCTGCATGCCCCCCAATGGGGATCGAGCCCGCAACCTGGGCTATGACTTGACCGGGAATTGAACCGGTGACCTCTTGGTACATGGGTCAATGCCCAATCACGGAACCACAGTGGCTGGGCCAGTTTGGCAGTTTTTAAAAATATGAAACACTCCAAACTAGTGACAATGCAGATGTCCTTCAACAGGTGAATGGTTAAACCAACAGTGGTACATCTATACCACACCGCTCACTAGTAAGGAGAACAAACTATTGATACACCCAACAGCTTAGATAAATATTCAGAGAATTATGCTGAGTAAAAAAAAAAAAAACAAAAAACAAAACAGTTCTGAAAGGTTATGTACTGTATGACTCAAATTACATACATTCTGAGTGACAAAAAGCCAGAGATGAATATATTAGTCATTGCCAGGGGTTTAGGATGAGGGAAGGGCAGAGGAAAGGTGGGTGTGGTCATAAAATGGCAACTCAGGAATCCTTGTGGTGATGGAAATGGCCTGTATCATCATTATATCAATGTCACTATCCTGGCTGTGATATTGTATACAGTTTTGCAAGGTATTTCCACTGGGGGAAAATGTAAGCAGTATATGAGATCTTTCTATATTCTTTCTTACAACTGCATGTGATCTACAATTATTTCAAAATAAAAGAAAAGATTAATACAAAACATAATAAGGTTTTCAAAATATAACTCAGTGTTGAATTAATGAATGTATACTCAGGATTGTATACTAAACCTTCCTATTTAAATTAAGTCTATTAATATTAAAAATTTGCATCAGAGTTTACAGAATCCTGATTGTGAAAGAGATATAATTTTATACCCTGTTAGCCTTAAAAAATAGATTTTACTATATCAATGTAATATGTTGTGAAAATGGTTGCATTACTATTTTTTATGTTTGCATAGTTAAACATTCTTCTAAAAAATTAAATGTATGGAGGTGACTATTTGTAAAGAGAACAAAATAAAATAAAATTAGTATTTTTTAATGTAAATAACTTAATTCATTAAGAAAACAGATATTGGTAAAATAATTTTATCTTGCATGCATATTCATCATCACAGCTTTATAATATTGCTTTAAATGTTTTAGTAAATCCAGATAAAACAGACTGTTCTCTAATTAACTTTTAATTAAAGTTAGCAGAACAACCTTTTTGTATATTGATGGATATCTATTATTCTGCTTCTGTAAGTGACATCACCATGCTGTTGGCCCATACTGATATTTTTTGATCAAAGTTATAGGAAGAATGTTTCCTACATCTACAGTTATTTTATGTATTGAGAGAACCAAGGAGCTCAAACAATCAGTATGTCTATACTGGACATAAACAGAGAATTGAAAGTAAAATATTCAACCAACACCAAGTTAGTTGGCCATGCCATTCTGTGTATCTAAAGAAACTGACTTTATTTTACCAAATAGTAGACTGGATATCTAAATTTTCACAGTGAAAACACAATTCTCAGTGAGCTTTTAATTTCAGAACTGAAAAAGGATCAAAATATCTTCATAGCACTTCAAAGATACTGTAGTGTTTACATATTTAATGGTGTTCCACTTGGTCCAATACATCTTTCCAACCTTGGAGCATTTGGTGGCTGTTTCTCATTACTACCTTACAAGTACAGCTTAATTTCATTTGGGATATTAGCAGATATAAGAAAAAGTTATTTCAATAGTATATATTGGGATATTAACAATTAAAAAGAAATATATTTCTTATCACAGTCTTCTGTTGAGGGGGATTTGAAGGCAAGAGAAAAGATGTACAAAAATAGCTGAATTAGTTAGACAATCTGGATTTAAAAAATCTGCTGCTAAATTCACTCATTTATTTACAACGCAATCTAACTGGTTCTACCTTTAGCTAAAGGATAGACTTGGTCTAAATATGTAATCTCTTCTTTAAAAAATATTTCTTTTTCAATTATAGTTGACATTCAATATTATTTTATATTAGCTTCAGGTGTACAGCATAGTGGCTAGACAATTATATTATTTACAAAGTAATCCCTCCAATATTTTAAGTACCCATCTGGTACCATATATAGTTATTACAATATTACTGACTATATTCTCTATGTTGTACTTGATATTCCTGTGACTATTTTATAACTATCAATTTGTGCTTCTTAATCTCTTCATCTTGTTCACACAGTGAACAACTCCCTCCCCTCTGACAATCATCAGTTTGTTCTCTGTATCCATGAGTTTGTTTCTGTTTCTGTTTTTTTTTTTTTTTCCATTTATTTTGTTCTTTAGAGCCCACATATAAGTGAAATCATATGGTATATGTCTTTCACTGTCTAACTTATTTCACTTAGCATAATACCCTCTAGATCCATCCATACTGTCAAAAATGGTAAGATTTCATTCTTTTTTTGTTGTTGTTAATCTTCACCCAAGGATATTTTTTTCCATTGATTTTTAGAGAGAGTAGAATGAAGGGGGAGGGGGTGGGAGGGAGAGGGAGAGAGAGAGAGAGAGAAACATTGACTGGTTGCCTCCCAAACTTGACCCAACCAGGGCTGGGGATTGAACCTGCATCCCAGGTACATTCCCTTGACCAGGAATTGACCCTTTGACCCTTTGGTGCTCTGGTCAAGGCTTTAACCATTGAGTCATGTAGCCAGGGCTCATTCCTTTCTTTTTTTATGGCTGAGTACTATTTCATTGTATATATGTACCACAACTTTTTTATCCATGTCTATTGATGGGCAATTGGTTTGCATCCACCTTGGCTACTATAAATAATGTTGCAACGAACATAGGGATTCATGCACCTTTTCTTTTTTAAACAATTTTTATTTTTAAATTACAATTTACATTTGATATTATTTTGTATTAGTTTCAGGTGTATAGTATAGTTGTTAGACAATCATATACTTGCAAATAGTCCACCTGATACATAGTTATTACAATATTACTGACTATATTCTCTTTGTAGTACTTTACATTCCCTTGACTATTTTGTCACCCAGGTCCCCAACTCTCCTCTCCTGTGGTAACCATAAGTCTGTTATTTGTATCTATGAGTCTATTTCTAGTTTGTTTGTTCATTTATATCACTCTTTAGATTCCACATGTAAATGAAATCATATCGTATTTGTCTTACTCTGTTTGACTTATTTCACTTAGCATAATACCCTCTAGGTGCATATATCTTTTCAAATTAGTGTTTTGGGTTTTAGATATATAGCCAGAAATGGAATTGCTGGATCATAGGCAGTTCCATTAAAAAATTTTTTTTCAGGCAGAATTTTTTTGTTTTAATCCTCACCTGAGGATGACATGCTTGGCGGGGGTGGGGGTTGGGGGGGGGTGGAGAACATCAATTGGTTGCCTTCCATACATGCCCCAACCTGGAATCGAACCTGCAACTCAGGTATGTGCCCTGACTGGGAATCGAACCGGTAACCTTTCAGTGCACAGGACAATGTTCAACCAACTGAGCCACTCCGGCCAGGTAGGTCGTGTGAATTTTGAATTGTGCCAGGCCTTCAGTAATTCCTCCATCATATAAAATGAAGTAGCTAAGGCCTTTGGACCAAAAAGACTTGTATGGTAGTAAATTGCCATGCGAATCAAGGTTGTATTCCCATCCTTAGGATGAGGAAACTGGGAAACTGCTATTCTTGACACCCTGTGAGAAGTCAGAAGTCTTGGTTCAGAAATTGCTTTCCCATTTCCATTTTAGTTCTGACCAGAGATGAACTGGTTATTCCTGCATCACTGTTCTTGTTTTTTGTCTTCCTTCTCCAGGATTCAGTTCGCCTGTTCTGTGTGCAAGTTTCGTAGGTTTGAAGATGAAGAAATCCAGAAGCATCTGCATGCTATCCCAGATCCCACGTGACTTGGGTTTCATCAACAGGGATTGACCACGAGCACTTTTTCAAGAAGATCAAGGCTGCTCACTGCCTGGCTTGCGACATGCTGATCCCCGCGCAACACCAGCTCCTCCAGCATCATCTGCACTCTGTTGATCACAATCACAACCGTTGGGAGAGTCCCATCTGATGCTGGCTGAGGGGTGAGCCTTCCCGGGCTGCCAGCGGGAGGTCCAGAACCTTCTGTGCTTTATGGGGAATGCTAACATCTTTAGGGGCTCTTGCCATATTCCATGAAGTCTGTCACTTCATCGATTGATTGTACGATACATCCTAGTTTGTCTCGATGTCGCTGCTTCTTTAACTCTGTAGTTGTAGGACTTCCATTCAGCTTGATTTCAGGCGGTTTTGAATGACGGTTGTTCTGTAGTTTTTGATGTGGTTGTGGGAGGATGTGATACTGCGTTTACCTACGCTGCCATCTTGACCAGAAGTCCTCCATTGTTAAATTTTGAGGAACCTCTATACTTTTTCCAAAGTGGCATCAAATTTTAGTCCCACCAACGGTGTACAAGGGTTTCCTATTCTTCACATCCTCACCAACACTTGTTTGTTGTTGATTTACTGATGCTAGCCATTCTGATAGGTGTGAGGTGATAGCTCATTGTGGTTTTAATTTGCATCTCTCTGATGATTAGTGACATTGAACATCTTTTCATATGTCTATTGGCCATCTGTATGTCCTCTTTGGAGAGGCGTCTATCCAGGTCCTCTGCCCATTTTAATTGGATTATTTGTTTTGTTGGTGTTGAGTTGTACAAGTCCCCTATACATTTTGGATATTATTAATCCTTTATCATATGTATCATTGGCGAATAGTTTCTTCCATTCAGTAGGCTGTCTTTTCATTTTGTTGATGGTATCTCTTGCTGTGCAAAAACTTTTTAGTTTGATATAATCTCATTTATTTATTTTTTCTTTTGTTTCCTTTGCCCAAGGAGATATATCAGAAAAAAATATTGCTAAGAGAAATGTCAGAGAGTTTAATGCCTATGTTTTCTTCTAGGCGTTTTAATGGTTTCAAGTCTTACATTTAAGTCTTTAATCCACTTGAATTTATTCTTGTATATGGTGTAAGAAGATGGTTCTAATCTCTGCTTGACTACTGGCATAAACTCCTTGACAAGTGATTTTTTTTGCTGTGACCTGTGACTTTGGGAAAAGATGCACCGTGGGCACAGTGGTGGCTGTTATATCCAGAGCTGTTTTTCTTATACTGTGTATTTCTTTACAAATAGTATTACTATAATTCAGATTAGAAGAGAGGATATATATTCAGATATTCCTGTTTTATATGTTTTATAGTGCTTTTCAGATTAAATGATTTAATATATATATATGCTTGGAATAGTGCCTGATACATACTAAGTACTATATTTCTCAGCCATTATTATTATATTTGTTATTATTACTATCATTAGCTTGGCTCAATTGTTGGTGAATATTTTTCCACTATGTCAATATATTTTACTCAGTTTCAAGTACATCACTATAATATTAGATAGCTATCAAAATAATATTTTGAATTTTTATTTCAATCCTAATGCAGAAGGTAATTAAAACAATTAAAAAATTTTTTTCTTCATTGATCTTAGAGAGAGAGGAAGGGAGAGGGAGAGAGATGGAAAGATTAATGCGAGAGAACATTGATTGGCCACCTCCTGCATGCTCCCTACTAGGGATCTGGCCCACAACCTGGGCCTGTGTCCTGACTGGGAATCGAAGTGGTGACCTTTTGGTGCATGGGTCAATGCTCAACCACTGAGACACACCAGCCGACCTAAAAAATACATTTTTATTGATTTTAGAGAGAGGGGAAGGGAGAGGGAAACATTGATGAGAGAGAAGCATTGATTAGCTGACTCCTGCATGCCCCGTGCCAGGGATCAAGCTCAAAACTGGGGCATGTGCTCTAACTGGGAATTGAAGTGGTGACATTTTGGTTCATGGGCTGACTCTCAACCAACTGAGCCACATAGGCTAGGGCTAGAAGATAATTAAAAAAAACACAACTTTTTAATTGTGACACATAAGACACATACAGAATAGTACACAAAATAAAAATACAGCTTAATATCTTATTGCAAAGTGAATACCTATGTAACCCATTCAGGTCAAGAAATAGTATATTGTCATCTCACAGAAGTTCCCTTCCACATTCCCTCCCAATCATTGCCCCCTTTATCTCTCAGAAAGTTAAATTGACTAATATAATAATTTCATTGCTTTTCTTTATAGATGTACTTAAGCACATGTCCATAATTCCTGTAGGTTAGTCTGGTCTATTAAAAAACTTTATGTAAATTAAACCAACATAAATTCTTCTGTATCTGACTTTATCTAAACAAATTTGTTTATAAGAATCATCCATGTTGTTGTCGGAGTGTGGCTCATTCATTTTTATTTTTGCATAGAATTAATTCCATTGCATGAATATACCATAATTTATCATTTCCATTGATTGGCACTTGTGCTATTTCCAATTTATTTACATTATAAATGATATTGCCATGCACATTAATGAACATGTCTCTTGAAGCACATATGCACACACTTATTGCTAGTTACATACCAAGAGTGGAAATGTATACTTTCAAGTACTGATATCATCAGATAGTTTCATTTGGGCCATTCTGGTGGGACATTGTGCTATCTCACAGTGGCTTTAATTTCTATTTTCCATATTGATTATGATGTTGAACACCTTTCATATTTATATGCCATTTAGGTATTTTTTTTGGTAAAGTACTTGTTTAAGTTTCTTGTCAATATTGCTATTACATTGACTTTTTCTCATTGATTTGTTGAGGATCTGAGTCCACTGCTTGTCTCAGTATTGTAGTTATCTTCCCCAGTTTGTGGCTTGATTTTTTACTCTCTTCATGATGCCTTTTGGAAAAACAGAAGTTTTGAACTTTAATGTAGTCTAATTTTTGAACCCCTTTTTCATAATCTTCTATGATCAGACGGCATTTAATGTAGTTCATTTAATCCACCTTTTAAAAAGTGATCTTTCTGTTCTGTTAAAGGAGTCTTTCTCTACCCCAAGGGCACACATATATTCTCTATTATTACCTTCTAGAAGCTATCATAATTTGCCTTTCATATTTTTGTCCATGGCAGGAGGCAAAGGTCCAGTTTTACTATTTTCCCAGACGGGCATCCAGTGGTCTCAGCACAAGCTGTGGGAAAGGTCGTCCTTTCCTTGCTCTTTTGCAGTTTCTTATTTAAGTCAGCTGTCCGCAGGTTAGTGAATGCTTCTTGATGCTGTGTTCAGTTTCACAGGTCTGCTTTTTTTTTTTGCAATTTTTATTAATTTATTTTTGTTGCAGATGTTTCTCCTTTCCCCCCATTGACATCCTAGGTCTATTTATTCTTTCTTGTGAAAATGATACATTAAAAAAAAAGTTTTGTTTTTCTTTATTGATTTTAGAGAAAGAGGAAAAGAAAGGGAGGGAGAGAGATAGAAACATTGATGAGAGAGAATATCGATTGGCTGTCTCCTGCATGCCCCCCACCGAGGATCCGGCCCACAACCTGGGCATGTGCCCTGACCAGGAATTGAACCAGTGACCTCTTGGTGCATGGGTTGATGCTCAACCACTGAGCCACACTGGCCGGGCACTACATTTTTGTTTGGTTTGTTGTTGTTAATTCTCACCTGAGGACATTTTTTTCCATTGACTTTATTTATTTATTTATTTATTTATTTATTTATTAATTATTTTTTTGGTACATGCCCCTAGCGGGAACCAAACCAGGGACTCTGGTCCACAGGTTGATGGTCCAACCGCTGAGCCAAACCAGCCAGGGCTCCATTGACTTTTAGAGAGAGTGGCAGGGAGGTGGGGGGAGAGAGAGAGAGAAAAACATCGATGTGAGCGAGATACATCAATTGTTTGCCTGTTTCATGCACCCTGACTGGGGCCAAGAATTGAGCCCTAGACCCTTTGGTGTGCAGGCTGATACTCTAATCACTGAGCAACACTGACCAGGGCCACATTGTTTTAATTAGTGTAGTTTTATATAAATCTTGATATCAAGACAATTTTGGCCTTCATTATTTTCATATACATTTAGAATCAGGTTGTCAAATTCAATAACACAAAATAAAGCAAAAACCTGCTAAGATTTTTATTGGGATTACATTGGCTCTATAAATGGTTTGGGAATGTACCAGAAAATATACTGTATATTTCAATGCATTAAAATATATTGAAATTTGCTTTATGGTTTAGAAGAGGGTCAATTTTTATAAATGTTTTTAAAAAAGATGCAATTATGCACTCTAGTTCAGTGTTCTGTGCCTATCAATTAGTTCAAGCTTGTTAATTATATTGTTCAAATTCCCTAAGTTATTACTGGTATTTTGTCTGTTTATTCGAATATTTATTGAAAGAGATATGTTAGAATCATCCATTATGATTGTAGATTTGTCTAATTCTTGTAGTACTGCCAATTTTTGTCTTATACATTTGAGGCTATGCTGTAAATTGTATACACATTTATTATTATATCCTGGTGAATTGAACTTTTATCATTATGAAATGTGCCTTTTGCCTTCAAATCTACCGTGTTTTATATCAGTATAGTTACACTATGCATTTTTTTTTTTTTTTTTAGTGTTGTATGGCATAACATTTATCATTCTTTTACTTTCAACTTTCTATATCTTTTTGCTTTAGGTGTGTCTATTATAGAATATAATGTTTTTTAAAAAGTGATTCTGACAAATGTTTTCTTTTAATTACAATTGAGTGTGTTTCTCATTTAATGTAATTACTAATTAATGTGGCTTTAAACCCAGATATGTCATACAAGCACTAACCAAGAGAAAGCTGCACCGTGGACTCCAGCCCCTTTCCTTCCAGTGACACTGTCAGCAGCACCGTGAAACTTTCAGCCACTGAGTTGCCCCTTCTGGGTTTGTCAAATCCCCCAGACAGTAAGTGGTTTCAAATACCAGGCCCATCTCCTTGGTCCACAACCTTTCCAGATCTTGGTCTGGTAATTCAATGAACACTGATTTATTAGTAATCAATTAATGTATTTGATGATATTGCACATTTTATTATTGAAAACATTTCAAACTAGACTTTGAGTTACACTTATTTCATTACAGAAGAGGGACTTTTAAAATGTGATTTCTGTGCATGGCTACAAAAAAACAGCATACTTGATTGAATCTGGCTATTTTATTATATGAAAAAAATTATCATTACTAGATCAAGTCGATCATTAAGTTCATCAGTAGAAATGACATTTGATTTCATTTTTTTCTGTTGTAGAAAATGGTGAAAATATTGGACTTTCTTGTGAACTTCTTACTGAAGACACCACTATCTGCTATGGGCAAGATATAAAGACTAACGTCTCATTTTTATAAACACACAACTAGGTGTACAAGACACATCAGATATGGAGAGATGGGAGGTAGATTGTCACTTCAGACTGTTCCTCACGTTTACATGAAGCAAGAAAACAGGCAGCTCTGAGTTACCATGGTTGCACCATGGCCTTATGTTATAGGGAAACTTGGGGCCACACTTGTCCTTCCAGGGGCCTCTTTCCCTATTCCTTAGCCATCCTCTGGGCTTGTCTGCTCATACAGGAAGTGGGCCTGTGACATCACTAACAAATTAATATGAATTATATTCATGTACCCTCTTTTCTAGGAATTTTATGTTTTCAAGATAAAATAGAAGAAAAATCACACAATTCTGCACAGAGGGAGATGTTTGGGTCGATTACATCTGTAGCCTTGTCTAGATAGGCAGGCCTACCAGTTCAATGCTGAAATATCTCATTGGCCCTTAATCAGAGTTGCAGCAGACTTGAAAATGTACAGGGGAAAGGGCTTGACTTGTTACCAAGCTACACATGTGCTGTACACAGTTAACAGGATGTGTTAGCTGCTGGCTTGACAGTTAGTTCCTTTTATTCCTCAAGACTTTTCCTTATGATGCCTCAAGGCCAAATTAAGCTGCTAACATACAGCCTAGTCTGGTAAGATGATGAGGGAATTGATGGTTGTTATTCGTCTTCCTTCTAATGATGATGATAGAGCATTTGCCAGTCCTTCCAGTGTATTAGGCATTTCATAAGAGCTCTGGATGGACTGAAGAAGCTGGTATTAAGCTGAGTGTCTAAAATCTGGTATCACTCACTAGAGGAGGTTCTACTTTGGGGGTCCTCTGAAGAGCTTTTCAGTTAAGAAGACTTTGCAGTTGTTAGTCAACATCTCACAGCCAGAGAATGGACAGGAACCCTGTTGCAGAAATGTCAAAATAGGAAGTGATGCTGGGCTTCTGCTTCCACGTGTCAAGTAGGTCGGTCTGGTAATTCATTACCATCTTTTGCCCTTCTGATACTTTGGAGAATATGATTTTTGTATTTTGTTAAGTGTTTCGAGCAGAGAATTTGTGCAAATTGTCTACTTTGTCATCACTGGATTCCTATAATAATGTTTTTAGAATATACTTAATTTAGTCATTAGATGCTATCTAAATATCAAAGGATAAATGATATAAAATTGAAGTTGTTTTTCAGAATTTCAATAATAATAAATTGCACTTTTTTTTGGGTCATGATCCTTCTGCAGTCTTAGTACCATAGTCTGAGGTAGTCTATCCTAGCTCAGAAATACAGTTTAATGTTAGAATATGATGACAAATACAGAAATCAATGTCATAATATAATCTCAGCAGCCTAAGGAAAATCGGAAGTGCATTGTACTTATTCTCAGGATATAGCCAACTAAACCCTTATAAATAAAATGTACACTGTGATGTCATATGTTTCACTGCAAGAATTATCACAAGCTGCTCTTTTGTGAGACTCAGTTCTTTAGCCCCATCTGCTTTTCCTGATTATTCTTTTACAATTTTCATTATAACCCGGCTGGTGGCTCAGTGGTTGAGCATCGACCCATGCACCAAGAGGTCTCCGGTTTGATTCCCGGTCAGGGTACATGCTCAAGTTGTGGGCCAAATCCACAATGGCATGCAGGAATGGCCAATCAGTGTTCTCTCTCATTGATGTTTCTATCTCTCTCTCCCTTCTTCTCTCTCTAAAATCAATAAAGAAAAAAATATTTTTAAAAAGATAAAATTTCCATTATAAAAATTTCACAAAAATTTTATTTGTACACATGTGTTATTTGAGTAAGAGATCAATAAGTATTTTGAATTGGATTTACTGATTTTTCCCCCCTGGTGTTTAGCAAAATTTGAATATTTTTTCTTTTTTTTTTTTTCTTTCTAAGAAATTTTTTTCTTCCCCTTCTAAGACACATATTTATTAATGTTTAGCTTTAACTATTAACATATCTTACTCTGTAAAACAGTCAAGTTATGCTTGAGCACTTCTAAAAAAAATTATTTAGAGTAACAAAAATATAGGTTGAGTGTACATAAGGTTGAGTGTACATATTCTACATTTTCTTGAAATGCCCAACAGTAATTATTAGAGTCATGATACTATTATAAAATGTTTATCAAGAACCTCCAAAGGGAATATCTGCTGCAATGACCCTGCTTTACCTACGATTGGTGCTTATGCTGTCAGTGTTACCTTATGGACTCAAGTGGAGACGCTTTCCCATTGGTGGAAATGTCAGTTTTTTTTCCAGCATGGACTTTGGAGTCAGACCAATCTGTGTTTCATTACAGGTTTTGCCATTTGCCATTTTGACTTTGGATTTCTTAACATTTTAAAGTTTGTTTTGTTGATATAGCAATGTCCAAACCCATTTATTTTAAGAGAATTTTTATAAAAATTTATTTGCGCCAAACAGAAGACCCATCTGGAAGCAAGATCTCAAGAGACTGAGATAAATGCTTTGGAAAATAACAGTGTGCAGTTTCTTTTATGCATTTGAGAATAAGAAGAGTATGTAGATTACATGAAGCAGGGCAGGGGATCAGATTATAAAATAGTTAAGACTATGTGCTCTCTTGAGAGTAGTTATGCAGGGATCAAATTACAGGATAGTGAAGGTTATGTACTTTCTTGAAGATGGTCATGCTTTAGAAGAAGGGCTTTGAAAGGGTGGTCATGCATTATAAGGAGGGGTATGAAAGGTGGTATTTCAAAGGTTTGTTAACCCACATGCACAGAAACAATGGACAGGACTTGCTTGAGACAAAGATAAGAAGTTATATGTCTGGGGTGTGACTCCCTCCCATGACTTGCCCTGTTAGGAATTTATGATCAGATCACCCCGTAAGGTTACTTTTCCATAGGTCATAAAACAATCCAAAGAATGCACTGATGGCCAAGCCTTGGTCAGATAGTGTGGTATGACAAGGCTAGGAAGGTTCATTCCTAGAAAGTGTCAGTATCAACACTGTCTTGTTGAAACAGTGGACCAATGAGGATAGTGCAATACCATAACCATGGGATGTGAGTTGAGGTCATAGTTCCTCTAAGGAAGAGGAACAGATACATGGAAGGCAGTCAGATCTTACAGCTTTCATTGCAAAAAATATCCTGCATTATTTCTATCATGATCTGAGTTTTGTCTTCTGTCTCATTGTTCTGTATTTGGCATTTAGTATAACATTTACATAAGCCATAAAAAGAGTATTAACAGCTATTTTATACATCTTCTTTAGCTTGACAATATTGTAAAATGTCTTCTTTCAGTAATGTCAACTCATAACTTCCTTCATTTAAGTCCAGCTTCAATGTACTATGAGGCATGAAAGAATGCAAAAACTGGAAAAAAAAAAAAAAAGAGACCTGCCAGGGATCAGGGCCATCTTGGTTTCTCATAGCCCTGACTATTTGTTTAATTTACAACTCTTGTTTGCCCATATAAATATACCATAGAAGTTTTTTTTTTATAACTTATTTTACAATGCTTCCCATGCAATTGAACATAAAAGACAAGATATTTGAGATATTCCAGGGGCCCTTCTAGAACACTGCAAAGTCCTTCATATATTGATATTTTAATCCTGAAAACTCAATTTATAATAAAACTAAAAAGTAGAACAACCCAAGGAACAAGTATACTATTATTATGACTAATGTTATTAGGAATAGGTAAAGACAATCAAAATGATTTCTGAGTTTAACATTAATCTGTAGGTATATAGGCCTTGTTGATTTCTTGGGACAGCTCTCTACCTCTGATGTCAGCAGTTTCTCATCCTAGAAAAGTTTCTGAGGTCTATTGTAGGTATAGGTAAGTGTCAGAGACAGGGGTAGATGTTCACTGGCAGTTAGGTGCCTTTTTAAGAAGGGAATTGTTAATCCATGAGTTAACTCCTTTAAGTTTAGCTGCATATGAATTAGTTAGTAACACCTGATAAGGTCTCTTCCAATGTAGTTGGAGAGATTCTTTTATTTGATGTTTTTTCGATAGACAAAATCTCCTGGTTGTAAACTCTGGTCTTTGAAGTCTTCATCTCCTTGGATTGTACTATGAAATTAATCAGTTACTAATTTATCAGTTTATTTAAGCTGGTTAATAAGTCCTTGACAATAGATCAGTATGACTCCTCTTAATAAACTTGTTGGTTCATATGCCCCACCTCCCCCCATCCAGATGCATGGGATGACCAGTAATTATTTTATAAGGAAAGGCTATGTTTACCAAAAGAGGTAGATACCAAGTTGAGGAATACTATAAGAAGAGCTTTTGGCCAAGGGAGATGAAAAACTTCTGAAAATTTAGCTAGTTGAATTTTAATTGTACCATTGGAACAATTCCACCAGAGAGCTGAGGGTGATGAGCACAATAAAAAATGCTAGAGAATAGGCCAAATGCTACAAACGGATTGCATTATTTGCCCAGTGAAATGAGTCCCTGAGTCACTATATAACTCAGAGGGAATTTCCCAATTAGGAATTATTTTTACAATAAAAATGTACCTATAAAACTGCTGCTTTCCTAGGGAAAGCCTCACGCTCAATGAGAGAACATACCAATCATAACGAACACATTTGTATCCTTGAGATGGTGGCATTTGGATATAATCCAATTGCCATAACTCAAATGGAACAAAAAGGAGTGGGAAATGTCCGCGGGATCCATGGAGTGGTTTTCCATGGTTGTATTTGAGACAAGTAGAACATTTGTTGTTCACTTAATGATCTACAATGGGAGAAGGTTTTCAGTAATATTGTTTACTTCACTAAATCATCTTTCAGGACCCTAATGTGTTAGTATATGTACATGTTGATGTATTTATAGGCAATTAAGCTCCTAAAGGTAAGAGTGGTTTCCCACTGGGTCCAAGCCATATTTATTTGGGTCAAATGTTCCCCTTTTTTGTTGCCATATCTTCGTTACTTCTTCTGTAGCTATCTTTTGGAAGTGTAAAAGAGTCTTTTATTGATTTATCAGGGAACAAAGAACATTCTTGGGTCTGGATAATCTGATTGCTTAATGCTGCTTGTTTAGCGGTAACATCAGTCAAATGATTTCCTTTTGCTTCCATGGCGGTAGCTTTAGAATGTCCTGGAATTTTGATAATTGCCCATTGCTTTAGTTGCTGTATGACATCTAATAATTCTTCAACCTATTTTCCATTTTTTATAGACTGCCTTCAGAAAGTTAAGAAACCTTGTTGCTTCCATAGCACCCCAAAGTTTTGAGCTATAGCAAAGGCATAGTGACTATCAGTGTAAATACTGGCTATTTGATCTTTGGCCAAAACACAAACTCGAGTTAGAACAATTAATTCAGTCTGTTGGGCAGATCTTATTTTAGGTAAATAAGAACTTTCGGTTACATCCACCATGGAAGTTACCACATATCCAACTTGGCAATGTCCTTGTTTGTCTTTGAGATAAGATCCATCTGTAAACCAAATTAAGTCAGCATTATCAATAGGGGTTTTCTGTAAATCATTCCTAGGAGCAAGAAGGTGGTCTGTAAGTAAAATGCAATCATGGGTGTCTTCATTTTGTAAAGAAGGCAGTAAAGGTGCTGGGTTTGGACTGTTACATAGATCTAAAGTAATATTAGGAGTACTTTGTAAGCAGCTTGTCAGCTGACCAGTAATGCTGAGTATGGTGAGAATTTAGCAAAGATTCAACAGAATGAGAAACATAAATGATCAGAGAACTCATCATTATCTCCTCTATTTGTTTGCACAACATGACTGTAGCAGAGGTGGCCTCTCAGGGTCCCATTGGATTGGATCAGGTTGATCTGATTTTAACAAGGCATATAGAGTTTGAGACATTAATGAAAAATTTGGAACACAGTTGTGACAGTATCTAATCAATCCTACAGATATCCTAATCTGCTTCTTAGTTCTTGGAAGAGGAAAGTATAGTATTCCTCTAAGTCTTTCAGGGTTAATTAGTAGCACATCGTTAGATATAAGATGACAAAGATGTTTTTCTTGGGGCAAACAGAACTGATGCTTGTCCTCTGAGATCTTATTTTTTTATTTTTTACAGCTAGCTGTTGTAATAGACAAATTGTGTCATTTTGGGAGTCTAGTAATGTCCTAGAACATAATAGTAAATCATCCATTAGATTAGTGTGGAATCTCTGGGAAAAGAAACATCATTTAAATCAGCCTTCAGTTTCTAAAAGAAATAAGTGGGACTCTGTATATCTCTGGGACATTACAGTCCAACTAAATTGGTGATCTTCGCTGGTGAAAGCAGAGATATTGACTGTCTTTTTCTACAGGAACACTGAAAAAGGCAGTCCGTAAATCTATTACTGAAAAAATTGGCTATTCATATATTCAAATGGCTAGTTATAGGTATGTGGGTTTGGAACCACAGAATAATGGGGATCACTATTTTATTTATAGTTCTGAGGTTCTGTACAAATCTTCATCCTTTTTCATTGGTTTTCTTTACTGAAAGGATAGGATTATTACAGGGAACTATCAGCCCCCTTTCAAAGTAATCTTCTATAATGGGCTTAATTCCAGCTAGTGTGTTAGATCTTACAGGATGTTGGTGAATATTAGGTAGAGGCAAAGTATTGTCAATGAATATTTTGATAAGAGTGGCTGACTTGATCTTCCCACATCTGTATTGGAAAGAGCCCAGAGCTCCATAGGAATGTCTTGCAGCAAACGATTAGTCTCAAGATTAGTTTTCTCTTATTGAAGTTCCATTAAAATCATGATTTTCTCAATTGGGAGAGGGCAACTTAATTGGGTAGGGTCAGGAACAGGTGAAGTAGCCCCACTGTCTTCAATGGCCTTAGTAGTTTCTCTTTTTATGGTAATTTTAATTTCTCATAAAGCATTGGAAAGGAGAAGGGAAAATGACCTCTCGCATTCCTTGGAGCAGCCCAGTGCTTATTTCTGTCTCCTTTCTTGCTCTAAATCCCATTTCAATTTTCTACAATCCTTCTTAAGATGATCTGGCTTTTTACAGTAAAAGCAGACCCTACTCATTGAAGAGATCTTTGGGGAGGTCTGACGTGATTTTGTCCATAGTTTCCTTATTTGTTAAAATACTGAGACAGAATGATTTACACAAATTCCAGAAAATCAGTTGGAGGCAACCTAGGGCCTGTGTGTTTTCTGTTACAGGGTTTATATTGTGGATGAAAAAGGGGTTCTGTGAAAAGGAACCCCAGAGGGTGACCTGGTCATAAATTCCTAACTGGGCAGGTCATTGTGGGTAGTCATGACCCAGACATTTAAGTTTTTTAGTAAAAGGCTTATCTTTGCCTTAAGTAAGTCTTGTCTATCGTTTCTTCTTGTGCATCTAAGTTTACAAATTTTTGAAATGCCCCCCTCTCAGACCCCACCTTCAAGTAATCTTCCTTACATTACCTCCTTAATCTCAAATATATAAAAGAAACTGCAAACGGTTATTCTCTAAGGCATTTTTCTCAGTCTGTTAAGATCTTGCTTTCAAGCATATCTTCTGTTTGGCACAAATAAATTATTATAAAAATTCTCTACACAGGTTTAGATGTTCGTATGTCAACAATATATGTATAATGGAGCTTGGGGTTTACTTTGCATTTGGTTTAAACATGTGAATATATATGTTCTTTTTACTCTCTTTGCACAAATACTTTTCCATAGTTTTATTACTAATTACATTTAAATGGGGTAATATGGCAAGGGTTTTATCAGAAAATTTCAAGTGGCTCCTGGTCTAGAGCAGGGGACGGCAGACTATATCTTAAGGGCCAAATTTGGACCCAAGCCTATATTTGTAAATAGAGTTCTATCAGAGTACAACCACTCTTATTTGTTTAAGTGTTATCTAGGGCTGATTTTGTGCTTTAGTGGTAGAATTGAGTAGTGACAGAGAATGGAAAGCCTGCAGAGCTTAAAATATTTAGTCTCTGATCCTTTACAGAAGAAGGTCACTATGCAGGGTCTAGAGGATATGAAATGAAGAAAATCAGGCTAGGGCTCGTTTCATTCTCTTTTATTGGACTCCCTACTACTTTTATTCCTTTCCATGTCTGTCCTGTCTTCTTCTTCTCCCAAGCAGAACATGTATTCAACAAGACTGAACTCTTCTGCACTGCGCTTCTCTGTTTTTCTAGAAAAGAGAATTTGATTGATCACATGCTTCATTAAATTAATTTATGTGTGACTAATTCCTTTTAGGAGCAATTTTGTTTAAAAAAATGAGAGATGTTTATTCAATAAAATGAGTCATTTAATAGCAGAACTTCAGACTTTTTGGCATCTGGGCCAGAACAATTTTTAAAGCATCAGATCTTGATATGCATCCTGGCTGGGTAGCTCAGTTGGTTAGAGCATAGTCCTGATACACCAAAGTTACAGGTGGGCACAAACAAGAATCAACCATTGAATGCATAAATAAGTGGAGCAACAAATCAATGTTTCTCCCTCTCCCCCACCCCTCTCTCTCAAATAAATAATAAAAGAAAGATCTTGATATGCTCAGGTAAACAAACAGATCAGGTTTGTTTCTATATGATTGTCATCTTTTTTATGTGTGTGTACCTATTGTGTATGTACCTTTATCTCTGTTGTACATAATTATCTATCTATCTATCTATCTATCTATCATCTATCTATCTATCTATCTATCTATCTATCATCTATCTATCTGTCTATCTATCTATCATCAATCAATTAACTATGTACACTTGGCCCTCGTTTATCACGATTAATCAGTTCCAGACTCTACCGGGATAAATGAATTTCCACAAAGTAGGATTCTTTATTTATACTCAGTCGTCCCTCGCTACTTCACGCGACTTTCGCGGCCTCACTCTATCGGGTTTTTTCAAATACTAAACTGCCTTAGAGTGAAGCGTGAAGTGGTGAGGGACGATTGTCTCTATCCTTCTCTTTATTTCAGTTCATAGTCCTACTGACTTAATACCTCTTTCCCATGTATCTGAGAACTGGCTTAGCAGTGTTTCTGGTAGTAGAGATTTGACTTAGAACCAAAGTACTATACACTATAGAGGTCAATAATGTCGCTAATATCAATATGATGATTTTATATCATCATCATCATCATCATCATCTATGTTTATTCAGATCTCAAAAAAGCAGTGTTTTGTAACAGAGATGTACATTGTTTTCAGCAATGTGATAATATTTTTAGTTAACATGTTTGACACTTACTGTGTGTCAGTATTTACAGTTCCAAGTACTTTACATATATTTTTTATTGAACTCTCCAATAACTCTTGAGGAGGACATTATTCTGAGCCTCCTATTTCACAAATAAAAAAACTGAGATACTAAGAAGTTAAGTAACTTGCTGAAGGCTACATGGCTGTGAAGTGGAGGGGTCAGAATTAAATCCTGGGACGTCTGGCACTCAAGTCCCCGCTGACAGACACTGTGCGGTGCCACTTACAGACAGATATGTTCGAGATGAATCTTTGCTTACAAAAGTTGCACTGACGTATTCTTTCAAGAAATTAATTCCTTCAAGGAACTTAAAACAAAATTTACATAAATTACATAAAAAGTGTTAGAGATGATTTGTTTTATAAGGAGTATCGTATTCATAAAATAAATACTGGTCTTTATCCACTGAATTTTTTTTTTTTTTTTTTTTACTTTTACCCATTTCATTCTTCTATTTTTGATTTACACATGCACCATCTTAATGAAATCCAGAAAAGAAAATAAACCGAAAGTCAGTGTACCTTTGCCAAGGTTAAAATGAATGGCCCTGGGTGTTATCTGTTGAAAGACACAGGAATTTATTGCTGTTCTCCTGGCTGCTTCCTTATCTCAAAGAACCTCGTAAGCTGGAAATTCACACAGGTACCTCAGTCGTATGTTGAGTCAGATGCTGAGCTTTTCTCAGTATTGTCCTTCAGCCAAGGAGAATATTGAGTGCTACGTAAGGATACAGCATGGCATGGTGGAAAATACACTGTATCTGTGGTCTCAAATCTTGGGTTCAAAATCAGATGCCATCAGTTACTAGCTTCATAACCTTGCACAAATCACCCAACATCTGAGTTTCAGTCAACGTACTGGAAAATAGGGGTAATAACACCTATATCATATAATTATTTCTGAGGATTAAATTAGAAAGCAAATGAAAGTGTGTTAATTTAATAAACTTTACATTGCATTTTATTCTCCTTTTAAGATCTTGATGTGGAGAACACATACATTTCAAATGAATTTGGCTTTGTAAAATAAAACTATGTAACATGATTTTCCTTGTATTTTACTTCACTTAAATATATGTTCTTGCATTATTTCATTTAAATATATGTTTGAGCAGTATCATGCCACACCTGTCAGAAAATGAAAGCAATGAGCCCTGGCCGGTTTGGTTCAGTGGTAGGGCGTCGGCCTTCGGTCCAGAGAGACGGGGTTTGGTTCCTGCTAAGGGCATCTACCTCGGTTGCAGTTTGGGTCCTGGTTGGGCCCTGGTTGGGTCGTGTGGGTGGTAACCACTTGATGTGTCCCTTTCATGTTGATGTTTCTCTCTCTCTCTCTCTCCCTCCCCACTCTATCTGAACAAAAAATGGAAAAATGTCCTTGAGTGAGGATAAAAAAAAGAAAAGAAAATAAAAGCAATGAGAAAAATCTAACCGCTTCCAAGATCAGTTTTGTTCAGAATGACAACAGACTTTACGCTCTGTAAATTCCAGATGGAAGCCTGTTACAAATATATTTTTCTTTGTTCCTCATGCCTCAAAACAGTTTTGTGTAATGTTGTCTGTATCTCCTATGTAACTTGTATGACTCAAATGTAAGATATTTTAGATATATCACGTGTTGGGTAGCTTTTGGATCCAAAATGATAAGGATTCTTAAGAAACTTATATGAGCTTAATTTTGATTACAACCTCATAATAAATTAAGGTGGCAAAACTATTTATAAGAAAGAATTCTAGACGAATAGACTGCTTGCTTTCTGTGTTGTGTATGTTCATGGGCATTTTGCTTGAGGTTCGGAATAGTTTCACTTTCAGCTGTGATTGTGAAGATAAGGAAAGAGCCCTGGGCGGTTTTGCTCAGTGGTGAGAGCGTTGGCCCACAGACCAGAGAGTCCCAGGTTCGGTTTCTGCTAAGGGTATGTACCTCAGGTGCAGTTGACCCGGGCCCCGGTTTGGGTCGTGTGGGTGGCAACCATTCAATGTGTCTCTCTCACTTCGATGTTTCTCTCTCTCTCTTCCTCCCTTTCTCCCTCCCACACTATCTGAAAATGAATGCAAAAAATGTCCTCAGGTGAGGATAAAAAAAAGATAAGGAAAGCAAAATCAGTGTTTAATCACCACAGATCCACAGGCTAACGACTTGCCACAAAATATTCTAACATAATATGTTCTTTGAAACTGGTAACCCTTTGATGTGCACCAATAAAGTGAAGTTATGGAGAAATATATATATATAGTTTATCTGTATAGTAACCAAAGAGTTAATGGAGGTTACAGCTATTCATTCAGAAAGCAGCCTTTCTGGAATCTGCCAGATAGTCCCCTTGAGCTCTGAGGCTTCACAGAGTTTCTATGTTGTTAATTCCTGCTGAGCTTGTCATAGGAAAGAAAAAAAAAGAAAAAAAAAGGCTAGTTGTTGATGCAGCAGTGCAACTTTAGTTCAGGGAACCTTCGTTGTTGGGCAGAAACAGGACATTTGTTGCTAATAATTTCTCCAGTATCTTAATGTGCCAGTTGTAAGGTGTTACAAAGCTAAATTGGTTGTGTCTACAGCTAAAATCTCTACAATTAACAGGTATATTCTGGAGATGCTAAAATATTAACCTTTTAATTTTTTATGCTGGGAGCTATAGTAATTTGTAATCATAACTTTTTCAGGAATTTGTTTGCATCCAAAAATGGGGAAAGGGCTGTATGCTGTTGAATCCCAATCAGTTATTAAATTTCTTGTAATCAGGAGATGAAGAAGTCTGAAATGTTTCCTCTTAGAATTAGCCAAAATAATGAAAGTCTAATAGACAAAGTTTAGGGCTGTAATCTCTGTCTTAAGGATGGCTCCACATAAAATGAGATCATCTTGGCTCATGTTAGACTTAGTAACTCAGTTCCCAGCCTTGGACATTTCAGGTATTCCTTGTATACTGTCTATTTTCACAGTATAAAAGTGACATTTTGAATGATGTATATGGCCTTTGCAGGTATCCTGCCAGGCAATTCTTTGTCTTTCCATAAATTTAAAGGGACTATAAAACAGTTTAACACATTTAATAAACAGACTTTATATGGAAATAATTTTATGATTTGTAGTGAGTTAAAGTTTACCTTAAAAATTTCTGTTTTAGGTTTGCAAAGCAAACTAATCATTAGGTAATTTAAGAGCCCATGGATGATAATTTAAATAAAAACTCTATAATAAAAACAGACATGTAGATCAATGGAACAGACTAGGGAGCCCAGAAATAAACTCATGCCTTTATGGTCAATTAATATTTGACAAAAGAGGCAAAAACATAGAATGGGGTAAAGATAGTCTACTCTTTAGTGTCTTGGGAAAATTAGACAGATATGTGCAAAAAAAACAAACAAACAAAAAAAAACTAGACCACTTTTTTACACCACACACAAGAATAAACTCAAAATAGATGAAAGACTTAAATGTTAGACTCAAAGCCATGAAAATCCTAGAATAAAACATACTCAGTAAAATCTTGGACATTTCTCATAGCAATATTTTTTTCTGATATATTGCCTTGGGCAAGGGAATGAAAAGAAAAAAATAAACGGGACTGCATCAAACTAAAAAGTTTTTGCACAGTAAAGGAAACCATCAACAAAATGAAAAGACAACCCACTGAATGTGAGAAGATATTCACCAAAGATACATCAGATAAGGAGTTAATATCCACAATTTATAAAGAACTCAACATCAGAAAAGCCAGCAATCCAGTTAAGAAATGAGCTGAGGACCTAAATGGACCCTTCTACAAAGAGGACATACAGATGGCCAATTGACATATGAAAAGATGCTTAATGTCACTAATCACCAGAGAAATGCAAATTAAAACTACCTCACATCTGTCAGAATGCTTATTTTTAATACCTCAACTAACAACAAGTGTTGGTGAGGACATGGACAAAAGGGAACCCTAATATACTATTGATGGGAATGCAGATTGGTGCTGTCACTGTGGAAAACAGTATGGAGTTACCTCAAAAAATGGAACTGCCTTATGATCTCATGATTCCACTTCTGGGAATATATCTGAAGAAACCCAAAATATGAATTTGAAAGAATATATGCACCCCTATGTTCACTGCAGTGTTATTTATAATAGCCAAGATTTGGAAGCAGCCCTAGTGTCTATCAGTAGATGAGTAGATAAAAAAAGCTGTGGTGCATTTGCAGAAAGGAATACTACTAAGCCCTAAAAAAGAAGGAAAGCTTACCCTTTGTAACTGCATAGATGGATACAGAGAGTATTATGCTAAGTGAAATAAGCCAGTCAGAGAAAGTACTATAAGTGGAATCTAATGAACAAAATAAACTAACAAAAAAAATAGAAACAGTCTCATAGATAGAGAGAACATATTAACGGCTGTCAGAGGTGAAGTGAGTGAAAAAGGTGAAGGGATTAAGCAAATAAAAATTCTCATAGACACAAACAAAAGTATAATGATTACCAGAGGGAAAGGCGGGTGGATGGAGGCAGAAGAGGGTAAAAGTGGATAAATGGATAAATGGTGATGGAAGGAGACTTGACTTGGGGTGGTGAACACACAGTATAATATACAGTTGATGTATTTTAGAATGGTACACCTGAAGCCTATATAAATTTATTAATCAATGTCAGTCACCTCAATAAATTCAATGAAAAAAAATGACATTGCAGGGACTCACTAGCAACTTGTTCAATCTTAAAAAAGAAAAACAACATACAAAGAAAAAAAGAAAAAAAACAACAACTCTGAAGTAAACCTGCTCTAATATTCATTTACTTTTCCTTCAATCTAAGAGGGAAATCTGGACTATGTATTGGAGGCAGTGTTTCATAAGACAACATCTCTCCTTATAAAATTATTTTGCTTACATTTGTACAAGTGACAGTTTAAGAGGGTGCTCCTATAACTGACAAAAGAACAGAGGAGCCGCAGGTCAGATGGCTTTTAATAGACCCTGCCATCCTGGGTTTACTTTGGTGAATTACAGGTTCACATTTGTTTGGGTCCAAGTTTTTTGTATAACTTCTTCTTAAGTTTATTTATATAATTTGTTCCTACCAGTGCCCTGGGTCATTTATTACATCTATTAACTTCTCTTTCTGAAGAGATTCTGCCAGAATTCCTTAACAACTGTCTTTGAGTCTGTTTCTTCTCTCCTTAAATTTAAGATCAGTGGTTTGCTGGCACTGTGTGCTTTGAGCCTGTTTTGCTGCTGGCCTGATTATCTTTGTCTGTGGATAAATAGAAGTACATGTAATTCACCAAACTGGTCTGTTTTGTGTGTGGAAACACCTTTCAGAAATACAAAACTGTCAAAAAATAATTAAAAATCTTACATTCAATGCTAATTGAAGCCGATTCTTAGTATCATATTCAAATACTTCACTGATGTCAAATACTTCACTGATGTCTAAAGATTGTTTTCCATTTTGTGTACTTTGTATTTTGCTCATGGGTTGAGATCCACATTCTTTTACTATCATATGTTTGATTTTCTTGAGAAAACAAACTGGGAAACCTTTGCTCTAACCTATCTTTGGCTCTGAGTACCTGCAGCTTAATTATTAGAATCTCTGTTTATTCAAATTTGTTTCTTTCCTAACATAATCTCAAAATTATTTAATCATGTTGATTAGAATTTTTTCATTAAAATGTAATTTTAATGTTAATGCAATTAACTGGTTAAAAAAGGAGAAACACTTTAATGTGAGGCAATAATTTAAAAATATTTCAGTAAATTGCCCTGGCCGGTTTGGCTCAGTGGTTAGAGCGTCCGCCTGCGGTCCGAAGACACCTGGGTTCGGTTCCCGCTAAGGGCACGTACCTCGGTTGCAGTTTGTCCCCGGCCCTGGTTGGTCGTGCGGGTGGCAGCCACTCGATGTGTCCCTTCACATCGATGTTTCCCTCCCTCTCTCTTCCTCTCCCTCCCTCCTGCTCTGTCTGTACAAAAAATGGAAAAAATGTCCTCGGATGAGGACAAAAATATATATATATATATATATTTCAGTAAATTTAATTAATGCTATTTTAATAAAGTTATATGTTAAGTATTAAAATTTTGAAAATTTGAAGCATTGAAATTCCAATTTGTTGGCCTTTCACAGGAACTATACATATTTGTTTTTCTAGGATAGTGTGTGCACATAATTTATTTGAATGAATTTAATGAAAATCAGTATTCCAGTGGATGAATTTAGTAAAGCAGCTATGTGCCAGACTTACTGAAACTTTTCAACCAGTTATTTTGTATCATTAATGATTGTTTTGAATCTCTTTCTTTTAGAAAAAAAGTCCAGTTATCAAGATAATCTGGGTGTTTAATGTGTTCCCACAGATTTTCATAGGTGTGTAAAAGCTAATTACTAAAGATAAGAAACTTAAAAGATACACTGCAGTAATGCTTTGTGTCAAAGTTCAGATTCTGTTATGTGAGAGGTGCTTCTTGCTGTTCTGGACGTTAATTCAGACACCGCACCCAAATAATATCTTATAAATTTCTTCTAACTTGAAGTTTCATAAATACAGCAAAGCAATTTATTGAGGGGAAAATGAACGTGTACTGTGGATTATGTTGTACATCCGTAAAGGTTGTAGGAATCATAAACATACACATGTAGAATTATACCCTGTTCCAAATTTCTAGCTTTCTGGAGGGAAGGGTACAATCAAGGGCAAGTGAATAAAAATGAAGATAGAGGACTACTAGTTGGTTGTTCACAAATATTTGTTTTCTCCTTCCATAATTACAGAATTGTAGCTAAGGTAAACTAAAAACTATACAATATTAGATAAACTAGGGACTACATATCCCAGTCTTTCTTAGAGCTAGAAATGTCCATGTGTCTAAATTCTTACCAAAGGTACATGAGAAGCTAGGTGTGACACTTCTGGATCAGGGTCTTAAAACATTTCTAATGAGCTGAAAAACAGGTGTGTCTGCAGCCCAGCCTCATCCAGGCAGAAGAGAGGATAGCAAGGTGGGAGAAATGTGGTTCACGGACCATGTGGGCTAGAGACATGTGTCAGCCTGGAATACTAAAATCTCAGACCTGGTTCTTACATCAGCATAACCTTCACTCTAACCAAGCTTTGGCTACGAGTACCAGCAGCTTAATTACTAGAATTCCTATTTGTTCCAGTTTCTCTCTTTCCTCAGCAGACCTCGGGATGGCTCACAACCTTCCTCAGTTGCCCCTGTAATGTCTCCTTTGCAGAGGCCGGAGTCAATCTTTGTACTCTGGCTTTAGTTCTGATGTTCTGCCATGCTTCCCATTTATAGGACCTTGATATAGCCTCCGGGCCTGTGGATATTGCAATGATGTCTGTCCTGCATCATTCCAAGCATCATTCTTTGTGTTTGCTGAGTAAGCTCCTTTCCCACCATGGTTCCAATAATTTTAATAGACAGCGCACACTCTCCTTTCCCTTAAAGGGTAGACTTGTTAGATGGCTTGTATTTGACTCACATATTCATTCTATCTATGCTTAACTTGGGACCAGTTCCCTGAGGTAAGACTGGTAGTCATGTGTCTCTCTTCTTCTTCAACTAATGGAGCCTGAGTAGCTGCTGGGCTATCCTCAGGGTTTATGCAGATGAGTCAATCAACTCATAATGGTGTCTTTTTACTACGTCAGTAATTAAACTCACTCAAAAGGCATCAACAACTTCCTATTAATGAAATATATTTCCACCCTACTAATATTATTTCTCTCTTGAAGAAATGATACATTGTGTTTTTATATATTTTTAAATTAAATTAATAACTGACCCTTCTCAGCCTACTAATATAAGTTCTCTCTTTAAGACATGATACATTGTGTTTTTATATATTTTTAGATTAAATTAATAACTGACTCTCAGCCACTCTGAACAATAAACTCTTTGTAATGTCAAGGAGGAAGCATGATGCAGAAAAAAAAACCAAACATTTTGGACTAGATACTATCTCACTCCTTTCATTTACTTACTGTTTGACTTTGAGCAACATAATCAATATTTATTGGTCTTAGTTTCTTTACCTATAAAATTGCTATTAATAATACCTGTTATCCAGAATAGTTGTACATCATGAAGTCACCCCTAAAATCTGACTTGGATTTAGAATTAAATCTCTTTAGTCATACTTATTTCTAAATCATTTATTTTAAAACTAAATGATATTTTTATGTGTAGAATATAAGCATGTTTAATACATAGTTATATTGTAATTGAACTTTTGTCTAAATGAAGATAAATGATTTTCCAGTATAATGAACATGTCTATCCTTACTAAACCCTATTGAATTATGTATAGCTTTCTGATAAAAGATTGTCTTTTATTTTAGGAGTACTTTACTTTCGCATTTATTTGCCATTGTTATTTTATTTAAGCGTGTGTGTGTGTGTGTAAAATGCATATTTTCACAGAAAACCTAGATGATTTTTAAGACAATCTGCTCTAGATTTTCATTGAGTTTATTATATCATGGTCTGTTTTTATATGGTACATGATTCCTAATTCCTAATACCACATCAGGAGCTTTACAGCTTCTATTAGATCCAGTAGAAATTGGTAGATGGTTAGGGAACAGGATTTCTTATTTTGGAACATAGACACTTTTTCAGTAGCAATATAGCTAAGCTACTGGCCAAGAAGAGTTGATTTAGCTTTCTTAGCTTGAATCTACCTTGCTGCTCTCTTGGGAGGATATGTCCTAAGAACATACTATTCTAAGAGGTTTAGCAAGGAGGGAGCTGGCATTAAACACTTCTGTTAAGATCATGTTGGAATCAATGATCTAATCCTGGTAGAAGTGAGTTATTGACTTCTTAATGTATAAGGGAGGCATTGGCTCCTGAAGTTTGGTGCACTCGGCTTCTCCTCCAGGGAACAGGGATCTGCTAAAGCCTGAAGGAATGTGAGGAGTTACCTCTTGTGGGAGGAGGAAGTTGGCTCTTTGAAATTCACAAGGCAGGTTAACATTTCTTTCTTCAATCTTAATATTTAAGAGTGTCATCTATAAAGAAAGAATGGGTCTTACATATATTGGTCCTTGTTTAATGGCCCACAAGTATGGCAGTAACATAGCAGATGAGATAAGTGAAATCTGGTCATAAGGTGTTTACAGACTTATATGACCTATAAGGAAACAGAAGAAGATAGTTTTTGTCAGCTTAGGAATAACATATCAAAGGCATTAATTATATTCTTGATAAAAATAACTTTATTTTCTAATTTTATAGATAATATACAACAGTACAGAAAATTCAAATAAAATATAAAATATGGAAATGGAAATAGAAATAGTTCTCATATTATTATTCAGACCAATATTCATTGTTCAAGATTTTGTGAAGATTCATTCAAATATCTTTTTGGCAAACATGTACACGTATACACATATATATGTATTTACATACATACATATATATACAGGGTGGGGCAAAAGTGGACAAAAGTTGTATGTGAAACAGAGATTATTGTATTATTTATTAATTATTGTATTATTCTTCATACAAACAACTCTTACCCTCTTTTGTCCCACCCTGCGTATGTATATGTGTGTGTGTATGTATATACACATATGCATGTATGTATATATTTATTTACACACAGCTTTATCATGTACATCTTTACATAAGTGGTTCATAGCTGGGAACTATGCTTTTCCTCACCTATCAAATTGAGAAGCAGTGACTCAGCCACATTAATTGTGGATAGTATAAAACCTCTCATGATCTATGACAGCAAAAAAGTTGAAAAGCATTGTTCATATTCTACTTTGTAATTAGAATTTGTACTCAGTGATCTTTAGACCTCTCCATGTCAATTAATAGATCAGCAATTTTTAAGGCTGTATATTCATTAATTGTATAGTTACACTTTAATTGTTTTTAATCACTGTTGTACTGATGAACATTGTGGTTGTTTCTGTTTCCTTCTCTCTCCCATTATTAACAATGCTATGAAGAATATTTTTATGTAGACATATGTTTGATTCCCTATTTCCTTGGGATATGCTGTTAGAGAAAGAACGCCAGGGGCATAGAGAAGACATTTAACGTCGATACATATTGTTAGACTGCCTTCCTGAAAGATTGTATCATTTGAAACTCCCACCAACTATTTATGAGTGCCCACCAGCGCTGATAATCTTTAAGATCATTGTTAATTGACTAGGTGGAAAGTAGGAAATCATTGTTTGTATTTGCATTTTTTCAAAAATCCTCAACCAAGGATATTTTTCTATTTATCTTCAGATAGAGTGGGAGGGAGGGAGAGAGAGAGAGGGAGAGAGACGGAGAGAGAGAGAAATGTCGATGGGAGAGGGACACATTTACTGGTTGCCTCTTGCATGACCCTGAACAGGTTTGGGGATGAACCGCAACAAAGGTATGTGCCCTAGACCAGAATCAAACTTGAGATTCATTGGTCCACAGGCCAATGCTCTAACCGCTGAGCCAAACCGACCAGGGCTGTATTTGCATTTTTGATTAATAATGAAGGTGTGCATTTGGTTAGAATCTTAGGTTCTGGAGTCTGACTCATGTGAGTTTAAATTCTAGCTTTATCTCTAAACAGTTTTTTGACTTTGTGCCAGTTATCTAACCTCTTGATATCATGCATATTCATCTGCAAAGTGGTGATAATAGTAATACTAACCTTGTAAGATTGTTGTGAGGATTAACTGAATTAATACAAATAAAGCTCCTACAACATTTCCTGGTAAATTCACAACTAATAATGTTAGCTATTGGCATATTTCCATGATACTTAATACTTAACTTTTTTATTCTTTAATTATATATTTAAGTTTTTTTGATATACTCTGCTATGATGTTCATCTTTTATTTATTGATTTCATAGAGCTCTTTTAATATTACAGATATTAACTACTATTAAGTACTTATCTATTATACATGCTACAAGTTTTTTTTGGCATTTCTTTGTACCATATAAGTTCCTACCATTTAATTAAGAAAATTTACTCATTGTTTAAAACTCCTGGCTGAAAAAAACCTTCCTTGTTCTAAATAGTATAAAATAATTTACCTCTGTTGTCTAATGATTTTATTTTCCACATTAAAAAAATTTTTTTTTCTTTATTGATTTTTTCTTTTTTTTTTTAGAGAGAGAGAGAAAGGGAGAGGGAGAGAGAGATAGAAACGTCAATGAGAGAGAACATTGATTGGCCGCCTCCTGCATGCCCCTCACTGGGGAATTGGCCCACAACCTGGGCATGTGCCCTGACCGGGAATTGAACCAGTGACCTCTTGGTGCATGGGTCAATGCTCAACCACTGAGCCATACTGGCCGGGCTATTTTCCACATTTTAATCTTTGATCTATCTTGAATTGAATTTGATATCAGTAAGAAAGAAAGGACTCACACATCAAAACTGCAACTACACTACAGAACAACCATTATTCTGAACCTTCTGAAATGTAGCTGAATGGAAGTCCTACAACTAGGGTTTTAAAGAAGCCACATCAGACTGGTAGGATGGGTGAAGATGCTGAATGGGCTGGTTCCATGTACACACAAGGTAGATAAAAATTGGGAGGGATACCTCAGCTGCAGAAGTCCCTCCTGAGCAGTGAGGCATCCCAACCCCATACCAGGCCCTGTAGCCCAGGGTTCCAAGGCTCTGAAGAGAAGTCTCCATAATTTCTGGCTATAAAAACCAGCAGTGATTGTTGCTGAGTGAGTCAGAGAACTACTTGAGTCCCCAGGCATTCCCTTTAAAGTTCTTGAGCATGAACTTACTTGGACTCACTCCACTGTCTGAGCTCCAGAGTTGGGGCAGCAGCTCGGAAGACTCCAGTGACATATGGGGAGGAACTGAACTGACTGGAATCAGGGCAAGAGCTGGAGGGGCAGCTTTCTGCCAATCAGAAGTGCTGGCAGAGGCCATTATTCCTTTTCTGAGAACCTCCCCACAGAACTGGCAGGTGGGTGTCATATGTGAGTCTCCATCAACCTGGTTAACATTATTTGCCCTGCCCTGGTGATTCCCTGAGAGCCTGCCCCACCCAACCTGCAGGCTCATCCAAACTATTTCTAGTGGATTTTCCATTTGAATGGCCTATCTTGGCTCCTGCTTCAGACTTTTCTAAAATCTCTCAAACTACGTCTGGCCTCAACTTGTCCAGTACCTCTTGCTAAGTGGTCCCAGGCTCAGCACTAGCAGCAACTGGACTTGGTTTTGAGCTTGGCCTTTTCTGGGCACCTCCATGCCCAGCACAAGTAGCAGCCATCTTAATATTGCTTTGTACTTCATGCTGGCTGGTCCCAGGCAGAACACAGGTGGTGGCTGACCTTAGCCTGCACCTTATTAGGGTCCCAGAGCCAGTATACCTGGTGGACAGCTTCAGATTATGTCAAAACTGCCCTCAACCATCTCCACAAATGACACATTCAAGGGGCAGACTCAGCGAGCACCAGAGCATTGCTGAAGTAAGTCATGCTCCATGGGGTGGGCCCCTGCATAGCTGATCCTCCACTGTGATCAGTGGTTGGCAGTCACAGCCAGTCCTTGCAGCCAGTCAGCCTGGGGTAAATTTCTCCATTGATGTGCCAATAGCAATCAAGGCTCAACTAGAACAGGAGAGTGTACACAGCTCACATTTGGGGGCATGCCTTGAGGGCCCAGTTTAGGTGATTGGAGAGGCTGTACCCCTGGACACTACAGAACACCTACTACATAAAGCCACTCTACCATGCCTGGGAAACACAGTAGTTCTACCTAATATATAGAAACAAACACAGGTAAGTTGCCAAAATGAGGAGATAAGAAAACATGTTCCAAATGAAAGCACAGAACAAAACTCAAGAAAAAGAACTAAACAAAATAGGAACAAGCAATCTAATAGATGCAGAGTTCAAAAGACTGGTTATTAGGATACTCAATGAACTTAGTGAGAACTTCATCAGCATAAAAAAGGACATGGAAATCATAAAAAAGAACCAGTCAAAAATGAAGGATACACTAACTGAAAAGAAGAATAATTTATAGGAAATCAATAGTAGAGTAGATGAAGCCAAGAATCAGATCAGCAATTTGGAATATAAGGAAGCAAAAAACACCCAGTCAGCACAGCAAAAAAGAAAAAAAAAAATCCAAAAAAATAAGGATAGTGTAAGAAGCCTCTGGAATAACTTCAAGTGCACCAACATTTGCATCATTGGAGTGCTGGAAAAAAAAAGAGAGAGCAAGAAATTGAAAACCTATTTGAAAAAATTATGACAGAAAGCTCTCCTAACCTGGTGAAGGAAAAGACATACAAGTCCAGGAAGCACAGAAAGTCCCAAACAAGATGAATGCAAAGAAGCCCACCCAAAATATGTCATACATAAAATGGAAACAGTTAAAGACAGAGACTTAAAAGCAGCAAAAGAAAAATAGTTAGTTACCTACAAAGGAGTTACCATGAGTCTGTCAACTAATTTCTCAACAGAACCTTTGTAGGCCAGAAGAGATTGGTAAGAAATATTCAAAGTGATGAAAAGTAAGGATCTACAACCAAGATTACTCTACCCAGCAAAACTATCATTTAGAATTGAAGGAGAGATGAAGAGCTTCACATACAAGAAAAGGTTAAAAGAATTAAACTTACAGTTTCATCACCACCAAACCGTATTACATGAAATGTTAAAAGAGCTTTTTCAAAGAGGAGAAGAAAAAACAAAATGATAAAAAATATGAACGATAAAATGTTAATAAATACATATTTGTCAATAATTGAATCTAAAAAAGCAGAACAGAAACAGACTCATAGATACAGAGAACATTTTGAAGTTTGCCAGATGGGAGAGTTTGGGTGGAATGGGTGAAAAAGGTGAAGGGGTTAAGAAATATGAATTTATTGTTACAAAACAGTCACAGGAATGCAAAGTACCACATAGGGAATATAGTCAATAATAATCTAATAACTGTATGGTGTCAGATGGGTATGAGATTTATTGGGATGATCACTTAGTAAATTATATATGCCCTGGCCAGTTTGGCTCAGCGGTAGAGCATTAGCCTGTGAACCAATGAGTCATGGGTTCAATTCTGACCAAAGGCACATACCTTGGTTGCAGTTCGTCCCTGGACCAGGTCAGAATCGTGCAGGAGGCAACCAGTCGATGTGTCCCTCTCATGTCGATGTTTCTCTCTCTCTCCCTTTCTCCCTTTATCTTTCTTCACTCTATCTGCAGATAAATAGGAAAATATCCTCGAGATAGGATTAAAAAAAAGTAAATTATATAATGTCTAATCACTAGCATGTACACCTGAAACTAATATAATAAATATTGTTTGTTAAGTGTAATTGAAAAAAATCATTTAAATAAAAAATGTATCAAAAAAATCTAAAAGAGTTAAAATGTTAAAAAAAAAACCAAGGCAACATGCTCAATTAATATTTGACAAAGGGGGCAAGAGCATACAGTGGAGTAAAGACAGCCTCTTTAATAAATAATGTTGGGAAAATTGGACAGCTACAAGCAAAAAAAATGAAACTAGACCATCAACTTACACCATACACAAGAATAAACTCAAAATGGATAAAAGATTTAAATGTGACTCATGTATCCATAAAAATCCTAGAAGAAAATGTAGACAACAAAATTTTAGACATCATTTGCAGCAGAATTTTCACGGATACATCACCTAAGGCAACAGAAACAAAGGAGAAAATGAACACATGGGACCACATCAAACTCAAAAGCTTCTGCACAGCAAAAGATATAATCATCAAAATGGAAAGGCAACCCACTGTGTGGGAGAGCATATTTGTCAGTGATATATCAGATAAGGGGTTAATTTCCAATATATACAGAGTGCTTACACAACTCAACAAAAAGAAGACAAAGAACCCAATTAAAAAATAGGCAGAGAAATTAAATAGACACCTCTCCAAACAGGACATACAAATGGCCAAGAGACATATGAAGAAATGCTCAATATCACTAATCATCAGAGAGATGCAAATTAAAACAACAATGAGGTGTCACCTCACACCTGTCAGAATGGCCGCCCTCAACAAATCATCAAACAACAAGTGTTGGCAAGGGTGTGGAGAAAAGGGGACTCTAGTACACTGCTGGTGGGAATGCAGACTAGTGCAGCCACTATGGAAAACAATATGGTGTTACCTGAGAAAATTAAAAATTGAACTTCCATTTGACCCAGTGATCTCACTTCTAGGAATATATCCTAAGAAGCCTGAAACACCAATCAGAAAGAATATATGTACCCCCATGTTTGTAGCAGCACTATTTACAATAGCTAAGACCTGGAAACAGCCTAAGTGTCCATCAGTATACGAATGGATAAAAAAGCGGTGGTACATATACACAATGGAGTACTATGCAGCTGTAAGAAAGAAAGATCTCTTATCCTTTGAGATGACATGGAGGGACCTGGAAAGTATCACCCTAAATGAAACAAGCCAAACAGAGAAAGACAAATATCATATGATCTCACTTATTTGTAGAATATAATGAACATAACAGTCTGAGGAATGGGGTAGTCCTAGAGATGTAGAAGTAGGGTATAGACTAACAATCCCCAGAAGAGGGGGTGGTGGGGGAGAGATAAGCCATAGAACTTATAAGCATGTATGCATGAACAAAGGCCATGGACAACAAAGCTGGGGACAGGGTGGGGATGGAGGGAGGGGGGAATAAGTGGGGGAAAAAGGAGAAACATCTGTAAGAAAAATAAATAAATTAAAAAACAAAACAAAAAAAAAACCCCAAACAGAAAGAAAGGACCCAACAAAAGTTTTACTTTTGAAGATGATAAAGTGATTTGTTTAAGTCCTTTGAAGACATACCAAATAGTAGAACTTCCAATTTTGCTTTGGTGAGAAAAATCTAAATTTATCTCTTGTGAAGTCTTTTTCATAATTTAAAGTAAGATTTAAATTTTTTTTTAATTTCTCACAATTATTTTCTTTTATGTTTCTCTTTATTTTCTGGAAAACATCTGCTTTTGGAACTCCAATGAAAACTTACAGAGTTTCTTCCTTGGAGCTTGCTATTCCCACCATATCAGGATTTCATATAGAGATAATTGGTTTTTAATGTTGAATTTTTACAAGAGTAATTATTTTCACATAATTCCTGCTGTGAACATTATTTGGACTAACACTGCTAAAACAATTGCCATTCATGATGAATGGATTTCATTGCTGATTCTAGATCTCTTTGTAATATTGACTTCTACTGTGTGGGTATTGGCCAGAGTGATGATTAAATCAATCAAGCAACATATTTGGCAATGTCCATAAAATATAAGTATTCTTATCAATAAACTTGAATGACCTATTTATTATGAAGATAACACAGATAATATATCTCTATCTCTATCTATCTATCTATCTATCTATCTATCTATCTATCTATCTATCTATCTCTATCTATCTGCACACACACACATTGGAATCTCTTTTACCACTGCAGGTGCACTTGGCCTCATTTTCTTTCTAGTCATGGTTGCAGAGAACAGGTCTGCACATATGTTGACCTGCTTTGTATATGTGTAACCGGAATGGCCTTTTCTCAGCTCATACGAGCCTTCTCTGACACCTGCAGCCTGGGATGCTTGAGCACACATGGACGTGTGGGAGAGTTTGTGACTCAAGTGACAAATCTTGACCAATGGGAATGTGAGTTGACAGAAAAATGCTCTTCTTTTTCATTCTTCCAGTGGATGATTTTGAGATATAGTACATTCAATAAGTCTTTTCAGAAGGTCCCACAGATCTAGCACCCACTTGTACCCGGTAGTAGCCAACTCCATATTGTACCTCTATATAGCTACCCCTCCCTCTGTATCCACTCTTGTTCCTTCCATTCCTCACTGTTGCTCCTGCAGTTGTAGTTTTTAACAAATCACTCATACATCAGACTTCCTCTCACACTCTGCTTTTGGAGCTTCTTAAGCTGAGAAATTACATCAGAAAATAATATTTAAAATTTTTTCTGGTTATTTGCATATGGTGGTTTCTTTTAGCTTAAACTACAGAAAACTTAATTATTAGAAAATAAACCTTCGAAATTAAAAATCTGCTGAAAACGATCACAAGCTGTTCATTTTTAGTTATTATCTTTAATTTTTAAAAATTCCTCCCCTGAGGGTATTTCTACATTTATCTTCAGATGGAGTAGGAGGGAGGGAGGGAGGGAGGGAGAAAGGGAGGGAGAGAGAAAGATTGATGTGAGACAGACATTGATCTGTTGCCTCCCGCATGACCCTGAGTAGGGCCAGGACAGAACTGTAACTGAGATATGTTCCCTTGACCAGAATCAAACCCGCAACTCTTCATCCTGTGGGGCTACACTCTAACTGCTGAGCCAATGGCCAGGACTGTTTATAATAAAACAAAACAAAACAAAACAAAACAAAACAAAACAAAACAAAACAAAACAATTTCTGGCCTTCTATTTCTTCCTCTGATAGCATTATATATATATTAAATATATCTCTCTATATATTTAAATTTAGTAAAAGTCACCATTTAATTAACTCAGCAAAAGGCACTGAAAATTTATTTGTACATTAATCATTAATTAATTTAATTGAGTTAATACAAATTCATTACTTGTTTACTTAGACTCTAAAAATGTAAGTTTGATCCGATCATTGACATTTCCTATAAAGATCTGTTACTCTTGTAGAAGTGAAACACAAAGAATCAAATCCTACGTTTCATTCTCATACTCAAAATAAACCATAACTTTGGTGTAACAATTATAATAAATGTTTTAAAAATCTAAACAAAATAGGAAAGACATTGCATTCAAGTCCACAAACCAATAATTGATACAAAAGTGAGTTGTAAACTACAAAGCACTATACTAATTTCAAATTTCATTAGCTATGTAAGATTGTAAATATGTTTTTAAATTAGAACTCCTGTATGTTTCATGGATAAAAATCTTTCCTAATCTTTGGCCGCTAGATGTCATGGCAGCTTCATATAAGAAACCAAGGGTGAAGAAGGGTTGCTGGCTGAATTGCCCATTTTAAGACCAGCTGCCAGAGGGATTGGAGGTGGGAGGGGAGGGGAGAGATAAACCAAAGAATTTATATGCATATATGCACAGCCAATCAATAGGGACACCGGGCTGGGGAGGGCAGGAGGGGGGTGGGAACGGGAAGGAGGGAGTCCATAAGGAAAATAGGGGGACATCTGTAATACTTAAAAAAAAACCCCAAAAAACAAAAAACAAAAAACCAGCTGCTCTGTTGCACAATGGCGTGTCATTCCATGTCATATAAAACCTGTCATTTTACAAAATGCAGAATCATCTTCAGCCAATATAAAAATGCAGCTAGTTTTGGGTCTTTTTATGTGGGTTTAGAATAAATGTGTTGATAAAAGAAAATGGTTGAAACCATTTAAAAGAAATTCTGCTTTTGGACAATGTCATTCATTGTCTGTGTTCACTCTAACTCCTTAGAAAAAATTCCTTGAACATTGAAAATGGAAAGCAAAAAGGAAGTTTCTAAAAACCAACTGATTACAGCAAGACATACTGGCTAATGAAAAATGTGGGGTAAAACAGCATAGCTCTTGGGTAATCCAGGCATGAGCGCAAAGGCAATGCAGCGTGAGCTGGTAGTTAAAAACACGGGGTTTGAAGTCTCCAAAGTCTGGGATTTGACATGGATCTTGCCTTTAGTAGTTATGTGCTGTTTTATACCCTCATGTATAAAGAAGAGTTGATAATACAACATTGGCTTGTTTTAAGGTTCAAATAGGATTCTGACTGTAAAGCTCTTAGCACAGTGCACTGCACATTGTAAACATTCAATGAATGGCCACTCTCATTATGAAGATGACATTTCATGCCTAAAATTTTAAAATGAGAAGCTCAATATTTCAAATGCAGAAAGAGAATAGGCTTTAGTCAGTTTTTTTTTTTTAAGGCAAGAAATAGCCCTTAAACAGAGTATTATATAAGCAACCTCTCCTCAAGTAAAGCTGTCACGGATGTTGACATAGAATCTACTTGTGACTGTAGTTATGGGAAGGAATTTCTTGCTGGAGTGATCCTCATTAATATATGCAACAGCAAGACGCCCCTTTATTATTACATTTTCTTATAGCAATGACAGTGTCCAAAAGACCGTTGCTTTCCCATCTCCTTACATTCCGCTGGGGGTTGGCGGTCCGCTCAGACAGCCTTCCTTCGGGGTCCACCTGCTTCCGCTAATTCCGGTGGTGGAGCATTTCACATGGAAAGAGCAACAGGGTATAATCCCCAGACTAAATAAACCAGAAATGATTCCATGACACCTTCTTTTAAAAAAAAATTTATTTCATTTTTTATCCTCATCTGAGGACATTTTTGCATTTATCTTCAGATAGAGCGGGAAGGAGAGAGGGGAGAAAAGAGAGAGAGAGACACATTGATGTGAGAGAGACACATCAACTGGTTGCCACCCACACGACCCCAACTGGGGCCAGGCACAAACTGCAACCAAGGTACATGCCCTTAGTGGGAATCGAACCCGGGACACTCTGGTCCGCAGGCCAATGCTCTAACTGCTGAGCCAAACAGGCAAGGGCCCAAGACACCTTCTTAATATGCACAAAATAATGTGATATTGGAGGTGTAAGGACAGCAGACATCTGTCTTTAAATGTGGCTCTTCCATAATGATGATGTATATATATGATACCTAAAAAATAACTCACATTTATTTGTGTGTATTTGGATAATGACCAGAAATAAAGACTTTGATATTTTAAAAGTGTTTAGCACATAATATCAACATAAATGTATTTCAGAGGGATGAAAGGGGTAAATAAGAGGACAGGTGTGGTGTGACTCTGGTAAGAAAGGCAAGATCAAGGAAAAGTGGAGAGAGAGGCTTCGCCATCCATTTGCATGGCTTTGCTGGCTTCTGTAGGATTTATCAGTTAGTTCTTCTCCTACTTGCTACAGCTTTCAGAAAACTTTGGTGTAAAATCTGAACAAAGAGACTGAAGATGAGATAAAAAAAAAAAGTCTAGTGAATAAAAGGATTTACTTCAATAACTCCCCAAATCCTACCACAAGTGAAATGATCATTTCAAATACTCTAAAGCAGAAAATGAATCAGCCACAGTACTAACAACTACGGTATGAGACAATGATTCATATGAAGGGCAGCATAATTACTGTGAATATCAGATTGGATTTCAAAATGAGGAAAGAACATTTTAGTACTTTCTTGGCTAAGGATAAACATAATTGATTTATGGATACAATGAGGGTCCAGCTTATCTGGCAAATATATTGTATTTCATGTAGAAATGAGCTTGAAGGCATTTTTCACATTTCTATGTGAAACCCAATATTCACGTGCCAGGGAAGGGGGGAGGGACTGTGGCTGGAGCGCGGACGTGGAATCGCGGCGCCAGGCATGCCCATCTGCAGCATGGCAATGGCAAGATCGGTGGTGTGCCCAGCTCGAAAAAGGATAGGCAACGGTTTATTTAGTCATTTATCTAATTATTTAAAAATTAGAAAGAATGAACACCCTCCTTCACCAGGCTATGCTGAAAAAATGTCTTCAGTCCTGCTCCTCAGGGAAAATGCATCCATCTGTCTAGTCCACAGCACAGCATAGGTACCTTTCTGAAGTCCTTTCACAATGAGCTTCCCACCAGTACTGAGTTTAAAGGGTTGGGGGAAATCACGTCTAGAAATGTCTTATAAATAAAATCGACAGGTCCTGTTCGGTTCTTTGAGTCATTTGTACTGAAGTGACCAGAGCCTCCTGATTAAGTGGAGCGAATTTACTGCTCTGTTTATTGAGGCAGTATGGGGTAGTGGTTAAGATCAGAGACCCAGTCAGACTTTCTGAGTTTGAATCCAGGTTCTGACAAGTATAAGCTGTGGGACTGAGGGAAATGTTTTAACCTATATAGACCTCAGTTAGCTTATTTGTAAAATGGGTGACACCTACCTCATGGGTCTGTTATGATGATTAAATTAGTATGTGCAAAGTGCCTGGCACTGCGTGACGTTTTGCTAAATAATAGTTACACGTTTGATCTTTTCAATACTATGTGATGAAATAAAGACATACAGGGTAAGAGAAGTTCTTGCAGTTGAACGGGACCTGACAGATCATTTAGTTCAAATCCTTCATTTTAAGACATAAAAACGTCCCTGAGTTCTATTACTTCATAAAATAATGTAACTAGCATCTGAATATAGGTTTTTTGATTTTCTGGCTCTTCCCCCCTCAACATAACTCCTACAAATAAATGTAAGAGCCCTGGTTGGTATGGCTCAGTTGGTTGGGTGTCTTCTCGTGCACGGAAAGTTTACTGGTTTGATCCCCAGGGATTGGTAAAGTGATGTTTTTATTCTCTCTCTCCTTCTCCCTTCTTCTGTCTCTAAAAAATCAATTTAAAAATCTTTTAAAAATGTAAGAAAGAGTTCATAAATATTATTTAATCTAAGAAAATACTGTGATAAATGCAGTAGTAATATTAGAAATTAAAGTTGTGTAAATAATACCAGGCATATTGATTTTTAAAAGTATCTGCTACAATTAGGTTTAGTTTCATATAACAGCAAACCCCAAATGTCTCAAATAAGACAAAAGTTCATTTCTCTTCCATATGAAAGAAACAGAGAAGAGAGTACAGGGCTCTCAGGGTGGCTCTCTGGTCATCAGAAACCTGGGCTCCTTCTGCCATCTGATTCCACCATCCTGTGGATGGCTGTCATTCTCAAGGTCACCTCTTGGTCCAAGATGGCTGCTGGAACTCCTGCCCTCATGTCAGCTGTCCAGAATGCAGGAAGGAGGAAGGGAGAAAAGACAAACAGATATTTTCTAAATAAGTTAGTGTCCTTTCGGCAGTCTTCTAGGAAGTTCCACATTATTTTTCACTTGCAGCTCATCCAGAACTTTGTCACATATCATGCCTATCTGTAAGAGAGATTCCAAAGTGCTTTTAACCAATTATCAATTAAAATGTGGGTTCTCTTATTGAGGAAAGAGGGTAATGTATATGGGATGGTAACTAACCATCTTTGCTATAGATAGGGTATCTTTTCCCCTACCACATTCCCTCCTCACATTTCCTCTTCTCTTGCCTTGAATCCAAAAGGTTAGCTTTGAACTCAGAAAACCACACATCCAATGTAGAAGATAACATTTCTCTTTCTAAAAGGATGTTGTGTCTGTATATTAGGATCTTACTGTTGCAAGAAACAAATCAATTTACTCTGGACTAGAGAAAAATAGGGAAAACTGATATAAATAACAATGGCATTTTATGGAACTCAAAGGTAGGAAGAAGGGAATTCCAAGGAAACAAGGAATTGGGAACATGAAAATACAGGCAGTGTTTTCTTTCAATTTCCTGTCCTTGCTTCTTTCTGCTCATGTTTTTCTTTCTCGTTGAAGATCTGTTTTTCTCTGTCCAAGGTCAACCTGCCGGTAAGAAACAGACCTGGGGTTTGCATCCATATCTTCATATTCATACTCTGTTATAATCCTTACGTTAAAGTTTCTCCCCTCTTTTTCTACCAAAAGCAACAGAAACCCTTCTCCTTACTGATTGGCTGTCAGCTCCCAATTACAATGACTTTTGATGTATCTGAATGCAATAACTGCCTATGTGGATCAGAACTTTGAAGTCTGACTTCCAAAATGCTTTACAGGGTCTGTGATACTACCTGGACTGCACACTAAACAATCTTCCATTCTCAGATGTCTTCTCTTCTCAAACTATATAATTTCAGTGATTAGTGTCAAATATTTAAACTACCACATCACACTGATGACTTCCAAATACACATTTTCATTTTAGACCTACTCTTGAACCCCAGATCTTTATTTATATGAATATTGGTCACTTTCACTCAGGCATATCTCTAGTACCACCCAGGCATCCAATTATCTTTCTTTCCCTTCACTTTTACTATCAGTTAATTGACAAGTCCTACTGAATCTGTCATCTAAAGCTCTATTTGTTTTTAAATATGTTTTTATTGCTTTTTTTTAGAGATAGAGGAAGGGAGAGAGCGGTAGAAACGTTGATGTGAAAGAGAAGCATGGATCGGCTGCCTCCTGCATGCCCTGCACTGGGGATCAAGTCCGAAACCCAGGAATGTGCCCTGACCAGGAGTCGAACTGACACCTCTCAGTCCATGGGAAGATGCTCAACCCACCAAGCTACACCAACCAGGCTAAAGCTCTATTTCTTATGGGTATTGCCATAACTCATACCCTTGTAATCCTGTTTTTGTAAAATTGCAGCTGCCTCCTAAATTTTATGTCTTCAGGCTCATCTATCTCTGCATTATCTCAAGAGTAATCTTTTAACTATATAAATATGGTTATGTCACTTTCCTACTTAAAATTAATCGGCATTTCCATTTTACCTGGAGAGCAATGGTCAAATTTCTCACTGGCCATAGAAGGCTGTTTATTATCTGATTTCTTCCTATCTAGCAAATCTCGTCTCCATTTATTCCTCCATGTGATTTGGCTTCATAGAACCATTTGCAATTCCTTACCTGCAACAGCAAAGCTTACACTTCTATGAAACTGGAAATGGTTTAATTCTTTCACCCTAAATGTTTTTGTTCAGCTCAGTCATCTTTATGAACTTCTGTTTACCTTATGAGACTCTGTTCAAGCATCAGTTCTTCCTTTCTGAAAGCCTCCTTGATTAGCATCTGTCTCTTCCTTTTGTAGTTTCCTGTATTTTTCTTGCAGAAGTTAATTTCTTCCCTTCATCGAATCACATGCTCTGCATGTCTGAGGAAGCAGAGCAGCGGACTAAAGCAGATGCTGCAGTTGTCTCCCAGTGTCTGATGTGTCCTTACGTAGTAAAATGATCTAATCAGACATATGGCTGCTCAAATGACAACTAAATTACCCAGCTTCCCTTGCTGTATGTGTGGCCATGTGACTGGGTTCTTTTTCAGTGTTTTACTGACCAATCAGAGCAGTTCCATTTCAGCCAGTCAGGACAGCACTTTTTGGATGAATCAAACTGTGAGGTTTTGGAGTCCTCATTTACATGAGAATGGACCAATGGGGCAGGGAGGGAGCTCTTCTCTACATAAGCCAGCTTCACGGTGGAGTGAACTTTCAGTTTTCACTAAAAACTGTGTTTCCCCAGCTGGAGCTGTCACCTTGAAGCTGAGCTGTAACACTGGGGTCTCCTAGTCCAGGTCGCCTCACCTTGGATGACATGGTCAACTCATTCCTTATTGAGAATTTATAGTAATTAGTATTTTCAGTTAAACTTTAAGTCTCTTTTGGGTAACAACTTAATTATGATTCTGTAATTTGGCCCTCTTGGGGGATGGTGATGGTGGTTATCTTATGTTTCTGGCAATAGAAGCCAGCCAATCAGCCTGCTGGACAGCCTGTGTTCTCTATGGCCTCCACTAAGGTGTCATTCTTTTATCCTGGTTTTGGGTGTTGCTTTTGTCTGGTGCTGAATTTATACCTCATTATGGCCTCCTGTTCTTATCTCCACTGTAAGGCCTTTTTTTTTGGCTATGGACTTTCAGTCTTGTCTATATTCTGCTAAGATCACTAGGGAACTCTTGGCTGCTGTGTCCACATATTTATGGAGTGCTGAGGTTTTTATGGGGAAGCTCTGAGGTCCATCCACCCGGGCACCTCCAGCTACTGCTATTTCAGGTCTAGTGTTGGATGGAGGACTTCTCTGTGTGGCTCCTGGCTACACTATAGCTAAGTGATGATCCTTCTATTCGGGGATCTCTTGAGACTTATCTCAGATTTCTATCAGTATATCCAGAGAAGGCCCTTCCCTTCTGTCATTCTTACTGACCATTATTTAGCGAAAGGAGATAGAGCAATAGACCTTTTCTCAAGTAGCTACCAATATTTCAACTCAGTAAGTCACCTTCACTTCCTCCTTTGGGGAAACTTCTCTGCCTTCATGATTAAGTTTTCCTTACTGTAAGGTTTATTGGCATAAACTCTATGATATTAGTCCTCCAGGCTGTAACTTTATATATGCAAAACCAAGCTCTTTGTAATTCAAGATACCCTTTTCACTTTTAAAACCTCCTCTCTTGGTTTTTAAGACAACTAATTCTGAGACAAATTGAAAATAAGTGGATTTAGAATTTCAGGTGATTTCTTCATTCTGATCTTCTGTTTTCTTATAACAAAGAATGGCAGTAGCCCTGGCCGGTTTGGCTCAGCGGTTGGAGCGTCCGCCTGCGGTCCGGAGAGACCCGGGTTCGGTTCCCGCTAAGGGCATGTACCTCGGTTGCAGTTTGTCCCTGGCCCTGGTTGGTCATGCAGGTGGCAGCCACTCGATGTGTCTCTTTCTCATCGATGTTTCCCTCTCTCTCTCTACCTCTCTCTCCCTCCCACTCTATCTGTACAAAGAATGGAAAAATGTCCTCGGGTGAGGATAAAAAAAAAAAAAAGAATGGCAGTAACAAAAAATGTATTTCTAAGAGAAATTCCTGTTATTATTTCAAAATGTTCCCTACCCTCATTATATGGGTTGTAGCAGATCCATTAATATAAAGAGTCTGATTTTGTTCAGAAAAAAGCCTGGTATTCTATTTGTATATAAAGATATAAAAAATCTTTCTACCTCTGCCTCACCATTTTCCATAATAGTCTGAAACAAAAGACGATCAGAGATAATATTATGAGTTTACTGGACTATTTTATTTTTCTTCTGGATACACAGAAAGATATGTATTTCCCAGCAGCCCCTAATATCTGGTTGAGTGTCCCTGAGCTCTATGAGTGGAAAGTGAGTGGAAGTGGTGCATGCCACTTCCAGCCTCACCACAAACAGTTCCTGTGATCGTTCTTGCTCTTTCCTCCCAACCACACAGCAGGAAGGGAAGGACTTTGAAACGAGGAACACACAATGGAAAGAGACTGAATCCTGAGTGACCACTTGGAAGAGTTTCCCAGAAAATTGCACATCCAGCAGCTTCAGCTCTGTTTCTTTTTTTTCTCTTCACCCAAGGACATTTTTGCATTTATCTTTAGATAGAGCAGGAGGGAGAGAGGAAGGACAAGTGAGAGAGAAACATTGATGTGAGAGAGACGCATCGACTAATTGCCACCCACATGACCCCAACCGGGCTGGGGACAAACTGCAACCGAGGTACGTGCCCTTAGTGGGAACTGAACCCTGGACTCTCTGATCCGCGGGCGGTAGCTCTAACTGGCCAGGGCTCAGCTCTGGTTTTTATGTGATCATGAATATTGTATTAAACAACTGTGATATTGGGGTTGTGGTTGCTTATTACAAACTCATATTGAATAATACATTTAGAAAAGTCAGTAACAGGAATCCAAGGATTAAGAGCTGCAATGAGAAGAAAGTAATTGGGAGGAGGGAGAAGGAAAGAGACGTGAAGGGAGTTGGAGTCAAGTGGCCTTCAAAAGAGCTCCATAGTCCTGGCTTGTTTGGCTCAGCGGCTGGAGCATCGGCCCGTGGACCGGAGAGTCCCGGGCTGGTTCCCACTAGGGGCATGTGTCTCTGTTGCAGTTTGTCCCCTGCCCCGGTTGGGGTCGTGTGGGTGGCGACCACTCTCTCTCTCACGTCAATGTTTCTCTCTCTCTCTCTCTTCCTTCCTCTCTATCTGAAGATAAATGCAAACAAACAAAAAAAAAGGGAGCGCCATAGAATGCATGACTGGGAGAGGTTCCTGGAGGTGTTAATAGCTGTCAGAATTTTAAGAACTGAGGTGGCTAGTATTAAGTTAAAATGTTTTTAAAATGTAATATTTGATACATATGAAAGAATATACAGTGATTTTTAATTTTTGAAGCATAATAATGAAACAAACACTTGGGAGCTCACCACCTAGCCTGAGAACCAGAACATTATCATATTGTCGAAATTGCAAAATTGTATAGATGCATTTTAGAAACATGAAGAAAAGCGAAGTTGAGAAGATTACATACTAAATCATAGTATCTTTATAACGCTCAACAAAACCTCAAATAATAAGGTATTCAATGTTTAGTTTTTAACAATGCTATGCTGTGCTCTTTTGCCTTAAACCTTCAGTAAAGCTTTGTTTAAATTTTATTTTATTATTTTATTTTATTTTACTTAAAGCAGTAAAGACATTTTATTCAGAAACCACTGACAGTAGGGGAAAGATCTGAGTTCTGTTCCGATTTGTGCAGAGAAACTAGGGGTTTTTAAGGGAGAATGAGGGAGGGGGAGAGGGGGGACTCATTAGTCAGAGAAGTGAAAAGTTACAAAGGTTGGTCAGTGTAATTGTGACTAGGCCAGCTGTTTCTGCTAGCTGGCAATATTTGAAGTTGGGATTCTATCCTCCCACAGAGACTGGGAGACAGAGGCTCTATCTGTCCTGATGATTACATTTCAAAGGAATGGTTCTCAGGCCTTTGGGAAGAACAGTTCTAAGCTATAAGAGATATATATTCACAATTATAAGCCCTTTCTAGTGAATACTCCAAGAAAGAGAGGTCAGGAGCCTCTCATTAGGTGATGTCGGCTAGAACAAACAGTTGAATTTTATTGGTACTCTAAGATTTGGACCAGGGCAGTTTTAAAAAGGCAACAAAATAGGCGAAAGTTACATGTATTAAAGCTAGAGAATTATGACACAGCAGTATCTGGGAACCAGAGGTGATTAGAATCAACATAATCTACCCTCTCAGCCTGAAACTCCAGAGGAATGGAAGCATAGACTCTGAATTTCCTACCCTAAGTGGGAGAAGCATTCAAATGAAGAGCAGGCTGACCTAATAGTTGTGAGAACTTGGGACATCTGTGTTACATTTGAATGAATTTTAGTTCTTTTTAGTTTCACGGGCATTGCCACAGTTAGAAAAAAAGTTTTTTTTTTTTTTTTTTTTTTTACCTTTGATCTGTGTTCCTAAGACACCCACTTAAATTTTTGATAAGGATGAAAGAAGAATATTATTAGTAAAATCAGCCTTTAAAAATCTATATTTGACAAAGTTGACAATTACCTGACTAATTAATTGGGATAACATTACTATCTAGTTTACTGTCTCGTAGTCACCATGAAAATAGTTTAGCTCTTTCTTCATTCTGCCTTAGGTTTAAGGTCTTGACATAAGCAGTGCTTCGCAAACAACTGTAGCCCTCTTCTTTCCATGGACAGTGTGCTAACTGGAAGCTGGGATAACGGGACTACCGTAGTGGGGGCTTTATCAGAGTCTTTGGAGTGGAGGGCAAGCACTGATCCAATACAGAGTGGCTTGGCATAGAGCTGGGAGCACTCACAGCCTTTCCAGCACATTGGTGGCTTTGATGTTGCTCAAGGTTCCTAGTCTCACCCTGCTTTTACCTGAAAAAGGGCACGTGTATAGTCCAGGAGAATAGGTTTCAGGATGACACGAAGTGGGCATAGGTGATCTTGACCAGATGGGTATTAAAAATGATGCCAAGCTCATATAATTGCAATGCATGGAACAAACTAACTAGTGACTCCACTTCTGCTTGTATGGCCTTGGACGAATAACTTTGCTTTTTTTTTAAATAATAACTTATTGTGACTTTAGACTCCATTTTTTTTTTTTTTTAATCATCACTTGAGGACATTTTTCCATTTTTTGTTCAGACAGAGTGGGAGGGAGAGTGAGGAAGAGAGAGAGAGAGAAACATTGACGTGAAAGGGACACATTGAGTGGCTGCCACCCGCACGACCAACCAGGGCCGGGGACAAACTGCAATCGAGGTACGCGCCATTAGCGGGAACCAAACCTGGGTCTCTCAGGACCGCAGGCTGACGCTCTAACCGCTGAGCCAAACCAGCCAGGGCTAACTTTGCTTTTTGGAGTCTGTTTTTCCATCTGTTAAGTGATGGCTACTAATACTGATGATACAGCATTTTGTCAAAGATGAAATAAAATAATAGACATGAATCAAGTCTAAGATGCTCTACAAGCCGAGCCCATGTGGCTCAGTGGTTGAGTGTCAACCCATGCACCAAGAGGTCACTGGTTCGATTCCCGGTGAGGGCACATGCCCAGCTTGCGAGCCCAATTTCCAGTGGGGGGCATGCAGGAGGCGGCCAATTGTTCTCTCTCATTGATGTTTCTATCTCTCTTTCCCTCTCCCTATAAAATCAATAAAGAAGGAGAAAAAAAAAAAAGACTGTTTGCCTAGAAGTCATGTAACTGGGAGGATACTATAAATCAACAAGGAAAACTTGGGAAAACCACCTTGAACTATATAAAAGCAATAGTTACCTCACAAGGCTAAAAGGCGGTACATACGATAAATAGAGGAGGGCATTTTCACTACTGCTCATGGCATTAGGGAGGCTGTGAAAGCAGGTGGACTTTTACTAAGCCTTGAATATGGCTAGAAGTTGATCATGTGGTCTAAGGGCGGGAAGGAGTATCTCAGGTAGGACAGATAGCATAAACAGAGGTGACAGAGCCCCATTGTTTAGAGTGTATTTGAGAGAAAATGATAAAAATGTCTGCACGATCCAGAAGTTTCAAGAATGGAAACAGTATGAGGAAGAGAGTGATGAAAGAATGCAGGTTATTTTGAAGGACAGATAAAGAGCTTCCCAGAGGAGAAAAAGACAAGAAGTCTAAATATTACCCTTTGAACCTGTGCTCTTTGCTCCCCCTTCTCTACTTTAAGCCAGGTATTTCTGCCTTTGTCTCTGTGTGTATTTTTTTCTCTCCCAAATTCTTTGTTTGAGAGTTTCACAGCTGAAAACAATATATGAACTTACTTTAGAGAAGTGGAGCATTTTGTGCTTTTCCCAGCTGAGTTTTTAAATTTCTATTTTATAATTCATCTGGCTGTAATTTTCAGGAGGCATTAAAGGAGGGATAAATTGAAGTATAAAGACCAGTTAGAAGGTTATTGTGGTTATTTACTCTCTAAAATGAAGTCATTGATGCAGGCAAAACAGGATTTTACAGTAGGACTCAGGGATTTAATAGAGCTAAACCCAGAGCTTTGCACACTTGAAACTCTCATTAAATATATGTTGCATTGTAGGGATTTGACAATAGGACTCAGATCCAGGGAAAACAAAAAATTGCTAGAAAAACTTTGTGTATTAAGCACATTAAAAAATACTTGTTTGGGGAAAAGGAAGTTGAAGAAAATATTGTGAAGATACTGAGATTGTTTTTTGGTCATTATATTGAAAATATCATGAGAAGTTTGATACTATAGATCAACTCCTGTGAAGAAAAAATTATTTTACTCTGAATTTTCTAAATGGGATTTTACAATAAAGCACACAATCTTTGATTTGTTTAACTAAGCAAAATATCAAAAGTTCTATAGTATTATTTTTGTTTTAAAAGTTAAGGGGAACTAAATTAAGCTTATTTGAGGAATTTCCCCATATTCATTGAGACTTGGCTCTAAAGCCAAGGTTAGAAAGATTTATTTTTTCCTACAAACAGAAAACTGAACTAATTTTTCTTTACTAATTTTTAACATTAAAAACGAATTTTCTTCAAGAAATGTATTTTAACAACTTTTTAAAGGCAGTTGCTTAAAAATAAAAGCATAATTACTGGGAATTTTCAATATGAGTAGTGAATATCTAAAATTGGGATCTCTCTCTCCTTTTTAAAAATGTATCTTTATCTTTGAAAGTATTACAGATGTCCCCCCTTTAAAATTGGAATCTCCTTAATCTTCTTAAGTGTCTTAGTAATGGAATTTAGAATACATAGAAAAATTATATTTTCTTTACTTTTTTTTAAACTCATCTTTATTGTTGAATGTATTACAGATGTTCCCACCTATTTTTCCCCATTGACCCCCTCCTCCCCAATCCCGCCCACTTCCTGCCTTCCCCACACAATTGTCAGTGTGCATTGGTTATGCAAATATGCATAGAAGTTCCTTGGTTTATTTTATCACGTCCTCCCCCACCTTCCCTTTGAGGTTCATCAGTCTAACAATCAGTTTGTACTTCTTAATTCCTTCATCTTTTTTCACCCATCCCCCCAGCTGCCACCCATCTGGCAAGCAACAAAAAGTTCTCTGTATAAATGAATCTGTTTCTGTTCTGCTTGCTCATTTTGTTTGTAGATTCAATTGCTGATAGATATGTATTAACTGCCATTTTATTGTTCATATTTTTGTTCTTCTCCTTCAAGAAGACCCTTCAACATTTCATATAATACTGGTTTGGTGGTGATGAACTCCTTTAGCTGTTTCTTGTCTGGGAAACTCTTAATATGTCCATTGATTCTAAATGATAGCTTTGCAGGATAGAGTAATCTTGGTTGTAGGTCATTGCTTTTCATTACCTTGAATATCTCTCACCACTCCTTTCTAGCCTGCAAAGTTTCTTTTGAGAAATCAGCTGACAGTCTTATGGGAGATCCTTTGTAGGTTACAAACTGCTTTTCTCTTGCTGCTTTTAAGATTCTCTCCTTGTATTTAACATTTGGCATTTTAATGATGATGTGTCTTGGTATGGACCTCTTTGGGTTCATCTTGTTTGTGACTCTCTGTGCTTCCTGGAGTTGTACGTCTATTTCCTTCACCAAGTTAGGGAAGTTTTCTGTCATTTTGTTTCAAATAGGTTTTCAATTTCTTGCTCTCTCTTCTCCTCCTGGCACCCTATAATGTGAATGTTGGCATGCTTGAAGTTGTCCCATTTTTTTTTTTGAATTCTTTTTTCTTTTTGCTGTTCTGATTGGATGTTTTTTGCTTCCTTATATTCCAAATTGATGGTTTGCTTCTTGGCTTCACCTACTCTATTATTGATTCCCTGTAAATTGTTATTTATTTCAATTAGTGCATCCTTCATTTATGACTGGTCCTTTTTATTGTTGTTGATGTTTTCACTAAGTTCCTTGGAGGTCTCTTTAAGTTCCTTGAAGGTCTCACTAAGTTCCTTGAATGTCTCACCAAGTTCCTTGAGCAACCTTATAACCTGTGTTTTGAACTCTGCATTTGATTGATTGCTTTTCTCCATTTTGTTTAAATCTTATCCTGAAGTTTTGTTCTTTTATTTCATTTGGGACATGTTTCTTTGTCTCCTCATTTTGGCTGCTTCCTTGTGATTGTTTCTATGTATTAGGTAGAGTTGCTGTGTCTCCTAGGCTTCATAGGATGGCCTATCGTTGTAGGTGTCCTGTAGGATCCAGTGGCACAGCCTCCCTGATCACCCCAGCTGGGCCCTCCAGGTACACCCTTAGTGTGAACTGTACACCCTTCTGTTGTAATTGAGTCTTAACTGCTGTGGGTGTGTCACTGGGAGAGATTTACTCAGGCTGATCAAAAGGACTGGCTGTGCCCACTGACCATTGATCTCTGACTCCCTTGGAGGATCAGCTGTGTAGGGGCCAACTGCACAGAGCAAGACTTACTTCATCAGGGCTCTGGTGCCCACTGAGTCCTCTCATTGAATGTGTCACTTGTGGAGGTGGTTGGGTGGTGGTGTTTTGATGTGGTCTGAAGCTGTCCACTGGGTGTGCTGGCTCTGGGGCAAGGTCAGCCACTGCCTGTGTTCTGTCCAGGGCCACCTGGCATAAACTACAGAGTAATCTGCAGATAGCTTCTTCTTATGCTGGGCTTGGAGGTGCCCAGGAAAAGCCAAGTTGTGAACCAAGGCTGGTTGCTTCTAGTGCCAGGTCTGGGGCCACTTAACAAGAGGTATGGGGCTCGCTGAGACCAGATGCTGCTTGTTTGAGGGATTTTTGAAAACTCCCTCACAAGGAAGCAGGATCCAAGACAGGCCAATCTTATGGTAAAGCCTTTGGAAACAGGTTGGATGGGCCTAAAAGTTGGGTGGGACAGGGCCTCAGGGAATCACCAGGGTGGGGCAGTGTGAACCAGGTTGCTGGAGTCCCAGATATGGTGGCAGTCGTGGGTGAAGGGCTCACCAAAGCAACATCAGCCTCTGCCTGCATGTCTGTCCAGGAGAGAGCTACCTCTCCAGCCCTCATCCCAAGGCCAAACAGCTCAGTTCTTCCCTGTCTCTGGCACCTCTCAAGCTGCCTCCCCTCTGAGCTTAGAGGTGTCCCTCCTGATTTTTGTCCGCCGCCCTGGGTGTGGGACCAGCCCATCCGAGCCTCCGCCCCTCATACCAGTCTCTATGTGGCTGCTTGTTTCATTTCGTAGTTGTAGGACTTCTATTCAGCTAGATTTCAGGCGGTTCTGAATGATGGTTGTTCTGTAATTTAATTGTAATTTTGATGTGGTTGTGGGAGGAGGTGAGTACCGCATTTACTTACGCCGCCATCTTGATTGGAAGTCCATATTCTCTTTACTTTTAATATTTAATATTAACTTTATAAAATAAATATATAAATAACAGCTTTTTGGAAATAACTTTAATTTTCATGGTTCTTAGAATAGTGCACAGATCATAATGGGAGCTTGATGCACTTAACTGACTGATGTTGGTAAACAGAAATAGATATCAGTTAGAGTTGGAATAATTTCTCTTTTTTGAGGAGAACATTAATATAAATACAATGTTTCTTTGTAATTTGTCTAATGTAATTTGTAGTTTATTACTTCTTAAATGAGCATTTTAAAATATGCATCTCAAAAATAATTAGAGGAATACTGGTTACACTTGGACTAAATTTTCTCCTGTATTATTTTCTTTAATGGTATCTTCAGAAAAGGTATATAAGTGCATTTCCCATTCCATTAAATATCCAGTAGTTTTTGAATTTGGGTAATATCTGCCTTTTTTTCTGCTTAATAGTTATTGCTTTTCCCAAGAGGCTGAGAATTTTTAAATCTCACTGACTAGTAGATGGAAAACTGCTAAGCATATAAAGATACATTTTGTGTCCCTACTATGTGAAAGAAAAAAAATTCACATAAAATATTCATATAAAATATGTGATTTTTTTCTTTAAAATAGTAATTTCTAAATTATGTTTTTTCCTGCTTTACTAAAAATATACAAGTGATATAAATAATAAAGGAAAGCAATGAAATTATGGAAAGACTGATACACTCCTAATATAAGAATGATCAGATATTTGAACCAAATTATATGTTATTTTTTATTTATTTATTTATTTAATCCTCACCCGAGGACATTTTTTGATATTTTGTTCAGATAGAGTGGGAGGGAGAGAGAGAGAGAGAGAAAGAAACATCGACGTGAAAGGGACACATCTAGTAGTTGCCACCCGCACAACCCAACCAGGGCCGGGGACAAACTGCAACTGAGGTACGTGCCCTTAGCGGGAACTGAACCAGGGTCTCTGGGGACCACAGGCCGCCGCTCTAACCGCTGAGCCAAACCGGCCAGGGCTATATGTTATTTTTGATGGTTAAATCTATGTGACTAAAAGAATTATCCTTCACAACTCTTAGTTTGTATCCAGACATACACATATAATTATAGGCATATGTCAGAGATATTGTGGGTTCAGTTCCAGACCACCACAATAAAGTACTACAATGAAGCAAGCTGTAATATTTTTGCTGGTGGAGGGTCTTGCCTTTAATTTGTAAAAAAAATGCAACATTTGTAAAGTGCAACAAAACTAGGTATACCTATATTGTGGTTGAGTGCTATTTTTGTTTATACTAAACCTTCTTTTCCTCACAGCCTCTCTTATAATTTTCTAGAACTGATTTGCAACCAACCTGCAAAATCCTACAACTTATCAAGTTTTAGTGAGTATCAAAAAGGATATTCATAATTTTATGAAAAGACTATTAAAATATAACCTTTCCCCCAACATTGTACTTCTGTGAGACTGAACTTTCTGCATACTACACCTAAAACAGTATTTCACAATTGTGAATGCAAAAATCCAGCTGCCTTTTATTAAAGCACACATTGAATAGATGTGCAAATGAAAAAAACACCACTTTCTCCTCTATAGTTATGTTTCATTAAAAATATGTTTTATATGTTAACATGTAATGAACTTATTATTGTTAACGAAGTAACAAATAAACATGTTAAAATTATCTTCAGTTTAATTTCTATTCTGGTAAATATCAATCACCATACTACATGTTAAAAAAAGTGTTCTTTGGGAATTTAAATTTTTTTAAAAAGTATAAAGGGGCCCTAAGACCAAAAGTTTAATAACTACTATCTCAGAGACTCTCTTCTCCCTCTCTCCTCTCTCCCCCTCCCCCTTCTCCTCCTCCTCTTCCTCCTCCTTTTCGTCCTCCTCTTTCTTTTCCTTCTTCTTTTTCATCATAATTCAATGCTGTCTGATAATTTCTAATAGTCCCTGGCTGGCAAGAGTAAGAATTTATAAGATAGCAGTAAATTCTTATATAAATTAAACTGTAGCTTCAAGATGCTAATAATCTCATTCATTTTATAAAATCATTTTTACAGTTACTGCTTTGTTAAAACTAATATTTCCATTGAAAAAATATTGAGCGGTATCTTCAAATTAGTTTCTTGGAATTTATTTCCTTGAAGGCCATCTCCTTTTTAGCTATGCTAAGTCTGTCCTCTCTTTATTTAGGCTTCACAAATACTTGTGGAGTGTTATCAAGGCCCACTTCATCTTCACTTAACTGAGCACATTTAGCTGCCTTAATCTCTCCCAACAAATCAATTCTTTAGTTATCTTTGTCACTATTATTTCTCGTTTCTGGATCTCCACCAGTGTTTCTTTTCTAAGAGTTCATAAAATAGCATGTTGAATTTCATTTAAAATTGAAGGAAAAATAAACAGCTTCCCAGACAAGAAAAAGCTAAAGAAGTTTGTTACCATCAAACCAGTATTACAAGAAAAGTTAAATGACCGTCTGAAAGAAAAAGAAGGAGATGAAGAAGGAAAAGGAGAAGAAGAAGAAGAAGAGGAAGAAAAGGAAGACGAAGCTGGCCAACATGGCAGTGGACAGGACCAGAGTGAGGGTGAGTGTGAGTGAGTGAGTGTGTGTAAGAGAGAGTGTGTGAGTGTGAGTATGGATGGGCAGCTGCGGAAACCTAGGGCGGGCTGTTTGGAAGAGGGAGGTGCCAGTAGCAGAAGTGCACTCCTCAGCCATATGCTTCTCCCTACTCCAGATCAGAGAGTGTGCCATTTTAGAAGATCCATGGGGTCCTCCTTGGGAGGGAGCTGCAGGGAATTGTGGAGACCTAGTGCCATAGGCCACAGACAGACACTTCCAGCCCCACCACCTCTACCCTGGCAGCAGAAGAGCCTGCCACCCACATGGGACCTGCCAGCAGCAGGTGGGTCTGCCAGCCCCAGGGGACACACCAGCAGCACAGGGCACAACCACCCCATGGGACACACCAGCATCAGAGGGTCCCCAACCCCAAAGGACCCCCCCAGCAGCAGAGGGGTCCACAACCCCCTCAGGACCTACCAACAGCAGAGAGCAGCTGTCCAACCAGCCCACAGCAGCAAAGAGCTGCCAGTTCCACAGCCGTGGCTGAGAGCTTCTAGCACCCTCAGATGACTGGACTGGATCCCAGATCTGGCATGCATGACTCACCGTGACCCAACACCCTTGGACACACTGACGTGCTCCTGGGACCCAGACTGCTCCACCTGGCCCCAGACCACTGAACAAATAAAATGGTTAGACAAAGAAACAACCCTCAAATGAGAGAAAAGAAGGAATCACCAGAAAAGGAAATAAATAAAACAGAGGCAAGCAATTTATCAGATAAAGAATTCAAAGTAATGGTTATAAGAGTATCAAACAACTTAGGGAGAATTGCAAACAACTCCATAGGAATTATAAAGAACTCAGTGAAAACTACACAGGCATGATAAAGGAGGTAGAAGCTATAAATAAAAGTCAAGTGGAAATGAAGAATGACATAGCTGAAATAAAAAGTATCCTAAAAGGTTTCAATAGTAGATTAGAAGAAAATGAAGACTGAATCAGTGCGTTAGAAGACAAGGTAGATAAAACACCTAATTAGAACAGCAAATGAAAAAAAAATTAAAAAACAGGAAGAGAATTTAAAGAAACTTTGGGACAATATGAAATGTAACAAAATTCACATAATAGAAGTATCAGAAGGAGGAGACTAAGAGAAAGGAATAGAGAACCTGTTTGAAGAAATAATGATAAAAAATGTCCCTAACCTGTTGGAGGAAAAGTCACTTAAGTCCAAGAAACAAAGAGTCCCAATCAAGACAAACCCAAAAAGACCCACATCTGGATACAGCATAAGTAAAATGGCAAATGTTAAAGACAAAGAAAGAATCTTAAAGGGAGCAAGAGAAACAGAAAGTTACCTACACAGGCGCTCCCATTAGATGATTTCTCAATAAAAACACTGTAGGCCAGAAGGGAGTGGAATAAAGTATACAAAGTAATGAAAAGCAAGGGACTGAATCCAAGACTACTCTACCAGCAAGGCTATTATTTAAAATTGAAGGGGAAATAAAGAGCTTCACAGACAAAAAAGACTAAAGGAATTTACTACCACCAAACAAGCATTGCAAGAAATGGTAAAGGGACTATTATAAAAAGAAGAAGAAATGAGAGAGAGAGAGAGAGAGAGAGAGAGAGAGAGAGAGAGAGAGAGGGGAACACAGGCATAAAGAATAAAAATGGCAACAAATAAGTTTATCAATAATAACCATAAATGTAAATGGCTAAATGCTCTAATAAAAAGACATAGGGTAGCTAAATGAATAAGAAAACATGATCCATATATATGCTGTCTACAAGAGACCCACTTCAGAACAAAAGATGCACACAGGATGAAAATGAAGGGATGAAAAAAAAATTGTTCATGCAAATGGAAACAAAAGAGCCCTGGCCAGTTTGGCTCAGTGGTTGGAGTGTTGGCCTGCGGACCAGAGAGACCTGGGTTCAGTTCCCACTAGGGGCACACACCAAAAAAATAAAATAAAATAAAATAAAAATAAAAAAAAGGAAACAAAAGAAAAAGCAGTGGTAGAAATACCCATATCTGATCAAATAAACTTCAAAGTGAAGGTCATAATAAGAGACAAAGAAGGTCATTATATAATATTAAAAGGATTGATCCAACAAGAAGATACAACCCTGGTAAATATATATGCACCCAATATAGGAGCACCAAAATAGATTTAAAAACTTCTGGAGGATTTTAAGGAAGAGACTGATAGCAATACAATTATAGCAGGGGATTTTAACACTCCACTGACATCACTGGATAGATCTTTTAGTCAAAAAGTTAACAAGGAAACAGACACCCAAACGATGTGCTAGAACAGATAGATTTAATTTATATTTATAGAACATTTCACTCCAAAGCTGTAGAATATAAATTCTCTTCAAGTGCACACAGAACATTCTCAAAGATAGACCACATGTTAGGATATAAACTAAGTCTCTACAAGTTCAAGAAGATTGAAATCATATCAGGCATCTTCTTGGATCACAATGGCATGAAATTAGAAATCAATTACAGTAAAAACACTCAAAAACATTCAAACACATGGAGGTTGAATAGCATGTTATTAAACAATGAATGGGTTACCAAGGAAATCAAGGAAAAAATAAAAAACTTCCTGGAAATCAATAAAAATAAATATACAACAACACAAAATCAGCAAAAGCAGTCCTGAGAGGGAAGTTCATAGTATTATAGACCTACTTCAAGAAACAAGAACAATTTCTAATAAGCTGAGGGCATGTACCTTGGTTGCGGTTTGTCCCCGGCCCTGGTTGGTCGTGCGGGTGGCAGCCACTTGATGTGTCCCTTTCACATCGATGTTTCTCTCTCTCTCTCTCCCTCCTGCTCTGTCTGAACAAAGAATGAGAAGGTGTCCTTGGGTGAGGATAAAAAAAAACAACAAAAAAGCAAGAACAATTTCTAATAAGCCACCTAACCCTACAAATTAAAGAATTAAATAGAGAACAAAAAGAAAAACCCAGAGTAAGTGGAAGGTAAGAAATAATAATGATCAGAGTGGAAATAAATGACATAGAGACTAAGAAAAAAAAAAGGAAAGATAATACAAAAGATCAAGGAGAGATAAACAAGATTGATCATCTTTTAGCCAGACTCATCAAGAAGCAAGGAGAGAGGGCCCAAATAAATATAATCAGAAAGGAAAGAGGGGAAGTAACAACAGACACCACATAAATACAAAGGATTGTAAGAAAACACTATGAACAATTATATGCCAACAAATTGGACAACCTAGGTGAAAGAGACAAATTCCTAGAATCATACAGTCTTCCAAAACTCAAACAGGAAGAGTCAAAAAACCTGAACAGACCAATAATAACCAAGGAAATTGAAGCAATAATTAATAAACTCCCAACAAACAAAAGCCTTGGTCTGGATGGCTTCTCAGGGGCGTTTTACCATTCAAAGGAGTAATGACACCTAACCTCCTCAAACTATTCAAAAAAATTCAAGAGGAAAGAAGACTTCTAATCTCTTTTTTGAGGCCAGCATAATCCTAATTCCAAAACCAGATAAAGACATTACAAAGAAAGAAAATTACAGGCCAATATCCCTGATTAACATAGATGCTCAAATCTTCAACAAATTATTAGCCAATCAAATCCAGCAATACATTAAAAAAATTATTCACCATGACCAACTGAGATTTATCCTAAGGATGCAAGACTGGTACAATAGTCACAAATCAATAAATGTGATACACCACAAAAACAAAATGGAAGATAGAAACTGTATAATCATATCAACAAATGCTGTAAAAGCATTTGAAAAAATCCAGCACCCATTTCTGATAAAAACGCTCAGCAATGCAGGAATAGAGGGATCATATCCCAATATAATAAAGGCCACATATGAAAAACCTACAGCCAACATCATACTCAAAGGGCAAAACCTAAAAAAAAGTTTTCCTTAAGAACAGGAACAAGACAAGAATCTGCTTTTGCCACTCTTATTCAACATAGTACTGAAAGTGTTAGCCATAGCAATCTGACAAGAAGAATAAATAAAAGGGATCCATATTGAAAAGGAGGAAGTGAAATTGTTATTATTCACAAGTGACATGATATTGTAAATAGAAAATCCTGAAGACTCCACCAAAATGGTATTAGATATAATAAATGAATTCAGCAAAGTAGCAGGATACAAAATCAACATTCAGAACTCATTGACATTCTCATACACCAACAGTGAACACAAAGAGAAACTAAAAATCAATCCCATTTACCATTGCAACAAAAAATTAAGATACCTAGGAATAAACTTAATTAGGAGATAAAAGACCTGTTCTCAGAAAACTTTAGCACATTGAAAAAATAAATAGAGGAAGATATTAGAAAGTGAAAGCATATACCATGTTCATGGATTGGAAGAATCAACATCATTATAATGTCCATACTACCCAAAGAATTCTATAGATCCAATGCAATCCCCATTAAAATACCAATGACATATCTCACAGATCTAGAACAAATACATCAAAAGTTTATATGGAACAAAGAAAGACCCTGAATAGCCACAGCAATCTTGAAAAAGAAGAATAAAGTGGGAGGGATCAACATTCCTGATATCAGGTTGTTCTACAAAGCCATAATAATAAAAACAGCCTGGTACTAGCACAAAAACAGTTATATAGATCAATGGAACAGAAAGAGAACCCAGAAATTAATCCTAGACATTGTGCTCAACTAATATTTCACAAAGGTGGCAAGAGCATACAGTGGAGTAAAGACAGTACATGGTGTTGGGAAAACTGGACAGCTTCATGCAAAACAACAACAAACAAACAAACAAAAAACTAGACCACCAGCTTAATTCATACATAAGAATAAACTCAAAATGGAAAAAAGACTTAAATGTCACTCATGAAACCATAAAAATCCTACAAGAAAATGTAGGCAGCAAAATCTCAGACATCATATGTAGCAGAATTTTCACTGATATATTGCCTAAGGCAAGAGAAACAAATGAAAAAATTAATAAAAGGCACCACATCAAACTGAAAAGCTCTGCACAGCAAAGGAAACCAGCATCAAAATGAAAAGGGATTCCACTGTATGAGAGAGCATAACTGCCAATGATACGTCAGATAAGGTGTTAATTTCCAAAATTATAGATTACTCATACAACTCAACAAAAGGAAGACAAAGAATTCAATTAAAAAATGTCAAGAGGACCTGAATAGACACCTCGCCAAATAGGACACACAAATGGCCACGAGACATATGAAAAAATGCTCAACATCACTAATCATCAGAGAGATGCAAATTAAAATGACTATGAGGTATCACCTTACATGTGTCCGAATGGCTGCCATCAACAAATCATCAAACTACAAGTTCTGGTGAGGATGTGGAAAAAAGGGTATGTTAGTATACTGCTTGTGGGAATGCAGACTGGTGAAGCCACTATAGAAAACCATGTGGTATTTCCTCAAAAAATTAAAAATTAAACTGCCTTTTGATCCAGTGATTCTACGTCTCAGAAAATATCCGAAGAAGCCTGAAACACCAATGAGAAAGAATATATGCACCCCTATGTTCATAGAAGCACTATTTAAAATAGCTAAGATCTGGAAACAGCTCAAGTGCCCATCAGTAGGTGAGTGGATAAAAAACTGTGGAGATTTATACAATGGAATACTACACAGCTGTACAAAAGAAAGACCTCTTACTCTTTGAGATTACATGGAGGGACCTGGAGAGTGTTATGCTGAGCAAAATATGCCAGTCAAAGACAAATATCACATGATTTCACTTATTTGTGGAATATAATGAACAAAATTAACTGATGAAAAAAATATATCATGAGACATGAAAGTAGGAAACAGACTGACAAACTTCAGAGGGAAGGAGTGTGGGAATGCGGGAAGAGATAAACCAAAGAACTTATATTCATGTATGTATGACCAATGGACAGAGACAACAGTATGGTGAAGGTGGGGTGGGGGAGATGGGAGCAGGGTGTGGAGGGTGTCAATGGGTGAAAAAGGAGGGACATCTGTAAAAAAAAATTAATAAAAAGAAAAAAAGAAGGATATCTTACCTTTTGCAATAGCATGGATTGAGCTGGAGGGCATTATGCTAAGTAAAATAAAGCCATTCAGAGACAGACAAGTACCATATGATTTTATTCATATGTTGGAATCTAATGAATAAAGTAAACAAAAAAACAAAATAGAAACAGATTCATAGAGAACTGAGAGCTGTCAGAGGGGCAACGTTTGTAGGGCTGGGTGAAAAAGGTAAAAGGATTAAGCAAAAAGCAAGCAAGCAAACAAGCAAACAAAGCTCATAAAGAGACAACAGTCTGGGGATTACCAGAGGGAAAGGGGGAGTTAGGAGAGAGTAAAGTGGGGATTAATAGTGATGTGGTGATGGAAGGAGAGTTTACTTGGTGTGGTGAACACAACATACAATATATATAGATGATGTATTACAGACTTGTACACCTGAAACATACATAATTTTATTAACCAGTATTACCCCAATAAATTCACTAAAAAGTAAAAAAAAATAAATACTAGTGGTCTCTGAGACATGTTCAGGGAGTACCCAAGGTCATACTATTTTCATAATGATTCTGAGATATTTAACCTTTTCACTGTGTTGACATTTGTTCTAATTGTGCATAAAACTGCTGGTGCTTTAGCATAAATCAGAGCAGTGGTACCAAACTGTACTGGTAGCCATTGTGTTCTTCATATTCAAGCTTTCAGGAGAAATTTGAATTTTTAAAAACTTGGTTCCACCACTGTGAACCACAGGTTTCTAACACTTAAAGACTTCCTGATGAGATCAATGGTAATATTATTTCATGCCAATAACTTCTGGCCTTAAATATTGCTGTTGAGAAATCAGCTGACAATCTTATGGGACTTCCAATGTAAGTAACTGGTTTCTCTTGCTGCTTTTAAGATTCTATCTTTAACCTTTGCCATTTTATTATGATGTGTCTTGGATGGGACTCTTTGAGTTCACTTGTTTGAGACTCTCTGCATTTCTGGACTTGTGTGTCTTTTTCTTTCACCAGGTTAGAAAAGTTTTTGGTTATTATTTCTTTAAACAGGTCCTCAATCTTTTGCTCACTCTCTTTTCCTCTGGTACCCCTATGATATGGATGTTATACTTCATGTTGTCCCATCTCATTTTAAAAAAATTCTTTTTTTTCTTTTTGCTGCTCTGATTGGGTGTCATCCTAATCAGTGATTTGATCCTTTGCTTCATTCAACCTACCGTTTATTCCTTCCAGTGTATTCTTCATTTCAATTATTGTATTCTTCATTTCTGATTGGTTCTTTTTTATGGTTTCTCTGTCATTTTTCATGCTGTTAAAATTTTTACTAAGATCCTTGTAGTTCTCACCAAGTTCTTTGATAATTATTATAACCATTTTTCTGAACTCCACATCTGATACATTGCTTGCGTCCACTTAATTTAGCTTTTTATCTGGAGATTTTTTCTGTTTATTCATTTGGGACATGTTTCTTTGTCTAGTTTGGCTGTCTCTTTGCATTTGTTTCTATGCATTAGGTAGAGCTCGTATGACTCCCAGTCTTGGTAGGTTGCCCTTATGTAGTAGGTATCCTGTGGGGTCCAGTGGCACAGTCTCCTTGATCATTTGTGTTGGTTTCTCTAGGAATTTCCCATGTGTGGGTTATATAGACTGTCCTGTTGTAATTGTGTCTTGATTGCTATTGATCTGTTGGTGCATGGGATCAACCCTCAGATGGGCTGACTGTGAGGATTGATTCTGACCAAGGCATGCGAGCTGCTGTGCAGGTGCTGACCACATGAAGTAAGCAGAATTTGCCTCAGCAGGGTTTGATGCCTGCTGAGATTTCCCTTTGGATATGCTGCTGGTAAAACTAAGTTTGGTCTGATTTTTTTGAAGTTGTCCTCTGGGTGTGTTGGTTCTGGAGCCTTTTGGGAGGGACTCTGGTGCAAGTCAATATCAGTCACTGCCTGTGACTGGCCCTGGACAACCAGTTTGGAGCTACAAAGTGATCCCCTGTTTGTGGCTGCCTCTGCTGGGCCTGGGTGTGCATGGGAAGGACCAAGCTGTGCATTAAGGCTGGATTTTACCAGCACTGGACCTGGGGGCAGATCAGAAAAAGTCCTAAGACACCCAAGATCCACCTCTGCTAGCCTCCCCCTGCTAGCTGTTGTTTAGGTTCAGTCACTGAAAGAGCCTCTGGCAGTACTTGAGTTGCATGAGGTAGGTTCACAGTGAGTCACCAGGTAGCGGTAAGTGGTGGTCACCAGATTGATACATGTTCAAATTTGGTGTCAGCACTGGACCTGAGACTACCTAGTCAAAGTCCCAGGGTTTACCAAATCTAGCTGCCATCTGCTGGGTGCTCACATACCTTTGTGGTGGAGTGAGGTCAAGACCCCTAGTACTGAGGAGCAAAAATCTTGATAGTGAATCATTATTTTTGTTTTTATCCTTCAGTACCTGAACCCATGTATTATTTCTATGTTAAAAATAGTATCATATATTGGGTGCTGGTTCAGAATACACAATACAACAAAGGCTGTAACTGTATCTTCAATAGTTCCATTCTAGCACTAAGCCAATAAAACCCGAGGATGGGTGGGGATGTGTAAATGTCTTCAGTTCTCATTAGAGGAAGGTAAGGAGGAGATATACAAAAATGATGCTATTTTAGGCTTCTTTATTTCTTTCTTTCCCCTGTTATAGACATTCTTTTTATTCAAGATGCCGTTCCCTGGCTGGTATGGCTAAGTTGGTTGAAGAATTGTCCCATGCACTGAATTGTTGTGAGTTTGATTCCTGGTCAGGGCACATACTCAGGTTGTGGGTTTAATCCCAGGGTGTGGGCAGGAGGCAATTAATCAACGTCTCTCTTATGTCAATGTTTCTCTCTCACCTTCTTCCTTCCTCGCTCTCTAAAAGTAAAAAAGAAAAAAAGAAAGACAAAAAAGTCCCCATGTTAGACATGATAAGTGGATGAAGGGCCAAGATTTTCCAGTGTGGTCATGGAAGTCAATTCTCTACTTGTCAGTTTTAGAGATTTTTTTTTTTCTTTTCAAATTATAAGAGAAAGTTTATTTAGAAAGTTACAGAGGTAGTAGAAGTGAGCCAGCTGTATTGCATAATTTCATGAAACAAGTTACAGAGGCAGAATAAGGGCCTTAGGGGTTAGAAGTAAGAAAGGCAAAGGTAATGCACTTGGTGGAGGGGGTGGGGGGTGGAGTAGACAGGGAAGGGAAAGGCATGGGCTTGCTCCAGAGAAAGAGAATGTGCCAGGATTTTTTTTTTTTCAATTCTACAGATGTAATTGAGCTACTCATCTATTTTGTCTTAAGGATCCAAGAAAGTATAGAGGTTACTCTTTTCTTACACACACACATACACAGACACACACCATTGTTAAAGAGCATTGCAGCATCCTATAGTATAATAGTTATTCTCTCTTGCCCTGCTAGTGTGGCTCAGTGGTTGAGCATCGACCCATGCACCAAGAGGTTGCCGGTTCGATTCCCAGTCAGGGCACATGCCCAGGTTGTGCGGGGGGCATGCAGGAGGCGGCCAATCGATGTTCTCTCTCATCAAATGTTTCTATCTCTCTCTCCCTCTCCCTTTCTGTCTCTCTAAAATCAATAGACAAAAAAAAATTATTAGTTATTCTTTCTAGGTTGTAATTGAAAATGGGAGAGGCTGCCATTGAAATGGGCTTCCTGATTTCAGTGCAGATCACAGAGTCCAGCAGTAGCAAGGTCCACTTAATCAACAGAGTCAAAATATTGTGATTGTCATAATTAGTTGGTAATTAGGTAATTACCAGAAATCTTTGACTATGGAGATCTTTGAAAATACCTACTCATTCTTTAGGTTCCTTCAGAATATTTTCCTTAGCATTAAAACATCACTAAAGGCCCTTTCTTTTTTATTTATTTTTTATCCATCTGAAATGCTTTCATAGTATTCCAGTTTTTGTTTGGAAAATGTTATAATTCAAATGTGCAAAGAAATATTGCTCTTTAATATTTTGCAAGAGTAGGCAAGGGTATACTTTATTTAATTAGCCTAATATATGACAACTTTTATAAATAATCTGTAAAAAAGGACAGACCTCTCTCAATTTATCACTTCAACCAGATGGTGACATTGAGATCACTCAAACATAGTCTAAAGTGTGAAATAAGTTGAGGACTTAACAGGAGGTATGAACTCAGAGACATTTTTTTCTATCAGTGTAAGTCATTAGTTTCCTAAAGTCTAAGATGAAGGTTGCCAAACATTTTTTCTACAAAGGGCCAGATAACAAAATTTTAGGTTTTGTAGGCCTTGTGGTTTCTATTGCAACTATTCAACTGTGCTGCAGTGATAGGAAAACAGCCTATCAGATAGTATGCAAATGAATGGGTGTGTCTGTGTTTTAATAAAACTTTATTTATAGAAGCTCACCTCTGCTGTCATCATATGCTTTATTTCTTTAGCACCTACCAGCATCTGTTTCATGTCTGTTCATAAATCCATTTGAATGATGTACCCATGCCCTCTAGTTATTCACTATCTGCTTTCTTATTTATATCTTTTGATTCTTAATCTCTTACCACTGAAACTTTTCTTAATAATGTTCTTATTTCTTATATTATTGTTATTTACTGGTAAACTCTAGTAACTTCTTTTGGGTTTAGAATCCTATCTTGCCTTCATATCCTATCTCTTTTAACAGGTGATATTATTAGTGTCAGAGTCAAGAATTGGATGGGACACTTACACCACATGCTGGCCTATTCAAAATACAGCATTAGATTAATTAATGGATATATTCAGAACTGCAAGCAGACGGTCTGATTATTATGTCATTGGTCACTGGTCTCTATCCTCCTAGGGTCAACTAGTGGGACATTTATATTCCCTGGTGCCCATAACTAATGGGGCCCAGAGGATATTCAGGGAATTCTGAGAGAATTTCTGAATATTCCCAGAAAATATGAGCAGAGGCATTGGGCTCGCAAGATGACACTTTCCTCAGAAGTAGGAGAGAAGTTGAAGCTGAGTGGGCCAAGCCAACACTCTTCTTAGAGGTAGAGGGTGAGGAGGTAAGAAAGATGACAAGAGTTGAGTATAAACATGTTCATAAATCTTATTCTAATCCCACAGTGAAATGCAGTCTATTTGAAGGCTTCAGTAAATCACTACCTTAATTCCTAAGTAAAATTTGACTACCAATTTAATATGATTTAAAAGATTAAGTGCACTGTAGGTATGACAGTCTCTTGATTTATTTAAAAAATAATTAAGCTAACACTCTCAACACTAAATGTAATATATTTTTTGCCAACTTTATTTCCTTTTTTTCTGTATGTAAAATCATATAGCCTAGCATGATCTGGATGCTTATTTCAATTTTCAAGGAAAATAATGTATTTTTCTGTTCCCCTTTCCCATTCGAATAGTTCTTCCTACCCACTGCCCATCTTTAATGTGCATAATGCATGATGTGGTAAAGGAACTGTCAAGAACAATTCAATCAAATTAAAAATATCGAGCAGAAAGCATCTATCACATGGTTTGCAAAGTTTGTGGCTTTATTCGAAGTAGGTGTAAAACTAAAACAGAAGTCCCTGGTCTTTTACTGTCGAGTCCCTACCAAATGACTTGCACAGATTTCTGAAGCTGATTGTTTGGTGTTCTATCTTCCATCATATTGAATTAATTTTCTTGGCATTTTGCTGCTTTTTCCACTGCCTTTTCATTTGAAATAGAAACTCATAAAATGTCATTTGCTTTCTTTTTAGAATAAATTTTTAGCATCTCTTCCATTTTGTGCTCAAACAGCATCACCACTATTTTCTTTTTTTAAATGTTGTTCAAAGATTATTTACTAGTTAACTCAAATGTATATGAGCCTAAGGGCTAAAACTTAACTAAGAATCTAAAAACTACAATTTGAGTTGACACATTAAGTCATTTGTTGAATCATAAACATTTATCTATAAAAATTAGATATTATCAAGTTATATTTAGTTCAACACATAATTTTGCAATTTTATAAACTTGAAGTGATGATAATTTATTTGACCAGTAAAACTAGTAGAGGAAATTTAGGAAACTCAAATTAATTAGGCTTTTCATGAGAAAAAAATTTCAAGACTTTAACAACCTGGAATTTTATGTAAACTTTTTTACATGGTGGAAGTCAAAGAGAAGATATAAAGCTGCTTTAAAAATATTAAATTTATTGGGGTGACAGTCATTAATAAGATTGTATAAAATTCAAGTATATAATTGTATAATACATTACTGTATATTACATTATGTGCTTGCCACCCAAAGTCTAGTCTCCTTTTGTCACTATAGATTTAAAATCCCTTATTCTCGTCAACCTGCCCCCTCCCCTTTGCCCTCTGGTCACTACCATACTGTTGTCTGTGTCTATAAGTTTTTTGTATTCATTGCTTTCTGTTTTATATCACACATATGAGTGAAATCATATGGTTCTTGTTCTTTTCTGTCTTATTTCACTTAGACTGATACTCTCAAGATTCATCCATGTTGTCTCAAATGGCACTATTTCATCTTTTTTTTAATGGTTGAGTAGTATTTTGCTGTAGATGTGTACTACATCTTCTTTATTTAGTCATCCATCGAAGGACATGTAAGTTGCTTCCATGTCTTGGCGATTGGGAATAATGCTGCAGTAAACATAGGGGTACATATATCTTTATGAATAAATGTTTTAAATTTTTTTGGGTAGATATCAGAAAAATGGGTTGCTGAATCATATGGTAGCTCTCTTTTTAATTTTTTGAGGATCCTGCATACTGTTTTCCATAGTTGCTGTACCAATTTGTATTTCCACCAGCAGTGTATGAGGGTTTCTTTTTTTCCACATCTTCTCTGACACTTTTTATTTTGTCTTATTATTATTATTATTATTATTATTTTTTCATTTATCTTCAGATAGAGCAGGAGGGAGAGAGGGAGGAAGAGAGAGAGAGAGAGAGAGAGAAACATCAACATGAGAGAAACACATCGAGTGGTTGCCATCCAAATGACCTCAACCAGGGCTGGGGGAAAAACTGCAACCGAGATACGTGCCCTTAGCAGGAACCGAACCTGGGACTCTGTGGTCCATGGGCTGACGCTCTGACCGCTGAGCCAAACTGGCCAAGGCTATCTTGTCTTATTGATAATAGTTGTTCTAACAGGTGAGAGGTGGTATTTCCTAATAGTTTTGATTTGCATTTTCCTTGTAGCTAGTAAAGTTGAGCATCTTTTCATATATCTGTTGGTTATTTGTATGTCTTCTTGGGAAAAGGGTGTATTCTGGCCCTCTGTCCATTTTTTTTTTTATCCTCACTCGAGGACATTTTTCCATTTTTTGTTCAGATAGAACGGGAGGGAGAGAGAGGAAGAGATAGAGAAACATCGATGTGAAGGGACACATCGAGTGGCTGCCACCCGCACGACCAACCAGGGCCGGGGAAAAACTGCAACTGAGGTACATGCCCTTAGCGGGAACCGAACCCGGGTCTCTCTGTACCGCAGGTCGAAGCTCCAACCGCTGAGCCAAACCAGCCAGGGCCCTGTGTCCATTTTTTAATTGGATTTTGTGTGTGTGTTTAGTTGCATGAGTTCTTTATGTATTTTGACTATTAACCACGTATTAGAGGTATTATTTGCAAATATCTTCTTCCATTTGGTTGCTTGTCTTTTTTGTTGTTGCTGTTGATTTCTTTTGCTGTGCAGAAGTTTTCTGGTTTGATGTTGTCCTGTTCAGTTATTATTATTTTTTATTCCCTTGTCTTTGGGGTCAAATTAATAAAATCCTCTTTATGAGTTTAGTACCTATGTTTTCTTATATGTATCATATTGTTTCAGGTCTTATATTTAGGTCTTTGATTCATTTTGAATTAATTTTTGTGTATGGTATCAAATAGCAATCTAATTTCATTCTTTTGCATGTGGCTTTCCAATTGTCTCAGCACCATTTATTGAAGATGTGTTCTTTTCTCCATTTCATATTTATAAAAAATGAGTTGCCTATATACATGTTGGTTTATTTCTGGGCTCTCAGTTCTGTTCCATCAGTCTGCATGTCTGTTTTTCTGCCAATACCATACTGTTTTAATTATTGTACCTTTGTAGTATAATTTTAAGACAGGGAGTGTAATACCTCTAGCTTTGTTCTTTTTTCTCAGGTTTGCTTCAGTAATACGGTATCTTTTATGGTTCCATATAAATTTGATATTTGTTTTTATTTTTGTGAAAATGTCATTGGGATTTTGATGGGAACTTGCATTAAATCTGTATATTGCTTTAGGCAATGTGACCATTTTAATGATGTAAGTTTTTCCAATCGATATACACAAAATATCTTTCCATTTCTTTCAACAATGTTGTATAATGTTCTTTACTTCCTTTAAGTTTTTTCCTAAAAATTTTATCCTTCTTTTTGCAATTGTAAATAAGATTATTTTCATCATTAGCATACAGAAACAAAACAGATTTTGTACATTGATTTTTTTGTATCCTGCAACTTTACTGTATTTATTGTTTCCAATAGTCTTTTGGTGGAGTCTTTAGGGTTTTCTATCTGTAGAATCATGTTATCTGCAAATAGTGATTGTTTTACTTCTTCATTCCTGATTTGGATGTCTATATTTCTTTTTCTTGACTGATAGCTCTGGTAAGGACTTCCAGTGCTATGTTGAATAACAGTGGTGAGAGTGTACATCCTTATCTTGTTCCTGATCTTAGAGAAAAAGCTTTCAGTTTTTTTTATTATTATTATATATGGTCTTTATTATGTTGTGATACCTTTCTTCTGTACCCATTTTATTGAGTGTTTTAATTATAAATGGATGTTGTATCTTGTAAAATGCTTTTTCTGCATCTATTGATATGATCATATGATTTTTATCATTATTTGTTACTGTGGTGTATCACACTGATTGATTTGCATATGTAAAACCATTCTTGTGCCCCTGGAATGAACTCAGCTTGATCATGATACATTATCTTTTTAATATATTGTTGTATTTGATTTGCTAGTGATTTTTAAAAATATTTTTTCTTTATTGATTTTAGAGAGAGAGGAAGGGAGAGAGAGATAAAAACATCGATTAAAGAGAACATTGTTTGGCTGCCTCCTGCATGCCCCCCACTGGGGATTTGGCCCACAACCTGGGCATGAGCCTTGACCAGGAACTGAACTGGTGACCTCTTGGTGCATGGGTCAATGCTCAATCACTGAGCCACACCAGCTGGGCTAATTTGCTAGTGTTTTGCTTAGGATTTTTGCATCTATATTTATCAGAGATATTGGTCTGTAATTTGTGTGTGTGTTGTTGTTGTCCTTGCCAGGTTATGGAATCAGGGTAATGTTGGCCATATAATATAAGTTAAGAATTATGGCTTCAATTTTTTGGAAGAGTTTGAGAAAGGATAGTTTTTAAAGTGTTTGGTAGAATTCACTAGTGAAGCCATCTGTCTTAGACTTTTACTTTTTGAGAGGTTTTTTTTTTTTTTTTTAGTTTAGTTAATTCTCATCCGAGGATATTCTTTCCATTGATTTTTCTGAGAGAGAGAAACATCAATGTGAAAGAGACACATTGATTCGTTGCCTCCCACATGTACCCCGACCAAGGCTGAGCGTCAAACCTGCAACCCAAGTATATGCCCTTGATTGGGAATCAAACCTGTGATCCTTTAGTGTGCAGGCCAGTGCTCCAACCACTGAGCCACACTGGCCAGGGCCCTTTTTGAGAGTTTTTTTTTTTTTTGTACGTGCCCTTAGCGGGAACTGAACCCGGGACTCTCTGGTCTGCAGGCCGATGCTCTAACCTCTGAGCCAAACTGGGCAGGGCGAGAGAGAGGTTTTGATGACTGTTTCAATTTCCTTAATGTTATTTGGTCTATGTAGATATTACAGTTCTTTATGATGCGGTCTAGGAAAGTTACATATTTCTAAGAACTTGTCTATTTCTTCTAAGATTATAAAATTTGGTAGAATATAGCTTTGCATTATGTTTTTGTATAGTCTTTTGTATTTCTGTGCTGTCCCTTGTACCCTCTCCTCTTTTGTTTCTGATTTTGTATATATGAGTCTTTTCTGTTTTTTCTTTAGTGATTCTAGCCAGAGGATTGCCAATTTCATTAAGCTTTTCAAAGAACCAGCTCTTTGTTGCATTAATTATTTCTATTATCTTTTTGTTTAATTCTGCTCTCATTTAAAAAATTTCCTTTCTTCTGACTTTGGGCTTTGTTTATTCTCTTTCTAGTTATTTAAGTTGAAATGTTAGGTTGTTTATTTGAGATTTTTCTTGTTTTTTTTTTTTTTTTTTTTTGAGGTAGGTCTGTAATGCTGCTATAAACTTCTCTCTTATTATCACTTTTGTTGCATCTCCAACATTTTGATATGTCTTATTATCATTCTCATTGGTCACTACATATATTTTGATCTTGTCTTTTATTTTTTCCTCAACCCACTAGTTGCTTAGTAGCATGTTGTTTAATCTTCATATATTTGTGGTTTTCTCCATTTTCTTTTTGCAGTTGATTTTTAATTCCAAAGCACTGTTGTTGGAGAATATGCTTGGTATGATTTCAGTCTCGCTAAATTTGTCCAGACTAGTTTTGTGTCCCCAAATGTGGTCTATCCTTGAGAATGTCCCATTACACGAGAAGAATGTTTATTCTGGTGTTCTGAAATGAAAGCTGTGTAAATATTGATCATGTTCATTAGTTTAATGTGTCATTTAAGGCCAATATTTCTTTATTAATTTTTTGTTTGAATAATGTATCCATTGCTGTTATGGGGTGTTTTTGTCAGTTTATCCCTTTAGGTCTGTTAGTAGTTGCTTTATATATTTTGATGCTCCCAGGCTGGGTACATATATGTTAATAATTGTCATGTCTTCTTGATGTATTATTGCTTTTAGTATTATAAAATGTCCATCTTTGGCCCTGGCAGTTTTGGCTTAGCAGTTAGAGTGTCGGCCTGTGGACCAAAGATTCGCAGGTTCAATTCAGGCCAAGGACATGTACCTCAGTTGCAGTTCAGTCCCTGGCCCCAGTCATGTGGGAGGCAGCCAGTTGATGTGTATCTCATATACCAATGTTTCCTTCTCTCTTTCTCTTCCTCCCTCCCTCCTTTTCTCCCTCCTACTCTATCTGAAGATAAACAGACAAATATCCTCGGGCAAGGATTAAAAAAATGAATAAATAAAATAAAATGCCCATCTTTGTTTCTTGTTACTTTTGTTATCTTAAAACCTGTTTTGTCAGATGTAAATATGGGTATACCCACTCTCTGTATGGTACTTGCTTGGAGTATCATTTTCCACTCCTTCACTTTGAGTCTGTTTGTCTTTGAAGCTGAGATATGTCTCCTGAAGGCATCATATAGTTGGGTTTCTTTGTTCCAGTCTTCTACGTCTGTGCCTTAATTGATGAGTTCAGTCCATTTACATTTAGGATGATTACTGATATGTGAGGATTTTCCATATCCATTTCATTTTTTAAAAGTAGTTCTGTATCTCTATTTTTTCTTTTCTCTTGTGTTTTTGTGTGTTATTTCAGTTTTGTGGTATTCTATAATTTTTTCCCCTCCATTTTCTCTTTTTTAAATTATTATGTGTCTTGTGTGTGTTTCTGGAGCCAACTTACTGTAGCCAGAAGCTGCTGGCACAGCTGCTCTGTCTGGGTTGACCCAGCTGTCTCTACCAGGCTGTGCTACAATGGACGGGGGAGTGATGGGCAGGAGGAAGCAGGTTTGTGGGTGTGTGATTCTGCTTTTCCTTATGGGTGTAGCCCTAATAAGTACAGATCACTTAGGGTGGAAAGTTTTTCACAACCCTTTCGAGCTTTGCTAAATGAGAATTTTATTGCCTGGCAAGACATAGGGACATGGAGTGGGCGGGTTCCTACTTCTGTGAAGTTCTTTGTCTGGTGCTGGCAGGCTGTAGAGTGCTGTGATTCTTTTGTGCCACTTCTTTGCCCCTACCCCTGGCCCCACTATCAATGTGTGCCAGACGCTCAGGCTGGATTGCTGTCTCTGCCCGATTGGTCCACCCAGTGGGGATTGCACCTCAACCCTTCACTCCTATCACATATGCAGGGTCCCAGGTGAGTGTGGGACTGTACTAGGCTTTGTCTCTGTCTTATCCTCTCCCTATCCCATCAACGCTGTTGGCTCAGATATGCCCACCTTCAGGTATCTCAATGCCTGATGTCTCTGATTTGTGTGTTGAACAGGGAGGGAATCCTTTATTGAATTTTGGCTGTCCAACTTGTAGTAACTTCAAGGGGAGAGACCTGGAGGTCTTCTCACACTGCCATGCTGCTGATGTCACTCCACTGCTATTTTCCACAGAGTCCTCTGTTCTCATGAGATTAGCCTGTAGATGTTTCCAGGAATAGCTCATGGTTGTCATGTATGCTTGCATTAGAATCAAAGTTTATAAGAAGAGGACAGACCTAGACAATTCCTTGGGTATTAGACTATGGTGCTTAGATGTAAAACAAAATTTATGTGTTCATTTGTTTGTCTCTTCATTGACAAACAATATTAAATATTTAATATAAGGAAAGAATTATGTTGAGATAGGGTGGGAAAGAGATAAAAAGATTCATATGATATTATCCTTGCTTCTGAGAACTATAGAATGTTAAAACCTGAATGCATGACCTGGATAACATATTTCAATTTTGATGGACAATAACTGAGTTTTTTTTTTTTTTTTCTGTTTTTCTCTCCCACTTCAATAGTTTCCCCTACCTACTTCAGCCTGTCTTTAGCACAAAATACATGACATGGTAAAAGGAAACAGTTCAGCTGGAAACCCACTTCATCCTTTCCATTAGACATGTGAGCAATGATAGCTCCACACTTATATGGCATGCTTAAGTCACATAACATTAATGGCTGAATCTAGAAACTCACATTCTAATAGAGGAATTAAAATTTTTTTTCCAAAAAACATTACAGTAACTAGAATAAGATGGAGTATTATATTAAATCACTGAATAGGCTCTGAGAATTAGATTAGGGAAATTTTGAACTTCATTATTCTTTTCCAAAGACATTGGTGAGATGCATTGTGTTTTGCACAGAAAGGTAAAGATATCAACACTGATTTGACCTACTGGTAGTCCCTTCAAGCTCATTTAATCTTAGAAGTAATAAATGAGGACTTGCAAAAAGCCTAAATAGAAATTATTTGGATGTGATAAAGGTAGTCAGGCTAATTTGTCTCTCTCTGTGTTGATATGGAATGATTGTATGGTAAATCAGGATGATTAGAAGTTTAATTAAAAGTGACCAATTGTCTACTATGTGTCAAGCGCTTTACAAACATTCTCTCTTAATTATAATAAGGGAAGGCCTTATTATCCTTAAAAAAACAAACAAAAAAACAGATGAGAACATTGTGGCTCTGAAAGACTAAGAAACATGTTTAGTGTCCTCAACATAATAAATGTCATGGTGGTATTCAATGCCAAGGTTCGTCTGATTATAAAACTTGCACATTTTTTACTATTCAATCAACCATTAATTTTTTCTCTTTTCTTTTTCAGAAAGAATTTAAAGCAATTTGATAAGGAGCATCTTAGAAAACATGGTGTTAGTGGAAGAACATTATAAATGATAGAAAGGTCCTTGGAAACCTCAGTTTTCGTAGCTCCAGAGTATTTTACAGGAATCTCTACTCTCCTAATGCTTCCATGTCAACAGAGCTTGCCAACAAGTTTAGTTTGATGTCAGTTCTTGCCAGGTGGACAGGAAAGAATGTTAATTTCCCTTGTTCCTTGTGGCAGTTTCTTTTGTCTCCTAGTGGCATTCAGGCTGATAATCTTTGTGGACTGATTTATTTTTGTATTCTTTGCAGTCTTGCTCTTGAGTATACTCAAAACATGGAAATATGCAGACAGCTGATCTGAGATAGGAAGGACCAAAATAAAAGGTCAACTGAATAAAGATAGGACTCTTTTAAAGTCATTGACATTATAAAAAATCTACCCACCTCCATGACCATTTGGGAATGACAAGGTAGTTCCTTGATCAAGCATAAAGCTAGGAGAACTTGAAGGTTTAATCCAGCTCAGTAATTGACTCGCTCTGTTGTCTGTCTTAATACTGTCAACAGTAGTCTCCTGACTCTGAAGGACAATGATAGATCTAACCTGTCTTTTGTTGACTCAGTTTCCTTATCTGTAAACTAGAAATCATAGTAGGAGTAACTTAACTCAAAAGAATGTGTGTGATGCTCAGAAATATAAAATGTTTAAGATTAAAAAGTAGTAAAATAGAAACATTTTAGAACATCTCAGTAACACAGTTAAATTATATATTCCAGCATAATTTCTTGTTCAAGATATGTGTGTGTGTGTGTGTGTGTGTATGTATATATATATATATATAAATAAAAGTGGGCAATGATTTAGACAATAAAGACTTTGAAAATAAACCAGTCAGATATACCTGATCTTTGTGACATGTCCCATCAGGTGAAATTTGATTGTGATGAATATTGGGCTGGTTAATCAATTATTGGTTCTCAAAAAGAAAAGTTTTCTCTAGAAAATTGGCTAGGATATAAGATAAGTAAATATGTTCTCTCAAAGTGGGTGCTGCTGAGCTCCTGCTTCTATCTTTCTTTTTTTTTTTTAATTCTCACCTGAGGACATTTTTGCATTTATCTTCAGATAGAGTGGGAGGGAGAGAGAGGAAGAGAGAGAGAGAGAAACATCGACATGAAAGGGACACATTGAGTGGTTGCCACCCGCATGACCCATCCAGGGCCGGGGACAAACTGCAACCGAGGTACGTCCCCTTAGTGGGAACCGAACCTGGGTCTCTCTGGTTCATGGGCTGATGCTCTAACCACTGAACCAAACCGGCCAGGGCAGTTAAGGTGTCCTGTGCTGCACGGTTCAGTGCACTTTGTTGGGGAGAAGAGAGGAATACCGTAACTATTACTAATGTTAGCAGTTTTATAATTTCTCTGTCTTAAAATACAAGTGCCACTTGTTTATGGGTATATATACATATCTATCTATCTATCTATCTATCTATCTATCTATATTTTTTTGGTCATCGGAAAATACCTCAAATATGTAATAACTAACTGCAGAGGTAGTTGAAGAGAATGAAAATAAAATTATTCTGTTTACTTTACTTGTACTCCCTTTTTGAGATAAAATAGGTAGGTAGATAATTTCTTGCCAGAGTTAGTAATTATAGAAATTGAGCCTCACTATTCAGCCCCAAATGATGACTTTTTTTGTCTAGACCAGCTGAGTTAGCATCATAATATTGCGATTGCTATTCAGACCTGCGGTGGGGGCAGGAATGGAGGTGGGATGGGCAAAGAGCTGATCCGATTTCTCCCGCCCTGCTTCCTCAATCTCCAGGGCAGGCTGGTGGATCATGACCTCTTCACTGCTGACATTCTTGCTGTCTGCTTTGTAATCTTCTTCAGCAGTAGCTTATTGCCTTGTTCTTTGAGGTTGGGATGGGTTTGGAAGTGGGTGACACCCAGCATCCTGAAGATGGCAGTAGCCCAGTTCACAGGAAAGGTTTGTGGGCTTCTGCCTTTATTTCTTTTATTATCCTCACCTGAAGACATTTTTCCTTTTTTTGGTTCAGATAGAGTGGTAAGGAGAGAGAGGAAGAGAGAGAGAGAGAAACATCTATGTGAAAGGGACACATTGAGTGGTTACCACCTGCACCACCCATCCAGGGCCAGGGACAAACTGCAACCGAGGTATGCGCCCTTAGCGGGAACCGAACCCGGGTCTCTCTGGACCGCAGGCTGACGCTCTAACTGCTGAGCCACACTGGCCAAGGCCTCCCTCTATTTCTTACTGCCTTGCCAGCTGAGTTTAGACATCGGTCCATTATTCCACCTCAATTTGCTTTTCTGTTTTCTCAAAAAGAACACAATAAAACCTCATACTTGCAAAGTATTTTAAACATATTGAATAGGAAGTGCTAGTGAAATACTAAGTACTAAATTCTATATCTAGTTTTCAGTTAACATTTCCCCCCTGTCCTTCCTCTCTGAGTTGAGTTTCCCTGGTGCCTAGAACCAAGACATACCTTCAGGGGAATCTGAGTTGTTCATATAGTCAAGAGGAAGAGTGTGGGCAGATGGAAGCCAGTGTTTCCTTAAGATGAGGTCTTCTGGGATCTCCATATGTTTTTCTGTGAATTTTTCTTCTGGAAAGAGTTGTCTGCATCTCTCATTTTATTGTAAGACTCATATTCTTGGTAGAATTGTATGTGTCTACTCTCCAGCCACATAGGGGGAATCTGCTTGTGATGCATACCTTCCTTGTCTCTATTCATCCTATATTTGAGAAATGAGCTGAGAAAAAAAAAGTCCCTTGTGACTTTAGGATCTGGGTTGTTTTGCTATTCCTCAATATTCTAGTCATAGGTCACGATACTAGTCTTTTGTACTAGGTTTTTTTTTTTTTTAATTGAAAGAAACAACCATATTTTCCCAATGATACAATACCGAGAAAGATAAAGGTGTAGTAGGGAGAAAGAACAAATGGAAAAGGGAATGGAACTCTCACTTCAGTAAAGTTTTCAATACCTGCAACAGTGTGGATTTGATTTAAATGAGGAGGTTCATGACGGGGATGAGATATGTAACCGGTTACAGGTTCTTGCCACCGACAAATACTGTGGCAATGACTGGAGTCTGTAATTAGGAAAGCAATCAAGACTGTAGGATTAGACCTTCCATTTTAGACAAGAAGGGACCTGGTTTCATTTACCACAAGCTCAGCTTGCAGATGATCATTTTGCTATGGTTTTTAGAGAAGACCACCTTGGGAGAAAGGCATGTAAATCACATTTCACTGCTAGTTAAACAAATCAGTGAAAGTTGCAGGGGCAAACCCTCTCCAGAGCAAAGCCCTGCAGTAATTACCAACTGTCTCCTGTAAGGAGATGGTGACACATACTGGGAGTATGAGTCCTGGCTCGCTCTTTGGAGGGAAAGAACATCCATTTGAAAAACCAGTTTTCTTCTTGTGGTGTCGGAAGGAGGGCTATCTCACAGAGGGGTGTGACAGACTAGACAAAGGCCTGGTTAAGTAATCAAGTGTTCACCAGATGAACTATGATCGGGCCTGATGTTCTCCTTGAGTTAACATCTCTATATGTACACATTTTTCACTGATGACATATTTTATATAGATATTTTCTCCATGGAACATAAGCATTTGTTTAATTTGGAGGATGAGCAGTTTCTTTTGTATTTGATCAAGCAGGCAAACGAACATTCCTTGCGCTATTGCATCCTCACGGAGGCGTATCTGTGGGCTTGCTGAGTATGCCGTTGGCAACTGCACTGTTTGACTTAGCTACTGGGCTGTGGAGTAAGTGATGATCCCTTTAATCTCTCCTGTTCTCCTTCTTAGCTACACGCTACTTGTACTGGTACCGGGCACTGTGTGCCTCTCTCTGGTCCAAGGCCCAGTTTTAATTAGTGTTCTCTTTATTTTTTATTTGTTTTTTTTTGTTGTTGTTGTTTTGTTCAGATAGAGTGGGAGAGAGAGGAAGAGAGAGAGAGAGAAACCTCGACGTGAAAGGGACACATCTACTGGTTGCCACCCGCACGACCCAACCAGGGCCGGGGACAAATGGCAACCGAGGTACATGCCCTTAGCAGGAACCAAACCCGGGTCTCTCTGGACCGCAGGCCGACGCTCTAACTGCTGAGCCAAACTGGCCAGGGCTGTTTTTTTTTTCAAATCCTTACTCGAGGATATTTTCCCATTGATTTTTATATAGAGTGGAAGGGAGGGAGGGAAAGAGAGAGAGAGAGACACTTCGATGTGAGAGAGACACATTGACCCCAACTGGGACTGAGGATCAAACCTGTAACCCAGGTACATGCCCTTGGCCAGGAATTGAACCCATGACCCTTCACTTCGGTCCTAGGCTGATGCTCTAACCTCTGAGCCAAACCAGCCAAGGCAGTGGTCTCTTTATTGCAAGGACCAGAAACTTATCCAAACTAGCTTAAGTAATAAAAACGCTTGCTGAGAGAAAATAATGACTTCTCTTAGAAATAAAATATAGGAACTACAATTCAGCTCAAAGGAACCACAAAATTGTCATTTAGTTACTCTTGTTTCTCATCTTCTTGAGGGTGTCACCTCTGTGTGAACAGATACATAGTCTATTCTGATTTTCTCTGCAGACCATTTTTTATATGTACTCGTTAGCGTGAACATGGCCATCTCTGGCGCCATGTTATCAGGTGAGCGCTTAGTGCCATGTAATTATTTATTTTAGACCAAATAGAAAACAGTGAGAAGGAACGAAGGGGGTGGTGGTGGTGGGGGGGGGTGCGAAGTGAGAGAGAGAGAGAGTGACGGATTGAATCTGATAGGTTGCTAATTAGACAGTGAATAACCTCCTTTATCAGTTAGGTTAGGCTAGAAGCAAATAAGTTCAAAAATTTATAGGAAGTTTTATTTCTTGCTCACTCTACATGTCAATTAATTTTGGGTCATCAGGGAGGCTCTGTACATTGTAGTCTCTCAGGTACCTGGGCTGAGAGAGTGGCCACCACTTTGAACATTGCTGGTCACTGTGCCAGATGGAAAAGGGAGCTTTGGATCATCTTTATTTGCAATTAGATACTTGGCCCAGATGATACACACTATTTCCTACTCACAACACATGGTCCAAAAATGATTTAAAGGCCTCTCCCCCAGCCAGATACTTAGGAGGGGCCTAAGTGGGAAATATTGGTAAATAGCACCAGTTGCTACCAAACCTTAGGACAAGGGTATTCTTGTCTAATTCTTGGCATTAATGTAGCAATAAAATATTTAGCACTTTTTCTTCTCCACTAGTGTTCTTTATCTGTGAAACAGCTTGACAGAAATAGGGCATGCAAGGATATACCTGACTATAATATAAGCTATTTTAGGGATAGTAATAATAAAGACAATTATTATGTATCTATTACATGCTGGACTGTTCACATACATTATCTCTAATTGTTACAAGAATCCTTTGAGTTTTGTAATATCAGTGCAATATGGACAAATATTAAGGTTGGAATATTGACTCCAAATTCTATGTTCTTTTTACTAACGAGTATTTTAGAAAACAAAATATCTCTGAACTTGCAGCAGAAACTTCTCCCCTTTCCTGTTGCCTTACGGGTTTATCAGAATATAACTGAAGCAAGTGCCAGTACTTGAAACATCTTAGGAAAGGCTGCTGCTGATAATCCTAACACTCCATAAAGCTTACGTAAATACAGATCTGTTTTGTCTTGAATCCTTTTGAACTTTCTCTATTCCGTTAACCTATAGTTGACAGAGCTTTTTGCAACTAGGAAAGAAACATAAATCTTTAAAAATATATTCTTGGGCATTTCTGATAAGTAGCAAAAGACTGGGAACATTTATCTTCTTTCTAGACTTCCCATGTGGACTCTAGAAGGATGACTGTTCTGTCCCTTGGCTTGTGACCAGCTGCTCCTTTACCTCTGATCACCTCGACACTGCCCTTCGTAGTTGCTTATACCTTTGGGAACACATTGAAAGCCCTTCAGCACCGGTTTACACCATGTCTTCAAAGAGCTGTGGAGACCTCACTGGCTTTGCATTCAGCTCCGGTACAAACAATAAGTCAACAGGTGTTGAGCCCTTTTCATGTATGAGGAAGGGCCAAAGTTGTATGTGAAAACTGATGGGTTGAAACTATAAATATTCCAGAATGTATCTGATTTGAGACACAGTTAAAGCCCTCCAGCCAGAGATGGAAACTCTCACTGGTATTACTTTGTTTTTACACTTGACATTGTTCCTAGGTAGTGATCTTTAGGGCTTTCCTTTCTTTGTGGGTTAAATGGTCTCCTATTAGACCCACATGTGGAGTTCTGATTACTTTGCATTGTTCAACTGGTCTCTTTATTCTTGTAAAGTGTAACTGTGTACTTTCTGCTGATTCTTTAATTTGTAATTTAAATTTCAATCTCTCTCAAAGCTGTGCATGTGTGTGTGTGTGTGTGTGTCTGTGTGTGTGTGTGTATGAAATAAAACCATCAAGATTATAACAAAATTCTTACTCTTCAAAGGCATCACTTCTAATTCTTTTAGTTAATTGTTCTGCTATTAACCTCTGTACTTGAAAGAAGCATTCTTAGATTCCCATTCCTTGCAATTTTAGATTAACTGTGGTAGATGAGGCTTTAATTCTTTTAACCTGCAACACCTATCACCTGCCTTCACTCTTCTCCCAATATAGGTTTTGTTTAAAATCATGTCCAGTGTTACAACTAAGTAAATATTTTCCACAGCTGAGTCATGCTGTTTATTCTAATTACATTATTTCCTGGAGTTAATAATTGCCTTTCTCTTTTATAACTTTTAGAGGCTTTTACTAATTTATTCTGCAATTTTCTGAGAATTATAAATGTCTTTTCAATTTAGTCAAATGTATCTTTCCTTTCTGTTTTGCTCCCTCTCTCCCCTTCCTCCCTTCCTTCCTTCCTTCCTTCCTTCCTTCCTTCCTTCCTTCCTTCCTTCCTTCCTTCCTTCCTTCCTTCCTTCCTTCCTTCCTTCCTTCCCTTTTGCCTTTCTCTTTTTCTTTATTTCTTCTTGGGTATATCCTTCATGGAGCCTTCTGTCCTCTTGCTTCACTCTTTACTAATTGCTCTCTAGGTTCAGATTTTCCTTTATTAACACCCTTAGAAAGGCCTTTATCTTTGACCCATGTTGGGTCTCTTGTTTTCCTGAATCATGTATTTTTCTTGATTTCTACTCTCATTTGCTTTTTCTCTCTGGAAACTTTTATCCTATCACATTTTACTTTTGCCATCATGTTTTCATCTTCAACAGCCCCTTTTGGCCTTAAAATATTTCTTTTGTTGTAGCACCCCTTTCTTGTTTCACAGACTAATATCTTTTTATGTCTCTTTGAGACATGCATTGCAGTTTAAATATTTAAATGTCCATGTTTTAAATATTCATGCATTTATTATTTTTAATAGGCAATACATGCACATGGTAAACCATTCAAACAATAAAAAGATATTAAGTGGAAAGTGAGCCTTCTTTCCTCACTTAACAGGTAAGTATCCTCTAAAAGAATCCTAATCTCCTGGGAGATGTGTAAACCTGGCTTCCAGGGTCTGGGACACCGGTGGGCATAGGGGCTAAAGGTTTCCGGTGTGAGGTAAGTCAACTGTTATTTACTTTCCTCTTTTCACTATGACACCTCACTCCCACTCTTAGTTGTGTAATCTTAAGAGCCTCTGTAGGAGGACTATTACTCCAGTCTTCTCCTGGGATCAGAGAGAAGTCACATGCCTGGGATAAGATATATGAATGGAATCTGGAGGTCTGATTTTTTCTCATAGAGACTTTCAATACAACTGTTTTATTCTCAAACTTGACCTTACAATTTAGAGGGACCTGATTTCTACAATTTTGGCGTTTTTCTGAGGTTATGATGTCTTCTGCATAGTCCATTTCAGGTGTTTGGTTCCAGTCTTACTTTTAGGTATTAAATGACCAGTACAATCCAAAGGAAAACCTTTTTCAATCTTCTCATCCAAATCAAAGCATCTCCCCTTTTCCTCTTCAGTGACTCCGTGGCCAGCAGTGGGCTAGCGGAATCTGGTGAAATGTTGTTCAATTCTTCTTGCTCCTGCCTCTCTTCTTGCTTTAGGTTTCTTGAAAGTAGGGGAAGAAAGGGCGAGGAATAGAGGATGAGACACAAAGCCCTTTTAATTTTACACAGACTGTTATTAGTTCTATTTGGTTGTCCTGCACTTGTCATCATAGGAGCCCAAGTGCTTGCTCTGTCTTGGAAGCCTCTTTTATGGGTGCTTTGGAGCTCCCTTTGCAGAGACTTGGACACTGTATCACCCCACTTCCATGCCTGCCTGCTCACCTCCCCACCCCCATCCTGTGGTCTACCCACAGAGCCTCTATGTGCTGGTATCCTATGGTCCTGGAAAGTAGCCATCTTGGCCAATGTTTTCCTACTTGCTTCATGCTCATTTATCTTCAGTGTCAACCTAATCCATGGGAACTTGGCATGATCCCATCAATTTTCTCTCTATTCACCCAGCTATTTTGAATGTTCTGGCCAGAAGTCTGTCTTCATTTCTCCAAATAAAGTTAGATATCAGGATCTACACCCTCAAACTCTTGAGGATAAATGTTCACACTTTAGTAGAGGGTTGACCTATGAGATTTGGTCCTTCAGCAAGAGTACTGCCAGAGATTCTGCTCTTCTAGACAGCATCTTTTCAATCTTTCTGAATAGTTCTCTTGAGGACCCTCATTTAACTTGAGAAGAGAGCAGGAGGTTGGAAACAAGGCAGTGCTACTTATACACAACTGTGTTACAAAGTCCTCACCTGGAGAACTCTCCATGATTCTCTGATGTGGACCACTAGGGGTCAACATGGCTGGACTAGTTTGATAACTTGTCAACAAGTTCTGTTTGGATATGTCTATACTTTTTTCCTATGACATATTGTTTTAATCTAAGATCTGTTCTTTGTCCTTCTTTATTTTGTGTTGTATTTACAGTAGTCTATTCCCTACAGATTCTGTTATGTGGATTCTTTTGCAGCTGATTTCTAACCTCCAGTTGGATTTGGGCAATAGTAGATCAATGGGAGGATGAGAGGTGAGACAGGCCAGAGTATTTACTCTCTCTCCCTCTGTTGTGTCTTCTAGGGCTGTAGGTCCTACTACATGGTCTCTCCTCTGCAGTGTACAATCTCCCTGGGCTCCTGGAGCACTATTTCCTCCCCTCTTCTTTCAGCACTCCTGGTGGTAACGGCATCTCATCACTGAAGTCTTTGGATGGCTTCATTGGAGTCTCTTCATTTGATGATTTGTAGTGAATCTCTTTCTTACCAGGATACAAAAGAACATAATAGGAGGTCTTAGTATTATGGAAAATAGTATCATAGTCTCAGAAGTTTAAATAAGACTTTGTCACTAGTTGAGAATGAACTGTATTGCAGGAAGGAAGGATGGCAATACTCAGTAGCTGGATGCTGGGAACAACCACACCCTCGTCCATTAACATATCAAAACACAAGCTTTCTTTATGCGCATACACAGACTAACTGCAACTTCAAGCATTGCTTTTTACAGACAGGAAGGCAGATGTGTAATAACAAATTAAGACATCATGATATTTTTCTAGTAAACCTTTTAGTAGCTATCATTTTGGTGAGATGATTTTTTTCCTTTATTGACCTATCATCTTACGGAAGGACTGATATCTTCACAGTTCTCATCCATTTTTCTCAGCTTTGAGGACAGGAAAAGACCCATCTGCCTCTGGTTTCACAAGCAAATCTCTTGTTCCACGCAGGTTCTCAAATTAACCTGGGTTGAATTCTGTCTGCTCTAAGAATGTCCCTACTGCTTTGAATATTTGCATAAGGAAAAAGAAAAGGAAAAAAAAAAATGGTATCCCTGGAGTGGGGACAGTGGAGTGGAGAAGCAGGCCCAGCCACCTGTTAAATGGTTTGTGCAGCAGCAAGTCTATGAGGTTCCTGGTGAATCTTGAGAAAAATGGAGTGTGGGAGGGAGCTGATCTCCTATTGCCCCCAAAGGACAGAACAGTAATGACTTCAACAGGTGTTCAGAAGCTTTTGCCAAAAGGAAAAATAATTAGATGTTGCGGGGTACAATTTCAGAAGCTATGTACAAATCATCTTGTCTATTTGATGGATGTCATGAGCATGTGCTCCTGGAGAAATTGGTTTATTTTCAAAACATTGAATTAATTGTAATAGTTGTGATACCACCTGGCATGCTTACTTCATCTAAAAAATACCAGTTCACATCAGTTACAAAGGAAATAAATGTACATATCTATGTTTAATAATAATCTTTATTAGATTAAAAACTAAGTAAATGTATAGAAACTACAAATAAATATAATTTACTAATAAATTTTGTGGGAGGACAAATTCTGTTATTGATACGTCACTTAGACTTTCAACCTATTGAAAAGTCTGTGCTTTGCCCTGGCCAGTTTGGCTCAGCGGTTAGAGCGTCGGCCTGTGGTCCAGAGAGACCCGGGTTCGGTTCCCGCTAAGGGCACGTACCTAGGTTGCAGTTTGTCCCCGGCCCTGGTTGGGTCGTGTGGGTGGCAACCACTTGCTATGTCTCTTTCACGTCGATGTTTCTCTCTCTCTCTCTCCCTTCCACTCTATTTGAACAAAATGGAAAAAAAGTCCTCAGGTGAGGATAAAAAAAAAAAAGAAAAAGTCTGTGTTTCATCTTTCTTTCATCTGACTGTGCACCTAATGCAGAGGAGGTACTTACAAATGTTTATTAGTTAAATATTTTTATGCAGTCTGATCACTATTTTCCATCACTCTTCCCATAAACATAACTTCTTTTCAAGGATCTACTAAAATAGCTGGGTTCAAAAAAGGACCAAATTTTGTAAAAACTTGCTTGACGGCTTATTATTTGAATTGCTTTCTTCCTCTGACTACTTCAAAGATCTACATAAATATGTCAAGATACTTTATTTATTGTCAAGTTACTTTAGTTAGAAGACTCTTGGCAAATAATTAATGAAGTTAATAGTTCAGTAGTTATGGGATGCTTCTTGTTAGTAGATAGTGTATGATTCAGCCTAACACATGGGATTTGCAGAACTTCTTAATATCTATTTGTTAGTGTCTTTTATTTATTAAAAAAATACATTTGTTAGGAACTTAGTATGTGCCACACACTTTGACTATGTGTTTGGGTTAGAAATGAAAGCCAAGCAGATAGATTTATGTTTTCATGGAGCTTAATATTGTGTGTGTGTAAAATATGAGGGGAAATACAAATCAATAAAATAAACATGGAATTACAGTGTGATGTGATGACAAGAGCATAGTGGAAGAGCAGATTGCTAATTCCAACCCCATCCCCCAGTGTTGGGGAAGGTAACTTCTAGGAAGAGCTATGTTTTAGCGGAGAGTGGGGATGGGTGGGAGTAGCCAGGCAAAGAGGGCATAGAGGAGGCAGGGACTATGGTCCAGGCCGAGTAAATCATGCACACAAGATCGGGGACCCCAGGATGTCAGAAATACAGTGTACAACTAAGTAAGATGTGCTGTTTTCTCTCCATAAAAACTTCTACTCTCATTTACAACAATATTGGCAATAATATTGACAATAAAATTGACAACAATTATGGTGACTTAGAACTGACAGTATTTTCTGAATACTTATTGCATGCCAGATGCTGTGCTGAGTACATCATATGCATTATTTTATTGTCACAATAACCATATGAGGCAGGTACTGCTGTTATCATCCCAGAGACAGGGAGATTCAGAATCAGAGAGCTAGGAAACTTTAACATGCTGATAAATTGTAGATCCTGGACCTATTTGGTCTCTCTCACTCTAAAGCTCATTCTTTTTTTGTTTTGTAATCCTCAGCTGAGGATATATTTTTTCCCTCATTTATCTTCAGATAGAGTGGGAGGGATGGTTGTGGCGGGGGGGGGGGGGGGGAGGAGAGAAAGAGAGAGAGAGACATCCATGTGAGAGAGACATATCAACTGGTTGCCTCCCACATGATCCCGACCAGGGCCAGGGACCGAACTACAAGCAACATACATGCCCTTGACTAGAATTCAACCTGTGACTCTGGTCCGCAGGCAGACGCTCTAATCACTGTGCCAAACCTGCCAGGTCTCAAGTTCATTCTCTTGGTCACCATTCTTAAGGTCTGTCTGGGTCTGAAAATTAATAAAGCAACTTCAAGCACAAAATTCTCTCTCAGTTAACAGTTTATACTTGAAGAAGTTTAATTAAAAAAATCAGAAAATACACATTATTTTAAAACATCCTTTCCTTTCAGTGTGACAATTATATCACGTTATAACTAATAAATAATGATTTGATTTCAAATATGAAATATAAACATGTTGCATAATACAAAACATGGCATGGATACATAGTTTTCAAGTCTGAGGAAAAACTAACAAGCTATATAAATCTAGTATAAATGATTATTGCTATATCTTATAGCTAAAGAAAAACTAATAATATATTGTCTTGGGTTTTTTTAGAGATGTCTCTGAACTGCAGCTATTTGAAAGGCCACACGTGGTGTTATTCTGAACACTGCAGGCAAACCTGGGCTTCTGTGTGTTTGACATCGCAAATCCCCTGTAAGTTCCTCACTGTGATCCAGCTTGGTCTGTTTACTGAATCTAAATCTCTGGAAAATTTGTTCCTGCAGAAGATCTAGAAAAGATGATTTATTTTGATGCTGAACATTTGTCATCCACCATCAAGGTCCGACACCACTGGGCCTACACTTTTACTTTTGGTTGCCTGTTCACTTTCTCTCTGTCCTTTCTATTAACTCCTTTATCTCTTTCTGTGATTCTGGCTTATTGTTTGTCCTTTTCTATATAGATGTCTGGCATCTATCTTTTTAATTCTTTTCCCTTCACCTTATTTTCCTCTTTTCTTCGCTTCATTTAAATGTTTTATTTTGAGCTTCACATTTGGAAAGTAACGATGTATTTAGATTTCAGTCTGGTGTTATCCCTTGCCATTTTTACTTTGCATAGTGAGATGAAGTTGAACTGATTCACAACTCCCTCCTCCTCTCCTTCTTCCAGCCCCCCCGCCCCCCAGCTATACTATTTCTTGCTTTGGAAGAGTGAGTCAGAAGACCTGACTGGTGGTCTTTTGTTTCTTAGCACCTAAGGGAAAGTATTTAAATGGGATGTAGCCTGAGGTCTTACTGTGTGGATACTATGCATCTCCTTTGGCCTAGAAAACCTCTTTGGGAAAGTGAACACTGTGATCTTCAAGCTATATCATGCTCAATGTTCCCTTCTTAACTTTCTTAACTTTGTACAGCTCAAACAAATCTGCCGATTTCGAGATGTAATGAAAATGATATGTAATGTTCCCATGTTAAAACATTAAAAAAATTTTATAACATAATCTATGCTTATTAAAAATAGTAAAGAAAAGGACATTTTCTATAGTCCCCAGTACAACCACTGTTAATATAGTTTTAGTGTTTATTTTTCATTTGTTTCAGATTAAAAAAAATTTTTTTTGTTTTTGGTTTTTCTTATGTGTGTGTGATTATTATATCATTGCAAACATGTTGTATATAATTTAGTATCTTTTTTTTCCTGTTGAGGATAATGGTTAAGTTTATCTATAGTCTCTAGAATGGTAATTTAAAAAAACTGTATAACTGCGTGTTTCTTGGTGGGCCTTGAGTATAATTTATGAAATCATTAGTCACCTTGGATACTCCCTATTTTTTAATATGTGAGAAGTCCCTATTCTAAGTGCTCAACTTGACCAATTTCATTTCATCCTTCAGTGACTTTCTGCACGAACCTCAGTCATTGCCTAGGAGGCCAGTGTGAGCGATGACTCAGCCAGCACAGGATGAAACGCTAAAAACCTCCAGGCTGTTATGAACTGCCTTTCAACAATCTCTGTTATGACATGGTACTCAGGAACAAACTGTGAGAAAGCCTGGGATTAACGATGATGAAAAATAATGAAGTAAGGCAGTTAACGTTTCTGGAAATGAAAAATACAAACCGACAGCCACAAATCTCAGGGAAAAGTGATTGCCGTCCCACTCCACATGAATGAGGAATGCTTTATATGTTATCAAGAGAGCCAGTTTTTTGCACAGATGTTTGTTGAAAGGACATAGTAGAATAAATCACCAGAGGGAGTCTGCTTTGATGGATATGTGAGTTAGGACTGCTAGTAACAGAAAACAAAATTAAACTAACTTGAACAAACAAATAAATATTATCTCCTATGATCAAAAATGGAGAAGAGGCGGGCTTCAGCCTGGCTTCATCCAGTGGCTTCTCTCAGTTTGCTCAGCTGTACCCTCCTCTGTGTATTGGTTTCATTTCACGGAGGCAGATGACTAGTTATTTTAAACTTCACAGTTCTGTTTCATAACTTTCAGAAGCGAGAACTTAATTTCTGGTGAATTTTTATTGAAAGTGAGAAAATTATTTCCCAGGAATTCTATGTAAATCTTTTTTTGCACTTCATTGGTCTGAATTAGATCACATGTCCACTCTGAGACCAGGACCATGCCCTGTGCTGATTGGCTTATATCCGTATTCCTGACCCAATCACTATGGCATACATGTTGGGATTTTTTTTAAACCAATCCGGTTTGCTTCTGGAGCTCCAGATGTGGTTCATGCCTTTTTGTGCATGTGGGCTGTGCAGAGGACAAGACATATGCATGAAGGAAAATTGGAGCAAAATTAGGAAAAGGAAAAATGGCAATGGATGCCACACATGTTTAATCCATGATAAGTGCCAGTCTGGAGCTTGTGTTTAGTTTAAGGCTTACTCACTTGAAACATTCTAAAAACATAGAAAATGTTCACATAAAGGGAATAGATAATCTGGTATAAAATATAATTGTGACAAAAAGTTGGTTTTACTAAATTTTGGAGATTATTATGGAATGTAATTCTAGAAACATGTTTCCTGGGTTTTCACATTTCACTTGCTAGCTTTGTGATCTTGAGCATGTTATTTAATCTTCCTGTGCTTTAGTTTTCTTATCTGTAAAATATGATTCTGAAATACCTCTTACATAGGTATTGAGGACTAAGGGACTTAATACATATAAAGCTGTTATAACTGAATCTAGTTCACAATGGTACTTGATAAATGTTTACTCTTAATAGTTTTTTATTTTCATAATGTGCTCTGATTAAGACACTTCACTGTCTATTTTATCAGTTATTCAGACCATGTAATATTTCCACAGATGGTTATTTGAAAGTGGTAGTTTAATTTTTTTCATAATCTGATATAAAATTATATTTTAGAAATATCCAGGAAATGTGCACTGAAAAGTGACATACATTTTACCTTGCTCCGTGTGTGAGTGTATGTGTGTATGTATGTGTATGTGTATGTATGCATGTGTGTGAGAGAGGAATGGTATATGCAACACACTTAAACTTTGTTCATTTTATGTACTTTTTAAATTATAAAAATAATTTATTTTGACTGTTGTCATCTATTCTGCAGAGGTGGATGAACCTCAATCCAAAACTTGATTCTGATGTCAAGACAGATGATTCCACACATGCACCAAGAGGGCATTAAAGGGTCCATTACTCATATCATGAGCTTCCTGTGAAGAGCAGAGTAGGCTCCCTAGCAGGTATAAGCATAGCTTGAAAGGGTAGGGAAAGGAAACTGGCTCAGCTTTTACTATAGTTAGAGGATGTGTCTAGAGCACTGGTTCTGCACGCGGAGCAATGATTGTGTGGTGTGAATTTCCTGCCAGCACCAAAGCAGGAAGCACTGAGGTTTCTTATCAGTGGACCCATCTGAGAGGCAAAATGGGAAGGTGATGATGAGCCTTGAAAGCTGTCAGCAGTTAAACATCATAAGTGGAATCAGACTCTTTATTACCACTGTAGAAAGCATAAAATATATAGAAATTGTAATGCAGAAATTAAAATATTTGGGAACCATCCAATCCAGATACATTTACATGAATATTTTCTGTGCACATTATTCTCAATTTGGTTTATTCCTGGTATTTTTAACATCCTAGAATTGGAGTTTTTAGCCACTCTGTAGCCTTTATGAATCATCTTAAGCCTCACACTGCATGTGGGAAACCAAAGAAAAAGGCTATTGAGGTTGTAAATCTTCTGAAAAATTAAATTGTCTTATGGGCTTTCCTCTTTTAAAGTGCAAGCCATTTAAGATCATTCATAGTAATGTTTAACAGATAATATCAGTTTCAATGTATTAACCAAATGACAATGTAACTTCTATTCTGGTCCTGTTAGCCTAGAGGCAGAGAATCAGCATCAGCCAGCCAAACAAAACCCAAACTTAAAATGATCTAAAGTGTTTGTATTCTTTTTAACCTTACTGATTGCCCATTTTAATTCAGCGTTATTATTATTTTAAATTTTTAAGTTGATGTCTAGAGAGAGAGAGAGAGAGAGAGAGAGAGAGAGAGAGAGACATCAACATGGGAGCAAAATATCAATCAGTTGTCACATGCACACCTACTGGGGATTGAGCCCACAACCTGGGCATGTGCTCTGACTGGGAATTGAACCAGTAACCCTTTCATGCATAGGACAACTAATTGATCCACACCAGCCAGGGTGAATTCAGCATTATTAATTGTGTTTCATTTTTCTATGTTTTATACTTTTTTTTGACTGGACTAAATCTAGTGTAGCTTTAAGAAAAACATTTTTTTTTTTCATGGAAAAGATTACTCATAAAATAGAAAACTGAAAATTCCCCTGTCTAGAAAAATTCTATGCAAATTTTTTTAGACAGTATGGGGTTATTTATGGGACAAATACAATGTATGTGAGTTAAATACTCTAATAGTCTTGTTTTGCTAACATTTTCAAGGATCAAATACATTAATCAAATCATAAAATACTTAAACCAATTGTAACTGTATTATAGAGTTTAAAAAGGGGAAAATATAAACTCTATGCACTTATACTATAGTATCAGCTCTAAAAGACTTTTAATATATTTAATGTTTTTATTGATTTTAGAGAGAAGAAAGGAGAGGGGGAGAGAGAGAGAAACATCTATTAGCTGCTCTCTGTACAGTTCCTACTAGGGATCAAGCCCACAACCCAGGCATGTGCCTTGACCAGAAATTGAACCGAGGAACTTTTGGTGCATGGGACATTTCTCAACCATCTGAGCCACATCGGCAAGAGCTCTAACAGACTTTTAATAAGTCAGATGAAGCTTATAAATATGTATGCCATTTAAAGAAAACTGTGCCATAAAATTATATTCATTCAGTTATTTATTCATTCACAATGATGACTAATGTGCAGTCTCTGATTCAAGCAGCTTTTCATCTACTAGAGGTAGCATATGGCTAGGCAGTTAAATGCAATGGAGTGTGATAAACATTAGGATAGAACAAATCAGAACCATACTGTTATGTGTGCTGGAGGACTGATCATCCTGCATTACTCGCTTTTCTTTTAGGTGTGTGACCTTGACCTTTTCTTAACCTCCTTGATCCTTAAATTTTCATCTGTTATAGGAGTCATTATACAAGATTATTTATGTTTTTTGTGAGAATTAAATAAAAAAAATTGAGAGTACTTAGCACAATGCTTGTGCCTAGTAAGTGCTTGGTGAACAGTAGCTATTAGTACTGAAAGTCATGATCATTGTGCAACTATTCATTTTTAAAAGGTTTTTAAAATATTATCTTAAAATTGATAAGGGTGAAACACAGTTTAATTATGATCAGGTTAGGTCACTTACTCCCTTACTCCAACCCTTGAGTGCTTTTTTGTTTCTTAGATGATAAAGACTATATGACATTTCTTGTTTTTGAGGCCCTCAGCAATCAATCCCTGAATCTCCCTTTTCAACAGGCCCTTTGTGCACTTCTTCAGCTATTCCTTGAACATAATATGTACTTCCTTGTTTTCCTTCCTCCACTCTTGCTGCATGTTAATAATAGAAATTATTATTTATTAAGCACTATGTAATAGGCAATATGAAAGTACTTCAGGTGAATCATCTTTAATACTCATAGCATCTCTATGATGCTATGATTTTTTAAAATTTATTTTTGTTAATACTCACTTGAGAATATTTTTGCATTGATGTTTAGATAGAGTGGAAGGGAGGGAGGAAGAGAGAGAGAGAGAGAAACACTGATGTTGCCTCCCGCATGACCCTGACCAGGGCTGGGGATCGAACCTGCAACCCAGGTATATGCCCTTGACCAGGAATCAAACCCGTGACCCTTCAGTCTGTGTGCAGATGCTCTAACCGCTGAGCAAAACCGGCCAGGGTTCTATGACGTACTCTTATTAGAACCACTCATAAATGAGAAACTTTATACAGTCATAGTCATACAGTTGGAGAGAGTGCCAGAACTCTGACCATCACTTTGTAAGGCCAGGTCTTAACCATTGCACTCTTCTGCCCTCACCCTACATGACCGACAAAACCCATTAATTCGTCATGGCATTCTTGAAACTTCAACTTCTATAGGTATGTTCTCTAGTTGTCTTGCTAAAGTTAACATTTTGATCTCAAATGTACCTAGAGCTAAGTTTAAACCTCTATGCAGTGTCTACCTCATTCTGCTTTCTATTTTTGTTCTTTTGTAAATATCTCTCGAATGCAGTTGTATACAGCCTAAGAGTGAGTACCATGTCTTAATCAATTTTGGGGAATGACAAGATTTGCTTTATACTTCAGGACAATCACTGGATATTGTGGAGTTAAATTGACTTACATTTAACTGTTCATCTAGCTCTTAAAATATTTTATTATTCATATTAAAGAGTCTTTGAGGAATGTGGATTCAGACAGCAGAAGAAAACTTGTTAGAATTTAAAGATGGGTATGGTAACCTTTGTGTTGAAGTGAAACACTTCCACTCAATAAATAGATGTCTACAAGGTGGTTGATGATGCAATGGCCATACAGGTCTGGACAGTACTATTCTAGTTACAATAGTCCATTCTCCATGTTAAACTATACACAGTTTTAGATAGTAAGGTCAAAGGCACAGGAATACTTGTTTTGACTACTACGAATCTCCAGTTTTTAGAAGTGTGCCTGGATTCGGTAAGCCTGCAATTCATATCTGTGGTTGACATTAATTAAATGTTGAGTCACCTCAAATTTTTTGAGAAGCAAATAGACTATTAGTAAGTCAAATGATAAGTCAAATAAGGATATAATTTCAAAGACTCCATTGCTTTAGATACTCCATTTAACTAGCAACTTTCCTGCCTTTTTATATTGTTCATTCTAAGATGGCATATTAGAGTATTACCGTTTACAAGGTATATATTCAGTTTTGTTCCCATGCTATTGTCAAATGCACACAAAAACAAAATAAAACATATTCATTTATTCAAAAGATTATAATAACCAATTTTATGACTGTACCTTCCTCCTTGCCTGTCTCCTGTCCATAATCTTGTGTGTGTCATTTCTGGAGCTGGTCTCTTAGTGTAACTCCTTATCTGAAGCCTACACTTCACCACCACCTTTCTTTGGAGTGACCGTGGTAGCACCGTTTCTAGTTGTGAAACTGACAGAATCCTGAGAGATAACCAGATGCTTACTGGTTATCTGAGATAATCAGTTACTTCCCACCATGTATAAAAATAGGCATTGCCAGGGGCCCAAAATTACAGAGTAAGGCCACAAGAGTAGCAGGTCATTTTAATGCATTTTCTAATAAAATAAAGATTTCTGTTGTAAAGAAAATATGTATACTGGAAAATACCGTTGTGGGACTTATGAGTCGCATGATTTTCTCTCTGACAAAACAGCAACAACGTGGTTCAAGAGTACATTCTTTTGATGGAGTAACCCGTTATCCGTAGGCTGAGGAAGGTATCACAACCTTGTCTCAAGTGAAGTGGGAGGAGAAACAACAAGAAGATAGTGAAGAAGAAGAAGAAGCGGAAAGATGGATTTCTAGTCTAAGAATCCCTGCTCTATTTTTCCTTGTTATCTTAAGGTTTTTGTGAATGTTCATAAATAAGCTCATTTACTAAAACATTTCACAAAGGAGACAAATGCAATGAGTTCATTGGAAACCCCAAGAGATATGAAATAGCAAAAGGATTTCTTTCCTTGCCCTTTTAATTTGGTATGTGCTTCCCTGGCAGGTGGCCACATACTGCCTGGAGCACAGACTCTTTGAAACTGTCTTGTGGGAGCTTGTGGGTCTTCATTTATCAGCTGGATGGAGTCAGAAGAAGTGAACTTAGAACTCCTTCCAAGTTCACAGGAGCTCCCAGGAGTCCCTGGTAACAAATGGGAAACAGCCACGCTAAAAAATAGATTATTTTAAAAGTTAAACACTCTAGGAGTCATTAAAAGTTTTGATTTTCAAAGACGTCATAAAGTAACATTTTCCCCACCCGAGAACGTACATGAACTACCCATAGTGTCATCAGGCATATTAAGGTTCAGTTAGATGCTCACATTTTGTCATGCTTAGAAAAAGTCAGTTCTTTTACTAAATGCTCTGCAAATGAAAAGCTATTTCCCATGCCAGAGAATATGTGATAAAAGCTGACCTTTAAGATTTTAAGACTTAATTGTTTAAGAAGACCGGCATAACCCATAAAAGCTGAAGTTACTAGACTCAGACTTTATAGATTTCCTGTAATATTTCTAATCTTTTTGTCTGTTTAGCTCATTTCAGATTTTCTTTTCTTTTTCTCTGCTCACAGAGTACCTATATCCAGAGGCAATGTATTGAGAAAAGATGATTCTATGAAAATAATTCTAAACATCAAGCTATGTACTATGTTTCTTTAAGCGTGAACCTTAAAGATTTTAGTTCTTTTAAAAAAAATTTTTTTTAGTGTTGTGTTGCCTTTAATAGAGAAATGCCCCACTGTCCTTGGCTTACATGTGCCTCTACCCCCACTCCATCCCTCATCACCTCCTTCTCCCTACCCCCTTCTGGCTCTGCCTCTATCATCTTTCTGTGGTGCTGAATGTCTATAGCTTCTGAAACACTTTGGAATGGAAGGTGCTATGAAATTGTAAAGTGTTTTTATCACAGAGTTCTGCCATTATGTCTCGATCCTGACGTGCAACACCTCTGCTATTTCAGTGTTGTGACGGGACACAGCCGGCCCGGAGAAGGCACCACACTCAGACAAGCATGCGAGATTGCCTCTGTCCCTGTAGCTGAGCCTGAAGCTTAGAGCATCTACCACAGTAGGTAGTTGTGGGCAATGCATAGAAAGTTTAATGCCTTGCTACTTAAAGTGTGGGTTTTGGCATTGGAAAGGAACATTTTAGATATTCAGGACCTCAGGACCTGCCTCAGGCCTTCTGAATCAGAATCCACATTTTAACAAGCTCGATAGATTACCTGCATACACACCATTGGTGTAGTGGAAACCTGCTATTTTCTCTCCCCTATATTCCTTAATCTAATAAGAATACCTCCCTCCTTTTCTTTTTTTTTTTTTGTTTAAATTATTTTTTATTAATTAGTTTTTTTATTGATTAATTTTTGTTACAGATGTTTCTCCTTTTTCCCCCACTGATTCCCCCCTCCCCCTCCCTCCCTGCCCCTTCCCCAGATTGTTGTCCATGTCCACTGTTCATGCATACATGCACATAAGTTCTGTGGTTCACTCCTCCCCCACCTCCCCCCCTCTTTAGGGGATTGTCAGTCTGTACCCCGCTTCCGCGTCTCTGGGACTACCCAATTCCTCAAACTGTTATGTTCATTATATTCCACAAATAATTGAGATCATATGAAACTTGTCTTTCTCTGTTTGGCTTGTTTCACTTAGGATGATACTTTCAAGGTCCCTCCATGTAGTCTCAAAGGATAAGAGATCTTTCTTTCTTACCGCTGCGTAGTACTCCATTGTGTATATGTACCACAGCTTTTTGATCCATTCGTCTACTGATGGGCTGTTTCCAGATCTTAGCGATTGAAAATAGTGCTGCTACAAAGATGGGGGTACATATATTCTTTCTGATTGGTGTTTTATGCTTCTTAGGGTATATTCCTAGGAGTGGGATCACTGGGTCAAATGGCAGATGAATTTTTTATTTTTTGAGGTGACACCATATTGTTTTCCATAGTGGCTGCACCAGTCTGCATTCCCACCAGCAGTGTACTAGCGTCCCCTTTTCTCCACACCCTCGCCAACACTTGTTGTTTGATGATTTGTTGATGGCGGCCATTCTGACAGGTGTGAGGTGATACCTCATTGTTGTTTTGATTTGCATCTCTCTGATGATTAGTGATGATGAGCATTTCTTCATATGTTTCTTAGCCATTTGTATGTTCTGTTTGGAGAGGTGTCTATTTAGTTCCTCTGCCCATTTTTTAATTGGATTCTTTGTCTTCCTTTTGTGGAGTTGTATGAGCACTCTATATGTATTGGAAATTAACCCCTTATCTGATATATCATTGGCAATTATGCTCTCCCATACAGTGGGTAGCCTTTCCATTTTGATGATTGTATCTTTCGCTGTGCAGAAGCTTTTTAGTTTGATGTAGTCCCATGTGTTCATTTTCTCCTTTGTTTCTATTGCCTTAGGTGATGTGTCAGTAAAAATTCTGCTGCGTATGATGTCTGAGATTTTGTTGCCCACAGTCTCTTCTAGGATTTTTATGGATTCATGAGTTACATTTAAGTCTTTTATCCATTTTGAGTTTATTCTGGTGTAGGGTGTAAGTTGATGGTCTAGTTTCATTTTTCTGCAAGTAGCTGTCCAATTTTCCCAGCACCATTTATTAGAAAGGCTGTCCTTACTCCACTGTATGCTCTTGCCACCTTTGTCAAATATTAATTGAGCATATTGCCTTGGGTCCATTTCTGGGTTCTCTATTCTGTTCCACGGTCTATATACCTGTTCTTGTGCCAGTACCAGGCTGTTTTGATTATAGTGGCTTTGTAGTATAACCTGAAATCTGGTATTGTGATCCCTCCAACTTTGTTCTTCCTTTTCAAGATTGCTGTGGCTATTCGAGGCCTTTTTTGGTTCCATATGAACTTTTGAAGTAATTGTTCTAATTCTGTGAAGTATGCCGTTGGTATTTTGATGGGGATTGCGTTGAATCTATAGATTGCTTTGGGTAATATGGACATTTTAATGATGTTAATTCTCCCAATCCATGAACAGGGTATGTGCTTCCACTTTTTTATATCTTGCTCTATTTCTTTTTTCAAGGACCTGTAGTTTTCTGCGAATAGGTCCTTTATTTCCTTGGTTAAGTTTATTCCTAGGTATCTTAATTTTTTTGCTGCAATGGTAAATGGGATTGTTTTCTTAGTTTCTCTTTCTGTGAGTTCATCATTGGTGTGTAAGAATGCCATCGATTTCTTGACGTTAATTTTGTATCCTGCTACTTTGCCAAATTCATTTATTAAGTCTAGTAAACTTTTGGTGGAGTCTTTGGGGTTTTCTATGTATAATATCATGTAATCTTCAAATAATGACAATTTCACTTTCTCCTTTCCAATTTGGATCCCTTTTATTTTTTCTTCCTGTCTGGTTGCTGTGGCTAAGACTTCCAGTACTATGTTAAATAGGAGTGGCGAAAGTGGACATCTCCCTCCCCTTCTTAAAATAACCATTCCTTTCTGCCTCTATTGTGTGCTTCTGGTGGGGCTGGACTTTTTGACCATAGAGATGAGCACTTCATTCAGGTGTGAACATTCAAGCCATCATGATACGTCAGGGGTGGCCACATGGGACCCGACCTGGGTCAGCAGGGGTCTTACCCTGTGTTTCTTTACTCCGAAGTTGGAGGGAGAAGTCTTCTTGTCTCTGGAGTCATGAATCTGGAAAGAGGTAAACTTGCAATGGTCAGTGGCTCTTTTCTCAGCCGAGTGGAGGACACTTGTTCAGCAAATGTGGGGAAGACACTGGTGCTCAGAGAGAAGGAGAGGCAGGAAACAGCGATCCAGTGACTGATTCTGCTTGTGATTTTGGTGGTATGAGCACATAAAATGTCCTTTCTGCTTTTCTAAGTTAAGTTCCTGCCTCTCACCAAGGAAGCAAAGATCTTCCATGACACTGATAGATACCAGAAAAGGAGGGTTGCTGGGGAAGGACTAAGCCTGCAAGTTCAAGTACCAGCTTCTAATGTAAGAAAATCAAAGCAAATTCTGTCACCTTTCATTTTATTCACCCAAACTCTGTAGTTTCTTATGTATAAGAAATTCTTGCAAGATCTTTGAAAGTTTTACATGAAAGAACGAATATGAAATACCTATCATGGTGTCTGACATATAACAAATGTTCAAGAAATGTTACTTACTATTATTGTTGTTGCTATATTATTATTATTATTATTATTATTATTATTATTGCCTTATATAGGTTCTTTGTTGGCATACTCTAGGCCAGGAATATAGATACCACTTTACCCCTCTGAGTCTCAATAACTGATGTAAGTTCTGCAATGCAAACTTAACTAGTTTTTTTCTGGTGGACCTAGTTTTTCCTTGGTGGGAAGAATAACAAGAGGTACTTAGGCTAGATAGGAGCTCTAGGTGCATGGAGGGGTCAGAGAAAGCAGAGCGTGCAGAGCCCTCCATGCAATGCAGACACTATCACAACTCCAATGGCAGTCACCATCAAGAGTGGTGGCTCCTCTTGGATGTTCTTCTTCTAGGTCACCCCTGTTTCTCTCTGGAGCTCACTGGCTTGCCCATGGGTAGCCATGCCTGGAGATAGCTTACAATGACTCTTCTCTTGGTGTTATTGGCCCACAGACAAAGAACATCTTCAATTATTCTTTGTCTCAGTAGCTAGAAACCTCAGGGTATTTTTTTCTGGAATGCTGCTCACAATAGAATCCTTGGTTGTTGGGTTGTCAAGCATTTTTAAAACAACAAATTCTTGGAGAAAATTGTTTAAGACCCTCTCATCTTGCCTTGGGCACACACACTTTGTGACCCATATTTCTGATTGTTACTTTAGTTTGTTTCTATGGTTCTTTGAGGAAGGTATAAACACACGGACTCTTCCTTAAGTTAAGACATATTTCCCCAGTCCTGGCTTGTTTGGCTCAGCGGTCAGAGCGTTGGCCTGCGAACCAGAGAGTCCGGGTTTGGTTCCCGCTAGGGGCACGTACCAAACAGACAAACAAACAAAAGGACATATTTCCCCAAAGCTACCCTTTCAGGCTGCTGTAGGGGAGGCTTTATCACTGCCTTCAGCCAAAGTCTGAGCTCAGGATCTGAACACTTGTCAGTACCCCCAAATGCCTTTCTATATGTTCATTCATAGGGCAATGTGACATCTTGGTAAATCAAATGAGTGATTTTCTAGAGAAGACATTAGGTTAAAGTTTGATACTTGTTTTGTTCAGTACTTTCCTCTGGTATAGAATAAAAACCATTTAAAAAGTGTTCTAAAGAAAATAGAAAAACGTCTTCTGAATCAATGACTAATTAAAATTTGCATAGAATTGTATTATTATTGTGTGTACTTGGTTATGCGATTAATAACCCTATATGGCAATGAAAATTCTGTTTTTATTTTAAGTTCACACACATTGATTGATTGACTAGTTTATATGAGGCCCAGTGCTATGAGAGATTCAGAGTTGAATGACTTCATTCTTGCCTTCAGAAGTTTAAAACTTTGAAATATTTTGACATCTAACTATGTCAGATCAGTGAAAGCTTACTCTAGCATTTACCTAAGTTAGAGGAGGTCATTAAGAGGACATGACCCCCAGGTGACCCATAAGCTGAGCTCAGGCAGTTGGAGGCTTCTCACCCCTTCTTTGTCCTTGGAATGTGCGGTCCACCTGCCTTCCTTAAACTACAAGTTGCTTCAAAGACACAGCCTTGAGGTAGTTATGTGTTGTTGAGATCATCTGGACAGTATATATGGCTGAACCTTGTTAAGGCCTCTGTGTAAACTTTTAAGATAATCAGGGGAGTGTGGAGACCAATGGTGCCTAAGACAAGCCTCCTATGTAAGTCTCATTGCTTATTAAACCACTACGTACCAATCTGGTGCGGTCTTCTTCTTTCTTTGCTCTCTGCTTGGCATCTGTATATGGGACCAGTATCAGATTTCTCTTGAGAAACTCCTGAGTTGGTAAACTTACCTCCTGCTATGATGCTGGAGCAGCCATATAATAGACACCCATAAAGACATTTTGATAATACTCTTTGTCCTTACTACTTCTTCTCTTATCATTATTATTCTGGGGACTTTTGACATGTAGAGCTTTATTTATACTGTAATTATTTACAACTCTAAGTACAACTTGGGAATTATAAAATTAAGAAGAGAGCCTGTATCCTGTATAGTAGATAATGTGTATGTGGTGTATGAGTAGTATGTATGTTAATTCATTATTAACCAAATGAGTAGAGACAGAACATGATATAGTGCAGTGTTTCTCAAACATTTTTTATTATTTTTCTAAGTTGAAAAAATGAAATTAAACTTAAATTTTCTCCAGTAATAGAAATTAAATATTTAAAGAATAAGATATTGTCAGTAGGGTTGAACTTTTGAAGGCCACAAACCATTGTAATATCTAATAATTTTTTACCTTCAAGAACCAATTTTTACTTCCTTGGAGGTGATATGGCCCCCATTGAAAATGTATTAATAGCAAAGAGATCCAAGATGGCAGGGAAGTAGGTAGATGTTACACACACCTCCTCCCAGGACTACACTGGAATTACAACTAAAATATAGAACAATCACCCTGAATAACCAGCTGGAGACTAGCTGAAGAGAAGGCTTGTAACCAAGGATTTAGAGAAGAAGCCACATTGAGACTGGTAGGAAGGGCAGAGGTGTGAAAGGGAAATCCCACGGGCAGAGGCTGAAATTCTGGAGGGAAATCTTAGCTGCAAGCCTTCTCTCTGAGGAACGTGTGATCTGAACCCCAAGCCAAGGTCCCCAGCCCAGAGCACCAGAGCTGGGAAGAAGAGCCTACATAATATCTGGTTGTGAAGATCAGTGGGAATTTTGTCTACCAGGGAGAGACAGGAGTCTGCTAGAGAAACAGGCACCATCTTGAAGAGCCAACACACAAAATTTTATTCATAGCCAGTCACTCTGGGCTCTGGCAGAGGAAGTGTGGAACAAATTAGAGTCACATGAGGAAGGACTGAGGTTTTTGATTCTGGGGAGAGAGCTGAAGGAAGAGCTGTCAGGATCCCTGTGCTGAGTCATTCTGCCACATCACAGATGCCATCTTTCTTGGGTGGATCTCTCCCCTCCATAAGGCATCAACCTGTAGGATTCCAATAGCCTCACCTACTGGACTCCCTGTCATCCCACTCTGTGGAGCTTTCATCCTGCTGAAGAGGTAGCTGACCGGGTTGGGATACAGAGATCTAGATAGACTCATGGGATGACTGAATTGTGTAGCTGTGGGGCGGGGGTCATTCTCTCCACTTTTGTGTGAACCTGACTGGTGCCTACACCTCACTAGAGATCCACTAGCCCCACTCTCTGGGCTACCAGCAACCCCACCCTTCTGCCTCCTGTAGTTCTTCACTGTGAAGGTCTGGGCAGGATCTGGGACAGACTGAATTGTGTGGCTCAGAGGTGGGGGCCACTCCCCACACCCTTTTTCAAGTTTGATCAGCACCTTCCCCTCATGGAAGATCCACTAGCTCCATCCTCCCAACTCCCGGCTGCCTCATCCTACTGGGATTAGGCTCTGGGCAGAATCTGGGACAGACTGAGTTCTGTAGCTCTAGGACTGGGGACATTCTTCTCTTTCATGCTTGACTGGTGCAGAGCCCTCCCTTCACATGGCTAAGTCTAGGTCTGTTTGGGCCTAATAAATTCTGCCTCCCTCACCATGTCAACTCCCTGAGACCCTGACCCCAAAACAAAGGCGTGCAAGCACCCAGTGGGTGGCAGTTAGACTTGGTATACCTTAGAACTTTTGTTGAGTGGCCTCAGACCCAGCACTGGCACTGAGTTTTAACATGCATCAATCTGATGGACACCACTAGCCCCTACCTAGTGACTCATTGAGAATCTACCACATGCAACTTGAATACTGCCAAAGGTTCTTTCAGTGACAGCCTAACAAGCAGCTGTCAGGTGGAGGCAGGAAGAGGTGGGTCTTGGTGTGCCTTGGGATTTTTGCTGAACAGCCCCAAGTTCTGGGGCTTGTAAAAGCCAGCCTTAATGCACAGCTTGGTTCTTTCTGTACACACCCAGGCCCAGTAGGCACAAACAGTGGATCACTCTGTAGTTCCAAACAGGTTGCCCAGGGTCAGTCACAGGCAGCAACTGACATTGGCATGCACAGAGTGCCTCCCAAGAGGCTTCAGGACCAACAATCCCAAGGCCAGCTTCAGACAACATCAGAGAAGATCCAATTAGCTTCATTAATGGCATATTCAGAGGGAGATCTTGGCAGGTACCAGATCCTGCTTAGGCAAATTTTACTTTGTTGGTCAGCACCTGCATAGGGGTTTATACACTGTGGTAGAGGTGGATCTTAATGGTCAGCCAGCTGTGGGGTAGACATCACATATGAACAGTCCAATAGCAATGAAAACACAATTACAACAGGAGGGCCCATATAACCCATACAAGATGCACTTCTATAGCATGCATCTCAGGTGATCAAGAAGACGACACCACTAGACCCTACATAAAGCTACCCCATTAAGACTGGGAGTCATAGCAGATCTATCTACTACACAGAAACAACACAAAGATGCAGCCAAAATGGGGAGAAAAAGAAACATGCCCCAAATGAAAGAACAGGAGACATCTCCACAAAAAGAGCTAAATAAAATGGAGGCAAGCAATTGATCAGATATAGAGTTCAAAGGCATGGTTTAAGGATGCTCAAGGAACTTAGTGAGAACTACAAAGAACTTAGTAAGAATAACAACAGAATGAAAAAAATATCAAAACCATATAAAAGAATCAGTCATAAATAAAGACTACAATATCGGAAAAGAATTGGAAGAAATGAACAGTAGTTTGGATGAAGCAGAGGTTCAAAACAGTGAGTTGGAAGACAAGGTAGAAAAAAATACCCAATCAGAGCAGCAAAAAGAAAAAATTTTTTAAAAAATGAGGATAGTTTAAGGGGCTATTGGGATAACATGAACCATAACAACATGTGAATCACAGGGGTACAGAAGGAGAAAAGAGATAGCAAGAAATCAAGAACCTATGTGAAGAAATAATGACTGAAAACTTTCCTAACTTGGTGAAGACAAAAGACACACAGGTCCAGGAAATGCAGAGAATCCCAACAAGATGAACTCAAAGAGGCCCAAACCAAGACACATCATAATTAAAGTGGCAAAAATTAAAGACAAAGAGAGAATCTTAAAAACAGCAAGAGGAAGACGGTTACCTATAACAGAGCTCACACAATACTAACAGCCAATTTCTCAACAGAAACATTCCAGGCCAGAAGAGAGTGGCATGAAATATTCAAAGTGATGAAAAGCAGGGACCTACAACCAAGACTACTTCACTCAGGATTTAAAATGGAAGGAAAGCCCAGCCACTGTGGCTCAGTGGTTGAGTGTCAACCCATGCACCAAGAGGTTGCTGGTTTGATTTCCAGTCAGGGCACATGCCCAGGTTGCAGGCCAAACCCCCAGTGGGGGGCATGCAGGAGGTGGCCAATCAATGTTCTCTTTTATTGGTGCTTCTATCTCTCTGTCACTCTCCCTTCCACTCTAAAATCAATAAAGAAAAAAAAAATGAAAGAAAAAATAAAGAACTTCCCAAATAAGAATTGGCTAAAGGAGTTTGTTACCACCAAGCCAGTATTACCAAAAATATTAAAGAGCTTTCTTTTTTTTTTTTTAATTTAAATTAAATTATTTATTTTTGTTACAGATGTTTCTCCTTTTCCCCCCGATTTCCGCCTCCCCCTCCCGCCCCACCATCTCCCCAGCTTTGTTGTCCATGCATACATGCATATAAGTTCTGTGGTTTATCTTTCCCCTACCACCCCCTCTCCTGGGGATACTCAGTCTGTACCCCACTTCCATGTCTCTGGGGCTACCCCATTTCTCAGACTGTTATGTTCATTATATTCCACAAATAAGTGAGATCATATGATACTTGTCTTTCTCTGTTTGGCTTGTTTCGCTTAGGATGACACTTTCCATGTCCCTCTGTGTCGTCTCAAAGGATAAGAGATCTTTCTTTCTTACAGCTGCATAGTACTCCATTGTGTATATGTACCACCGCTTTTTTATTCATTTGTCTACTGATGGACACTTGGGCTGTTTCCAGATCTTAGCTATTGTAAATAGTGCTGCTACAAACATGGGGGTACATATATTCTTTCTGATTGGTGTTTCAGGCTTTGTAGGGTATATTCCTAGAAGTGGTATCACTGGGTCAAATGGCAGATCAATTTTTAAGTTTTTGAGGTAACACCATATTCTTTTCCATAGTGGCTGCACCAGTCTGCATTTCCACCAGCAGTGCACTAGAGTCCCCTTTTCTCCACACCCTCGCCAACACTTGTTGTTTGATGATTTGTTGATGGCAGCCATTCTGACAGGTGTGAGGTGGTACCTCATTGTTGTTTTAATTTGCATCTCTCTGATGATTAGTGATGTTGAACATTTCTTCATATGTCTCTTAGCCATTTGTATGTCCTGTTTGGAGAGGTGTCTATTTAGTTTCTCTGCCCATTTTTTAATTGGGTTCTTTGTCTTCCTTTTGTTGAGTTGTATGAGCACTCTATATATATTGGAAATTAATCCCTTATATGATATATCATTGGTAATTATGCTCTCCCATACAGTGGGTAGCCTTTCCATTTTCATGATTGTATCTGTTGCTGTGCAGGAGTTTTTGAGTTTGATGTAGTCCCATTTGTTCATTTTCTCCTTTGTTTCTGTTGCCTTAGGTGATGTATCAGTGAAAATTCTGCTGCATATGATGTCTGAAATTTTGTTGCCTAGAGTTTCTTCTAGGATTTTTATGGATTCATGAGTCACATTTAAGTCTTAAAGGGCCTTCTTTAAGGAAAAAAAAAAAAGAAGAAGAAGAAAGCTGTGGCCAGGTAGTTCAGTCGGTTTGAGCATTATCTTGATACATGAAAGGTGTAGGTTTGATCTCTAGTCAGACCACATACAGTAATCAACCACTGATTGCATAAATAAGTGGAACAACAAACTGATGTTTCTCTCTCTTTTCCTCTCTTTCTCTATCCCTCTAAAATAAATCAATCAGTAAATAATATTTTTAAAAAGAGAAAGAAGAAGAAAACAGAGGAAGATCATAGTTAAAAGAATAAAATGGCAATAGATACATACCTATTAATAATCACTTTAAATGTAAATGGCTTAAATGCTCAAATAAAAAAGACATAGGGTAGCTGAAAGAATAAGAAAACAAGACCCACATATATATGCTTTCTACAAGAATGAAAGACACACACAGACTAAAGTAAAGGGATGGATAAAGATATTTCATGTATATGGAAAGGAAAAAAAGCTGGGGCAGCAATATTTATATCTGACAAGATAAACTTTAAAATCAAGGCTATCATAAGGACAAAGAAGGGCACTATATAATGATAAAAGGAGAAATTCAAAAAAAGGATATAACTTGAGTAAACATTTATGCACTCAACATGAAAGCACCTAAATATGTGAAGCACATTTTGATGGACATAAAAATAGAGATTGACAGTAAACAATCATAGTAGGGTATTCTAATAGCCAATTGACAAAAATGGATAGATATTCAGACAGATGATCAATAAGAAAACAGAGATTTTAAATGACACATTATATCAGATGTATTTAATTGATATCTTCAGAGCATTTTACTCCAAAGCTGCAGAATATACATTCTTTTTAAGTGCACATGGAACATTTTCTAAGATGGACCACATGTTAAAACACAAAACAAGTCTCAATAAATTTAAGAAGATTAAAATCATATCAATAATCTTCTCTGACCAAAATGTTATAAAACTAGAAATCAATCACAAGAAAAAAACTGAAAAACACAAAAAAGATATGGAGGCTAAATGACATGTTACCAAACAATGGATCCAGTGAACTGGTTAACAATGAGATCAAAGAAGAAATAAAAATATACTTTGAAACAAATGAAAATACAACAACCCAATATCTATGACACAGTGAAAGTAATTAAGAGAGGGAAATTCATAGCATTATAGTCCTACCTCATGATATAAATAAAAAAACAACTCAAATAAACAATCTAACTTTACATGTAAAGGAACTAGAAAAAGAACAACAAACAAAGCCCAAAGTGAGTAGAAGAAAAGATATAATAAAGATTAGAGCATAAATATACAAAATAGAGTCTAAAAAATATAAAAGATCAATGAAACCAAGAGACAATTTTTTGAAAGGTAAATAAGATTGATAAACCTTTAGCCAGACTCATCAAGAAAAAAAGTAAGTGGACCCAAATAAATAAAACCAGAAATAAAAGAGGAGAAGTAACAACTGACACCAAAGAAACACAAAGGATTGTAAAAAAATATTACAAAGAACAATATATGTCAACGAATTGGACAATTTGGAAGAAATAGATAAATGCCTAGAAACATACAATATTGAAAAACTGAGTCAGAAAGAATCAGAGAATCTGGACAGACAAATTACAGCTAGTGAAATTGAAACAGTAATAAAAAAAATCCCAACAAACAAAAATCCTGCACTGGATAGCTTCATAGGTGAATTTTACCAAACATTCAAAGAACTAACATCTATTCTTCTCAAACTATTAAAAAAAAATTCAAGAGAGAAGACTCCCAAGCTCATTTTATGAGGCCAGTATTATCCTAATTTCAAAACCAGATAAAGATACTACAAAGAAAAAATTATAGGCCAATATACATGATAAACATAGATGCTAAAAATTTTAACAAAATATTAGCAAACCAGATCTAGCTACACGTTAAAAAATTATACAACATAATCAAGTGGGATTTATTTTGGGGATGCAAGGTTGGTACAATATCTACAAATAAACGTGATATACCACATAAACAAAATGAAGGATAAAAACCACATGATCATATCAATAGATGCAGAAAAAGCATTTGATCAAATTCAGCACCCATTTATAACAAAAATTCTCAGCAAAGTGGAAATAGAGGAAAGTTATCTCAATGTAGTAAAGGCCATATATGACAAACTACAGCTAACTTTATACTCAATGGGCAAAAACTACAAGTGTTTCCCTTTATATCAGAAACAAGACAGTGATGTTCCCTTTTACCACTCCTATTCAACATAGTACTGAAGGTATTAGCCACAGCAATCAGACAAGAAGAAGAAATAAAAGGCATCCAGATGGGAAAGAAAGTAAAACGGTAATTATTTACAGATGACATGATATGGTATATTAAGATCCCTAAAGAGTCTATCAAAAAACTCCTAGAACTGATAAATTGAATTCAGTAAAGTAACATGATACAAAATTAATATTCAGAAATCAGTAGCATTTTTATACATCAATAATGAACTATCAGAAAGGGAAAATTAAAAAAAAACCTCATTTACAATGGCATAAAAAATACTTAGGAATACATTTAACCAAGAATGTAAAAAGAGCTGTACTTGGAAAATTACAAGACACTGAAAAAGAAATCAAAGAGGATACAAATAAGGAGAAGCATATACCATGTTCATGCATAGAAATCATTACATTCCACATGCAAATGAAATCATATGGTAGCCCAAGTACCCATCAGAGATGCATGGTTAAAAAACCTGTGGTAGCCCAGCTGGTGTGGCTCAGTGGTTGAGTGTCGACCCATGCACCAAGAGGTCACCAGTTTGATTCCCAGTCAGGACACATGCCCAGGTTGTGGGCCAAATCCCCGGTGGGGGGCATGCAGGAGGCGACCAATCAATGTTCTCTTTCATCAATGTTTCCATCTCTCTCTCCCTCTCCCTTCCTCTCTCTCTAAAATCAGTAAAGGAAAAAAAGAACTGTGGTACATTTACACAATGGAATAGTACTTGGCCATAAAAATGATGGAAATCTTACACTTTGCAACAGCATGGATGGACCCAGAGAGTATTACGCTAAGTGAAATAAGCCAGTTAGAGAAAGACAAGTACCATACGATTTCACTTAAATGTGGATTCTAATGAACAAAATAAACTGACAAAATAGAAACAGACTCATAGATACAGAAAACAGACTGATAGCTCTCAGAGGTGAAGGGGGTTGGGGAGCTGGGTGAAAAAGGTGAAGGGATTAAGCAAAAAACAAACAAACAAAAAACAACCAGAAAAACCTCACAGACACAGACAACAGTATGATGATTACCAGAGAGAAAAGGGATTGGGGAGAGGTAGAAGAGGGTAAAGGGGGCATAAATAGAGATAGAAGGAGACTTGACCTTGGGTGGTGAACACACGATACAAAGTACGGGTGATGTATTATAAAATTGTATACTTGAAACCTACATAATTTTATTAACCATGTCACCCAATAAATTCAATTAAAAATAGATTGACAAATGTGGAAAAAAGAAAAAATATGTATGGGAAGGTGGATGAAAAAGTCTTTTAGCATCAAACAGATTTGGGTTTGAATATTTGCTCCACCATTTATTATTTGGCAGCTTTGGGTAAACGATCTAAACCCTCTGACCTCTAGTTTCCCCGTATATAAAGTGCAAATAATAATAGCTGTCTTGAAGGAATACAGTGAGGGTTACATATAATGTTGGTAAAGAGCTCGGCATTTTAATATGTGGTAATGATCACTAGTAAGGTTAGGAAGTCTGAATATCATTTTCTGACCTTGTCAGGTAACAGTGGCATGTTAGTAAATATCTAAAGCACACATGGTGGTATATTAATATTTCTGTAGATAAGTGGTTCTCAAACTTGGTTGCACATTAGAATCATCTGAGGATATATTAACAATTCCATGCCCTGGCCAGTTTGCCCAGTGGTTAGAGCATCGGCCTGTGGACCAAAGAGTCGCAGGTTTGGTTCTGGTCAAGGGCATGTACCTTGGTTGCGGTTTTGTCCTCAGCCCTGGTCAGGGTCGTGCGGGAGGCAACCAGTCAATGTATCTCTTTCACATCAATGTTTCCCTCTCTCTTTCTCCCTCCCATTCTGCCTGAAAATAAATAGAAAAATATCCTCGGGTGAGGATTAAAAAAAAAAATTCCAAAGCTCAGGCCACACCAGGACCAATTAATTTGCATCCTCTGGGGCGGAAGGTAGGCATCAGGAGTTTTTGAAGCTCCCAGATGATTCTAATGTAAAGACAATTTTGAGGATCGCTACTGCAGACATTTAGTCTAAAGCCTGAAGATATCTAGATAGCTGTAACATTTCAGCTCAAGGAAATACTACCTGAGATTTAAAAACAAAATACCATAGAGTAACAGTCAGTTGTTTTGAATTATTCCTACTCTCAATAAGTTGGTATGCCTTTTTAAAAATTAAATAAAGACACATTTTTATAACATATGACTTTGATAAAGGTAATTTTAGTTTCAGAAAACTATGAGTAAGCAAGCCCACATGATCTAGGACCTTTGAGGCATGTGGTATTACTCTTTGTTAAGGGAGAGGCATATTTGCCAACTTAAGGCATATCAGAGCCCAGACATCATGCCACAATTGAGATGTAGGCTTATGATATGCTTTTCTTTTTCTTGAGAGACATGTCACATGTCACAAAAGACTGTGGCTTAACCATAACTAACTGGCATTGACCAAGTGAAGGGAAATTTTCCATTTCAACTAGAAAAAATGCTCTATTTTGCATGTCATATACAGCATGTGAAACTATTCTTGTTCTCATTTTTAGTGTTCCATGATTTGGTTTCCAGAGTTACAACCAGAGATTACTGTGCATGAAGTGGTAACTTAATTTCATCAATGGGTTGATGCTCTGTTGACAAAGGAATGTCAGGAGGACCTGTTACAGAATGGGCATCTAAAACGAGGTATGCGGCAGACAAAACGTCTGCAAGGACACCCTACAGAGTCTTCATTACAGATGACATGCTTATCCATATAGGGGAAAAACAGCTTTAAACTCAGGCCTTCACACATGAATAAATAGATAAGATTAATAAGATAATTTCAGAGTATTTAAGGTATATGAGATGTCTCTTGATGAGTAATATATTAGACAAACTATTGCTTATGATAGAAAGCAATTCATCATTGAACAAAAATCTGAGTTCTTGAGCAATTTTCTCCTATCACCACCTAATTTTGATTTTTGATAAAAATTTAAGATTGCTCATGGTTAGTACTGAAAGAGAAACTTTACAACTGATTAGTAGAACCGGTGTGAGAATTGATCAACAGGAAGTCCACCCAGGCTACTGCAGAAGGGGTCAGAAAGAATGGCAGAAATCGTTTTCTATTTAGATCTATCACAGTGCTATCACTGCTTTCTCAGGTATCAATTTAAAGAAATTATTCAGTCAAAGTTTCTGGTATAATACAAACTCATGTTTGTAAACTGAATCTAAAAAGCCTATTTATAGAGGTGAAAATTAGTTTGAATAATCAGGAATTATTGTCAGCCCTTGGAAAATTATGATTTTGGGAAACTAAAATTTGATTTCAGTGCATGAAGAATGGGCAGTTTAGATTTGGTCAGTTTTCTAACCAGATCAACTCCTTCTGATAAATATCTATAAAATATTCTGAATTTAAACTATTAACTTTGGCTTTAGGGACTAAAACTGAACAAAGAAAATGCAAACCTCTATTATGCTCTCAATTTATTTTTTTTCTCCACTTGTTTTGAAATGATATCCTTATTTTATGTTTCTAATATTTACATTGAATTTTATACATCAGTAACTGATATCCTTCTTATAATTTTCCTTATCAATAGTTTTTAGATTTTAAAACTAATTTTTTATTGTTATTTCTTTTGGTGGTTGAATAGCTAAAGACCATGCCATTTGAAATTGACTGAACATCTGCAATTTCTGGGCACTTGCATATTTCCATTAATTGCTAATTGTTTTGAAAGATCTTTCCATGAATGAAAGCAGTAATTATTTGCAGTGAGCAGTTGCTCGTCGCCTTTTGTGGATGAAATTTCCTGAAACAGTAGGATGAAGATTATTAATTATAGTTTCCAGAGAAATTAATTAGCCTTAATCATAGAAATTGCCACATCCAGGAGCCAAAGCAGCCTGTGCCATTTTATTACATGGGAAATATATTGGAGTGAAGAATAACTTGCATCTTTAACCCAAGAATAAGTCATTCTCATCATTTAAAAATGAAATATATTATTTCTGTTCCATTATAATCCTATTTTCAGTTGAGCTAAAAGTAACATTTTGTGAAGATTATGTATATTCTTAGTTACTGTTAATTAAGATGAAGACTCGTGACTAATTTCTCAGTGAAACAGATTTCTTTAAAACTGAACTCATTCTGCCCTGGCCAGTTTGGCTCAGCGGTTGGAGCATCAGCCTGCGGACCAGCGAGTTCCAGGTTCGGTTCCCACTAGGGGCCAGTACCAAAAAACAAAACAAAACAAACAGAAAAACTTAACTCATTTTTCCAGGAGCTAGAACATATCAAAGGTGTTGACATGTGCATAGAAGAGCATGGTACCAGTTCAAGCTATTAATGAATTTATTGAAATGCCAATATGTTGTGAATTTTCAGGAATAGTTTTTTTTTTTTCCACCTACACCTAATATTGTATTTTAAACATACTTGTACATAGAATTTCATTTTTTCTTAGCCTGGATCAGATTTATTTTATTGCCCAGTAATACAACTTTGTTATAATTTGATGGCTGTACTATATACTTATAGAAGCTTTCTAAGTTTATTCCAAAATCTTATTTTAAATAATTATGTTGTTCTTTTATTTTTTTCAATATTTTTATGGCATTTTTTACTTTAATGTACTGAGAGAATTAACTTACTGTGTTAATTTGGTATTTACAATTATTTTATTACATTTCTGCTGTAACACTACTGTGCAAATGTATTTTCCACCTTAATATGTACAATTCCTTTATATCAAAGATTGCCAAGTAAATATCTTTTTATGAATTATTTTATATAATTTGTATTTAATTTGAGAGCACTCTTTAAGTGATATCTCAAAAATGTCTTATTAGGCAAAACTTAAAAAAATTTTTTTTGATTTATTTTAGAGAGAGAGAGGAAGGGAGAGGGAGAGATAGAAACATCGATGAGCAAGAACATCGACTGGCAACCTCCTGCATGCCCCCCACTGGGGATCGGGCCCACAACAAGGGCATGTGCCCTGACCAGGAATCGAACTGGTGACCTCTTGGTGTATCGGGCGATGCTCAACCACTGAGCCACGTTGGCCAGGCACACAAAACTCTCAATAAAAGAAAAGTATAATTTCTTCTCCCCCTTAAATATTGTTTTACAATTATTAATATTTTGAATTCTTTTTTATTTTATTTTATTTTTTATTTATTAATTTGTTTTTGTTACAGATATTTATCATTTTCCCCCATTGACACCCTCCTCTCCTTCCCTCCTGCCCTATCCCCAGCTTTGTTGTCTATGTTCATTGGTCATGCATACATGCATGTAAGTTTTGTGGTTTATCTCCCCCCAACCCCCTTCCTCTGAGGCTTGTCAGTCTGTACCCCACCTCTATGTCTCTGGGTTAATTTTGTTCATCTGTTTGTTTAGTTCATTATATTCCACAAGTAAGTGAGATCATGTGATATTTGTCTTTCTCTGCTTGGCTTGTTTCACTTAGCATAATACTCTCCAGGTCCTTCCATGCCATCTCAAAGGATAAGAGATCTTTCTTTCTTACAGCTGCATAGTATTCCATTGCGTATATGTACCACAGCTTTTTTATCCACTCATCTACTGATGGACGCTTGGGCTGTTTCCAGATCTTAGCTATTGTAAATAGTGCTGCTACGAACATAGGGGTACATATATTCTTTCTGATTGGTGTTTCAGGCTTCTTAGGGTATATTCCTAGAAGTGGGATCACTGGGTCAAATAGAAGTTTAATTTTTAAGTTTTTGAGGTAACACCGTAGTGTTTTCCACAGTGGCTGCACCAGTCTGCATTCTCACCAGCAGTGCACTGGAGTCCCCTTAGGAATAGTTGTTTTTGAAGCCAGTTCTCTCTTTTACAAGGGTATGAGTTTATGAAGGACAGTGCATTACTATTTAATTTTATAAGAAAGATTATTGACCTTGATAATTAACCATTCATTTAACATTCTTATGGAGCATCTATTACTATTTGTCAGCTCTAGTTTGGAGGTGTTCAGAAAATGTCTTACTTCACTCCTTTGGAATAAAGCAAATAAACTCACAAACTCATACCCACACACAAACACACACATTCATACACACACATGCACACACACGCACACGCAAACACATTTCCTATTGAGGTGTACAGTGACAATAAAAGAAGAGAACTTGTTTAGAGGCAGGGTCTTGAAGATGTATTGTGGGTTGAATGCTCAATCTGTGGAAAAGAGAAATAACTGGGGTATAATTTACTTTTGTATGCAATTCTATTTTATTCTGGGTTTTATAGAAATGTCTCCCCAGTAGTAACAAATACTGAAAACAGAGGAGAGAAATGATTAAAAAAATGCTTTTCTGATAATCTAGCAAAGCTACTGTTCAATTACTGAAAACTCTCTCCTTTGCCCCCCAAAAAGGTTCTTCCAGATCAGTTCTTTATGTTTTAAAATACTTATGTAATGCCATGTCCAGTTTGGCTCAGTGTTTAGAGTGTCGCCCTGCGGACCAAAGAGTCGTAGGTTCAATTCCGGCCAAGGGTGTGTGCCTCAGTTGTGGTTCGTCTCCAGCCCTGGTCAGGGTCATGCGGGAGGCAACCAGTCTCTTTCTCTCTCTCTCCCCTTCCCACTCTATCTGAAGATATTTGAAAAAAATATGCTCAGTGAGGATTAAAAAAAAAAAATTATGTAACTATAGCAAGGGACTTTATCTCCTAGTACGTGAGGGAGGATAGTTCTGGACTGCCCCATCCTTGTCACTTTATATTCCAAATGAATACTGGGATCCTCTTTCTTGTGCCTCTGTTAAAAATAGAAAGAAGAAATAATAATAATAGTAATAATAATAATAATAATACTGCTGATACTATGCCTATAAAAGAAAGGAATCTAGCCCTGGCTGGCTTAGTTCAGTAGTTAGAGCGTCGGCCTGCGGTCCAGAGAGACCCGGGTTTGGTTCCTGCTAAGGGCATGTACCTCGGTCGCAGTTTGTCCCCGGCCCTGGTTGGGTTGTGCGAGTGGCAGCCACTCGATGTGTACATTTCATGTCAATGTTTCTCTCTCTCTCTTCCTCTCTCCCCCTCCCACTCTATCTGAACAAAAAATGGGAAAATATCCTTGGGTGAGGATAAAAAAAAAGAAAGGAATCTAAATAGGATATAAGGGTCAATTCTAAGAGTACAGTCAAACCTTGATTCTTGAACATATCTCATCTTGAACAGTTTGGTTCTCAACCAAGTTAGTTGTTCACAGAAAAATGTCTCAATTGTGTAACGAAACGTCTGTTCTCGACCTGACAACGCTTTCATGCTGATACTTGTATGATCAGTCACGCATCTCCCAGGTGACAAAGGAGAGAAGTGTGTGAGCATGAGTCAGTTTACTGCTAAACTTCGAGTTGTTAACATCTCAGGAAATTGTGCTATAAATATATATGTATATTTTGTGTGTGCGTATTTTTCTTCTATTGCTGCTTATTATTATTAAATACACACAGAAAGTCATGATGGGTGCTAAAAAGGTTAGTGATAGCAGCAAAGTAAAAAGGAAAGTTGTGAGAACAATGATAGAGCTTAAAAAGAAATAATTCCAAAGTGTTTATTTATAGATTAAACACTACACTAGACATGTACGGTATATTAGAAAGGTTAAAACAGAAAATCATTTGGGAGGTCTTGAATAGATTAATTAAATTTACACTATTTCTAATGGGAAAAAAGATTTGGTTTTTGAACAAATTGCTTCTCAAATAGCCTTCTGGAACAAATTAAGTTCGAGAATTGAGGTTCTACTTCTTAGAATTATTTGGGGACAAAATTGTTTTTCCATTAATAATTTTGCTTTGTGTTTTAGATTAATAACTTAAAATTTAAAATTCTTCTTTCATTCCCTTGGTTAAGTGCTAGAAGTGGTGCAGTTAGAGCTGTAAAAAATGTTTAATTTATTTAAGGTTTATTTAGAAGTAAGGAGGTCTTGTCAAGCAAACATGACTCAGTAACAGAAAAAAAGGGTGCTGTAGGGGTTTATCAGGATGAATTAGGACTAAGGATCCACCTAAATCAGAACCAAGATGGCTTTGAGGAAATATGAGAATTTGAGTCAATGTAATTAATATTTTCAAGCAGGCACCAAAAGCTTATAAATAGAATTATGCTTCCTGAGTGTCTCAATAAAATAATGCTTCTTTCTCAAATATGCAGGTGGGTGATGCAAGACATCCTGTAGTGTGAATAGATTTGAACCAGTGGAGGTTGGGCATAAATGAAAACAAATAACTTTAAATATAGAATGCACCTAAAAAAACGGGAAACAAAAATCATTTAATTCCCCTCCTCCTTAGGGATAGACATTAACTTAGAGGTGTGTCGCCTTTCAGCTTTCTTCCTACATGTGGGTAAGCCTTTGTTCATGCATGTATAAATTATTTTAAAAAGTGTGATCATACACTATATAACTGTTTGGGGGCATATCTTTCTCATTTAAAAGTATGCTACAACAGCCCTGGCTGGTTTAGCTCAGTGGTTAGAGAGTCGGCCTGCAGACCAGAGTCCTGGGTTCGATTATTCCGGTCAAGGACATGTACCATGGTTGTGGTTTGTCCCCTGCCCCAGTTGGGGTCGTGCAGGTGGAAACCACTTGATGTATCTCTCTCACATTGATGTTTCTCTCTCTCTCTTTCTCTCTCCCTCTCTCCCTCCCACTCTGAAGATAAAATGTAAAAATATCCTCGGGTAAGGATTAAAAAAATAAAACTAAAATAAATAAAATAAAAGTACGCTGTAACTATTTTCCACATCAATAGATCTGTCTATTAATGGCTGCATACTCTTCCAATATATATCTTTCATAAAATGGAATTTTTACTAAATTCTTCCTTTTTGGACATTTGAGTCATATGTTTCATCAGATTTGTATATTTACTTTATTTAAAGCAGAGTTTTCAACCTTAGCATTACTGGCATTTTGTCCGTATAATTAATGTTGTGAGAGTGTTCTGCAATTATACAATATTTAGTAGCAACCCTGGCCTCTCTATATACTAGTGCCAGATTTAACAACCAAAAATGTCTTCCAACATTGCCCAGAGTCTTCTGGGGTCTGCGTGTAGGGAGAATTGCCCCAAATTGAAAACCATTGATTAAAAGAAGAATAAAAAAAGGCATTAATAAATAAATCTGTGGTATAAAAAATGTGTGAGGTTTGAAAATAGATTAGATTTTAAATTTTAGCTGTCATTTACTAGCTTGGTTATATAAAGGACAGAGCTGTAACTTGGAACCATATTTTAGACTCCAAATTTTATAATTGGGAAGTGGAATCCGAGGGGCATTAATGATAATTCTCCACATGCCTAAATATCTCCTTTAATGGATTATCGTTGTTCGGTAGGTTCTTGACCTCCCATCTGCAATAAATTCTCTGATTATAGCATTGTGTCTCCACAAATCCTCCCAAACTATTACCTTTCTGGAGGGTAGATAACATATTGCTGCCAGTGTGATTCACCTCCACGTCCCTGTGCATCTCAAGTTTAGAATTTCAAATTCTACTGGGAGAGCACAGAATAGTCCCGTTTGGGTCAGATGTGTACTTCTAGAATAATCAGCCATTTCTAGGGGGTCAGGGTCTTCATGTAAAGACATGCCTCGCACATTTGCACCTATGTTTGTGGCTATTCCTAAAAAGGAGAGAATGTTATGCTAAGTAGTTATTTCTTGAAGTGTTTTCCACAGAAGAAGAGAGTATAGGTTGGTGAAGGCAAGAGGCCTGGTTAGAAGGGATATGGGTCCAGGGTGTCAACACAGTTCACTGACTTTACATTTGCCTTTGAGATTCAGGCTAATGGACCTCTGCACTAGACTGTGAGCCTACTTATGTCAGGCACCATGCTGTCTTTTTAACAGCTATCCATGGCCAGCGGGACCCAGGGCAGTTACTGCCAATGGGTAGCTGCTCATTGCTCTTTCTCTCTTACAAAGCTTTCTCTGATCATTCCTCTGTTGATTCAGTTCCTTTGCTGTGAGCTCTACCATTGTGTTCATATCTACCATTTTATCTAATCATGCTACCCTGAAATTGTTTAATTTGTCTATAGGCCCCACTAGATGGTGAGCTCCTAGAGGGCCAGGACTTTGCCTTTTCCTCTTCTGTACCTGGCAAAGAGCAGGATCTTATTACATATGGTAGACTGGAATGCATCAGAAGTCTGTAATTGTGGTCTGTTAGACTAGGTTAATGGTTCTCAATGTGTGAGCTTCATATGTTGAGAAGAAATGAACTACTGAATAAACGAATGGGTGTCTTCGTCAGCTTGGAGTATAAACCTGGGGAGTACAATGACATATGTTGTGAACACAAATCAGCTTAAAAAACACTGTTCTTGCCCTGGCCAGTTTGCTCAGTGGTTAGAGCATCGGCACGCAGACCAGAGAGTCCTGGGTTTGGTTCCCGCTAAGGGCATGTACCTCGGTTGCAGTTTGTCTCTGGCCCTGGTTGGGGGCGTGTTGGTGGCAAGCAGTCGATGTGTCTCTCTCACATCGATGTTTCTCTCTCTCTCTCCCTCTTCTCCCTCCCATTCTGTCTGAAGATAAATGCAAAAATGTCCTTGGGTGAGGATAAAAATAAAAACAAAACAAAACACTGTTCTCAAAGTCACCTTAGGGGTGGTTATAGGCCTTTCAATAGTATTGTTGCCATGATTCATATTAAATGACTTCTATACTTTGGGAAAATTTTGTTTTTGGGAAGCAGTATAAAACAGCGCTACTCAAATCACAGTGCTGTGACTTGGGTCACAAGAGAGGCGTGTCACGAGTTTGTTACCAAACACAGTGAAAGTACTGATGCCTGTAAATAATTAACATTTAAAAATATATTTACAACAGCCTCCAGGTTAGCTCTGTAATGACGTCACTCTCACTTTTTCCCAGGTTGATGTGCCTTTTAGGAGTGAGGTGCAGTCTATCCGGTGTCAGAAATTGTGTTTGGGACTAGGTCTTACCTGTGAGATTTATACATTCAGAAGCACTGCCTAGGGCCATGCTCACAGATACAGTCCTTTGATGGAGCGTATAAAATTTGCTCTAAATTTATATACTTTCTATTTTCCAGGAGGACGGTCGAGAACCGAGGTATCTGGCCCTTAAAACAAGGACCTGCTATGTTTAACCCATGGGCCTGAGTAGAAAATACTGGGAAGAATGAGGCTAAAGAGGCTGTGGTTGCAGCTCCCTCCACTGGCTCCTTTGAGGATGTGGGGGATTCTACAGCAGCAGAAATTTCCCCTCCTAGTAACAGCAACACATACTCAGGCCCTTCCTATTGAACGTAATCCTGCCAGCAGTGTGGATTATATAATTTCTACGAACACAATCACATGTGTACTGAGGAGACATTATCCAAAATTTACTTACCTTGGAAAGGGCTTCTTGGTCTGGATACCTCTCTTCAGCTTTCCCTAATTTTGATCATGATATCTCTGCCTGAATCCAGGTGAAGTCTATATTTTCCACTCAAGCTCACCTCTTGGTGAGTGATTAAGTCTTTCTTCCTTGTCCCAATTTTTATCTTTTCACGTCTCTCCCCTCTCTCTTTTCTGGCCTTCTGAAAATCATATCCTCTAAGATAGTCTAGAAACTTGATACCTTTTTGTCCTTGAAAAGCAAACACTTAACCCTTATCTGCTAACCCTCATAGCCACCTAGTGTGTGGTATTCCTAAGGCCCCCATTTAAGTAACTGGCCCAGGCTGGGCCAGGTAGAGAAAGGATTCACACTCAGTTCTGCGGGGTCCAGAGCCCACACCTTTCACCATTTTGCCTATTCTCAGTTTGCTTCCTACTTCTGTTTCCAATATAATGCTAAACACCAGGAGTGCTCTCGTGGGAAGAGAGTTCTAAAGGGAGAAAGGTTACCTTTGTTTCATCCTCAGTAAGGGAACGAATAAAAAGGAAATATTCTACAACAGGGTTTTTTTTTTGACAAAGGTCCAGACAATAGGTGTGCAAGCTTTACAGCCAGGGGTCTACTGAGATTATTCGGCCGTGCTGTTGTAGCATGAAAGTGGCCCTAGACAGAAGTAAACAAATGAGTTTCAATAGCACATTATTTGCAGGCGCTCACAATGCAATCTTATATAATTTTCACTTGTTACAGATTTTATTTTTCCCCCAATCACTTAAAGATGGAAAAATCATTCTTTGCTTGTGGGCTGTACAAAAACAGGTAGTGAGTTTGTAGGTTTCCAGCATTTATTATTTGGGACATATTTATACTAAAAGTTATTTATTGTTTATCTAAAATTCACATTTTATCGGACATTTTGTATTTAATCTGGCAGCACAGCTGGCTTCAGTCTCCAGGCCATAGTTTGCAGACCCCTATTCCATAATCGTTTAGTTCTTGTGAAACGTTTCTCTGGTTGCACTTGGTGGAGGGGTAAGGGTGTTTAAACAGATGCATGCTTTGTCTATCTAGTGTTAAATAGTAATATGATCAACAGCTCTAATGAGGTTCTCAGATATGGAAAATTATTGAGATATTCACCAACCAATGTTTTCAGAAAGAGAGTCATAACATTGGAGCTTAGGTTTGCTGCAGAGATTCATAAAGCCAGAGTGAAAATGACCTTAAGTATTTGACTAAATGATAGTTTCAAGGAGGAATGAACAATGCTATATTGAGCTTTCCTTCTATCAGCTAGGATAGTGACCAGTTAAATATTGATCATAAACAATTTGTGTGAATGATTTTGCAATTCTTTAATATTCATACAGTCAATGAGTATTTATTGAGTGTATATATACTTGCTAAGCATATTCTAAGAGCTGGCTATAAAGTAATAAGCAAAGCGAACAGAAGCTTTTGCACTCAGAAAGTTTACATTCTAGTGGAGAGATAAAAACACAAATCAGACAAATAAAATTTTGCACTGTTATTTGACAAGGTCAACTGAAAGAAAGAAACAAAGGAGAATAGGTATTGCAGGACAGGGGAGGGATTGTGCTTTCACTACACAGGAGTCCCTGGGAAGGTTACAGGAGTTTACTGAAGGAAGAAAGGCAATGAGCCAAGTGTCTAACTGGGTGAAAAACATCCTCGGCAATGGATGGGCGAGTGCCAAGGCCCTGATGTTTGAAAAACAATAAAGAAGCCAGAGTGACTTGAGTCAAGTGAACAATGGGGAGAACAGCAGAATATGAGTTAGAGAGGTGATGGGGAGGTGAAGGTAGAGGGTATGATGTGAAGATTATGTAGGGCCTTGTAGAATGTCTTTTAGTTTTATGAAATGAAGTAGAATTTTAGAGTTTGAACACAGAGAGAACATGCTTTACTTAATCAACGTTAATGCTGTGTCTCTAATAGGCTACAGGGCAGAGGCAGAGGACTAGTTAGGATGCTACTGGGTAATACAGGTGAGAGGTGATGGTGCCTTGGATGAACACTATTGTAGTGGAGACAGTGTGAAGTCAGAGTTGGGGCGATGTGGAAGTATAATTGAGAGGGTTTTCTGATGAATTTGATGTCAAGTATGAAAGTAAGAGAGGAGTCAAGGATAACTCCCAGAGTTTGACCTGAGCAACTGGGAGAACGAGGCTACTATTTACTGAGAAAGGGAGAACTGTGGAAAGAGTTTGGGAAAGTATATCAGAAGTTTAGTTTAGATAAGATAAATGTGAAATGTGTTAGGCTTCCAACTGGAGATGTCAAATAGGTAGCTGGATATATGAGTCTGGCGTTCAGAGGAGCTGTCTGGGCTCTAGATATAAATTTGGGAACTTGGTGTATAGATGGTGTTTAAAGCCAAGTAACTAGATGAGATCATCAAGGGAGTGAGTGTAGCCAGAGGAAAGATGACACTCTAAGAACCATATTTTATAGGAGTTAGTAGAAATGGCTTGATAGCCTCTGTATTAATCATAGCCACAAATATAATTAATATTAGGAATATTACAATTATATGATAACATTAGCTGCTCTATGGTAGTGAAGATCTTACACCTAGACTAGTGAATACTCGGATTCATTTTTTTCTGTAAACTATAAATATTTAAAAACTGTTTAGACTATTCTATCAGAACATCTAAATGCTAGGTATAAGATTTGATCAAATTAATTATTTGATTATTTGTAAAGCCTAGAGGAACATATATCCTTTGGTTTAGAAAGTGCTAGTAGGTAAAAACGTTTAAAAGAAACCAAAACATTTTTTGATTAGTTGATACTTTTCTACATATGTTTTGCAGAAATACCTTTTCTTGCTAAATTAAAAGATAAAACATTTTGTACTTATGTGTGTCTAACTGAAGGTGTGTGAGTGTGTGTGTATCTATTTATCAGTTAATCAATGGATAGATAGATTCTCTTAAGTGTCGTAGTAGTGTTTGCTGAGGACAATTCCTCTTGGGCCTAGAGCCCTTCAAGGGGAAAAAAAAGAAGAAAGGAAGAAACCACTTTGTGAGACTTTTCCTCTCTCTGATCATCAAACTATTTCCTGAAGTTAAAGCCTATGGACCTTAGATATAAAACTATCTGAAGAGTTCTTCATTAAACAGGAGTTTGAATCTAGACCCTATTATTATATTCAAATGTGAAAGTATAATTAACATTTTAATTTGTGATTTAAAGGGCATGGTAGGGCCCTGGCTGGTTTGTCTCAGTGGTTAGAGTCTTGGCCCGTGGACCAGAGAATCCCGGGTTTGGTTCCCCCTAAGGGCACGTACCATGGTTGCAGTCTGTCCCTGGCCCCAGTTGGGGTTGTGTGGGTGGCAACCACTTGATGTGTCTCTCTCACGTCAATGTTTCTCTCTCTCTTCCTCCATCTCTCCCTCCTGCTCTATCTGAAGATAAATGCAAAAAATGTCCTCTGGTGAGAATAAAAAAAAAAAATTAAGGGCATGATAGGCTGTTTTTAACCCGGGAGTCCAGGCCCTGAACGTCTGGCCATGTGTTATGAGTGAGCAGCATGATCCCTGAACACCTGGTCATTCTCAATGTGATGAAACTGCCTTGTTCTGGTTTTCATGGCCTCTCCAATAAGAATGTGTATAAGTTGGCTGGTCAAGAAGCAGACGAGAGAGGACTTCTCTATGGGAGAGCCTCAGCCATATGACACACTGCCCAAGTCACTGCCCTTGTATTCTGTGCAACCAGGTGATAGAAATGCTGTCCATCTTCAGGAGAGGCAAAAATGACTTGGCTTTCCTGAGGCCCCACTGCTGTTAGGACTTCCTCTCCCACCCTGATGTCCTGACAAGAGCTATGGACTCTGCCTGGAGAGTCAGTATACATAACGGTCAGATCTTCTCTTTGGCTAGGCTAGAGGGTTTTCTCTCTCTTTCTCATAGGGGTTCAGAAGGATGAAAGATGCTTTACTCACAACACACTCTATAGTTCTGTCCACTCCTGACCAAGTTTCCTTATAAAACCCATTAATCCAGAAGAAGTAGTACCTGCTGTACCTCTCCTCCGGCACTTGAAAATTAGTCCCTCAATTTACTGGTGTATAAATTCTTCCTAATTAATTAGTGGATATGAGGCTGATCTTGTGATCTGCCATTTTTTTCATCTATTTCTTTTATTATGTTTATTTCTGCATAACAAATCACTCCAAAACCTAGTGGCTGAAAACAATAAACATTTTTTAAAAATATGTTTTTATTGATTTTAGAGAGAGAGGAAGGGAGAGGAAGAGAAAGAGAGAGAGATTGATGAGAAAGAAACACCGATTAGCTGCCTCCTGCATGCCCCTTTCTGGGGATCAAGCCTGAAACCAAAGCAACGAATTGGTGACCTCTTGGTGCATGGGATGGCACTCAACTGAGCCACACTGGCTAGGGCAACAATAAACATTTTTTATCTCATAGTTTCTAGAGGTCAGGATTTTGGAAGCTGGTTAGCCAGGTGGTTCTGGATCAGGGTCTCTCAGGAGATTATGATGAGCTGTTGACCACTGTTATAGCTATCTGAAGGCTCGCCTGGGCTGGACTGGTGAGAGGGGATGAGATCTAGTGCATAGGTATAAGGACTGATTTCTTTTTTTTTTTAATCCTCACCCGAGGACATTTTTCTATTTTTTGTTCAGATAGAGTGGGAGGGAGAGAGAAGAAGAGAGAGAGAGAAAGAAACATCGACGTGAAAGGGACACATCGAGTGGCTGCCACCCACACGACCAACCAGGGCTGGGGACAAACTGCAACCGAGGTACATGCCCATAGTAGGAACCAAACCCGGATCTCTCTGGACCGCAGGCTGACGCTCTAACCGCTGAGCCAAACTGGCCAGGGCAAGGACTGATTTCTGATAGGAGCATTAGGCAATTCAATGATGATTACAGCAGGAAGGCAGCGAAGTTTGTTGATGGAAGCATGTGGATAGATGTGTTGGTGGGATATGTGGAAATTGTTTTCTTGTTGGTTCCACTATTTTCAGTAAAATAGGAAGCAAATTTACCAGCTGAGAATAACGGTGGGAGAAGAGGCATTGGGAACTTGAGGAGAGAGCAGAAAATGGCAGCGTACATGATTAAAAGAGTGTATGGGTAGAGACATACTATGAGTGGTCAGACCAATTAAGGTTTACAGTCAAGTAAGTATTTAAAGCAAGACCGCTCATCCTGGTTTTAGTTTTCTCCACTATGTTTAGCTATACAGAAGATGGCTTGGAATAGGAAGAAATTTTCATTCAAATAGGATTATAGTTTTGTAAAGCAAGAGCAACAAAACTGTAGAGAGGTAAGGGAGTCAGTAATCATTGATGGTGGAATTTAAATTGGGTAAGAAGAGAAATGGGGACATTAAGAATGTGAGGAACAGTGAAAAGATGGTAGAATCAATGCTCAAGCCATTATCAGTGGTATGGGAGAATTGTAGGCTGCAGAACACAAGGTGAAATGATAGCAGGTGATGGCTGAGAGGGGGATGCATGGAATTAACAATAAGAAGACAGTTATTAATAGTAACAAGGTCTAGAGTATTGACCACAGGAGTGAGTGGATAGGTTGGGTACAGGAGATGGAGGAAATTCTTGGTGTTTTGGCAACAACGATGAGGAGTTATGGGTGATATAATCCGATGACAAATTCAAAATTTTTAGGAATGAGGGAGGATTGGAGAATTGTCTGAAAGCAGCAATAAGGAGGACTTGTGCTCTACTTCTAGGCCTAGTGGGAGATGAAATAAACTACACTAAGAGGACTGCAAGGTAGCAGTTTCATCAGTGGAGAGCCAACTTCCCCTTGAAGCCAGAAGGGGGAAAGCATTCAGGTAAGAGTTAGAGAATGAACATAGGAGGTATTGCTGATGGTTGAATGAGTGTTGGAGGATAGAGTGGAAGGACTGTAGAACCTGGGGCTGGATGGGAGCAGGACACCAAAGCAGGTTTACAGAGGCCAACAGGGATTCAATCATGGGAATTGGGAGGCAGCCTTGGGTCCAGGGGTGGCCTGACGTGGAGCGGGACAAAGGGCATGGTGAGGTCAGCCTCAGTAGGTCCAGGGCAGATGGGGATGGTGAGGCTGTGAGTGTTGTAGGGGAGAACGGAGAGCTCTGGCAGAGCGGTGGACTGTCTCGAATTCTCACTGCCAGGAACCAACCGAGTGGAATTTCAGTCCAGGTCTCCCCAGCTCCAAAGTAAATGCCCTTTCTTCTCCACCCTTTCCATTAAAAGTGCCCACTAAGGTCTAGCCTGAGAACTTGTCAAAAATGTGGACCCTTAGGCCTCACTCCAGATCTATTGAATTTGAACCTATAGTTTAACACAATCTCCAGGTGATTCATATAGGCATTGTTAGAGTTTGAGCCACACTGCTCTGCACTACGTATTTTTCAGCCTCTTAAAAATTAGTTTTTCTGTGTCCACTTAACGGGACCCTATGTAATAAAAAAGGAGTATATATATATATGTGTGTGTGTGTATATATATATATATATATATATATATATTAATAAAGGCTTTTGGAACCTTCCAAAACTTCATAGAATATTTCAAAATAAAGGTGTACAAACATTGGAGACAGGTGGAAAAGAGATTAAAAATGCTTGCCATATTTAGTTATCTGACTAATCCAGCAAAGTGTCACTTTCCAAAGTCTCAGGGCTATGTATAGAGAAACCCCTAATGCATTGGGGATTAAATCCTTCCTAGTTAGATTCTGGTGTTGCTACCAGTCAGATTTATAAGTAAATCAGAACTATTAGGAATAAGAATGGGGAGGTAAATGAGTGTTTATTTTCTTCAACTCTTATTAATCTAAGCTCTGGTTTTTGTACCAGAGAAAGGAATTACTTGTATTTATTCTTATGGCTAAATGGCTAGCAATAAATTAGGAAAAAAAGGAAAAAAACCCACAAAAAACCACGTGGGATAATTGACTGAAAAACAAATGTCAGTAAAAGTAAACAGCATGGATTCCACTAAATCTACTTGCAAAAATGTCAGAGGAATTGAGTTGTTTTCCCTCACAATATTTGTGCTGGTATAAAGTTTAATTAAATTTCTCTATAGAGACTGGGTATTCCACTAGATGTTACTTTGAGATTTTTCTCAATGAAGGACTGCATTTTGATTAAGGGATGCAACATTTGTCCTCAGCAGTGGAACTATGACAATTGATACCTCTCTTCCCCAACTCTCCCATGCTAAATGAGCAGCAGGAAAGAAGGAACTCTTGCTACTGAACCACTACTTCAGAGGCAGGGTCTAGTCCTACCTTGGTCACTAACCAGCTGTGTGACATGAAGCAAGTCTCTTAAGATCTCCAGCGTATTAAATATGAGACATTGGTTTGCCCGACACATACATTCAACAGTTAGTTTTAAAAGCTTTCCTGCTCTAAAACCTCTGGCTCTGTTGTGTCATGTTACGTCACACAAATATATAGCCAGTGAAATTTAGCAAAATAAAGAGGAATCTGGGGAATTTTCTAAATTAATAAACTATTTACTGAGCTGGAGTCATCGGGTAACTGCATATTATTTTAGAGTGAGAAATTCAAAAGAGTAATATGTCTATCTATACTTTTAAGTCTTAGGCTTTACCTTGAATATTTAATTTGTTAGACTTATATCACAAATAATGCTGACCTTTCTTGATTTTAGCCATACAGTTGTCCCTCGTTTATCACAGTTAACCCATTCCGGACTCTAGCGGTTGTACCTGGCGTTGAAGGATTCCTGGGGTGCTCGAACACATAGGCCTCCAGTTCATACGTACAGTAATTTTAATTTTAATTGTAATACAGGGGTGTATAATTGACTCAGATAACCAAGTGCATGCTTTATCATTTTCACCTTTGCAAAAGGTGTCTCGATCACCTTTTTAATGAATATATTTGAAAAAACCACTATAGAGTGAGGATGCGAGAGTCGAAGCACGAAGTGGCGAGGGACGACTGTATTTCAAGTTATTAAAAAACTGACAAAGGGGTAAGTAACTGTTTTCTCTATGTATCATTGTTTTCCTCTTTTCTGGGTAATCTAAGATGTTGGGGAAAATGTTAGATATAATCACTATTATTTAAAGATAAGGGCATCTAGGTTGTTCTTGTGCATCTAGGCTAACACACATTTGAAATGCCAGAGTAATTCTCTTTTCAGACCCCTCTGAAGCATAACCACCTCAAGGGAGCATGCAGTCTTGTTAACTGTCCTGTAATCCAATCATAGAAATCTGACCCCTTTCCCTGCTGTGCTTTCTCTCACCTTCTTGTAATCTCCCGTAGTTTCCTCCTTAATTCCAAATGTATAAAAAGAAATTACTAAAGTGTCTTGCTCTGGAGCATTTGAAATCTTACTTCCAGGGATGTCATCTTCTTGGCTCAAATAAACTGAAGTAAATGCTTGTAAAAATTCTCCACAGGTTTGGAAGTTCTTACATCAATAGTTTTAATGTTAGTAATGCCTCAAAAATAAATTTAGGTTTTTTTTTTTTTTCTTGTGATATACCTTTTATGTGGGAGAAAAATCAAAATAGACTTGTGCATGAAAAGAGAATTGCACCCTACTTTTTGTCCATAAAATAAATTCCTTCAGTAATCAAAAGTGGTCTTTTTCAGGCAAGTGTGAAATTGCCTTTTATTTAGTGGAGAAATAAAACCAGAAAGAATCTCTGTTTAGTTCACTGAGCTTCTTCAACCCAAAAGTTTATAGTCTTAATAAAATTTATAAAAAGTTAAAAAAAAAAGAGCTTTATGGTGGTATGTCCATTCAGCTGCCATATCACATGAGCTAAATAGCTAGATTTGTGATGTTCAGAAAGCAAAGAAATCATGAACAAAAGTGTAAAAAAAATATGTCTGACCATTAAACACTTTAGCTTTAAGTCTTGCCAATGGGTCTTCTAAGACTGCAAGCTGCATAATATTTGTGTTGTAAACAATTGTGAAGTTTGCCCCTAAACTCATTTATTTACTAAATGTATGACAACAATGGAGCTCAATTAAAAACAGATTAACCACACAGGTATGTGTAACTGATTATGGTAGATCTGGCTTTGCTAAACCCACCTAAGTTTTTTCTAAGGTGGCATACCATTTTGGCTTCTATTTGTAGATGAAAGAGAGGCTCTAAATAAATCTAAGTGAAAGTAACCTCACAGGGTGATCTGATCATAAATTTCTAACTGGGCAGATCATGGTGGGTAGTAATGCCCCAGGCATGTAACTTCTTTAGTAAATGGTTTATCTTTGCTTTAAGCAAGTTCTGTTCATTGTTTTTGTGCATATTGATTAACACCTTTAAAATGTCTCTTTTTCAGACCCCTCAGAAGTGTAACCACCCTCAGGAGAGCACATAATCTTAAGATTATTACTCAATGCCCTCCTTGCCTTGCTTTCTTCCACCTTCATGTGATCTTTCCTACATTCCCTCCTTAATTTCAAATGTATAAAAGAAACTACAAACTGTCCTTCTCTGGAGCATTTGAGATCTTCTTGGCATCATCATCAATTTGGCTCAAATATATTCTTACACAAATTCTTTACAGGTTATATATTTCTTGTATCAACATACTGCTATGAGATATAGTGGGCCATAGATTTTAGGAATAGTGATACCTAATCATGTAATAAATGGAACATATTCCAGCGATTTAAGTATGGTGCATGTGGGTGGGTGAGATGGTAAATTACTTTGACCTTTCAGCCAAAGCCAGTTCATTTCCCCACTTCTGCTTCCTTGTGTATTTGCCTATTTCCCCCCCTTTATTCCTGTAGGAAGCTTTTCCTGATGTCAAAATCAAATTTTCCTGAAATGTAGGTTTTACTTCTGGGTAGATGTTACTTAGAAAATATCTAAGGGTGTTTCAATTTCTGATTTTGATTGACTGTGGTGAAGGTGGTAGGCATACCAGGAAGCTTGGTAAATTTATTTAGTATTACTTTATTAATTGGATGCTTTGCTATGACTCTTGCAATAAGAACTTTGTACATATTTTTTGATTTTTAGTCTCTTTTAATTTTACTTATGATTTATAAATATATGAACATATTTTGACTTGAAGTGAAAATTCGACGAAGAAGTTGAGCAAGTGGGCAATGCCATTGAAGAAGGGTGGAAAGCTTTGTGAGAAACCTTGTAATAAGAGGAAAATTTTCTCTTTAGGTGGTCACCAATTTATGGAAAAAATGTTTTAAGGGGTCACATATTTAAAAAGTTTTATTAAATTTATTTTTATTTTAAAAAGGAAAACTTTCTACATAGTCATCTTTAGGAATCAGACTAGGAAAGAGGGAAAACTGGGGGAAGTTAAACAGTGGGAAGAGGTGAGAAGGAATCTGGAGGGTCAGAGCTGACATTGCCCATCATCATTGCTCTTTTCTGACTAAGAATTCTTCCTAGCGAATTAATGTGAATTCTTATTCTAAGTTTAAGGTATTCCTTTGAAGATAAAGAATTTCCCTAAGAGATTCTGGAAGTTTCTCCTATTCATAGCAAAATGCTAAAGTTTAAAATTTTTATTTTGAGTGGAAATTGGCTGTCCTTTTCCATCTTTATCATTTATACATTCATTTAGCACACATGTATTGGGCTGGTCACCAGACAAGGACTTGAGGATATAATGATAGGTACATAACTTGCCTTTATAAAGCTTAAAGCAGTAGATGGTACAGCAACAGTCTGGGAATTTCCTGATAATATGTAAAAAAGTTTATTTAAACCAGTATTTCTCATCCTGTATCAAATTATGATACACACAATGATAATATTTCAGTGCTCACTGGGATAATCTTTAGAAAATTTATGATGATGATAATAAAATACAGAGTAGTAAGGGAGGAAATAATAATCAAGATTTAATTTGCATAAAATTCAATACTTAATTTCATTAAGACAGATAAAATCATTTTGAGAAATTTTGGTAAAACCTTTATGTAAGGTCGACAGGCTCCGACGAGTCACATGACTTCGGGGAAAGAGACTGCCGGAGGAGAAATCGAAACCACCAATCAAATACCTCCCCCCTTCTTACCCCTCGACCAATCAAGTACTTCCCCTCTTCATTCCTCAACCTCCCTATAAAACTTTCCTGGGCAAACTAACAGCGCGATTTCCCTGGCTCGAACCCCTGGACCAGCGAACCTCGCCCGGGAGTGCTCCAATAAAACTTCCTTGCCTGCTTTTGCGGCTCCGTTTTTCTTTCTTCCCCGGCGAGAAACCTTACTTTATATATGACACTGATGCGAAATTATTTGCATAAATAGCAGAGAATACTTTTAACATGTATTTTTCCATTTAAAAATTTATGCCAGTTGAAATTAGTGTCTAGGAATCTAAAAACTTTTAATTTTATTTCAGTGACAAATGTAATGTTAAAATATCTTGTAATAATGTAAACAGATATTGAATCTAACCAGACTTTTTAATATCAAGTATTTAAAATAATAAAGCTATAATTGGTAGAAATGCATAGGTAGTTAGAATGGTTACCCTCGAACTCACTTGTACACTACTACAAGCTAAGTAACACCAAAGTATCTAAAGAGTTAGGGATAGAGGGTTACTACGTTGAGGTGTGCTTGCCAGCCTCCCTCTTAACTTACCAGCTGGCCCTTTGCAGCTGTACCTTGGGTTTTACGCTATATTTCATGGAACATGAACTCCATGGATGCATAAGCCTGGAATGTGACCTCTTCCAGTAGCTCCTTGGACCCCATGTCCATGATGGGCAGCAGTGTGCCATTGGCTAGTGAAGTAGATGCTTATATAATACAGTATACTTGGTTGTGTGTAGCATTTTGTGATAGAACAATGAATGGTTGGACGTCCTCTTGGTTTTTTGCTGCCCATGGGGACCATGGAGCACACCATCTACTCTACTGAAACAAACTTTGATAGCTTCTCTAGAGCAGAGATGAGTTGATAATAGAATTATATCCTTTAGATCTGCAGCTAGAAAGACAATGTCACCACAATTTAATGATGACATCTGGGAATATTATACAATGATTTAGCCTTGGTGATTGAGCTTTGTAGTCTCTCAAAACTGGTGAACTAATACATAAAGTTGGAATTTGGTCATGCCTTTTCAATGATGCAACCACTTAACTAGTTAGGTGAGAAACATCCCCTTTTCCACTTAAAGGAATGAGGGCCACCACTTGGGTATTACATTGCTCTTCATGTAATGGTAGTAGGTGTCAGCTGGGCAGACTAAAAGTAGGTAACATTTATAGAATTTTTACTGTATGCCAAACTCAGTCCAATGCCTTATGTAAATTAGTTAATTTTATCCTTACTGACCCTGGGTGTGAGTCTAATTGTCCTCATTGTGTGGATGAGGAATCTGAAGCAGATAAAGGCTCAATAGATCTCTTAGGGCCATGTAGCCAGTTAGTGACAGAGCCAGGACTCAGACCCAGGAAGCCTGGCCTTAGAATATGCTCTTAACTGCAACACCATCTTGTGTGCTGAATAAAGGAAGCAAATTACAGAGTGCTTGGAGCAGGGTACTTGGATAGGTGGGTCCCAGGTCAAAGAGCCACATTAATGCAGAGGGAACAGTGGCTAGCACTTTTTAAACGAGTATAATAGAGGGAGTTAGCCTCAGTAGGGATCTATTGACAGTAACTATACTAGAAATGCCATTGAACAACTTCATAAACAGAGAGTTGGTTGATAGTTCTAATATAAAAAATAAGCACTTTTCTTGGTGCTTTCTGATAATACGAAAGGAACTGAAGTCCAGAGAAGAAGTCAAAGAAACATGGGCAGTGTAAGGAGACAAGGAAGATAGAGTGGACCAGAACACTTTTGGTCAATTTAGCTAAGATGTTCATCAATTCTTAGTCAGGCGGTAACTGGAAATTTATCCTGGAGCCTTACTGTAACTGAATTGTCATTTTAGCAGGTACATATAATTATGTTCAAGTTATTCACTAATCAGATAGAATTCATTCAACGCTATAGTTTTAGTGATTATTCAGTAATTCACTGTTTTCTTCAAGAAGCCTGAATGAAAGTGTACTTTGACTATTGTGTCTTGAGCTTCCAATCTGGACTAGGCACAACCTACCTCGACTATGTTGGTCATGATCCTGATGGTAATTATGGTTGATCTGCCAAGCTTGCCCCTTCTCATGATGATGGCTGGGTGTGCTATCTTAAGTCTGTCTTTTGCACAGAAATTCACAACGATTGGCTTCCCTCAGATAGATGCAGTAAGTGGCCTTCCACAGTGCCTCGCTCCTAGATAGCGTGTCTTAACTCTGTTTGGGTAGACATATAAATTTGGGCGCTCTTGAATAAACCATTGATATCTGAAGCATGAGTAGGGCTGATTAGACTAAGGAGCAACGGCAAGAGCTGTTGAGCTGTTCGAATACTTAGAAAAGATTAAAAAAGGACAGCTTATCTGCAGAACTGATTATGTGGATAGTCTTCAAAATAATTTTGAGACTTTGGAGTGATCAGGCCATCACGAGTTTGGCTGTGGTTATAAGATGCTCACTCTTTTCTTTTACATTCCTGGCCAGGGTTCAATTTTCAGAGAGGTGGCAAGTTAATGCTTCATGCAGCTGTCAGCATCTCTGTGGGCATTTGGGAGGGCACGGGGCCTGCACATGGCAGTGAGTCAGGCATGGACCCTCCTTTGCACACTCTAGGGCTCTGGGTGAAATGTTGGCAAGGCCAGTCTTGGGACTGCAGCAAGGGCCTGCGCTGAGGGAGTGCCTTGACTTCCACCTAGTGGCAAATGCAAATGGGTCAGCCACTTTTCCCTGGTGAAGGACGGTTCAGACTAAAAGCCTTTCCAAATACGGAGCTCAGGACCTTCCTAACTGCTTCCTTTAGGGCCAGGCGACTTTTGATTGCTTCCAAAAAAGTATAACCTCATGAGTGCAACTTCAGAGAGAAAGTGTTAATTTCACAGCAAGTATCATTTTATATAAAATGCGTTTATGTATATATACAAAAGTATGAGGTAATGGTTATATGTTCTCAATAGAGGGAACATAAAACTTGACTTTTTAAAAAATCCTTACCCAAGAATATTTTTCCATTGATTTTTTTTTAGATAGAGTGGAAGGGAGGGAGGGAGGGAGAGAGAGAGAGAGAGAGAGAGAGAGAGAGAGAGAGAGAGAAACATCAACATCAATTGGTTGTCTCTGCATGAGGCCCAGGACTGAACCTGCAACCCACGTACGTGTCCTTGATCGGGAATGGAATCTGAGACCTTTTGGTCCACAGGCCAATGTTCTAACCATAGAGCAAAACTGGCTAGGGCTTAACTTTAAAGGGTAAACTTTATTTAAATTAATCTTAAAAGTTATAACTTTATGTTTTTCAATTACTATGAAAAACAAATATATGGCTAAATGCATTTCTGCTCTCAAAATTACTGTTTTATTTAACATTAGAATATAATAATGCTATGCTCTAGAATCTAGATTTTTAAATTACTTGCATTTAGGTACTTATATTCACTTGGAAAACTAAGAAAATTAAGATATTGATTAATGAAAACTCTTTATTATCTTTCATTAGGTTTTATTTTCTAAATATTTATATGTAAAGTATACTCTTAGAAGATAATTAATGATAGTTCAGAATATTTTTACTTCTGGCAAATTGTTTCAACATTTTTTAAACTTAAGAAAACAATCTTTTATTCTTTTCTCATTACTTCATAACTACTTAAATGTCCTTAAAGTTTGGTTCCTATTATATAACTTAATTCTATGGTTTTGAATATATTGATCTAGTATAGCATTAAAATATACTAAAACTATTAATGCTTGCTTAAATTTTATATTATTGAATTCCATTTAATTATTGTTCATATCAGTAAAATGTTATTCTATTAAAAGAAAAGTATGATGTGTTTCTAGCTTTAAATGTGTTATGAGTAAAAAATACAGAATTGTAACATGGACAACAAAACTGGGGGACAGGGCGGGGAGGGAGGGGGAGGGAGGAATCAGAGGGGGTAAAAGGAGAAACATCTGTAACAAAAATAAATAAATTAATTAAATAAAAAAATTAAAAAAATTAAATTAGAATTTTTAGGACACAGGTATCAATATGTTTGTTAAAGCATAGAGTGGTGTTAAAAGTGGTGTTTTAAAGACAAGGAGACAAGATTGAGTATCAGTTTTGTGTCAGACAGATTGGCCTTGGGCAAAGAATGTGGTATCTTAGCTTAGTTTTCTGATCTAAAAAAGTACGTAATCAAATATACACAGCATTTGTTGTGACGATACACTTTTCTGTTTATAAAGCGCCTAGTATAACGCTGAGAGCATAATCAGCACTCAGGATGATAGCTTCTGTTACGACAATTTTGATGTATAATAATAGTATTGTCTTTTCTAAGTATTTCTTCTCAGATAACCAATAATTATGAGTTTTACATTGAAGTAGAACATGTTTTTAAGTGGTAGTGCAATAAACTTTTAATATTTTAAAATCAATTTATTTAAAATTGTATTAAAATGAATATTTCTCTGTTTTGTCTATAAAATATAACTAAACAGATATATCTATGTGTTTATATTTTTATAGAGAAACGCTACTACTTTTAAAATTTATACTTTTCTCTTTTTGCTTTTATACATTAGATTTGTGCTCATAAAAATGTGATTTTTCTCAAGAGAAATAAAGAAATGTCTATAATATGGATGGACTCAATAGTCATCTATAGGTCTTCTCAATGAAATATAAATGCCAAATTAGGTACCTGAAAATGTCATAGTTGATTAAATTATTAGTCTCACTATACATAAACCATCATTTCATCATTAATTTATGAAAAATAATTTCCCTCCCCCAGTTTAAAATTCAGTGATTAAATTAAATTTGATGAAATGTGTTCAATCCTACCTCTTCACTGAGAAAGGATCATTTAGATATGTGAAATTACAAATTGTATCATCATTTTCACTGAGAAGTCTTATTTCTGCTCTCATTTTATAGTTTTGTGCTTTTTAAAATGTCTCAGCTTACGCCCTGGCCAGTTTGGCTCAGCGGTTAGAGCGTCCACCTGCGGTCTGGAGAGTCCCGGGTTCGGTTCCCTCTAAGGGCATGTGCCTCACTTGCAGTTTGTCCCTGGCCCTGGTTGGTCGTGCGGGTGGCAGCCACTCGATGTGTCCCTTTCACATCGATGTTTCCCCCTCTCTCTCTTCCTCTCTCTCCCTCCCACTCTATCTGTACAAAAGATGGAAAAATGTCCTTGGGTGAGGATAAAAAAAAAAAAAAAAGTCTCAGCTTATTGACTTGCCATAGTGTGGAATCTGATCATGTAGGTCTCAGACGTAGAGCTTTGGCTCAAGCAGCTCTCATGCATTTGAGAAGCATTCTGGTTGTTGATAGAATTTTACACACTCACTGTAGAAATCACAGAAATTTTGCTCCACTTGTTTAAAAACATATATTTACAAAATGCCATTAGGTATTTGTTCATTCTCTATTTTAGTCCTTACTCACCTCATTGGCAGCAGAGCCCTCATGCAGAGTTGGTTATTTAGGGAGCTCTACCCCAGCAGAGAGTGCTGCTGTGCTATGGCCTTCACTCCCTACCTTTCTCCTTTGTTATGACTATGAAGTACTGCTCTTGCAGTTTCTGAATTGCCAGAGGTGTGGGCCCAGGAATCTGTTCATTTCACAAAGGTCAGAGGGCAATGAAGTTCTTTCTGCCATTTAACTCTTAGTCAAATAATTCCAGCTTCATTAATGCTCTCCTTTGTCAGACACTGAATTATCATCAAGCATATCTTAAAAAGACTATAGATATTAATATAGAGATTGTTTTGAATAGCAAAGCAATGACCTAAATGCAGTAAGGGAAAATACTCTGGAGTTCTAGGATATAAAATATGTGCGGAGAAGAAAATATACAAACGGGGCACGTCTTTCATTTTATATTTTGTGTTTTGCTTGCTTGCATTAGAGCTTATTTCTAAAATATTACAAGGAGGTACTTTATATAGATGCATATATTCTGATTTATATGTATTTAATCATCCATACTTATATAACCGTATTATCTATCTATATACACATGCAATGAATTTTATTGACTTTATAGGCTTAAAATGAGACTCCACTTGTGCCAAATTTATGCTGCCACTGATAAATAAGAAATAAAATGAACAGTTTGGTCAGTATTAATCTTTTAAAATCATAAAACAGAGATATTCTTTTTTTTTTTTTAATATTTTTTTATTCAGTTTTAGAACAAGAGGAAGAGGAAGAAACATTGATGTGAGAGTACAACATTGATTTGCTGCATCCTGCACACCCCCTACTGGGGATTGAGCCCTCAACACGGGCATGTGCCCTGACTGGGAATCAAACCAGAACCTTTCAATGCACCGGACAATGCCCAACCAGCTGAGCCACACCGGACAAGGCAAAGCAGAGATATTCTAAGTTATCTTCCAGCTCAGTTTTATGGTAATGATGGAGTCATAAATCAAGCCAGCTCCTTCCATTTCATGAATTATATTTTACATGTAAATATTGAGCAAACATTAACTTTTTCTATACAAAAGAAATGAGAAAGTTTTATTATATTTTTTTATTATAAAATACACTCAAATCCTATAAAAACTCCTTATAAAGCTTAATAACTCAGTATAAGAAAACTATATTTGTCTCTTTAAGTGACATATTTTTTTTCTTGATACATTCAGTTTTCTATGGAGTCTATTTCTGATTGCAGTTTTCTTTGTGGGAGTAACACTGATGGAGAAAAGAACATAAAAATAGAAAACATGCATGACTAGTTAGCAAGCAATGTTTCTGATGTCCTACTCTTCACTTCACCAGTGCTGATTAAAATGAATCTAATTAAACTAAGTTTTATATCTATCTATCATCTATCTATTATCTATCTATCTATCTATCTATCTATCTATGCATATGTGTGTGTGTGTGTGTATTTTTTAATCCTCACCTGAGGACACTTTTGCTTTCATCTTCAGATGGAACAGGAGGGAAAGAGGGAAGAAGAAGAAGAAGAAGAAGAAGAAGAAGAAGAAGAAGAAGGAGGAGGACGAGGAGGAGGAGGAGGAGGAGGAGGAGGAGGAGAAGGAGGAGGGGGAGGAGGAGGAGGGAGAGAAACATTGACGTGAGAAAGACACATCGAGGGGTTGCCTCCCACACAACCCCAACCAGGGTGGGGGACAAACCGCAATCGAGGTACATGCCTTTAGCCGGAACCGAACCCAGGACTCTCCAGTTCACTGGCCGACACTCCAAACTGGCCAGGGCTAAACTAAATTATATTAATACAAATCTATCATCTGCTATATAACAGTTGTTAGATGACTCTAGTTACATTTGTCATTCTAGAGGATTGTATTCAGTCCTGATATCACAGTTTCAAAAATATGTCCAATTATGCCCTGGCCGGTTTGGCTCAGCGGTTAGAGCGTCCGCCTGCGGTCAGGAGAGACCCGGGTTCGGTTCCTGCTAAGGGCATGTACCTCGGTTGCAGTTTGTCCCCGGCCCTGGTTGGTCGTGCGGGTGGCAGCCACTCGATGTGTCCCTTTCACATCGATGTTTCCCTCTCTCTCTCTTCCTCTCTCTCCCTCCCACACTGTCTGTACAAAAAATGTAAAAATGTCCTCGGATGAGGATTTAAAAAAAAAAAAAATGTCCAATTATACTTCTTGGGGAATGAACCAGGAAGACAAGGGATTTAAAATCATTCCACATAGGAAGAGTGAACAGAACTGTGATGACTTTAAGAGAAAGAAAAGCTCAGGGGAATGGCTGGGAACTATTTTTAACTATCTCAGGGCTTTCCCGGAAGAGAGTTTATTCTACATGATCCAGAAAATGGACACATTTCCTCGGTGAGACTCTAATGAAAGGATTTTGTCTAAATATAAGGATGAATTTCCCTATGGTCAGATAGGAGTAGTGAGGGGTTTGTGCATAGTCTGGATAACCCCTTGATAAGGGTGGTTCTGTCATTAGAGATGGTGGGATTTCATTAACTTTAATAGTCTTTCCAAACCTGAGATTCTATGATTCTTTTTGACCTTGCATCAGATTTGTTTTTTGAAGAGCAAAGGCCTGGAGCTGCTGTAGTCTTCACATTTAAAAAAGAGGTTTACACACTTACAATACAGCAATTCCACCCTGTATGCATGCAGAGAATATTTAATATTTCATGTTAGATATGCTCCTTGTTGTTGAATGAATGTTTTACTTATGTGATCTTGGTATTGAAATATCTTCATGGAAGCCATTGCAATATGTTCCTAAAACTTTATTTGAAATTTTAGTGGTAAAAATGTATGGCCAGTGGTAGATTTGTATGCTTAGCTGGGTAAATATTTATGATTGGTTGTCTAAATCATTCTGTTGCTGTCTTTAGTATGAAGAGCAGTGCTTTGGAAGGTCCTCTTTTTTTCTTTTATACCCTGATTCCAGGATTTGCTTGGCTTAATGAGTAAACATGGTAATTTTCAGACACGTGAGATCTAAAAGTTAGTCTGTTTGGGGATGTGTCTCATTCCTTGAGATAAGAAGTCAATGCCTTGCATAGGAGTTTAAAGATGAAAAAGTCAGGATTTAGAGAGATGGTGGATTAGTTGGCACCATATAACTCCTTCCGGGTTCTTTTGTATGCTTACTTTCTCTGACTTCAGTAAAAGTGTGGAAAGGAGAAATGGAGAAAGAAATGAATAATATTTATCAGAATGAAAAGGGTATATATCTTGCTTAAGTCATCTGCTTTTGCTTCAGTGTTATAAATGAAGCTTGTATCACAACCTTGTAAATGTCGTATTTAAGAACTTAATTCTAATAAGAAATTTGAGAAATTGGAAGATGAGAAAAATTTAATATACAGCAGTTGCTTCTAAAATTAAAAAATGAAGTATAAGAGTCTTTTCTTCGTTACTCTTCCTTCTTTAGAATTAACTTCAGGGAATAACTATGGAGTTAATGGTCTCTGATTGATGGGTCCTCATGCACAGTGTTTGAGTAATAATCGGTGGGAAAATTGTGAAATTTCGTGTCATATGCACTAGATGTCCTCAATCTAACATTTATCATGCTGATGCAGAACGCATCAGAAGATAATCAGCAGTGGAGGAACTCTAGGGAAAGTGGGTATAGACACCTTGATAACTGAGTTCAGGATATTGTAAAAGGCCTGAAGATGGAGCTCTTTGCAAAGTTTTCATGCAGAGCACGAAGCCAGCATCTGGATATTGGTGGCTTGTTTATAGCCTTTGAAAACTTACCATTTCTCCTGGACTTTGTTTTATAATCCCTTAAAATGTAAACTTAGGCACTGTGTTTTAAAATGCCAAAGAATTAAGGAAAAATTACATAAAAGGTATGCTTTTTGGGGGGTCATATTTCTGAAAATGATAGCCTAAACTATATCTTAAAGGAACCCTTAACAGTTCTTATTTTGTTTTGCTCTAAGACTTCCATGGCCTAATTTTTAGTCATAGCGATCATAGTTCATTATGTAACATTCATGGTGGACACCTTCCATCAGTTGTGCTTGGTACCTCCTTTTCCATGGCTATCATGTTTATCTGTCCTACTTATTTTCCTTTCAGATATCAGACACCACATACAGAAAAAAAGAGCACACATATCTTTCAGATATACTTTAGCAATGTTTTAGAGCTGTTCTGTGATACAAACAAAATGTTTTCTGTGACAATTTGTTATCTAGTTTTACTTTTAAAATGAATGAATGTCCCCTCTCTCATCCTCTCCTCCTCACATCTTTTTTGAAAGAAATTTACCGTTACTTATTTTTGTTAGTACACAGTGGCTAAATCTTTTTAATATTTTTCCTATTTTTTTTACATTTAAATATGTATGCTTTATAAACCTAGGTTCATTTATAAATGGAGCTTTGTAGATATGTAAGATTTTAGAATGGATGAAAATATATTCATTTTTTAAAATCTTGCTTATTTAGGATTCAGTGTGAACTTTAAGATAAAAAGTTGTTTTCAATATTTTGTTTCCTTCTTGTTTTAGTTAAACTGCATGTTGAGCATTGCTTAATATAATTCAACTAATTATAATCATACCTGATGAATAAGGGCAGTATTTTTTAATTCTAAAACTTTAGATTACAAATATTAAAGTCATTCTAAACCAGAGGTGAAAAAAAAAGAAGAAAAAAACCCAAAAAATAAAAACAAAAAAATAAAAAAAATATGAAAGTAAATCACAGATGAGTCAGTCTTCTGTGTGAATAAAACGTTCTGTCATATCTCTTCCTTAATTCATTGTTATGTAATGGCTTAATTAAGATATTTAATCAGGTTTCAGAGATGATATGGTAAGAATATATTTTGTTAACCTTTCTGGTTTTGAGCAAGCTATTTGCTCATTTCCTTTTATAAATGTAAATTATAAGGAGCACCGTATAAACACTGGAAAATATTATCTTCACTCCATTTAATTACTAAACTGAAATCTTAAGCTTTGCTCTCTGAAAACAAAAACTAAAATGGATACAAATCTCAGGAGGCATATTTTGGTGTTGTTGATAACCATTACTTTGTTATATTTGTTTATATGTTTTTTAACACATCCATGTACACATACATATGTATCAGGATGAAATTTGGTCAGAATATTGGGATGACTTTATCAAAATTAAAGAATAATGAATGTCTGTTAAAAATACCCCATTAATGATAGTAACTACATTGTTTTTCCTTTTAAAAATAAACAATAAACAAATGTTTTCAGATTGTATAATAAATCTTTTTAATACAAAATTTTTACAGTTTGATGGTGTTACCTACCGCAGGAGGACTGGGACCAGGGTGGGTCTGCCCAGCACGTCTGGAAATAGGATTCTACTACAGTGTGGCAGGAAAAGAATTTTGGAGACACACGCATAGGAGGATTTTAAGCAATAGTGACCAGATTTGTTAGAGTGAAAAGAGATAGTATGCTCTCAGAGAGGCAGAGGGTGGACAGGCGATAGTAGCTGCTACGTGAACAGAGGCAAAAGGAGAGCCCTCTGCTGCTGCTCACTGTTATTCTGGTTGCAAGTTTTGTGGGGACCCTTAGAGGTTAGGAGAAAAGAAGGCAGATGTACATGCCTAAGAGAGGGGCATGGGCGTGATCCAAGGAGGGCATGAGCTGGGATCTTTGTCTAGCTTCCATAAATTTCCTTGGATTTGGAGAAGAGCAGGCTCATTTCAAACTATCCATTCTCTTTCCTGGGTTTTCAAGGGGCTTCTGCCCTTCTCTAATCTGATATTTTCCCCAGAATAGTGCCCTCCCCCTTTAAGGGTCACCACTTTGGCTCCTACTGTACATGTCTCATGGTTCTGCTTTGTCATTTAGCTTCACTGAGCATGAGCTTAGTAAAAGGAATCCCTCTGAGCTATGTTGGTTTCTCCTGTGCATGCACTTAGCGAAAGAAATTTTCCTTGGCTCCTCCATCATTAATCTGGTAGATGGTTCTTGGGGTGACTGAAAAGTGTCTTTCTTGCCTATTTGGATGCCTGGAAACTGTCCTTTTCCTAGTTTATGTGGCTTAATCAGGTGTCTAGTTCCATTTGCTCCCTTCCTTTTTGTTAATGTCTAACTAACTGCCTACTGTAACAATGGTTTTAAACTGCCATTTAGAAATATGACAATTATTGGTCTTCTATTCTGTAGAAACTTCACTAGATGAATAGTTTTGTTTGTATTAAGCTGATTCCTCAGGAAAGGTCATCAACTCAGCAACTTTCCCGGAGAAAGATGCAGACATACCAAACACTGATAGCCTTGGTTGTACTAGTGCTTTCACACAATGAGTCAACCTGGAATTAACGTCCAGATTCAGTCCATTTGTTTTACTTTGAAGTGTGACAGGCAGGTAATGTGGACCTCTCTGTATGCTATCCTTCTCTTTCTTCTAGCAGGAAGCCTCCTAGGAGACTGTGCTGAACTTTTAATCTCCCCCCATCCCTAGCCATTCTTGGCCAGGCTTCCTTCAATTGCTCCCATGGTACCCAGTACCTAACTCTTCCATGCCGCTTACAACACTGTATTGTTATTGCCTGTTGATTGCTCTCTTCCCTTTCCCCTCAATAGTTGAAGAGCAAGAATATGTCTTGTATTATTCCAAAGACTAACTCAGTGAATAACACAATAATTGTTAGTAAATACATCAGGGTTCTCTATATAGTATTTGATTGCATATCCACGTCTTCAAAACAAGACCACAAGTGAGAAGATTAGTCTTACCACCATTCTTTCTATATACTTTTATTTATGTATGTAGATTTAGAAACTTGAATCTTCCTTTCCCTTGAAACTAGCAGTAGTGTCAGTTTGAAAGTCTTTTGATTGGTAATTTGGCTCTTGATAATTTAAAATGCATAGTTGTTTTCTTCCAAAGTAGTATATTTTTACATTGCTTTGATATTCCACTTACAACCTGATTTTTAAAAATTGTGTATTTTGAAAAGGTAAATAGTTTGTTATATTATCAGTCAACATAATATTGTCACAAATAATTTTATAGAAGATTAAGAGAGATACAATGAGTGATATTTTATAGTAGTTTATCAATGAGTAGAAATATACTGTAAATCTGTCCATTTAGTTTCATGCTTTCAGTAATATGGATTGATTTCTCAGCACCATAATGAAATCATCTGAAATCCATTAAACCCCACTTGGAGCCCACGAAATTCAAAAGACAGAGAAGTCATTTAATCCACATATGGCACCATGGAGTACAAGACAATCTTACATGGTGCCAGTGATTAAAATCCCAGCCTAGTAGTCCTCCCAGTTTTGTGGTCTCTTCTTCATTTACTCCTCCCTTTGTAGATGAGACCCTTGAGATTTAGGGTTAATTCTCACCAGTTTTAACATAATCCCCAAATGCCATGGAAATATGCCCCATCCATTGCTAAATTGGTTTCCTCTTACTTAGTCACTTATTTGCATGTTTAAGAGATTATCCAAGAAACATACAAAGGTGTTTCCACCCTCTCTTTCAAAATCTGTTATTCAAGAGCCCTAAAAACATTTACTTCCTTTACCACCTCACCACATCCTCTTTCAAACCTTTTTTTGTCTTGGGTTCTGAAGTCAATTATCCCCTTTGAGACTGATGAATAAGAACTATTCACAGAGCTTTCACTAACCCAGCAGAATTAAGAGTCTTTCTGAGTATTGCCAGTGCTGAAAAATTAGGTAGAATAGAGTAATTCTTAAGTAAAATTTTTAAAATAAAAATTATATTTTTGTATAAATGCCCAGATAGCTGTGACTTTGAACACTATAACATTTTCTCTTTTAAAAAAAATATTAAAAACAAAGTTTTATTTTATTTTGGTAACATAGGGTAACATAGGAGGAAGTGTTATGAGCAAAGCATGAACCAGAAAAATACAAAATGAAAAAGATTACTTTAGGCATTGTTTTGCAGAAAAAAGTTAATTCAGAGAATAGTGGGATAGAATTAGAATTTTAGTGAGTACTCTTGTTTCTAAAATGAACTATATACATTTTTACATGAAAACAAAGCTGGGTTTTTAGAGTACTTCAAATCAGAGTCGATTCACAGTGGATTATTGTCAGCCAAGGAAAAACAGCATAATTAATTAAACAAAAAAGAAAAACAATAAAATCATATAACTCTTTGGGTTCTTTGTTTTGCATGTCAGGATGTCAGGAGAGGCAGCTTGATAAGAGGAGAAGATGATGTTGATGGCAATTTGAGGCAATTGTGAGCATTTTAGATATTGATGGCATTTTTTTTTTTTTTTTTTTAATCCTCACCTGAGGATATTTTTCTATTTTTTGTTCAGGTAGAGTGGGAGGGGCAGAGAGGAAGAGAGAGAGAAACATCGATGTGAAAGGGACACATCGAGTGGCTGCCACCCGCACAACCAACCAGGGCCGGGGACAAACTGCAACCGAGGTACATGCCCTTAGCGGGAACCGAACCCGGGTCTCTCGGGACCGCAGGCCGACGCTCTAACCGCTGAGCCAAACCGGCCAGGGCTATTGATGGCATTTTTAAAAACCTAAATTCTATACTTCAGATGTTTTCTTCTTGTGACAATTTATTATCAATTCACCAACAATTTTTGCTAAAAATTGGAGTCCTACCTATAACTTACGAATCAAAGAGAATCTAAAATAAAATGGATAATTGGTTTTCCTAGGGTAAATGAAAAAGACTGGGAAGAGAGAAGTAAATTGGAGTTTAAATTATATATTAAGTATATGTATATATAGTTTATATAAATAAATAAAGTAAAAAATATTTTAAAGGATATATATGCACTTTTTATTGGTAATTTAGCTATTAACAACTTAAAATGCATATTTTCTAACTCAATAGTAATTCTGTTGCCAGTGGAAGTGGGTTTCTTGTGGTGTCGTCAGGAAAAGCATTTCCAAGGACCCACAAAAGATTTATTCAGGAAGCAAAATTTAAGGAGTTTCCCAGTGTCCCATCTCTGTCCTTCTGCCATGGAAAATCAGGGCCCGAAACAGAGTCAATGTCAAGAGGTCCTATGCCATATTACAGTTTCGTTCAGTCCAGCATCTGGCTAGCTTAGTTTGTGTTCCAGGATGCAATCTGTTGCTTTGCTGCTATACCCAGGCTCCTGCCGGGAGCCTGTGTTTGGAGTTTAAGTGGCCATGGGCCCCATGACTACTAAGGCCACATGGCTATGGAGAGAGAACACGCTAAAGAATGGGGTAAGTGTGGTCGCCAAGGGAGAGAGAAAGAGAGAGCTTTGTCTCCTGGGATTATAATCAGAAGCTTTCCCAAAATAACCAATTAACTTCCCAAGATTTCCCAGACTCTGACTGGGTCTATCCCCTAGCCAGTGATCTTTTTCCTAGGTTAGACTGACAGGCCGTTATGGTCCAGCACCCTTGCCTCCATCCATCATTTTGACTTTATTGACATGTGTTCACTTCCCTCTTTGTTCTATCCCTTTCCCCAGTGATCTTTAGGGAATGGACCGGTGTTCCCTGGGGGCAGTATGAAGCTGCATCTTTCTAGTGAAGCAAACAGGCCTCTGTTTCCCAGATGACTATGCCCAATAGTTTTACCTTCCCTTGCTCTCTTCCTTTCAATAACTAGCTAAGAATGGTAACACTGTATTTTTACATTTCTTTGATGTTTCATTTAGATTCTGATAAAATAAAAATTATGCTTGTATTATTAGCCAATATAAGACTATCATCAATAGTCATTTTTATAAGATTTTATATATAGTGTGTGTGTGTGTGTGTGTGTGTGTGTGTGTGTGTACCTTGGAGAGGTAGAAAGGAAGCAGTAGGGAAGAGAAGATGAATGAGCCAAGAGCGTTTTTGTTCCTGGTATGGATGAAGGGTTGGAGGAGGCCATATCCAATTAGATTATCTTTCTTATTATTTAATAGGTGATTTAGATAAGTAAATATTGATTTATAGTTTATCAGACCTACTTTAAGGACTGGCAACTTTTTAAAAAGACGTTCTCATCTGCACTGTACCAGGCTTCTTGACATGGATTTGTAGTACGTGCTCAGTGGGCAACTGAGGTTTCAGGGGAGTCAGAACTGCCGAGTTAGAGTGCCTCTACAAAATTTTACTACTTTTTTTTCATTTTAGCTGCAAAACTCTGCTGGTAAGTATTCTACAACATAGACTTTGCTCTGCTCTTAACATTTTAGAAAAACCGATTTTAGAGAAAGAGGAAGGGAAAGAGAAAGAGAGAAAAACATTGATTTGTTTTTCTATTTGTGTATGCATTCATTGGTTGGTTCTTGCATGTGCCTTGACTGGGAATTAGACCCACAACCTTGGCATATTGGAACGACACTCTAGTCAAATGAACTAGTAGGACAGGGCTGATCCTGCTTCTAGGTAGGCAGTTCTATAAGTATGACAGAATTGTAGAGCCCAGCACAATTCTTTTTTTAAGACTTTTTCAGACCAGCTTTATTTTTTCAGACCAGCTTTATGTTTACAATAAAATTGAAGGAAAGGCACAGTGGTTTCTCATATACTCCCCATTCCTACACATGCAGAGCCTTCCCCATCAACATTCCCCAAAGAGTGGTACATTTATTATATCTGATAAACCTACATTAAAACATAATCACCCAAAGTCCATGCTTTACATTAGGGTCACTCTTGGTGTACATTCTATGGGTTTCGACAAATGTATAATAACATGTATCCACCATTATTGCATCATACTGGGTATTTTCATTACCCTAAATATCTGTGCTCCACATATTCATCTGTTCCTCCCCTATAACCCCTGACAACCACTGATCATTTTGCAGTCAATGTAGTTTTGCCTTTTCCAGAATGTCACGGAGTTGGAATCACATAGTATGTAGCCTTTTCAGATTGGCTTCTTTCACTTTGTAATGTGCATCTAAGTTTCCTCCATGTCTTTTCATTGCTTGAAAGCTCATTCATTTTTAGTGCTGAAGAACAACATTCCATTGTCTGGATGTGTTAGAGCTTATTTAGCCATTTACCTGCTAAAGGTTGTTTCCAAGTTATGACAATTCTGGATAAAGCTGCTATAAACACCTATGTGCAGGTTTTTTCTGATGTGGACATGTTTTCAATTCCTTTGGATAAATATCAAGGAATGTGATTAATGGTCATGTAGTAAGAGTACGTTTAGTTATATAAGAAACTATCAAAATCTTCCAATGTACTGGTATCATTTATACTATTGGCAATGAATGAGCAATTTCCATTGCCCAGCATTCTTGTCAGCATTTGGTGTTGTCAGTGTTCTGGATTTTGACCATTCTAATAAGTGTGTAGTGGTCTCTCACTGTTGTTTTAATGTTCATTTTCCTGAGAACATATGATGTGGAGTGTCATTTTGTATGCTTATCACAAATTCTTAACTGCTTCAATTAAATAGAAATAAACTCACACAAGTACTTCAGACAGAGTTAGTTTATTCCTATTGATTATTTATTTACTAATTTCTTACAGAAGTTAACAACTTATAATATGCAATAAGCATTCTAAAAATACAGACATCTTTTTAAAGTGTGTCACATATTTTTTTTTTCCAATTGGTACATATCACTGACATAATGATGGAAATAATGAAAACATTTCATTAAGTATCTAAATATTATTTTACATATACTAAGGCTGTTAACACAAAGCATTAGTATTTAGCATTCAATTTTATATTTCACATATATAGATAGGTAATGAAATAATAATTTTCAAGTTCTATGGGCTAGATCTATCTTTATAGACTAAATCATTATCAACCCAGATAGCAAGCATAGCACCTCAAAGGAAAATAACTCATTTCATTCTTCCTCAGCTTAATTACTGGATCAATTATTCTAATATTGAGTTACAATTTATCTTAGTGTATTTTATATGCTCTTGGTTACATGGAATAATCTAATTCCTCTTCTATAACATTAGAATCCATATTTAAAGAGTAAACATATCTCAACTTGTCTTTCCTTAATTCCTTTAATGATGTATGAATGATTAATTTTAGCACCATAATTTCCCCTTCTCCTAATTGACTCCACATTGTCAGAATTTCTTATAACATATATCTGATGAGTACAGAACAAAGCAGGATTACTAGTTCCTGATTTGGCCTTTATCTGTATCAATATAACCAAAGATTGCTTTATACTTTGAAATTACTTTACACTTCTGAAACATAGTAAACCTACTGTTAATTTAAGTTCTTAGAATTGTTTTTTAATTGGTTGTTCTTACCCTGGAATTTAAATACTTAAGTGTGAAACCTAAATTATGGGATTTATATTCACCAATCATAAATGTTTACTGAGCACCTATAAAATATCAGGTTCTTTATAATGTTCTGAGAATACAGTGGTAAATAAACAGTCTCTGCTCTCATGGTGCTTAGATCATCAGAGAAGGGAAACATTACAAGGGATGAGCATGGAATTATGCTACTTAGTTCAAAGATTAGAAGTGAAGAGGGGGAAGGCATTCGTGGTTGACAAGAATAACTCTATGTTAATTCTTTTCTTGCTACAATTTTTTTCTCCCTGAGATACGTTTCTTCCTTTTCCCCTCAGAAATCCCCTATCAATTAATTTCTATTGACACATAATAAAATCTCATTCTACTGGGACATTATTTATTCTATTATTATTACTGATACTCTGCACAAACACATCCTTCTAAATATAAATTACATTTTTAAATTCTGCACAGAAATGTTTCGGTATGCTCAATGATTTCATATATACATATTCGTTTTCCTACTCTTCTCTTCTTTAACCTTTCTCCATTTATTTTTATTTTATAATAATTAAAAATATTACTAATCTTAAAAGTTAGTTAAAGATTTATTTATTTAGGGTATATTGATAATTTGAAGATATATAAAAAAATAAAGTAGGGGGATGGCAAGAAAACAAATAATTTCTTGTGGAAGAGAAAATATTTGACTTAAAGAATCTAGAAACATTTTTCCCCCTGCATGAGCATGTCCTCCAAAAGAAAAAAAAGAAAATAAGGCATGGAACATGTTTGACTCTGTTATAGATGTATGCACAGTCACATACATCTATGTTTATTTGTCCATAACTTTTACAAATAAAAAAATAAATGTAAGCATAAATCTGAATAATATTAAATGCCCAAATATAGTATCAAACCAATGAGCATAGTAATCCATTGGAATTTTTTGCAGTCATACCTCATTTATTGCACTTTGCATTATCGTGTTTCTCAGATATTGCTTTTTTTTTTAATTGAAGCTTTGTGGCACCTTGCATTGAACAAGTCTATTGACACCATTTTTTCCCAATAACATTTGTTCACTTTTGTGTCTGTGTCTCATTTTAGTAATTCTCACAATATTTTAAACTTTTTATTATGATATTTATTATCCTGATTTGAGATCAGAGACCTTTGATGTTACTATTATAATTGTTTTTTGGGCTCCACATACAATGCCCATATAAGATAGCAAACTCAATTGATAAATGTGGTGTGAGAGGAAAGTCTGAGCTAGCAGAACTTGGGTCATGAAATTTAAGGGTAGAAGCCATTCCATAATATGAAAGTGCAAGGTAAAGCAGTAAGTGCAGATGTAGAAGCTATAAAAAAGTATCCAGGAGATCTGGAAAACTAATGAAGGTGGCTAAGATAATTAATGAAGGTGGCTACACTAAACAACAGACTTTTAATATACAGGAGGTCCTTGAACAATGTCATTTTATTTGATGTTGTTTTATTTAAATATTGATGAGATACCATAGGAACTTAACTCTTGTTTATATTAATTGAACTATGGTAAAATTGGTTTTATTATACATCATTTCACTTAGAGTCACAGAACCTATTAACATCATTAATTGAATACTTACTATAGATGAAACAGCCTCCTACTGGAAGAAGATACCATCTAGGAGAAAAATCAATGCCTGGTTTCAAAGCTGCAAAGGGCAGGCTGATTCTCTTGTCAGGGGCTAATGCCGTTGGTGACTCAAGTTTAAGGTCATTGCTCATTTACCTTTCCAAAAATCCTAGGGCCCTTAAAAATTATTATGAATCTATTTTTGCTTATGTTCTATAAATAAAACAACAAAGCCTGGATGATAGTACATTTGTTTACAACTCAGTTTACTAAACATTTTAAGCCCACTATTGAAAACTAGTGTTGAGAAGACAATGATTCCTTTCAAAATATTATCGCTCATTGTTAATGTACTTGGTCACCCAAGAGCTCTGATGGAGATGAACAATGAGAGTGATGTTGTTTTTATGCCTGCTAACACAACATCCAGTCTGCGGCCCATAAACCAAAGAGTAATTTTGACTTTCAAGTCTTATTATTTAAGAAATACAATTTGTAAGTCTTCAGCTGCCATAGATAGTGATTCCTCTCAGCTATCGGGGCCAAGTAAATTAAAAATGTTCTGGCATTGTAGATGCCATTAAGAACATTTTGATTCATGGAAGAGGTAAAAAGATCAGCATTAACAGGCATTTGAAAGAAGTTGATTCCAACCCTCATGAGTGACTTTGGGGTGCTCAAGACTTGAGTGGAGGAAGTAACTGCAAATGTGGTGGAAATAGCAAGAAAACTAGAGTTGCAAGTGGAGCTGAAGATGTGACTGAATTGCTGCAATCTCATGATAAAACTTGAATGAATGAAAGTTGCTTTTGCCCTGGCCAGTTTGGCTCAGCGGTTAGAGCGTCGGCCTGCGGTCCGGAGAGACCCGGGTTCGGTTCCCGCTAAGGGCACGTACTTCGGTTGCAGCTTGTCCCCGGCCCTGGTTGGTCGTGCGGGTGGCAGCCACTCGATGTGTCCCTTCACGTCGATGTTTCTCTCTCTCTCTCCCTTCCACTCTATCTGTACAAAAAATGGAAAAATATCCTCGGGTGAGGATAAAAAAAAAAAAAAAAAAAAAAGAAAGTTGCTTTTATGAATAAGCAAAGAAAGTGGTTTCTTGAGATAGACTCTACTCCAAATGAAGATGCTGTGCACATTGTGGAAATGATAACAAATGATTTAGAAAATTACATAAACTTAGTTGATTAACAGTGAGAATTTGAGAGGACTGACTCCAATTTTGAAGAAATTCTACTGTGTGTAAATGCTATCAAATAGCATCATATGCTATGGAGAAACCACTCACGAAAAATAATCAATCAATATGGTAAGCTTTAATGTTCTCTTATTTTAAGAAATTTCCACAACCACCTCAACTTTCAGCAACCACCACCTTGATCAGTTGGCAGTCACCAACATCAAGGCAAGACCTTCCACCAGCAAAAAGATTACGGTTTGGTGAATGCTCAGATGATGATTAGCACATTTTTAGCAATAAAATATTTTTTTGTAAGGTATAGACATTTTTTTTTCAGACATAATGCTATTGAATACTTAATAGGCTACAATATAGTGTAAACATAACTTTTATATGCACTGGGATACCAAAACTGTATGTGTCTTAATTTATTGTGATATTCACTTTATTGTGGTGGTCAGGAACAGAATTTACAATATGTCTGAGGCATGCCTGTATAAGATCCCAACCTTTGCATAGAGTAGTAGAATACATTTGAATCTGAGTATAACTACTATTACTTGATTTGTTTTGGAGATGAATACATATTGAAATGCAATGCAATAATAATTTTGCAAAAAATACTAGCCTTAAAAAAAGTCTTTGCAAATCCCTTTTAGGATACTATATATTTATTAATTCTTCTTTTTATTATTGAAATATAGCAGAAAGCACTGGTATGGTGACCCTATGTATTATATTTGCTGGAATGTCCTGGTTTGTACCTGTTGTGGATCAATTAATGCTACTAATTACTTCAATACCCCTATTCACTCTCAGTATCCCAGTTTGGATAGAAATATATTTTCACTTTATCAATAGAGCCAAGGGTTTAATTTTATTTAGACAACCAAATTAAAGAAAAAAACCTTTCCCACAAAAATTTAAACCCAAGGTAAAACATTTTGAAAAAGTGACAAAGAACACAAAACGCACATATACTTTTTAAGAGTTGGATCCTGATTTGACTAAAGTATTTTACTTTTAATTCCTTAGGCCATAATATTGTTTCAGTTTACTATGCTTTATAAACTTTTGAAGGCTCACTTTAGAGTTTTTATTTATTTATTTATTTATTTTTTCACCTTAGAGTTTTTAAATATGGATTTAGGAGTGGTGCTACTATTGATAACAGTAAACATTTTAAGAACTTTTAATGCGTTATCTCATTTAGTCTTCACAGTGACACAATGAGGGGATATTATTATTATTATTCCTATTTTACAATTGAGAAGCCTGGAGCTTAGAGTGATTAAGTGATTTTTGTTGTTTCTAGCTTCTACTTTAATGAAAAATTAAATACATAGATACATTTACAATCAGAAAAATAATATAGGTCCACTTCAGATTCTTTTCAGCAAATGTTAGTATTTGCTTCTAAGTCTCATTAAATGTTTAGTAACTTCTGAGATATTACATTGTTATATATGGGAAGATTGCTATTGTAGTCTATACACTTCTTGGGATATTCTAAATTTTACTCTGGAATTAAACCACATCATGAGGCATACATATTGTAATAATTTGAATAATATTGTTTTGGAATATTAAATGTGCTTTTTGAGCTAGGTTCTGGTCTTATTTTCTGAGTTTGATTTTAAGAGTAATATGAGAAGGTGCCACTCTTTTTTAGGATATTCTTTATTTTTTTCTCATAATGTTCACAAGAAGAGAAGCCATGTATCTTATGATTTGTTGCTATGCCTTTTATTTTATGGGCACTGTGAATTTGTTTCTGATTATGTTGTTTTCTTTATTTGGTTCCCAGAAAATCAGAAACAAATTTACTACTCACTTTTAGTATTAGACTAAGTTCTCAATGCACATTTTTTGTGCTAACATTAACTCTGGCTCCCCTTTCTTATTTCTGTACTGACAAAGGCATAAATCTAGAGTGAGACCACCTAGTTCAAATCCCAATTCCAACTGCACTTCAATTTTGGAGCTTTGGGCAAGTTCATTATTCTCTCTCAGCCTCAGTTTCTCATCTGTAACAAATGAGGATAACATTAGATTGACCTCATATGATTCTTATGAATAATAAATGAGATAATGCAAGTAAATGCTTAGAACCCTGCCTGACATATAATGTGTGTGTATATTACTATATCATTACATTGCTCAAGTATTTGTGAATCTACTCAAATCTTTTTTATATTGGGGTTTAAATAAATAAATGTTACAATGTTGCCACTTTATATGTAGCATGAAACATAAACTTATACTTTCACCAAATTGATTTCCCAAGTATATGTTAGACTGAGTCTACAAATCACTAAATATAATATAGATTTAGTTTAGTCTATTTTAATTTTTATAAAATATTTAGAGAGTTTAGGTAAATACAAGAGAACCTGTGCAGATGAGTGGCTTTGAATGATATGTAATTGGTGCTCAGCAAACTTAGAGAAACTGCTTAAATAAATATAAACTTCTAGTTCTGCTAGAATAGAAAAGGAATCTATTAAATAGGTTATTGAATAGGTACATATGTCTTATAAGAAAAATCAATAAATGTTAAATTTTATAGATATTTAATCTTTTTGAGGAAGCTAAAGTACTTTTTGTTTCATTGTGTGAGGAAGAATTTGAGTTTCAACCACAAAAGCAAGCATGTCCAGGCAACTGAACATATGCGGGGGTGGTTGGCCAGGCCCCCTTTCGGCAACATGTTCATGAAAGATGGAATGATTAGGTTAATACTCTGGCTATGGAGAAACATTTAGGGCAATTAGCTCTTGTGGGGGACATTGCATTTAACATTTCCTTTTATCTCTTCAAAGTTTGACCAAGCTATACAGTAAGAAAAACATTTCTGTTGAAGCCTGGAACTAGGGTTAAATTATGGGGGATAAAAATTATTTTTATTTTTAGTTTCTCTGAACTTTATTATTAAGAACATTTGTATTATGCTTAGAGATAGCTTTGTTTGTTTTTAAATTGTTAAGGTTTACCCTGGCCTACATTAGGTTCACCTGGCCACCCACAGATACCAGCATTCTAGTGGTGAGCCTTGCTATATTGTAAACCATCTAGGTCCTAGCTTAGACTGTAGGACATGTCAATGGGAAGGTCCAGGGGAAGGAGTTTTAAGAGAAGGACTCTTCCAAGTGAGGTTTTCAATTTACTGAAATATAGAAAGAGGAGACCAAGTTGTGTAATAACTTGGTCTCTTGTAAGTTATGGGAAGAGGATGGAGTGAGTGATTAGCATGACTAGAGGGGGAGGATGCATCAAGATTTATGTCAGAAGGTAAAATAAGAGTGGAGGGAAAAGAGACTGGAAGAAAAAAAGGTATTTATTATCTCATATAAATGTAAGACATCTGGGGATTAGTCTTGAAATAGGACCAAAGCTTCTTCCTAGCAACCCTAGGGTCAAAAGCAAGTAATCACCTCTATCTAAGCGTTAATAGCTTGGTTTCTTTAATCTCATTCAATAATTGCATTCTCCAGGTTGAAATGAACTAAAGTCATCAACATGGATTTTGTATAATTCTGATACTCCTTGTTTAGTATCTGCCTGTAGAATCAACTTCATAATTAAGATGCCAGAAATTCAATGGATTTACATGTGCCGTTAGGTAGGGGTAAGAAAAGGAAAAGAAAGACCACCCAAGAATACATGTGATTTTAATGCCTGGATTTAACAGTGTATTATTATGCTCCTTTTCTTCTTCTCCTAAAATACTATATTTTCCCAGTTATAATAATAAAGGTAAACATTTACTGAAAATCTCTTATGTACCAGGAACTCTATTATCTCATTTAATTTAATCCACAGAAAAATGTGATTAACAGATGAGAAAAGTGAGGGTCAGAGAAATTACATAACTATTCCAGGTTCTGCAACTACTAGGGGCAAGGATTTTGTAAGATTTTTTCATAGCCACATTTATGGAATTAAAGACATAGAATAGATTTTTAAAAAACCCTGTAATTTGGTCAAATGTTTATTTGAAATGGAATGAGTTCATTAAACCAACACACATTTGCCTACTTCACTTAAGAGTCCTTAAATAAATAGTTTCAGATAATGTAAGTGAGATTTCCATAATATCTAAATGTTGTTGGGGAATGAAGAGCTAAGTTCTAATCTCACACTTGATGACTATCTCACACAAAAAAATTTTATATTATGGTCCATTATTGCACACTTATCCATATATAAATAGGAATGCATGCCTGTATTCCTTACTGTGGAATTAGAAAAAACAACAAAGAGAATTGTCTATTCTCTGAAAGGTTAAAACAAAATTTTATCTTCAGAAAAATTACGCTTTAAAGATCGGTTATTAGACATTGTCAAGATGTAAATAGAAGGATAAATAAACCAATTAGAAGGTACTTATGGTATATCTGGGCATTGAGAATTTTTGTGTTTGTGTAATATAAACATAAGGCAATAAAGCAAGTCTTATCTGGGGTTATGTATTATATAGGTATAATTTGGGCTGTGGATCATGATAGAATTACTGATTTTAATAATTCTTCATTTTATTCATATTTAGGAAACATTAATGTGGGCTTTTGCAATCTTTCCATATAGGCTATTAAACTTATATTTGAAGAATAAAAATAAGCTTATTTGAAGGGGATTAAACACTGGTAGTAACTTCTGCCTTCCTGTAAAGTTTTAATAACATATTTTAAAGGAGTGAGTGTTTGTGTGTTTTTTAGTTTAAAATTTGGGACCGATGGTCTTGCGTACCACCAATTATAAAATAATACAAAAACATACTTTGGCATAAACTTTGAAATAAAATTGTTTTCTAAGGCAGTCCTTAGATGGTCCTTTCTAAGATGAAGGATTTACAAACATAAATTGCGAGAGACTGCTTCTAACATTTGACATAGTTTACTTCCTGGCGTACACTTCAGTGACATCTTTGACCTTTCATCTTGAAATATTTGCTGGACCTGACCACATCACATGCAAAAGTGTTAGCTCCCGGGAAAACTGAACCTGGTGAAATTAAGTCATCAGGAATTATCTCTGGGAACAAGAAGAATTATTAGCCCCAACAGAAGGATAAGTACTTTCATAAGGATCAAAGTTGTCAACGAAAGGGATAAAATTCAGGTAATGACATTTCAGATAGTTGGCTCACTAGTGAGAAAATTTTTGTGTAGGTGGAGGCCTCACCTCTTCCCTAAACCATGAGTTTCCAAGTGAAGATTAGCAAGCGCTGCCTATTTGGTTTAGCTATTCAATTGGTAGAGATAATACCTTAGTTCTAATCCATGTGATATTATGTAAAGTACAAATGAGGGCTGAGATTGCACCTTTTGGAGATTACAGATCAGTTTACAAACTGAGGTACAGAAAACACAATTATTTGTCAGAAAATCCATTTTCAACTGAAGTAGTGCTTCATATCATTGCTTATATGCTGAGTTGCTTAGATCTTGGTACCACTCAGGTTAGGATTATTGCTGTATAGTCGGTAGAGTATTTACTAGACTATTTCCAGAAGGATTTAAAAATAATACAATTAACTCTAGATTATTAAAGCTGATAGAAAAGGAAAATATGGAGAAATGATTCTCTGGAGACAAATCTTTATTTAATATTCATTTCCTTTCATTTGATATTTTATTATAGTACCTAATATATGATAAAACACTCATTTGAAATCTGAAGCATGTTCAAATCTTTCTTGCTCCTTTAGATGACTAAGGTCTGTCCCGGCTTTGCTTCAAAAAGTAGTTGTAGACATCAGTTAAGGTCAATCATACATCTTGGGATAATGATCAATTATTAATTTCTATTGGGCAAAAGTGCAGAAAATTTTATTCAGGTTATATATGCTACTACTTTTTGGGCATTTTCAGAGACCACCAGTGAATCTTAACCATCACATTGGAAAATAGTTAGCTTTATTATTGGAAGGATACAAAATAAAGTCACCTAGGATAATAGAGATGAAATTATTGAATCTCATTGATATTGGCCTATTCTTACTTAACCAAATTATGAGTTATTCAATGTCTGATTTTTCTGGTTTGTGAATTAACTAGTTTTGTTACTGTTATCTCTTTTGGGTACATTTCATTGATTATCCATTCCTCTAATACATTTTAGGCCATTGTGGTCAACGAGGCAGTGAGTACTTTCTGTTGATTTTGATATAAAAAATATAGGATGTAGAAAGAGGCTCTTTAAGGCAGTAAATAAATAATAATAGAATTGAAGGGAGAATTAATCAATATGTACGCCTGAGTTGATTGCAAACATAAGTAAACTTTCTTACACAATTCTTGACTTCATAGTTTTGTAAAAAAAAAAAAGCAGAGCAAGGATAGCACTTTTCTTGTAAAAGTATGTGATTTTTACATTTTTCAGAATGAAAGCACACAAAGTGGGTGTTTACATAAAGCTGGCATCATGGCAAGCCACAGTCATGTCCAAGCTAAAAGTGTTGGAGGAACAAGCATGCCTTGACAAAGCAGAGGACGCTGTTCTGCAGAGACTAGCTGGAAAATAGATCTGAGACAGAATCATGAGAGACCAAGTATGATGACTAAAAATAGGGCTTTCAGCTTTATTTGCTGACTTTCAGGTAAAATGCCTCCATGTGGTCATGTTGTAGATTGTTTCTTATTTTTCTGATGTCTATAAAATTCTGTATCTCATCTTTAATGAGTCCTGTTTTCACTTGAGCTAGTTTGAGTGAATGCCATTCAAATGATCCCTAACTGGGACAATGGGACATCCACATTTAAAATCAAACACGTCTTCGTCTACATTTGAGCTCCCTATTGATATCGTTACCATAGTCACTCCGGTTACAAACCTTGGCCTAAATCTTTTCTCTCTTATAGCCTGTAGCTAATCATGAAAGAGTGTGGTATATTTCTTGGTTATGAGCACCAGAACCTAAGCAATGGTGTTTTTCATGGTTTTCTAATTCATATCTAATTTTTTTAACTGATGTACAGATATCTCAAATTCATTTCTGCCTCAGTGCATTAGTAACTTTTTTTTTTCCTGTTCATCTCTCTTTTTATTTAAATATTTTCAAGGTCACTCTATAATATATTTCTTTGCAATGCCTCAATAATGTGTTTATTTTCTCTATATTCTTGATGAACTTGTCTGGTATCTCATTTAAGATGAGATCTGTTTAGGAATAAGGATAGAGTTATTAGTTCAATCCAGCTCAGCTTTACTGAGCACCAGATATTTACCAGGCACTGTGCTCAGAGATATGGGGTACATTGATTCAACAAATATTCTAGCATTTCTAAAATGTGCCTCGTCTTGTTTCAGGCACTAGTCCCTGCCCTAATGGAGCTCATATTCTAGTGGAGATAATGCTGCTTTATGCATGCTAATAATGACCCCCCAAGATTGTAAACCCCTTGGACTATCTAGTCTTTACTTTCTGAATGCCTCATTCTTCTTAGGTACCCTTACTTATGGAAACTCCTTAGCCTAAATTGTCAGCCCTACTCTCTCTCTTTCCATGTTCTTCAAGAGCAAATTCAGCTATTTCTGTAAGTTTCATTACTGCACAATGCCTTTGTTTGTAATGGTTATGTGTTCAAATATTTGAAAGCAAGTCCCATGTCCAAGTCCCTACTAGCCAGTCATTGAAACCCAACATGCGTAATCACAGCCCCACGCTCTCCACCGCAGTTTCCTCCCTCACTCTCAGTGGCGCCGGCTCCCCCGTCCCCTGGGCTTGAAACCGTCCAGTCATTTTTGACTCATCGTTGCTCTGCTTCTGTCTTTGCATCTAATTAGTCATGAAATTATGTTGATTCTTTCTTTGAATTGTGTTTTTATATCCTTTTCTTCTGATTCATGATCATGTTGACCACTCTGGATTAAATCTTCATGATTTCATACTTAAATCATTAGATGGGTTCCCTAGCTAGCCCCCTTCATCTTTTACTCCTTCTCCATCTTTCTGTACTAGGACAAACATTCTTCAAAGGCTTCCTATAACCATCTTTCTTCCTGTTTAAAAATTCATAAAGAAGTCCCATTACTTTACTACATCAAATCTAACATTGAATTTTTAGGCACTCTATAACTTGGTCCTTATCTGTTTATCCATTTTTTCTCTCTCACGCTCAGCATACTCTCCTCTAGCCAGGATATTTTCATGCATGTTGTGCTCCCTTTCATGTCTTTGCTCCAGACATAGTAGAGAATAAAGGTTAAGAGCTTGGATTTGGGAGCCAAACAGACCAGGTCAGGGATTCAGTTCTTGCTCCTGTTTTTTCCCAGCTCTGACCCAGGCAAAATTACTTTGTTTCCTAAAAAGAAGTATTTAACTCATGTGTATTAATAAACCAGATAATGTCAGTTAAGTGCTCAGTGCAGTATCTTATAACATGTGCTTAATGTTATTTAGCTATTATTTCCCCCCTCCTGACATATGTTTCCTCTGTCCCTTCACCTACTCTAACTTGTCCCACCTTTTTTTTTTTTTTTTTTAAATCCTCACTCTAGAATATGTTTATTGATTTAAGAGAGAGAAAGAGAGAGAAACATCTGTTGGCTGCCTCCCATACATGCCCTGATGGGAATCGAACTTGCCAACTTTTGGTGTGTGGGACGATGCTCCAACCAATAGAGCCACCCAGCCAGAGCCCAACTGGTCCCACTTTTCAGGCTCTGCTCAAAGTCCTCTGTCCCTCTGAAGACTTACTATACTTACTTGTGTTTTCTCTGAATTCCTGAAGAAGAGACAGATTACATAAAAATTTGGAGACCGACATATATTGAGAAGGTAAATATGAAGTCGTATATTGGAATCCAGGAGGCCTGACATCTAACCTATTCTTCTAATAATTAGCTCAAGGCTGTAGTCATAATCATTCTCAATCTGAATTTTCTCCTTTTTAATTAAAATGGGAAAATGACTAACTTTTTCTAATTTAGAAGGTTGTTAGAGGATCAAATAAATTTACCTCAGAAATTGTTCTGGATATTACATGTAGAGTTTCTCTGCATACTGATTGATTGTGAAGATTTTTAATATTTTTATTGAGGTATAATTGACAAATAAATTTCCAAGATATTTAAAGTGTACATTCTGATGATTTGATACACATAAGCATTATAAAATGATTTTCCCCATCTAGTTAATTCACATATCCACCACCTCACACATTTATCTTTTTTTGTGAGAGCATATAAGTTCTACTCTTAGCAAATTTCCATTATACAATAACAATGTTATCAACAATAGTCACCATAGTGCACATTATATCCTCATATTATAGCTGAAATTCTGTACCCTTTACTAACCTCTCCCTATTTCTCTCATCCCCCACTCCTGGCAGCCACTCTTCTACTCTCCTTTTCTATGACTCTGACTTTTTTTTACATTCCACACGTAAGTGATACATTGCAGTATTTGTTTTTCTCTGTCCAGTTTATTTTATTTAGTATAATACCTCAAGGTCCATTCATGCTGTTGCAAATGGCAGGAGTTTCTTCTTTCTTATGGCTGAATAATATCCTATTGTACATCTGATTGTTAGAACATTTTGGGAAAGATTAGGTGATGATTTGGGTAATGCTTATAGCTTTTTGGGAAAATAAGCGTATATAAAATTATAGTTATTACAGGTGTTATTTAACAAATATGTTTCTTTAGGACAATACTAACGTGACTCATTATGGTTAAATTCTGTCTTCTAAATTCATTTTGCTTTCATCATTTTTTGTCTAAGCCCTTGAGAACTATACTTGTAGAAAACATGGGATTTAAAAGAAACATATTAACACACTTTTGGCATTCTTGGTGCTTAGTGATAATTCCAGAAGGCTATTATGCTTTCTTGAGTTATTTTAAAGTTTTCAAAAGGAATGGGGACTATATTAAGAATAAACACTAATTAGTAAAGTTTAAATTTCCCCCTAACTTTAAAGTCCAACTTATCCTTAAACTGTATAATTTTATTTTTAGTTTGCCTGAAGCCCACAGACCACTGTCCAAAGAAAAATTATTATGAAAATCATGCAGTATGTGAGATTACATCCATGTGGGTCCCACCCCAGGTAATTGGCATTACTAAAGGTGGGTAGAAGGAATGTTGGCCACAGGGAGTTGCCCATTTTCGGTGATTCATATCTTGCAGCCACTGGGGTAAAATTTAGAGGGAATCCACCCCTAGGTAAAAGCCAGGTTCTCACTCAGAGACAATTATTTTTCAGTACACAAGTTTTTTTTTTTTTTTTCTTTTCTAAAAATCTGGCCACACCTCTTGGGAAAACAGAAAACACATCACAGGTTGCATTTTTGGTCTTATTCATTCACAGTTTTGTTAACCGCAGACACAATGAAGAAATAAGATGCAGTAATTCAAAGTGGTTGTTAGGTGGGTTCTTTTGTTTAGCCTCAGCTCTGGAAATTTTGTAAATAAAGCTGCAAGCAGTAGAGATGAATATAATGTTTTTCAAAGATACAATTTGGAATTTCTAAGAGTTCATCCTGCTCCTGCCCCTGCTGTCACTCCAATGTGTTTGTGGTATGGGAATAAAAAATATTCCAAAATCAATGTAATCTGTGAAGGAACCCCTGGGGACTAAAAAGCTTTCTCAATTGACCACTCAAAGCATATATTACTTTAGCTTCTTTGGTGACTAGAAGAACCACCGATATTAACAAAAAATGATATGCCAAGCTTTCCTATAGGATCTCTGATTAGAATCCTTGGACAAAGAAGTAAATAAAAGCATTGAGCATAATGGCAGAAAGTAACTAGATTTAATAGCTGTAGTTTACATAGAATTTACACTTTGGCTGTCATCTTGAGATGGGAACTTCTCTTTTTTTATTTTTCTGAGGTTTGTAGCTAAGAAAGTCTTCGAATTATTATTAGTTTTAATAAAGACTTAAAATTGAGTGGAATTTGAAATGAAAATTATCCAAAGTAATATATTTGCATTCTTTTTTATTTTTATCCTCACCTGAGGGTATTTTTGCATTTATCTTCAGATAGAGCAGGAGGGAGAGAGGGAGGATGAAAGAGAGAGAAACATTGATGTGAGAGAGACACATCGAGTGGTTGCCACCCACACAACCCCAACCTGGGCCAGGGACAAACTGCAACCGAGGTACATGCCCTTAGCGGGAACCGAACCAGGGATTCCTGGTCCGTTGACTGTGCTCTAACCACTGCGCCACACCGGCCAGGGCTGTATTTACATTCTATCATTAGGATCAGCATTTAAAGTTTACTAATGTAAGAATCTTTAAAAAGTAAGACTTTCATTTTCAAAGTTTTATTTTTTCTGGATTAATTTTTTCTCAGTGGAGTTCCAGGCCTGTGTTCCAATAACAGGTTGATAAATTATGTCTTTGTTTGTTTGTTTGTTTTTTAATTAGCTTTTTTGCCCTCTTATTTTTTCTATTCATTTATTTCAAAGTCAGATTTCCAAATGAGGCTCTTTGACCTAAAGAATGGTACTAGAAATAAATTATATTTAACAGCCAAAATCCATTAATTCAACCAAATTTAGTAATTTACTAAAAACATGGCTGAGAATTTTTTAATTTAATTGATAATACTCCCTTGTGAATTGTGGCAAGTCAAGCAGGAAAGGACAAGCAAGAAACTTCATAGTTAGATGCTATTATTGAACTACTGCTATGACTAATATTCCTTTTTTTCCCACCTCAACTCATAATTTATAAGTAAATCTTTTCTTTCTCTTTTTAGACAATTAAAAAATTAATGTAAGTATTTTGAAGGATGAAAACTATAAGGAGTGGAGGAATTCAGGGGTAAATGTGGGTTGAAGTGTTGACATGGGTAATAAAGGCATTATTTTCAACATATCATCTGGAGTGAAGATTGGCAGTTTTTTTGAGTGAAAGAGGAAAAAAATAAGAGTCTAGAGAGTGCAGGCATATAAATGAATTTGCAAATTTTAGTCACCTCTTAAAGACTATTTCAAAAATGTATTTCTACAAATGGCCCATTGCAGAAAAAAAGAGCAGTATTGTTGATTAAGATCACTGCTATTACACAAATTATCTAATTTTCATACAGTTCCAAATAAAGTTATATGAATAAAAGTGATAGTGAAACGTTTTGTGTTGTGTTGGCTTATTCTCACCTTTCATGGGAGGTATGACGTCCCTGCCCGCCCCCGAGTCTCACTAATTTTTTTTTCTCAAATGTCTACAATTCAGGGCCAAGGAGAAAATGGGAGGACAACTCCAATATGAAGGGTAAAAAAGATTAAAACGCAAATGAAGGATATCAATTTCTTTCAGTCTAAGCTGCAGATCTAGATTGTATTTCATAGGACAGGAGAACGAGTGGCAGGAAGGTTTTCCCTGGTTGCTGTGACAGGTCACCATTTCTCATCTGAGGGTCACAGCCAAGTTCCCTGTTTGGTAATTGCTTGATTTGACATCTATCTTGACCTTTATATTCTTTGACCTTTCTGGCTAGAGGTCACAAAAGCAAAAGAAGATAGAAGTATTATAAATGCCCTGATGATGAAAAATGAGAATGGAATCTCTTTGGCCCTGATGATGAATATATGTATAATGTGTTGAGGTGTTTTAACCTTGTGTTACAATCTGCAATAGAAATACCTAATATTTTTTATCTGATTCTAGAGATGTAGTTTGTAATGGCTTTGGTGTGAAGACACTTAATATGAAAAATGGCAAAATCTTGTTCAATCTAAAGCTTGACCATAGGAAGTAGAGGCAGATTGTCCTTGACTTTTTAAGAATCTGATCGGAACTCAAAGCACAATTGTGATGTCATAAATAGAAAGTGTTACTTTCCAAATCCTCTAAAACAGGACAAACCTGAGCATTCCATATGGGCTTTGAATTGCATGTTGAGCATGGCTAGAAATACATATAGGAAATATGATACCAAGAATAAATGTTAAATTTCTCATTCATATAATTTTAGATAAAGATCAGACATATCTCGACCTTTTCAAAGAAAAAAATACGATTCCCCCCAAATGATAGTAAATAGAATTCAGATTATTTCTCTCATATAATCATCCCTGGAATTTGAATTTAAAGGAAATATGATGCCCCCCTACCCCAAGATATTTTGTCCTAACCAGAGAATTCTATTAATCTTTGAGTCAGTTATTTAGAAAAATGGAATTCTGAAGCTGATAATCTACTTTAATGTAATTTCATGCTTTTTCTATGAGATATTCTTACACTGTCAGCTACAGTGGAGTAAGGAGAAAAGTTTTGATTTTTGACACTATTCACATTTTTCTGTCTATATCTTTGTAATGTTATAGCAGACAAATATACTTATTTCATAAAAGAAAAAAGTAAGGCACTGTGATTGCCAAGTTGTATATGTGGAGATTTTTTGGGAAAAAAGTCAATATTCAGGTGGATTTTTTTTTTTCCCCAGATAGAGTGGGAGGGAGGGAAGGAGTGAGAGAGAGAGTGAGAAACATCGATGTGAAAGAGACACATCGATTGGTTCTTCCTGCATGACCCCAACCGGGGCCAGGGATGAACTGTAACCGAAGTACCTGCCTTTGACAGGAATTGAGTCCGAGATTCATTGGTCTGCGGGCAGATGCTTTATCGTTGAGCCAAACTGGCCAGGGCTCAGCTGGGTTTTTAATTATAATAAGATATAATTTCCTATAAATGATTATAATTGGCTTTCCATGGAACTGTGTATATTACTTTAATTCAGTGTATAATAACACTAATATTTTATTTTATACTACTTAAGTGATATAGAAGGTTAAAACATTAAATATATTATTTATCTTTCACTCCCTATCTTTTCTTCATGGTATTCGTCACCATTTGTGATTATACATTTATTTCACAATTTACTTAATTAATATTTGTATCTGAACTATACATTTGAAGAACAGGAACTAAGTCTGTCATTAAGTTCTAAGTACTTAGCTTAATTCTTGGCACACAGTAGACCTTCAGGACACATTTTTGAACATGCGTGAAAAGAGAATACTTGTACTGAATAAATTATTCTTTGAGATTACTGTAATTTATCAAGGATGAAGTGAAATTAGTGGAAGAAGTATGAAATGGAAAAGGGAAGATTCTTTACTTCTCTCAGCATAAAGAGATGGGACTTATTGGCTAATAACCTTCTTACTTCGTACTCTGTAGAGTGCTATCTTACTTAGGACTTTTATTTCACCATGGTTCAAACCTGGGTTTATGAACACAGGTAGGAAAATGATAAAGTTTTATGCTGGTAAACTGACTCTCAGAAAAATAAAGTCCTGATTTGTAACTTTTGCCAATTTCTATGTAACTTTTGCCAGTGATGATTTCAAGATATCAATGTGAGGCACTGAATGTGGAGTAAGGAGGACATGGTCATGGTTGGCTCTCTCCAGCAGGACTAGCATATCATGTGAGAACATGTCTTTGAAAATTTCCTTCCATTCTCCATATGGAAATGTACAGTCTAATAACACTGGTCATCTTCTAGATTTACATTTATGGTGAACATGGAGATGCTCTGCCCCAACCCCCTTCCAGGAGAGACTTGCTGCCCACCTGCCTCTTCTCTCATTGCCTCAGCTTCACAGTGCTGCCTTGCCAAAGGTCACACACTTCTGGGCATTCTGTGTCTTGTGACAGAGCCAGACAAGGATATAAAAGTCTGACTCCAGAGCTCTGCAAGGGGCTGGAAGAGGTGGATTTTCTGCATCACGGTTCACTTTCCTCTTCTGCCCAGTCCTGCTTTCTCCTGTACCCTTCACAGGCATTGATTTTAAACATCCTGCACTACTGTCCCCTTCAATGAAACCAAATTGTGCTATACTTCTGTATTTTATTTCATTTTGCTCCATTGCCTGGAAGAACCTTTCCACCTTCTCTGCTGACCAAAGTCTCACCCATCTTTCCTAATGACTGAAATGAGCTTAGGTCTATCTTTTCCAGGAGATCTATGAACAACTCATGGGCAGGCCAAGTGATTTCATAGAATCCTTCTCTATGGCGTCATAGCACTCTTGCCAGATTGCTGTCTCTGTTCTTAATACATTGTGTCAGCATCTGTTTATTTATCTGTCTGTAGACCGTAAGTTTTTATTTTATTTTTATTACTCCTTGCCTACCACAATGATGATACACAGTAAACAATTAATTTGGATTTTTGAACTAATTCACAGCAAGTGATTTGCCTGCACTCTTCCAGTTCCCATTGTGAGATGATCATATAATAACAGAAAAACTGAATCCCCTGTATTGCAAACATGTAATACTGTGGGAAAGCATTGACAAATCTAGGTTTTGAAGAGTTGGACAAATGGTCACCTAAACCACCAGTGCTGGTCATTTTCTCTTGGTATGAAGGCAGTGATACTGACCTATTTATAATATAGATCAGAAGTAAAAACTTAGAAGAAATATATCTCTTGAAAAAATACAAAGGGCCAACTTCTACGTGATATTTGGAAGGGTAACAGTCCTCTTTTCTGGTACGTGTAGTTATGCAAGAAAGAAAAAAATTAACACTCAAAAGCTATTTCTGTTTTTAAAAGAGTTAATTTTATTGATTAAAATACAAATCTTTTCTATAGGATATACTGGCACAATATATTTAATAGTTTTCAGAGAACTAATTTCACATTGAAAAAATCCAGTTGTATGGTTTTATGACATGTTAAATAATAAAATGTGAGTATGATTGTGTTTTAACATTGAATTGGCAGTAGTCTATCAACAGACAGTTAAGTTTGTGGAAATTAGATAAAATGTTTACCTTTGAAACTGTTGCTTGTATTAAAACAAGCCTTTAAGAATAGTCAACATATCTATGTTACTGGTGTTTTGCAAGGCTTATTGTGGGGGCCAAATTTCTTGTATAAAATTGTGCAGTAGAAGAGAGGTCAAAGGACTGTATAAACGAGAGAGCAGAGATAAAGGAATTCTTATCCTGGGACATTTCTATGCTTCTTCAAAACATTATAGTTTACTTCCCTAGGTGGAAATAAAGATTTTAAATGTGGCAATTAGACAATGATAAGATAAAATGTGGTAAAAGAAATATGTCAAGGTCATCATAAAATTTAATGTCCCTTTACCTGACGTTTCATTCATGACAGGAGAACAAAATAATGGGGCTAGACATATAATTGTTTTTGTAGTGCATTGAATTATCTATATTTGTATGATTCTGTATTCAGTTCATCTTCTGCGTACAGACATGACCTAATTGTTGCAATGCTATTTTACTTTATTTTGGATCAAAGTCTAGCAACTGGAACATTTAAGTAAAGAGGTCTATTTTTTTGACATGTGATTTACTCACCTAGATGATTGACAAAAATTTTCCTTGCAATCAATTAAGGATCTAGAAATGTAATAGTTTGCAAAAGCTGCTGTAACAAAGTGCCGTAAACTGAGTGGCTTAAACCACACAAATTTATTGTCTCATAGCTCTGGAGGCAAGAATCTAAGATGAAGGCGTCAGCAGAGGCAAGCTCCTTCTGAATGCACCAGAGAAGTATCTTTTCCTGGAATCTCTCTTAGCTTCTGGTTGTTTCTTGGCATATGGAAGCATAACTCCAATTTTCACGGAGTACTCACCCATGCATCTCTAAATTTCCCTTTTTAAAAAAGACACTCTTATTAGTTTCGGTCAACTCTACTGCAGTATGACCACATCTTAACTACTTACATCTGCGTTGATCCTCTAAGGTCCTTTTCTCGGATGCTAGGGGTTAGGACTTCAATTGGGGCATACAATTCAGGTTTTGGTGCATACAATTTGACACATAATAAAAACCAATATAATTTATGGCTAGTTTTAATAAGGATGTTCCCGTTGCTGTCTGGTGCTATAATTTTGCCTCCAAACTACTGTTGATTCAAGAGGAGATGCATGCATCAAATTCTAACAAATTAATAGTATTATTTTTCCATTGACTCTCTTATGGGGAAAATCCCGTAAGAAGCTATGCTGAACACTTGACATAAGGAAAGATTTAGTGCACGGGCAGCCTGTAATGTACAACGTCTGGTCAGATATCATCAGTGTCATAGGCAATGCGCTTTGTAACACAAAATCTTTTTTTTTTCTGTGATTTATTCTAATACTGCTTTGGTGTCCACATTTTCTATTACTACTATTACCCCTTTGAATATTTTTACCTAGGTAATAGGATATTTTTTCTAGTGCCCCCGGAGCTAAGCTGTTTCCCTGTGAGAAGCAGTATGAAACAATATTTAAAATGTGACCTTGGAGCCAGGAGACTCGGGGCCTGCTGTATGTCACTTAGTGCTTCTCATACCATCAGCTTCCTCTTTTGTCAGATAAGATTTTGGACTAGGTTAGAGTTTGTAGAACTGGGCTGTTCAGAGCCTTAGCATCTCCAGATGTTCGGGGAGGGGAGCATGAAGTGCATGGATGAAGGCTTTCCACACCCTAGCAGTTACCATCCCCTTACAGGGAATCTCTCTAAAGAAAATTGTTTATGTGCTAGAAATCTGAGTATGATTTTGATCTAACATATATAATGGATTGGAAATCACTAGACTCTACATTTTCATGTTTTCTGCCTGTTCTGAGATTCTATGACTTTAGCATTTGAATAAGTATTATTTTAATTAAGTCTGCTTATCATAGCTTACAGAAGAAAGAAAAGCTGTAGTTTCATTACAGAGGATATCTCTAGTTCTCAGAGATTTTCAAGTGTGTATTATAAAAATCATAAGAACATTAAACCTTACATATTGCCTTTCTTCAGCACTATTCTTTCATTCAATCCTATTCAGTAAGCAAATATCCTATAATTAGCGTTACAAATCTGTTGTATATTTATCGTGTGTTAGATTCACTTATGAACGTTGGATTAAATAATGAAAGCTCTATCTCTAAGATAGTTTAGTCTAATTGATGAAACAGACGAATAACCAGAACACTACACTATCATGTAGGTACGGACTAGATAGTATAGGGCTCCTAGGGAAAACATGTAACCCAAACTGAGTAGGATTTGAGAAATAATCAGAAGTTTGTTTTTTTAAGAGTTTAATTTCAATTACAGAGATATTAGAGGCAATGGGGGAAAAGACATTGGAAAGAAGAAAGGCAGACCTCCACTCCACCATCACTCACCCATGGAGATGACACTTAGGACACCGGAAATGGTCTGAATTAGAAACACCTCAAAGCCAACCTTAACAATGACAATATCTCTGGAGTGCTTTGGGTCCAATACTGTACCAAGCAAGAGTTTAATCAAGAGATGATCAGAGGAGGGGTGCTAGAACTGCCTCCTGAAGAATGTGAAAATTATGAGGAGGTGAGGAGAGAAGAATGATTTCCCAAGAAATGGGAAAGTAATTTGTACCGGGGCATAAAGGCAAGAGACAACTAGCATGTTGGGGATCTACAGAACATTCGGTGGGGCTGAATGCAGTCTGTGAGGGGGAGAGTAGTGAGAGATTGGATGGAGAAGTAAGCAAAGGACAATTAACAAAGGGCCTAAGAGTCTTGAGAAGGCTTTGAAGTTTATCATGACGGCTCTAAGGAACCATTTAAAGATTTTAAATTGGGATGACTACATGATGAGATAGGTTTTTTTTGAAAGCTCATGCTAATTGCAATGTAAAGAGTGGATTAGAGATAAGTTACACTGTAAGTTCAAATATCAGTTGAGAACTTTTATAATAGTCCAGGAAATAAATAATAAGGGTCAGAACGAAGAGAGTGAAAATACAGCTGGAGAAAAGCTGAATTTGAAAGGTCATAAGTAGAAGAGAGGAAAAGACATGGGGACTTATTGGATATGAAAAATGAGAAAAAAGGAGAAGTTAAGAATTACCTGTTTTCTGGGTTTGCAAGTGAATGGGGGTAATGGTGCCATTCACATTAGTAAGGGGGTATCATAATAGGGACATATTTTGAGAGGTGGTAGAAAAGAGATGCATTTAGTTGTATAAATATTAACTTAAAGAAGGGTGACCATGTGTACTATTGTCTTACTGGGACACTTTTGTGAGTGAAGGAGGCTTACTATTAATAATGACGTCATCAAAATTTATGTGTAGTATTCCTAGTTTAAGGTAGAACAGTTACGAGAAGAGTTAGGTATATGGAAAGTTGTATTGTGTAGTGTTAGAGCCTAGGTTTTAGAGTTAGATAGATCTGCATACTAATCCCTGTTGAACAGAAGCAAAATTCGAATCCTGTTTCTGTTCTTACAGTCTGTGTGTTTTGAGGATATAATTTAACTTCTCTGAGCCCCATACTCTTCATCTGCTGTTTGGGGGTTATAATACCAATCTCATAGGGTGTTAAAATATGAAACAAAAAAATGTTTAGGTGACCACATACTTGGTACTCAATAAATAATAGTTCTTATATAAGGTCACAAGACAGATGAGGACTAGAAACTCTTTAAAGGCCAGTGATTTACATAGATATGAAAGAAATGGAGTTTTTCATCCCAAAGGAAATGGTGTAGGCAATCTCAGGTATGCTTATCATGTTCATGCTCTAAATTCTAGAATCCTTGCAACTCAGAGGTGTATATATATTTTTTAGATGTTTGCTTTTTATTCCTGTTCAAAATATTATTGGCTATATTGGTACAACAATGAGGATTACTCAAAATAGGCTATTCTACCACTCACCTTTGAAGTCAAAATTTTAATCATGGAGATGACAGCAGATTCCAAAGAGGATGCAAAATGTACTTCTTCACAAATAAGTAAATAAGAACTGATTTTGGATAATGTTCTCTAGCCATGAAGTTTGCTTCCAGACTTAATTTCATGTTTCCCTGAAATTGTATGCAACTGAGACTTATTCTCTGAAGTAGAACTTGGCACAGAGAATGAAAATTTGGATGCTGTTCAACCACTTCATGGGGTATTTTTCCATCTTTGCTGTGTCATCTTTTAATTTTACTGTCATATAAAATTAAACAATTTTAGTAATAATACTCCCGTTCAGTGAATAAAGCTTTCTTCTTTTTTATCACATCATATAATTAGGAACCATTAACTACTGTTAGGGGATTTGCGTAAGTCATCTTTAAGTTCATGAAAACACAATGAATGGCCTTCCATAATCTTAAAAAAGAGTCATGGACTTTGGCAGGCAGTGAGAAGCTGCTGTCGACAGTTCTCCTTGGGTATTACTACATTGTGTGATCTTCATCACAGATGTTTTTAAGACCTTATCAGAGTTTTTGTGTAAACTTGCTAAAAGGTTTTGGGTTTAAAAAGCAACATTAGCTAGTTATAACAAGCTATTTATTGTTAAAAATCGCTTTGCAGGGAGTTGCAGTCTTTTTAGTAGTGAGAATTTGTATATTTTAAGAATGGATGCACTGCTAAATAAGCAGAAATCAAAATCTAAACAAAACCTTTAATGACAGTATTTAGAACTATGATTAGCTTTGCTTTTATTTTATTTTATAAGAGTGAAAAAAGGGACCTTGTTCCTTGTTGTTCATGATGCATGATAGACCTTTTTCTTGCAATTACAAAATATATTTTATAAAAATTTCCTCTGATTGTATGATCCAACTTCCCAGCACCAGTATCTCCTCAATGTTCTTGAAGAGAATTTTTATTATACCACATGTTGTGATAATATGCTTAATTTTAGGTTGTTGAAGATAGTAATTATTTTGTTTTAGCATGACTCAATGGGAAGAAGAAGTGGTGAAATGTTGAAATGGACCCAGAGAAATATCTATGATGTCAGACCACTGGGCAAAATTTTGAGAACACCCAATCCTTGTTATCTTCTCTACTGGTCATTAAAAATACAAAACAGTTCAGGTTACTTCATAGGTCATGGGCAAGTCTGATCTTGGTGGGAAGCATAAGTACGGAGGAGACACATACTCTCAGTGGGAGGAGTCAGATGCCAAATCATGTGAGAAATCATGACCTGGCATATGAACCCAGCATGGTTCAAGGAATAAGAGATTTGTGGCAATTTTCCTTAGTGAAGTAGCAAACAATTCTGTATATAGGCATCCAAATAGCTTCCGGGTAACATTTGTAGAAGATATCTTGTAAGAAGATAGGGAAAAAGGATGATTTCTTTTAAAATGCCATCTTCTCACCAATAGTTTAGATGTCCAATAGAGTCCTCATGAGTAACAAATCCCAAAATGGACTCATTGTCTTTTTCCGTATCCTAGATTTGTGTCTGTCTCAGTCAGCTTTGACATTTCTGTCAAATCTCCATGTCCACTAACTACTTGTACCCTACCAGTTCTACCTCTATGTACTGTGTCTGGCTCTCTTTGCACTCACTACTCCTGCTTTTGTTGGGATCTTTTTTTTTTGGTATGTGCCCCTAGCAGGAACTGAACCCGGGACTCTCTGGACCACAGGCCGATGCTCCAACAGCTGAACCAAAACAGCCAGGGCATGTTGGGATCTTTTAAAAGAATCTCTACCCCCTGGATTTTAAAAATACTCTCCTGATATTTTTACTTCAGTCCAATCTCCTCCATACTCTGCCCAGAATTATTTCCCAAAATATTCATTTATCACATATCTTCTTTCATTAGACCCTTTACTGATGCTCCATAGCCCACAGGATAATTAAAAAACCTTACCAAGTCAATGAGGCCCTCCCTGAAGTGGCCCCTGCTCATGCCATCGACAACCTCACCTCCCACGGCCCATGCCCTTGCATCATGCCTCTGTCTCTGCTGTATTAATTGCAGCTTCAAGAAATTATTATGTTGTTTTATGCTTCTGTGCTTTTGCCTTTGATATTTGTTCTGGCTGAAATGCCTTCTCTTTTTCCATCTCCCTTCTCTAACAGGAGGACTCACTGCTCACCTGTCAAAATCATATTCTTTCTTTAAATTTTATTCTCTGAATTTCAAACTTCTTTGGAAAGCTTCCCTGAACTTTTCCTCTTCTGTTAGTCATTGTACCACTGGTACTTACCACAATACCTAGCACACGATAATGCTCAGTGACTGTTGGATAATAATGGTGGCGATGTCACTACCTGTACACCCTTAGATCACGTAATTCTCTCATCTTGGTTTGGTTGGTTGCTTTGTCTATTGATTGAAAGGGTGTAGGGCTGTTTTACTCTTCTTGTTGCTTTTGTATCAAAATTAAAGGATTCCTTTCTGGTTATTCCCAAAGAAGGAGAGATCTGTGTAACATGCATTGAACTGAGCCAGGTGTTAAATCCTGAGGTAATCTTATCATTGGGGCGTTGAAAAACTTTGACCTTTGAAAGTCATATTGATTGGCTGAGGTGTTGAAATTTACAGAGAGATGCAGGAGGACTGAGGATATTCTATTAGAGTGTTATTTTATTAAGTTCATAAAAGATAAAAAAAGTCATTTTTTACAGAGTAATTATAATTTATGTTTGTTAACATACATACTTAAGGGAAAACAATTTCTTTGAGGATGACCATTACCATTAACATAAGAATGGAAAGATAAAATATACTCAAAATATCTTGGACTTTTAAAATGTAATAATGGTTAATATTCTTTATTTTACTTTTTTTTTTTTTTTTTTAATCCTCACCAGAGGATATTTTTTCCATTTTTTTTTTTTGTACAGATAGAGTGGGAGGGAGGGAGAGGAAGGGAGAGAGAGAGAGAAACATTGACGTGAAGGGACACATCGAGTGGCTGCCACCCGCACGACCAACCAAGGCCGGGGACAAACTGCAACCAAAGTACGTGCCCTTAGCGGGAACCGAACCCGGGTCTCTCCGGACCGCAGGCTGACGCTCTAACCGCTGAGCCAAACTGGCCAGGGCTTTATTTTACTTTTAAAGAGACCTGATTTAAATAAATTATGGTTCTTGAATTGTGATTGATTTTCTTTTCTATATTTTTTCACATAAATTATGTTAAAATTATTTATAATGATGTGTATTTTGCATAAGCCTAAATATGCAACATTTAGTTATAATATCTACTAATTATGTACTCAATTGTTATAGAACAATCAAATAACATTCTCAATGGGTCATTTAGAGCTGTATAGGCATGATAACTTTTTACTACAGATAGGTTTTAGTCTTTGCAAAATTGTCTTTTTGGTAAGTGGGTTTCTAAACATCTTGTAAAGAGACAGAATGCTATGTTAATGTGTCTTTCTCTATACGTCTGCTCTTGTTATACATTTTAGTTTAACAAAGTCAAATGAGTGAGAAGAAATAAGGGTAAAAACAAAGAAAATAGTAAAATCTAAAGATGAAAAGTAGTGCAGATTATATTATTCTTTATTTTTAAAGGTAAAAATTATTTACTAAACCACAATTTTTATTCAAAAAGAATTATATAAAGGTATAATCATGTGAGTAATAACCATGACATTGATGGTATTTTTCTTAAAAGATTTTTTAAAATTTAAGTATAGTTGATATACAGTATTATATTGTTTATATTAGTTTCAGGTGTACAATATAGTGATTTGACATTTCTATACAATGTGATCACCCCACTAATTTTAGTAATCATCTCTCACTGTGAACCCTTGTGCACTGTTGGTGGGGCTGCAAACTGATGTAGCCACTATGGAAAACAGTATGAAGATTGCTAAAATAAACTAAAAATAGATATACCATATGACCATAAAATCAAATTTTAGGTATTTATCCAAAGAAAACAAAAACATTAATTGGAAAACATATATATGGAACCTAAAAAAACAAAACAAAAACAAAATCAGACTGATGGTATTTTTCTAAAGAACTCCATGCATTTAATAGACACAGCTTCACTTTTTTGTTTTTTTATCCTCACCAGAGGACATTTTTGCATTTATTTTTAGATAGAGCGGGATGGAGAGAGGGAGGAAGAGAGAGAGAGAAACATCAGTGTGAGAGAGATACATCAAGTGGCTGCCACTCACACGACTCCAACCAGGGCTGGGGACAAACTGCAACCAAGGTACATGCCCTTAGCGGGAACTGAACCCAGGTCTCTCTGGTCTGCAGGCCGACGCTCTAACCGCTGAGCAAAACTGGCCAGGGCGCACAGCTTCACATTTTTAATATACAAAATAGGTGTCATGCCCTGGCCGGTTTGGCATAATTAAGTAAATATATTTCAAATAATACAACGCAAACTTGAAAACAAAAAGATGTGAAAATAAAGGTGCAACTTGCTGATGAATAGAATAAAAGCCTGAAAGGGGAACTGGTATTTTTTTCATAAGTGCCCCATTTCACAAACTCAGAACATGTACTCATCACTCTGGTATCTACCTGTCCTTTTAGTACTACTTCCTTTAATTGGCAAGAAGCCCCTTAAATCCATAAAGCTAACGGGGTGGCTAGTTTTACTTCCAGTACTAGGCATTGAGGGAACTGAAAGGCTTGGTAAGCTCATTAATGCCTTTTCCTCCTTCTGCCACATGGTTCAATGTCAGAGACTTGTCTGTACTTTTTGCAGAATGCTCATCCACTTGGCAAGACTGACTCCCTGTGCATATATGCTTGGTTTCCAGTAACTACGATACCACCTCTGGGCAGGGTGACTGAGTCTGAAAGGCTTCTTACATCAATCACACATTGTGTCCAACATCCTGCTCCCAGGAATGCCTTCAGTCCTTGTTCAGTTCTCAGCTAACAGCCTAGACTTCCCCTTTGATTAGGGACTCATTGTTCTTACTCCTATCAGACCCTGGTTGGAGCCACCATGACCCTGGACTTCCTATGAAAATGATCTACCATCTTCCTAGTAACAACTCTACTTATAAAGGAACGGGCATCTTTCACTGATGTATTAAAAGAGCAAAAGCCATTTTTTATATCAATTTCCTAGGAGCCCAGGTGCCTCTTTATCCTATATTATACTTCAATTAGCCAGAATTAAACTTCCCAGAGGGCAGATGTATTTTGCATCTGTCTATCCATAGGGAAGAAAACGTTAAGGTTTCTGTAGCCGTTGAAGTGATGCCTGTTGACCTAACATGATCAGCATGTGCCTAGGGGATGTGGGCTAAATGCTCGGGTTTCAGGCACACTGCCATCTCCACATTTACCAAAAGTGGTAAATCCTTTCCTTAAACTCCTTCTCTGTTTTCTTGCCACATGCATTAAAGATACATTTCTGTGAAATTTAAGAGCTTCCCTCTGCCTTTGCTCTTTGAGATTTTTAACCTACTAAGGAGAAATAGCCCAGGTTAATATTCTTTGTTGGATGATGTGGAGATGAGCAGTATGGAAAACTGGTAAGGCTGACATGTTTCAAAGTTTTGCTGCTCCAGTTCCTGCCTTGCTACTTGACTTCTAAGTGTGGTTCAGAGCAGCCTGTCTGAAACTGTAGGAAACAAGATGTGTCTTCTGTGATAGTGGCTAGGACCTTATCAAGGTAGCGCCCATGACCATTCTGTGGAACTTGGACTTTCTATCATCTTTCCAAAGGATACTATCTTTTCTTATTCCATTCTCTACTTTCGTTGCTATAACTGTAGGAGTAGTTTTTTATATTCAAGCATCCTACCATTTGCTTCTAAGTTTGAGAACCAGTGTCCACAGTTGAAATTATTCTCAACTCTTAGTTCTTAAAGTTTAAAAACTTGACAGCTAAGTAAGTATCTGATGAAATGCTTCTGAAAGGAATCTTTGGTCTATATAAATACTAAGTCAACTATATATATACATTCAATTATATATATACATACACACACAATTGTATACATATACAATTGTATGTATAAAATTTTTTATCCAGGAATGTTTTCTTTAATTATTGCATGTTTTCCCCTGGATTTCTTACTTTTTATGGTTAGGTGCCTTGATTTTTTCTGCTGGGACTTTAGTATCATTAGCATTATAATTTGTTAGTGTATTTTAGCTATGATTTTGGTTTGCTATGCTAACATTTCTTATGGATTACTGATTCTTAGTTGTGTTGAACCATTCTCCTTTTTTCTGGTCTCCATGCATATTTCCTTTTCAATCCCAATAGTACACACAAGTACAACAAACTTATTTTGAATCATTACTCGTTGTAACCTGCGGACTTTTAGTACCCACTTCTGGCATCGATCTTGACATCATTTTTCTCTTTTTAGGTAATTTGGTGCTGGCAGGACACTCAGAACTATGGCACCATTTTGCAGAGCCTTATGCATTTTAAGGCTGAAGTAGTCTCCTATGCAAAATACTGATTATTCAACATAAACCAACTACAATAAAATCCCATGACATACATGTGATGATCTTTTATAAAAAGCAACACATAAATAACAGAGTTTAAATAACATTTGATTTTAATAAAGCTCTACATTCCTATATTTTGTTTAAAATGGTACATTCAATAGACTAAATAGAGAATTTAAAGAAACATATTTTTTATATAGGAAATTGCCAATGTCTTCTTGCACTCTTATCATGCCATTTTGCCAGGTTAACAAGTTAGTCATTTGTGGATGGCTAACCACAAATGAAATATTGCAGAGGAGACCTTTTGACCTACGAGTCCCAGACTCATCCTGGATTATTTATAAAATTTGGCAATATCCCGAGATGACACTTTGACCTTGAGATCCCTGGGGTCTTCAAGAGCCGATTTGAATTCACTGGCCATCTGGCCTTTAAACAATTTGTCCCACTAAAAACAACTTTTTTTTTAATGGTATCGTTCAGTAGGAAGGAACATTTAAAAATTATACAGTTTGTCATGATGATTGTCACTAAGAATTTTGGACAACTCTTTCTCACTAATCCATCTAAAAATGCAATCAATTATCTAGTTTCATTTATCCTTCTTTAAACATTGAATCCATTATTTGTCTTCTTAATTGCATACAAATACTGATATAATCCAATCCTAATATTCATATGTTCAAGTAATATATTAGATATATACCTAATTATTTCCTCACGAAATTATAGAAGTATTCCTGATTATTTTTATTTTCTGGTGCTCAGTATAAATATATTTTCAATAAAAATATAGTCATCAGGGAAGATTTTATTATCATAAAACCAATTCTGTTCCAATTTAGTGACCCTTAGTTTAAGTAAGAAGTAAGAAATGAAGTTAGAGTAAATGACTATTGATTGATATTGGTCTCTAGTTTCTAAGATTCAAAGTAAAAGAAGGGGCTGAAAAAAATCATTACACACTAACACATTTATCCCAAATGGATTTATAAATTAGTGTCTAAATATTAATGGGAAAATAGTAGATAGCAAATGGTTGGGTTGTATGAGTATTGGGCATCAAGTTATGTTCCCTCTCTTTCTATTTCAATTCAGCTTAAAATCTCTTTATTTAAAAAAGTGATTGCCTAGAGACCTTTGAAGCCAGGGAGGATGATGCAGGGCAAGAGGTTTATTCCCAGGGTCACACTTCATTTGCATAAGCTAGTAACCATAGGGCACTGTGGAATGTCTGTAAATAGATTTCATTACAGAAGTTCAGCTTAAAGGGACTAAAATAAATCCTCAAGCAAACATTTTATATTGCTTCAGGTTCTGCTGTAATAAAAATATTTTAGTAACACAACATTCTATGAAGGCAGGAAATGAAACAGAAGGGTCTTCATATCTTTCTTTTGGTGTACTGTTATGAAATGTTTTAAAGAACACAAACACAATATTTTTATTATTTTAACAAAATAGTCCTACAAAAACAGGATTATGTCATTCTATATGTCTGTCATGAGCTAATAAGACAAACACAAATCTCTCCCTCTCCAGCACCCTCTCCCTCTCTATTCCCCTCTTCAATTCTCTCCCTTCCCTATTTCTCTCTCTTCTCTTTCTATCTTTGCAGCTTGACCTTGTCTTCTAAACTCTCTCTTCCATCCTTCTAATCTTTCAGGTTTATTGCTGCTGAATTTGTCCAACAATAACATGCCTGGAAAGAGTGAAAAATGCATTCTGTTCTTCAAAGGAGTTTTGGCTAGGAAACATGATTTAAAACTCAAGTGTCAGATTTAAACATTGGCATTCTGAAAAAGCAATGAATGTGAAATGTATTGTTTTAATTCTGACAAAGAAAAAGAGGAATGTTTCATTAATAAATCACAATTAAGTTTGAGCTTGAGTGAAAACAGTGGAAGACATCAATATGCTCAATTTATCAGATTTTATATATCTCTATCTCTATCATCGATCTCTATCCATCTATCTATCTATCTATCTATCTATCTATCTATCTATCATCATCATATATCTATCATCATCTATCTGTCTATCTTCCACATATTCTGGTACTTTAAAGTGTGGGTAACATCAATGCTCCTGTTAGAGTGATTTTAATGAATTTTATACATTGGATTTATACTTTAATGATTTTGCATGTTAGCTTTAAGAAATTGTGATAGTCAGTACATTTCAAACTTGTGAGTCATGTTTTGTACTCTACCACACCTAATATGTTGTTTATATATTCATTCATTCACTCATTCATTGAACTTTGACTAAGTACCCACTAGATGTTAGACACATCTAGTTTCGAGCAGAGATAATGCTTGGGTTTAGGTCTCAGAGTTGAATTCAAGGAGTGTGAGAGACTAAGTAGTATGCTGGACAGATCATATGCTTTAGAATCCAGTGGACTATGGTTCAAATACTACTTTAAAAACTAGTTAGTTGATCAGTTTAGGGTAAACATTCTATAGTATTTCACATCTGCGAGTCTTAGATTCCTCATCTGGGAAAGGGGTCAGCATATCTATCTTGAGGAATGGTTGTGAGGTTTAGGGAAAACTTAGGTAAAATGATTGGTACTAAGTATGGCATATAGATGCTAAAAACATCGTAGACAAATTTATTATTATGATTGGTGCTGATGTATTCCACTTTAAAGAAAATTATTAATTTTAATTATTTTAAGTAAGCACTCAAAATATTAATTTATCAATAATGTGAGAACACATTTTTAACAGTTTCAAATTGAGTGGAATAAGTCTTTTTAATTTTTTTTTTTTTTTATCCTCACCCGAGGACATTTTTCCATTTTTTGCACAGATAGAGTGGGAGGGAGAGAGAGGAAGAGAGAGAGAGAGGGAAACATCGATGTGAAAGGGACACATCGAGTGGCTGCCACCCGCATGACCAAGCAGGGCCGGGGACAACTGCAACCGAGGTACATGCCCTTAGCAGGAACCGAACCCGGGTCTCTCCGGACCGCAGGTGGATGCTCTAACCGCTGAGCCAAACTGGCCAGGGCGAGTGGAATAAGTCTTAAGGTAGTTTTTATTTGAATTTGTGTGGGCTCTACACAATCAAAATAAATTTAACAAACTTAGCCATATTATCAGAATATAAGGACGATTACATTTAAAAACCTTGAGGCTTAATCTGGAATTGGTGTTCAGAAAGAACATGTGTGGAAACAGTAAGGTATTTGTTAGCCTAGAAACTGTCATATAAGGTCTAAACATGTAATGCCAGAGTATCTTTAATTGCACATGCCCTAAATTTCCATTTCTGTTTAAAATATCCCCACACATTCCATATATATTTGACTATGAGAAGATGCAATTTATAACATAGTTCTTTAACAAAAAAAAAAAAAAAAAGAGAGAGGTTATAGAGCACATGGATACTTCATTTTTCTTTGGAAATACTAGTCTTTTACAATAATTTAATCACAATTTCAGTTTATGTTCCTTTGTGCTTCATCATGTTTACCTTTTTAATAACTGCAATTATTCTCAGAATGACATTACATTTTTCCCCTAGAATAGATGTGTTTCAATTGAAAAAATCCAATTGAATAAGAGCATGTAACGAGAATATGTAATCCATCGTTATTAAAAAAGGCAGCTTACCTTTATCTGGGTGTTAAATAGTACAAATCCATGAGAGCCAGTGAATGTTTTGAAGTCAAAACGAAGGGCATTACCAAGGCTGAAGTGGATTTGTCACAGAATTATATGTATTACCTCAGAAATAGGTTGTATCTAGGAGGGGTAAGGGGGAAATATGAACGATTAAAAGAGAGGTGAAGAATAAATGATTTTACATTTTCATCTGAGTGAAATCATTCTAATTTAGATTTTTATGCAAATTTATTTAAGATAAATAAAATCCAAAGCAGTTTGAAAAAGTTTTATATATAATTATTAAATAGGGTATGTTTTCTAGAATAAAGCTGTAGATGATGATGTCTGATTAAGAAGAGCTCTTATAAAAGCATTGTAAAGAATATCAGCAAAGAGACCAGGCACTATGGCAGGTGGCATCTGTTTTGACTGGAAATCCATATACTTAGCCCACATGATTCATATTTGGTTCATTGCTGTTAGTATGTCTTTAAAGTATTTATGAACCATTCCTTTCTTGTTAAAAGATGTGACCATTTGCCTTGGCTGGTGTGGCTCAGTTGGTTGTGCATTGTTCAATGAATGGAAAAGTTGGTGATTCAATTTCTGTTCAGGGCACATGCCTCATTTGCATGCTCGATCCTCTGTAGGGGGCTTGCAGGAGGCAGCCAATAGATGTTTTGCTTTCACATCAATGTGTTTCTCTTTCTGCCTCTCCCTTCCCTCTCTCAAAACAACAACAACAACAGCAAAAAAAATCTTAAAAAAAGATGTGACTGCTTACATAGTTGTTAAAAATTTTATAGTGGTAACAACAAAGTCAACATCACTTTAAACAGATTTTTAAATAAAGCATCACAATGTACAGATTCACATGTGGTTATAGTGCTCTTGGACTTATTTACAATGAATATAACAAAAAGCAGTGCAAAACAGCACTTTATTGGACCATAGCACTTTAATATTATAGAAGGTATAGCATGGTTTGGAGAAAAATCACCTTATTAATTTAAAGAATTCCATCATAACATGGTCTCATTTGTACGTGAGGCCCTGGCTTATAGCATGGATTTTATGGATGCACTTAGAGGATTGTGCCAATGTTTAAATTACATGCTTTACAGAACCAAATTCAAATGTGTTTCTGTATGTCACTAGAAGTGTCATGGAAAGTGGTGACCATACATGTAGTGCAGTTGTAGGTAAGTAGTCTTTCAATAAGAAGAATGGTATATGACTTCATATGAACTGATTCATGGAAAGCATGATTCATCTTAGTAATTCTTTTTCTTAATTCTTATTCACTCTTTATTATACTATCATTTCATCTTTTATACTCATAAGAGAGGTTTTATTCACCTTCCTGTTCACTCATCTGCATGTTTCCTGGTACTCAGGATAAAAATAAGATATGCTTATGATCCAATGTTATTTTGATTTTAAGGAAATATTACTCATCTTTGAGATTCTGGGACACACTGTATATAATGATACTGCTGCTATAGAACTTGAACAGTTAAGACTGAGTAATGTACTCTCTTTAAAAAGCATCTGTTATTGTTTCCCATTGATGGATATTAGAGTTCCTAACAGTAGTTACAAAATGTTCAGGAACTTTGGAATTGGCAAGTCACAAGTCCCTCAACCGGGGAAGGAGGTGGCTTAATTCAATAAATAAAGATAATAATAGTAGCTATTATTTACTAAGCTCTAAATAGGAGCCCAGAATTATGTTCTACATGCAATACCCTACCAATAATCCTGGAAGGCAGAGAGTATCTTCATAATTTCACAGTTGAAGAAACTGGAATATAGAATTGTAGTGACTTGCCCAATGCACAGAAATAGCTGCAAAGATTCAAATGCAGCTTAACAAATCAAACTCATAGAGGCAGACAACAGATCGGTGGTTACCAGAGGGGAAGCCGGGTGGAGGGTGGGCAAAATGGGTAAAGGGGGGCAATTGAATGGTAAAGGGTGGAAACTAGACTTTTGATGGTAAGCACTCTATAGTGTTTACAGATGTCAAATTACAATGTTGCACACCTCAAACCTATATAATGTTTACCTCAATTAAAAAAAAAAGACCAAGGATAAAAAACAGCAATAACAAAAAGAAATGCAGGTCTGACTCCAAGGTACAGACAAGAGATGGAAGAATGGACAAGTAGAATGGTAAGTTAACTGTACAGGTTAAGGATGGTGGAGTAGTCTCAAAAGCTAATGACAAGGTATCAGGCATCTCAGCCTTTTGGGTGCCTGGGGATTTGCTGATGCATTTGTGCGGGCAGAGTACATATAGATGGGCTGTATTGCCACACTGGAAGGCCAAGACCACAGGATTTCAGAGCACTGCCAATATGTGAATAGGTTGATTGGATCTGAGGATCATTTTGTGTTTCAGCAATATTCAGAGATAGATATGTCTCACATAAGTGACATATGAATACACTTTCATTATATGAATTTAAACAAAAAGCCTCATAGAATAAAAAGCGAGTCTTCCTTATTTGCTCTCACACAATAATGCTCTTCCAAGAGGTAATCATTTTATAATCATTTTAATAATTTCATGTGTTTGTGTATACTTTTTTTTTTCAGGGACAGTTTACATTTATTTGCTGATGACTTTAGCTAAATATATTCAAACAGCAGAAGTTAAAGAGTATCAGGTGAAGAAGCCATTTCCTAACAACAGCTAAAAGGGGTCCATGGACAGTGAAGTGAACGTCATCTCAAGCTGAGGCCCTGATTCTGGGCAAACAGCTGGTGGATGTACCTGGTCCTTCTGGCCTTGATGGGAGCTTCAGAGGAACTAGTTCTCATACTTGTGCTTGATGTTTCCACAGCTTCCCCTAGTTGATGTGTTCGTAGATGGTGTCTGCGCCCTAGGTCAAAGACACACTGGAAGAACAGGTTGTCCAGGGCGATGGTAAGGGCGAAGGTGGAGGTTCTGTGGATAGCAGGGAATAACAACCTCCCAGGTATTGTTAGAGCTGCCAAGTTTGTTCACTGATGAAGTCCCCTGCAGCTTGAGTTTTCATTTGGCAGCATGTCTTTGAGAAATTGACAAGAAAGTATCTACCATGTTCTTTTAATTTTTTTATTAATTTATTTTTGTTACAGATATTTCTCCTTTTTTACCCCACTGACACCCTCCTTCCCATCCCCCCCACCCCATACCTGGCTTTGTTGTCCATGTCCATTGGTTATGCTTACATGCATATAAGTTCTGTGGTTTATCTCTTCCCTCCCCCACCACCTCCTCTTCTGAGAGTTGTCAGTCTGTACCCTACTTCCACGTCTCTGGGTCTAGCCAATTCCTCAGACTGATATGTTCATTATATTCCACAAATAAGTGAGATCATGTGATATTTGTCTTTCTCTGCTTGGCTTGTTTTATTTAGGGTAATACTTTCCAGGTCCCTCCATGTTGTCTCAAAAGATAAGAGATCTTTCTTTCTTACAGCTGCATAGTACTCCATTGTGTATGTGTACCACAGCTTTTTTTTTTTGTATCCTCACCCGAGGACATCTCTTGATATTTTGTTCGGATAGAGTGGGAGGGAGAGAGAGAAAGAGAAACATCGACGTGAAAGGGACACATCGAGTAGCTGCCACCCGCACAACCCAATTGGGGCCGGGGACACACTGCAGCTGAGGTACCTGCCCTTAGAGGGAACCGAACACGGGTCTCTCGGGACCGCAGGCTGACGCTCTAACCGCTGAGCCAAACCGGCCAGGGCTACCACAGCTTTTTTATCCATTCATATACTGATGGACACTTGGGCTGTTTCCAGATCTTAGCTATTGTAAATAGTGCTGCTTTGAACATGGGGGTACATATATGCTTTCTGATTGGTGTTTCAGGCTTCTTAGGGTATATTCCTAAAAGTGGGATCACTGGGTCAAATGGAAGTTCAATTTTTAAGTTTTTGAAGTAATACCATATAGTTTTCCATAGTGGCTGCACCAGTCTGCATTTCCACCAGCAGTGTACTAGAGTCCCCTTTCTTCACAACCTCGCCAACTCTAGCTGTTTGATGATTTGTTGATTGTGGCCATTCTGACAGGTGTAAGGTGATACCTCATTGTTGTTTTAATTTGCATCTCTCTGATGATTAGTGATATTGAGCATTTCTTCATATGTCTCTTGACCATTTGTATGTCCTATTTGGAGAGGTGTCTATTTAGTTCCTCTGCCCATTTTTTAATTGGGTTCTTTGTCTTCCTTTTGTTGAGTTGTATGAGTACTCTATATTTTTGGAAATTAACCCCTATCTGATGTATCATTGGCAATGATGCTCTCCCATACAGTGGGTTGCCTTTTCATTTTGATAATTGTATCTTTTGCTGTGCAGAAGCTTTTTAGTTTGATGTAGTCCCATGTGTTCATTTTTTCCCCTTTGTTTCTGTTGCCTTAGGTGATATATCAGTGAAAATTTGGCTGCGTATAATGTCCAATAATGTTTTAGTTACATTTTCTTCTAGAATTTTTATGAATTCATGGGTCACATTTAAGTCTTTTATCCATTTTGAGTTTATTCTTGTGTATGGTGTAAGTTGATGAACTAATTTTATTTATTTTTGCATGTAGCTGTGCAATTTTCCCAACACCATTTATTAAAGAGGCTGTCTTTACTCATTGTATGCTCTTGCCTCCTTTGTCTACCACATTCTTTTAAACTGCTGTCTACCAAATAATATCAGCATTTATTTATATCATTTCATTATTGGTGTATGCTTAGAGTATTTACACCACTGCAATAAACAAAGAGAATGTTATCATAGAAGGCTCTTTTGCATATTTGTAAATATTTCTCTAGAATATATACATAAAAGAAATTGCTGTGTTAAGGTATATTTGCATTTAAAATTTTGATAGATACTGCCAAACTGAACAACAAAATTCTTTTTTTCAAAAAAAAAATAATTGTTAGACAATTATATACTTTACAAAGTGTTCCCCCCAGTATTTCCAGTACCCGCCTGGCACTGTACATAGTTAATACAATATTATTGACTACATTGTTTATGCTGCACTTTACATCTCTGTTACTATTTTTTAACTACCAATTTGTACTACTTAATCCCCTCACCTTTTTCACCTAGTCCCCTAACACTCTCTCCTCTGGCAACCATCAGTATGTTGTTTGCATCTATGCGTCTATTTCTATTTTGTTTATTTATTTTTCTCTTCAGATTCTACATACATATAAGTGCATATGGTGTTTCTCTTTGACTTAATTTACTGAGCATAATACCATCTAGTTTCATTCATGTTGTTGCAGGTGGTAAGATTTCATTCTTTCTTTTTTTTTTTTTTTTTTTGTACAGACAGAGTGGGAGGGAGAGAGAGGAAGAGAGAGAGAGGGAAACATCGATGTGAAAGGGACACATCGAGTAGCTGCCACCCGCACGACCAACCAGGGCCGGGGACAAACTGCAACTGAGGCACATGCCCTTAGCAGGAACCGAACCCGGGCCTCTCCAGACCGCAGGCGGACGCTCTAACCGCTGAGCCAAACCGGCCAGGGCAAGATTTCATTCTTTCTTATGGCCCACTAATATTCCATTGTAATATGCACCACATCTTCTTTATCCAATTGTCTATTGATGGACACTTGGATGGCTTCCATGTCTTGGCTATTGTAAATAATAGCTGCAGTGAACATAGGAGTGTATATATCTTTTTGAATTAATGTTTTGGGCTTCTTCAAATATATACCCTGAAGTTGAATTGCTGGGTCATACCAAGGTTTTAATTTTAATTTTTAGTTTTTTGAGGACCTCCATATTGTTTTGTATTCCCACTAGCAGTGCAGGAGGGTTCTCTTTTCACTACATTCTCACCAACACTTGTTGTTTGATGATTTATAGATGATAGCCATTCTGACAGGCATGGTTTTAATTTGCATTTCTTTGATGATTAGTGATATTGAGCATTTTTTCATATGTCTATTTGCCATCTGTATGTCCTGTCTGGAGACGTGTCTATTCAGATCCTCTGCCCATTTTTTAAGAAATAAATTGTTTTTTTTTTGGCATTGAGTTGTATGTGTTCTTTCAAAATTTTGGATATTAACCCCTTATTGGATGTATCATTGGCAACTATTTTCTTCCATTTGTCTTTGTGTTTTGTTGATGATGTCCTTTGCTGTTCAATAAATTTGAGTTTGATGTAGTCCTATTTGTTTAGTTTTCTTTTACCTGAGGAGATATATCAGAAAAAATATTGCTAGGAGAAATGTCAGAATTTACTGTCTATGTTTTCTTCTAGAAATTCTATCATTTTGAGTATTTAATTCATTTTGAGTTTATTCTTTTATATGGTGTAGAAGGTGGTCTAATTTTATTTTTTTGCCTATATCTGTCCAATTTTCCCAACACCTTTTATTGAATAGACTGTCCTTACTCCATTGTATGTTCTTGCCTTCTTTGTCTTATATTAACCATATAGGTGTGGGTTTATTTCTAACTGTCTATTTTGTTCCATTGCTTTATATGTCTGTTTTTATGCCAGTACCATGCTGCTTTGATTACTATAGCTTTGTAGCATAGTTTAAAATTAGATAGCATAATATCTCCAACTTTGTTCTTATTTTTCAAGATTACTGTGGCTATTCAGGGTCTTTTGTGCTTCCATATAAATTTTTGGAATACTTGTTTTAGTTCTATGGAAAATACCTTTGGTATTTTGATAGGAATTGCATTATATCTATAGATTGCTTTGGGCAGTATGGACATTTTAATAATGTTAATTCTTCCTGTTCATGAGCATGTTGTATGCTTCCATTTATTTATATTTTTTTCAATTTCTTTCTTTAATGTCTTATCATTTTTCAAGCAAAGGTCTTTACATCCTTGGTTAAATTTATTCCTAGGCATTTTATTTGACTTTTTTTTTTTTTTTATGAAACTGTAAATGCGATTGTTTCTTATTTTCTCTTTCTGATTGTCCATTATTGTTGTATAAAAATACAACCAGCCCTGGCCAGTTTGGCTCAGCAGGTAGAGCATCAGCCTGTGGACCAGAGAGACCCAGGTTCAGTTCCTGCTAAGGGCACGTACCTCAGTTGCAGTTTGTCCCCGTCCCTGGTTGGAGTTGTGTGGGTGGCAACCAGTTGATGTGTCTGTCTCACATTGATGTTTCTCTCTCTTTCTTCCTCCCTCTTTCCCTCCCACTGTATCTGAAGATAAATGCAAGAATGTCCTCAGGTGAGGATTAAAAAAAATACAACCAATTTGCCTGGCCAGTGTGGCTTAGTGGTTGAGTGTCGACCCATGTACCAGGAGGTCACCAGTTTGATTCCTGCTCAGGGCACATACCCAGGTTGTGGGCCTGATCCCCATTGTGAAGTATTCAGGAGGTGGGCAGTTGATGTTCTCTCTCATCAATGTTTCTATCCATGTCTCCCTTTCCCTTCCACTCTCTCTAAAATCAATAAAGAAAAAAAATAAATATAAAAACAACCAATATCTGCCTGGTCAGTGTGGCTCAGTGGTTGAGCTTTGGACCATGCACAAAGAGGTCATTGGTTCAATTCTCAGTCAGGGTGCATGCCTGGATTATGGGCCAAATCCCCAGTGGGGGGCATGCAGGAGGCAGCCAATCAATGTTCTCTCTCATTGATATTTCTAGCTCCCTCTTTCTGTCCCTTCTTCTCTCTCTAAAAATCAATTAAAAAATACAACCTATTTCTGAATGTTTATTTTGTATCCTCTGCTTTACTGAATTTATTGATCAGTTCTAGTTGTTTTTTGGTGGAATCATTCAGTTCTCTATACATAGTAGCATGTAATGTCATCTGCAAATAATGACAGTTTTACATCTTCCTAATTTGTATGCCTTTCATTTCTTCTTCTTGTCCAATTGGTGTGGTTAGGACTGTCAATACTATTTTGAATAAGGATAAAGTGGATATTTCTGTCTTGTTCCTTCCTGATCTTAAGGAAAATGCTTCTAGCTTTCCCATTGAGATGATGTTAACTGTGGGTTTGTCATATATGATCTTTATTATGTTGAGGTATATCCCCTCTATTCCCACTTTGCTGAGAGTTTTTATCATAAATGAGTGCTGACATACCCTGTTCATAGATTGGGAGAATTAACATCATTAAAATGTCCATATTACCCAAAGCAATCTATAGATTCAATGCACTCCCCATCAAAATACCAATGGCATACTTCACAGAATTAGAACAAGTACTTCAAAAGTTCATATGGAACCAAAAAAGACCTCAAATAGCCACAGCAATATTGAAAAGGAAGAACAAAGTTGGAGGGATCACATTACCAGATTTCAGGTTATACTACAAAGCCACCATAATCAAAAAAGCCTGGTACTGACACAAGAACAGGCAGATAGACCAGTGGAACAGAAGAGAGAACCCAGAAATGGACCCAAGGCAATATGCTCAATTAATATTTGACAAAGGTGGCAAGAGCATACAGTGGAGTAGGACAGCCTCTTTAATAAATGGTGCTGGGAAAATTAGACAGCTACATGCAGAAAAATGAAACTAGACCATCAACTTACACCCTACACAAGAATAAACTCAAAATGGATAAAGACTTAAATGTGACTCATGAATCCATAAAAATCCTAGAAGAAACTCTAGGCAACAAAATTTCAGACATTATACGCAGCAGAATTTTCACTGATACATCACCTAAGGCAATATAAACAAAGGAGAAAATGAACACATGGGACTATATCAAACTCAAAAGCTTCTGCACAGTGAAAGATACAATCATCAAAACAGAAAGGCTACCCACTGTATGGGAGAGTATAATTGCCAATGATATATCAGATGAGGGGTTAATTTCCAATATATATAGGGTGCTCATACAACTCCACAAATGGGACACAAAGAACCCAATTAAAAAATGGGCAGAGGACCTAAATAGACACCTCTCCAAATAGGACATACAAATGGCTAAGAGACATATGAAGAAATGCTCATCATCACTAATCATCAGAGAGATGCAAATTAAAACAACAATGAGGTATCACCTCACACCAGTCAGAATGGCCGCCATCAACAAATCATCAAACAACAAGTGTTGGCAAGGGTGTGGAGAAAAGGGGACTCTAGTACACTACTAGTGGAAATGCAGACTGGTGCAGCCACTATGGAAAACAATATGGTGTTACCTCAAAAAATTAAAAATTGAACTTCCATTTGACCCAGTGATCCCACTTTTAGGAATATACCCTAAGAAGCCTGAAACACCAATCAGTACCCCCATGTTTATAGCAGCACTATTTACAATAGCTAAGATCTGGAACAGCCCAAGTGTCCATCCGTAGACGAATGGATAAAAAGCAGTAGTACATATACACAATGGAGTACTATGCAGCTATAAGAAAGAAAGATCTCTTATCCTTTGAGACAACATGGAGGGACCTGGAAATTATCATCCTAAGTGAAACAAGCCAAACAGAGAAAGACAAGTATCATATGATCTCACTTATTTGTGGAATATAATGAATATAACAGTCTGAGGAATGGGGTAGCCTCAGAGACGTGGAACTGGGGTACAGACTGACAATCCCCAGAAGAGGGGTTGGTGGGGGAGAGATAAACCACAGAACTTATATGCATGTATGCATGAACAGTGGACATGGACAACAAACTGGGAACAGGGCAGGGAGGGAGAGGGAGGGGGGAATCAGTGGGGGAAAAAGGAGAAACATCTGTGAAAAAAATTAATTAATAAACGAGTGCTAAAATTTGTCAAATCATTTTCTCCATCTATTGAAATAATCATATAATTTTTATTTTGTTTATGTGGTATATCACATTAATTGATTTTCAAATATTGGATCAATCTTGCACAACAGGAATAAATTCTACTCGATCATAGTATGTGATCTTTTTAATGTATTGCTAAACTCAGTTTGTAATATTTTGTTGATTATTTTTGCATCTATGTTCATCAGGGATATTAACCTATAATTTCATTTTTTGTAAAGTTGTTTTCAAGTTTTGTAATCAAAATAATGTTGGCCTTGTCTATCTTTCTTTTCTGATTTTGTGTTTTACTCCACCTTTTCTTCCATATCACTGATTTGATATTTGCTTTATCTAATCTGCTGATTCCCTTACTGTATTCTTTTTTGTTTTTGCATTTATCTTCAGATAGAGCGGGAGGGACAGAGAGAGGAAGAGAGAGAGAAACATGGATGTGAGAGAGACACATTTAGTGGTTGCCACCCACACGACTCCAACCAGGGCTGGGGGCAAACTGCAACCAAGGTACATGCCCTTAGCAGGAAATGAACCCAGGTCTCTCTGGTCCACGGGCTGATGCTTCAACTGCTGAGCCAAACCGGCCAGGGCCCTTACTGTATTCTTCATTTCAGTTATTGTATTCTGCATTTTTTGCTGATTCTTTGTATTAAAATCTCCATTTTTATGTATCCTATTTCTGTGTTGGAATTATCACTGAATTCATCTACTCTTCCCCTAAGTTCATTGAACATTCAACAGTGTGTGTTTTTTTTTAATTGTTGAAAGTATTGCAGATGTCCCCCTTTTTTTACTCATTGGCTGCTTCCTTTCCACTCCTACCCGCCTCCTGCTTTCTCCAACCTAATGTCTGTGTCCATTGGTTGTGCATATATGCATATAAGTTCTTTGGTTTATCTCTTCCCACCCCTACAAACCCCCTGATCCCTCTGAGGTTTGTTAGTCTGTTCCCTACTTCCATGATTCTAGATCTCTTTTGCTCAACAGCTTATTTTGTTCATTATGTTCCATAAATAAGTGAGATCATGTGGGACTTGCCTTTCTTTGACTGGTTTATTTCACTTAGCACAATACTCTCCAGATCCCTCCATGTTGTCTCAAAGGGTAAGATAGCTTTCTTCTTATAGCTGTATAGTATTCCATTGTGTAAATGTACAGCTTTTTTATCCACTCATCTCCTGATGTGCACTTGGGCTGTTTCCAGATCTTAGCTATTATAAATAGCACTGCAATGAACATAGGGGTGCATATATTCTTCCTTATTGGTGTTTCAGACTTCTTAGGATATATGCCAAGAAGTGGGATCACTGGGTCAAATGGCAGTTACATTTTTAATTTTTTGAGGAAACACCATATTGTTTTCCATAGTAATTGCACCAGTCTGCATTCCCACAAGGAGTGTGCTATAGAAACCTTTTCTCCACATCCTCACCAGTACCTGTTGTTTGATAATTTGTTGATGGTAGCCATTCTGGCAGGTGTGAGGTGATACCTCATAGTCACTTTAATTTCCATCTCTCTGATAATTAGAGATGTTGAGAATTTTTAAATATGCCTCTTGGCCAATTGTATGTCCAGTTTGGAGAAGTGGCTATTCAGGTCCTCTGCCTATTTTTTAATTTGATTGTTTGCTTTCTTTAGTTGAATTATATAAAAACTCTATAATTTTGGAAATTAACACCTTATCTGATGTATCATTGGCAAATATGTTCTCCCATACAGTGGGTTTCCTTTTCATTATGATGCTGGTTTCTTTTGCCTGGCATAAACGTTTTAGTTTGATGTAGTCCCAATTATTTTTCTTTTTCTTTGTTTCTCTTGACCTAGGCAATGTATCAGTGAAAATTCTGCTATGTATTATGTCTGAGATTTTTCTGCCTGTGGTTTCTTCTAGGATTTCTATGGTTTCTTGGCTTACATTTAAATCTTTTATCTATTTTGAGTTTATTCTTATGTATCTTGTAAGTTGGTGGTCTAGTTTCATTTTTTTTTTTGCATATACCTGTCCAATTTTCCCAACACCATTTATTATTCTGTTCCATTGACCTTGTGCCAGTACTAGGATATTTTGATTACAGTGGCTCTGTAGTATAACTTGATATCTGGTATTTTGATCTCTACCAATCTGTTCTTCTTTCTCATGATTGCTGTGGCTATTTGGGGGTCTTTTTTGGTTCCCTATAAACTTTTGGAGTAATGGTTCTAGATCTGTGAAATATGCTGTTGGTGCTTTAGTAGAAATTGCATTGAATCTGTAGATTGCTTTGGATAGTATGGATAGTATGATGTTGATTCTTCCAATCCATGAACATGGTATATGTTTTCACCTTTTTATATCTTCCTCTGTTTCTTTTTTCAATATTCTGTAGTTTTTTAGAACTGATCTTCTACCCTTGGTTAAGTTTATTCCAAGGTATCTTATTTTTTTGTAGTTGCAATGGTAAATGAGATTTTTTAGTGTCTCTTTTTGAGTGTTCATTATTGGTATATAAGCATGCCATCAATTTCTGACAAAGAAAAAAATGAACAAATGGGACTAAATCAAACTAAAAAGCTTCTGCATAGCAAAAGAAACAACCATCAAAATGAAAAGGGAACCCACTGTATGGGAGAGCATAATTGCCAATAATATATCAGATAAAGGGTTAATTTCCAAAATATATAGAGTGTTCATACAACTCAACAAAAGAAAGACAAATAACCCAATGGAAAAATGGGCAGAGGACCTAAATAGACACCTCTCCAAAAAAGGTCATACAAATGGCCAAGAGACATATGAAAAAATGTTCAATGTCACTAATCATCAGAGAGATGCAAATTAAAACAACTGTGAGGTATCACCTTACACCTGCCAGAATGGCTACCATCAATAAATCATCAAACAGTAAGTGCTGGCCAGGGTGTAGAGAAAAGGGGACTCTAGTACACTGCCGATAAAAATGCAGACTGGTGCAGCCACTATGAAAAACAATGTGGTGTTTCCTCAAAAACTTAAAAATTGAACTGCCATTTGACCCAGTGATCCCACCTCTAGGAATATACCCTAAGAAGCTTAAAACACAAATCAGGAAAAATATATGTACCCCTATGTTCATAGCAGCACTATTTACAATTGCTAAGATCTGGAAACAGCCCAAATGTTTATCAATAGATGAGTGGATAAAAAAGCTGTGGTACATATATACAACGGAATACTATGCAGCTGTAAAAAATAAAGATCTTTTATTCTTTGAGACAAATTGGACAGAACTTGAGAGTATTATGCTAAGCGAAATAAGCCAGTCAGAGAAAGACAAATATCACATGATCTCACTTATTTGTGAAATATAATGAGCAAGGTGAGCTGATAAATGAAACATACCCAGAGACATAGAAAGAAGTATGGTTCAGACTGACAAACCTCAAGTAGGAGGGTGGGGGTGATGGATGAGATGAACCAAAGAACTCATATGCATGTATGCATAACCAATGGACATAGACAACAATGCTAAAGGGTGGGGGGCACGATGGTGAGGAGGGTGTCTATGGGGGAAAAAGGGGAAACATCTGTAATAAAAATGAATTAATACAAATTGAAAAAAAATGTTATCTATTTCTGGATGTTAATTTTGTATCCTGCTACTTTGCCATATTCATTTATTACATTTTGTAGATTTTTTTTATGGAGTCTTTAGTGTTTTCTATGTACAATATCATGTCATCTGTGAATAATGACAGTTTCACCTCCTCTTTTACAATTTGGATCTCTTTTATTTATTTATTTTCTTGTCTAGTTGCTGTGGCTAAGACTTCCAGTACTCTGTTAAATAAGAATGGTGAAAGGTGGCATTGCTGTCTTGTTCCTGTTCTTAAGGGAAATGCTTTTAGTTTTTGCCCATTGAGTATGATGTTGGCTGTAGGTTTTTTTTTTTTTTTTTTTTATATATGGCCTTTATTATGTTGAGCTATGATCCCTCTATTCTCACTTTGTTGAGCGTTTTTATCAGAAATGTGTGCTGGATTTAGTCAAAGCTTTTTCAGCATCTATTGATATGATCATATGTTTTTTATCTTTCATTTTGTTTATGTGGTGTATTATATTTATTGATTTGTGAATATTGTAGCAGTCTTGCATCCTTGGGATGAATCCCACTGGGTCATGGTGAATGATTTTTTTAACGTATTGCTGGATCTAATTTGCTAATATTTTGTTGAGGATTTTGGCATCTATGTTCATCAGGGATACTGGCCTGTAGTTTTCTTTCTTTGTAGTGTCTTTATCTGGTTTTGGAATTAGAATTATGTTGGCCTCATAGAAAGAGGTTGGAAGTCTTCCTTCTTCTTGAAATTTTTGATATAGTTTGAGGAGAAAGGGTGGTAGTTCTTCTTTGAATGTTTGGTAAAACTCCCCTGTGAAGCTTTCTGGACCCTGGTTTTTGTTTGCTAGGAATTTATTGATTACAGTTTCAATTTCCTTCATCATTATTGGTCTGTTCAAGTTTTCTGTCTCTTCCTGGTTCAGTTTTGGGAGACTGTGTGATTCTAGAAATTTTTCCATTTCACCTAGGTTGTCCAATGCGTTGGCCTATAATTGTTCATAGTATTTTTAAAAAATCCTTTGTATTTCTGTGGTTTCAGTTGTTACTTTTTCTCTTTCATTTCTGATTTTGTTTATTTGGGTCTTCTCTCTTTGTTTCTTGATGAGTCTGGCTAAAGGTTCATTAATGTTGTTTATCTTTTCCAAGAACCACCTCTTTGTTTCATTGATCTTTTGAATTGCTTTTAGTGTCTATGTCATATTTCCACACTGACTTTTACTATTTATTTCCTCCTTCTTACTCTGGGTGTTTCTTTTGTTTACTTTCTAGTTCAGTTGGAGAGTTAGATAGACTATTAGAAATTTTTCTTGTTTCATGAGGTAGGCCTGTAGTGCTATGAACTTCCTCTCTCAGGACTGCTTTCACATTCATAAATTTCCAGAAAGTATTTTCCTTCTTCCTTGATTTTCTTGGTAATTTATTTGTTGTTTAATAACATGCTATTTTGCCTCCATGTGTTTGAATGTTTTTGCATGTTTTTATTGTAATTAATGTCTAGTTTTATTGCATTATGATCTGAGAAGATGCTTGATATAATTTCAATCTTCTTGAACTTGTAGAGGGTTAGTTTGTGTTCTAACATGTGGTCTTTGAGAATATCCCATGTGTACTTGAGAAGAATGTGAATTCTGCAGTGTGGGGGGTTTAATTCTCTATAAATAACTATTAAATCCATGTGATCTAGTGCATCATTTAGAGTCTCTGTTTCCTTGTTAATTTCTTTTCTAGAGGATCTATTTAGTGATGTCAGTGGGGTGTTGAAGTCCTTTGCTATGATTGAATTGGTATCAATTTCTCCTTTGAAGTCCTCCAGAAGTTTTTAAATATATTTTGGTGCTCCTATAATGGGTGCACATATGTTTACGAAGGTTATATACTCCTGTTGGATAGATCCTTTCAATATTATGTAGTGGTCTTCTTTGTATCTTGTTATGGTCTTTATTTTGAAGTCTATTTTATGAGATATGAGTATTGCTTCCCCAGCTCATTTTTCATTTCCATTTGTTTGGAAACTTTTTTTTCCATTTCTTCCCTTTCCACCTGTGTGACTTTTGTTGTGTGGTAGCTCGCTTGTAAAAAACATATATGTGAGTCATGTTTTCTTACCCATTCAGCTACTCTGTGTCTTTTGATTGTAGTAGTTAATCCATTTACATTTAAGGTTATTATTGATATGTACTTACTTATTGCCATTTTAATTTACTATGGCTATATTTCTTTCTCTATTTTTTCTGCTCATTAAACTGTCCTTTTAAGATTTCTTGCAGTGCTGGTTTGGTGCTAATATATTCCCGAAGCCTTTGTTTGGGAAGCTCTTTATTTCACTTTTTATTTTGAATGCTAGCCTTGCTGGATAGAGTAGTAGTCTTGGATTCAGATCCTTATTTTTTATTACCTTGATTACTTCATGCCACTCCCTTCTGGCCTATAGTGTTTCTGCTGAGAAATCAGCGGATAGCCTTATGGAGGGTCCTTTTTAGGTAACTTGTTGCTTTTTTGTTGCTGCCTTAAAGATTCTCTCGTCTTTAATTTTTGGCATTTAAATTGTGATGTGTCTTGGTGTGGGCCTCTTTGGGTACTTCTTACTTGGGGCTCTCTGTGCTTCCTGAACTTGAATGCCTTTTTTTCTTCACCAAGTTAGGGAAGTTTTCTGCCACTATTTCTTCAAATACATTTTCTAACCCTTGCTCATTTTCTTCATCTTCTGAAACTCCTATGATGCAGATATTGTTATGTTTCATATTGTCCCATAGCTCTCTTAAACTGTCCTCCTGTTTTTCAATTGTTTTTTCTTTTTGGATCTGTGATTGGGTGATTTTTTTTCTATACTGTTTTCTAATATGCTGATCCGATCCTTGGCTTTCTCTAATCTGCTGGTTGTTTCTTCCAATGTGTTCTTTATTTCTGCTATGTCATTCTTCATTTCTGCTTGGTGGTTTTCCTTTCTATTTGGTTATTTTCATTGTTTCTGTATCTTTACTCATGCTCTTGAGCTTCCTCATAATCATTACTCTGAACTCTACCTCTGATAACTGGCTTAATTCCATTTCATTTATTCATTCTTCTGTAGAATTCTCTTGTTCTTCCATTTGGGATTTCTTTCTTTCTTTCTTTCTTTCTTTCTTTCTTTCTTTCTTTCTTTCTTTCTTTCTTTCTTTCTTTCTTTCTTTCTTTCACCATTTTGGCTTTCTAAGCAGGGTTTGGAGCCTGCCAAATTTTCTCTGTGAGTGTCAGTTTTCTGCTGATTGTGGCTCCCTCTGCTGGGTTTGGATGAGTATGGAAGGGACCACACTAAACACCAATGTCTAGTCTTACTTTCCTGGGTAGAGTCATAGACCAAGCCAAGATTCAATTGTCCCAGAGCTTTTGCCTAAAGGCTATTAGTGTCAGTTATTTAATGATCCTCAGGTTGAAGCCCTCAGCTGAATGAAAAATCCCTCAGGTGGGCAGGGTAAGAGGATTTGCTTTCCCTGAGCTAAAGTTGCTTTGAGAAGAAAATGGTTTCTGCACTGTGGGTTATTAGCTCGCACAGAGACCCAGGCCTCAACCTTCACAGCTCAAGACACTCAACTCTGAGAGTCAGGCCCAAAACTTAAAACTTTCAGAATCTCTTCTCTGCCTACTGGCTGGCAGGTAATCTCTGGCTGTTAATGAGGAAGTCTCAATAAAAATTATTGTTTTAATACTTTCATATCAATAAGTTATAAAAACTACAATACATTTAACTGAAAAATATAAGAATAAATTAAAAAGATAAGAACCTAAATAACTAAGTAAGGAAGTAAACAAAATAAAAATAATGGGCAGTATAGATTTGGTTCTTTAAAAAGATTAATACAATTGAAAAACCCCTTGTTAGACTGGTATAGAAAGAGAACGCAAAATATCAATGTTGATAATAATAAGACAACATTGTTGCAGATATTAATGACATTAAAAGATAATAAAAGGACATTTACACTAATAGTGTTGACATTTTAATCAGATGGATTCCTCTAAAAACACAACCAAAATTGATAGAAGAAAGAATAATATATAAAATGCTTAAAAGATTAGAGTCAATTACCTTTAGTATAACCTGCCAGGTTATATTTACTATTTACTATTAAGTATTATTTTCTTATTTCATAGTCCTTTGTTATCCTCAAGCATTTATTTTCCTTTTCTATTCTGCTCATTCATCATTGATTTAGTCTTTTCATGCTTAGATTATTACAGTGGCTTCCTTAATTTTATATTTTTCTACTTTATATCCCTTCCTGACTCCACATATTTTCTGAATATTTATGCCCTTGTTAATATTTCCAAAGCACTATATTCATAATGAACTATTTATGGGCCCTAATGAATTTTTGAACTTCTAAACCTTAAACATTTGCTTAAACCATTCTCTTTTTTTTCCTACAAAATATTTATCCATTTCTGGTCCTGGGATTATCTAGAAATTTGCTAAGGCAACTTTTCAAGCCCCTTCAGAGACTGACTTTTTGATACGAGCCACAGGAAATTCCAGGTGATCCTGATATAGGCTATAATTTGAGAAACATTGCCCTATATGTTGGAGAAATCTTCCTTTTAAGCCTTCCCTAAATGACCTAGATAGGCATTGCTTCTTATTTTTTTAATACTTATATACATTAATTATTTATCACATAATTTGCAACTACTTTGACATACTAATCATCTTTTTTTTTTATTTTTTATCCTCACCCGAGGACATTTTTCCATTTTTCGAACAGATAGAGTGGGAGGGAGAGAGAGGAAGAGAGAGAGAGAGAAACATCGACGTGAGAGACACATTGAGTGGCTGCCACCCACACGACCAACCAGGGCCGGGGACAAACTGCAACCGAGGCGCGTGCCCTTAGCGGAAACCCAACCCGGGTCTCTCTAGACCACTGGCCCACACTCTAACCGCTGAGCCAAACCAGCCAGGGCCTAATCATCTTTTAATTTCTGTATTTTATCTTCCTATCCAGGCCATATGCCATGCAAGATAAGAGAATATTTACCCTAGCACTTTACATATGGAATGCTCTCAAATGTACTCAGATGTACTTTATTTTTCATTGCTGTTGTAATAAATTATCACACATGTAGTGGCTTTAAATGACATGAAGTTATTATTTCTCAGTGTCTGTAGGTGAGAAGTACTGGTGGACTTAGGGTCTCAAAGGCCGAAATCAAGGTTTTGACTGGGCTGCATGCCTTACTGGAGGGGGAAGAATCTGTTTCTAGGTTCATTCAGGTGATTGGCTGAATTCAGGTCCTTGGGATAGTCAAACTGAGGTCCTAGTTTCTCACTGCGGTCAGCTGGGGCCAGTCTTTGCCCTCAGTACTGCCTGCTATTTCTCATGCCACCTCTAACAGTGGTGAGCTGCTTTTTTTTTTTTTTTACCATGTTCTGAATCTTCCTGATTTCTCTTTGTGCAGCAGCTCCCTGACTTCATCTAGAGAAAGTTCTGTACTTATGAGGTTAGATTGGGTGTACTTAAAAAATCCATGATAATCTCCCTCTTTTAACACCCATGATTCTAATTACATCTATCAAGTCCTTTTGGCATGGAAATTAGCATATTCACGGGTTCCAGGAATTAGGGGAAGGGCATCTTTTGGGGGTGGAGGGCATTCTGGCAACTGATTTAATGTCCAAGTGAAAGTACTGTGATTCAACTGAAAATAATAAATTCTTTATTGCATTTGTTTCATGGCCAAGTAAAAAACAACAAAGAAAATTGCAGCATTATGAATTTTACTAGTAGCCAGAAACATTTATTTATAGAAGCAGAAATGAGTGATATAGGTAACAGAAAAAAGAATTCAAGAGCCTTTAACACTTTCTATATTGAAAAAATCCTTAATTTGTACTTTAGTAAGATAAACAGAGACTGTATCTCTCTATTTCAGATGATACTGCCTAGTGTAACTTCAAACACTGTTGGCAGTTTCTGGATAATGATGTCTTCTCTTGAGAGCTCCCTGCCTAGGCTCTCTCCCCACTGAACACGTTCAGCAATTATTACCTTCTATCTTAAGTCAGGTCATCACAATATACATGCCAAATTTGGTGAAAATCTATCTAACAATTTTCAAGTGATGCTGTAACAGCTAAGTAGATGGAGACTTTATTTATATAGATTAGGGCATAAATGCTTTGTACACCAGTTATGATGCAACAATACTGATTGAAAAGCTTTAAAGTCTCTAAAACAAACATAAGGTATTATTATCAATAACAACAATTATGTTTTATGATTTTCATTGTAAGCACTATCATTTTATTTATGTCTATAAATAAGGAGGGATCAAATTTACTATCAAATATCTGTTTAATAGGGCTTAATTATTTATTATGGGACTTTATAGTGTATTTAATAAAATTAATGAGATTCTGACTACTTTAGCCTGCCACTGTCTTGGGCTGGAAGCTCTTTTTGATAAGAAGTAAAGCAAGATTGCCAGTTTTCTTATGAGAATTACAGGGTTTGAGGATTAGTCAACTGAGAATTGGTGAGGTCCTCCTCTAATTAATGTCTTCCCGCTGATGTTTGCTCTAATCTCCCCTTTTATTACATTTATTACAATGCTTTAGTAGGATGTCTGTGTGGCAAGAAAGATCTATTAAATAAGGTTATTGCTCAGTTAGTAAAATAGCAATAAAGGTCCTAGTTCTATATTTGCTACTTTGTAAATTCATTTTAATTTAAAGAGTCACCTTGAGGGAGAAACACATTTATAATGGAAAGAACATTTGGACTGGAAGGGAGGAGACCTACATCTAGTCTTGGCTTTGCAGTTTGGGGCAGGTCATTGAATCTCTTTGGCCCTCACTTTCCTAAACCATAAAATATATGTTTCGGACAAAAAGATCTATAAAATAACTTGAACTCCCAAACTAAACCATTTGCTGATATAAAGAAAACACCTTTCAGAAATTGGTGAGCAGAAACCTTTTCAAATTTACTTCCCACTTAGATTTTTGCATTTGTCTCTTGTTTCCCTGTTGCCATTATGTCAATGCAATAATTATTCTGTAGTTCATTGCCACGTTTAGGTAACTCAAATGCTACTTCATTCCCTGTTCAAAAATTTCCACATGAAGTCTGAGTTTCAAGGCTTCCTGAATTTGTATTTGATCTTAGCGTTCTTTCCCTTATTCTTTACAAAATTCTTCTTGCCATCCACATGTTTCAGCCAGTTTGCTTGCTATAATTGAATGCTTGTATTTTATCCTTATCTGCCTGATATCCTTCCTTTCTGCTCTCCACCCCTGCTCCCCAGCACTCAAACACACATTTTTAACCCTACCTACTGAAATTTTAACTATTTCTTCAAGGTCAACTCAAGAGCTATTTCCTTTACACAGTCTTCTATAGTTACTCCAACTGGAAACAATCTTTCCCTCTCTGAAATCCTACAGGACTTAATATCTTTACAAGTTAATAATAAACATGTAGCACATATTTGTTTAATGCGCACATTTTCTAGGCACTGTCTTTGTAACTGTGGTCAAGAAGAAAAATAGACATTATCTTCTTCCTAATGAACCTTACAGTCTTGTGGATGAGACAGTTATTAATCATAATTATACAAATTGAGATAAGTTGTGTGAAAGAAAAAGTTTTACTTCACTTTCATTTACCTTTTAGCTGTTTGAATCTCAGTCTCTATACTAAATTGTAAACTTGAAAAAAAGTTTTTTTTTATAATTCATTTCTAAATACATATCTATAGCAAAAGAAATGCTTAAACCTTTAGATTTGGGGTTACAAGTTAAAAAATGATCTCTAAGATTGTCCTAAACTAGCAAACCAGATAATAAATATCCAGAGAATAATTGGCTATTTTACTCTACTTCCTATAGTTTTTAAAGTTGAGTGGAAGTTAGATTGGATTAAGTACATTAATAAAAACCATGCATTTAATTTGGGATCTGGGAGATTTATTTTGACCACCCTGTGTTTTAAGTTTTGCAGTCTTAAAAGTAATTGTTTTTATTATCATATTTTGAGTAAGTTGTACATCTTCATTTCATAAAGACGTCATCACTTTTTAAAATATATATTGACTGGATACCATTGACATATACAGAAATGTGAAGGTAGTTAAGGATGCTACAAAATATATGAGTTATTTCAATAATCATTTGTTGAATGCAAACTGGACTCTCACAATGTAGTGGTCTTTGGTATGAATCGGACATAACTTACACAATCTGGAAGCTGCAGTTTTGGGAGGGAAGCCGAAACAAATATTAATATCAAAATTTGGATTCATACATGGATATTTTGTTTAGTGAATATAAGTTCATGTAAATTCCAACAACAATGTTGGAATTCTGCGTGCAGGCCTAAAAGTCTGGCCTGGTAGATTGAAAACTATTTTTTTTTTTTTTTTAACTGGGGAGGAAATGTATCAGAGTGGTTAAGCTCTCAACCCTAAACTTAGATAGGTTTGTGCTTTATCAAAATCAAGGCTTGGCTTCTTCCTAGTAGTATGCCAATAAAAAAAATTCTTTCTCTCTAAATTTCTTATGTATAAAATGGAGATAATAACAGATCTACAGTTAGTGCTAAGGAAATAAAGCTTTTCTTTATCTTCTTTTTAACCAAAATTATTTTGAAAATGAAAGAACTTTATTGTATTTGTAAAATACTTTCCATCTGATGCTGAAATAAGGACACGTTGGTTTGGTAAAGTAGATATAGTTAAAATGGAGCTAAGAGTAATATTTGTCCAGAGAAATAAAACTAAAGGCACTTGTATGAGTTTACACATACATGGTCAAGTTACATGCAATTTTACTGCTCAAAGGAGCATGAATTTTAAAAAAGATGGGGATTCCTTTAGTGATAATTTTCTGTTTAATTTTGTGTACAGAATCATCATGTGATGCTTCTTAAAATGGTATAGGGTAGGTCTATAGAGCATCTTTTAAAGGAAAATAGGCATAAAAGCACCACAGTTCCAGGATTGTGAAGGCAAACAGAAGCTTTAATTTAGCAATATAGAAAAATAGACTTTGGAAATCCACTGGGCAAGAGAAAAAAGAGTAGAAGTAAATAGAAGGGAAAAAAAGTAGCCCTTAATCCAATACATTTTGTTTATTTTCTCTTTTTAATATGCATTTAGGGAAATATATCACAACCAATTGGGAATAGTATACTGTTTCCACTACTAATACTGTCTAGAATGTTAAAATTATAATATAAAATTTTCCAATAGATTCAGAAATCTATAAATTGTTCATATAAATTTTCTTGTTGAGATAAAGCTACACAAATTATAGGAATAAAATTAATTTTGAAATAGAACTATTTGGGTAAAGTTAAATTTATTCATTTAGGTTTTTATCTTTTTCTGCCTAATGAAGGACATTAGATATCAAAGTGGATTTATAAAGAAAATAAAAATATTTTATCATTAGTTCTTAACTCAGCAATTTAAACTAATTACCTGAAAATGTAACCCATAATGTTCACAATGCCATCATATACTTCTAGTTTTTAATTGTGTTCTTCACCCAGGCTTGTGATGATAAATGACTGAGGGCAAATTTAGATGAAAGGTTCCCAGTCATTTATCATCACAAGTCTGGGTAAGAGGAAGGAGGGGAGAGGCAGAGACAGGTATAGAGAGAGAGGCAGAGAGAGAGAGGCAGAGAGAGAGAGAGAGAGAGAGAGAGAGAGAGAGAGAGAGAGAGGCAGAGACAGAGGAAGAGGGAGGGGTAGAGGAAGGGGAAGAGGGAAGGAGAGTGAATAAAGGGAAAAAAAGAGTGAAAGCCATAATAATTCAATCGGGAGAAAATATCAGATCTACAGTAGCTTATCTACCAACTTGAGAAAACTAGGGGGACCTCTATTTCCTAGATAGTCAAGAAGAGATATCTTAGAACCAGTTTCTCATTTTGTGGTGGTGGGGCATTATTTTCTTTTAAAGTGAAAACTTAGGTAAATCTCAAGGTGACTTTGAACAATATGAGAAAAGTTTTTCTAGTATCATATCCCAAAATGCTTGCAAAATTTTATTTATATGAGTTCTTCATATGTATGTTAATTTTCAGTGAAATAATATGAAATTTTAATTGATAGAACCTGCAGTAATGGATAGCTTTGTAATTATTCACATGCCAGGGGAAAATGCACCAATATTGATTTGTCTTGATCATTCTAGTTCAGACTTATTCAAGCTAAGTGTAAACAATACCCTTTAATTGAACAATGTGGCTTGATTTAGCATAATTAATAATAATTGAAAAAAGTATAGGATGTCAAAGGTTTGGGTTTTCATGTGTGATTACTTTTTCCTCTTCTGTAGACTGTGTTGAAAATGGGAAAGTGGTTTTCTGTGTGAAGTTTCCAGATTTCTAAATTAAGAGGCGATAGAGTAACTTTTGTGAAAAAAGACAGTCAGGAAGCAACTTGCTTTGTTATTGTATTTCCAAGCTTTCCATTTCTGGGATGGCCAAATTTATGAATAATATATCATTTAATACTTATAACACAATTTGAAAACTCAAATCACATTGTTGCAACTAGGCAACTATTGAAAAGTAAGTACCAGATTTATTAGCAGCAATTTTACAAAGATTTTATTTAATAATGTTGGTGTACCCTCTGTAATTTATTTGATTAATAATATTTGATCTGAACCCAAATGATGACTTCTCACATGTATGACAGAACTAATGAACTGTGAAAGAAGAACCGTTCAGTTCAGATGGTCACCAAAACCACTGCTTAGTTAATCCTTTAAATAAACTGGAGCTCACAATGTGTCCCTTTGAAGTCATAAATAATGTATATTTTTCTTTTGACTTTTAATAAGCCAGTAGGGTTCATCTCACAGTCTCCAAACACATATATTTTATTATGGGCCTCTGCAGTTTACTTTAATTAGTGTGTCTGAGTGCTGTGGGAGCCTTAGCCCTACTGAAAACAAACAGAGTCTCACCATCTATAAAACATTAGCTCCCTTTGGTTTATCCTGACACAGTGGGGGGGGGGGGGGGCTCAGTGAGAAACACATGGTGTAAGTAAACACTCATAATTGCATTAGCATTCTCTGGTGGATTGGTAATTCAAGCTCTGTTCCATGATATTGTAAGAGCAGTTAGAACAGGTTTACCAATCTTGTGGTCTGCTAGGGATTTGATCAAATTCCATGTGAACAGAACTTTAAGTGACAAATATACTGGAAGCAGAGTTAGGAGAGAAGGAGGCATGTTGATATAAAATGAAAGTTGGTAGAGGCTGGATAACTTTGTTTTATGTCTGATGTAGCTGTGAAAATTTTCAGTTTTAGTTGCCATTTCATTCCCCATATTATTTAATATCAAAGTCAGTTGCAATTTGTTTTTTAGATATGCCCATTCTATTGACTATGATTGTACAATACTGTATAAGACAATTGATTGATTAAAATTTTCAGCCTTTAAATATCTATTTTGCTGTAACTATACTCAAACATACTTGCCAATAAAATGGTTATGCTACTGATTGTTGATGGAATGAATGTATTCTTTAAAAAATAATTTGTAGCTAAAATTTCTGGTTCTGATATGTTGTATGTATAGGCTTAGTGTACATTATCCCTCTTACGCATTAGAATTTATTATTCCAGAAATTGCTAAGAATAATACATGAGCAATATATAAGGAAGGGTAATAGGAATGTAAAATATTGCCTACTTGGATGGGTCTGTTTGATCTGGACAAAAAAATTGAAGCTGAAGCAATAAGCACTAATGGTTTGGCGATTTGAAAGACATGACCAATAGAAATTGTTCAACTCACCATTTTTTTTTTTTTATCCTCACCCGAGGACATTTTTCCATTTTTTGTTCAGATAGAGTGAAAGGGAGAGAGAGGGGGAGAGAGAGAGAAACATCAATGTGAAAGGTACACATCGAGGAGCTGCCACCCGCATGACCCAACCAGGGCCGGGGACAAACTGCAACCAAGGTACATGCCCTTAGCGGGAACTGAACCCGGGTCTCTCTGGACCGCAGGCCAACGCTCTAACCGCTGAGTAAAACCGTCCAGGGCCAACTTACCTATTTTTATGTAACCTTCTATGTTTTATGTTTGATACTGCTTTTGGATTTACTTGACTTTTATATTTCTTTTGGCTTATTTTGGTCAAGTTTTTCAGAAAGGCAAACTAGTTGCTTAGGGTATCTCTTAGCCACTTCAGAAAAAAAAAGTCATGTCACAATTTTGATTGAAGTCACTGATTATTTAGTGTCATGTATATGTAGTCTGTATAAGTGCTGTTCACCAGAAACACAATTTTACAATTTCTGGTGGCTATATAGAAAAGTTAAAAGAAATAAGTGAAATAAGTTCTACTAATGTATATTATTTAATCCAATATATCTAAAATATTATTATTTTAGCATGTAATTAATATAAAAAGTTCTTAAGAATATATTTCATAATTTTGGTACTAAATCTTTGAAGTCCAGTGTGTATTTTGCACTTATAGTACAACCCATTTTGGACTAAGTATATTTCAACTAGGTTTATTTGAAATGCTCCAGAGGCCACCATATTGAACAGTACAGGTTATACCTCTTCATATAGAAAAAAATCAAATGGATGGTTGGGAAAAAAAGAACTATGTAAAAGAATTTTAAATCCATGGTCATTATAAATATTTATTTGGAAAATTCTCTAATATTATAATGACTCCTGGACATTTCTTTTGAGTTACCATATTCAAAAGTATATTCATATCTAATTTTATTACATAGGATTCAGTTTCTTAGAATCAAAGTTTGATAATATAATTTAATAGATAAGGTAATTTAAACATCTAAACTATTAAGACAATTATGGAATTAATTAAATTGAATTTTTTTCATAGTAAACTAAAATTTTCTCACTATTAGGCATACTGAAAGACACATAACATATTGTAAAAGATACATAACATTTAAAAAATGTTGTAACGTTACCTGAGTTTTGAAAACTTATTTTTCCAGTGAAAATTTAATTTGGAGGAAAAAACCTACATCATGTTTTCCTATAATTTTTGCAGGCTCTTTTTAAAAAAATGTATTATGATTATTAAAATCTCACAAAGGAAATCAATCTGTCAAAACTTTCAAGATTTTATTTGATGACTAAATGAACAATGCTAAATAATTCTTCGAATTATCTCTGTAAACTTGTTCCCAGTGATCTTTAGCAGTAGGAACTAGTTCTGCTTTGAAATTGCTCAATGTTTGCCTCCTGCCAAAGCTGAGCTGCTCTACCTGCACACCCACTGGCTTAAGCAAGGTGCCTGACTGACTAGGCTGGTCGGTGAGGAATCAAAAATATGCTTTAATCCAGTGTTCATTTTCATATCACAAAAGGTGCTACGGAGTGATTGCCATTCTCCAAAGAAAAAGACAAGCACAATTAAAGCCAGGTTTCTAATCCCCTTTGCCTGGGTTTAGAACCAGAGCCAAAAGAAATAGTGTTTTAACAGGTACATATGCCCTCTGGGGGAAGCACAACCACCCCACCTAGCTGGTGAGATGAAAAGATACAAGAATTCAGTTGTATCAGTGGCCAACAAATTGTACCCCCACTGCTGTGACTGACAAGAGACCACAGACCTAGTGGGTGGGCAACAAAGGCTCTATTTTGTGACAGTGGTCAGACAAGCGTAGCAGCCAAATACTATCTTTCCAGCTTGTAGCTTCTCTTTTAGCAGCCAGGACGTAGAGTGCCATCAGTATGTGAGAAAGTCTTAGAGTAAGTGCCTGACATTTTGTGGAGAGCTATTCCCAAATGATTGAAGGGCAGTCTGAGCTGCTAACCACTAATTAGCCTAATTGATACCAAATTGAAAGGGATGACTCAGCTGTTGCAGAACTGCCTAATGGCAGTGTTGTGTCTCTGCTGCTTGAGTGAGAAATGATTATTAATTGTACCCTGTGGAAAGAGAAACTGCTGCATTATATTAATATTGGGGAAGTAGAGGATTAGACTTCTTTTTCTTTCTGTAAGGTAGCCCCACCCTGTGGTACTCTTGTCATCAGGAGTAGCTGACACAGTTGGGTACAGTGAGTAAAACTCCACTTGTGCTCCTCGGGGGTTTTACAGACAGGTTGAACTGCAAGCCAAGCTCTTTTCTGAGAGCACCGATACTACCAAAAAGTCTAAAACTGAAGACAAGAATAAAAACAAAACTAAATAGTGGGTACTGAATAAGTGTGCTATTGAAGAACACATGTTTTTGTGGTTAGTATTATTTTTTTTAACACAACAAAACAGTATTTTAAATTAATGAGTAGAATTATATAGTCTATTCTATGTATAACTTTTTAATTGCTGGTTATGATAGTAGGTCAGTAACTATACTGAAGGAAGGATGGAATCTTGAAGATACTACAGGTTGCAGACTAATATATGACCAAACAGTTGAAAATTAAATTGACTTTGGTTGCATTTGTCTTCTTATATTGGGAAACTAATTTCTGGAACCAAGAATTAGGAAGAATGTAGTTTTCTCTTCTTTTTCTCTGTAAATGGTTATGGCTTCCATTGCTACTTCTTTCTTTTTATTATTGACTTTATTCTCCTCCCAACCCACTTTGCCCACCTCTACCCAGGCCCCACCCCTCCCTCTCCTGGCCTTCACCACACTGGTCTGTGTCCATGGGGTATACATATATGTTCCTTGGCTAATTTCTTTCTTTCTTTTTTCTTTTTTTTTTGAGAAAAAATATACATAAGCTTTTTATTTATTCATTCATTTATTCAAACAACCTTATGGAGCATCTACTATGCCAGGAAATACAATGATGAATAAAAATGCACAAGGTTGTTCACCAACACTTGCATCAGAATTTCATCTTTTCAGTGTATAACCACATTCTCACCTTGGCTAATTTCTTCACCTACTTTAAGACGCAATGGTTCCTGTGTTCACAGCTGTAGGATTGCAAGGACCTCTACAGGCTGTTTGTGGTTTTGGCAAACTTAAAATACGGATGGTGGAGAAGCTGCTGCTTTCTCTGATATGTTTGACACTTTTAAGTTACTGAATTAAAATAAGGCACACTGATAAAAACAGATATCATAAAGACTTAAAATTTACTTGGGAAAGTTAACCAGGGAAGACACATTTGATCCTGCCATAACAATAACTATGACTCCAAAGTTTACAAAGATTTGATCTGGCATTGAGCAACGGAATTATATTTTGTAGTCCCTAATGAGATGCAGAGTTGAATGAAATTATATCAAATGTAGTCTTTTTTCAAGATAACAATGAGATATGTATTTTTTTTTTTTTTTTGTATCCTCACCTGAGGACATTTTTCTATTTTTTTGTTCAGATAGAGTGGGAGGGAGAGAGAGGAAGAGAGAGAGAGACAGAGAGAGAGAGAAACATTGACGTGAAAGGGACACATCGAGTGGCTGCCACCCGCACAACCCAACCAGGGCCGGGGACAAACTGCAACCGAGGTACGTGCCCTTAGCGGGAACCGAACCCAGGTCTTTCTGGACCGCAGGCCGACGCTCTAATCCCTGAGCCAAACTAGCCAGGGCACAATGATACATATTCTAAGTGAGCAGTTTTCAATTATATTGGACATCAAAATGCATTTAGATTCCGGAATAGTTATGGTAATGTGGTTATAGTGCCAGTGAGAAGAAAAAGCCAAGGGAAGTACTGGGAGAATAGAAATAAAATTTTTAAAAAAGTATTTGTTGAGTGTAATTCTGAGCCAGCTGGTTTCATTTATTACTATATTTCTGATGCTCCCTGGCCTCCTGGAACACAAGCCAGGTTCTCCCCAGTGAATCTAGAACTAGAAGTTTGGAGCAATGGTCCCCAAACATTACAGACAGCAATGACTTTGGACAAGTTCAGGAATGTACTATTTTTCCTTACCTGCAGTCTAGCACTTAATTCTTCCACTGATAAATTCACAAGTACTTCCATATTATTCCATAATAGTATTCCCTTTCATAATATTACTTATAAAATAGCTGAGGATACATCATGGAAGGGCAACTGTTTATGGATACTTCCTTCTAATGGACTATCCATAAGTGGGTATCACAAGATTGAGAAAGGAGAGGGATATTTATTTATGAATTCAACAAACACGTATCTACCCCCTCCCGAGCCCGGCACTTGGCTATGTAGTTCTGTGTGGAACCTTTCATGGTGACCCCACAGGTGCGAAAGTGGGAAAGAACTTTGGTTCTAAAATCAGCACAGCCTTGCATACTGAAATGTACCTTAGGGAACGATTATAGTTCCTTTCCTCTCGACTCTAGTCCAGGTGCTAGGAAATAACAGCAGTTGCCACCCTGGGACTAAAGAACCACCATGGAAGTTGCCTCTTCCTTTTCTTTCAGACCATAGTATTATAAAGATGTGCAAAATGGAGAGGGAGGACTTGGGTCTTTAGTCTTATGGGTTCAGGGGAAGAGGTTTAAGACCTAAAGCTTATCTGAGCATTAGACCCAGTTTTCCAGAGAAGATGTACTGGGAAGGGGGTAGAGAAGGGCGATGATTAGGGTGCCTTCACAGCAATCATGAGAAGGGCCATTTAAAGGGTAAAGCTTGGATGTCCCTGAATTTCAGTTTTCTATTTTCAGTGCTGCTATGCAGTGGTGTGGTGTGTTGGAGATAGCTCTTAAAGCTCTCAGGACCTGGTTGTGCACAGTTCTTCCCAGCTCTATAGTCAGGGGCCCCTTTTGGTATCTTGAAATTAGCCATGGTGGGAATATTTACTTCATGAAAAATAGCAAATGCTGTACAAATCAGGGCTGGGCTTCTTTCCACCTCAAAGAGCTGGCTGTTAACTATTTACCAGCACACCACTGGCTGTAAGAGATTTAGGATCTCAGTGTATCATTCAACCACATACAACCACACAATGATGAGTTTCAGAAGTTAGCACTTAGCTACGGATATATTATAAATCCAAGCTAACTGACTCAAAGACGCTGGGAAACCCAGCTACTGCAGTTGCCACATCAATGATACATAGACAAGTAATATGGAAATAGTTCAAACTTCTAGTTTCATTTTTTCAATGCTCCCTTCGCCACCCCCCACAAATGCAAAAATCGATGCAACAAAAGGAATAAAGATAAGACAAATTCAGTGTATAAATGCTTTTGTGTTTTTTTGCTTTTTTTTTTCTTTTATCTGTCAAAAGAAACATGTAAACTTGTTTGTGCTTTCTAAATCTAAATCACTATGTATTTTTTGTCGCTGTTTCTGTTTTTATACCAATAAAAGTAATCATAATGTCAATTCCCCAAATGAGATTTTGGTAAAGGTATTGTTCTGCTCTGCTAATGTTTTGATGTTTATATGGAAAATTTTACTAGTCCAGTTTTGGTCTGAAATTTATTATTCTCTGGAGGGTTTCTTGCCTTGAAATCTTAATGGCAGTTGCCAATGTGCCTAACTGGAATAGTTTACACAGTCATATTTGTCTGTCATCTGGTTTGTAAAGCAAAGAAAAATACAACTGAAATGGTTTTATTTATTCTAATTTTTGAGGATTACCATAGTTTTTAGATTGACACACTTGAATTGTGGAGGTAATATTTTTACATTTTTATAAAAAAAAAATCGAGTAATTAAAATGACAGTTGAAAAAAACAATGGGGACACAGCCAATAAAGGAAGGTTCCAAGCTTGACGATACTCTATGTACCTTTTAATAAGATGAAAGTAGCATTTTAAAGTTTCAGGCAGTCAAAAACAGTTTGAGGTGTGCGGTTACCACGTCATCTGAGCTTTTTTCACTCGAGAACTATTTCAAATGTCTTTGCAGAATGTTTGGCAATACACTTAAAAGATTACTATTTAAGCTACTAATAATCTGGCTTCCAGCAATTGTCTGTCCATCCATCTAACTGCCTATTCTTTCTTTGGTTTTCATAAACCCCAAAATGAACAGCATAAAACACAATAATAGAAAAGGAAGAAACCATAATCCTGCTTGGAGTTTTCCCTGTGCTTTCAGACAGTTATTACTAGAAGGCTAATGTCCTCCGGACTCTATTTCAACATTTAGTTTTAAGTTTGTTTTGGGAGTGGGGTGGGATGGGGCAGGGCATAGGAGGTAATCTGGGATGGTATAGTTTTGAAATTTCCATGACCTCGTCTGTGTTTTAATCTGTCTCTTTCAGTGTTTTAATTTACATTAGGGAAGACAATTCTTTTTAAAGTTTTGAAGTTTGATTTTTGGTGGATTAATCTGATAAAATAGTTCTCTCATGAGTCCAGCTGAAGACAAAACTAATTTGGTTTGTTGCTGGGACAGAGGCAATTTACAGAGTAGCAAGCATCCTGTTGCCTCGACTTCCTCGTTGCCAAAGTCCATATTTTATCTGTCTCATATTTCTGAGACTCATATACCTACACATATAGTCAAGTTAACATTTATTTGAAAAAATTTTAATTTTAGAAAGAAATATAATATTCATTTAAATTATAAAAATAGAAAATAGGAACAAATACTAGATTGTTCAATTCTATAATATGAATTTTGTTTGCTTGTATAGGCAGCTATAAAAATATTTTTTACTTTTCCAATTAATGCTAATGTCAACAATTAGTACATCAAAACCCTAGAATTCTCTGATGCATAATAAAATTTCCTTATATGGTGTTTAGTGAAGTTTTCTTATTTATATTTTTATAGCATTTTTATTTTATTGCTCTGAAATAACTGACTACACACTATGTATCTCACATATACACTACACAATACTAAATAGATATGTGTGTGTATATATTATATATGTAGGGAATGCATATATGTGCTATATTTGTATACATATATATCTAGTGTTAATGTATTATTAATAGCCTTAAATATTATGTTTTAAGCTTAAATGTTAAAAATATAAAGTTGGTTCTTTCTATTTTTTCTCCTTTCAATGCCTTACACAGAGGAGAGTTATTCAGTTATATTTGATCACTTGATTGATTGAGTGAATTTTTGTCTCCAGTGAACTGTGTGGTTTCCTCTTTGTAAAATGAAGATGGATTTATAGGATTCCTAAGACTTTTTTTTTACTTTGGATAGAGAAAATTTAATTAAAAAAATTTTTTTCAATAGTCATGGGGATGTAAAGTACAGCATAGGAAATATAGTCAATAATATTGTTATAACTAAGATTCTTTCTTGTTTTTGGATTCTCTGTGATCAGCCCTAAATTAAATACTCAGGGTAATCTAAATCAGTTTCCTGAAATATAAATGAAATATTTCACCAGGTAAAGATGAGGTACTTAGGAACATGACCCAAATAGCAGATAATGTGGAACCTAGACAACGTTATAGAAAAAGACTGTGCAGTGTAATTTTGTACTTGATTATGTCCCTTCTCTGTCCTCTGATAGATGCTTCATCCCAAGGTGACTTCTTTTCTCCTGCTCTTCTCTGGCTACGGGAATCACTCATTTCCCCGCTCTTCTGCCTGCAGCCTCTGAGGAGAGCATCTTTCCGGGCCACCCTCTGGGCTATTTTACTGTGGACCTATTCATTTTATAGGTCCAGGTTTTGTAGGGCTGGAAGTTCATACAATTGGGGGACTGTCTTTTAGAAAAAGAATACAACATTAACTACAAAGGGAAATGTATTTAAAATGAGCAAAACTCTTACAAATTTCAAAATTTCCTAAGAGCTCACTAAACGAAGGATTTTCTGGTTCTTCTATTTTTGAATTACCCCTGACATCCTCCACAGATTTCGATGATCTTCAAGTCACTACTTGTAGGTAGACCTAATCCACACACTTTGGATCGATGGTTCTGAATACTTTTTAATCTGTGTCTCATTTTGATATATTTCATTCATTACTAGTCAATTAAAAGAAGAAAACCATGAATTTACATTATAAAGATTAAAAAAACAATCTCCACAATTTTTATTACTACACAGTATTACTCAAATTGAAATGAGAATTTTAATTTATCACTTATAATAATTGAACTGTTAGAGAAGTAGGCATGGGAGAGTGGACCTAAGAAATTGGAAGTTCAATTTCAATTAGAAACACTCAAACTTCAACACTGATTTGTAGAGTAACCAGCTTAATATAGAATTAGCACTTCAGAGTAGAGAGCATAGACAAACATATATGGCTGGGCTTTGTCAGCAGACCTGGTATTGTAAGAGATTATCTAGGGAGTTTGTGAATATAGAAAAGAGAGGATGTCAGAGACCTCCAGAGGTTAGGGGATGAGTTGAAATCCTCAAAGATGCAGATAAGGATTGGCAGTGTGATAGGTGGGAATTAAGAGATAGGGATAGCCCTGGCTGGGTGGTTCAGTTGGAGTGTCATCCCAGACACCAAAAAATGTTGTGGGTTCAATTTTCAATCAGGGCACATATCTAGGTTGCAGGTTTGATCCCAGGTAGGGGCTCACATTGGAGGCAACCAATGGATGTTTCTCTCTCTCTCTCTCTCTCTCTCTCTCTCCCCCCCTTCCGCTCTCTCCAAAAATCAATAAAAACATATCCTTCAGTGAGGATCTTAAAAAGAGAGAGAGAGATAGGGTTAGTCATATTTTCCATGTACATGGGTTTCTTTATGTCATCTTTCAGTACCTAAGATACCAAGATGAATTATGAAATAATGATGTGATTTAATATTTTCCAAAATCCAATGAGATATGTAAAAATGTAATTAAACTTCCCTCTTGCTCTGACAAATGAGGAAATAAGTAAATAAACAAGCTAATGTGAGGGATTTTTAAAAAAGCCAGATTGGATTATAAACTCAATCTTAGTTCCTATCAGCTCTCTCTCCTTCTGCTTCTATATCTGAAAAACAATAGCATTTGATGTTCATTATGAGCATTCTGTAATACAAAAGAATACAAAATGTCATCTAAATTATCAAAGCAAATTTACATTCACTGTAATTTCAGAGTGCATTATGCTTTTAAGAAAAGGAGCAATTCATAAACTGCACTTTAGATTGATGGTTCCTGCCTCCTCCCAGGGAAGCCCCAGGATCTTCCAAAATGGTGGGACTTCCCCATGGCCCACGGAGACGTGCCCTGAAGGGCCACTTTCCGTGGTAGCCAGCTGCTCCCGTTCACAGCACAGGAACCTTCTGCTCAACGTCTCTGCATTGCAGGAATTTGGTTGTCCACCTGCACATGCACTCACATTCTCTCACATACTAGCTCACTCTCTCACACACTCACCCTCCCTCCAGTCCTGCCCACTGCCATCTTCCCTTCTTAATTTTGATTCACCATGAACACACAATTTAAAGCCACTTGCTATTCATTCATTCAGTGAGATGCCATTATTCAACAAATGTCATTCAGCATCAATTGTATGGCTGGTACTGTTTGAAATCAATTTTATTAACTAAAGAAACAGATTAAGTCTGTTCTTATGTTGTTTATATTCTCCTAAAGGAAGCCATATATTAAACAAACAAACAGTTAAAACATTGTAGTTCAAATGCCGATCAGTGACCTGGAGAAGCAGGAAAAGCAATAAAACATTCCAGGGAAGGAGGAGGGGAGAGTCCTGTTTTTTTGAAGTAATCAAGGAAGGCTTCCTTGATAAAGTGACATGTGAACAGAGGCATGAAGAGAGAGAGGAAGGATATTATGTCAATTTCTGAGGAAGGGCAGTTCTAGGCAGAGGAAATAGTAACTACGAAGATCCATAGGGAAGTAAGGAACTCTGAGGAACCAGCATAACTGGAGCCAGCAAGAGATAGAGGGAAGAGGTAGGGCCACAGGAGGGTTTTGAGCAGAGTATCATGACCTAATTTACATTTCAAAAGGAGAGACTGTTGCAATCATAATTGCAGCACAATATTGGTCACATGGACTAGTGTGGCAATGGTAGCCATGGTCAGAAGTGACAGAATAGGAAATGTGGTAAATTGGATCTGGACTATCAAAGAAAAGGAGGATTAGAAGATGATTTGGAGCCTAAGCAACTGAAAATATGTGTGTTCATGGTGAATCAAAATTAAGATGGGAAGATGGCGGTGGGCAGGACTGGAGGGAGGGTGAGTATGTGAGAGAGTGAGCTAGTGTGTGAGAGCATGTGAGTGGACGTGCAGGTGGACAACCAAACTCCTGCAGTGCAGAGACGTGGAGCAGAAGGTTCCTGTGCTGTGAACGGGAGCAGCTGGCTACCACGGAAAGTGGCCCTTCAGGGCACGTCTCCCTGGGGCATGGGGAAGTCCCACCATTTTGGAAGATCCTGGGGCTTCCCTGAGAGGAGGCAGTGGGAGCGGCTAAGATCCAGCAACATGAGCCCACAAGCGCATCTGGCACCATTGGACCAGTGGATACTCTGTGTCAACACAGACCAGTGTGCAGTAGTGGAGCTACCAAGGTGCTGGTTGTGGAAGCCACAGACAGCCGGGAGCCTAGCATCATCCCCCATAGTAGCAGTCTGATCAGAGTCCAGATATACCCCCAGCAACAGAAGCTGGAGAGCAGACATCCATCCCCAGGCAACAGAAGCACAGACCAGCAGCGGAGACCCATCTCCCAAAACTACAGCAAGAGCTGAGCAGGAGTTGAGCCCCATGGGGCAGCAACATTCCCCAGCCACCAGCAGCAGGATCTGGGGCTCCACAGAGGCCTGTGTGGTTCGTCTAACAGCTCATAAGAGCAGTGGGAAGCCAGAGCCCTAGAAAGACTGGTGCGATCCAGCTGCCCTGCCTGTGGGGCCTGCAGGTGTAGGGGTACCAGAGAGGTCTGTGTGACCCAGCAGGGACTGTGTAATCCAATTCAGTTACCCGTGGGACCCGCGGGGTGCCGAAGCATCAGAGTGGCCTGTGCCACCCAGCAGGGACTATGTGATCTAGTTAACCTTCAGACCTGCAGGGTGCTGAAACACCAGAGAGGCCTGTGTGACCCAGCAGGGACTGTGTCATCCAATTACCCTCGGGACTGGTGGGGTGCTGAAGCACTAGACAGGCCTGTGTGACACAGCAGCCCATAACATAGGCATAGAGCTGGATCCCCAACGGGACTGTGTGACCCTGCAGAGACTGTGCCACCCAATTACCCTCGGGACCTTCAGGGTCCTGGGGCACCAGAAAGGCCTGTGTGATCCAGCTGTGCACAAGATAGGCATAGAGGATGTGAAAATGGAGGTGGAGTGAATGAAAGCTACACAGAAGATCTCCCAGGACCAAACAGTAGTTACAACTAAAACAAAGACAAGTCCTCAGAATAAAGCAACAGAAAAGCAGCAGGACAGGACCATATAACTAGGGACACTGGTAGGATCTGTGGAGGTGTGAGAGAGTGGCGGGCGGGAGCCCGACGACAGCAGCAGTCTTAGCTGTGAGCAGTGTTCTTAGGGAATAAAGACCAAGCCTGCCCCACAGCACAGAGAGCTGGGACAGAGCACTAAAATAGCCACAGCCACTCACCTGGGGGCTATCACAGAGGGAGGGCAGACTGGGCTGGAACTCTGTGGGGACACCTGGGATGTGGAGGGCCCACAGAGTTCTTGCTGAGTTGTGGCCACAAGGGATGGTGGCCAGTGTGCTCCTTCCCCTAGCTGTGGGGAAAAGCAGCAGCCCCCACCACCTCAAAGATTCAGGCTTTCCCAGGTGTGGCAAAAAAATGCAAACTGAGACTCATTAACAACCAGCCTCTATCCCACTCTCTGGAAATCCTCTTATGTAGAACACCAGGGGTACATTCCAAGGCACTGAGTAACTGAGACTACTAGTCTCCAGGAAAAAGCTAGAGGATAACTGAACCTTTCCTGGGCTTGAAAATCTATCCAGAAAAATAAGACTTGTCAGTGGTGTTAAATGTGGTCCTGCCCAGGCCCATCAAAACCCAGCAGAGGGAGCCACAAACAGCAGAACACCGACACCCACAGGGAAAATGTGGCAGGCTCCAAAAGCCACTGAGATAGCCAAAATGGTGAAACAAACAAACAAAAAAATCCCAAATAAAAGAACAAGAGAACTATATTGAAGATGAGATCAATGAAATGCACTTAAGCAAATTATCAGAGGTAGAGTTCAGAGCCATGATCTTGAGGAGGCTCAACAGTATGAGTAAGGACATCAGCACCATGAGTAAAGATATAGAAGCATTGAAAACCAACCAAGTGGAAATGAAGAATGACATAGCAGAAATAAAGAACACATTGGAAGGACTAACAAGCAGAGTAGAAGAAACTGAGGACTGGATCAGTGAATTAGAATACAGGGTAAAAAAAAAAAAAATCAACCAACCAGAAAACCAAAAGGAAAAAAACAATTAAAAAACAGGAATATAGCTTAAGAGACCTGGGACAACTGGGAACATAATAACATTCGCCTCATAGGAGTCCCCGAAGAGGAAGAAAATGGGCAAGGGATATAAAGAATATATATGAAGAAATAATGGCAAAAAACATTCCTAACTTGGTGAAGGAAGAAGACATTTAAATCCAAGAAGCACAGAGAGCCCCAAGTAAGAAGAACCCTAAATAGGCCCACACCAAGATACATAGTAATTAAAATGCCAAAAATTAAAGACAAAGAGAGAATCCTAAAGGCAGTAAGAAATAAGCAACAGGTTACCTACACAGGAAACCCCATAGACTCTCAGTTGACTTCTCCACAGAAACACTACAGGCCAGAAGGGAGTGCCATGAAGTAATCAAGGTCATGAAAAACAAGGATCTGAATCCAAGACTACTCTATCCAGCAAGGCTTTTATTCAAAATAGAAGGTCAAATAAAGAGCTTTCCAGACAAAAAAGAAGTCTAAGGGAATATATTAACACCAAACCAGCACTGCAAGATATGCTAAAAGGACTGCTGTAAGTAGTAAAAGAAATAAGAAGAAAAATATACCCACACTGAACAAAAATAAGTACGTATCAATTATTTCCTTAAATGTGAATGGTTTGAATGCTCCAATTAAAAGACACAGAGTAGCTGATTGGATAAGAAAGCATGACTCATCTATATTTTGTTTACAAGAGACCAACCTCACAACAAAAGACTCTCATAGGTTGAAAGTGAAGGGATGAAAAAAAATCTTTCAAGCAAACAAAAAGAAAAAAAAGCTGGGGTAGCAATACTCATATCTGATAAAGTAGATTTCAAAGTGAAGACCATAACTAGAGACAAAGAAGGCCACTACATAATATTGAAAGGATCTATCCAACAGGAAGATATAACCTTGGTAAACCTATATGAACCCAATATAGGAGCACCAACATATGCTAAAAATCTTCTGGAGGACTTCAAAAGAAAAATCAATAGCAATACAATCATAGCAGGGACTTCAACACCCCAATAACATCACTGGACAAAAAATTAACAAGGAAACACAGACTCTAAATGAAGTGCTAGATCAAATCATTTAATAGATATCTACAGAGAATTACATGTCAAAACCACAGAATTCACATTCTTCTCAAGTGCACATGGAAATTCTCAAAATAGACCACATGTTAGGACACAAACTAAGTCTCTACAAGTTCAACAAGATTGAAATCATATCAAGCATCTTCTCAGATCACAGTGGCATGCAACTGAAAATCAATTGCAATAAGAACATGCAAAGACATTTGAAAACATGGAGGCTAAATAGCATGTTATTGAACAATGAATAGGTTACCAAGGAGATCAAAGAAGAAATGAAAAACTTCCTAGAAACCAATAAATATGAAGACACAACAACACAAAATCTATGGGATGCAGCGAAAGCAGTTCTGTGAGGGAAGTTCATAGCACTACAGACCTACCTCAAGAGCAGGTAAAATTTCCAATAGACTATCTAACCTCACAATGTAAAGAACTAGAAAGCAAACAAAAAGAAAACCCCAGAGCAAGTAGAAGGAAGGAAATAGTAAAGATCAGAGCAGAAATACATGACATGGAGACCAAGAAAACAATTCAAAGGATCAATGAAACAAATAGCTGGTTCTTAGAAAAGATAAACAAGATTGATGGACCCTTAGCTAGACTCACCAAGAAATAAGAAGAGAGAATCCAAATACACAAAATCAAAAATGAAAGAGGAGAAATAATAAATGACACCACAAAAATACAAAGGATTGTTACCAAATATTATAAGTAATTATATGGCAACAAATACAATCTAAGCAAAATGGACAAATTTCTAGAAACACATAATCTCCCAAAAATGAATCAGGAAGAGATAGAAAATGTGAACAGACCAATAATAACAAAAGAAATTGAAGATATAATCAAGACTCTACCAGCAACAAAAGCCCAGGCCCGGATGGCTTTATGGGGGAATGTTCCTGAACATTCAAAGAAGAACTAATACCCATTCTCCTCAAAGTATTTCAAAATCTTCAAGAAGGAAGACTTCCAAACTTGTTTTATGAGGCCAGCATAATTCTAATTCCAAAATCAGAAAAATACACTACAAAGAAAAAAACTACAGGCCAGTATCCCTGATGAACCTAGATGCCAAAATCCTGAACAAAATACTAGCAAATCAAATCCAGCAATACATCAAAAAAAATTATTGACCATGACGAAGTGGAATTCATACCAGGGATGCAAGGCTGGTACAATATTTGCAAATCAATAAATGTGAAATACCACATAAAATAAATGAAAGATAAATGTCATATGATCGTATCAATAGACACTGAAAAAGCATTAGACAAAATCCACCCATTTCTGATAAAAACGCTCAGCAATGTGGGAATAGAGGGATCATATCTCAACATAATAAAGGCCATATGTGAAAGTCCTACAGCCAACATCATACTCAATGGGCAAAAGTTAAAAGCATTTTCATTAAGAACAGGAACAAGACAAGGATGCCCACTTTTGCCACTCTTATTTAACATAGTACTGGAAGTCTTAGCCACAGTAATCAGACAGGGAAAAAAAGGGATCCAAATTGGAAAGGAGGAAGTGAAACTGTCATTATTCGCTGATGACATGATATTATATGTAGAAAACCCCAAAGACTCCATAAAAAATTTACTAGACTTAATAAATGAATTTGGCAAAGTAGCAGGATATGAAATTAATTTCAAGAAATTGATGGTATTCTTATACACCAATGATGAAGTCAAAGAAAGAGAAACTAAAAAATAAAAATCCAATTTACCATTGCAGTGAAAAAATTAAAATATCTAGGAATAAACTCAACCAAAGAAATTAAGGACTTATACACAGAAAAACTACAGGACATTGAAAAAAAAATAGATGAAGATATAAAAAAGTGGAAGCACATACGTTGTTCATGAATTGAAAGAATTAACATATTTAAAATGTCCTTATTACCCAAAGCAATCTGTAAATTCAATGCAATCCCCATCAAAATACCAACGACATACTTCACAGAACTAGAACAAATACTTCAAAAATTTATATGGAACCAAAAAAGTCTTCAAATGGCCACAGAAATCTTGAAAAAGAAGAACAAAGTTGGAGGGATCACATTACCAGATTTCAGGCTATACTACAAAGCCACTATAATCAAAACAGCCTGGTACTGGCACAAGAACAGGCAGATAGATCAATGGAACAGAATAGAGAACCCAGAAATGGACCCAAGACAATATGCTCAATTAATATTTGAAAAAGGTGGCAAGAGTATACAATGGACAAACAGATAAAAAAGCTTTGGTACATATACACAATGGAGTAGTATGCTGCTGTAAGAAAGATAGATCTCTTATCCTTTGAGATGACATGGAGGGACCTGGGAAGTATTATCCTAAGTGAAACAAGCCAAACAGAGAAAGACAAATATCACATGATCTCACTTATTTTTGGAATATAATGAACATAACAGTCTGAGGAATGGCGTATTCCCAGAGACGTGGAAGTGGGTACAGACTGACAATCCCCAGAAGAGGGGGTGGGGAGGAGAGATAAACCACAGAACTTATATGCATGTATGCATGAACAGTGGACATGGACAAAAAGCTGGGGACAGGGCAGGGAGGGTTGGGGAGGGGGGTATCAGTGGGGGAAAAAGGAGAAACATCTGTAACAAAAATAAATAAATTGATTAAATAAAAAATTCCGTGTTCATGATGGAATTTATGAGTTTTATATATTAGATTTATACAGGATCCCAAAATTACAATCAAAATTTAAGATTAAAGTGCAATTTAATAATATCAGAAATAGAAAGGCTATAAACTTCCACAAAACATTGGATGAAGGTTTAATTATTTAAATTAAAATTATTTTATTATCATTATCCATAGAGTTTTCTTTAAATATCTCTCTATATGTATTTCTCCCTGCAAAGTTAATTAAGTTAAATTGTATTTTTTAATTTTTATTCACAATGAATCGTGATTGGATATTTTTGTTAAACAAATGTCTTGGTAATGTAAGAACTACAATCAATTAGTTCACAGAATACCACCTTTCTTTTTTAAAAAAATTAATTAATTAATTTATTTTTGTTACAGATGTTTCTCTTTTTCCCCCCACTGATTCCCCACTCTCTCCCTCCCCACCCTGTCCCCACCTTTGTTGTCCATGTCCATTGTTCATACATATATGCATATAAGTTCATATAGGGGGCATATAAGTTTATATCCCCCCCACCCCCTCTTCAGAGGATTATCAGTCTGTACTCCACTTCCACGACTCTGGGACTACCCCGTTCCCCAGACTATTATGTTCACTATATTCCACGAATAATTGAGATCATGAATACCACTTTTCTTAAAAGTATAATGCACACCGCAATTATATTGAATGTAAATTTACTTTGATAATATAGAAACAACGTGGGCCCTCTTATTTCTCGCTGTATTTATCACGAATATCTCAATGAAAATTGGCTACAGCAACATATAGTACAAGCCAGTGGTTATGTTAAATTTTAATAAGAAACATCAATATTTTAAAAACTTAACCTTTTGGATGTTTTTTCTAAGTGTGTAGTGTTATACTTCTGATGTTATTAAAGTTTAAAACTATACAAAGACCTCTGAGACACCCTGTATACCTAGTTTTTATCTATGTGTGATAATCAAATTGGGTTAATTAACAAAATTACCTGGAGAGTTTATTAAAAATATAAATTTCTGGGCTTTCTATGTTCTTCTCCTTATCTCCACCAGAAATTATATCTATTAGTCTAGATGGTACCTACAGCCTATAACCATATATCTATATCCATGTACCTATCTCTCTCTCTCTCTCTCCTCTCTCTCTCATCTCTATCTTTATCATGTCTGTATCTAGATCTATCTATATATACCTGGAGATATCTCCAGGTGACTTTGATGATGAGTTAGATGTCATCACATCTGACCTATAGAGTACCATTTTTTGAAGTGGAAATGAAAGAACACTAGTTTCCCAGAATTATTGGTAATAAATGGTATCTATAGTTAGATGAGATCAGGAAATGCTGGATCATATACATCTGGAATATTCGCAGTGTACATTAATATGGTATAGGCTTCATTAAGTCCTGTCGTTTATGTAACACGAAGGTATGTTTAACCCACAGTTTATCCAACTATTTGATCATGAAATTCCATTTCCCCCTACAGTGTCTATTAATACCTTTTAAAATGAAGGAGCTCACATGCTACTTTCAAACTTCTTGTGTTTGTTGGACAACTGAAATTCATTGGTTCTTTAATAAAAGGTAATAAAAGGAACAGATTATTCCTAATAGAAGACAGAGGTTTTGAACTATTTCAATTTCTCCTCCAAGCCCAAGTTCATCTACACACTCTCTAAGAAAATTTAATCATTATTTTTCTTAAAGATTTACAGGGATTATTTTTACTTCTTAAAATAAAAGGCAGGAGGAAGTTTTTATAGCTCAAAATATAGAGAATTGGCATGTGGTTAAGATACTGAGGTATATGTGCTACTTTTTTCCCTAGGATTAACACAGATGTATTGTTTTTACCATGCGTTCTAGGCTAGCCTTACTCCTGGTAAGTTTGCTAACAATAGCCTACAGGGCCTTATTTTGAAGGTGGCCTAAACTGGCCATTACAATAGCTTCTATTCTTGTGTGTTGGTCTTCACAGGTATGGCAAGATGAATTCCAGGAGTAATATAATCTATACTCTTCCCATTGTTTATCTCCCTACTTCAGAGAAAACTTGTTTATCTTCCTCAAAAGATATTTCTAGTTTATTTGTACTCTAGAAGCCTGTTACTGTTACAAAAAAGAGTACATAGATAAAAATAAGGCAGTTCTTAATCATTTTGGTATTTTCCTAATAATAATACTTCTCTCTCTCTCTTTCAATCTCAACCTCTTTGAGTTTCTGTTTTGTTCTTATCTTCATTGGTCCTACAAGGCCACACTCTTATTTTCTTTCTTTCCTCATTTTTATTTCCCATACCTATTACTTATGGGCAATCATTTCAATTTATTTAACATTTATCTCTTTAAACATATACATTCTTTTAAATATGTATTATTAATATCTATATTGTTAAAATTCACATAAATGCCATTGCCCTATTGTTATTATTCATTTATATATGTTTTTATTTTTTAATTTTAGTTGATGTACAATATCATATTAGTTTAAGGTGTACAACCCAGTGATTAGATATTTATGTAACTTACGAAGTGATCTCCTGATAAATCTAGTATCCATCTGGCACCATACATAGTTATTACAATATTATTGACTTTATTACCTATATTACACTTTACATACCCATGACTATTATGTAAATACCAATTTGTGCTTCTTAATATCTTCACCTTTATCACCCAGCCCCCCAACTCCTCTCTCCTGGGGCAACCATCAAAATGTTCTCTCTATCTATGAGTCTGTTTCTGGTCTGCTTGTTTATTTTGTACTTTAGATTCCACATGTGGCATTTGTCTTTCTCTGTTTGACTTATTTCACTCAACACAATACTCTCTAAGTCCATCCATGTTGCTGCAGATGACAAGACTTCATTCTTTTTTATGGCTGAGTAATATTCCATTGTATATATGTATCACATCTTTATTTTTTAAATTAATTTTTATTGTTGAAAGTATTACAGATACCCCCTTTGCCCCCATTGACCCCCTCCTCCCTGTTCCCAATGTCTGTGTCCATTGGTTGTGCATATATGCATATACGTTTTTTTTGTTTATTTCTTCCCACCCCTCCCAACCCCCATTCCTTTGAGGTTTGTTCCCTACTTCCACGACTCTGGTTCTATTTTTATTGACAACTTATTTTGTTCATGATATTCCTTAATAAGTGAAATTATGTGGTACTTGTCTTACTCTGACTGGCTTATTTTACTCAGCATAATACTCTTCAGGTCCCTCCATGTAGTCTCAAAGGGTAACAGATCTTTCTTTCTTATAGCTGCATAGTATTACCTTGTGTAAATGTACCACAGCTTTTTTTTATCCACTCATCTACTGATGGACACTTGGGTTGTTTCCAGGTCTTAGTTATTATAAATAGTGCTGCTAGGAACATAGGGGTGAATATATTCTTTCTGATTGGTGTTTCAGGCTTCTTGGGATATATCCCTAGAAGTGGAATTACTGGGTCAAATGGCAATTTTATTTTTAATTTTCTGAGGAAGCACCATAATATTTCCTATAGGGGTTGCACCAGTCTGCATTCCCACAAGCACAGTGCTATAGTACCCTTTCTCCACATCCTCACCAGGACTTGTTGTTTGAAGATTTGTTGATGGCAGCCATTCTGGCAGGTGTGAGGTGATATTTCATTGTTGTTTTAATTTGCATCGCTCTGATGATTAGTGATGTTGAGCATTTTTTCATATGTCTCCTGGCCATTTGTATGTCCAGTTTAGAGGAGTGTCTATTCAGGTCCTCTGACATTTATTTATTTATTTATTTATTTATTTATTTATTTATTTATTTATTATGAGGACATGTACATTTTATTTTTGAGATGGGAGATCATAGAAATTCTAGTCACAGTTCTAAGATCCAAGATATGCACATTATAAGCATAGAAAATATTCATTCCTGAGGGAAAATGAAGTTCATACAAGGCTTAGTCACAAGCTAAAATAACTAAAGACTTGTCAAGGAAAATGATGTCCCAGAAGGCACAGAAATATGTATCACAGCTCTGACCATTTTTTAATTAGATTGTTTGCTTTCTTTTGTTGAGTTGTATGTGTACTCTATATATTTTGGATATTAACCCCTTATCTGATGTATCATTGGCAAATATGGTCTCCCAGAGAGTGGATTCCCTTTTCATTTTGATGCTGTTTTTTTTTTTTTTGCCGTGCAGATGCCTTTTAGTTTTATATATAGTCCCATTTATTAATTTGTTCCTTTGTTTCTCTTGCCCTAGGCAATGTATCAATGAAAATTCTGCTCATATATTGTCTGAGATTTTTCTGCCTACATTTTATTCTAGGATTTTTATGGTTTCAATAGTTACATTTAAGTTTTTTTTTTTATCAATTTTAAATTTATTCTTCTGTGTGGTGTAAGTTGGTGGTCTAGTTTCATTTTTTCGCATGTAGCTGTCCCATTTTGCCTACACCATTTATTGAAGAGACTGTCTTTTTCCCATTGTATGCTCTCGCCTCCTTTGTTGAATATTAATTAGGCATACTGTCTTGGGTCGATGTCTGGGTTCTCTGTTCTGTTTCACTTACTTATATGCCTATTCTTGTACTAGTACCAGGCTGGTTTGATTACAATGTCTTTGTAGTATAAACTGCTCTCTGGTATTGTGATCACTCTCACTTTGTTCTTCTTTTTCAAGAATGCTGTGGCTATTTGGGGTCTTTTTTGGTTCCATATAAACTTTTGGAGTATTTGTTCTAGATATGTGAAATATGTCATTGGTATTTTGATGGGGATTGCATTTAATCTGTAGATTGCTTTGGGTAGTATGAACATTTTAATGATATTGATTCTTTTAATCCATTAACATGGTATATGTTTCTACTTTTTTATATCTTCCTCTATTTCTTTTTTTCAAAGTCCTATAGTTTTCTGAGAACTATTACCTCCTTGGTTAAGTTTATTCTCGGTATCTTGTTTTTTTTTTTTTTGTTACAATGGTAAATGGGATTATTATTTTAGTTTCCCTCTCTGAGTGTTCATTATTGGTGTATAAAAATGCCATCGACTTTTGGATGTTATAATTCTGTATTCTGCTTCTTTGCCAAATTCAGTTATTAAATCAAGTAGATTTTCAATAAAGTGTTTTGGGTTTTCTATGTACAATTTCATGCCATATGTGAATAATGACAGTTTCACTTCCTCCTTTCCAGTTTGGATCTCTTTTATTTTTTCTTCTTGTCTAATTGCTATTGCTAAGACTTCCAGTATTAAGTTGCATGAGAGTGGTGAAAGTGGATATTCCTGTTCTTGTGGGAAATGCTTTAGCGTTTGCCCGTTGAGTATGATGTTGGCTGTAGGACTTTCATATATGGCCTTTATTATGTTGAAATATGATCCCTCTATTCCCACATTGTTAAGCATTTTTATCAGAAATGGGTGCTGGATTTTTTCAAATGCTTTTTCAGCATCTATTGATATGATGATATGATTTTTATCTTTTATTTTGTTTATGTGGCGTATCACATTTACTGATTTGTGAATATTGTACCAGCCTTGCATCCCTGGGATAAATCCCACTTGGTGAATAATTTTTATAACGTATTGTTGGATTCGATTTGCTAATATTTTGTTGAGGATTTTGGCATCTGTGTTCATCAGAGATATCGGCCTGTAGTTTTCTTTCTTTGTAGTATCTTTATCTTGTTTTATAAGTAGAATTATGCTGGCCTCATAGAAAGAGGTTGGAAGTCTTCCTTCCTCTTAAATTTTTTGGAAACGTTGGAGCAGAATGGGTGTTAGTTCTTTGAATGTTCAGTAAAGCTCCCCTGTGAAGCTGTCCAGACCTGGGCCTTTTTTTTTTGTTGGAAGTTTATTGACTACAGCTTAAACTTCCTTATTTGTTATTGGTCTGTTCAAGTTTTCTAACTTTCTGGTTCAGTATTTGGAGACTGTATGATTCTAGAAATTTGTCCATTTCCCCTAGGTTGTCCAGTTTATTAGTGTATAATTGCTCATATGTTTTCTAACAACCCTTTGTATTTTTGTGGTGTCAGTTGTTACTTTTCATTTGTTTCTGATTTTGTTTATTTGGTTCCTTTTTCTTTGTTTTTTGTTTTTGGCAAGTCTGGCTAAGGGTCCATCAATCTTGTTCATCTTTTTAAAAAACCAGCTTTTTGTTTCATTGATCTTTTGCATTTTTTTTTTTTTTTTTTAGTTTCTATGTTGTTTATTTCTGCTCTGACTTTTACTATTCCTTTCCTTCTACTTGCTCTGGGTTTTTCTTTTTGTTTACTTTTTAGTTCTTTAAGTTGTAGGGTTCAATAGTCAATTAGGAATTTTTCTTGTTTTTTTGAGGTAGGCCTGTAGTGCTATGAACCTCCCTCTCAGGACTGCTTTTGCTGCATCCCATAGATTTTTATGCTGTTGTGTGTTCATTTTCATTAGTTTCCAAGAAGTTTTTAATCTCTTCCTTGATTTCCTTGGTAACCCATTCATTGTTTAATAACATACTATTTAGCCTCCATGTGTTTGAATGTTTTTGAGTGTTTTTATTGTAATTAATTTTTAGTTTCATGCCATTGTGATCTGAGAAGTTGCTTGTATTATTTCTTTTTTTTTTTTTTTATCCTCACCCGAGGATATTTTTCCATTTTTTTTTGTACAGATAGAGTGGGAGGGAGAGAGAGGAAGGGAGAGAAAGAGAAACATCGACGTGAAGGGACACATCGAGTGGCTGCCACCCGCATGACCAACCAGGGCCGGGGACAAACTGCAACCGAAGTACGTGCCCTTAGCGGGAACCGAACCCGGGTCTCTCCGGACCACAGGCCGACGCTCTAACCGCTGAGCCAAACTGGCCAGGGCGATGCTTGTATTATTTCAATCTTCTTGAACTTGTAGAAACTTAGTTTGTGTACTAACATACAGTTTGTCTTTGAGAATGACCTGTGTGCACTTGAGATGTATATTCTGCAGATTTGGGGTGAAATGTTCTGTCAATGTCAATTAAATCTAGCTGATCTAGTGTGTTGTTTAGTGTCTCTGTTTCCTCATTAATTTTTTTTTGTCTAGAAGATCTATCCAGTGGTGTCAGAAGGGTGTTGAAGTCCCCCACTATGATTGTATTGCTGTTGATCTCTTCCTTGAAGTCCTTTAGAAGTTTTTAAAGATATTTAGGAGTTCTATATCCAGAGTATATATATTTACCAGAGTTATATCCTCTTGTTGGATTGATCCTTTTAATATTATGTAGTGACCTTTATTTCTTACTATGGCACTCCTTTGAAGTCTATCTTCTCCGATATCAGTATTGCTACACCAGTTCTTTTTTTGTTTTCATTTGCTTAGAAAATTTTTTTCCATCCTTTCACTTTTAACCTGTGTGAGTCTTTTGTTGTGAGTTGGGTCTCTTGTAAACTGCATATATATGTGCCATGTTTTCTTATCCAATCAGCTACTCTATGCCTTGTGATTGGAGCATTTAAGACATTTACATATAAGGTTATTATTGATAGGTATTTATTTGTTTTCATTTTTATTCTTTATGCCTGAGTTCCTCTCTCTCTCTTTATTTCTTCTTCTTTTTCTTCTTATAACAGTTCCTCTAGCATTTCTTGCAGTACTGGTTTGGTGGTAGTAAATTCCTTTAGCCTTTTTTTTTTTTTTTTGTCTGTGAAGCTCTTTATTTCCCCTTCAATTTTGAATGATAGCCTTGCTGGTAGAGTAGTCTTGGATTCAGTCCCTTGCTTTTGATACTTCATTCTACTCCATTATGGTCTATAGTGTGTCTATTGAGAAATCAGCTGACAGTCTAATGGGAGCTCCCTTGTAGGTAAATTTCTGTCTCTCTCTCTTGCTCCCTTTAAGATTCCTTCTTTGTCTTACCATTTGCCCCTTTTTTTTAAATCCTCACCTTAGGACATTTTTGCATTTCTTCTCAGATAGAGTGGGAGGAAGGGGGGGGGGAGGAGAGAGAGAGAAACATCAACGTGAGAGAAACACATCAGGTGCTTGCCACCCACATGACCCCAACTGGGGCTGGAGATAAACTTCAACCAAGGTACATGCCATTAGCAGGAACCAAATCTGGGATTCCCTGGTCCATAGGCCGACGCTCTAACCGTTGAGCAAAACTGGCCAGGGCCCATTTGCCCTTTTAATTATGGTGTGTCTAGGTATGGGTATTTTTGGCTTTGTCTTGATTGGGACTATTTCTATTTCCTGAACCTGTGTAACTTTTTTCTTCACCAGGTTAGGACAGTTTTTTATCATTATTTTTTCAAATAGGTTCTCTATTCCTTTCTCTTCTTCTTCTGTTACCCCTATGATGTGAATGTTGTTACATTTTGTATTGTCCCAAAGCTCCCTTAAACTCTCCTCCTGCTTTTTAATTTCTTTTCCATTTGCTGCTCTATTTGTATGTTTTTTCTGCCTTGTCTTCTAACTCATTGATTCAGTCTTCAGCTTATTCTAATCTACTATTGTATCCTTGCAAGATATTTTTATATTGGCTATGTCATTCTTCATTTACATTTGGTATTTATTCATAGCTTCTACCTCTTTATTTATTTATTTTTATGCTGGTGTAGTTCTCATTAAGTGTCTTATAGTTCTCACTAAGTTGTTTGATCACCCTTAAAACCATTGCTTTGAATTCTTTATCTGACAAATTGCTTGTCTCTATTTAATGTAGTTCCTTTTCTGGTGATTCCTTCTTTTCTTTCATTTAGGGGTTGTTTGTCTCCTAATTTTATTAATATGGTAGCTTGGGACCAAGTGAGATGTGTTTGGCCTCATAGGCAGTTGATGTGTATCAAATAGGTCTTGGTGTGGTGGCCTTCTTGTGGAGCTCAATGGAGTAGTCTCCTTTGTCTTCTGAGTTGGATGCTCTAGCATAGACCCTTGTGTGGGATGTGTGGGCTCTTCTATTGAATTTGGGTCTTGATTACTGTTGTCTGTTTGTGGTTGGGCTCAGTCCTCAGGGTTGTTAACTATGAGTCACAACCCCAGCCCCGTTGATTGTGTTGTGCCAACTGTTATATAGGTGTTGACAGGATAAAATAGAGCAACTAGACCTAACCAAAAAGATACCCTCCAACATATCCATCTCAACAGTAATAGAAGCAACTGCCTCAACAAAAGATAAAAAGACATATAGACAATAAAAAAACATACTCACACCCACACAAGGAACATTAGGAGGCGCGAGAGCAAAATATTTAGAAGAGGGAAAAAGAAAAAAAAAAAAAGAAATTGAAAGAAAATAAAATAAAAGAAGGCAATGCTTAACCAGACTAAAACAAACAAAAAAATCCAAACAAAACATCAGCTTGTACAATGATATAAGCCCCAGGCTCAGCAGTATGATTAAAAAACAAACAAATTGAAAACACACATGTTCACACCCATGAACACACAATGAACAATAGTCGAAAGCATGAGATTGAACAACTTAAAAGGGGTGGAGAAAAAAAATGTATATGAAGATAAAGAAGGCAAGGCAATAGCAGGCCAAACCAAAGGGCACCTTGAACAGTTATCAGCATCTACATTGGTAGAAGCACCAGCTTCAATAAAAAGCTTGAAGGACAAACAGACAACCTGAAAACACACACACACACACACACACACACACACGAATACTGGAAAGCATGAGACCAAAAGAGTTAGAAGAGGGAAAAAACAAAAAACAAAAATAAGAATATGAAAGCAAAGAAGGCAGAGACCAGAAATAGTGTAAGTATAAAGAATAAAAAGTGGAAAATAACTGAAATAATGATAATTTTAGAAAGGAGTAATGCTAATTTGAATAAAATGTAGAAAAGGAAAGTAGAAAATGGAAAAAGAAAAAAGACAAAAACAACTGAATAAAAAAAAACCCCACAAAACAAACCCACACACCAAAACCACCACCACAACAGAAAAACAAACAAACAAAAAAAACCCCTTGGGTCTGCTCTTTATGGAGCTCATTGGATTTTTCTCCATTGTAGTTGAATCTGGCCCCCTGTCCTTTTGGGCAGATCTCTAGAGTAGGCCAATGTGAATTACTGTCTTTGCCTGGTCCTTGGCCTCCTGCCTGGAGCCCTGTAGGGTGTGGTCCCAGGTAGTCCTATGAGTAGGGCTACCCTAGCCCAGAGGCTGGGTCACCTTTAGGGCTAGCCACTTGCATGTATTTGTTCTGGGTTGCTTTCCATTCCCCCCATGTCACTGGGCTCTGCAGGATATCAGCTTTAGTCAGGGTGGTTTACTCAGATTTGTCTTGGGGCTAGTGCCTAGTAGCTTGCAGGAGAGGCAGACAGTGTCTTTCTCTCCTTCCAATGACTCAGTTCTGCCTGGGTTGCTGGCACCCCACCCCATATAGGAGAGAACAGAAATAAAAAGAAAAAAGTGTAATGAAAAGAAAGAACAGAAAGAGAAAAAGAAAAAGAGAAAGAAATGCTCTGCTTGGCTCTTTGACCTTTCAGTAAGGCTGGCTTGCACTGGGCGGGGCTACTGCCCAGGCTCCCACTTGGCCAGATGTAACTGGGGTGCAGATTTCCTACCCTACAACACTATTCACTGCTCCCCTGGGTGGGATGTTCCTCTCCGCCAGATATCCGATCTTCTATTATATCAGACACTGCTGTCGGGGTTCCAACCTGATCTTCAGCTCAGAGGTGTTTCCCCTGTGGGGAGAGGGATGCCTCCTCTTAGCTTGAGGTGTAGAGGAAAGGGACTGTTTCCGCAGGCACCGCGTGTGCTCCCCTTCCCTTCTCTGTTGCTCTCCTTTGGGGATCTCTATATGTTGCTGAGTTTCCCCTTTCCCAGGCGGCTGGAGCTGCACCACTGCTTGCACCTTCCCTCCATCTTCCAAGCCTCACCAGACAGCTGCATGAGGTTACTCACTCACCTATTTCGCAGTCTTCTCCTCTGTCCTCTCCATGGCCTCCTTGTTCACGGTATTTCCAGTCAGCTATTTTCAGGTAGTTTTTCAAGTTAAAGGCTCTGTAGTTTAGCTTCAGGTCCAGTACTGTGTTGCAGCGGTTCTCAACCTGTGGGTCGTGACCCCTTTGGGGATCGAATGACCCTTTCACAGGGGTCACCTAAGACCATCGGGTCTTAGGAACCGAGACACCAATCCTCCATCCTCTCCAGACGGGTCCACCCACATGCAGATATGTCCACATACAACATGAGGAACTGTGTTAAAGGGTCCGGGTATTAGGAAGGTTGAGAACCACTGGAGCAAGTGGACTGGACTTCGTAGGCTTCAGCCATCGTTTGTGTATCCTATCCATTAGTCTATTGATGAGCGCTTAGGTTGCTTCCATATATTGGCTATTGTAAATAATGCTGCAATGAACATATGAATGCACATGTCATTTCAAATTAGTATTTTGGGTTTCCTTGGATAAATAGCCAGAGGTGGAATTGCTGGGCCCTTTTTTGTCTCTTGTTATAGCCTTTGTTTTAAAGTCTATTTTGTCTAGAAAAAGTTGCTACCTCAGCATCTTTGTTAGTTTTACTGTTTCCATTTTCATGAAATACCTTTTTATATGACTTTACTTTCAGTCTGTGTGTGCCTTTCAATCTAAAGTGAGTCTCTTGTAGACAGCATATATACAGGTTATTTTTTGGTACCCGTTCAGTCACCCTGTGTCTTTTGATGAGAACATTTAATCTGTTTTCATTTAAAGTAATTGTTGATTGATATGTATTTGTTGCCATTTTATCATTTATATTTTTGATCTTTTTCTCTTCTTAAAGAAGACCCTTTAACATTTCTTGTAATACTGGTAATAAACTCCTTAAACTCTTTCTTGTCTGAGACGCTCTTTATCAGTCATTCAATTCTAAAGGATAGCTTTGCTGTGTAGAGTAATCTTGGCTGTAGGTCCTTGCTTTCATCATTTTGAATATTTTTTGCCCATCCCTTCTGGCCTGCAAAGGTTCTGTTGAGAAATCAACTGACAGTCTTAAGGGAGGTCCCTTGTAGGCAATTAGCAGCTTTTCTCTTGCTGCTTTTAAGATTCTCCTTTTGTCTTTAATTTTTGGCATTTTTTTTCCTCCCAATTTTTATTAATTTATTTTTTGTTATAGATGTTTCTCCTTTTGCCCCCTTAGACACCCTCCTCCTCATCCCGCCCACCCTCCCAGCATTGTTGTCTATGTCCATTGGTTATGCATACATGCATATAAGTTCTTTGGTTCATCTCATCCATCCCCCCAACCCTGAGGTTTGTTGGTCTGAACCATACTCCTTTCTATGTCTCTGGGTCTATTTTGTTCATCAGCCCACCTTGTTCATTATATTCCACAAATAAGTGAGATCATGTGATATTTGTCTTTCTCTGCTTGGCTTGTTTCACTTAGCATAACACTCTCCAGGTCTTTCCATGCCATCTCAAAGGATAAGAGATCTTCCTTTCTTACAGCTGCATAGTATTCCATTGTGTACATGTACCACAGCTTTTTAATCCACTCATCTACTGATGGACACTTGGGCTGTTCCTGATCTTAGCTATTGTAAATAGTGCTGCTATGAACATAGGGGTACATATGTTCTTTCTGATGGGTATTTCAGGCTTCTTAGAATATATTCCTAGAAGTGGGATTTGTGGGTAAATGGCAATTCAATTTTTAATTTTTTTGAGGAAACACCATATCATTTTCCATAGTGACAGCTCCAGTCTGCATTCCCACCAGCAGTGTACTAGAGTCCCCTTTTCTCCACACCCTCGCCAACACTTGTTGTTTGATGATTTGTTGATAGCGGCCATTCTGACAGGTGTGAGGTGATACCTCATTGTTGTTTTAATTTGCATCTCTCTGATGATTAGTGATGTTGAGCATTTTTCATATGTCTCTTGGCCATTTGTATGTCTTGTTTGGAGAGGTGTCTATTTATTTCCTCTGCCTAGGTTTTAATTGGGTTCTTTGTCTTCCTTTTGTTGAGTTGTATGAGCACTCTATACATACTGGAAATTAACCCCTTATCTGATGTATCATTGGCAATTATGCTCTCCCATACAGTGGGTTGCTTTTTCATTTTGATGGTTGTTTCTTTTGCCATGTAGAAGCTTTTTAGTTTGATGTAGTCCCATGTGTTCAATTTTTCCCTTTGTTTCTGTTGCCTTAGGTGATATATCAGTGAAAATTCTGCTGCTTATAATGTGTGAAATTTTGTTGCCTACATATTCTTCTAGGATTTACATGGATTCACGAGTCACATTTAAGTCTTTTATCCATTTTGAGTTCATTCTTGTGTATGGTGTAAGTTGATGGTCTAATTTTATTTTTTTGCATGTAGCCTTCCAATTTTCCCAACACCATTTATTAAAGAGGCTGTCTTTACTCCATTGTATGCATTTACCACCTTTGTCAAATATTAATTGAGCATAATGTCTTGGGTTTATTTCTGGGTTCTCTGTTCTGTTCCATTGATTTATATGCCTGTTCTTGTGCCAGTACCAAGCTGTTTTGATTACGATGGCTTTGTAGTATAACCTGATATCTGGTATTGTGATCCCACCTACTTTGTCCTTTTCTTTCAAGATTGCTGTGGCTATTCGGGGTCTTTTTTGGTTCCATATGAACTTTTGAAGTATTTGTTCTAGTTCTATAAAATATGTCATTGGTATTTTGATGGTTAAGTTTATTCCTAGGTATCTTAAATTTTGCCACAATGGTAAATGGGATTTTTGTTTTAGTTTCTCTTTCTGTGAGTTCATTATTGGTGTATAAGAATGCCATCAATTTCTTGATGTTAATTTTGTATACTGCTACCTTGCTGAATTCATTTATTAAATCCAGCAGATTTTTGATGGAGTCTTTAGGTTTTTCTATGTATAATATCATGTCATCTGCAAATAATGACAGTTTCACTTCCTCCTTTCCAATTTGGATCCCTTTTATTTTTTCTTCATGTCTTATTGCTGTGGCTAAAGACTTCCAGTACAATGTTAAATAAGAGTGGCAAAAGTGGACATTCCTGTCTTTTTCCTGTTCTTAAGAGAAATGCTTTTAGTTTTCGCCCACTGAGTATGATGTTGGCTGTAGGTCTTTCATATATGGCCTTTATTATGTCAAGATATGATTCCTCTATTCCCACATTGCTGAGTGTTTTGATCAGAAATGAGTGCTGGATTTTGTCTAATGCTTTTTAGTGTCTATTGATATGATCATATGGTTTTAATTTTTCATTTTGTTTATGTGGTGTATCTCATTTATTGATTTGTGAATATTGTACGAATCTTGCATCCCTGGGATAAACCCCATTTGGTCATTTTGAATATTTTTTTAATGTATTGCTGGATCTGATTTGCTAGTATTTTGTTCAGGATTTTGGCATCTATGTTCATCAGGGATATTGGCCTGTAGTTTTCTCTTTGTAGTGTCTTTTTCTGGTTTTGGAATTAGAATTATGCTGGCCTCATAAAATGAGTTTGGAAGTCTTTATTCGTCTTGAAATTTTTGGTATAGTTTGAGGAGAATGGGTGTTAGTTCTTCCAATGTTTAGTAAAATTCCCCCGTGAAACCGTCTGGGCCTGGGCTTTTGTTTGCTGGGAGAGACTTGATTACATCTTCAATTTCCTTAGTTGTTATTGGTTTTTTCAACTTTTCTATCTCTTCCACGTCCAGTTTTGGGGGACTATGTGTTTCTAGAAATTTGTCAATTTCGCTTAGATTATTGAAGTTGTTGCCATATAATTGCTCATTGTATTTGTTAACAATCCTTTGTATTTCTGTGGTGTCAGTTATTATTTCTCCTCTTTCATTTCTGATTTTGTGTATTTGGGTTCTCTCTCTTTGTTTCCTGGTGATTCTAGCTAAGGGTCCATCAATCTTGTTTATCTTTTCAAAGAACCAGCTCTTTGTTTCATTGATCATTGTTGGTTTTTTTTGGTCTCTATGTTGTTTATTTCTGTTCTGATCTTTACTATTTTCTCCCTTCTACTTGCTCTGGGTTTTTCTTTTTGTTTGCTTTCTAGTTCTTATGTTGTGAGGTTAGATAGTCAGTCCATTAGACATTTTTCTTGGTTTTTGAGGTAGCCCTTTAGTGCTATGCACTTCCCTCTCAGAACTGCTTTTGCTGCATCCCATAGATTTTGTGTTGTTGTGTGTTCATTTTCATTTTTTTCCAGGAATTTTCTAATTTCTTCCTTGATCTCCCCGGTAACCCATTCATTGTTTAATAACATACTATTTAGCCTCCACATGTTCAAATGTCTTCACATGTTCTTGTTGCAATTGATTTCTAGTTTCATGCCATTGTGATCTGAGAAGATGCTTGATATGATTTCAACCTTCTTGAACTTGTAGAGATTTAGTTTGTGTCCTAACATGTGGTCTATCTTTGAGAATGTCTCATGTGCACTTGAGAAAAATGTGAATTCTGCAGTTTAGGGGTGTAATTCTCTGTAGATATCTATTAAATCCATTAGATCTAGGGCATCATTAAGAGTCTCTGTTTTCTTGTTAATTTTTTTGTCTCGAGGATCTATCCAGTGATGTCAGTGGGGTGTTGAAGTCCTCTGCTATAATTGTAGTGTTGTCAATTTCTCCTTTGAAGTTCTCCAGAAGATTTTTAGTATATTTTGGTGCTCCTATATTGGGTGCATATATGTTTATCAAGGTTATATCTTCCTATTGGATAGATCCTTTGAATATTATGTAGTGGCCTTCGTTGTCTCTAGTTCTGGCCTTCATTTTGAAATCGATTTTATCAGGTATGAGTATTGCTACCCCTGCTTTTTTTTTCCTTTTTGTTTGCTTGGAATATTTTTTTCCATCTCTTCACTTTCAATCTATGTGAGTCTCTTGTTGTGAGGTGGGTCTCTTGTAAAGAACATATAGATGAGTCATGCTTTCTTATCCAATCAGCTCCTCTGTGTCTTTTGATTGGAGCAGAGCATTCAATTTATTTACATTTAAGGTGATTATTGATATGTACTTATTTATTGCCATTTTTGTTAATTGTGGTTATATTTTTCTTTCCATTTATTGTACTAATTACAGCAATTGTTTTAACATTTCCTGCACTGCTGGTTTGGTGCTGATATATTCCTGTTGCCTTTTTTTGTCGTTGTTCTGGGAAGCTCTTTATTTCACTTTCTATTTTGAATGATAGCCTTGCTGGATAGAGTAGTCTTGAATTCAGATTCTTGTTTTTCATGACTTTGATTACTTCATGCCATTCCCTTCTGGCCTGTAGTGTTTCTGTTGAGAATCAGCTGAGAGCCTTATGGGGGTTTCTTTGTAGGTAACCTGTTGCTTATTTCTTACTGCCTTCAGGATTTCTCTTTGTCTTTAATTTTTGGCATTTTAATTACCATGTGTTTTGTTGTGGGCCTTTTTGGGTTCTTCTTACTTGGGGCTCTCTATGCTCCTTGAACTTGAATGCCTTCTTCCTTCACCAAGTTAGGAAAGTTTTCTGTCACTATTTCTTCAAATTTTCTGCTTCTTCTGGAACTCCTATGATGCTAATGTTGTTACGTTTCCAGTTGTCTTATCATTCTCTTAAGCTGTCTTCCTGATTTTCAATTGTTTTTTCCTTTTGGTTTTCTGATTGGTTGATTTTTTCCTACCCTATCTTTTAATTCACTGATACGGTTCTCAGCTTCATCTACTCTGCTGGTTATTTCTTCTAATGTGTTCTTTATTTCTCCTTGCCATTCTTCATTTTTACTTGGTTGGCTTTTGTTTCTATATCTCTACTCATGGTGTTGAAGTCCTTACTCATGCTATTAAGGTTCCTCAAGATCATGGCTCTTAATTCTACCTCTGATAACTAACTTAACTACATTTTATTTGTCTCATGTTCAGTAGAGTTCTCTTGTTTTTTCATTTGGGATTTGTTTTGTTTCACTGTGGGTTTTGGAGTCTGCCAAATTGTCCCTGTGGGTGTTGGTGTTCTGCTGTTTTTCTCTTCCTCTAATAGGTTTGTATGAGTGTGGGAGGCCCCACGTTAAACCCACTGTAAAATCTTACTTTTCTGGGTAGATTTTCAAGCCCAGGAAAGGTTCAATTATCCTCTAGCTTTTTGCCTGGAGGCTATTAGTCTCAATTACTTGATGAGCCTTGGGTTGTAGCCCTCTGCTGAATTAAGAACTCCCTCCTTGTTCAGGGTAAGAGGATTTCCAGAGGGTGGGTAGATGCTGGTTGTTAATGAGCCTCAGTTTGCATTTCTCTGGCCCAGCTGGGTGGGGTTAAATCTCCAAGGGAGGGGCTGCTGTTTCTCCCCAGAGCTTTGGGAATAGGCTCCGTGAGTAAGATGGCCACTGTCCTGTGTGGCAATGACTCAGCAAAAACTCTGAGCACCCTCCAAATCCTGAGTGTCCCTGCACGGTTCCAGTCTAGTTCATCCTCCCTCTGCCAGAGCCCAAGGTGAGTAGCTGTAGCTAATTTAGTGCTCTTTTCTGGCCTTCTGTGCTGTAGAGCTGGCTTGGGATTTTAACCTCAAGGGAGCTGCTCATGGCTAAAACAGCTGCTGTCTGTGGGCTCCCAGCCCAACCTTTCTCACTTCCACAGACCTACCAGGCTTGATTCAGTGTCCTTTTATTCCTGTCCCTGGTTATATGGGTCTTCTCCAGCTGCTTTTCTGTTGCTTTTTCCTGATGATTTGTCTTTATTTTAGTTGTAATTCCAGTTTGATCCTGGGAGATGGTCGTTGTAGATTCTGTTCACTCTGCTGCCATTTTGGATCCCCTGATTTTTTGTATTTTTATTATGATGTATCTTGGTGTGGGTTCATCTTGTTTGGGACACTCTGTGCTTCCTGAACTTGTCTATTTCCTTCATCAAGTTAGAGAAGTTTTTGTCATTATTCTTTCAATTCATTGCTCTTTCTCTTCTTTTTCTAACATCCCCATAAGGCAAATGTTAGTATGCTTGATATTGTCTCAGAGGCCTTTTAAACTATCTTTTTCCCCCTAAATTATTATTATTTTTTAAGTTGATTGGGTGTTTTATGCTTATCTTCCAAATTGCTGATTTAATTCTCTGTTTCATCTAATCTACTGTTGTTTCCTTCTAGTGTATTCTTCATTTCAGTCATTGTATCTTCATTTCTGACTGGTCCTTTTTTATATTTCCTACCTTCATTTTTGTGTTTCCTATTTCTTTGTTGAAGTTCTCACTGAGTTCATTTATTTCCCCCCTAAATACATTGAGCATCCTTATAACCAGTGTTTTGAACTCTGCATCTGGTAGATTGCTTACCTCCATTTTGTTTAATTCTTATTCTGAAGATTTGTCCTGTTTTGTCATTTGGGAAACACTTATTTTCCCATTTTGTCTACCTGGCTGTTTTTGTTCTATGTATTAGGTAGAGCTGGTATATCTCCTGGTCTTGGTAGAGTGACGTTATGAAGTAGGTGTCCTGTGTGGTCTATTGGCTTAGCTTCCCTAGTCACCTGAATAGGGTGCTTTAGGTGTGCCTTCTATGTGGGCTGTGTGTACACATCTATTGTAGTTGAGCTTTGATTGCTGTTGGTACATCAGAGGGGGTGATTTACCCCCCTGGTCAATGGACTCTGAGGACTGGTCATGACTCTGAACTGCTGTGCAGGGGCCCATCCCATGAAGCAGTACTCACTTCAGTGCGCCTCTGGTGCCTGCCAAATCTGCTCATGGAAGTAGTTGAGTGGTACTTTGGCATGGTTGAAACTGTCCACTGGGTGCACTGGCTTTGGGACCTTCCAGGAGGTTCAAGTTAGCCACTGCCTGTGCCTTGCCTAGGGTCACTCAGAGTAAATTACAAAGTGATCTGCAGATGGTTGCCACTGTGCTATGCTTGGAGGTACCTGGGAGAGCCCAAGCTGTCAACTGAGGCCTGCTGCCACTAGTGCCGGACTTGTGGTTACTTAGAAATAGGTAAAGGGCATGCTGAGGCCAGATACTGTTTATTTTGGGTTTGTGGACCTTTAAGAGAATTTAGGAAAGTCCACAGCAGAAGCCAAGATAGGTTGTATGGAAATTCCACTGGAAGGGGCTTGGGTGGACCCAAACATTGAGTGGAGCAGGATCTCGGAAAATTACATGGTGGGGCAAAAGGTGTTGGAAAGGTTGATGGAGACTCAGATATGGCACCCACCTATGCCTGCAGCAAAGAAACAATGGCTTCTGCCAGCACTTTTGTCTGGGAGAAAGCTGCTCCCCAGCCCTTACCCTGAAGCCAGTACATTCAGTTCCTCCAGTATGTCCCTGGTGCCTTTTGAGCTGCTGCCCTAGCATGAGCTCAGAGTGAGTAAATCTGAGTAAGTCTGTGTACAGGCCCTCTAAGAGGAATGTCTGGACTCTAGAAGCATTCTCTCTCACTCAGCCACAATATCTGCTGGTTTTCACAGACAGAAGTTATGGAGATTTCTCTTCCAAGCACTGGAACCCTAAGCTGGGGATATTGGTATGGGGCCCGGACTCCTTGCTTCTCAGGAGAGACCACCATAGTGGAGATATCCTTCTCAATTTTTAACTGCCACATGTGGGTGTGAGACCTCCTTGTTCCTCATCTTCATCCCTTTTACCAGAGTCCACATGGCCTCTTCTTTATATCCTTAGTTACAGGACTTCTGTTTCGCTAGATTTTAGGTAGTTTTGAATGATAGTTGTCCTGAAGTTTAGTTGTAATTTCAATGTGGTTGTGGGAAGATGGGAAGATGCGTGTACTGACTGTGTTTACCTATGACATCATCTGGACTAGAAGCCTGTCATTCTTCTTTGCACATTTTTTATTTCTAGTGCTCTATCTGGTGTGTTCTTTCCAGTACTTTGTAATGTTCACCGCATTGTATCTATCCATTCTACTAAGGAAGGATATTCAAAGTTCCTTTACTTACTGTCACCACGAACAACATGGTAGTGAACATCCTCCTACTTTCCCATTTATAGATCTGTTGGAATTTCAATGAGACAGATACCCAGAATGTAATTAACCCAGTTGAATAATTCCAGTGCACTCTTTTCCAGGGTGGCAGACAACTCCCACCAACAGTATCCATTTCTCCCTATATCACCACATTCCACTAACACTTGGTTTTTCATTTCTTTAGATTTTTGCTAATCTATAGGATATAGACTGAAACTTCAATGAAGTTTTAATTTGCATTTCTGATTAATAATAAGCTGAGTATCTCTTTATTTTCTTTTTAACGATTCAGGTTTCCTCTTCTCTAAATTGCCTGTGCACTGATAGCTTTTCATCCTTTTTCTGTGGGGTGAAGTTGACTAAATTTGAACACATATGTAGCAAATATTAATTACTTTATGTTGCTTAATTTTTTTTTGGTGGTTTTTTAATTTTTTATTTAATTTTTTGTTACAGATGTTTCTCCTTTTTTACCCCATTGGCACTCCCCTCCCAACCCCACCCCCGCCCTGTCCCCGGCTTTGTTGTACATGTCCATTGGTCATGCATACATGCATATAAGTTGTATGGTTTAGCTTCTCCTACCCCCCTGCCCCCTCTTCGGAGGGATGTCAGTCTGTGCCCTACTTCCATGTTTCTGGGTCTACCGTATTCCTTATGTTCATTATATTCCATATATAAGTGAGATCATGTGGTATTTATCTTTTTCTGCTTGGCTTATTTCCCTTAGGATAATACTTTCCAGGTCCCTCTATGTCGTCTCAAAGGATAAGAGATCTTTTTTATTGCTGAATAGTACTTCATTGTGTATATGTACCACCGCTTTTTTATCCATTCGTCTACTGATGGACACGGGCTGTTTCCAGATCTTAGCTATTGTAAATAGTGCTGCTATGAACATGGGGGTACATATATTCTTCCAGATTGGTGTTTCAGGCTTCTTAGGGTATATTCCTAGAAGCGGGATCACTGGGTCAAATGGAAGTTCAATTTTTAATTTTTTGAGGTAACGCCATATTGTTTTCCATAGTGGTTGCACCAGTCTGCATTCCTACCAGCAGTGTACTAGAGTCCCCTTTTCTCCACACCCTCGCCAACACTTGTTGTTTGATGATTTGTTGATGGCAGCCATTCTGACAGGTGTGAGGTGATACCTCATTGTTGTTTTAATTTGCATCTCTCTGATGATTAGTGACGTTGAGCATTTCTTCATATGTCTCTTGGCCATTTGTATGTCCTGTTTGGAGAGGTGTCTATTCAGCTCCTCTGCCCATGTTTTAATTGGGTTCTTTGTCTTCCTTTTATTGAGTTGTATGAACACTCTCTATATATTGGAAATTAACCCCTTATCTGATATATCATTGGCAATGATGTTCTCCCATACAGTGGGTTGCCTTTCCATTTTGATGATTGTTGTTGTTTTTGTTTTTTTTTTGTATTTTTTTGCCGTGGAGAAGCTTTTTAGTTTGATGTAATCCCATGTGTTCATTTTTTTCTTTGTTTCTGTTGCCTTAGGTGATGTTAGTTCTTCTTTGAATGTTTGGTAAAACTCCCCCGTGAAGCCATCTGGGCCTGGGCTATTGATTGCTGGGAGAGTCTTGATTATCTCTTCAATTTCCTTAGTTGTTATTGGTGTGTTCATATTTTTTATCTCTTCCTGGTACAGTTTTGGAGACTATGTGTTTCTAGAAATTTGTCCATTTTGCTTAGATTGTCGAATTTGTTGCCATATAATTGTTCATAATATTTATTAATGATCCTTTGTATTTCTGTGGTGTCAGTTATTATTTTTCCTCTATCATTTCTGATTTTGTGTGTTTGGGTTCTCTCTCTTAGTTTCTTGGTGAGTCTAGCTAAGGGTCCATCAATCTTGTTTATCTTTTCTAAGAACCAGCTCTTTGTTTCATTGATCCTTTGAATTATTTTCTTGGTCTCCATGTCATGTATTTCTGCTCTGATCTTTACTATTTCCTTCCTTCTACTTGCTCTGGGGTTTTCTTTTAGGTTGCTTTCTAGTTCTTTAAGTTTGAGGTTAGATTGTCTATTAGAAATTTTTCTTGCTTCATGAAGTAGGCCTGTAGTGCTATAAACTTCCCTCTCAGAACTGCTTTTGCTGCACCCCATACATTTTGTGTTATTGCGTGTTCATTTTCATTGGTTTCCAGGAATTTTTAAATTTCTTCCTTGATCTCCATGGTAACCCATTAACTGTTCAATAACATGCTATTTAGGCTCCATGTTTTCAAATGTCTTTGCATGTTCTTGCAATTGATTTCTAGTTGCATTGCATTGTGATCTGAAAGGATGCTTGATGTAATTTCAATCTTCTTGAACTTGTAGAGACTTAGTTTGTGCCCTAACATGTGGTCTATCTTTGATAATGTCCCATGTGTACTTGAAAAAAATGTGAATTCTGCAGTTTAGGGGTGTAATTCTCTGTAGATATTTATGAAATCCATTTGATCTAGCGCTTCATTTAGAGTCTGTGTTTCCTTGTTAATTTTTTGACCAGATGATCTATCCAGTAATGTCAGTGGGATGTTGATGTCCCCTGCTATTATTGTATTACTGTTGATTTCTCCTTTAAAGTCCTCCAGAAGATTTTTATTTTTTTAAATTAATTAATTTATTTTTTAATCCTCGCCCGAGGACATTTTTCCATTTTTTGTACAGATAGAGTGGGAGGGAGAGAGAGGAAGAGAGAGAGAGAGAGAAACATCGATATGAAAGGGACACATCGAGTGGCTGCCACCCACACGACCAACCAGGGCCGGGGACAAACTGCAACCGAAGTACGTGCCCCTAGCGGGAACCGAACCCGGGTCTCTCCAGACCGCAGGCCGACGCTCTAACCGCTGAGCCAAACCGGCCAGGGCAAGATTTTTAATATATGTTGGTGCTCCTCTATCGGGTGCATATATGTTTACCAAGGTTATATCTTCCTGTTGTATATATCCTTTCAATATTATGTAGTGGCCTTCTTTGTTTCTAGTTATGGCCTTCATTTTGAAACATACTTTATCAGATATGAGTATTGCTACCCTAGCTTTTTTTTGCTTTCCATTTGCTTGAAAGATTTTTTTTTCCATCCCTTCACTTTCAACCTATGTGAGTCTTTTGTTGTGAGGTGGGTCTCTTGTAAACAACATATATGTGAGCCATGCTTTCTTATCCAGTCAGCTACTCTGTGTCTTTTTATCGGAGCATTCAAACCATTCACATTTAAGGTGATAATTGATATGTAGTTATATATTGCCATTTTTGTTTAGTGTGGTTCTATTTTTCTTCCTGTTTCTTCTACTAATTACAGCAGTCCTTTTAGCATAGCTTGCAGTGCAAGTTTGGTGTTAAGATATCCCCTTAGCCTTTTTTTTTTTTTTTTAAATTTTGTCTGGGAAGCTCTTTATTTGAACTTTTCTTTTGAATGATAGCTTTGCTGGATAGAATAGTCTTGGATACAGATCCTTGTTTTTCATGATCTTGATTACTTCATGCCACTCCCTTTTGTCCTATAATGTTTCTGTAGAGAAGTCAGCTGAGAGCCTTATGGGGTTTCCTTTGTAGGTAACCTGTTGCTTATCTCTTGCTGCCTTCTCTCTTTGTCTTTAATGTTTGGCATTTTAATTACTTGGTGTGGGCCTGTTTGGGTTCTTCTTACTTGGGGCTCTCTGTTTCTTGAACTTGAATGCTTTCTGTCTTCACCAAGTTAGGAAAGTTTTCTGTCACTATTTCTTTATATATATTCTCTAACCCTTGCCCATTTTCTTCCTCTTAAGGGACTCCTATGATGTGAATGTTATGTGTCCAGTTGTCCCACAGTCCTCTTAAGCTATCTTCCTGTTTTTATTTTTTTCATTTTTGTTTTCTGATTGGTTGATTTTTTCTACCCTGTCTTCTAATTCACTGATCCGGTCCTCAGCTTCCTCTACTCTGATGGTTAGTCCTTCCAATGTGTTCTTAATTTCTGCTATGTCATTCTTCATTTCCACTTGGTTGGTTTTCAATGTTTCTATATGTTTACTCATGGTGCTGATGTCCTTACTCATGCTGTTGAGCTTCTTCAAGATCAGTGGGTTTCGAAGCCAGCAAAATTTTCCCTGTGGGTTTTGGTGTTCTGCTGTTTGTGGCTGTCTCTACTGGGTTCGGATGGGCTGGGTGGGCCCACATTAAACACCACCGACAAGTCTTACTTTCCTGGGTAGATTTGCAAGCCCAGGAAAGGTTCAGTTATCCTCTAGCTTTTTCCTGGTGGCTAGTAGTCTCAGTTACTCAGTGCCTTGGAATGTAGCCCTGGTGTTCTGCATAAGAGGATTTCCAGAGGGTGGGATAGATGCTGGTTGTTAATGAGCCTCAATTTGCATTTCTTTGCCTCACCTGGGAAAGGCTGAATATCTTTTGGGGTGGGGGCTGTTGCTTTCCCACAGCTCTGGGCAGGAGCACACTGGCCATTGTCCTTTGTGGCTGCAACTCAGCAAAAACTCTCAGTGTTCTCCAAATCCCATGTGTCTCCACAGAGTTCCAGCCCAGTCTGCCCTCCCTCTGTGATAGCCCCCAGGTGAGTGGCGGTGGCTATTTTAGCGCTTTGTACCAGCTCTCTGCGCTATGGAGCAGGCTTGGTCTTTATTTCCCAAGGGTTCTGCTTACAGCTAAAACTGCTCCTGTCCTGGGCTCCCAGCCCACCACCCTCTCGCGCCTCTGCTGATCCTACCAGTGTCCCTGGTTGTATGGTCTTGTCCTGCTGCTTTTCTGTTGCTCTATTCTGAGGATTTGTCTTTATTTTAGTTGTAATTCCCGTTTCGTCCTGGGAGATCAGCTGTGTAGCTTCTATTCACTCTGCCTCCATTATCACATCCTCTATGCCTATCTTATGTGCAGCTGGGTCACACAGGCCTCTCTGGTGCCCCTGCACCCTGCAGGTTCTGCAGGTAACTGGATCACACAGTTTCTGTGGGACCCAGCTCTATGCCTATGTAATGGGCTGCTGGGTCACATAGGCTTCTCTGGTGCTTCAGCACCCTGCAGGTCCTGTGGGTAACTGGATCTCACAGTCCCTGCTGTGTCTCACAGGCCTCTCTGGTGCACCTTGCTGGTCCCGCAGGCGGGAAGCTGGATTGTACCTGTCTCTTTTGGGCTCAGGGTTTTCACTGCTCTTGTGGGCTGCTGGGTTTCACAGGCCTCTGTGGACCCCCAGGTCCCATGGCGGCTGGGGAGTGCTGCTGCCCTATGGAGCTCAGCTCCTGCTCAGCTTTTGTTATAGTTTTTAGGGATGGGTCTCAGCTGCTGGTCTGTGCTTTTGTTGCCTGGGGATGGATATCTGCTCCCCAGCCTCTGTTGCTGGGGGTATATCTCGACTCTGATTGGGCTGCTACTGTGGGGAATGGTGCTTGGCTCCAGGCTGTTCGCAGCTTCTGTGACAGGCACCTTGGGAGCTCCACTACTGTGCACTGGTCTGTGTTGACACAGAGTGTCCACTGGTCCGATGGTGCCAGGTGCGCTGGTGGGCTCAGGTTGCTGGGCCCTAGGCGCTCCCACTGCCTCCTCCCAGGGAAGACCCTGGGATCTTCCAAATTGGTGGGACCTCCCTGAGGCGCAGGGAGAAGTGCCCTGATGGGCCACTTACTGCGTTAGGCAGCTGCTCCCGTTTATAGCACAGGAACCTTCTGCTTTATGGCTCTGCACTGCTTGGGTTTGGTTGTCCACCTTCACGTCCACTCACATTCTCTCACAGTCCCGCTCACTCTCTCACACACTCAACCTCCCTCTGGTCCTGCCTGCTGCCATCTTTCCTGAAATTTCTTCTTATACAATTTTTAAAGCCTGATTCTTTCCTGATCCTCCTGACCACACACTATGTTCTTATCTCATTTCCTGGTATGTTGTGTTATCTCTATTTCCTGCTTCAGTTAGTTTTTTGGATTCAATTATCAATATTTCCTATGCTTTTTATTTTATTATTATTTTTTAATTTTTTATCCCACTGTGTTGCTTTAGTCACCTCATGTATTAAATTTTAGTTAAATTTGTTTCAGGAGATTCTTACTAAGGAATTGCCATCAGGGGAGATGATTTCATGGGTCTTGTCCTAGATATTCAGAATAAATTACATAATTTACAAATGTTAATTAAAGGTTTAAAAGATTGACAATAGATTTTAAATATTTATTTTATTGATTTTGTAGGTAGAGAGGAAGGGAGAGAGATACAAAAACATCATTGTGTGAGAGAGAAACATGAATTGACTGCCTCCTACACATCCCTTACTGAGGATCGAGTCCACAACCTGGCATGTGCTCTGATTGGGAATTGAACCAGGTCCTCTTAGTCCGTGGGACCAACTCAATCCACTGAGCCACACTGGCTGGATGACAATAGAATTTAACAGATACTTTAGAAATATAGATATGAGTGGCCAATAAACGCATAAAAAGATGTTCAAAATCATCAGTCAATATGAAAATACAAATTTGAAAGCATTATGAGGTATCATTCTATTCTTATAAAATGGCTAAAAAAACGACTGAGAATATCAAATGTTGATAAGGATGAAAAGTAAAGGCTAACAACTTTCATAAATAGCTGGTAGGAAAATAACTTCATATAACCATTTGGAAAATAGTTCGACAGTTTTATATATAAAGTAATTATATAATTATTACAGAAGCCACAATTCCACTGCTAGTTATTTAAGCAAAAGAAAATACATGATTATAGAGACTTCTGGTCAAGATGGCAGAGAAGGTAAACTCTGAGCTCATCTTCTCCTATAAGTACATCAAAATTAAAACTAAATTATAGAATAACCATAACTGAAAACAAGCTGAAAACTAGCCGAACAGATCTCCAATAACTAAGACTCTAAAGCAGAAGCCAAACTGAGCCTGTAGTGGTATAGATGTGGAATGAGCAGGTACTACAGACATAATGTGGTGAACAAGAATTGGGAAGAATATCTTGGTTGTGGAGGTCACCCCCTGAGGAGTGAGAAGTCCCATCCCCACCCTGAGCTCCCCAGCATGGGTCACCAGTGCTGGGAAGAGGAGTTCTTAGAACATCTGGCTGTGAAAAGCAGCAAGCATTGCATCTGAGAGAGACAAAGGGCTATGGGAGACTGAGGCAATCCTCTTAATAGGTCTGTGCACAGACCACTCACTCACCAACTCACTTGCTCTAAGCTCCAGTGCAGGGGAAGCAGCTCAAAAAATACCAGAAACGCCCTGGCTGGTTTGGCTCAGCAGTTAGAGCGTTGGCTTGTGGTCAAGAGAGACCTGGGTTTGGTTCCTGCTAGGGGTATGTATCTCTGTTGCAGTTTGTCCCCGGCCCTGGTTGGGTCATGCAAGAGGCAGCCACTCGATGTGTCCCTTTCACGTCGATCTCTCTCTCTCTCTCTCTCTCTCTCTCTCTCTCTCTCTCTCTCCTCCTCTCTTTCCTTTCCACTCTATCTGAACAAAAAATGGAAAAATGTCCTCGGGTGAGGATAAAAAACAAACAAACCAGGAACATTTGGGGAGGAACTACATTGACTAACTTCAGGGCAAGGGCTGGAGGGGCAGGATCCGTGGAACCCTTTTTGGGGACAGAAGCAATGGCAGGCACCATTATTTCTTTGTAGAACACTCTTTCCAGCCAGCTGGCCTGGCTACAGGCAAGCACCAGTGTGAACTTACTATTAACTTGGCTAATATAGTTCATTCCACCCTGAGACCCTGCCCCACCCAACTCAGCTACCCAGGCTGAGCCTCTCTCAATAGCTCCTCTACATAAGTGCCTGCCTTGGTTTATACTGTTGACGTCCCTAGAATCTCTTAAAGGCCCACAAACCCCAAACAAGCAGCCGCCAACCTTGACAGGACATGTAGCTTTTGCTAAGAGGTCACAAGTTTGGGACAAGTGGCAATTGGTCTCAACTTGCATTATAACTCCCATTAGGCAGCCACAAACCTGGCATAATTGGTGGCAGCTAGTCTTGGCTAGAAATGTAGTCTTAACTAAGCAGCCCGTGTAAGTGACAGGTTGCATAAGCTCATTTTGTGGTGCCCACTAAAGGGTCCCAAGCCAAGCAAAAATGGCAGTTGACCTTGGTGTGTGCAGTATAGCCTCTCCTAAGCACATCTAAGCCCAGCACAAGCAGCAGTCAACCACAGCAGACAACTACTTTTTAGTTCCTACCAAGAGGCTTCCATCCTGGCACAAGTCAAAGGTACACTGGAGCCCCAGCCAAAAGACTTGAGAATGAACACAACCAGTGGCTGGCTTCAGGAAACATAAGAACACCACCCAAATAGCTCCACAAATGACACACCTGAAGGACAGAGTTGGTTAGCACTGGAGTCCTGCTAAAGAGGGTTCCACTCTGTGGGGTTAGTCTCAAAACAACAGCTCATCCACTAGAGTCATGGCCAGCTCTCATAGTCAGTTTACCTGAGGGTGAATCCCATCCATTGATGTGCCAAAAGCAATCGAGACTCAACTGCAACAGAAGGGCACACACAGTGCACAAGAGAGACACTCCTGAAGCACCCAGTTCCGGTGACCAGGAAGACTGCACCACTGGGCCCCTAGGACACCATTTATACAATGCCAAGTTTTCAAGACTGGGAGATGTGGCAGTTTTACCTAATACATAGAAACAACATAGGGAGTCAACCAAAATAAAGACACAAAGAAGCATGTCCCATAAAGAACAAACTCCCCCAAAGATAACTAAATTAAAGGAGAAAAACAATCTACCAGATACAGAGTTCAAAACACTGGTTATAAGAATAATCAAAGAACTTTGGGAAAAAATAGATGAACTCAGTGAGAACTTTAAAAAAAAAAAAGAAAAAAAACATAAAAAAAAGTGATAGAAAACAAAAAAGAACCACTCAGAAATTAAGAATACAATAACTGAAATAAATAATATATTAGAGGGAATCCATAGCCAATTAAATAAAGCAGATGATCAAATCAGGGTTCTGGAAGCCAAGGTAGTAAAAACACCCAATCAGAACAACAAAGAGAAAAAAAAAAAAAAAAGAAAATTGATGACAACCTCAGACATAACATTTGCATCATAGGGATCCCAGAAGAAGAAGAGAGAGATGGAAAAGCCATGTAAAGAAGTAATAATTGAAAACTTCCTAACCTGGTATAGGAAATACATACAAGTCTAGCAAGTGCAGAGAGTCTCAAACAAGATGAATGCAAAGAGACCTACACCAAGACACATCATAATTAAAATGCCAAAGTTTTAGCATGGTACTGGCACAAGAACAGGCATATAAACCAGTGGAACAGAACAGAGAACTCAGAAATGGACCCAAGGCAATATGCTCAATTAATATTTGACAAAGGTGGCAAGAGCATACAGTGGAGTAAAGACAGCCTCTTTAATAAATGGTGTTGGGAAAATTGGATAGCTACATGCAAAAAAATGAAACTAGACCATCAACTCACAGCATACACAAGAACAAACTCAAAATGGATAAAAGACTCAAATGTGACTCATGAATCCATAAAAATCTTAAAAGAAACTGTAGGCAACAAAATTTCAGACATCACATGCAGCAGAATTTTCACTGATACATCACCTAAGGCAACAGAAACAAAAGAGTAAATGAACACATGGGACTACATCAAACTCAAACTCTTCTGCACAGCAAAAGATACAATCATCAAAACGGAAAGGTAACCCACTGTATGGGAGAGCATAATTGCCAATGATATATCAGATAACGGGTTAATTTCCAATATGTATAGAGTGCTCATACAACTCAACAAAAGGAAGACAAAGAACCTAATTAAAAAATGGGCAGACGAACTAAATAGACACCTCTCCAAACAGGACATACAAATGGCTAAGAGACATATGAAGAAATGCTCATCATCACTAATCATCAGAGAGATGCAAATTAAAACAACAATGAGGTATCACCTCACACCTGTCAGAATGGCCGCCATCAACAAATAATCAAAGAACAAGTGTTGGCGAGGGTGTGGAGAAAAGGGGACTCTAGTACACTGCTGGTGGGAATGCAGACTGGTGCAGCCACTATGGAAAACAATATGGTGTTACCTCAAAAAATTAAAAATTGAACTTCCATTTGACCCAGTGATTCCACTTCTAGGAATATACCCTGTGAAGCCTGAAACACCCAATCAGGAAGAATATATGTACCCCCATGTTTGTAGCAGCACTATTTACAATAGCTAAGATCTGGAAACAGCCCAAATGTCCATCAGTAGATGAATGGATAAAAAAGCGGTGGTACATATACACAATGGAGTATTATGCAGCTTAAGAAAGGAAGATCTCTTATCTTTGGAAACGACATGGAGGGACCTGCAAAGTATCATCCTAAGCCAAACAAGCCAAACCGAGAAAGACAAGTATCATATAATCTCACTTATTTGTGGAATATAATGAACGTAACAGTCTGAGGAATGGGGTAGTCCCAGAGACGTGGAAGTGGGTACAGACTGACAATCCCCAGATGAGGGGGTGGTGGGGGAGAGGTAAACCACAGAACTTATATGCATGTATGCATGAACAGTGGACATGGACAGCAAAGCTGGGGACAGGGCGGGGAGGAATGGGGAGGGGGGAATCAGTGGGGGGAAAAGGAGAAACATCTGTAACAAAAATAAATAAATACATTTAATAATAATAATTAAAAAACTGCAGCCCCCCCCCAAATGCCAAAGTTTTGAGAAAAAAACAGACTCTTAAAAGTAGCAAGAGAAAAGCAGTTAGTTACATACAAGGGAGCGCCCATAAGACTGCTAGAGACTTTCTCAATGGAAACGTTGCAAGCCTGAAGGCGTTGGCACAGATATTCAGTGATGAAAGGTAAAGATCTACAACCAATATATCTCTACCCAGTAAAGTTATCATTTAGAATCAAAGGAGAGATAAAGAGCTTTTCGGACTAAAAAGAGCTAAAGGGATTCATCACTACTAAACCAGTATTATAAGAAATGTTGAAGAGACTTCTCTAATAAAAAAGAAAAGATAAAAAATATGAATAAAAAGTATAAGAAAAAATACTCATTGAAAAAGGCAAACACTTAGTAAAGGCAGGTGATCGACCACCTATAAAGTCAGTGCAAAAAGTTAAAAGACAAAAGTAGAAAGATAATGTGTAATTACAAAAATAAGGTAAGGGATACACAAAAATACACACACATACAAGAAGTAAAAAAGAATGACATATACAGGGTGGCACTGAGTAAAAATTGGCACGATTTTAGAATGTGTTGGAATTTAAGTGAACATCAACTTAAAGTAGGCTTTTATAAACATAGCTTGGTATGTATGAAGCACGTGGTAACAATGAATCAAAAAATTTTTAAGAGATATAGAAGAAATAAAGAGAAAGGAATACAAACATAACACTACAGAAAGTCACCAACATACAAGAGAAGAGAGGAAGCAAACAAGGAACAGAGTCAGAAAACAATCAGAAAATTAATAAATGCCAATAACTACATACTTGCTCATAATTACTTGCAATGTATATTGACTAAATAAATGTTCTAATCAAAAGACATAAGCAACTAAGTGGATTAAAAAGACTAATATTTATGCTGACTACAACAGAACCACTGAAGATAAAAAGGCACACAGATTGAAAGTAATGAGAAAAAAAAAAAAAGATATTTTATGCAAATGGAAATAAAACACAAAAAAAGCAGGGTAGTAACACTTATACCAGACAAAATAGACTTTAAAACGAAGGCTGTAACAAGACACAAAGAAGGGCATTACATGATAATAAAAGGATCAACCTAACAAGAGGATATAACTCTTGTAAATATCTATGCACACAAGATAGGAGCACTTAAATATATAAAGCAAGCATTGATAGATATAAAGTGAGAGATCAACAGTAATACAGTAACATTAGGGAGGTTTAATGCCCCATTGACATCAATGGATAAATATTTCAGACAGAAAATCAACAAGGAAACGATGACATTAAATAAAAATTTAGACCAAATGGAGTTAGTTAAAAATTTTAGATGATTTTATCCAAAAGGAGCAGAATATACATTCTTCTCAAGTATGCATGGACATTCTACAGGATAAACCACATATTAGGCCATAAAACAAGTCTCAATAAATTAATAAAGATTGAAATTTTATCAGGCATCTTCTCTGATCACAATGGGGTGAGACTCGAAATTAATTTCAAGAAGAAAACAAAACAAACAAAAAACCCCACAGAAACACATGGAAGCTAAATAACATGTTACTAAACAAAATGAAGATAAAAACGCAATGCCCCAAATCTTTAAAAGGGAAATCCACAGCAATACAGGTCTATCTCAAAAACAAGAAAAATCTCAAACAATCTAAATTTACACCTAAAGGAACTAGCAAAAGAAAAGAACCATTAAAGCCTGGAGTGAGTAGAAGAAATAAAGTAATAAAGATCAGAGTGGAAATAAGTAAAATAGAGTTTAAAATACATTAAAAATAAATCAATTAAATCAAAAGCTGGGTCTTAGAAAAAATGAACAAAATTAATAAACCTTTAGCGAGACTCCTCGAGAAAAAAGAAGAGAGGGCCCAAATAAAATCAGAAATGAAAGCAGAGTAGTAACAACCAACATTATAGAAATACAAATAATTATAAGAAAATACTGTGAATAATAATATGCCATTAAATTGGACAATCTGGAAGAAATGGATAAATTTCTAGAAATCAAGCAGAAACAGAAAATCTGAACAGATTGATCACTAATAACAGAATCAAATCTATAATTAAAAAAACTCTCAACACACAAAATTTCTGGACCAGATGGCTTCTCAAGTGAATTTTACCAAAAATTCCAAGAAGAATTAATACCTATCCTCTCAACCTGTTTTAAAAATCTGAAGAGCTCCCAAACTCATTTGACCAGGCCAGCATTACCCTGATACCAAAACTAGACAAAGACACTACCAAAAAATTATAAGACCATATCCCTGATAAATGTAGATATAAAAATCTCCAATAGCCCTGGCCAGTTTGGCTCAGCAGTTGGAGCATCGGCCTGTGGACCAGAGAGTCCTGGGTTCAGTTTGCACTAGGGGCACGTACCAAATAAATAAATAAATAAATAAATAAATAAATAAATAAATCCCCAATAAATTTTAGCAAATTGAATTCAGCAGGAAGTAAAAAGATTATACACCATGATCAGGTGGGATTTATTCCTGGGATACAGGGTTGGTTCAATATCTGCAAATTCATTAATGTAATGCACTACATAAACAAAGTGAAGGACAAAAATTACACGATCATATCAATAAATGCAGGAAAAGTTTTTGACAAAATCTAACATCTATTTGTGATAAAAATAGCAGCAATGTGGGGTTAGAGGGAATATACCTCAACATAATAAAGGCCATTAATGACAAAACCACAGCTAATGTCATACTCAACAGTAAAAACCTGAATGCTTTTTCTTCAAGATGAGGAATAAGACATCCACTTTAACCATTTTTATTTAGCATAATATTGGAAGTCCTAGCCACAGCAAACATAAAAATGTATCTAAATTGGAAAGGAAGAAGTAATAATGTCATGATTTTCAGATGACATGATACACACACACACACACATATATGTGTGTGTGTATATATACACATATATGTGTGTGTATATATACATATATGTGTATATATACACATGTGTGTGTGTATATATATACACACATATATATACATATATATGTGTGTGTGTGTATATATATGTATATATGGTGAGAGAGAGAGAGTGAGAGAGAACCTTAATGATTACACCAAAAGACTATTAGAACTAACAAGGGAATTCAGTGAAGTAGCAGGATACAAAATTAACCTTCAGAAATTGGTGGGATTTTTATACACCAATAGCAAACTATCAGAAAGGGAAATTAAGAAAACAATCCCATTTACAGTTGCATCAGGAACCATAAAATACCTGGGAATAAATTTGATTAAGGTGAGACACCTGTACTCCAAAAACTATAAGAAAATAAATTGAAGATGAAACAAATAAATGAAAGGCTATACTGTGTGCAAGGATTTCTTACCTTTTATTTTACTTACTTAATTAATTAATTTTTGTGGCACGTGCCCCTAGCGGGAACCAAACCTGGGACTCTTTGGTCCACAGGTCGACGTTCAACTGCTGAACTAAACTGGCCAGGGCAGGATTTCTTACCTTTTAGAAAAAAGGTAAAATTGTATTAAATTTTCTCTTTTATCCTCACCTGAGGTTATGTGTGTGTGTGTTTTAATTGATTTGAGAGACAGACATCCACTAGTTGCCTCCTGTACGCACCTACAACCAGGGATAGAACCTGCAAGCTATGTATGGGCCCTGATCAGGAATTTAACACAAAACTTTTTTGGGGGGTGTGTGTGAAATGTTGATTCAACCAAATGAGCCCCCTGGCCAGGGCAAAATTGCTGATCTTTTTATCAGACCCTTGGTGCCCTTAAGACCCCTTAGATCAGAAATTTTATCGTCCTGGCACAGATTTGTTTGCATTTTTGAGCATAAGTTGAAAGACTTTATCTACCATCTATTTCTTGAGTTCTTGTTACAGGTTTATTAAAAAAGAAATTTATTATAACAAGCATAAAGTTAAAAGATACTTTAAGAAGCAGCAAATAGGAAGTAGAAAATTCCCAAAGACTTCGATATCACAGTGTTTTGAATGCTCTTCTTCCTCTTGAGGCAGATGAAGACTTGGAGAATGCCCGGTCCATTTTCCACCTGGAGCCTCTGGTCTCATCGAGTTCATGTTCTGCTTTTCTGGGCTGTCTGCACTGTGGTCAGCCCTTTGGGGAATCACTTTTAACTCTACTGTCCCATATAGTCCTTGTGTGTTTTTTTTGTTTGTTTGTTTAGCTCTTACGTCAGTCTGATATTTACTTGTTAACTTAAAAGAGGGAAGGAAAAAAGCTATTTTCCTCCTACTTTTGAGGTTTATTTTCTTTCCAATTCATTGTGTCAATTTCTGTGGCCCTTTATCAAAGAGTGGTGAACTCATCTTCAGTTTACACATTCTTTAAAAGCTCCCCCCTTCTACCTGCACACAAACGTCTCCCTTATTTTTTTTTAATCTCCATAAACTTGAATAATAAAAATAGAACTTGGTTCAGCGACTTGACCACTGAATGAGAGATAGTTTAGAATAGATATATATAACAGAAAGTCCTAATTTTAGTTTAATGTTAATCAGTTCTATTTTTATTTCTAATTTACCTACAGGTCTTCACTAATAACAGTAGCAGAAGTGAAAAGTATAGTGTGAAAATGCAATATTTCATAAAGTATGAGTTAATGATTTGGATGTCCTCTTGAAAAAGATGAACTATGGCTTGTCTGTAGTTAGACCCAGCTCATAAAACTCCATCCCTTAACATTTTACTCTATCACTGAGCCAGCTGCTTTACCGGATGGGAGAAACCAGAGGCCTGCCTCTCATCACAGGAAATGAAAGACATAAACAAGGACATTCTAGAACTGTTTGCAGTCACTGTTTCTTCATGGAGGATAAGAGTCATTAGAAGAGAAACGTAAATCCCTTATTTCTGTAGCTTTAAACCTTGCTTAACATGTAGGACTTGAGTGAATACAACTTTCTTTTTTTCTGAAAAAGCATGGAGTGTAAGAGTTTTTACGGGGTTAATAATAGCTAAAATAATAAGAATGCATCTTATAATTAAACAAGTCCTGTTTTCCAGACCAGGTTCAGCTTAGGGCAGACTGCAGCAGGTGGCTTGCTTTGTCATTCTTGCAGGTAAGCAGACAGAATCTGAACAGCTGAATTCCAGGCATCCTGTAGTTTAGAAGTTTCCCATTAGGTATTTGTCTTCTGTAGTTCAATTAACTGATGTTGATGTTTCATAATCTTCTTTGTAAAAGCACTTAGGTATAATTTCAGCACCTAATACTTTCCCAGTGATAAACCTTCTGATGTTTCTGTTTATAACTTGTGATTTTAAAGTTGAGAGTCAAGAAAAAAAGGTATTTTTTTCTAAAATTACAAAACAATTTGTGTCTATACCATAAGGGATAAAATATATAATGATGGCTATATTAGTATATATTCATGTGGCCCTGGCTGGTTTGGCTCAGTGATTAGAGTGTTGGCCTGTGGACCAAAGAGTTGAGGATTGGATTCTCAGCCAAGGGCACGCACCGCCGGTTCGATCCCTGGTCCTGGCTGGTGTCATGTGGGAGGCACCCTGGATCGATGTTTCCTCTCTCTCTCCGCCTCCCTGCCTTCCACTGTATCTAAAACTCAGTGGAAAAATACCCCCAGGTGAGGATTAACAACAACAACAAAAAATATGTATCCATGTGAAAAATGATGGAAAGTTAAAGACAAAAATAAAAAAGATTTAGTTAGCAGGGTGAGATATTAATGTAAAAAAATTATTTTTTTTTATCCTCACCCAAGGACATCTTTTGCATTTATCTTCAGATAGAGTGGGAGGGAGAGAGGGAGGAAGAGAGAGAGAGAAAATCATCGATGTGAGAGAGATACATCAAGTGGTTGCCACTCACACGACTCCATCCAGGCCAGGGACAAACTGCAACCGAGGTATGTGCCCTTAGCGGGAACCGAACCAGGGGCTCTCCCATCCATGGGCCGACGCTCTAACCGCTAAGTCAAACCAGCCAGGGCAATGTGAAAAAATTCTTTAATTTTATTATTTTACCTTCTTTCTATGGAGAAGTTTGTAAAGCCAGGCTTGCTAGTGAGAGCCCTTTCATTTTCAGAGATTACAGTTTGATTTGATATTTGTTAGCCACGATGAATAAGGGCAAGCACTCTTTTTTTAAACTATTGATTGTTTAGCCATAAGAACAATAGCAGTCACTGTAGCTAGTATTTGTGATGATATTTCAATGATTTTGCTGAATTATCAGCTATTTTCTATTTACTTCAATAGCTGAATGTTTTAAAGAACATCCATTTTTCCTGATGTTATAGTCTATATAGCTTTACATCGTCATGTTTTTAGATAACAAGAGCTATATTTTTGTATTTTAGAAAGGAAATACTTTAAAAAAGGGAACTATAGAAGGCAAGTGAGAGTACCTATTTCTGCTAAACTTGGACAGCATTATGCAGTCTTTAATTTGTCCTACATTCAAGTTCCAGTGCCAATTTCTCAAATTATTAGCCTGTGACAAAATACATTTCAGGTGACAGAGTCACACATCACTTATACTCTTAATTGGTTAATTAATGCCCGATATAATTGCAAATTCTCAAGAGAAGCTGTTTCTAGAAGGCAGCAAGCAGGGGTGCTATTCACCAGCACCTCCACATTGTCATCTCAACCAGAAAGAAGACCTTGTGGTCCAAATCCATTTTGGAAGCAGGTCCCTAAGCCAGCCTGCTCAGAGGCTCTAAGAGAGTCCAGTCCCACTGAAGTCAAAGCTGGCTTTGCCACGTCAACCTGTGAAGGCACTGGGAGTGGAGGGCCTGGGTCTAATTGGTATTTATTGCTTCCATTGTTTTGCATTCCAGACCCATGATAAACCTTCCCCAGCACAGCAAACCCATGGTTAACTCTGCAGAGGTGAGGAAGCTACGGAAGCAGAACTGCAATTAACCTTCACAGGCAAAACAATACATGAAAAACTGGGAGAAGGCTCGTTTTCACAGATGCGGGTTTAATGATAGCTGGAGGGTGAAAACAGTATACCTTACAATGAGAACATTTTGTGTTCAGACACAATAACCAAGGAAGAAACATTTATCAAAAAAGGACTAATTATTCATATCGCAGTAAAGACAAGAAAAAGAATGTCAGGACCAAGTAGTTATCGTTAGAAAGTAGATTATTTCTAATACTGGGATTCAAGTATCAGAGTCGTCAAGTGGCTTTGTATTTAAGTGACAATGCTCAGAGGCGATGAAACACCTAACCATTTCCTCAAAACCTTTTCAGTGTGGTTTATAAACACCACCCCTTCCACATAGGGTTGTAAGAAGCCGCAAATTCCCGGTAATTGTCATTGAGAAAGACGCTTACCTGCTCTGTGCCTCAATTTCAGTATCTGAAAAATTCAAAGACGCACCTTCACGGCCTGTAGGCTGAAGGCTCTGTCACTTTGTATTTTGAGGCCCTCAGGGTGCTAAGCCTCATGTCTCCATAATGCTTTGCAGTAGAGCTCCTCAGTGATGTATCCCTTAACAGCCTGTCTCACATTAGTAATAATAACAGGAGGCTGAGGAAAGTTCATTAGAAGATCAAGGAAAATAAAAGTCCAGAGAGAAGGAGTCAAGCTGGGAACCTAAAAAGAACAGTGTGTGGAGGTACGGGAAAGAGACCTGGTAGAGGTAAGGAGGCAGGTGAAGGCAAAACAACAAACAAACAAGCAAACAAATACCCAAACCGAACCGAACCAAACCAAAACAAAAACAAGGGAAGGAAAAAACCAGACAAGGACAAAGGTAAGGAGGGGTTTTGTGCCTGAATTAGTTAAGGTGACATATTTCAGAGGTGGGGTGAGGTGTAGAATGGAGTCAGGCTTGATGGTAAGAAGGGGTTTCCCACCCAGCTCCGGTCTAAGCAGTACCCGTGGTTGTGCACTGTCTGTGCATAGCACTTGTGGGCTGACTGGCACCGGTGAATATAGAGATTTATAAATTTGAAAAGCAGAGATACCGTTCCATCTTTGTTCAAAGCATTTCCTGTCTCAAAAGCTATGCTTTGAATTTAGAGGCTGTTATGAAGGTTGAACCCCCAGGGGAACAAAGGAGATGTTGAATGTGGGACGTGGTTGAAATCTGGGCCAAGACCCAGAAATCCAGTGCCTGCCTGGGGCCTCTGGGAGTTGCTGATATTGAAGACTCTCAACTGAAATACATTCTGTACATGAATTTCTTTTACTGTGTCAATTTCCATTCTAAATTAATTGTCAGCTTGGGAATATTCTGGTATTAGCCTTTACCCTGGTGTTACACTCTTTCTCCTCTATTTCTAAATTTGAAACTTAATAAAATGCTATGGAGAGTGAAGCCTTGCTCCTATCTTCTCCCTTGCCATCTCTTTTTTCCTAAAGTTTAGCCATGTTTTTCAAGTTTCAGAAGTTCTTGGAAATTTTATCTTGGTACTTTTGTTACTTTAAATTGATTTTCTATACAAGGGAAGTCCTCCTGGATTTGACCTCTATTCGTTTTTCATCTCATCTTTACATACACACACACCAGCTGTTACCAGGTGGCGAAGAAGATTGGACAATGGGCCTTGGCTGGCAATAATTCAAAGAAAGCATCAATTTCCCTCTTTATCTCTGAACTGTCCTGACATTCTAGTGGCCACTGGGGGGAGCCACATACCCGTTTTCTCACAGCCTTAACAGAGTTCCTTTCTAAGGAAGCTGGGATTATATTTAGCATATGATCAATATGAAAAGTAAATTATTTTAAATGCCTTTGGATAGAAAACAGCAATTCACATGGGCAAATTTAGGGTTTAAATTTGAAGCAAAATTTATATGGAAAAAAAAAGACTGCGTCCTTAAGGAGAAATGCATACTTTCAAAGCTCTGCTCTCCTATCTTTCTTCTGCATACACTTCTGAGGTCGGTGGCTGTGAGGCAGCTAAAACTCCAAATGTTCATCAGCACATGTCACAGATATGAGAGCTCTCATATTCTCCAGGAAGATGAGACAAACAGCATCGCAGGGAATAATCTTAATTTCATCCTTTGTGCTTTGCATCTCTCATCTGTCTCCAAATTGAATTTATTTTTAACTCCATCATCTAAGAACCATCTTAAATCATAAAGTCAAGAGATTATCAATACTATGGGAAGCAGAAAGATGAAGAGTGGAAAGATACCAGGGCCACTGTTCTGGCATCAGTTTATAATGGTGGTTGTTTTGTGTATTGTTTGAACATGATTAAAAATAAGGAAAAGTAATGAAATAAAGAATGGCATACCACTTCAGGACCTGGGATTTATTGTAAGAGTCTTTTTTTGAGGAATAGAGTCTAATCTATATTGAGACATATTGGATGTGGGATGAAAAAGGTCATAAACCTAATGACTTGAGACCTTGATTAATGTCATGAAAACAGAAGGAGCAGTCAGTACCTCCGAGAATCCTTGGCTTGGCTTACTGTGAGGAGGAGGAACTCTGGTTGGATTAGATGGTGGTGGTAGTCCCTTCATTTTCCCACAACGAACTATACCAAGTTTCATCATCTTGATCCTGTTTCCATTTAATTGTGATATAAACAGTTATTTGAGCAATAATAGTTTAAAAATTATAATCAGATTAATGTTGTGCCAGATTTATTTATTTGTTTATTTATTTTTTAATCCTCACCCAAGGACATTTTTCCATTTTTTGTTCAGATAGAGTGGGAGGGAGAGAGAGAGGAAGAGAGAGAGAGAGGAAGAGAGAGAGAGAGAGAGAGAGAGACATCGATGTGAAAGGGACACATTGAGTGGCTGCCACCCGCACAACCAACCAGGGCCGGGGACAAACTGCAAACGAGGTACATACCCTTAGCGGGAACAGAACCCGGGTCTCTCTGTACCGCAGGCCGACGCTCTAACCGCTGAGTCAAACTGGCCAGGGCTGTACCAGATTTATGTAAACTATATGTTAATACTCATTATAGTTAAAAAGGCAGAATCTTCTTTAGATAAAAATTAAGTTAAACTTAATTTAGTTCTATGACCTAAAAGATAATCAAACCTATTTGGTATATTTTTGGGGGGGGGGTTCATACCCATATTTGTGACCAAACTTAATTTTGGAAGTCAAGTTTAATTATAGAAGTGATTAGAAAATTGATTGTTCACTACAATTATGATTATTTTTCAGAGTGGAGGGGGAGGGGGGAGAAAAAGAGACACATCGACTGGTTGCCTCCTGCATGACCTGACCAGGACCGGTGACAAACTGCAACTGAGGTATGTGCCCTTGACTGGAACCAAACCCACCAGTCTTTGGTTCGTGGGCTGATGCTCTAACCGCTGAGCCAAACCGAACAGGGCACCACAATTATTAAGATAATATTTTTGTAAAGAAAGATACAGCCCTAGGTGGCTCAGTGGGTTGGAGCACTGTCCTGTACACCAAATGGTTGTGGGTTCAATTTCCGGTCAGGGCACATACCTAGATTTTGGATTTGAGCTGATTGGGGCACAAACAGGAGGCAACCGATCAATGTTTCTCTCTCTCCCCCATCTTCCTTCTTCTCTCTCTAGAATCAATAAACATATACTTGCTGAGGATTAAAAAAAAGATATAGTATTGGTGGATCATTTTTTGAGGAGTAGTTTGCTAGAGAGCTAGCATTTGCTGAGGGTTTGCTTTGTATCAAATATTTTATATACATTTGTTCATTTATTTTTTCCAATAACACAGTGAAATGCTATACATTTTACAGATTAGGGAACTCAAGTGCAGATGTTAAATAATAGGCACACATTTGAACAGTTAGTGTAAAAAACATGCTTAAAACAGATGTCTATAATACCAGCAATAGTCTTTTAGTTTAAGAATTTTTAAAACATTTAATTTTGCACCATTTAATTTTTTAATTTGTTTTTAGAGGGACAGGAAAGGGAAGAAAGAGAGAAACATTGATTTTTGTTGTTCTACTCATGTATGCACTCACTGGTTGGTTCTTGTATGTGCCCTGACCAGGGATCGAACCTGCAACCTTAGCGTATCGGGACAATGCCCTAACAAACTGAGCTACCAGCCAGGGCCTAATTTTGTTTGATTTAATTGAAACTGTTATATATGTTAATTTATAACATCTATTTTGTTTTAGAGTGCTGTATCAAAATATTCGAAACAAATCCATGTTGCCTACCTGCGTCATCTTACATGTAGAAGCTTACACCACTGTTCTCTGAAGGCTGTGTGTGCTGGTTAACTTTAACTATTTCCTCATTCCCACGTCTCAGATTTCCAGTTATTAAAATTCTCACTGTGAAGAAATAAGTGTAGGCATCTTGCTCTGGTATCTAATACCACCTTACTGAATTTCACATATATAACTAAATTGGTTTCTAATGAACCTCGGAACAGTTTCAGTGTTGAGGACTATCTTACTTGTTAGAGGTAAATGGGAATCCCACAATAATACTGGAGAAAGAATAAGGGGGGAATGTGGTTATTATTTTTCCAGTGGCTATAATATTCCATTGAAGCAGATGTTTATTGGACAATAGGGAGAAGAAGGTGATGGTGGAGAAGTTAGATAGGACAATAAAATCTGCGTTAATCACAGGTTTTAAAGAAAAATTCATAGAAAGCCAGAGAACAGTGATGAGTGAAACATTCTTTCAGTCCCTTAATTTACTTGGACCAGTATGTTATGCTATTTAACAAAAGGCTTAGTTTAACAAATGATGGCTATGCAAAAGTAGAAAGTAGGGGATACTTTATTCGAGGAATAAACATTATTACAGTTAAAATAAATACTTTTAAATGACAGCAGATTTTGTTTCAGATTTTGCCAGATCAACATCATAGTCTTGGCAATCCAATAGCCGATATGCCAATTATGCATAATGAGTAAATTTTAAATGAAAACTAGGAAGAGATTCCCATGAGCATATTATTTACCGTGCCTTCATTTCGGTGTTCTAGGCACAGACTTGTCCTGAATAATTTAATCTGGTTTCCACAGCACTGATTTGCAGCCAGCAATCTAGCTTCTGAGTCCACATTATTAATTTTTTAATTTAGCAAAGAACGAGAAAGCCTGTGTTCACATCATTTGTATACTTCTAATTTGCTGAAGAGTTAAGAAAACCCTCATTCCACCCAACTTTTTATTCTGAGAATTGCATAACTCCAGAGGCTTTTAAATAAAAGCACAGTGGAGACTCCCAAGCCCTTCACCTAGAATCTGAGATTGTCAACATTTTATCACATTTTATTTCTCTCTCCACACCCCAATTTTTTAAAAACCTATTTGAAAATAAGTTGCCATTTGACCTCTGGGTACCTTGGCATCTACCTCCTAAGATAAAAGGATTTTATCAGACTTAACCAAGAAAACCATTACCAATCACACTTAAGAAAATTTATAGGAATTCAACAATTTTATTAATATTCAGTTTATTTAAAAATTTCTCAAGTTGTCTTCCAATGAGATCTTCCTGTGCTCTTCAAAGTTCTTTTAATTAGCTCGAAACAGTGTACTAAGATAGTACATTGGAAGAAGGGGCTGATGGCAGGTGCTGGACTCCGGAGGCTCCACGTTTCTGATGAGACCATTTCCTCAACCTGGGAGCTTCCAGTGTTGCATGGTTGCATAGATCATTCCTGCCCAACCGACACCAGTAAATATTTAAGCCTTATCAGCAGGGAAGGACCTCTCTCTACTGGAACATTGGCCAGGCACTTAGAGGTCATCTATGCACAACCTAAACTGTGAGATTATGAGTTATGGGAAATGCATGTACTCTGCTGTTTCTCCTTTTTAAAGCTTCACTTGACAAAATTTAATAGCTGAGTATGATGTGTCCCCTTTGGATGGCATTCCCCAGAGACTTAAGCACACTTGACAAACCCTATTTAATAGCTGAGTATGATGTGTCCCCTTTGGATGGCATTCCCCAGAGACTTAAGCACAGTTTGTTTTTTCCTATGCACAATCCAGTTGGATTCACGCATTGCATTTGGTTTTGATCTCTTTTTAGGCTTATCTAGAACAGAGCTGCTCCATGCTTTTATTTTTACCTTATAGCGGTGCCTTTTGAAGAGCCCAGGGTAATTTCCTACAAGATGTCACACATTCTAGATTTGTCTGATTGGATTGCTGCTTCATGGTATCATTTAATCTGTTCCTCTACATATTATATTTACTGTAATCTGGATGTTTGAAAAGCTTGACTAGATTTTAAAAACATTTATGGTAAGAAGATTTTGTAGGTGATGATCCATACTTTGTATTACATTATATCAGGAGGGATATAATATATGGTCATCCCATATTAGTGATTAGTTCCAGTGACCACCAGAATTGATATTGACAAAGGCATATGTTTTGCTCTTTTTTTAATGTATATTTAACCTACTGGTGATATTTTGGCATTATGTGACTATCCTGTTATCTAACTACATTTCACCCAATGGTTTTAGCTCCTTTTAATAATCTTTGCCTGAATCATCTATTACATTGGGAAGTTACAAAATGATAATTTTCTATCATTTCTTTAATTTTTATTAGCTGGCATTCTTTTATAAATAAGGCTGCTCTTTTCTTCTATGTTTCATCTTTTCTAATAGCTATGGATGAATTAAAAAATTGTTTCATCATAATCAATTATCACAGTTATTTTATTAATGATTAAGTTGTCCTAAATAACCAATTCAATGGGAGCCATTCAAACATGTTCCTTTGACCTTTGACCTAATCTGTGCAATAGGCATTCACTAGAATTTCTCCCAATGATCTCTGTGTCCTAATATGCATGCCCTTATATAACCCTTCCCTTGAATGTGGTCTGGACATAGCGACACACTTCTAACAAACAGGACAGAGCAGAAGTGATGGTATGTCATGTCTGAGATTAGGTTATGAAAGCCTGTTGCTCTGTCTTGCTTATCCTCTCTTGCTCTACTGCTAGCCAATGCTAATGGAAGCCAGACAGTGTTGTCAGCTTCCCTATAAGGAAGCCCGCATGGCTAGAAATTGAGTGACCTCTTTGATCACCAGCCAGGAAGGAACTTAAGATTTCAGTGTAACAGCCCATGAGGAAACAAATGTTGTCAACAGCCACATAAAGTGCATTTAGAAGTGGATCCTCTCCCATGTGAGCCTAAAAGGACTGCAGCCGGGCTGACAGCTTCACTGCAGCCTCGCGAGAGACCCTGAGCCAGAGGACCCAGCTAAGCCACCCTCACATTTGGACCCAGAGGACTGTGATATAATAAGTGTTTGTTGTTTTAAGCTCCTAAGCTTGGGAGTCATTTATTTTGCAGCAATAGATGACTAATACGGCCCCACTGATTTATTGGAGCACTTTATATCTTTCTGGTGCAATCAGATTTCTCAGATTCACTTTGTATTTTCCACGACTTACACCTGGAATAGCGTTTCTCCCCATTTCTCTGGGTTCTTTCAGTGGAGAATGGTGTGTAGGACACAAGATCTAGAAACAAGATGTGCTCATGTCTACAGAGATGTCATGGTTTCTGCATCTGTTCAGTGACTAAAGCTAGAAAACAGGAAAAAACTCTCAAGCTCATACTTACATTTCCAGTTCACATTTACTGTTACATGATTCTTACTTGCCTCCTTTTCTCTTAGAGTGAAAATCTTGGTTCCTTTCCTCGACATCGGAGGGTTAATATTATAAGGAAGTAGAGTAGTTGGTGTACATTTTCGCAGTGACAGTCACTCTCTGCTCTCTGGAATGTCTTTCCTGATAATGCTTTCATTTCTATCATTTGAGATTTATTCATTGGCTCTTGGGCATTTTGAATGCCAGCATTTGCTTATCAAAATTTGTTTAAAATTATTTTCCAACCTAGAAAAATGACCCAGAAGGAATGGAATAAAAATTGGAAAGAAATATAGAAAAAATATAAAAGTAAGTAATGCTGGGTGGTGAACTTATGGGTATTTTTTCTTTGCTTACTTTAATAAGAAATATGCATTGAGTCGCAAGTATGTGCCGTTCATAGTTTAAGGCACTGGCATCTCAAAGTTTCTGGTTCTGGTGGGAAGAACTTATGTTCAGGGGAGTGAGTCATATAAATGTGTCAATGTAATTGATAAGTGATAACATAAAGAGATACACAACACTTTCCTATGTTAACTACTGTCTAAAGGACATGTGCTATTTTACTAATAAGAAACCATAATATATTTTAAAGGGAGCAAAGATAGATCAAAGGGGGATAAAAACAGGAGGAGAAAATTCCCTTGGCTGGGAATAATGTCAAAGGCAAACTAGTTTATTTCACAATCTTTATACCATCTTGATTAATTAAACCAGAGGTTTTTCTCCAATAAAACTTTGCCTATTAACCTCTCCGCTTCACATTAAACTATGGTTTCACCCTGTATTTTGTTCAATGGAAGCATATTTATAGTCAACTGTTATGTTAATGAGAAACTATGAAGGCAAAATGAAACATTCTACTAAATTTATGATTTCCTTAGATAGTTAAGCTCTTCCTTTATGTGTTATTGTTCTAATTGTTTGTTTTTGTTGGCGTTCTCTACTTGAGCTATGCTCTCAGGTAAAGCCTTTTAAACATCTGCACAACTGTAATTATGCTGGAGCTCCGAGGAGCAAGAGGCAGGGCATGAGGGCATCCGTCTGCTCTGTTCAGTATAACTCATGCAAGTCCTGGGGAGGAAGGAGAGGACAGGGTGGAGGAACAGGAACGGAACACAACGCAAGTGGCATTTACACTTTTAACCTGTGTTGTCTTTGGCAATTTTGTTCAAGCGTATCCATGTTTTTGTGTTTTGTTCACTTTTTGTTATTCATAAAAATTGAACTGATAATCTAGATGGAGGCAAAAAACATGTTATAAAATGACTTTAATAGAATGTTAATCAAGGCTGACCTTTTGACTCTGTTTGGTAATAAACATACCCAATGAAAACTTGCATTAGCATCAGAGATGTTAGCTCTTGCTGGGGAAGAGCGGCATCTTTGCAGGTGCTGTTACACCGTGAAGTTCCCACCGGGCTGGTGGCACGTCAGGCGTGGTGGAGGCGAACCATTGGCGGAATGAGAAAAAGCCACTGCGGGTGTAACCTTAGGAACCATTTACTTCATCAAACACTTTACTAAAAATTAGAATTTGCTAAGCTCTTGCATGTTTTTTCTTCTCAGTTCCATTTCTAGCTCATGGGGATAGTCATGGGAATAATACATGCTATTCTGCTTTCAGAGAAGGTATTTCTGATTTGCAAAGCTGAAACAGACCAGAAATTGCTGTCTACTGATTGCCCTAGGCACTGCAGATACGGACAGTGATAAGACAGAGCCCTGCTTTCAAGCAATTCTCGGTTTAAGCCTATCTGAGTCATTACTATGGACACAGGCCTCTGTATTAGGAATGTTTTATAGGTCACTGTCAGCGGGTGAGGGCGGTGGGATATCAGTAAAAAATACCCATTGAGGAGAATACCTTGACTATTTGAGCTCTTCTGTCTTTTTATAACACTTGAAACAAAATTAATTTACGAGCTTACTGTCTTACGGCCATTAGGAACTAGTCTAGTTTCCAGGCCTTTTAAAACAACAGTCAATTTGATATAGGTGTCTATGCAAAGTGGTTGTGCGTCATGGTTAAGTGATCATGACACATTTGAAAGGCAAACATTTGAAAGGTCACAGGATAGAAAAGCTGTTTGAATAGATGGTTACGTATAGTTTCGTAAAAGCAGCTGGAAACTTCGAATTGGGAGAGACCACAACACAGAGAAATTGTTATTGCCTGAGAGCACACTGGTGATAAAAACCTTTCAACACATATCTTAACTACATTTTATATGTGCTCAAATTGCCACCTATTTCATGATCATTGGAGTCCAATGTGTGCCTATGAAATAATTTTTCCAGACACAGTGTAAGTAGTTATTCTAGGACACCTAGGAAATCATATATTTCCTTTCTGATATTTGATTTTAAGTTTATTTCTAATATTCATTGAAAGTATGATAATTAAAAAAAATTTCATTCAGAATTTTCATGTAATTCCACTGCCTTCTCATAAGACGATAGAAATAATGGAAGGAAAAACAAAGGTATTTAAGGAAGTTGAAAGAAATGTTGCTTATTTATTTGATATATTATGCAACATTCTCCAAGGTTTAGCTCCTATCTTTATACTCTGAATTCATGCCATGTCCCAATATATACTTTTTTTCTATTTTATTCATCCAAATCAAACAATTAGTAACAGTTTCCTAATGTTGTAATTCCTCCTGATTGCTGCACATGTTGGTCACTTTACTGTGTCTTTTGTGTGCCTTTTTTTCAATGCCTGCAACAGCCTACAGAACATTATCAGAAAGAAAATTACATTGCTATTGGCCAAGTTTGTCTCACGAGAGGCCAAATTTATTTTTCCTTCTGGTCCTTTGCCTTTATTCACCTTTCTCCCGACATTTCTGACTCATTTCCCTGGTGACTGTTCGGTTCTCTGGGAAGCAGATGTGGAGACTGAAAAGGAGTGCCAAGGGGAAGAAAAGGAGAAAGGAGGTGAACATGAGCAAGGAGAAGCCAGGTTATGTGGACCTGATGAAGCCCAACAGAGAGGGCTTCCTTGGAGCAAGGATCACCCCTTAGGGGGGTACCACATTGGGTGGAAATAACCAGCTCCTATATCATTGTCTTGTTCAGTCATTGACTGGTCCCCTGCACCCTGACAAAAGAGTGACCTCAGATGGGAAGCTAGAATATACCCTGATATCATTAATGGCTGGAGGACATCAGTCTTGCACTCTGCACCTTGCAGCTGGGCAGCCTGTCCTTTCTGAAAAGGACTCTTTGCTACATCCTGCTCCATACCCTTAGGATTACACTTTCACACCTGAGATGCAGCAAAGTTCTCAACACCCCCAATTTTTGGTTCCATTGAAGGGTATTTTCCTCCTCTATGTATTAGCAAGGGGCCTTAGATTTTCATATAAAGATAGTAAAAATGAATAACTCTTCTCCGGTTGATTTCATGAACCTGTTATAATATGACTGTGTTGCCAAATTTAAAGGCTCTATCCCTTTACGGCGTCTCCTTGGTCTCTAACATATGTGGTGAAGAAAGGGGAGATGAGAGAGAAAAATGAGTCAGATCAAAGATCATCTTCTTTGTGGACGTTATTCCAACACCTTTCTCTAGGCTGAATTTACTGTTTTTCATCTGTATTTGCATTCTATGCTGTGAATTTCTTAGCATGTTGTCTTCTCCTAGTTGACTTTCTTGTCTGTCTCTTCATTCGACTGGATACTTTTCAAGGGCAAGACAATTCCGACAATTTTTTGTCTGTCTGTCTCCAAAACTTAGGCTTATAATAGATGCTTTGGAATTTAAGTCTTCTGTGACAACCACGCCAAACTCACTGTGATATAAAGCTATATTTTAAGTTCTTTCATTAGAGGTTTCCAAACTATTGAAATAATTTACTCAGTACTCAACCACTACTTTATAAAAACATTTATAATATACACATATTACAAAATTTAGAAAATACTGCAGTTTCTAGGAGAAAATAAAACTTTAATAATTGTACCACCTAAACAAATCCTTTGTGATTTATAACATGATTTAGAATTTTTATGAGTTGACATATATTAATACCTATACATTTATATTTCATTTAATATCCTTAAAAATTATTTGTTTAATTACTTTTCTATTATTTGAAGTCAGTTTTTCCTAATATTTGCTTTTATGTGTATAGTGTTGTTAACCTCCTTCAATATAAATCTTCATTCTCATCTCTATTTCTTTTAGGTTAAATAGTAATATATTTACTCATCTTTGTTCACATTGTCTAATTATTGTTCAGAGAGTTTATACCAGTTTGTTTCGCCCGCTGTGTGTGAGACCCTTTCACTGTACTCTTGGCAGCACTATTATCTTAAAAAGAGGACAATTAGATAATCAATATTTTCTGTCTTTTTATTGGTATCTCTATTTATTAATACTTGAATATTTTATTAACTATTTATATGCCAACTTCTATAAATTCTATTTATATTATTTCCCCATTTTCAATAAAAGTGTTTTATGAGTGTTTAATATCATTTAAAAATTTAAAAATTAAATTTGTTTTTTTAAAATTACAGGTGACATACAGTATTATATTAGTTTCAGGTGTACAACTCAGTGATTAGATATTATATAACTTTCTAAAGTTCACTCCAATAAATCTAGTACCCATTTGACACTATACATAGTTATTACAATATTATTGACTATTATTTCATAGCATGTATATTACATCCCCATGACTATTGTATAAGTACCAATTTCTACTTTATTTTTTTTAAAATTTATTAATTTGTTTTTGTTACAGATGTTTCTCATTTTTCCCCCATTGACACCCTTGTCCCCTTTCCCGTCGCCCCATCCTCAACTTTGTTGTCTGTGTTCATTGGTCATGCATACACGCATGTAAGTTCTGTGGTTTATCTCTTCACCTCCCTACACCCGCTCCTCTGAGGCTTCTCAGTCTGTACCCCACCTCTATGCCTCTGGGTCAATTTTGTTCATCAGTTTGTATAGTTCATTATATTCCACAAATAAGTGAGATCATGTGATATTTGTCTTTCTCTGCTTGGCTTGTTTCACTTAGCATAATACTCTCCAGGTCCTTCCATGCCATCACAAAGGATAAGAGATCTTTCTTTCTTACAGCTGCATAGTACTCCATTGTGTATATGTACCACCGCTTTTTTATCCATTCGTCTACTGATGGACACTTGGGCTGTTTCCAGATCTTAGCTATTGTTAATAGGGCTGTTACAAACATGGGGTACATATATTCTTTCTGATTGGTGTTTCAGGCTTTGTAGGGTATATTCCTAGAAGTGGGATCACTGGGTCAAGTGGAAATTCAATTTTTAACTTTCTGGAGGTAACACCATAGTGTTTTCCACAGAGGCTGCACCAGTCTGCATTCCCATCAGCAGTGTACTAGAGTCCCCTTTTCTCCACACCCTCGCCAACACTTGTTGTTTGATGATTTGTTGATGGCGGCCATTTTGACAGGTGTGAGGTGGTACCTCATTGTTGTTTTAATTTGCATCTCTCTGATGATTAGTGACGTTGAACATTTCTTCATATGTCTCTTGGCCCTTTGCATGTCCTATTTGGAGAGGTGTCTATTTAGGTCCTCTGCCCATTTTTTAATTGGGTTCTTTGTTTTCCTTTTGTTGAGTAGTATGAGCCCTCTATATATTTTGGAAATTAACCCATTATCTGATGCATCATTGGTGATTATGGTCTCCCATATAGTGGGATCCCTTTTCATTTTGATGGTTGTTTCTTTTGCTGTGCAGAAAGTTTTTAGTTTGATGTAGTCCCATGTGTTCATTTTTTCCTTTGTTTCTCTTGCCTTAGGTGTTGTGTCAGTGAAAATTCTGTGTATGATGTCTGAGATTTTGTGGCCTGCATTTTCTTCTAGAATTTTTATAAATTCACGAGTTACATTTAAGTCTTTTATCCATTTTGAATTTATTCTCGTGTATGGTGTAAGTTGGTGTTCCAGTTTCATTTTTTTTGCATGCAGCTGTCCAATTTTCCCAACACCATTTATTGAAGAGACTGTCTTGACTCCACTGTATGCTCTTGCCACCTTTGTCAAATATTAATTGAACATAGTGTCTTGGGTCCATTTCCGCGTTCTCTATTCTGTTTCACTGGTCTATATGCCTGTTCATATACCAGTACCAGGCTGTTTTGATAACAGTGGCTTTATAGTATAAATTGAAATCTGGTAAAGTGATTCCTCCTACTTTGTCCTTTTTCAAGATTGCTGTGGCTATTTAGTTTTTTTTTTGGTTCCATATAAACTTTTGGAGTGTTTGTTTTAGTTCTGTGAAGTATGTCATTGGTATTTTGATGGGGATTGCATTGAATCTATAGATTGCTTTGGGTGGTATGGAAATTTTAATGATGTTAATTCTTCCAATCCATGAACAAGGTATATGCTTCCACTTTTTTATATCTTGCTCTATTTCTTTTTTCAATGACCTGTATTTTTCTGTGAAGAGGTGCTTTACTTCTTTGGTTAGGTTTATGTCTATGTATCTTAATTTTTTTGCTGCCATGGTAAATGGGATTGTTCTTTTAGATTCTCGTTCTGTGACTTCATCATTGGTTTATAAGAATGCCATCAATTTCTTGACGTTAATTTTGTATCCTGCTACTTTGCCAAATTCATTCATTAAGTCTAATAGATATTTGATGGAGTCTTTAGGGTTTTTTTTGTACAACATCATGTCATCTGCAAATAATGACAGTTTCATTTCCTCCTTTCCAATTTAGATTCCCTTTATTTTTTCTTCATGTCTAATTGCTTTGGCTAAGACTTTCAGTACTATGTTAAATAAGAGTGGCAAAAGTGGCATCTCTTTTTTTTTTTTATTATCCTCACCCGAGGACATTTTTTTTGTTCAGATAGAGTGGGAAGGAGAGAGAGGGAGAGAGAGAGAGAAACATTGATGTGAAAGGGACACATCGAGTGGGTGCCACCCACACAACCCAATCAGGGCCGGGGACAAAATGCAACTGAGGTACATGCCCTTAGTGGGAACTGAACCCGGGTCCCTCGGACTGCAGGCCAATGCTCTAACCGCTGAACCAAACCGGCCAGGGTGGCATCCCTGTTTGTTCTCGTTCTTAAGGGGAATGCTTTTAGTTTTTGCCCATTGAGTATGATGTTGGCTGTAGGTCTTTCATATATGGCCTTTATTATGTTGAGATATGATCCCTTTATTCCCACATTGCTGAGCGTTTTTATCAGAAATGGGTGCTGGATTTTGTCGAATGCTTTTTCAGCATCTATTGATATGATTGTATGGTTTTTATCTTTGCTTTTGTTTATGTGATGTATCACATTTATTGGTTTGTGAACATTGTACCATCCTTGCATGCCTGGGAGGAAACCCACTTGGTCATGATGAATAATTTTTTGATATATGTTGGATCTGATTTGCTAATATTTTGTTAAGAATTTTGGCATCTGTGTTTATCAGGGATATTGGCCTGTAGTTTTTTTTCTTTGTAGTGTCTTTGTCTGGTTTTGGAATTAGGATTATGCGGGCCTCATCAAAAAAGTTTGGGAAGAACCGAAAAATGGTGGCGGAGTGAACGGAGCTACACAGACTGGCTCCCAGAACCAAACTGGAATTACAACTATAACACAGACAAATCGATGGGAAAAACCAACAGAAAAGCAGCTTGCGAGGACCATACAACGAGGGACACTGACTCCATCCCGGTAGGCTTGCGAAGGCACGAGACGGGGGCTGGGAGCCCACGGTTGGCAGCTCGGCAGCGGCCTTAGCTGGGAGCGGCGCCCTCAGGTCACACTCCCAGGCGGCTCCACAGCGCAGAGCCGGACAGAGGCTGAAACAGCCACAGCCACTCACCTTGGGCTCCGGCAGAGGGAGGGCAGACTGGACTGGAACTGTGTCGGGACACTCGGGGTTTGGAGGGCGCTCAGAGCTTTGGCTGAGTGCAGCCACGCAGGACGGTGGCCACATTGCTCCTTCCCAGGGCTCTGAGGAGAGGCAGCAGCCCCTCCCTCGGAGATCCAACCCCACCCTGTGGGCCATTGAAGTGCTAATTGAGGCTCACTAACAACCAGCATCTGCCCCACCCTCTTGAAAACCCCTTGGCTCAGCACCAGAGGGAGTTTTTCAATCAACTGACAACCCAAAATTCATCAAGTAACCTAGACTGCTAGCCTCCAGGCAAAAAGCTAGAGGATAACAGTACGTTTCCTGGGCTGGCAACTTTAACCAGGAAAGTAAGACTTGACAGTGGTGTTCAACGTGGGTCCTCCCTCGCTCATCTAAACACAGGAGAGGGAGCCACAAACAGCAGAACACCAACACCCACAGGGAGAACTTGACAGGCTCCAAAGCCCACAGTGATAGCCAAAATGGTGAAACATAGAAACAGAAGCCAATGAAAGAGCAAGACACCTCCACCGAAGATGAGATCAATGTGGAGCAATTAGGCATGTTAACAGAGCTAGAATTCAGAGCCATGATCTTGAGGAAGCTGAACAGCATGAGTAAGGACATAGAGACACTGAAAATAAGCCTATTGGAAATTAAAAACCACCAAGAAGAGATAAAAAATGACATATCAGAAATGAAAAACACATTGGAAGGTTTAAAAAGCAGAGTAGAGGAAGCTGAGGACCAGATCAGTGAATTAGAAGACAGGGTAGAAAAAATCAACCAATCAGAAAAACAAAAGGAAAAAACTATTAAAAAACAGGAAGACAGCTTAAGAGAACTATGGGACAACTGGAAACGTAATAATATTCGCATCATAGGAGTCCCCGAAGAAAAAGAAAATGAGCAAGGGATAGAGAATATATTCAAAAAAATAGTGACAGAAAACTTCCCTAATTTGGTGAAAGAAGAAGGCATTCAAGTTCAAGAAGCACAGAGAGTCCCAAGTAAGAAGAATCCAAACAGGCCCACACCAAGACACATAGTAATTAAAATGCCACAAATTAAAGACAAAGAGAGAATCCTAAAAGCAGCAAGAGATAAGCAACAGGTTACCTACAAAGGGAACCCCATAAGGCTCTCAGTTGACTTCTCACAAGAAACACTACAGGCCAGAAGAGAATGGCATGAAGTAATCAAAGTCATGAAAAAGAAGAATCTGAATCCAAGACTACTCTACCCAGCAAGGCTATCATTCAAAATAAAAGATCAAATAAAGAGCTTCCCAGACAAAAAAAGGCTAATGGAATACATTAGCACCAAACCAGCACTGCAAGAAATGTTAAAAGGACTGCTGTAATTAGCAGTAGAAATGGGAAGAAAAATAGAACCACACTAAACAAAAATGGCAATAAATAAGTACATATCAATAATCACCTTAAACGTAAATGGATTGAATACTCCCATAAAAAGACACAGAGTAGCTGATTGGATAAGAAAGCAAGACTCATCTATATGTTGTTTACAAGAGACCCACCTCACAACAAAAGACTCACATAGATTGAAAGTGAAGGGATGGAAAAAAATTTACCAAGCAAATGGAAAGCAAAAAAAAGCTGGGGTAGCAATTCTCATATCTGATAAAACAGATTTCAAAATGAAGACCATAACTAGAGACAAAGACGGCCACTACATAATATTGACAGGATCTATCCAACAGGAAGATATAACCTTGATAAACATATATGCACCCAATATAGGAGCACCAAAATATATTAAAAATCTTCTGGAGGACTTCAAGGAGAAATCGACAGCAATACAATCATAGCAGGGGACTTCAACACCCCGTTGACAGCACTGGATAGATCCTCTAGGCAAAAAATTAGTAAGGAAACAGAGACTCTAAATGAAGCACTAGACCAAATGGATTTAATAGATATCTACAGAGAATTACACCCCAAGGCTACAGAATACACATTCTTCTCAAGTGCACATGGGACATTCTCAAAGATAGACCACATGATAGGTCACAAACTACGTCTCTACAAGTTCAAGGAGATTGAAATCATATCAAGCATCTTCTCAGATCACAATGGCATGAAAGTAGAAATCAATTGCAACAAGAACATGCAAAGACATTTCAACACATGGAGGCTAAATAGCATGTTATTAAACAATGAATGGGTCACCGAGGAGATCAAGGAAGAAATTAAAAACTTCCTGGAAACCAATGAAAATGAACACACAACAACACAAAATCTATGGGATGCAACGAAAGCAGTTCTGAGAGGGAAGTTCATAGCACTACAGGCCTACCTCAAAAAACAAAAAAAATCTCTAATAGACTATCTAACCTCACAACTTAAAGAACTAGAGAGAAAAAAAAGAAAAGAAAAGAAAACCCCAGAGCAAGTAGAAGGAAGGAAATAGTAAAGATCAGAGAAGAAATAAACGACAGAGTCCATAAAAACAATTCAAAGGATCAATGAAACAAAGAGCTGGTTTTTCGAAAAGATAAACAAGATTGATGGACCCTTAGCTAGACTCACCAAGAAACAAAGAGAGAGAACCCAAATACACAAAATCAGAAATGAAAGAGAAGTAACAACTGACACCACAGAAATACAAAAGATCATTAACAACTACTATGAACAATTATATGGCAACAAATTCGACAATCTAAGCGAAATGGACAAATTTCTAGAAACACATAATCTCCCAAAACTGGACCAGGAAGAGATAGAAAACTTGAACAGACCAATAACAACAGAAGAAATTGAAGATGGAATCAAGACTCTCCTAGCAAACAAAAGCCCAGGCCTGGATGGCTTCTCGGGGGAGTTTTACTGAACATTCAAAAAGAACTAACACCCGTTCTCTTCAAACTATTTCAAAAAATTCAAGAAGAAGGAAGACTTCCACACACGTTTTATGAAGCCACCACAATTCTAATTCCAAAACCAGAAAAAGACACTACAAAAAAAGAAAACTACAGGCCAATATCCCTGATGAACATAGATGCCCAAATCCTGAACAAAATACTAGCAAATTGGCTCCAGCAATACACCAAAAAAATTATCCACCATGACCAAGTGGGATTCATCTCAAGGATGCAAGGCTGGTACAATATCACAAATCAATAAATGTGATACACCACAGAAATGAAATGAAGAATAAAAACCACATGATCATATCAATAGATGCCGAAAAAACCTTAGACAAAACCAGCATCCATTTCTGATGAAAATGCTCAGCAATGTGGCAATAGAGGGATCATATCTAGACATAATAAAGGCCATATATGAAATACCTACAGCCAAAATCATACTCAATGGGCAAGAACTGAAAGCATTTCCCTTAAGAACAGGAACAAGGCAAGGATGCCCACTTTCACCACTCTTATTTAACATAGTACTGGAAGTTGTAGCCACAGCAATCAGAGACGAAGAAAAAATGAAAGGGATCCAAATTGGAAAGGAGGAAGTGAAACTGTTATTATTTGCAGATGACATGTTACTATACGTAGAAAACCCCAAAGACTCCCTCAAAAATTTACTAGACTTAATACATGAATTTGGCAAAGTAGCAGGATAGAAAATTAATGTCAAGAAATCAGTGGCATTCTTATACACCAAGGAAGAACTCACAGAAAGAAAAACTAAGAAAACAATCCCATTTACATTTATGGCAAAAAAGTTAAGATACCTAGGAATGAACTTAACCAAAGAAATAAAGGACCTATTCACAGAAAACTACAGGTCATTGAAAAAAAGAAATAAAGGAAGATATAAAAAAGTAGAAGCACATACCCTGTTCATGGATTGGGAGAATTAACATCATTAAAATGTCCATATTACCCAAAGCAATCTATAGATTCAATGCAATCCCCATCAAAATACCAACGGCATACTTCACATTATTAGAACAAGTACTTCAAAAGTTCATATGGAACCAAAAAAGACCACGAAGAGCCACAGCAATCTTGAAAAGGAAAAACAAAGTTGGAGGGATCACATTACCAGATTTCAGCTTATACTACAAAGCCACCGTAATCAAAACATTCTGGTACTGGCACAAGAACAGGCATATAGACCAGTGGAACAGAACAGAGAACCCAGAAATGGACCCAAGGCAATATGCTCAATTAATATTTGACAAAGGTGGCAAGAGCATGTAGTGGAACAAGGACAGCCTCTTTAATAAATGGTGCTGGGACAATTGGACAGCTACATGTAGAAAAATGAAACTAGACCATCAACTTACACGCTACACAAGAATAAACTCAAAATGGATAAAAGACTTAAATGTGACTCATGAATCCATAAAAATCCTAGTAGAAACTGTAGGCAACAAAATTTCAGAAATCATATGCAGCAGAATTTTCACTGATACATCACCTAAGGCAATAGAAACAAAGGAGAAAATGAACACATGGAATGACATCAAACTCAAAAGCTTTTGCACAGCGAAAGATACAATCATCAAAACGGAAAGGCTACCCACTGTGTGGGAGAGCATAATTGCCAATGGTATATCAGATAAGGTTTAATTTCCAATATATAGATAGTGCTCATACAACTCTACAAAAGGAAGACAAAGAACCCAATTATAAAATGGGCAGAGGAACTAAATAGACACCTCTCCAAACAGGACATACAAATGGCTAAGAGACATATGAAGAAATGCTCATCATCACTAATCATCAGAGAGATGCAAATTAAATCAACAATGAGGTGTCACCTCACACTTGTCAGAATGACCTCCATCAACAAATCATCAAACAACAAGTGTTGGTGAGGGTGTGGAGAAAAGGGGACTCTAGTACACTGCTGGTGGGAATGCAGACTGGTGCAGCCACTATGGAAAACAATATGGTGTTACCTCAAAATTTTAAAAATTGAACTTCCATTTGACCAGTGATCCCACTTCTCGAAATATACCCTAAGAAGCCTGAAACTCCAATCAAAAAGAATATATGTACTCCCATGTTCATAGCAGCACTATTTACAATAGCTAAGATCTGGAAACAGCCCAAGTGTCCATCAGTAGACAAATGGATAAAAAAGCAGTGGTACATATACACAATGGGGTACTACGCAGCTGCAAGAAAGAAAGATCTCTTATCCTTTGAGACTACATTGAGGGATCTTGTAAGTATCATCCTAAGCAAAATAAGCCAAACAGAGAAAGACAAGTATCATATGATCTCACTTATTTGTGGAATATAATAAACATAACAGTCTGAGGAATGGGGTAGTCCCAGAGATGTGGAAGTGGGGTACAGACTGACAATCCCCAGAAGTGGGTGTGGTGGGGAAGAGATAAACCACAGAACTTATATGTATGTATGCATGAACAGTGGACATGGACAACAAGCTGGGGACAGGGCAGGGAGGGCGGGGGTGGGCGGAATCAGTGGGGGAAAAAGGATAAACATCTGTAACAAAATTTAATTAATAAAAAATAAATAAATTAATAAAAAATCAGAAGTAAAATGATGAGAAGTAAAGTTTGCAATAATATGCATTTAAGTTTAAAAAAATTTTTAAAAAATAAGGAAACTACAACCTGAAGGGGAAAATGCATGAAAATATAACAAAACCTACAGTATTCTAATGAAAAGGAAAGTGAAATGAGATGAACCAGCTAGCAACACATATTTACCACAGAAAATAAGTGTTTGGTTCTTTGCAGTGTTTTTTATTTATTTATTTATTTATTTTTTTAAATTGATTAATTTTTGTTACAAATGATTCTCCTTTTTTCCCCCACTGATTCCCCCCTCCCCCTTACCTCCCTGCCCCTTCCCCAGATTGTTGTCCATGTCCACTGTTCATGCATACATGCATATAAGTTCTGTGGTTCATCCCTCTCTCACCTCCCCACTCCTTAGGGGATTGTCCTCAAACTGTTATGTTCATTATATTCCACAAATCAGTGAGATCATATGAAATTTGTCTTTCTCTGTTTGGCTTGTTTTACTTAGGATGATACTTTCCAGGTCCCTCCATGTCGTCTCAAAGGATAAGAGCTCTTTCTTTCTTACCACTGCGTAGTACTCCATTGTGTATATGTACCACAGCTTTTTAATCCATTCATCTACTGTTGGGCACTTGGGCTGTTTCCAGATCTTAGCGATTGTAAATAGTGCTGCTACAAAGATGGGGGTACATATATTCTTTCTGATTGGTGTTTTATGCTTCGTAGTGTATATTCCTAGAAGTGGGATCACTGGGTCAAATGGGAGATCAATTTTTAATTTTTTGAGGTGACACCATATTGTTTTCCATAGTGGCTGCACCAGTCTGCATTCCCACCAACAGTGTACTAGAGTCCCCTTTTCTCCACACCCTCGCCAACACTTGTTGTTTGATGATTTGTTGATGGCGGCCATTCTGACAGGTGTGAGGTGATACCTCATTGTTGTTTTGATTTGCATCTCTCTGATGATTAGTGATGATGAACATTTCTTCATATGTCTCTTAGCCATTTGTATGTCTTGTTTGGAGAGGTGTCTATTTAGTTCCTCTGCCCATTTTTTAATTGGATTCTTTGTCTTCCTTTTGTGGAGTTGTATGAGCACTCTCTATATATTGGAAATTAGCCCCTTATCTGATGTATCATTGGCAATTATGCTCTCCCATACAGTGGGTAGCCTTTCCGTTTTGATGATTGTATCTTTCGCTGTGCAGAAGCTTTGCAGTGTTTTCTTCAGCATTATACAAGATCTATGGCACAGACTTAGACACAAGTTAATTAACAGTAACATTTTCATCAAGGAATAATTGCATCATTTTCTCGATGAAATTGTGTAGGACACCAAACAACTTATGAACATATAAAGATGTGCCAAGGAATGAACTGGGGAGTATAAGCTTGTTCTTCCATTCCAGAAAACAGCTGCAGGACCGGGTGAAGAACTCACACGTGCAACTCAATGAGAGATCTACTCTTTCAATGCATTTTTGAAAAAAAGTTTAATTAATTAATTAATTTTTGTTATAAATGTTTCTCGTTTTTCCCCCCGACACCTTCTTCCCCCTCCCTCCCCACTCTGTCCCCAGCTTTGTTGTCCATGTCCACTCTTCATGCATACATGCATATAAGTTCGGTGGTTTATCTCTCCTCCTCCACCCCCTCTTCTCAGGATTGTGAGTCTGTACTCCACTTCCACGTCTCTGGGACTATCCCATTCCTCAGACTGTTATGTTCATTATATTCCACAAATAAGTGAGATCATGTGATATTTGTCTTTCTCTGTTTGGCTTGTTTCACTTAGGATAATACTCTCCAGATCCCTCCATGTCATCTCAAAGGATAAGAGATCTTTCTTTCTTACAGCTGCATAGTACTCCATTGTGTATATGTACCACCGCTTTTTTATCCATTCGCCTACTGACGCACATTTCGGCTGTTTCCAGATCTTAGCTATTGTAAATAGTGCTGCTATGAACATGGGGGTACATATATTCTTTTTGATTGGTGTTTCAGGCTTCGTAGGGTATATTTCGAGAAGTGGGATCACTGGGTCAAATGGAAGTTCAATTTTTAATTTTTTGAGGTAACACCATATTGTTTTCCATAGCGGCTGCACCAGTCTGCATTCCCACCAGCAGTGTACTAGAGTCCCCTTTTCTCCACACCCTCGCCAACACTTGTTGTTTGATGATTTGTTGAGGGCAGCCATTCTGTCAGGTGTGAGGTGATACCTTATTGTTGTTTTAATTTGCATCTCTCTGATAATTAGTGATGTTGAGTTTTCTTCATGTGTCTCTTAGCCATTTGTATGTCCTGTTTGGAGAGGTGTTTATTTAGTTCCTCTACCCATTTTTTAATTGGGTTCTTTGCCTTCCTTTTGTTGATCTGCATGAGCACTCTATATATATTGGAAATTAACCCTTATCTGATGTATCATTGGCAATTATTATGCTCTCCCATACAGTGGGTTGCTTTTCCATTTTGGTGGTTGTTTCTTTTGCTGTGCATAAGCTTTTGAGTTTTATGTAGTTCTATGTGTTCATTTTCTCCCTTGTTTCTGTTGCTTTAGGCAATGTATTAGTGAAAATTCTGCTGTGTATGAAGCACATACCTTGTTCATGAATTGGAAGAATTAATATTATTAAAATGTCCATATTACCCAATGCAATCTATAGATTCAATGCAATCCCCATCGAAATACCAATGACATACTTCACAGAACTAGAAGAAATACTTCAAAAGTGTATATGGAACCAAAAAAGACCCCAAATGGCCACAGCAATTTTGAAAAAGAAGAACAAAGTTGGAGGGATCACATTACCAGATTTCAGCTTATACTACAAAGCCACTGTAATCAAAACAGCCTGGTACTGGCATAAGGACAGGCAGATCGATCAATGGAACAGAACAGAGATCCCAGAAATGGACCCCAGACAATATGCTCAATTAATATTTGACAAAGGGGGCAAGAGCATACAGCCTCTTTAATAAATGGTGTTGGGAAAATTGGACAGCTACATGCAAAAAAATGAAACTAGACCATGAACTTACACCATACACAAGAATAAATTCAAAATGTATAAAAAACTTAAATGTGACTCATGAACTTATAAAAATACTAGAAGAAAATGAAGGCAACAAAATTTCAGACATCTTTCAATGCCTTTCTCACATTATCAGCCATCTGCCAGCATTAGCCAGAAGAGGTACATTAACCAGCATAAACCAACAGGGAGTCCTGTCACAGTGAGGAAACACTGAATGGGAATTTGGGTGGAGAGAAAAAAGGAAATAAAGGAAGAAGGTTTTGTTTTAGCTTGTTTCTGTTTTGTGTACATCTAAATAAGCACTGTTTATTAAGACGTGGATCTCAGCTGGTGAGTATAGACATAAGTTTTATTTTTCTCTCATCAGTGCTTTCAACATCTATCAAATTTTCTATTTTACTTTTTAAGAGTGTTGTGGACAGATTTCACAAACTTTGGACACTCTCAGATTTAAAAACTCAACCCATCAAGTTTAAAATTTCCCTCAAAATCTTTTCCATACTAAATTGCCTTTTAAAGTCACAATTCAAGGGTCTTTAAGTGGGAGGTTAAGATGGTTTGCACTCCCTGACCTTCACTCCTCCTGTTTGGGAACAACAGGAAGAAAAGGTGGAAGTCAATCTGTTTTAACTGGTTATAGTTGTACTTCTTCCTCTGTTGGTTTCTGCTGCTCCTCTGGCTAACTCTGACAGGCTGCTATGGTGGGCTCTTTGTGTAAAAGCACTGATAGAGTTGCTCTCTCATGGAGGGGCATGTGTGTGTGTTCTGTGCCCTGTCCTGTGAGAGCTCCCTGTGGATCACTTCTCTGTCATGGGGCATCTTCTCTGGCACAAGATCACACCTAATTTCTTCTACTCAGTTCCTATCCACACTGATATATGCCACTGCCTCCCCAAGCTGTATTCCCTTAGCCTGGAGGGTAGCTAGCAAGGTGATCTCAAGGTTTGCTTCTTTTCTGGTGTTCCCTGGACCTATGAAAAATTCACATTCCCTTAGCACCCCCAATGGCAGGAGTCTTGGGTGCTCTCCTGCCACCCTCTTTCTTAACCTACCATCATTTCTCTTCAATTCATAGGAACAGGTCAGCAAGTCTTAGCAGATAGCCGTTCCTCAAAAGTAAGGCCAGTTGCTCATCTTGGAGGAACTAAAATTTTCTACTCAACAATCTGTGAGAGAATCCCGTTATAATTGTGATGTGAGTGCTGGAGAAGTACCCTTTTCCATGAACACTACATTCCCCACAGGCCCAGTGGCCTTCTCTTCTCCACCTTCAGTTATCTTATGCAGGTGGTTGAGGGTGGGGCCAGGCTTGGGGTTGTAGGCTTGATTCTTCTGCTTTGTATTGGATCTTGTGAGAGATGCTGAGCCCCAGAGCCTCTCTTTAGAATGTGGTATAATAGCACCTCCTTATCTCAAGTTTTATTCAAGTCACATTTATTGCACATTTGCATATCCAGGATGACTGAATTATTCTACTAAATATTGTTTTATGTTGAAAATTACGGACTAACATAAGGCAGAATATCATATTCCTGTGGTCTGTGTGGAATTCAAGCAATGGTGTCATTTTGTTGCTGAGTGTTCTTTTTTTATTTTAATGTTTTTTGTTTGTTTGTTTTTAACCTTACCCTAGGACACCCCTGCATTTATCCTCAGACAGAGCAGGAGGGAGAGAGGGAGGAAGAAAGATAGAGAGGGAAACATTGATGTGAAACAGAAACATTGATCAGTTGCCTCCTGTGCGCACCCCGACTGGGGCCTGAACTCACAACCTGGGCATGTACCCTGATTGGGAATCACCAGCGACTTTTTGGTGCACAGGATGATGCTCAACCAACTGAAGCACACCAGCCAGGGCTCTCCCTGTTCTTATTACTGCCTTGGAGGGTTAGGCTAGTCTTGTGGGAGGGAGTCAAAAGACTTGAATATATTTATTTGCACATAAAGCACAGATTGTGTGAAGTGTTATATTGGTAAACTGGCCCTTTAAAGACTTAAATAAACACTCCAAGAAACAGAAAACGACAAAAAAACCTCAACCCCAAATCAAACAAAACATAAAACACTGATATTCGAATTGTTTGCCAACTTACAAGGTATAAGTCCTTTCACTGTGTGGATTTCCACCTGATATGAATTCACTGAATGGAGAGTAGAAAAGAAATCCACATACCTGGCTATTTGAGCCACACAAGCCAGCAGCAGCGCATCGTGAAGTTGATGTGTATTTGGCATGTCTGTGGAGTCTGATGGAAATTACGGCGATATTACAACCCTATGATACATTCCATCCAAGCTGTCTGTTGGAGCTACCTGTAATTTTTTTAGAAAATAAGAAAAAGTTATTTTCTGAGGTGAGGCAAGATGGAGTGTACCTGAAAATAGAGCAACAGGGAAATGTTAGGGTATTCTTCCTTGGGGAAGCAGAGCTAGGTAACAAGGTGAGAATCTAGATTTACCAGAAAAATGGGTGAAATTCATGGTGGTGGGGTAGCCTACCACTAATGGCTTTTAATAGTCTGCTGAGGATGTGTAAATAATTTGCTTGTTAAGGTCACAATTCTACTCCTCTGGTCCAAACTTTCAGCCAATGTGGCTTTTTAGCAATGGGCTTGCTGTGAGCAGACCTGTTGTGAAAACCACCACTAAATTAAAGCCAAACTGGGAAAGGAAAAGACTCATACCAACACCGTCCTCATGGACACAGAGAATCTGGCAAATCTGCCATTACTGGCCATCTGATCTACAAATGTGTTGAAATTGACAGAAGAGCCATTGAAAAATTTGAGAAGGAGGCTGCTGAGGTGGGGAAGAAACCCTTTAAATATGCCTGAGTCTTGGATAAACTGGAAGCTGAATGTAAGTCTGGTATCACCTTTGGTATCTCCCGGTGGAAATTTGAGAGCAGCAAGTATTATGTGACCATCGTTGATGCCCCAAGACAGAAACTTTATCAAAAACATGATAACAAGCACATCTCAGGCTGACTATGCTGCCTTGATTGTAGCTGCTGGTGTTGGTGAATTTGAAGCAGGTATTTCCAAGAGTGGCAGGCCTGTGAGCATGCCCCTCTGGCTTACACACTGGGTGTGAAAAAACTAATTGTTGGTGTTGTGGATTCTACTGACCCACCTGGTGGCCAGAAGTGATCCGAGGAAATTGTTGAAGAAGTCAGCACCTGCCCTGGCTGGTTTGGCTCATTGGTTAGAGAGTCGGCCTGCGGTCCAGAGAGACCCGGGTTTGGTTCCCACTAAGGGCGCTTACCTCGGTTGCAGTTTGTCCCCGGCCCTGGTTGGGTCGTGTGGGTGGTAACCACTCGACGTGTCCCTTTCATGTCGATGTTTCTCTCTCTCTCTCTCCCACTCTATCTTAACCAAAAAAAAAAAAATGTCCTCGGGTGAGGATAAAAAAAAGAAGTCAGCGCCTACATTAAGAAAATTGGCTACAACCAGGACACAGTACCATTTGTATCAATTTCTGGTTGGAATGGTGACAACATATTGAAGCCAATCAACTAGCATGCCTTAGCTGAAGGGAAGAAAAGTCACCTGTAAGATGGCAATGCAGGAGAACTATACTGCTTGAAGCTCTGGCTCACATCTTGCTGCCAACTCGTCCAACTGACAAGGCCCTGCAGAATGTCTACAAAACTGGTGGCACTGGTCCTGTCCCTGTGGGCCGAGTGCAGACTGGTGTTCTCAGACCTGGCATGGTGGTCACCTTTGCGCCAGCCAATGTTACAACTTAAGTAAATTCTGTTGAAATGCACCATGAAGCTTGAGTGAAGCTCTTTCTGGAAACAATATGGGCTTCAATATCAAGAACGTGTTCGTCAAAGATAATTGTCATGGCAATTGGCTGGTGACAGCAAAAATGACCCACCAATGGAAGCAGCTGGCTTCATAGCTCAGGTGATCATCCTGAACCCTCCAGGCCAAACCAGTGCTGGAGATGCACCTGTTCTGGATTATCTCATGGCTCACAGTGCTTGTAGATTTGCTGAGCCGAAGAAGATGGATCGTCGTTCGGGGGAAAAGCTGGAAGATGGCCCAAAGTTTTTGAAATCTGGTAATGCTGCCATTGTTGATATGGTTCCTGGCAAGCCCATGTGTGTTAAGAGGTTGTCTGATTATCTTCCTCTGAGTCTTTTTGCTGTTTATGACATGAGACAGACAGTTTCTGTAGGTGTCATCAAGAAGTGGACAACAAGGTAGTCAGAATTGACAAGGCCACCAAGTCTTCCTAGAAAGCTCAGAAGGCTAGATGAATATTACCCCCAAAACCTGCCACCCCAGTCTTAATCAGTGGTGGAAGAATGGTCTCAGAACTGTTTGTATCAATTGGCCATTTAAGTTTAATAGTAACAGACTGGTTAATGATTCCAATGTAGAGTAAAACCTTCAGGAAAGGAGAATGCTGAATGTTTTGTAGGCCGTGTGTGTGTGTGTGTGTGGCAGTTTTTAAGTTATTAGTTTTTAAAATCAGTACTTCTTAATGGAAGCAACTTGACCAAAAATCTGTCACAGAATTTTGAGACCAATCAAGACAAAGTTTAATGAGAAAAAAAAGCCTATGTGAGCCAATGTTAGATAAAAGAAAAAGAGGGCCTGTGTCCCGTGTCTGGACCTAGGCACAGTGGATAAAGGACAATAAGATGGAAGGCAAGAGTCTAATGAGGGTCAGAGAACAGAAACAAGGCTAGAGGGACTCTTTAGAAAGAAAGACACGAGAGTTGCCAGAAGTCTTGGGAGAGGCCACCAAACCTTTCCTGACGCAAAATGGGGACATGTATCAATTTTATTTTTCATAAAAACACGACCTAGGCTAACATCTAGATGTTAGTTATTCAATTGTTAAAAATAATTATACCCTTATTTTTGTTTATTTGGCCTGCCAAGTGTTATTTGTTACTGTAATTGTTTCTGTTATTTGCACACATATTTAACAGTCTTGTTTTATACACATTTTTAAATACTATTTGATGCATTAAAATTCATGGTTATTACAATTTATTTGCAGATTATCAAGGTAAAATTTCCCTTTGTTTACCCAAGAACATGGTGTACGTAAGCATTTGTTCAGATCTTTTGTATCTCTCATGCAATTTAAAAGTATTTCTTAGTACATCTTCCATATTTCTTCCTAAACATTACTAGGTGTGCCAGAGACTGCTAGTTGTTCCTTAATATAATTTCTCCCCTTTTTTTGTCTGCAGTGGAAGCCCTGAGTTTTTGCTGGCACATGGCTACCCAGAATAAAAACTTCATTTTATAGCCTCCCTTGAAGGTAAACCTGGCCATGTGACTAAGTTACGTACAATGGATTACAAGTGAAAGTGGCATGTACAATTTTGAGAAGTGTTCTTTAAGGGAGAGGAATGTTCTCTTTCCTTTTCCTTGTGGTAAGAAGGGGACACTGGCTGGAGCAGAGAGCTGGATGGAGTCGGACTGGCTCTGGTTTTACGTGGCACCTAATGCTAATTTATGTACTAAGCACTTTGTCTCTTTTATTGGTATTGTGAGTATTTTACCATTGTATCTTCTAATCGGTTATTATTTCTGTGTACAAAAATCTATTCTTTGTGCAAAAATCATTTTGTACCCTACTCAATGACTGAATTTTAGGGAACTAGGATGGAATACAGAAGAAAGAGAAAGCACTGGTTCATGCTATAGCTTTAGCACTTGACAGATGTGGGGGGCAATGGTTATTATAACAATAGTGGAGATGATTTGCATTGATTAACTGCTACCAAAGTTTCACAGGAGGAGAATGACAGGTTCAGGGCAGTCAACTACCAACTTAGGGCACATGGTGTAAGCCAGAAAACTTACTGAGCGGCCTTTGAAGGGAGCCTCATCTGCAGCCAGAGAGCCACCTGTGCTGAGAATTAGGCCTGAAATTTGATAAGACTGGCAGAGTTCCAAGGGATTGAATTCATAGCTCTAGCCAGTCTTCTATGCGCAGTCAAAGACCTGTAATGGGGACATTTGGGTAGAATCACGGGTTCCCATGATTCCCCAGGCTGGCTATTCCACCTCCTCCTTTCGAAAAGACAGCAGACTTATTACACGGAGGCAAAAGCCTTATATGAAGTAGTTTTTTTTTTTTTAAAAAGATCTTTATTCTTCCCAGGAACTTTCACTACTTACCCTTATTTCTTTCTAAGCCAATAAAGCCAAATCTCAGAGTGGTCTTTCCAGGGAAATACTACTTCTTCAGGAGACATAGAACATAGGATATAGTTCACTCATATTTACCTCAGGAACCAGAAATACCTCAGGAACCAGAAAAAAAACAACCCATGTATGGAGATGGATCTGGAAGATGCTGGACTAGGATGTGCAGAATATAAAGCGGAGTAGGGGAGAGTGTCGCCTTCCATCTTTTTCTCCTCTTTTCACCAAACTTTCTGTTAGGTGTGTGATTTGGTTTTTCTTTTGGGATCTGGATTTTTGGTTTTGGAGTCAGGTATTTACGATGACTGGGATTTGGATAACAGGAAAGTACACAAAAGAGATTGCTCATGTAGTGGAGGAGTTGTGACAGGTCTGTCCATGGGCTGGTGGTCTAATGAGGCCAAAGCACCGTTAGTGGGGAGAAGCTGACCAGGTAAGGTGAAAGAGAGGCAGTTGTGCTGAGAACGCAGGGCCCCGGAACGGACGTTCTGGAGGTAGAGTTGTGGATTGTGACAAGGGCTGGAGTACCGACCTGGTTGTGGGTGTCTGAGTTGGAAGCGAACAAGGTTACTTGGAATTCAGGCCAGGGAACTGAAGGGCTGGGTTTTGAGGGAACACTGATGTCCTTCAGGCAGATGGCAGGTCTTCTTTCACATGGAGCGGGAGACCGAGCCAAATGCCAAAGGCCTTCCTTTCACTGGATTCTAATAACAGGAGAGGGACAGAGACTGTAATAAAACTGCATGAAAGACTCAGGGTGGAAGTAGTAATGGTCTGGAAGCAAAGACACAATCCGTAGAGTTCTGAATCCACAGGAAGACAAGGGAAGAGAAAATACAGGGGTGGGCAGAAGTGGGTTTACAGTTGTGAGGACGTAAAACACAGTTTATTCTTGTATTTTCATTTATTTATTAATTATGGTATTATTTATTATGAACAACTGTAAACCCCCTTTTGCCAATCTCTGTATTTTCTTCCTATCTTTGGGTAGGAAAATATTTTTCTCTACATCCAATTAGATCAATCTGTTTCTGGTAATTCCTCCAAATATCCAGCAATATCATTTTCTGTCAGTATGAACACAGTTTAAATGGGAAGTCGTGAGAGGTCAAATTCATGGGGCTGCCAATCCACTCCCATTTTAAATAAAATCTTTCTTATACATGTCAGCATATTATGTACATATTTGTCAGTGGGAAGTAATTTTCAGTTTATATAAATTTCAAGAATTTATGATATTCCTTAGCTATTAATGGCTTGAGGCAAAGTGATGCCAATGTAATAAGACAACTTAATTTAAAAAATTCATAGGCAGTTTTTTTAAAAACAAATCTGGTTATTCAAAATGACTAATCTGTTCATTTTAACACTGCTTTAAGAGAAAAGTTTTCTGCCTTTCAGTGTTCTCCATGACAACTGTTTTGTTTCTATTTTTGCCTGTTACTCCACAGAAAACAATAAACAGGACATTCTAAAACAGATGACTACTACTGTATTTTGTAATTTATTTTTAAACCATGCAACCCAATACTTTGGCCATCATCTGGAACTAGTTATCAGAAGTGACCTGGACTTGCTTGGTGTTTAATGTGGACCCAGTGGGAATGAAAGTGGGAAACAGTGAGGAGACAGAGAGGACTGCGCTTCCTAACATTTTGTTTTATTTTTTAGTTAAATTCTGCCCTTGTATCAATCATCTATTAAATGTCAATTTAGTCCTTGTGCTTGCTTGCATTTGTTTTCTTCCCATCAAGCCTCTACATTTGCCCCATTTTCTTACGAGGTCACCCTTTATATTGTAGACCACAAGGCTAAGGTCTCTGCTATTTCTAATATGCATGCTTTTTAAAAGGTTTATCATGGAGAATGTTGATATATTCAGACATTTTATAGACTATCATTGTAATCCCTTTGAGGTTTCAGATTCTCTACTGGTGTTCGAGAAAACACAAAGAGCTTGCAAATCACAGAAGGGTTGACTTATTCATTCTTTCAAAAATAGAAATGCTAAAAAGAAGATATTTACTTAGGGTTTTAGCAATTTATTAATTTCCAGTTAAAATTCTTGGGTCTCATTTGCCTCATCTGCAGATGAAGACAGAACATTTTCTAAATTTGAAGACTAATGGTTGCATAATAAAACTAATTCAGGAAATTTCCAGTTTTAAGAATTTTGAGCCCATGAAAAATGTTAAATTCATGTTCTAGATAATAACAACATGTTTTGAGACTTGTAAATTTCAAATTTTGCAAATATCACTGTAGCAAATACCATCTCTAATTAAATTTCATTCTTTCTATTTGCTTGTTTGTTTTGCTTGGAATGCTTATTGGATTACCTTAATGGATTTTTGTTTTCTTGTTCCTTTTTAGAGCACATAGCCTTGTTTGTGTCCTGTATTTGAACTACCATCAAATTCATCTTTTTTACTCTTGCTAATTCCAAGCTCTATTTTCTGGCAAAGAACCATCCCCTTTAGCTTTCTTTACTTATTTAATTAGCATTAGCCTTTGGGTTTTGCTGAGATACTTTCCCAAGAAAGAAACTGGTCTTGTAAACAAAGAAGGGAAGGCAACATAACTTCCTCTTACTGAACCCACTTGGCTTCTAGTGACCACTTCCTTCACAATGCCTACAAACCACCCACTGAGGGCCCGTTTCATAGACTTATCCAGGATCAATACAAAGCTTGCTAGCCTCCAATTCACGTTTTCTATTTTCTTCATTTTTTAAAATTGAAACAAGATATTTATCAATTTCTAGTATTCAGTAATAAACACATTACAATCTTATTTGCAAATTATTTCAATCTCCTGGGTCGTAATTTATTGGAGTCAAAAGTCTAGAAAACAATTACATCAGTCAAGTATTCCCTGTTGTCTGATCTCTTGCATTGTTAAAAGTAGGCATATTTCAGAGAAAAGGAACATCTTTATACACTGAATATGAGAGTTTTCCCAAAGGTAAATAATCTATCACTATCATTGGCCTACACTCCTTACAAATAATTCTCTGTTTAGCAAGAAGGGGGAATGTGGGCATGATAGTATCTTGGCCATCACCTAGGCTGTGGTCTTTGCTAATACCAAAGGTCAGTGGGCCCCAAAGCCCAGAAAACCAAGTAATACAGAGATGATAGCTACTAATTCCATATTCATGAAGCTTCATTTGTTTACTTTCTCTTATGTATACTAAGGAGTATAGATGGAAGACAGTTTTGAGCTGATGCAGTTCTGAACTGTAAATATAGTCTCCAAAGAACCTCTCATAGCCCCACCCTGCCTTAAATTCATGGTCTACTTGAGTTTCTGTATGTCCAATACAATCCACAAAGCTATTTATCTTCTGCTTTGAAAAGTACTATTGTGGAAAATTTGGTGCAAACTTTCTGTTTGTTGATTTCTTGTATTACCACATACAACATAATATATTTGTTTACATACTTATAAAGGGTTAAAATTTCTCTAATATTTTGTCAAGTTAATTGAGTCAATGTTGACATACTAATACAAACAAATCAATTATCTTCCAATCACCTGTGGAATGCATTAACAATTATTTATGATTAGAATAAGCATCAGTAAAGTTGTCATCTCCCATTTTACCAGAATGCTTTTGTTGCAATCCTGTTTTTGAGGCAATGCAGTGACTTTTTGCAGTGATTGATTTGGGCCATTAATGACAAGTCCAAGTAGGTTTTAGTTCATCCATCTTCCCTTAGTCCAGACAAAAAGGCTACTACAAATAAACATCATGTCTGAGTGATTTTTGACAGAAAGAACTCCAAGGAGCCTCCTGGCCGATTGTATATTGTCCCTTCATCTACCTGCCAGGAATGATACAGCTCCAAGTGGGGCCCTGGAAACTTGAATTTATCATGTCCAAGAACCTAAGTGTGAGATAACCGTCATGGAGCACTAACTTGACACCTTGTGATTTTGGTACAGGTTCAGGGGTCTCTAAGGCTATCTGGGTATTGGTGGAGAATGACACATGGAAACACAAACCTTACTATAGTACCACAAGCAAATGCTTGCAAATGTGTGTTTCTGCATACTATTTCTGTGTCCTGACTTGCAAAATGACAAAAGTGATAGGAGAAATTGTGCTGATGGGACAATACTTTTTTTTTTTTTTAATGACAGCACTACTTTCAAGTCTTCCTTTGCTTGGCTGTGTCAAAAGTGATATTTTAAAGTTTCTATTTCAAAGATCATGTGGATATAAATGGCAGCTGAGCTGGCATCGCATTGACAGGCAGGTTCTTCAGTGCACATTTCCTTGAGTGCTCACTGTTTCTGCTTTTTGACTGATTCCCTTGAGGATTCTGTTCTCATCTCTGCAGGAAAGTGTTAATTATCCGCCATGAGTATCTCAAGAGCTCCTAAAAGCAGAAACACACAAAGCAAGATATTGAGTAATTTGAAAAACTTCCTCATACAGTGGAAATCCAGTGACTTTATTAGTATGACTAAAATTAGAACAATTCTGTACATCTACTGTTTTTTATTTCTTACTTTCAATTATAGTTAACATTCAAAACTATTTTATATTAGTTTCAGTTGTACAGAATGGTGGTTAGACATTATATAATTTATGAAGTGATCCCCCGAATAAGTCTAGTTCCTATATGCCACCATATATAGTTATTACAATATTATTGACTGTATTCCCTATGCTGTAATTTAAATCCCTGTGACTATTTTGTAACTACCAATTTGTGCTTCTTAATCCCTTCACCTTTCACCCATCCCTTCGTCTCCTTCCCATGTGGCAACCATCATTTTGTTCTCTGTACCTATGAGTCTGTTTTTTGTTTTGTTTGTTCATTTATCTTTCTTTAGATTCCACATAAAAGTGAAATCATATGGTATTTGTCTTTCTCTATCTGACTTATTTCACTTAGCATAATACCCTCTAGGTCCATCTATGTTCTTGCAAATGGTAAGATTTCAATTTTTTCTATGGCCAAGTAATATATCATTGTATATATGTAATACCTCTTCTTAACCCACTTGTCTGTTAATGGGCACTTAGGTTGCTACCATATCTTGGCTATTGTAAATAATGCTGCAATGACCATAGGGATGCATGTATCTTTTAGAATTCGTGGTTTTGATTTTTTTGATAAATACCCAGAAGTGGAATTGCTGAATTATAAGGTAGTTTTTCTATTTTTTAATGTTTTGAGGAACCTCCATACTGTTTTCCATAGTGACTGCACCAATCTGCATTCCCACCCATAATGCATGAAGTTTCCCATTTTTCCACATCCTCCCCAACACTGTTGTGTGATGATTTACTGATAATAGCCATTCTGACAGGTGTGATGTGATATCTCACTGAGCTTTTAGTTTGTATTTCTTTGATCACTAGTGAGGTTCAGCATCTTTTCATATGATTGTTGGCCATCTGCACATCCTCTTTGGAGAAATGTCTATTCAGGTCCTCTGCCCATGTTTTAAATTGGAGTTTTTGGGGGGACTTAAGTTGTATAAGTTCTTTATACATTATGGATATTAACCCCTTATTGGATGTACCATTGGCAAAATCTCCCATTCAGTAGGTTGTCTTATGGGTTTGTTGATGGTTTCCTTTGCTTTGCAAAAACCTTTTAGTTTGAAGTAGTCACATTAGTTTACTTTTTTTTTTGTTTCCTTTGCTCAAGGAAATTTAACAGAAAAAAATATTACTAAGAGCAACATCAGAGAGTTTACTGCCTATATTTATTTCTAGGAGCTTTATGGTTTTGGGTCTTACATTTATGTCTTTAACCCATTTTGAGTTTATTCTTATATAAACTTATGATGTAAGAAAGTGGTCTAGTTTTCCTGACATGTTATATAGAATAATTTATTGAATACAATGTCTTTACCACATTGTTTGTTTTTGCCTCCTTTGTCATAGATTAATTGATCATATAGGTGTAGGTTTATTTCTGGGCTCTCTATTCTGTTTCATTGACTAGTGTTTTTTTTTTTTTTTATGTCAGTACCATGCTGTTTTGATTATTATAGCCTTTTAGTATAGTTTGATATCAGGTAGTGTCATATCTCCAACTTTGTCTTTTCTCAAGATTGCTGTGGCTATTTAGGATCTTTTGTGGTTTCCTATAAATTTTAGAATTATTTGTTCTAGTTTTGTGAAAAACACCATTTTAAAAAATAGAGATTGCATTAAATCTATAGATTGCTTTGGGTAGTATGGACATTTTAACAATGTTAGTTCTTCCTATCTATGAGTACCATATATGCTTCCATTTTTTTGTATCTGTTTAAATTTTTTCAATGTCTTATAATTTTCCAAGTATAGGCCTTTTACCTCCTTGATTAAATTTATTCTTAGGTACTTTTTAAATGTAATAATAAATGGGATTGTTTTACTTTCTCTTTCTGCTAGTTAGTTAGTGGTGTTAAAAAAATGCAGCTAATTTCTGAATATTAATTTTGTATCCTGCTATGTTACTGAATTCATTTACTAGTTCTAATAGTTTTTTGGTATGGAATATTTAGGATTCTCTCTATATAGTATCATGCCATCTGCAAATAATGATGTTTACTTCTTCCTTTCTAATTTGGATGCCTTTTATTTCTTTTCATTTTCTGGTCTAATTGATGTGGTTAAGACTTTTAATGCCATGTTGAATAAAAAAGTGGCAAAAGTGGACTTCACTGTCTTGTTCCTGATCTTAAGGAAAATGCTTTAAGTATTTCCCTGTTGAGTATGATGTTAGCTGCAGGTTTGTCATATATGGCTTTTATTATGTTGATGAATGTTCCCTCTATTCTTACTTTGCTGATTATTATTTTTTAATCATAAATAGATGCTAGATTCTGTCAAGTGCTTCTTCTGTTTCCATTGATATTGTCATATAATTTTTTATCCTTTATTTCTTTATGTGGTGCAAAGCATTAATTGACTTCTATTTTTAGGAATCGAGTCTGGTCAGGGTATTAAAGATACACTGAATTGATTTGAAAAACATGTTTAAATCTTACTCTTGTACCAAGAGCAGAGGGATAATGTAAAAGAAAAACATAAGAAAACAAGATTGACTAAATTAAAAGAACAGAGATATTTTCATAAGAGAAAGTTGTGATATACAAAGATGTAAGAGACAGAAAAGGGAAAATTGGATATTAAAATTCACTATAAAGTGAAAAAGAGAGAGATAAAAAAATATACATAAGATTAAGATCTCTAAATGAGGGGCCTTGAAAAGTCAGGGTATATGTAGATTTTAGTTGTTACTGATCAAAAACTATGAATTTGTCCTGGAGACTATTAGCAGAAGAATAGGATGAAGATCATAAAAAGTAGACTGGGATGCTTAATGAAAGGTGGGCTTTTAAATCTGTACATATCCTTTCTAGATTTCGTATTCTGAATAAAAGTAGTTATGATATATTAAATGCAGGGAGATTGTTATACTATATGGTTATAAATTTGGGAGAAGGAACCTAAAGGATCAATGTAAAATTCTCAAAGAGTATCCAGGTGAGTTTCAAGAGAACAGTTATGGCAGGTGACTATGCAGGTATTGGCTGTGCCCTCTGAGAGCATGCCTGACATTTGTGGACTCCAAGGGAAGGCATAGATAGCAATGACAAGGCTTACTGGTCAGCTGCCTGTTAGGGTAAGAATAGATTGAGTTTAGTTAGACCTTGGTTAGATGGGAGGATAAGCCTGAGTGGAATTATCTGACCCCAAAGTGATAGTGGACAAAAATTATATGAACAAATGTCTTGGTAAGACAGAGAACTCACTGGTTGTATAGCTTACAGAATATGAGTGTCCACAAGATGAAACATAAAGTACTATATTAGAAAAACACATTGTATTCACCAGAATGCAAAGGGAAATAGGAAAGAATGCTCTCAAAGTCAACGCACAGCATTGGCTTCACTTATGGAAGGGCAGGCAAACTCTTAGTGAAGAAGATGGGACTGTTACAAACGCAACATAAAAGTATGATAGTGGTTTTCAATGGTGGTTGCACATTAGAACCACTGGGGGGATTAATAAATAATGAGGCCTGGGCCTCACCTCATACCAGTTTAACCAGAGTATCTGATGGTGAGATCCTGGCAATGGCCCACTGGCAGTGCTCATTATATTTTGCAGCACATGGAGAAGCTCTAGAACAGATCAGGAGAAGATGATACTTATTTGAGACTCTTCTCAGGGACAAATAGGAACTATTTCGATCCCCACTAGGCACTACTAGGGCATCATGAACTTCAGAGGCATCAGTAGAAGCTTCAGATAAGCATTCTATTGAATGGTTATTTTCCAGCTGAAAAAAAATGAGTATGTGGGGGAAACTTTTCCCAGGAGGTAGGTCTCATAGGCTTAGGCAATTCAATAGCAAGAAGTAGTGACAACAGCACAGAGCAGCACACGAGAGCTCTGTCAGGACACAGAGGCCACACTCAGTTGCACTAGGAAGATGACAACACAGGCTCAGAGGGAAATTAGAAAGTTTTAAATAAGCTAGATGTGGGGGAAGGGTGGGAAGCTCTTCAAATAAGTCTTGCTGCCTGGGGTACACAACTATTGCAAATTTCTGTGCAATAAGACAAGACTTCCTCAAATGCCACAGCTTGAGACAGGTGACAATATGTACAGGTAGATTTTCTCCTGCAAATAAATATACTTAGCTTCTTAAAGGGAAGTTTCTTTCAGTTGAAGTTTACAGGTCATAACTTTTGATCATGGGTGGCATAGACTAGGTTAGGTTGAAATTAAGGAGCTGGGGTTTAGAAGCTATGAGAACTTCTCCTTGAGAAGAGTCACTCAGTGATTCACCAGTTGAGTTTCTCTTAGAGCAAGAAGCTAAAATGAAGCGTTAGAGATGAGGTTGAGGACAGAGAAGATGTTGCTGATGAAAGACAGGAGTTTTAGGAGATACTTATGAAAATTCAGTGTTTCTCAACAAATAAACTATTGACCATTTAAATGAGACAATTCCTATAGTGCAGAAACTGTCCATGTATTGCAGGATTTCTAGAATTTGTGGCTCCTGCACAAAATGCCAGTAGCACCTTAGCTGAGATCTAGTGGGAGAGTCAGTTAGGACTAAGAAGAGCTTGATCAGATTAGGAAATCTCTACAGCTGTAAGGGGCTCAGCATCTGGGAATGAAGGCTATCTACAGAGTGTGGAGTGGCTTCGGATTTCAGTGATGGGACTAAACTAACAAGGAATCTAGGACATGATGGCATTTGTCTTCAAGGTCTCTCAGGAAAATGGAGATAATTCTAATTATATTCTCCTTTGGGGGATGGTTTCTTAAACAATGTGCATTGATGACATAGGACGTTTTATGGGGTGGGAAAGTATTAGTCTCATTGGGACCATGTGGAGCTCTGAGTCCCCTATGGTTGTGTTGGTAGTTCTGAGGCGAGGGAGCAAGGTCTCATGTGGGACACTTGGAGCTCTGTAGTCTTTTCCCAGCGGAGTCTTATGCAGATAATTTCAAGGTTAGGAATATGCCTTGGCTCCCATGAAAGGAAGCCATGGCTAGTGAAAGCCTACTGTTAGTAAAACCCAGCAACTATTTCTTATCTGAATTCTAAGTAAAAAGAAGAGAAGGACAAGTTAATTTGTCTTCAATAGTTAATGACAAAATAAATGGTACAAAATTAAGCTATATCCATTAAAATCACAAAAAGTGCTGGGATACCTACTTTCATGCCTATGTAAACATTTTTTAGAGGCTTCAGGTAATATAATAAGAAGTGAAACAATCAATGTAAATAGTAGATAGATTCATCGCTATTTCAGATGACAAAAACCCAAAGGATTTTTCTAAACCTATTTAAAAAAGTTAATGTAGTGATAAAATAAATTTAACAAGTAAGATATTTCCTAAATGAAAAAAATATAAAACATTTATTGAAGGACCTTCTATAAAGCCTAAACAAATAAAGAGGTATAATGTGTTTCTCAGGGTGAAATATTAATATTGTAAAATTATTAAATTTCATAAATATATCATTTCAGTCAGAATTCCAGTGGGGTGGAATTTTCATTTACTAGAATGAGATAAGACGCATTTTATATGAATGTATTATTTCTTGAGAATATCTATGCTAATTTGAAAAAAGACTGTAGAGCATTTGATTTACTAGATAATACCACTACACTTCTGTAATTTGACTGTTTGTTTAAGGTTGTCTAATTGCTATAACAAGCAACCCCCACATTTTAGAGGCTAAAAACAATTAGTTCATATTCTTGTAACTGTGGGAGGGACCAAAGGCTCTTTTGTAGCAGTCAGTTAGGGATATGCTGTTTCAGTCAGGGGACAAAAAATATGCCAATAATTTGAATGGAGAAAATTTAATATGGAGATTTATTAACTAGGAGGATTAACTACTAAGTTGTAGTGAGAACTCTAAAGAACAGAGGAATAGAATATAGGGGAGCAGTCACTATCTCCAGGGCTAAGGCAGAGCACTCGAGGAAGGAATAAACTTGAAGAGCCTCCCTGAAATCCCCAAGGCTGAGTCAGAGCTCCCGTGGCCCATTGGAAGGGGAGAAGCTTTGCTGAGGGGCCACGGTCTGGAGCTGGCAGGCAGGAAATTGCCCACTGTGCTGGGGATAGTCAGAAGGGTGTGCTGGCTGCCAGAGAAACCTGCTGAGAGGGTGAGTGCCACTCGGTGTCTGGCTGTTTGCTGCCTTGTGCTGCAGGAATCAATAGGAAAAGCCACCTCAGAATGGGGATGAGAAGCTCCTTCCTGTCTGGGCGTTGGCAAGTTTCTCATGCCTTCTGCTGGCAAGTTTCACCTCCCTCCATCTAGTTCATAGGAATCAGCACCAGCATGATGGAGCAGGGCAAGAGTAGTAGCTTTGGCACTGAGGCAACACATTGATAAACTAGCACACATGTGTTCCTTCTAGCTTGTGCTCCTCCTTCCTTCTGAAAGTCTCTATCCATCCAGGAATTGGCAGAAAGGTGGGGAAGTCTCATCTTTTTCAAACTTCCTTGGTGAGGAGTCATGTGGCCTCGCTTACATGGACGAGCAATGAGAAATGTCTTCTGGTGCTGGACCAAGGAAGATGAGGAGCACACAGATGCTGATGGGCAGTTTCCATCTCCACCATACACTACAAAACAATGTTACCAGCCTAGAAAAAGACAACTAGATCAGGCAAATGGAACAAAAAATATATCAAGGCATATTAAATATATCAACTTCATTGTTATTCATTTATTTATTTTTATAGAGAGAGAGAGAGGAAGGGAGGGGGAGACAGAGATAGAAATTGATGAGAGAGAACATCGATTGACTGCCTCCTGCATGCCCCCAACTGGGGATTTGGCCCACAGTCTGAGCAGGTGCCCTGACTGGGAACTGAACCAGTGACCTCTTGGTTCATGGGTCGATACTCAACCACTGAGCCACACCGGCCGGGCATTATTATTATTATTAATTATTATTTTATTTAAGTATAGTTGGAATACAATATTATATTAGTTTCAGGTGTATAATATAGTGATTTGACATTTATTATACTTTACAATGTGATAACCAAGCTAATTTACAATAAATATATTTGACTTCCAATCAAAACCTCAGACTACGAAAATGCTCTGCTCACCTCCTCCCATGACCACATAAAAATTACAGCTGAATTATAGAACAAGCATAGCTGAGAACCAGCTGGAGACTAGTTGAACAGACTTCTATAACTAAGGATATAAGGCAGAAGCCACATTGAGACTGGTAAGAGGGATGAAGATGTGGAATAGCCAGGTCCCACAACCACAGTGTAGTGATTAAGAATTGGTAAAGATATCTTGGCTGTGGAGATTTGCTTAAAAGCAAGGGGTCCAGCCTCACACTGTGATCCCCAGTCGGGGCACCAGTGTTGGGAAGAGGAGTACCTGTAACATCTGCTTTTGAAAACCACTGGGGATTGCATCCCAGTAAGACACAATGATGCTGGAGACTGAGAGGATCCTTTTAAAAGGCCTGTGTACAGACTCCAGTGTATGGATAGCAGCTTGAATACATCAGGGACATAAGAGGAAGAACTAAACTGACAGACTTCAGAGCAAGGCCTGGAGGTACACGGATGGAGCCACTCTCTCTGGGGATAGAAATGATGGCAGGCACCACTGTTCCTTTGTTGAGTACTTGTCCCACCCAGTCAACCCAGCAAAGGCAAGGGCAAAATCTGTGCTTTCCATTAACCTGGCTACCACTGTTCACTTCAGCCTGGTGATTTCCTAAAACCCTGTTCCATCCCATTTGCTTGCCTGGCTGAGCCTTTTCCAGCACCTCCTCCATGCAAGTGGCCTGCCTCAGCTTTCTCTGTGAACTTTTGTAAAATGTCTCAAAGGTTCACAAACCCCAAACAAGCAGTGGTCAGCCTCCATGTGCTTTGAACTTCTTGCTAAGCAGCCCAGGCACAAGTGGCAACCAGTTTAAACTTGCGCTGTAACTCCCATCAGGTGGCCCCAAGCCTGGATAAGCAGGGCCAGTCTTGGCTTGCAACATAGCTTTAACTAAGTGGCCACAGGCCTGCCACAAGTGTCAACTTGCCTCAGCTCACCCGTGCCCACCAAAGGGCCCCAAAACCCACACAAGTAGCATCTGGCTTAGGTTCACAGGACAGCCTCTCTTAAGTGCCTTCAAGACCAGTACAAGCAGCCACTAAATGCAGATTGTGGTCCCAAGCCTGGCACAGTGTGATTGAACTTGTCAGACACCAGAGCTCCTCTGAAGAAGCTCCAGAACCAACAAACCTAGTTGCTGGCTTAAGATCACATCAGAGCACCACCTAACCAGCTCCACAAACAATACCTTGAAGGGCATACTTGGCTGGAACTGAAACCTCACTAAAAAAACTCCCACCCTATGGGGTCAGACCTTGAATGACAGCTTATCTGCTGTAGTCATGGCCAGTTGTAGAGCTAGTCAGGCTGAGGAGCAACTCCACATAGTGACATGACAATAGCAACTGTGGCCCACCTATAACACGAAGACATACAACCCACACAGGGAAGATCCCTGGAGCACCCAGCTTAGATGATCAGGAAGACTGTATCAGGGGCCCCATAACACATCTTCTACAGAAGACTAAACTGCCATCTACATACAGCCAAACTGCCATCTACATACAGCCAAACTGCAGCAATAGAGACATATACTAGATGTACCTAATACATAGAAACAAACACAGGGCATCAGCCAAACTGAGGAGACAAACAAAAACAAAACAAAAAACAACAACAACCAACAACAACAACCCCCCCCCAACAAAATTATGTCCCAAATGAAAGAACAAGACAAAAGTCCAGAAAAATAATTAAATAAAATGAAAAAAGCAATCTACCAGAGGCAAAGTTCAAAACACTTGTTATAAGGGTGCTCACTGAATTTAGGGAAAGAGTAGATGAACTCAGTGAAACTTCAGAAACAAAGAGATAAAAAACATACAAAAAGAGATAGGAAACAAAAAAAAATCAGGCATAAATGTAGAATACAATAATTAAAGTGAAAAAAAAAATGTTAGAGGGAATCTACAGCAGATTAGATAAAGCAGAGGACCAAATCAGTGTGAACTGGAATGCAAATAGTAGTAAGCACCCAATTGGAAGAGCAAAAATTAAAAGGAATTAAAAAATTAAGATAGTCTTGGCCAAGTAGCTGAGGTGGTTTAGAGCATCATACCAATACATCAAGGTTGGGGGTTTGATCCCAGGTCAAGGCACAGACAGGAATCAACCAGTGAATGCATAAATAAGTGGAACAGCAAATTGATGTGTCTCTTTCTCTCTCTCTCTCCCCCACCCCATCCCCTCTCTCTCTGTAAAATCAATAATAAAAAAAGAGAATAGTTTAAGATACTTCTGGTAGGACAACATCAAAGATATCAACATTCATATCTCAAGGATTCCAGAAGAAGAAGAGAGAAAGTGATTAAAAACCTATTTGAAGAAATAATGACTGAAAACTTCCCTAACCCTACAAAACAAACAAACAAACAAACAAACAAACAAACCAGACATACAAGTCCAGGATGCACAGATGATCCCAAACAAGATAAACCCAAAGGTCTACATGAAGACACATTATAATTAAAATTCCAAAAATTAAATACAAAGAGAAAATTTGATAGTAGTAAGAGAAAAGCAGTTAAATATGCACAAAGATGCTCCTATATAACTGTCAGGTGATTTCTCAACAGAAATTTTATATGCCAGAACTGAATGGCACTAAATACTCAGAGTGATAAAAAACAAGGACCTATAACCATGATTACTCTGCCCAGCAAGACTGTCATTTACAGTCAAAAGTAAGATAAGAGTTTCCCAGAGAAGAAGAGGCTAAAAAACTTTGTCACTATTAAATCAGTATCACAAGACATGTTAAAGGGACTCCTTTAAGAAGAAAAAATAAAAAATATAAATGAGAAAATATAGGAAAAGAAAAAACTTCTCACGAACAGTGGCAAACAGTAAAAAACAGTGGATCGGCCAACTATAAAGCAAGTACAAAGGTTACAAGACAATAATAGGAAAACCATGTGTAATTACAATAATAAATTGAGACTCTCTCTCTCACACACACAGAAGTAAAAAAAAATGACAAAAACAAATGTAATTATAATATAGGACTGCTTCAAGAAACAAAAATCTCAAATAGTCTATATATAGTCTATACATAAAGAAACTAGAAAAAAGGACAAATAAAACCCAAAGTGAGAAGAAAATAAATAATAAAGATCAGAGCAGACAACTAGCTATTAAGGAAATGTAAGTAAAAACTACAATGAGATATTACCTCACACCTTTTAGAATGGCTATTATCAACAAGACAAGTAATAAAAAGTGTTGGAGAGGTTGTGGAGGAAAAGGAACCCCACTTCACTGCTGGTGGGAATGTAAACTGGTAGAGCCACTATGGAAAACATATGAACGCTCCTCAAAAAATTAAGAATAGAATTACCACATGACTCAGCAACTCTTCTTCTGGGTATCTACCTGAAAAATTTGAAAACATATTCACAAAGATATATTTATCCCTATGTTCATTGCAGCATTATTTAAATTGACCAAGACATGGAAACAAAGTGTCTTTGGTAGATGATTGGAGATACACACACACACACACGCACACACACATACACACACACACACACACACACCATATATATATGATGAAATACAACTGAGCCATAGGAAAAGATGAAATACTTTCATTTGAACAACATGAGTGGATCTTAAAAATGTCATGCTAAGCAAAATAAGTCAGGCAGAAAAAGTCAAGAAGCATATGTTCTTACTCGTGTATGTGATATAAAACTGAAAGCAACAAATAAACAAAACAAGCAAATAAACAAAAGCTCATTAACACAACAGTATGATCACTATCAGAGGGAAGGGGGTTTGAGGGGCAGCTAAGGATAAAGGACATTAAATGTATGGTGACAGAAGATTTGACTTTGGGTGTTGGGCACACAGTGCAATATACAGATGATGCATAATAGAGCTGTCCACTGGAAATCTATATAATTTAATTAACCAATGACACCCCAAAGCATTTAATTAAAAAATAAAAGAGTTGCTAACTGCTTAATTACCATTACTGATAATTTCTTTCATCTGAAACTGATCTTTAATGTTGAATTGACCTTTAATGTTGTTTTAGGATTCTTTTGCCCTTTGATTCTCACTTGTTGTTTACAACTGAACTGTATTGAAGATTATTAAGGCTTTAATAAAGTGTTTTTAATGAGTGTTTAAAAAATATCAGAACAGAACAAAATAGAGTCTAAAATAATGATAGAAATGAGCAATAAAAGCAAGAGCTTGCTCTTTAAAAAATAAGGGGAGGGGGACTGGGTAAAAAATGTGAAGGGGGAAAAAAAAAGAGAAAAAAAAGATAAACAAAAGGATAAACTTTAGCCAGACTCATGAAGATTAAAAGAGAGAGGGCTCATTAAGTAAAATCAGAAATGAAAGAGGAAAAATGACAACCAATGCCACAGAAATACAAAGCATCATAAGAAAATACTATGAACAATTATATTCCAACAAATTGAACAACCTGGAAGAAATAGATCAAGTCCTAGATACATACAATCTTCCAAGACTAAATCAGGAAGAAACCAAATCTGAACAGCCTGATAACTACTAACAAAATTGAATCAGTAATAAAAAAAACTCCCAACAAACAAAAGCCCTGGATGAGATGGCTTCACAGGTGAATACTACCAAACATTGAAAGAATAATTAGTACCTATCCTTCTCAAGTTATTCCAAAAATTGAAAAAAAAGAAAGGCTCCCAAACTCATTTCATGTGACAAGCACTACCTTGATACCAAAACCAGACAAACACACTACCAAAAAAAAAAAAAAAAAAAAAATCATAGTACAATACCCATGATTTGAATCTATGTATAGGATAATACATAGATGCAAAAATCCTCAACAAAATATTAGCTAACTGAATTCATTAATACATTTAAAAAATATAGCATGATCAAATGGTATTTATTCTTGGGATGTAAGTTTGGTTCAGTATCCACAAATCAATTAACATTATCCACCACATAAAAAAAAAAATCAAGGATTAAAATCATGTAATCATTTCAATAGATGCAGAAAAAGCATTTGGCAAAATCCAACATCCATTTTTGACAAAAACTCTCAGCAAAGTGGGGTTAAGGGAAACATGCATCAACACCATAAAGGCCATGCATGACAACTCACAGGTAACATCATATGCAATGGTGAAAAGCCAAAAACTTTTTCTTTAAGATCAGGAGTAAGACAATGATGTCTGTCCACTTTCACCACTTTTATTCAACAAAGCATTGGAAATCCTAGTCACAGCAATCAGACAAGAAAGCAAAGGGCATCCAAATTGGAAAGGAAGATGTAAAACTGTCATTACTTGCAGATGACATGATACTGTATATAGTGAACCTTAAAGATTCCACACAAAAACTTTTAGAACTAATAAAAGAATTCAGCAAAGTAGAGATACAAAATTAACATTCAGAAATTGGTTGCATTTTTATATATGAATAACAAACTATCAGAAAGAGAAATAAAAAATCCATTTACAATTAAAAAGAATAAAATACACATATCAATTTTGCCAAGCAGGTAAAAATCCTGTACTTGCAAAACTATAAGACACCGAAGAACAAAATTGAAGAGGATACAAATAAATGTAAAGGTATACTGTACTTGTAAATAGGAAGAATTAACATTGTTAAAATATTCACACTACCCTGAGCAATATAGATTCAGTGCAATCTTTATCAAAATACAAATGACATTTTTTCACAGAACTAGAATAATCTTAAGTTTATATGGAAGCACAAAAGTTCCCAGATAGCCAAAGTGATATTGAGAAAGAAGAACAAAGTTGGAGGAAAATGGTTCCTAATATCAAACTATCGTACAAGTCTATAGTAATCAGAACAGCATGGTACTGGTATAAAAACAGACACATAGGTCCATGGTACAGACTAGAGAGCCAAGAAATAAATCCACACCTACATGCTCAACTAATCTATGATAAAGGAAGAAAGAAAATACAATGAGTAGAGTATTTATTCAATAAATGGTGTTGGTAAAACTGAACAGATACATACAAAAAGAAGAAACTAGGTCACTTTCATATACCATATATAAAAATAAACTCAAAATGAATTAAAGAGTTAAATGTAGGATCTGAACCATAAAACTCCTAGAAGAAAACATAGGCAATAAACTCTTCGACATTGCTCTTTAACTATATTTTTTTGGGTACGACTCATCTGCCAAGGGAAATAAAAGAGAGAGTAAACAAATGGGGTTACATCAAAGTAAAATGTTGTTGCACAGAGAAGAAAAACATCAACAAAATGATAAGACAACCTACTGAATGGGAGAAGATGTTCACCAATGATACATTTGGTAAGGAGTTAGTATAAAAAATATATAAAAATGCATACAACTTAGCAAAAATACAATCCAATTAAAAAATGAGGAGAGGACCCAAATAAACATTTCTCCCAAGAGACATATGAAAAGATTCTCAACAGCACTAATGACCAGGAAAATGCAAATTAAAACCACAATGAGACAACACCTGTCAGAATGGCTATGAATAAATCAACAAACAACAAGTACTGGTGAGGATACGGAGAAAATAAAACCCTCATGCCCTGTTAGTGGGATTGTAAATAGGTGCAGTCACTATGGAAAACAGTATGGAGGTCCCACCAAAATTAAATTCTACTTCTGGGTATTTATCTGAAGGAATCCAAAATACTATTTGAAAAGACATATGCACCTATATGTTCATTGTAGCACTATTTATAATAGGCCAAGATATGGAAGCAACCTAAGTGTCCAGTGACAGACAAATAAAGAAGATTATATATATATATATATATATATATATATATATATATATATATAGTGAAATAATACTCAGACATAAAAAAGGGTGAAATCGTACCATTTGTGCCAACATGGATGGATCTAGATAGAGTGTAGTGTGCTAAGTGAAGTAAGTCAGACAGAGACACATACCATTTGATTTTTACTTATATGTGGAATCTGAAAACCAAAATAGGTGAATAAACTAAGCAGAAAGAAACACATAAATACAGAGAACCAAATAATGGTTGCAAGATGGGAGGGGGTTGGGCAGATGGTTTAAAAAGGTAAAAGGGATTAGACTATCAAATTGCCAGTTATAAAAATAGTCATGGGGATGTCAAGTACAGTATAGGGAATACAGTCAATAACATTGTAAGAACTATATATGATGTCAGATGGGTACTTTACTTATTGGGATGATCACTTTGAAAATTACATAAGTGTCTCATCACTATGTTATAAGCCTGAAACTAATATAGTATTGTATATGAACTGAACCTAAAAAATAAAAATTGAATTACCCGTGATACCTGTGGGTATCTGAAGCACCAGAGAGGCCTGTGCGACCCAACAGAGTCTGTGCCATCTAGTTACCATGGGACCTGCGAGGTGCTGAAGCACCAGAGAAGCCTGTGACACCCAGCAGCCCATAACATAGGCATAGAGCCGGGTCCCCAAAGGGACTGTGCGATCCAGTTACCCGCAGGACCTGCAGGGTGAGGGAGCACCAGAGAGGCCTGTGCAACCCAGCTGCACACAAGATAGGCATAGAGGACGTGAAAATGGAGGCGGAGTGAATGGAAGCTACACAAACGATCTCCCAGGACCAAATGGGAGTTACAACTAAAATACAGACAAACCCTCAGAAAAAAGCAACAGAAAAGCAGCAGGACAGGACCATATAACCAAGGACACAGGTAAGATCTGCAGAGGTGCAAGAGGGTGGCGGGCTGGGAGCCCAAGGACAGCAACAGTCTTAGCTGTGAGCAGCGCCCTTGGGGAATAAAGAACAAGCTGGCTCCACAGTGCAGAGACCCAGAACAGAGCGCTAAAATAGCCACAGCCACTCACCTGAGAGCTACAGCAGAGGGAGGGCAGACTGGGCTGGAACTCTATGGGGACACCCGGGATTTGGAGGGCACTCAGAGTTTTTGCTGAGTTGGGGCCACAAAGGACAGTGGCCAGTGTGCTCCTTCCCAGAGTTGTGGGGAAAAACAGCAGCCACCCCCCTCAGAGATTCAGCCTTCCCAGGTGAGGCAAAGAAATGCAAATTGAGGCTCATTAACAACCAGCATCTATCCCACCCTCTGGAAATCCTCTTATGCAAAACACCAGGGCTACATTCCAAGGCACTGAGTAACTGAGACTACTAGCCAATAGGAAAAAGCTAGAGGATAACTGAACCTTTCCTGGGCTTGCAAATATACCCAGGGAAGTAAGACTTGACAGTGGTGTTTAATGTGGGCCCACCCAGGCTCATCCAAATCCAGTAGAGGGAGCCAGAAACAGCAGAACACCAACAACCACAGGGAAAATTTGGAAGGCTCCAAAACCCACTGAGATAGCCAAAATGGTGAAACAAAGAAACAAATCCCAAATGAAAGAACAAGAGAACTATATCAAAGATGAGATCAATGAAATGCAGCTAAGAATATATATGAAGAAATAGTGACAGAAAACTTTCCTAACTTGGTGAAGGAAGAAGACATTCAAGTTCAAGAAGCACAGAGAGCCCCAAGTAAGAAGAACACAAACAGGCCCACGCCAAGATACATAGTAATTAAAATGCCAAAAATTAAAGACTAAGAGAGAATCCTAAAGGCAGCAAGTGATAAGCAACAGGTTACCTACAAAAGGAAAACCCATAAGGCTCTCAGCTGACTTCTCAACACAAACACTACAGGCTAGGAGGGAGTGGTATGAAGTAATCAAGGTCATGAAAAACAAGGATCTGAATCCAAGACTACTCTATCCAGCAAGGCTTTTATTCAAAATAGAAGGTCAAATAAAGAGCTTCCCAGACAAAAAAAGGCTAAGAGACTATATTAACACCAAACCAGCACTGCAAGATATGCTAAAAGGACTTCTGTAATTAGTAGAAGAAATAGAAAGAAAAATAGAAGCACACTAAACAAAATTGCAATAATAAGTAAATATCAATTATCACCTTAAATGTGAATGGTTTGAATGCTCGGATAAAAAGGCACAGAGTAGCTGATTGGATAAGAAAGCACGACTCACATATATGTTGTTTACAAGAGACCCACCTCACAAGAAAAGACTCACATAGATTGAAAGTGAAGGGATGGAAAGAAATCTTTCAAGCAAACGGAAAGCAAAAGAAAGCTGGGGTAGCAATACTCATATATGATAAAGTAAATTTCAAAATAAATTCCATAACTAGAGACAAAGAAGGCCACTACATAATATTAAAAGGATCTATCCAACAGGAAGATATAACCTTGGTACATATATATGCACTCAATATAGGAGCACCAACATATATTAAAAATCTTCTGGAGGACTTCAAAGGAGAAATCAATAGCAATACAGTCATAGCAGGGGACTCCAACACCCCACTGACATCACTGGATAGATCCTCTAGACAAAAGATTAACAAGGAAACACAGACTCTAAATGAAGCACTAGATCAAATGAATTTAATAGATATCTACAGAGAATCACACCCCAAAACTGCAGAATTCACATGCTTCTCAAGTGCACATGGGACATTTTCAAAGATAAACCACATGTTAGGGCACAAACTACGTCTCTACAAGTTCAAGAAGATTGAAATCATATCAAGCATCTTCTCAGATCACAGTGGCATAAAACTAGAAATCAATTGCAACAAGAACATGCAAAGACATTTGAAAACATGGAAGCTAAATAGCATGTTATTGAACAATTAATGGGTTACCATGGAGATCAAGGAAGATATAAAAAAACTCCCTGGAAACCAATGAAAATGAACACACAACAACACCAAATCTATGGGATGCAGCGAAAGCTGTTCTGAGAGGGAAGTTTATAGCATTACAGGCCTACCTCAAGAAGCAAGAAAAATTTCTAATAGACTATCTAACCTCACAACTCAAAGAACTAGAAAGCAAGCAAAAAGAAAACCCCAGAGCAAGAAGGAAGGAAATAGCAAAGATCTGAGCAGAAATAAATGACATGGAGACTAAGAAAACAATTCAAAGGATCAATGAAACAAAGAGCTGGTTCTTTGAAAACAAGATTGATGGATCCTTAGTTAGACTCACCAGGAAACAAAGAGAGAGAACACAAATACACAAAATAAGAAATGAAAGAGAAGAAATATGGTCAACATCGCTAATCATCAGAGAGATGGAAATTAAAAGAACAATGAGGTATCACCTCACACCTGTCAGAATGGCCGCCATCAACAAATCATCAAACAGCAAGTGTTGGCGAGGGTGCGGAGAAAAGGGGAGTCTAGTGCACTACTGGTGGAAATGCAGACTGGTGCAGCCACTATGGGAAACAATATGGTATTACCTCAAAAAATTAAAAATTGAACTGCCATTTGACCCAGTGATTCCACTTCTAGGAATATACCCTAAGAGGCCTGAAACACCAATCAGAAAGAATATATGTACCCCCATGTTCAAAGCAGCACTATTTACAATAGCTAAGATCTGGAAACAGCCCAAATGTCCATCAGTAGACGAATGGATAAAAAAGCGGTGGTATATATACACAATGGAGTACTATGCAGCTGTAAGAAAGAAAGATCTCTTATCCTTTGAGACGACATGGAGGAATCTGGAGAGTATTATCCTAAGTGAAACAAGCCAAACAGAGAAAGACAAGTATCATATTATCTCACTTATTTGTGGAATATAATGAACATAACAGTCTGAGGAATGTGGTAGTCCCAGAGATGTGGAAGTGGGGTACAGACTGACAATCCTGAGGAGTGTGTGGTGTGGGAGAGAGAAACCACAGAACTTATATGCATGTATGCATGAACAATGGACATGGACAACAAAGCTGGGGACAGGACAGGCAGGATGGGAGAGGGGGAATCAGTGGGGTAAAAAGGAGAAACATCTGTAACAAAAATAAATAATTTAATTAAAAAATACGTTTAGTGGCTCTTTGTAAACCTAGTTTATATTAACAAATAAAAGCTCCATTGTAAAAAGATATCTATATAAGGCTAGTTATTGCAGATTTTTCTGTAATGGTTTACAAACATATACACAAACAAAAAAGCACACTACTGCCCAAGTTGAATTCATTATGGTATATTATATTAGAAAATATTATTCTACAATTTAAATTAAATTAGATCTAAATTTATTAAATGGAGTAATGTTTATAATATATTAAGTAAGAAGTGCAGTGTGTTTGGTACAATCCCTTTTTTATAAAAAGGAACATCTAAGAATCCTAAATACACATATACTTACATGTGTTTGTATGATCTAGGAGAAAAATGTTAACATTGGTTTTCTGGGTGGACCAAGCAGGAGTGAAATCATTAACTCCATCTTTGTGCATCTTAGCTTGTTTAATTAAATACCATTATCATGCATTTGGTATCTAATATAATACTATTAAATACTAAAATGTAAAGTGAAAGAGTTAAACTCTTATAAATTCAAATAAACAAGTATCTTAGATCTGTAAATGCAGGCAACAAGTCACCTCTTTTGAAATGTTGACAGACACAAATTTGAACTAGTTATTTGGCTTGGCTATACTTTGTCTTAAAACACCTCTCCACCTGCCTATCTTTGAACACTTGCAAGAGCAAACTGCTCTTAACAGTTGGATGGCAACACAGACATAGTGCCATTCGGGTGATAACCGCTTTTAGCTGAAAGAATGTTGGTATATTTATACTGAAGGTGTGGGAAGGTATTTAGGGTTTAATGAAGTGTAAATTTTTGTATATCTAGTGTGTAATATTCAGAGTATGCTAATATTTAGTAATCATATATATGTATATATATGTATAAAACAAAATATTTGACGTACAAAAAGAAGTGGAAATATTGCTAAATAATTAAGGACACAAAGGTAATATGTTCACCTTCAATAATCCAGTGTTTTTGATACATTTTCTCCCAAATAACCCTAAAGCAATATGAACACATTCACAAATTCATCATAAAGGTCCCTCTCCTTCAGAAATTTCATGTTTCCCCATTTAGAAATTCATGTAAAATTTTGCATTTTACTCCATGTATTATTCAAGTTTACTTTATAAATTTCAAGTTTTAAATTAAGTACCAGTTAATGCACTTAACTCACCTTCAACTCTACCTCACTCCCCCAACCATTAAGAAATTCCAGGAAAATGCACAGTGTTTATCTTGTGGCTTTAAACAGCCCAGAGAACAGTTGGGTACCCCTGAGGACAAATGAATCTTACCTACAAAGTGAGAAATACCTGACACCAGGAACTATTGACTGATCAAAGAAGAAATGAAAGTTTGTTTACTCACTTTCACTATATTCTTGGAGATAGTCCTTAGGGGATAGGAGGCAGCTTTCTCTCAGGAGGCTAAAATAGGCTAGATGCTCCAATCTCATTCCCTTTTCTGGGCAAATAGGACTATGTTTAGCTGCTTCCCTTGCAGGAAGATTGGAACCCTGGAATCAGGTTCTGGCCAACTAAATGATATCCTTACTCTCAACATTCTTACTGGGTAAATGCTGAGTAGCCAGTGGATAGTGATTTGATGAGAACAAAGTAACCAGGATTCTGAAGAACTATGTAGAAGGATGTCAACCGAATACTTTGTCTTATAAGACACTGAGATTACCCTGACTAATACACACATATATATTATAGCAATCTTTGTAATAGCCCTAAAAGGACGAAGTTTTATAAAGAAATTGAGTTAAGTACTTATTCAATTTTCCGTAGCTAAGTTGTGGAATCAGAATTTGAACTTTGTTCTCTCTGATTCTTAGGTAACTGCCATATTAGAATGGGTTATCTATAGCATTTCAAGTGAGCAAGGACTCTTCTTATTTTAAATTTGCTATTAGTATCGCTCTTTGGGAAACTTGGTCAGTGTATCAGAACCAGCTTTTTTAAAGTGTGGTGTTAACCTACAGGTGTGAAGGGATTTTTAAAAAATCACACTCTCATATGTTGATTAAATCTATCTTATAGTTAGAATAAGTGAGAGATTTTTCTAAAGTAATTTTTTTGATTGTGGTAAAATATACATAGCATAAAATTTACTATTTTAATTATTTTAAAATGTACCGTTTAGTGGCATTAAGTACATTCACATTGTGTTTGCAACTATCACCCCATTCATCTCCAAAAAATGTTCATCTTTCCAAACAAAAACTCCTTACCCTTTAAACAATAACTGTCCATTTCTCCTCCCCCACTCCCATACTTGCTGGCAACCACCATCTACTTTCTCTCTGTATGACTTTGACCACTCTAGGAAATTCATCTATGTGGTATTATAACGCACATGCCCTTTGTGACTGGCTTATTTCATTTAGCATAATATCTTTAAGGTTAACCTATATTGTAGCATATGCCATAATTTCCTTTCTTTATGAGCCTCAATAATATTCTGTTATATATACCATATTTTGTTTATTGATTCTTGGGTTGTTTTCACCTTTTGGCTAATTTAAATAATGCTGCTATGAACTTGGGTGTACAAATACAAGTACAGTAGTTGCTTTAAATTTTGGAGGTATATACTCAGAAGTGGAATTTCTGGATCAAATGGCAGTTCTGTTTTTTAATTTTTTGAGGAACCTCCATATTGTACCATTTTACATTTCCACCAGCAGTACACAAGGGTTTTAATTTCTCTACTTCCTTACCAACACTTATTTATTTTTTTGATTTTTGGATAATAACCATACTAATGAGTGAAGTGGTATCTCGTGGTTTTGATTTGCATTTTTTTTCTAATGAGAAGTGACATTGAGCATCTTTTCATGTGCCTATTGATCATTTGTATATCTTTTTTGAAAAAATATCTGTTTAAGTACTATGCTCATATTTTAGGTTGTTTTTGTTGTTAAGTTTTAGGAATTTATTATAAATCCTGGATATTGACCCCTTATTATAAATATGCTGTACAAATATTTTCTTTCATTTAGCGTGTTACCTTCTCACTCCGTTAAAAGTGTCCTTTGATGCACAAAAGTTTTTAATTTTAATGAAGTCCAATTTATTTATTTTGTTACTTGAGCTTGATATACTACTGCCAAACCCAAATGATGATGCTTTCCCCCTGTTTACTTCTAGAGAGTTTTTTGGTTGTAGGTTTATGTTTAGACCTTTGGTCTATTTTCATCTATGATGTAAGGTAAGGTTCTGACTTCTTTTGCATGTGTATATCCTAGTTTTCCCAGCACCGTATGTTGAAAAGACTATCCTCTCCCCATTGATTGGTCATGTCGCCCTGGTCAAAAATCACTAGACAGATATGCACATGTTTTTTGTTTTTTTTTTTATCCTCACCCGAGGACATTTTTCCTTTTTTTTTTTGTTTTTTGTTTTTTTTTTTGTTCAGATAGAGTGGGAGGGAGAGAGAGAGAGAGAGAAACATCGACATGAAAGGGACACATCGAGTGGCTGCCACCCGCACAACCCAACCAGGGCTGGGGACAAACTGCAACCGAGGTACATGCCCTCAGCGGGAACCGAACCCGGGTCTCTCTGGACTGGAGGCCGATGCTCTAACAGCTGAGCAAAACTGGCCAGGGCAGATATGCACATCTTAATTCTATTTAATTGGTCTATATGTCTGTCTTTATACCAGTATCACAGCATTTTGGTTACTGTAGTTTTGTAGTAAGTCTTAAAATCTGGTAGTGTGAGACTTCCAGCTCTGTTCTTTTTTATGATTGTTTTTGGCTATTTTGGGTCTCTTGACATTCCATATGAATAAGTTATATTTTAACAGCTATAAATTTGGCTCTAATCTAGATGTTTCAAACCTAGAACTATTTTGAGAAAATAGTTTTGAAAAGTATCTTGACCTTTTTGTTCAACTTTCAATTATATGCCATGGGAAAACATCTCAATGTTCAAGCGTCAAGTGCTTAGAACAGAAGTGCCCGCACATGAAACATGACCAATAAATATGAGCGGTTGTCACTGTTACTCCTAAATAGCATCTGTAGTGTAACTATCTGCTTTTTAAAAATAAGCCTCTGTCTCACTGCCAACCGATACTGATTTCTGATAGATAGGCGCTGGCATGCCTTCCCTAACAAATTTGGTTTAAGGAGCCATTTACTCATACTTTACTTTCTCCTTGAAGGAATGACTTTCATACTAGTCACTTACTATGAAATGTAATTTGCTTCTTGAATTGGTTTCCTATGCTGTGTAACAAGTTATTCCAAATTCATACTTAAAGTAATGCACATTTATTATTTTACACTTTCTGTGGGTTAGGAATCTGAGTTAGGAGCCTGGTTCCTCTGTGCAGGGTCTTACAGAACTGCAGTCAGGGTTTTAGCCAGTCTGTATTCACCTCTGAATGTTGAGGTGCTTTTCCAAGACCATGTGGCTGTTGCTAGAATTCAGTTTCTTATGATTGTAGGATGAGGTCTCTATTTTCCTACTGTCAGCAGAAGGCTGGTTTCAGCTCCTATGAGGCCACTCAATGCCCTTTTCCAAGGCCTTTCCCAACATGAATGGTTACTTTTTCTAGGTCAAGAACAGCAGCAGTATCTCTTACTCTCTAGTCTGCTAAAACAGAGTTTTATATAATGTAACACACCAGGGAGTGTCTATTCTATAACCTTGCTCATGAGATATAACCTAATTCAGGTAACAATTATTTCATCATAATAACAAGTTCTTACTACATTTCAGGGGGTTATATAGGGTGTGCACACCAGGAGGTAGGAATCTTGGGATGATCTTAAAATTCTCTTGATCACCATATGAGATTTAGCTTATGAAATGAAATAAGATTAGCCCATACCAATGAATAAATAAATATAGAAATTAAAATAATAAAGGAAATAGTACTAAAATAATAAAAAATCATACCATAGTTATTAGAAAATTTATTAAATTTTTTTTCTTTTTTCTTTATTGATTTTAAAGAGAGAGGAAGGGAGAGGGAGAGAGAGAGAGAAACAGTGATGAGAGAGAACATGGATTGGCTGCCTCCTGCATGCCCTGCAATGGGGATTGGGCCTACAACCTGGGCATGTGCCCTGACCGGGAATCGAACTGATGACCTCTTGGTGTATGGATTAATGCTCAACCACTGAGCCATACCTGCTGGGCATTATTAGGGAGTTTAAAACAACAAATTTACATTGATCATGTAAAAATAAATGTTTTTAAATCCTAATATTTAATGTCTGGTGAGAAAGTAAAAACTAATATACTTTTAAAAATCATATTTCAGATATTAATATATACCGTCTCATTTAACATGCATATACCTACATATAAGTGACCAAAATAGAGTTTGACCCCAGGTTTCCCTCCAAAATCTTGTTCTAGCATGGGATCAATTTTTAAAATATGTATGTATATTGAGAAAACAATCACTACACTTATTTTAAATATGAACTGCATGGCTGAAATACTACAAATCAGTTCAGTTTTGAGACTGTTCTGTTATTAGTTGAGAGGTTTGGGGATTCCTGTGTTAAAGTCATCTTTTCCAAATGGCCTCGCTATTTCGAATGCAGACAGAGTCTTGCTTTTTTTTTCCTTCTCAGATTACTTTGTGACTTTCTATTTTAATACATCACTGACAATAGCACTGAACTGGAACTAATGGCAGAAAGAAAAGCTGAAACGGCAGCATCCAAGTTGAAGGTGGATACACACAGGTCTCCCACTTGAAGTTGATGGAACTTCGGTACAGTCTTCAACCCCGACCGCGACTGCGAAGTGACCCCCTCTCAGTATATCACGCCGTTTATCTTCAGCTCTTCAGGCATGAGGCAGTATTTACAGGTCAACCAAAACAAAATGAGTGTCCTTGATTTTTCAAGTATGGGTACATTTAGATGATTCTTTGAAATGTGTTCTTATCGGGTTCTATTGATAAAATATTTTAAGAGAAAAGGCAACTTGAGTAAAGATTTTGGTATCAGTCTTTTCCTGAGTGTGGCATTTATGTCAACCCAAAGGGAAGAAACTGTTCAGAGGCTTGTCTTAAAAGGCTAGATAGGAGCCCTGTGCCACTTGGTACTAGGCCCCGCTGACAGATTTACTGCCTGCTTGGAGCTGCCCGGCAGCATAACGGAGCTGGCAGGGGAGGGCTCCCGAGCGGAGAGTTCCCATGCTCTGTGCACGTGTGTGACTGGCAGCATCCAGGGTCATGGAGGGGCAGGCCAATGTTTACAGTCAGGTTTTGTGGGGAAAAAAATGTTATTTTTCTCTTATCCATCATGTTAAAAAAAAACTCATCTCATTGTTTGGTTAGGAGACATTCCCAAATGCCCAAACCAAAGACAAACTTTGGCGCTTTAGAAATAATGCATTGATTATACCTTATAAAAGTTCAGTAGCATGAAAAAAAAAATCACAGATGCCAAAAGATTAAATTAACCTGTTTGCCCACCATGTTAAATAAAAAATGCTTGATGTAAACTAATGACAATTAGGGCATGGACATGGTGAGAATTTGTGAGTGCTTTTTGTCCCCTTTCGTTAAGTAGGACTGATCATAACACATACTAGACAGAATTTCAAACATACTCAGTTCATAATAAACTAACCTCTCAATTGAAAACTATACTGGGTTAGAGAACTACTGCTGAAATGCAGTAATGACACCCAAATTTATTAGAAATTTAAATAAAGCTCGTCTAGAGGAAAAAGGGACAGTTTTGGGAAGTGGAACTATAGATTCCATCAGTTGACAGAGGGATTGTGTATAAAAGTAGACAGACCAAAATTGGAGCTGGTGCGTGATCATGGAGAATTCTGCACAGAGAGCAGGGGGGATAGTTCTGTCTGTGTTGATAGCCTATGATGATCCACTCACGACTGCCACTCCTCAAGAAAGAAACTTTTAACCCAGTTAATTAGGGAGCATTTCCACCCCCACCCACTATTAAAACACATCTTCAATATTTAAAATTGTTACTTGAGCCCGGCTAGTGTGGCTCAGTGGTTGAGCGTGGACCCATGCACCAAGAGGTCACTGGTTCAATTCCCAGTCAGGGCACATGCCCAGGTTGTGGGTTCAACCCCCAGTGGGAGGCATGCAGGAGGCGGCCAGTCGATGTTCTTTCTCATTGATGTTTCTACCTCTTTCTCCCTCTCCTGCCCTCTCTCTCTAAAACCAATAAAGAAAAAATGTTAAAAAAATAACATTGTTAATTAAATTGGTCGTTAATTTTTGGAAGTTAAAAATATCATCAATAGCTTAAATTGGTAACAGTGAATGAGGCAGCAAATTATAGAAATATATGGTGTAGTCAAATTTGCTGATCAATATTCTATTACAAGTACAAGATGTCTTAATCCATTTCTTTATTTGAATATCAACTGTTAGATTTCATGATCCATACAGTAGGTCCTCTACATTCCTTTCTGAACCCATGTACCCAGCAGAGCCTGGAGCCATCTCCGGGTGCCTAGTGAGTGTGTATCAAGATGGTGCTTAAACAGAAACTGCACATGCGTTTGTGCCAACACTTCTGTTCCCTTGCTCTGGACTCCGAAGGCCGTTCTCACTGTGTGGCCCACTTCAAATGTTTCTGTTTGCTTTGATGTGCCCAGGAGAGCAGCAGGACTGGCTTTGCTCAGGTGGGCATGTTGGTGGAGGGGACAGTTTTGAAATCACCTGATAGTGATAGTGAGCTGCCGCCAGGGCTGTGAGTTTGCAGATCAGCTGTGTTACGCTCCCAGTGACTCATATTTAACACTTGGAGTGTGTGGGTGTGTGACAGAGAGGATGGTGTTACAAGTTGGTGAGTTACGAGGCACTCCAGGACACGGAGGAAAAAGACCTGGACACGGAGCTTTTACAGGGACTCAATTGAGCTACCTCTTGTTTACTGTCTTAGTACAATGTAAACAAACAGAAACTAAACAAACTCACCACAACACACTAATATAGCCCTTTTCACACTATATTGTGATTATCTGTTTATGAGTCTGTCTCTTTTTAAAAACCAAGTTGAAGTAAAGTTTATTTTATATATACATTTTTGTGTTTGTCTCTTTTATTAATGTGTAAGGTTTACTAAGTCCCGTAATGTGTTCTAATTTATCTTTATCCAATATTTAGTGCCTGACATTACCAGATCTTCCATAATTATTAATTAAACTAATAAAGCAAATGAGGGCAAACAGAACATTTTCTTATTGTATATTGGGAAACCATGTATGTGTCTGTGTTTATTTATATACTATATATAATTTTATATAATGAAATATCTGTATATAATATACATATATAGTATTTGTGGATTTTTTGGCTTTGGTGTATAATTGAATAATGTTCAGTGTGATGTGTTACTTGAAAAATTAAGTGCAGATTGATTCAAGATTAGTTGTCTAAGAACTTTGAGAGTTTGTAAGACTGATGTACAGTAATGTGCCATAAAGGTTTGTATCCTACTGTTTTTAGTGGTTCTTGGAATGTTTATCCTCTATGGACCTATAGTTAGTTGCTCCCATATTTTGGGAAAAGAATAAAAACAGTTGAAACATTTTTCATTGAGAATGACTTCACTATTAATGAAGGGAGACTGGGATTTAAAGCCATTTATATACCTTAATGTGAGAAGAAAGCTCAAACCATCTTATATTTTGTCTTTCATGGAAGGCAATATGACACAGCATAGCTGTCAGTCCCCACACCCAACCCCCAACATACATGTAAAAAGAACTAAAAATTTAGGGCACAGTAAGAGCGTGTAGAGAAAGACTAGGCTACATTTGTCCCTTTACAGGCTGCCTGTTCCAAAGTAAAGAGTTAATCTTGTTTGAGCGTCTTTCTTTCAGAACCTGAGAAAATGGGATGTAAGAAGTTCCGTGAACTTGTGTTTGTTCCCTTGTAAGGCACATGAAGGGACAATTGGAATCACAACATATACTTTTTGCTGGAATTTTGAACTATTTCTATATTTGAGTCATAAAGTGTAAATGTTTTAGAATAAACATGAGTATGTATGCATTAAGTTCCAAAATTCAATATGATAGCTACCTTCCACAAGGAAAAACTAGTTCTCAAGTCTATTTATTGTCCTTAATTATGTCAATATCAATTTTCCAGTAAAATATCAAATGTAGATAAATGAGAATTCATCTCTGTGTCTATTTATTAGAAAGCTTTTTAGAGCGCTATTGAAGAATTTGTTGGGAAAGGCCTTAATTAATTTAACCTGTAATTTAAGACATATATTCCAACAAGCTCATATGCATTGATAATGTCAGAAAGGTGATTATATATCTATATATATAATCACATTTTTTTTGGTTAATCCTCACCCGAGGATATTTTTCCATTATTTTTAGAAAGAGTGGGGGGGGGGGGGAGAGAGAGAGAGAGAGAGAGAGAGAGAGAGAGAGAGAGACACTGATGTGAGAGAGGCTCATCAATTTGTTACCTCCCAGATGACCCCAACCAGGGCTGGGGATCAAACCTGCAACCCAGGTTCATACCCTTGACTGGGAATTGAACCCAGGACTCTCTGGTCTGCAGGCCTATACTCTAACTGCTGAGTCAAACTGGCCAGGGCTATAGCATCACTTTCAGTTTTCATTATGTTAGCTGGTAATGTCAAAAAGAGTGCTGTCTGGTTCTAAGAACTATTTGATTTGTATTTTACTATGCACAAATGTCCAGCAGCATTTTTCTGACAAGCCAGAAGATTAACAAAAAGCTGACTCAGGAGTTGATACCAGATTCTGGGCTTCAGCCTGTCTTGATCGTTTGGTTTTCACAAGTGAAATCTGCATTAGAAATACATTGACGTAGTTCTGAGTCTTAATGTAGGAAAAAAAGGACTTGGTTAACGAAATGCCTTACGATATTTATTTTGCAAGATGGTAATTTTAAGGTAAAACTGAGCGAAGTAGAACAATTCTTCTTGATGCAGACTTAAGCCCTTGGGCTTCTTTATAAGGAGACATGGGACATAGTTATGAGTAGATCGCGTTCACAGAGCTTCTTTGTCCAAGATCCAGTCAGGAGGGCAGAATATGTTATTTTGATGGCCACTTGAAGGAAATGGTAACTTCAGCATAACCATGAAAGACTGTGTGTAAATACTGCAAATAATACTTCGATTTTTAAAAGCACCCTCTTTTCTGGCTTTTAGTAAACAAATTTATTTTACAGAGATACATTTTTTGTGGAGTTCTTGAAAGTTGTAAGTGAAATAGTTTGACTCTCGAAATTACCGATTTATTACAAAGATATAAACGTCTACAAAATCAACAGCCAGATGAAGAGACATATAGGGCGAGGTCCTGAGCAAAGGAGTTCTGTCCTCTTGGAGGTTCCCCAGTGCGGAAGCTCTCTGAGAAAAGGCCTACATTAATTCTTTTTTTTTTTTTTAATGAATTTTTATTTATTTTTTTGTTACAGATATTTTACCTTTTTACCCCATTGGCACCCCCCCACCCTACCCCCCCTCCACCCTGTTCCTGGCTTAGTTGTCCATGTCCATTGGTCATGCATACATGCATATAAGTTCTGTGGTTTATCTCTTCCCACCCCCCCACCCCCCATCCCCTCTTCTGAGGGATGTCAGTCTGTGCCCTACTTCCATGTGTCTGGGTCTACTGTATTCCTCAGACTGTTATGTTCATTATATTCCGTATATAAGTGAGATCATGTGGTATTTGTCTTTTTCTGCTTGGCTTCTTTCACTTAGGATAATACTTTCCAGGTCCCTCCATGCCGTCTCAAAGGATAAGAGATCTTTCTTTCTTACCGCTGCATAGTACTCCATTGTGTATATGTACCACTGCTTTTTTATCCATTCGTCTACTGGTGGACACTTGGGCTGTTTCCAGATCTTAGCTATTGTAAATAGTGCTGCTATGAACATGGGGGTACATATATTCTTCCTGATTGGTGTTTCAGGCTTCTTAGGGTATATTCCCAGCAGTGGAATCACTGGGTCAAATGGAAGTTCAATTTTTAATTTTTTGAGGTAGCACCATGTTGTTTTCCATAGCGGCTGCACCAGTCTGCATTCCCACCAGCAGTGTATTAGAGTCCCCTTTTCTCCACACCCTCGCCAACACTTGTTGTTTGATGATTTGTTGATGGCGGCCATTCTGACAGGTGTGAGGTGATACCTCATTGTTGTTTTGATTTGCATCTCTCTGATGATTAGTGATGTTGAGCATTTCTTCATATGTCTCTTGGCCATTTGTATGTCCTGTTTGGAGAGGTGTCTATTCAGCTCCTCTGCCCATTTTTTAATTGGGTTCTTTGTCTTCCTTTTGTGGAGTTGTATGAGCACTCTATATATATTAGATATTAACCCCTTATCGGATACATCATTGGCAATGATGTTCTCCCATACAGTGGGTTGCTTTTCCATTTTGATGATTGTTTCTTTTGCTGTGCAGAAGCTTTTTAGTTTGATGTAGTCCCATGTGTTCATTTTCTCCTTTATTTCTGTTGCCTTAGGTGATGTATCAGTGAAAATTCTGCTCCGTATGATGTCCGAAATTTTGTTGCCTACATTTTCTTCTAGAATTTTTATGGATTCACGGGTCACATTTAAGTCTTTTATCCATTTTGAGTTTATTCTTGTGAAGGGTGTAAGTTGATGGTCTAGTTTCATTTTTTTGCATGTAGCTGTCCAATTTTCTCAACACCATTTATTAAAGAGGCTGTCTTTACTCCACTGTATGCTCTTGCCACCTTTGTCAAATATTAATTGAGCGTATTGCCTTGGGTCCATTTCTGGGTTTTCAGTTCTGTTCCACTGGTCTATATGCCTGTTCTTGTGCCAGTACCAGGCTGTTTTGGTTACAGTCGCTTTGTAGTATAACCTGATATCTGGTATTGTGATCCCACCTACTTTGTTCTTCTTTTTCAAGATTGCTGTGGCTATTCGGGGTCTTTTTTGGTTCCATATGAACTTTTGAAGTATTTGTTCTAGTTCTATGAAATATGTCGTTGGTATTTTGATGGGGATTGCATTGAATCTATAGATTGCTTTGGGTAGTATGGACATTTTAATTATGTTAATTCTTCCAATCCATGAACAGGGTATGTGCTTCCACTTTTTTATATCTTCCTCTATTTCTTTTTTCAATGACCTGTAGTTTTCTGCAAATAGGTCCTTTATTTCTTTGGTTAAGTTTATTCCTAGGTATCGTAATTTTTTTGGCGCGATGGTAAATGGGATTGTTTTTTCAGTTTCTCTTTCTGTGAGTTCATCATTGATGTACAAGAATGCCGTCGATTTCTTGACGTTAATTTTGTATCCTGCTACTTTGCCAAATTCATTTATTAAGTCTAATCGATTTTTGATGGAGTCTTTAGGGTTTTCTATGTACAATATCATGTCATCTGCAAATAAGGACAGTTTCACTTCCTCCTTTCCAATTTGGATCCCTTTTATTTTTTCTTCATGTCTGATTGCTGTGGCTAAGACTTCCAGTACTATGTTAAATAAGAGTGGCGAAAGTGGACATCCCTGTCTTGTTCCTGTTCTTAATGGAAATGTTTTTAGTTTCTGTCCATTGAGTATGATGTTGGCTGTAGGTCTTTCATATATGGCCTTTATTATGTCGAGATATGATCCCTCTATTCCTACATTGCTGAGCGTTTTTATCAGAAATGGATGCTGGATTTTGTTGAATGCTTTTTCAGCATCTATTGATATGATCATGTGGTTTTTATTCTTCATTTTGTTTATGTGGTGTATCACGTTTATTGATTTGCGAATATTGTACCAGCCTTGCATCCCTGGAATGAATCCCACTTGGTCATGGTGAATAATTTTTTTGATGTATTTCTGGATCCGATTTGCTAGTATTTTGTTCAGGATTTTGGCGTCTATGTTCATCAGGGATATTGGCCTGTAGTTTTCTTTCTTCGTAGTGTCTTTTTCTGGTTTTGGAATTAGAATTATGCTGGCCTCATAGAATGTGTTTGGAAGTCTTCCTTCTTCTTGAATTTTTGAAATAGTTTGAGGAGAATGGGTGTTAGTTCTTTTTTGAATGTTCGGTAAAACTCCCCCGTGAAACCATCTGGGCCTGGGCTTTTGTTTGCTGGGAGAGTCTTGATTACCTCTTCAATTTCCTTAGTTGTTATTGGTCTGTTCAAGTTTTCTATCTCTTCCTTGTCTAGTTTTTGGAGACTGTGTGTTTCTAGAAATTTGTCCATTTCGCTTAGATTGTCGAATTTGTTGCCATATAGTTGTTCATAGTAGTTGTTAACGATCTTTTGTACATTAAATTCTTGAATTTTGTCCCAAGAGCAACCTCAAGACTGTTTAATTACTGAACCAGACGAAAGGGAGTGGAATCACAATTTGCCACCACTACTAAAGCTTGAGGTCCCTCAATTTGTTTTGTGTGAAGTGACACCACCATTTACTGAATATTGCTATTAAATACTGAGTCCAGGTTGTTATTGGTCAAAACTTCATTGAAGTTTGAGCAAGTTGGTTGGTAGGATTTAAAAAGCAGAAACAAGAATAAACTCAAATTTCCAAACAGAGGAACTGATCTCTACCAGCCAGGCAGACTTCTGGGGTTTGAACAAGAACCGGGCGTGGCAGAGGCAGGCACTCCCATTTTCCAGTTGGTGGAGCTCAGCAGTGTCTGATTGAAAAAAAATCTCATTAGGACAAATGCATGCTTCGTGTGGTAACACCTGTAGTGATCTGAGAAGCTTCTGATTACTGTTGTGGCGTGGTTTGTTCAGCCCTGCCACAGCCTTATGCAATGGGTTCTATTTTGTTTCAGAAGTCCTGTTTTGCCAATGAATTACTTAATAGCTACTTTGACACCTAGTACTGAAGCCATGTTATTGACCTACATTTGTATGGTATAGTAGACAGTTGTCCTCAAAGTGTGACCCCCTGGCAGCAGCAGCATCACCTGAGAAATATAAACTCCCATGCTCCACCCAAGACCTGCTGAGTCAGATACTCTGGGGGTGGAGCCCAGCCACCTGTGTTTTAACAAACTCACAAGGTGATACTGAAGCATACTTGAGTTTGACAACCGCCCATTTAGAATTTTCAGTTTGGTATTGGGTAGTAGGTCAATGATTTCTTTTTCTTTTTCTGAGGAATGTGAGGCTTAGGTAAGTTGACAGGTGTTCAAGCTCACTCAAATCTATGTGGCAGAATTTGGACTTGAGTCTTCTTTTTGCTTCAGGTCTTACTATTCTTTCCACCCCATGCTTGTCATCCCAGCTATTAGAAACGGGGGTCGGGAACAGCCTGAGACTCTCACCTCACAACTTTGTGATGGTGAATGCTGTCTGAAATTTAAGAATAACTGGTTTAAATGGGCAAGATTATTTTACTTCCCATCAGTCGGCAGGTAGGAAGTGTGAATCTTAGCATAGCTTTGATTCCTGTCAAGTTCAAGGAATCAAAGTTGTGGTCCTGGAGACACAGACTGGGGAGGCTAGTTCTCTAGTGAGATGCCCAACACACTGGCTGTGTTATTTATGACCATGTCCAGAATTTTCTCATTGCAGTGATGATCAGTTATAAGGGGTACACATGGCTCTATACTGAAAGTGTGAACTCAAACTGGCCATTGGAACACAGTGCAGACAAGTTCAAATAAGCTGATTTAACTTACAATATATATCATTTAGTGTTTGGGAAAACTGATCATGATTTGCTTTCTGTGTTGATGCCACTTCAGAAAAAGCCCTGAGAAACACTAATTGTGGCTAAGTTTCCCCAACTCATCTTTTTTTTTTTTTTTTTTGATTAGGAGAAAGAATATCGTCTCTCTCCTCGTATGACATATATTAGCATAAAAATATTTTTTAAAAAACCTACATTATATTCACACACTGTTACCTTATTATTGCCTCTGTAATATATAGCTTGACATGTGAAATACCTGAGTTTCTGAAAAATCTTGTTTTGGAATGGAAGCAGAAAATCAACTTTACAAATTTTAAGGATTAGTCAAAATATTTCAAAACTCAATTTTGGTTAGTATTTAAAAAAAAAGTTTTCTTCCATCTCCTATTCTGTAACTTCAAACCCAATTTCATAAAAAAACAAAAACAAAAACAGTATAATAAAGCTGAAAAAAAGAGAACAATTTCTTATTTGGCCATTTTTTGCAATGTGATATTCAAATTGATAAAACTAATGATTATGATATAGTTTAGTACTTCCTAAATACTTACTAATAAATTAATCTACACATTTTTGTTTAATTTTGAAAATATAAGTGTGATTAATTTTGTTATGTCTTATTTATGTTGAAGATACTGTGGTTTAGGGGTGTGACATGAATTTTGAAAATCGAGTTGCAGGGTGAGCCCTCTGACTTGAAATACCATTCACTTTCCACCACACTGAACCTAGCACAAAGGACACAGTGAGTCATGCTCATGGACTCTGAATAATGGGGCCATATTACTGGTAAATATCTAGGAAATTTCTTTATATCTATAATAAAATTTTATTTTTTAAAAATTTATGAAATAATCTCAGTTTAAAAAAACTATAATATACTGTCTCATTTTGTCTTTGATGTAGAGTAACTATTTTGTGGATAACCTTGTAGTTTAATATTCTTGTAGTTTGAAAACTGTGATCATTTAGTCAAAGTAAATTGCTTCTAACATGAGTTTATATTTTAAAAATATCACAGCGGAATAAATTATGCTCAAAAATTATTTTTTTCCCTAAACATGTTTCCTTCTATCTTCTTTTCTTCCTTCTTATATTTCTACCTTCCTTCCACAGCCCACAATTTATCATAATGAATTGGAGGAACAATTAAGAAAAGTTGAAAACTTTAAGATTTGTTTCATTTTTAATGTTTATTTATTTATTTATTTTTATTAATTAATTTTTGTTACAGATGTTTCTCCTTTCCCCCCACTGATTCCCCCCTCCCCTCCCTCCCTGCCCTGTCCCCAGCTTTGTTGTCCATGTCCATTGTTCATGCATACATGCATATAAGTTCTGTGGTTTCTCTCTCCCCCACCACTCCCTCTTCTGGGGATTGTCAGTCTGTACCCCACTTCCACATCTCTGGGACTACCCCATTCCTCAGACAGTTATGTTCATTATATTCCACAAATAAGTGAGATCATATGATACTTGTCTTTCTCTGTTTGGCTTGTTTCACTTATGATGATACTTTCCAGGTCCCTCCATGTCGTCTCAAAGGATAAGAGATCTTTTTTTCTTACAGCTGTGTAGTACTCCATTGTGTATATGTACCACCGCTTTTTTATTCATTTGTCTACTGATGGAAACTTGGGCTGTTTCCAGATCTTTTATTGTAAATAGTACTGCGATAAACATGGGGGTACATATATTCTTTCTGATTGGTGTTTCAGGCTTCTTAGGGTGTATTCCTAGAAGTGGGATCACTGGTCAAATGGAAGTTCAATTTTTAATTTTTTGAGGTAACACCATATTGTTTTCCATAGTGGCTGCACCAGTCTGCATTCCCACCAGCAGTGTACTAGAGTTCCCTTTTCTCCACACCCTCGCTAACACTTGTTGTTTGATGATTTGTTGATGGCAGCCATTCTGAAAGGTGTGAGGCGATACCTCATTGTTCTTTTAATTTGCATCTCTCTGATGATTAGTGATGTTGAGCATTTCTTCCTATGTCTCTTAGTAATTTGTATGTCCTGTTTGGAGAGGTGTCTATTTAGTTCGTCGGCCCATTTTTTAATTGGTTTCTCTGTCTTCCTTTTGTTGAGTTGTATGAACACTCTATATATATTGGAAATTAACCCCTTATCTGATATATCATTGGCAATTATACTCTCCCATACAGTGGGTAGCCTTTCCGTTTTGATGATTGTATCTTTCTCTGTGCAGAAGCTTTCAAGTTTGATGTAGTCCCATGTGTTCATTTTCTTCTTTGTTTCTATTGCCTTAGGAGATGTATCAGTGAAAATTCTGCTGTGTATGATGTCTGAAATTTTGTTGCCTATAGTTTCTTCTAGGATTTTTATGGATGCACGAGTCACATTTAAGTCTTTTATCCATTTTGAGTTTATTCTTGTGAAGGGTGTAAGTTGATGGTCTAGTTTCATTTTTCTGTATGTAACTATCCAATTTTCCCCAAACCATTTATTAAAGAGGCTGCCCTCACTCCACTGTATTCTCTTGCCACCTTTGTCAAAAATTAATTGAGCATATTGCCTTGGGTCCATTTCAGGGTTCTCTGTTCTGTTCCACTGGTCTATATGCCTGTTCTTGTGCCAGTACCAGGGTGTTTTGATTACAGTGGCTTTGCAGTATAACCTGAAATCTGGTAATGTGATCTCTCCAACTTTGTCCTTTTTTTTCAAGATTGCTGTGGCTATTCGAGGTCTTTTTTGGTTCCAGATAAACTTTTGAAGTACTTGTTCTAATTCTGTGAAGTATGCCGTTGGTATTTTGATGGGGATTGCATTGAATCTATAGATTGCTTTGGGTAGTATGGATATTTTAATGATGTTAATTCTTCCAATCCATGAACAGGGTATGTGCTTCCACTTTTTAAAACCTTCCTCTATTTCTTTTTTCAATGACTTGTAGTTTTCTGTGAGTAGGTCCTTTATTTCTTTGGTTAAGTTTATTCCTAGGTATCTTATTTTTTTTGCCACAATGGTAAATGGTATTGTTTTTTCAGTTTCTCTTTCTGTGAGTTCATCATTGGTGTATAAGAATGCCATTGATTTCTTGACGTTAATTTTGTATCCTGCTACTTTGCTGAATTCATTTATTAAACCTAGTAGATTTTTGATGGAGTCTTTGGAGTTTTCTATGTACAGTATCATGTCATCTGCAAATAATGACAATTTCACTTCCTCCTTTCCAATTTGGATCCCTTTTATTTTTTCTTCCGTCTGATTGCTGTGGCTAAGACTTCCAGTATTATGTTAAATAAGAGTGGCGAAAGTGGGCATCCTTGCCTGTTCCTGTTCTTAAAGGAAATGCTTTTAGTTTTGGCCCATTGAGTATGATGTTGGCTGTAGGTCTTTCATACATGGCCTTTATTATGTCAAGATATGATCCCTCTATTCCCACATTGCTGAGCGTTTTTATCAGAAATGGATGCTGGATTTTGTCGAAGGCTTTTTCAGCATCTATTGACATGATAATGTAGTTTTTATTCTTCATTTTATGTATGTGGTGTATCACGTTTATTGATTTGTGAATACTGTACCAGCTTTGAATCCCTGGGATGAATCCCACTTGGTCATGGTGGATAATTTTTTTGGTGTATTGCTGGATCCAATTTGTTAGCATATTTTTCAGGATTTTGGCATCTATGTTCATCAGGAATATTGGCCTGTAGTTTTCTCTTTTTGTAGTGTCTTTTTCTGGTTTTGGAATTAGAATTTTGCTGGCTCCATAAAACGAGTTTGGAAGTCTTCCTTCTTCTTGAGTTTTTAGGAATAGTTTGAGGAGAATGGTTGTTAGTTCTTCTTTGAATGTTTGGTAAAACTCTCCCGTGAAGCCATCTGGGCCTGGGCTTTTGTTTGCTTAGAGAGTCTTGCTTACATCTTCAATTTCTTCTGTTGTTATTGGTCTGTTCAAGTTTTCTATCTCTTCCTTGTCCAGTTTTGGGAGACTATGTGTTTCTAGAAATTTGTCCATTTTGCTTAGATTGTCGACTTGGTTGCCATATAATTGTTCATAGTAGTTGTTAACGATCTTTTGTATTTCTGTGGTGTCTAATGTTTTTTTTGACATTCTGGTTTGTGTTTCTCATATAACTGGCAAAAAAAAGAGAAATACTGCTGTTTGACCAGAGAGATTTCCTGGTATCCAAATCTATATGGGTACAATCTTTGACTACTGAATTTTAATAAAAGTTATAAAAGTCTTAAAATTCATCAAAGGGATACCTGGCTTATGGAGAAAATCTTGAGAAACTATATGAGATGATTTTACATTTTATTGACAGCAGTGAATCCTTGATCTGTGGCCAATGTCTGTTGTTAAAATGGTTTTAAAAATTATCTTCAGGGAAAAAAATGTGTTATCAATTTAATAAGCAACTATTTATGTAAGCTGTACCTGTGGAAGCTGCTATTCTGGGCACACCTAACCATGGATAATGTTGAAACTGGTGTGACAGATATCACTGGGATCCATTTAGTCTAATGTCTTGTGTCTATCAGAAATCTCTTTTGAGATTCCAAAATGGAGGCGGAGTGAATCTCCCAGGACCAAAATGGAATTACAACTAAAATAAAGAGAAATCATTGGGAAAAAAGAACAGAAAAGCAGCTTGAGAGGATCATATAACCAGGGACAACTGATTTGATCCTGGTAGGATTGCAGAGGCACGAGAGGAGGGGCTGGGAGCTCACAGACAGCAGCAATCTTAGCTGTGAGCAGCGCCCTCAGGGTTAAACTCCCAAGTGGCTCCACAGTGCAGAGCCAGGACAGAAACTAAAATAGCCATAGCCACTTACCTTGGGCTCTGGCAGAGGGAGGGCAGCTGGACTGGCATTGTGTGGGGACACTTGGGATTTGGAGGGGGCTCAGAGCTTTTGCTGAGTTGCAGCCATGCAGGATGGGAGCCATCTTACTCCTTCAGAGGGCTCTGGGGAGAGGCAGCGCCCCTCCCTTGGAGATTTAACCCCACCCTGTGGGCCATCAAAATGCAAATTGAGGCTCATTAAAAACCAGTATCTGCCCCACCCTAAGGAAATCCCCTTACCCTGAGCACCTGAGGGAGTTTTTCATTCAACTGAGAAGCCAAGGCTCTTCAAGTAACCACAACTAATAGCCTCCAGGCAAAAAGCTAGAGGATAACTGAATCATTCCTGGGCTAGCAACTGTGCCCAGGAAAGTAAGACTTGAAAGTGGTGTTTAACGTGGGTTCTCCCATGCTCATCCAAACCCAGGAGAGGAAGCCACAAATAGCAGAATTTCAACACCCACAGGGAAAAGTTGGTAGGCTCCAAAGCCCACTATGATAGCCAAATGGAGAAATAAGGAAACAAAGAGACCTCTACCAAAGATGACATAAATGAGGAGCAGTTAAGCAAATTAACAGAGCTAGAATTCAGAACCATGATCTTGAGGAAGCTCAAAAGCATGAGTAAGGAAATCAATACCATAGGTAAAGACATAGAAATGTTGAAAATCAACCAATTGGAAATTAAAAACCACCAAGAAGAAATGAAAAAATGACATATCAGAAATAAACAACATATTGGAAGGTCTAAACAGCAGAGTAGAGGAAGCTGAGGACCAGATCAGTGAATTAGAAGACAGGGTAGAAAAAAATCAACCTTTCAGAAAATTCAAAAGGAAAAAACAATTAAAAAACAGGAAGACAGCTTAAAAAAACTGTGGGACAACTGGAAACATTGTAATATTCGCATCATAGGAGTCCCCGAAGAAGAAGAAAATGAGCAAGAGTTAGAGAATATATTTGAAAAAATTGTGACAGGAAACTTCCTTAATTTGGTGAAGGAAGAAGGCAATCAAGTTCAAGAAGCACAGAGAGCCCCAAGTAAGAAGAACCCAAATAGGTCCACACCAGGACTCAAAGTAATTAAAATGCTAAAAATTAAAGACAAAGAGAGAATGTTAAAGGCAACAAGAGAAAAGCAACAGATTACCTACAAAGGAACCCCCATTAAGGCCATCAGCTGACTTCTCAGCAGAAACACTACAGGCTAGAAGGGAATGGCATGAAGTAATCAAGGTCATGAAACATGGATCTGAATCCAAGACTACTCTACACAGCAAGGCTATCATTCAAAATAGAAGGTCAAATAAAAAGCTTCCCAGACAAAAAAGAGGCTAAGGGACTATATTAACACCTAACCAGCACTGCAAGATATGCTAAAAGGACTGCTGTAATTAGTACAAGAAATAGGTAGAAAAATATAACCACACTAAAAAAATGGCAGTAATAAGTACATATCAATAATCACATTAAATATGAATGGATTGAATGCTTCGATAAAAAGACATAGAGTAGCTGACTAGATAAAAAAGCATGACTCACATATATGTTGTTTACAAGAGACCCACCTCACAACAAAAGACTCACATAGATAGAAAGTGAAGGGATGGAAAAAATCTTCCAAGCAAACGGAAAGGAAAACAAAGCTGGGGTAGCAATACTCTGATAAAATTGATTTAAAAATGAAGGCCATAAGTAGAGACAAAGAAGGCCACTACATAATATTGAAAGGATCTATCCAATAGGAAGAGATAACCTTGATAAACATATATGCACCCAATATAGGAGCACCAACATATATTAAAAATCTTCTGGTGGACTTCAAAGGAGAATTTTACAGCAATAAATCATAGCAGGGGATTTCAACACCCTACTGACATCACTGGATACATCCTCTAGACAAAAAAGTAGCAAGGAAACAGAGACTCTAAATGAAGCACTAGACCAAATGGATTTAATAGACATCTACAGAGAATTACACCCCAAACGTGTAGGATTCACATTCTTCTCAAGTGCACATGGGACATTCTCAGAGATAGACCGCATGTTAGGACACAAACTAAATCTCTACAAGTTCAAGAAGATTGAAATCATATCAAGCATCTTCTCAGGTCATATTGGCATGAAACTAGAAATTAATTGCAACAAGAACATGCAAAGACATTTGAACACATGAAGGCTAAATAGCATGTTATTAAGCAATGAATGGGTTACCAAGGAGATTAAGGAAGAAATAAAAAACTTCCTGAAAACCAATGAAAACAAACACACAACAATAAAATCTATGGGATGCAGCAAAAGCAGTTCTGAGAGGGAAGTTCATAGCACTAGAGGCATACCTCAAGAAACAAAAAAATTTCTAATAGACTATCTAACCTCACAACTTAAAGAAGTAGAAAGCAAGCAAAAAGAAAACCCAGAGCAAGTAGAAGGAAGGAAATAGTAAAGATCAGAGCAGAAATAAATGACAGAGACAAAAAACAAACAAACAAACAAACAAAAAAATTCAAAGACTCAATGACACAATGAGCTGGTTTTTCGAAAAGATAACAAACAAGATTGATGGACTCTTAGCTAGACTCACCAAGGAACAAACAGAGAGAACCCAAATACACAAAATCAGAAACGAAAGACAAGAAGTAACAACGGACACAACAGAAATAAAAAAGATTGTTAATAGCTACTATGAATAATTTTATGTCAACAACTTTGACAATCTAAGCAAAATGGACAAATTTCTAGAAACACATAATCTCCCAAAAATGGACCTGGAAGAGATAGAAAACTTAAACAGATCAATAACAACTAAGGAAATTAAAGAGGTAATCAAGACTCTCCCAGCAAACAAAAGCCCAGGGCTGGATGGCTTCATGGGGGAATTTTACTGAACATTCAAAGAAGAACTAATACCCATTCTCCTCCAACTATTTCAAAAATTTTAGAAGAAGGAAGACTTCCAAACCTGAATAATGAGGCCAGCATAATTTTAATTCCAAAGCCAAAAAAGACACTACAAAGAAAGGAAACTACAGGCCAATATCCCTGATGATCATAGACACCACAATCTGAACCAAAAACTAGCAAATCGTATCCAGCAATACATCAAAAAAATTATTCACCATGACCAAATGGGATTCATCCCAGGGATGCAAGGCTGGTACAATATTCGCAAATCAATAAATGTGATGCATCATATAATCAAAATGAAGAATAAAGATCACATGATCATATCAATAGATGCTGAAAAAGCATTCGACAAAATCCAGCATCCATTTCTGATAAAAACGGTCAGCAATGTGGGAATAGAGAGATCATATCTCGACATAATAAATGCCATATATGAAAGACCTACAGCGAACATCATACTCAATGGGCCAAAACTAAAAGCATTTCCCTTAAGAACAGGAACAAGGCAAAGATGCCCACTTTTGCCACTCCTATTTAACATAATACTGGAAGTCTTAGCCACAGCAATCAGACAGGAAGAAAAAATAAAAGGGATCCAAATTGGAAAGGAGGAAGTGGAACTTTCATTATTTGCAGATGACATGATATTATGCATACAAAACCCCAAAGACTCCATCAAAAATCTACTAGGCTTAATAAATGAATTCGGAAAAGTAGCAGGATACAAAATTAATGTTAAGAAATCAACAGCATTCTTATACACCAATGATGAAGTCACAGAAAGAGAAAATAAAAAAACAGTCCCATTGACCATTGTGGCAAAAAATTAAGATACCTAGGAATAAACTTAACTAAGGAAATAAAGGATGTATTTGCAGAAAACTACAGGACATTGAAAAAAGAAATAGAGGAATATATAAACAAGTGTAAGCACTTACCTTGTTCATGAATTGGAAGAATTAACATCATTAAAATGTCCTTATTACCCAAAGCAATCTATAGATTCAATGCAATCGCCATCAAAATACCAATGACATATTTCACAGAACTAGAACAAATACTTCAAAATTTATATGGAACCAAAAAAGACCTCGAATGGCCACAGCAATCTTGGGAGAAAAAGGACAAAGTAGGTGGGATCACAATACCAGATTTCAGGTTATACTTCAAAGCCACTGTAATCAAAACAGCCTGGTACTGGCACAAGAACAGGCATATAGACCAGTGGAACAGAACAGAGAACCCAGAAATGGACCCAAGACATTATGCTCAATTAATATTTGACAAAGGTGGCAAGAGCAGACAGTGGAGTCAAGACAGCCTCTTTAATAAATGGTGTTGGGAAAATTGGACAGGTACATGCAAAAAAATGAAGCTAGACCATCAACTTACACCATACACAAAAATAAACTCAAAATGGATAAAAGACTTAAATGTGACCCATGAATCCATAAAAATTCTAGAAGAAAATGTAGGCAACAAAATTTTGGACATCATACACAGCATAATTTTCACTGATACATCACCTAAAGCATCAGAAACAAAGGAAAAAATGATCACATGGAACTACATCACACTAAAAAGCTTCTGCACAGCAAAAGAAACAAGAACTAAATTGGAAAGGCAACTCACTGTATGGGAGAGCATCATTGCCAATGATATATCAGATAAGGGGTTATTTTCCAAAATGTATAGACTACTCATACAACTCAATAAAAGGAAGTCAACCCAATTAAAAAATGTCAGAGGAGCTGAATAGACACCTCTCCAAGCAGGACACCTACAAATGGCCAAGAGACATATGAAGAAATGCTCAACATCACTAATTATCAGAGAGAGGCACATTAAAACATCAATGAGGTATCATTTCACACCTGTCAGAATGGCCACCATCAACAAATCATCAGACAAGTGTTGGCAAGGGTGTGGAGAAAAGGGGACTCTAGTACACTGCAGGTGGGAATGCAGACTGGTGTAGTCACTATGGAAAAAACAATGTGGTGTTACCTCAAAAAATTAAAAATTGAGTTGCCCTTTGAACCAGTGAACCACTTCCAGGAATATACCCTAAGAAGCCTGAAATACCAATCAGAAAGAATATATGTACCCCCATGTTTATTGCAGTACTATTTACAATAGCTAAGATCTGGAAACAGCCCAAATGTCTATCAGTAGAAAAATGGATAAAAAAGCTGTGGTACATATACAAAATGGAGTACTATGCAGCTGTAAGAAAGAAAGATCCCTTATTCTTTGAGATGACATGGAGGTACCTGGAAAGTATTATCCTAAGCAAAATAAGCCAAACAGAGAAAGACAAGTATCATATGATCTCAGTTATCTGTGGAATATAATGAACGTAACAGAGTAGACCCAGAGAAGTGGAAGTAGGGTACAGACTGACAACCCTCAGAAGAAGGGGTGGTGGGGGGAGGGAAGAGATAAACCATAGAACTTATATGCATGTACGCATAACCAATGGACATGGACAACAAAGCTGGGGATGGTGTGGGGGGGGGGGATGGGGAGGAGGGTGTCAATGGGGTAAAGAATGAGAAACATCTGTAAGAAAAATAAAATAAAATAAAAAAAAGAAATATCTTTTGAGTACTGCTAAAGGACCCCTTTCCGTAATCCAAAAAAGAACCATTTTGGGCAATATATCACTTTTTTCTTAAGGCATTAATAATTATTCTATTAAACTTTATTTCATAAAATAGTAGCATTAGTTAGAATAGGAATAAGTAATTCCCAGTATATCAACCTGGTTCTTTCAAGACTAAAATACATCAGTGTTCTGTTCTTATTCAGGCCTTGAATCTGACCACCAACTGAACAATAGGAGAAGAGAAAAATGTCTCAGTTTAGTTACTGAGAGTGCAAAGGCTTGGCTACTGTAATTTGAAGTCAGTGTGTGTGTGTGTACTACATTGTTTGCTAAACAGAAGGAGGGTGTGATGTTCATGTTTATTTTCTTCTCATAGAAAAATGAACACAGGTCTTTCATTTTTCTTGCTCCTAGGCAGTTGCTATGGTAGATGACATTGTCCAAAAATGGTACGAGCATTATTGTTGGTCTTGCATATTTTTCTTCCACAACCTCGCCCACCCCCATCAAGAAGTGGTGTTATTTCCACTTCTGAAACCAGGCAGCTTTTGGTGAGACCCTCCACAGACCAAATATGGCTGAGTCATACAATTTCAGAGTATGTGACTTCTGAAGGGAGGCCATAGAATGGCAAAGCTTTCTCTGTCTCTCTCTCCTTTGGGACTCTTGCTCTTAGAACCTAAACAGGATGCTGTGAAGAAGCCAAACATCCACATAGAAAAGCCATATCTGGGTGTTCAGACCACTGCTCCAGCTGAGCTCCTTGGCAATAGCCAATATCAACCACCACACACGTGAGTGAAGGAATCTTCCTAAAATTTCTAGTCCCCCAGCCTTCAAGCCACCCCATTTGATACTGAAATGTCCCCACTGGGTCCTGCCTGCATTCCATATTAATGAGAAAATTAGTATTTGGGGTGGTTTGTTATCTAGCAATAGATAAATGGAAGAGTGTACACTCCATAAAATAATTACAACAGCATTTCATATCATTATAAGAAAAAAAATCTATACATATGCAAAATACTTCTAAAAGCTAGACCTCATAAATATCTAAAATTCATTAGAAAATTATATATTAGACAAAATAAGGAAAATTGTCATTTGTAAACATCCTTTGTTTTTGTTCTACACAACAATGCCCAACAGTGTTTTAAAGATTTTTATACTTCTACTTTCCAAAGTCCCAGTTCTACCAAGCCCCTCTGGGTTTCCAAGAAGTCCTTTTCATTTTGTTGATGGTTTCTTTTGCTGTGCAGAAGCTTTTTATTTTGATGCAGTTTTATTTGTTTATTTTCCCTTTGTTTCTCTTGCCCTAGGTGATGTATTGATGAAAATTCTGCTATGTGAGATGTCTGAGATTTTGCTGCCTATGGTTTCTTCTACAATTTCTATGGTTTCATGACTTTCATTTAAATATTTTATCCATATTGAGTTTATTTTTGTGTATAGTGTAAATTGGTGGTCTAGTTTCATTTTTTTTACATGTACCTGTCCAATTTTCCCAACACTATTTATTGAAGAGACTGTCTTTACTCCACTGTATGCTTTTGTCACCTTTGTCAAATATTAATTGAGCATAGTGGCTTGGGTCCATTTCTGTTCTTTTCCATTGATCTATATGCCTGTTCTTGTGCCAGTGCCAGGCTCTTCTGATTACAATCGCTTTGTGGCATAATTTTATATTTGGTATTGCGATCCCTCCTACTGTGTAATTCTTTCTCAAGTTTGCTACTTCTATTTGTGATCTTTTTTGGTTTCACATACGTTTTTGGAGTAATGATACCTTTGATAAGGGGTTAATTTCTAAAATATATAAAGAACTTACACAACTTAACAAAAGGAGACAAACAATCCCATTAAAAAATGGGCAAAAGACCTAAATAGACACTTCTCCAAAGAGGACATACAGATGGCCAAGAGACATAAAAAAAATATTTAGCGTCACTAATCATCAGAGACACGCAAATTACAATGACAATGAGGTATCACCTCATATCTGCCAGAATGGCTACCATCAACAAATCAACAAACAACAAGTTCTGGCCAGAATGTGGAGGAAAGGGAACCCTAATATACTGCTGGTGGGAATGCAGACTGTTGCAGACTGGAAAACAATATAGACTTTCTTCAAAAAATTAAAAATTGAACTGCCATTTGACTCAGTGATCCTATTTCTAGGAATATATATTAAGAATCCAGCAACATGAGTCAGAAAGAATATATGAACCCCTATGTCATAGCAATGCTATTTACAATAGCTAAGATCTGGAAAAGCTCAAGTGTCAAGGAAAAGCTCATGAGTAGATGAATGGATAAAAAAACTGTGATACATTTACACAATGGAATACTATGCAGCTATAAAAACGAAGGATCTCTTACCCTTTGAGACAGAATGGAGGGACCTGGAGAGTGTTATGATAAATGAAATAAGCCAGTCAGAGAAAGACAAGTATCACATGATCTCACTTATTTGTGGAATCTAATAAACAAAATAAACTGACAAAGAAAATAGATCTAGTGACATGGAAGCATGGAATCGACTGACAAATCTCAGAGGGAAGGTAAGTGGGGGAGCGGGAAGAGATTAACCAAAGAACTTACCTGGACCCATGGACACAGACAACAGTGAAGTGAAGGTCTGAGGGAGAGGGCTGTGTGGGAGTGGAGTGGAGGGAGTCAGTGGGGAAACGGCGGGGGGGGGGGGGCGGGGGCGGGATCTGTAATACTCTCAATAAAGTAATACTTTATGTAAAGATAAATTTAAAAAAATGTTACTAAATGCATTACAGTGTTTGGTTAGCATTGTTGGAGTGGAGAAGCAATGTAGAGAAATAGATTCTCTATTAGATTTTCTAGTAGATAACATTTTCTGAAAAAAAAAATTAAAAAAATAAAAAGATGTATTCAGTTACTTTAAAGTTTACTTTTTTCCCCCTTTGTTCTATTCTATGAGTTGATGTTTGTCAGGCACTTGGCATGGGTCATTTTCATGATTAAATTGAGTCGTGAGTAATTATTAGTTATGGGTGTACTAACCATGGACTAACATATAGTTTCAGAGGAGAATACATTTAGCTTTATAATAGGAGAAAACTTAATAATACAATTGTTAATTGTATAACACAATTCACAGGCATTTCACTATACGCAGAAAAATAAGCCTTTTCCCCTTTTCATTTAAAATAAATCTATATAGATGTAGCCTGGAGAGGATGAAAGTGTCGGTTTTTACATTTAAGGATTTGTGCTTCATGAGCCTTGATACATTAATGCTTCCTCTGGGGCTCCTCTGGATGAGCACATTGCACAGGTGGCCCATTGAATTTATAGACACAATAACCGAACGGCAGAAATAAGAGGCCAGAACATTTGTGGCACATGGGATGCAGCTGGCTTGGCCACTTAACAGCCAACATAAATTTTATGTGACACAGCCACTTACTGAAACACAGGAGACACTCTTTTTCCTGGGACCCCAACCTACTGCTTTCCCCCCTCTTCCTTCTTCCAGCACAGAGCGAGGAAGGCTCTGAGAGCTGCTTTGTCAAACTCTGAAATGAGCAAATTAATTTACAATAATTTATAACATTCTGGAGCTCCTTGAAATGCACATCTGTTAGCTGCAACTTCACTTTACAACATTCTAAAACCCGGATGAGTTAGACAGTTAAGGGGCTTGGGAATCTGGAAAAAGTCAAGTGCCTGTGCCTGAAGAAAGTTCGAAAAAGCCAGAGAACTAACTTTTAGAAATTAAAGCGGTTATTTTATCATCAAAATTATAAACACCACTTGGGGGTGGGGGATAGGGTGCTTTGATCAGAATATCCAAGACCATTGAGATATCTATGGCCAAACATTGTTGAGTATAAAAATAAAAGTGATCACACACACACACACACACACACACACATGTGTGCACACACTAACAGACAGAATTAGTTATTGGCAAATACTTATAAAGATGCCCCCATCAGATTAATTTAAGCTAGTGCCATGCTCTACATGGAGGCACATTAGCGCACCCCTATTCCCAGTAAGGAATATGGTCCTGGAGAGAGAGAAGAGAGATGCAAACAGAGAAATGCAAAAGTTAGAGAAAGAGTGAGATATGAAGCAAGTGCAAATGAGACATAGGAAATGATAGAGAGAAAAGAAGCAAAAAATATTGTTGTCTTAGCTTTGCAAATTATTTGGAAGGAAGATAATTTATGAAGATAATTTATTTATTTTTCTCTATTATTTCCCCCAGATTCAAACTTGTAGCCAGACTCTGTTGCCCTTAGAGCTTTTGTTTAGAGGGTAAAAGCAGAATTTATTTGCAAACAACTTGTGTTTTTTAAATTACGTTTTCTGCAAGCTTGAGCTCTTTGACGAGAGAGAGGTGGGAACAAGGGACTTTCCTTGAGGCTGGGGTGGGCCTGGAAGCCATTTGCTTCCCAGCTGGGAGGTGGGAATTTCTCAGAGGGCAATGCCAACAAGACAGATTCTAGATTCTGCTTTCTAGCCTCAGCCAAGATTTTCTTGTGTTACCTGTGGTATGAGGGCAGCAGGTTGCCAGGGCTTATTTAAGCTCGAACAAGGGACATCTCTGTACCTAACTGCTCAGAGAGAAGTTCACAGGAGCTTTCCTGAGGTACTGACACTGCATGGGACTGCTGGACCATTGCCACACCTATGGAGTAAGGAATCCCCCCAATAATGACTGAAGGAAAGTCCTCTGCCTTCCAATGGGATGAGGGTTCACAGTAGGTTCTATAGTCTCACTTTCCTCTTGGCTACAATTGGTTTATAGGTGTGGAATTTCCTTTTTAAATAACTCCTGAGTCCACCTTACCTATTTCTGTCATCTCATTTCTAGCCGAGAAATATACTCATATATATTTATGTATATATATATACACACATATGTATATGTATATGTATATGTATATGTATATGTATATGTATATGTATATGTATATGTATATATGGTTATTTTAAACCTGCCTTTCCCACAAAGGATTTTAGATAACTAAGACAATTTGCTTGGGAATATCATCAATTAAATGTTAATCTGTCCACAATAAGCAATAAAATATAACTAAAAAAATATTGTAGGCCATTTCATTTGAGATAAGAGCTAAGTGTAAATTTATACATTGTTTAAGACAAAAAATTTGTTTAAAAATTAAGAATATACAAAACGGTGTGTGTTGGATAGTTGATATTTTCACGAGCCAATATAACATAGCAGACAATAAACCTGAGCCCTGAGGCCAGACATATCTGATATTTAATCCCAGCCTTTCTTAATGCTCTCTTATAATACTAGGTGAGTTTCTTAATTTATTTTTTCTTCTGTTGTATAGGGTTATTGTGAGGATTGTTTGTTAAAGTGAGGTGTCTTGAGCGGTGCCTGGTGCAGCCATGAAATTAATATTTTATAATAGTAGCTAATTAGATTCCTACTAATGAGTCCTGCATTCAAGAATTTAGGACAGCCCTGGCCGGTTTGGCTCAGCGGTTAGAGCGTCGGCCTGCGGTCCTGAGAGACCCGGGTTCGGTTCCCGCTAAGGGCACGTACTTCGGTTGCAGTTTGTCCCCGGCCCTGGTCGGTTGTGTGGGTGGCAGCCACTCGATGTGTTCCTTTCACATCGATGTTTCTCTCTCTCTCTCTGTTCCTCTCTCTCCCTCCCACTCTACCTGAACAAAAAATGGAAAAATGTCCTCGGGTGAGGATAAAAAAAAAAAAAAAAATGGTTTCTTTAAAAAAAAAAAAAAAGAATTTAGGACATACTCATGTGAGGCAAACAACTGATTTATTCACAGCAAGCCATTATCCTTAGTTCATTTAAGTTGGAATCCTATGAAACCCTAAAAGAACATGTTTTAGTATTGTTACTATGTGTACCCAGACATACACATCTGTGCTTCTTTAGGATGTCTTCTAAGTCAAATGATTTACTACTTCAAATTGATATTTCTCTAGACCTACAGTGAAAAATGAGATGTTTGTATTTAATTAAAATACGTCAGCTTAATGTACATTGGTGTGCATTGTCCAACAGTAGTAATGGATTACACTAAATTATTAACTTAGCTTTAAAATTTTTTTCTGTTACTTACACGTATTTGTACGTGTGTGTGTGTGTGTGTGTATTTGCCTATGTGTATATACAGATGAACCCACATTCATGCATCTAAAGAGCCTAAAGTTACTTTGAATATTCTAATGGATGCTGATGTTATCATATTGGCCTTATAATGTTCACCAATATAAAAACTAAGCAATTCAGCCCTGGCCGCTTTGGCTCAGTGGTTAGAGCATGGGCCTGCGGTCTGGAGAGACCTGGGTTCGGTTCCCGCTAAGGGCACGTACCTCGTTTGTCCCTGGCCCTGGTTGGTCGTGTGGGTGTCAGCCACTGGATGTATTCCTGTCACGTTGATGTTTCTCTCTCTCTCTCTTTTCCTTTCCCTCCCTCCCACTGTATCTGAACAAAAAATGGAAAAATGTCCTCGGGTGAAGATAAAAAAATAAATTAATAAAAACTAAGCAATTCAGACTACATAGAATACATGACAGGATTATATAATGCATTTTTATGCAATAAATAATTTATGCTGATACCTATTTTTTAAAGGCCATCCTGTAAGGGATTATGCTTATTCTGTGTTTTAAAAAATATATAGTCTTTATCCAAATAATAATATAACTCCTATCTCATTCAAGATATTTATTAGAAAGAGGTATTTTCACTTGAAAAGTTATAGCTCATAAAAATGATTAGCTAAGACTAAGTGAATGTGTACAATGGAATAGCACTATACACTAATAATTAAAAATTAATTTAATATGATTATATAATTCACAAAATAAAAATCACCAGTAGGGTGGCTAAGATGGTCCTATCTCAGGACTTTTGGTCATAATATAGAGTAGATAAACTTTGAGCTTGCCTTCACCCAATATCACATCAAAATTGTAACTAAATTATAAAACAACCATTACTGAGAATCACCTAAAGACTAACTGAAGAGCCCTGGCCAGTTTGGCTCAGTGGTAGAGTGTTGCTGTGTGTTTGATTCCAGTCAAGGGTGTGTACCTTGGTTGTGGTTCAGCCCCGGACCTGGTCGGGGTCGTGCAAGAGGCAACCAGTCGATGTGTTCCTCTCACGTTGATGTTTCTCTCTTTCTCCTTCCCACTCTATCTGAAGATAAATGGAAAAAAAGACTGAGGTGAGGATTAAAAAAAAAAGACTAACTGAACAGAAGTCCTATAACAAAGGATATAAAGAAGAAGCTGTGCCCAGAAGGGTAGGAAGGGCAGAGACATGGACCAGGGAGGTCTACACCCATGATGTGGCGATTAAACAATGGAATGATACCTTGACTGCGGAGGTCCCCTTGAATAGTGAGGGGACCCAGCCCCATACCAGACCCCCTAGCCCAGGGCATCAGTACCAGGAAGAGGAATTCCCATAACATCTGGCTGTGAAAATTGGCAGGGATTGGATCTGAGAGCGACAAAGGGCTACCAGAGACCAAGACGCTGCTCTTAAAGGGCCTGAACATACTCAGTTGCTCACAAGCTCACTCACTTTACCTGTCTACACAGGGGCAGCAGCTCAAAAAGCTCCAGGGACATACGGATAGGAACTATATTGACTAACTTCAGGGAAAGGGCTGGAAAGGCAGGGTTCTGAGCAACTGTCTCCAGGGAAGGAAGCACTGGCAGGTGCCACTATCTTTTTGAGAAACTCTCCTTTAATCCAGCTGGCCCAGTGCCAGTGGCCACCAAATCTGTGCTCTCCATTAACCTGGTTTATACCATTCATCCCATGTTGGTGATTCACTGAGACCTCCTCACCACCCAACTTGCTCACCAAACCTATGCATCTTCCAGGGCCTCCTCCACACTAGCGACCTGCCTTGACTCACTCTGTGAACTTTTCTGAAAATCCACAGATCTCACACAAGTGGTGGATGCCCTAGACTTACAACTCAGATTTTCGGAAAGGCTAGCAAATTGCGCAGAAGCAGCAGCCAACCTCAGTGTTCTTTGTAGTTCCTACCAACTGACCCAAACCCAGCAGATGTGGTGACTGGCCTCAGCTTGCACTGTCACTCTTATCATGTGGCCCTAAATATGATATAAGTGGCAGTCAGTCTTGGCCTGTACCATAGGTCCAACTAAGTGGCCATAAGCTCAGCACAAGTGACTTCTGGCTCTAACTAGTACTGTAGTACCCACAAAAGGTTCCAAGCCTCGACAAGTGGCAGCCAGCCCTGACTTGCAGCATAGCCTCTCCCAAGCACTTCTAAGCACAAAATAAGTGGCAACTAATTGCAGATAACTTTGTAGTTTCTCCAAATGGCCCCAAATCTGGCAGAAGCATTGGTAGACCTTGGCCTGCAGTGGAGCCCCTTAAAAGAGGTTCCAGACATTATATACTAGTTTGTCAGTTTAGATCATACTAAAGCCCCATCCTACAGCTCTACAACTGACACACCTGAAGGGCAGAGTTAGCCGACACAGTGCCCTGCTAAGTTCACTCCTGCTTCATGGGAGTCATCCTCCCAACCCCCCAAAGCAGCTCATTCACTGTGGTTGCAACCGGCCCCCACAGACACTGAGAGTAAACACCATCCACTGATTTGCCAGCAGCAATCAAGGCCCAACTACAACAGGATGCCAGTGACCCACACAGAACATACTCCTGGAATACCTAGTTCAGGTGACTGGGGAGTCTACACTACTGGGCCCTGAGAAAACCTTCTACATAAGGCCATTCTTTCAAGACTGGGAGACATGTCAGATCTACCAAACACTTGAAAACAAACACAGAAAGTCAGCCAAAATGGGGAGACAAAGAAACATGTTCCAAATGAGAGAAAAGGACAAAACTCCAGAAAAAGAACTAAATAAAATGTGACAAGCAATTTATCAGATAAAGACTTTAAGACACTAGTTATAGGGATTCTGAATGAATTTGAAGAATTGATGAACTCAGTGAAAATGTCAACAAAGAGATAAAAATTATAAAAAACACCAATCAGCAATAAAAAATACACTAGAGGGAATAAAAAGCAGATTAGATGAAACAGAGGATTGAATCAGTGACTTGAAAGACAAGGTAGCTGATAACAATCAGAACAGCAGAAAGAAAAAATAATTTTATTTTATTTTTTTATTTATTTTATCCTCACCTGAGGACATTTTTTTTATATATATTTTTTGATATTCAGATAGAGTGGGAGGGAGAGAGAGAGAGAGAGAGAAACATCGATGTGAAAGGGACACATTTAGTGGTCGCCACCCACACGACCCAACCAGGGCCGGGGACAAACTGCAACTGAGGTACGTACCCTTAGCGGGAACCAAACCCAGGTCTCTCCAGACCGCAGGCCGATGCTCCAACCGCTGAGCCAAACCGGCCAGGGCGAAAAAATAATTTTAAAAAGTGAGGATAGTTTAAGGGACCTCTGGGATAAAATAAAATATACCAACATTTATATCATAGAGATCCCAGAAAAAGAAGAGAGAGAGAAAGGGATTAAAAACATATTAGAAAAATGACTGACAATTTTTCTAATCTGGTGAATGAAATAGACATACAAATCAAGGAATTGCAGAGAATACCAAACAGATGAATCAGAAGAGGCCCATATCAAGAAACATCATAATACAGACAAAATAAATCTTAAAAATAGCAAGAGAAAAGCAGTTAGTTACATACAAGGGAACTCCCACAAAATTATGAGTCGATTTTCCAACAGAGACTTTGCAAGCCAGAAGTGAGTGGCACTAAATATTTTGTGATGAAAGGAAAAGTTCTATAACCAAGTTCTATAATCTTGTTGTCCAACAAGGCTATCATTTATAATCAAAGTAGAGATGGAAAAGATTCCCAGGCAAGAAAAATCTAAATGAGTTAATCACTTCTAAACCAGCATTACAAAAAATGTTAAAGGGACTTCTTTATTAAAATTAGTAAATTGTGGTAACTATATACCTATCAAAATTTACCTTAAATATTAATAGATTAAGTATTCCAATTAAAAGGCATGTAATTGAATGGATTAAAAAATAAGAACTAAACATATACTGCCTACAGAGACTAGCTTCAGATTGAAAAGACACATATAGACTGAAATTAAAGGGATGAAAAAAAATATCATGCAAATGAAAATTTGAGAAAAGCTGTGCTAGTAATACTTATATTAGAAAAAAATTGACTTTAAAACAAAGGCTTAAGAATAAAAACATTACATAATAATAAAGGGATCAATTGAATAAGAGGATACAACTCTTGTGAACATTTATGCACTAAACGGGAGCACCTAAATAAATAAAGCAAATATTGATGGACATAAAGGGAGAGATTGACAGCAATGCAATAATAGTGGAAATTAAAAAGAACATTGAATTTATTGGGGTAGTATGGGTTAATAAAATTATATAGGTTTCAAGTGTACAATTCTATAATATATCATCTGTATATTGTATTGTGTGTTCATCACCTGGGGTCAAGACTCCTTCTATCACCATTTATCCTCCCTTTACCCTATTCTATCTCCCCCATCTCCCTTTCCCTCTAGTAATCACTGTACTGTTGTCTGTGTCTATAAAATTTTTTACACCAGTGGAAAACAATGGATAGATCACCCAGACAGAAAATCAATAAGAAAATAGTGTCCTTAAATGATGTATTTACTTGATATCTTTAGATCATGACACAAAAAAGCAGCAGAATATACATTCTTTTCAAGTGCACATAGTACATTTCTCAGAATAGACCACATGTCAGGTCACAGGACAAATCCCAGTAAATTTAAGAAGACTGAAATCATATCGAATGTCTTTTCTTATCATAATGGTATGAAACTAGCAATTACAAAAAGGAAACTGAAAAGACATAAACATGTGGAGACAAAACTACATCCTACTAAGTGATGAATGGGTTAACAATGAGATCTAGGAGAAATTCAAAAGATACTTTGAGACAAATAAAAAAGAAAACAAAAATGACCTAAAATCTGTGAGAAACAGCCAAATCAATTTTAAGAGGGAAATTACTAGCAATAAAGGTCTACCACAAGGAAGAAGAAAATAATCATTTTCTAATAATGAAATCAGAAAAAAATCCCAAAGAGAATAGTACATAAACAACCAAAGATCAGAGAAGAAATAAGCAAAACAGAGTCTTAAAAAATATAGAAAAGATCAATGAAAACAAGAGCTGTTTCTTTGAAAAGATAAACAAGACGGATAAATCTTTAGCCAGACTTATCAAGAAAAAAAGAGAGAGGGCCAAAATAAGTAAAATCAGAGATTAGAGGGGAAATGACAACCAACACCACAGAAATAGAAAGGATTGGGGAGAAGATGGCAGGGGTAGGACCAGAGGGAGGGTGAGTGTGTAAGAGAATGAGCTACTGTGTGAGAGAGTGTGACTGGACTGGAAGGTGGAAACCAAACTCCTGCTCTGCAGAGCTGTGGAGCAGAAGGTTCCTGTGCTGTGGACAGGAACAGCCAGCTACCATGGTAAGTGGCTCTTCAGGGCACTTCTCCCTGTGCTGTGGGGAGTTCCCACCATTTTTGAAGATTCCGTGTCTTTCCTGGGAGGAGGCAGTGGGAGCGGCTAGGGCCCAGCAACCTGAGCCCACCAGCACACCTGGCACCATTGGACCAGTGGACACTCTGGGTCAACACAGACTAGTGCATAGTAGTGGAGCTGTCAAGGTGCCAGTCATGGAAGCCCAGGACAGCCAAGGAGCTCAGCACTATCCCCCATAGTAGCAGTCCAATCAGAGTCAAGATATACCCCCAGCAACAGAGGCTGGGGAGCAGACATCCATCCCCAGGCAACAGAAGCACAGACCGGCAGCTGAGACCCATCCACAAAAACTATAGCAAAAGCTGAGCAGGAGTTGAGCTCCATGGGGGCAGCAGCACTCCCCAGCCACCAGCAGCGGGACCTGGGGCTCCACAGAGGCCTGAGTGGTCCAGCAGCTCACAAGAGTAGTGGGAAGCCGCAGCCTGAGAGGGAATGGTGCAATGCAGCTGCATGTGGGTCTTGCAGGGTGCTGGGGTACCAGAGAAGTCTATGCGACCCAGCAACCCACAAGAGTAGTGAGAAGCTGGAGACCCAGAGGGACTGGTGCCATCCAGCTGCCCGCCCTCGAGACCTGCAGGGAGCAGGGTCATCACAGGCTTGTGCGACTCAGCAGGGATTGTACCATCCAGTTACCAGCGGGACCTGCGGGGTGCTAAAGCACCGGAGAGGCCTGTGGGACCAAGCAGCCCATAATATAGGCATAGAGCCAGGTCCGCAAAGGGACTGTGCTATCCAGTTACCCACGGGACCTGCAGGGTGTGGGGGCAATAGAAGGCCTGTGCGACCCAGTAGCACACAAGATAGGCTTAGAGGATGTGAAAATGGAGGCTACACAGACAATCTCCCAGGACCAAATGGGAATTACAACTAAAATAAAGACAAACCCTCAGAAAAAAGGAAGAGAAAAGCAGCAGGACAGGACCATATAACAGGAACATTGACACTGGTAGGATCTGCGGAGGCACAAGAGAGTGGCAGGCTGGGAGCCCACGAATAGCAGGAATCTTAGCTGTGAGTAGCACCCTTGGGGAATAAAGACCAAGCCGTCTCCGCAGCACAGACAGCCTTGACAGAGCACTAGCCACAGCCACTCACCTGGGGGCTACAGCAGAGGGAGGGCACACTCGGCTGGAACTCTGTGGGGAAACCCAGGATTTGAAGGGCACTCAGAGTTTTTGCTGGGTTGCGGCCACAAAAGACAGTGGCCAGTGTGCTCCTTCCCAGATCTGTGGGAAAAAGCAGCAGCACCCCATCCTCGAAGTTTCAGCCTATCTCAGGTGAGGCAAAAAATGCAAATGGAGGCTCATTAACAACCAGCATCTATCCCACCTTCTGGAAATCCTCTTATGCAGAACACCAGGGATACATTCCAAGGCACTGAGTAACTGAGGCTACTAGCCTCCAGGAAAAAGCTAGAGGATAACTGAACCTTTCCTGGGCTTGCAAATCTACCCAGGAAAGTAAGACTTGACAGTGGTGTTTAACATGGGCCCACCCAGGCTTATCCAAATCCAGTAGAGGGAGCCACAAACAGCAGAACGCCAACACCCACAGGGAAAATTTGGCAGGCTCCAAAACTCCCTGAGATAGCCCAAATGGTGAAACAAAGCAACAGATCCCAAATGAAAGGACAAGAGAATTCTATCAAAGATGAGACAATGAAATAGAGCTAAGCAAAATATCAGAGGTAGAGGTCAGAGTCATGATCTTCAGGAAGCTCAACAGCATGAGTAAGAACATCAGCACCATGAGTAAAGATATAGAAACATTAAAAACCAACCAAGTGGAAATAAAGAATGACATAGCAGAAATTAAGAACATATTGGAAGGTCTAAACAGCAGAGTAGAGGAAGCTGAGGACCAGATCAGTGAATTAGGAGAAAGGGTTGAAAAAAATCAACCAATCAGAAAACCAAAAGGAAAAAACAATTAAAAAACAGAAAGATAGCTTAAGAGAACTGTGGGACAACTGGAAATGTAATAACATTTGCATCATAGGAGTCCCTGAAAAGGAAGAAAATGGGCAAGGGTTAGAGAATATATTTGAAGAAATAGTGACAGAAAACTTTCCTAACTTGGTGAATGAAGAAGGCATTCAAGTTCACAAAGCACAGACAGCCCCAAGTAAGAAGAACACAAACAGGCCCACGCCAAGACACACAGTAATTAAAATGCCAAAAATTAAAGACAAAGAGAGAATCCTAAAGGCAGCAAGAGACAAGCAACAGGTTACCTACAAAGGAAACCCCATAAGGCTCTCAGCTGACTTCTCACCACAAACACTACAGGCCAGAAGGGTGTGACATGAAGTAATCAAGGTCGTGAAAAACAAGGATCAGAATCCAAGACTACTCTATCCAGCAGGGCTATCATTCAAAATAGAACATCAAATAAAGAGCTTCCTAGACAAAAAAGGCTAAGGGAATATATTAACACCTAACCAGCACTGCAAGGTATGCTAAAAAGACTGCTGTAATAAGTACAAGAAATAGGTAGAAAAATATACCCACACTAAACAAAAATGGCAATAAATAAGTACATATCAATTATCATCTTAAATGTGAATGGTTTGAATGCTCTAATAAAAAGACACAGAGTATCTGATTGAATAAGAAAGCATGACTCACATATATGTTGTTTACAAGAGACCCACCTCACAACAAAAGACTCACATAAGTTGAAAGTGAAGGGATGAAAAAAAAATCTTTCAAGCAAACAGAAAGGAAAACAAAGCTGGGGTAGCAATACTCATATCTGATAAAATAGATTTAAAATGAAGACCATAAGTAGAGACAAAGAAAGCCACAACATAATATTGAAAAAAATCTAACAGGAAGATATTATAACCTTGGTAAACATATATGCACCCAATATAGGAGCACCAACATATATTAAAAATCTTCTGGATGACTTCAAAGGAGAAATCAACAGCAATCCAATCATAGCAGGGGACTTCAACAACCCACTAACATCACTGGCTAGATCTTCTAGACAAAAAGTTAACAAGGAAACACAGACTGTAAATGAAGCACTAGATCAAATGGATTTAATAGATATCTACATAGAATTACACGCCAAAACTGTAGGATTCACATGCTCCTCAAGTGCACCTGGAACATTCTCAAAGATAGACAACATGTTAAGGCACAAACTAGGTCTCTCCAAGTTCAAGAAGATTGAAACCATATTAAGCATCTTCTCGGATCATAATGGCATGAAACTAGAAATCAATTGCAACAAGAACATGCAAAGACATTGAACACATGGAGGCTAAATACCATGTTATTAAAAAATGAATGGGTTACCTAGGAGATCAAAGAAGAAATTAAAAACTTCCTGGGAACCAAGGAAAATGTCCACACAACACCACAAAAATCTATGGGGTGCAGCAAAAGCAGTTCCGAGATGGAAGTTCATAGCGCTAAAGGCCTACCTCAAGAAACAAGAAAAATTTCTAATAGACTATCTAACCTCACAACTTAAAGAAGTAGAAAGCAAGCAAAAAGAAAACCCGAGAGCAAGTAGAAGGATGGAAATATTAAAGATCAAAGCAGAAATAAATGACATGGAGCCCCCAAAAAACAATTCAAGTATCAATGAAACAAAGACCTGGTTCTTTGAAAAGGTAAACAAGATTGATGGACCCTTAGCTAGACTCACCAAGAAAGAGAGAAAACTCAAATACACAAAATCAGAAATGAAAGTAGAGAAATAATAACTGACACCACAGAAACACAAAGGATTGTTAACAACTACTAAGAACAATTATATTGCAACAAATTGGACAATCTAAGTGAAATGGACAAATTTCTAGAAACACATAGTCTCCCAAAACTGAACTGGGAAGAAATAGAAAACTTGAACAGACCAATAACAACTAAGGAAATTGAAGATGTAATCAAGCTTCCCCCAGCAAACAAAAGCACAGGCCTAGCTGGCTTCATGGGGGAATTTTACCAAACATTCAAAGAACTAATACACATTCTCCTCAGACTATTTCAAAAAATTCATGAAGAAGGAGGACTTCCAAACTCATGTTATGGGGCCAGCATAATTCTAATTCCAAAACCAGACAAAGACACTACAAAGAAAGCAAACTACAGGCCAATATCCCTGATGAACATCATGCCAAAATCTGGAACAAAATACTAGCAAAATCCAGCAATACATCAAAAAGATTATTCACCATGACCAAGTGGGATTCATCCCAGGGATGCAAGGCTGGTACAATATTCGCAAATCAATAAATGTGCTACACCACATAAACAAAATGAAAGATAGAAATCATATGATCATATCAATAGATGTTGAAAAAGCATTCGAAAAAATTCAGGACCCATTTCTGATAAAAACGCTCAGCAATGTGGGAATAGAGGGATCATATCTCAACATAATAAAGGCCTTATATGAAAGACCTACAGCCAACATCATACTCAATGGGCCAAAACTAAAAGCATTTCCCTTAAGAACAGGAACAAGACAGGGATGCCCACTTTCACCACTCTTATTTAACATAGTACTGGAAGTCTTAGCCACAGCAATCAGATAGGAAGAAAAAATAAAAGGGATCCAAATTGGAAAGGAAGAAGTAAAACTGTCATTATTTGCAGATGACATGATACTATACGTAGAAAACCCAAAGACTCCATCAAAAATTTTACTAGACTTAATAAATTAATTTGGCAAAGTAGCAGGATACAAAATTAATGTCAAGAAATCAATGGCATTCTTATACACCAATGATGAACTCTCAGAAAGATAAACTAAGAAAACAATTCTATTTACCATTGTGGCAAAAAATTAAGATACTTTGGAAGAAACTTAACCAAAGAAATAAAGGACTTATTCACAGAAAACTATAGGTTATTGAAAAAAGAAATAGAAGAAGATATAAAAAAGTGGAAGCACATACCTTGTTCATGGGTTGGAAGAATTAACATCAATAAAATGTCTATACTACCTAAAGCAATCTATAGATTCAATTCAATCCCCATCAAAATACCAATGACATACTTCACTGAACTAGAACAAATACTTCAAAAGTTTATATGAAACCTAAAAGAGTCTTCAAATTGTCACAGAAATCTTGAAAAAGAAGAACAAAGTTGGAGGAATCACATTACCAGATTTCAGGCTATATACAAAGCCACTATAATCAAAACAGCCTGGTACTGGCACAAGAACAGGCAGATAGATCAATGGAACAGAATAGAGAACTCAGAAATTGACCCAAGACAATATGCTCAATTAGAATTTGACAAAGGGGGCAAGAGCATAAAGTGGAGTAAAGATAGCCTCTTTAATAAATGGTGCTGGGAAAATTGGACAGCTACATGCAAAAAAATGAAACTAGACCATCAACTTACACCCTACACAAGAATAAACTCAAAATGGATAAAAGACTTAAATGTGACTCATAAATCCATAAAAATTCTAGAAGAAAATGTAGGCAACAAAATTTCAGACATCATACACAGCAGAATTTGCACTGATACATCACCTAAAGCAACAGAAACAAAGGAGAAAATGAACACATGGGACCACATCAAACTCAAAAGCTTCTGCACAGTAAAAGAAACAACCAGCAAAACAAAAAAAGATCCCACTACATAGGAGACCATAATCGCCAATGATACATAAGATAAGGAGTTAATTTCCAAAATATATAGAGTGCTCATACAACTCAACAAAAGGAAGACAAAGAACCCAATTGAAAAATGGGCAGAGGAACTAAATAGACACCTCTCCAAACAGGACATACAAATGGCTAAGAGACATACGAAGAAAAGCTCATCATCACTAATCATCAGAGAGATGCAAATTAAAACAACAATAAGGTATCACCTCGTAGCTGTTAGAATGGCTGCCATCAACATATCATCAAACAAGTGTTAGTGAGGGTGTGGAGAAAAGGGGACTCTAGTACACTGCTGGTGGGAATGCAGACTGGTGCAGCCACTATGGAAAACAATATGGTGTTACCTCAAAACATTAAAAATTGAGCTGCCATTTGACCCAGTGATCCCACTTCTAGGAATATACCTAAGAAGCCTGAAACACCTATCAGAAAGAATATATGTACCCCCATGTTCATAGCAGCACTATTTACAATAGCTAAGATCTGGAAACAGCCCAAGTGTCCATCAGTAGACAAATGGATAAAAAAGCTGTGGTACATATACACAATGAATTAGCATGCAGCTTAAGAAAGAAAGATCTCTTATCTTTTGAGATAACATGGAGGGACCTGGAAAGTATTATCCCATCGAATCAAGCCAAACAGAGAACCAGAATTATCATATGATTTCAGTTATGTGTGGAATATAATGAACATAACAGTCTGAGGAAATGGGTAGTCCCAGCGACGTGGAAGTGGAGTACAGACTGACAATCCCCAGAAGAGGGGGTGGTGAGGGAGAGATAAATCACAGAACTTTTAGGCATGTATGCATGAACAATGGACATGGACAACAAAGCCGGGGATGGGTGGGGAGGGGTAAATCAGTGGGGGAAAATGGAGAAACATCTGTAACAAAAATAAATTAATTAATTTAAAAAAAAGAAATAGGGGTATAAGAAAATACTATAATATGACTGTCCAACCACTATGCTGAAACTAATAAAAAAAGTAATATTGAATATAAACTGTAATTGGTAAGTAAAATAAACAAGAAAATACGATGAATAATTTATATGCCAACAAATTGGACAATCTGAAGGAAATACGTAAATTTCTAGGAATATAAACTCTTCCAACGCTAAATCAAACAGAAAATCTGAACAGACTTATAATTACTAACAAAATCAAATAATAATTAAGAAACTTCCAACATACATAAGTGCTGGACCAGAAGGCTTCACAAGTAAATTTTTCCAAATATTGAAAGAATATCTATCCTCCTATGCCAAAAATATGAAGAGAAATTAAATTTCCCAAACTCATTTAATTTAAATTAAATTAAATTTAATTTAATTTTTTTATCCTCACCTGAGGACATTTTTCGATATTTTGTTTAGGTAGAGTGGGAGGGAGAGAGAGAGAGATAGAAACATTGATGTGAAAGGGACGCATCGAGTGGTTGCCACCCTCATGACCCAACCAGGTCCTGGGACAAACTGCAACCGAGGTATGTGCCCTTAGCGGGAACTGAAGCCAGGTTCCCAAACTCATTTAGAAAACCAGCATTGCCCTGATAATAAAAATCATACAAAAACACTACAAACAAACAAACAAACAAACAAAAAAGGAAACTTGTAAAAATTGTAGCCTACTATCTCTAATAAACACAGATGTAAAAATCTTCAACAACATATTAGCAAACCAAATTAAGCAACATTATAAAGATCATACACCATGTTCAAGTGGCATTTATCCCTGGAATGCAAGGTTGGTTTAACATTTGCTAATCAATTAACCTGACACATCACAAAAAAATTAAGGATAAAAATCATACGATTATATCACTAGATGCTGTAAAAGCATTTGACAAAATGCAACGTGCATATATGATAAAAAACTCAAGACAATGTGGGAATAGAGGGAATATACCTAAACTTAATAAAGGCCATATATGGCAAACACATGGCTAACAATATACTCAATGTTGAAAAGCTGAAAGCTCTTTCTTTAAGATTAAGAACAAGACAAGGATGTCCACTTTCATTGCCGTTATTGAACATAACATTGAAAGTCACAACCACAGAAATCAGATAAGAAAAAGAAATAAGAGATTTAAATTGGAAAGGAATAAGAAAAACTGTCATTATTTGCAGATGACATGATACCATCCAGAGAGAACTCTAAAGAACACACTGAAAAACCATTTGAACTAATAAATGAGTTCAGTAAAGTAGCAGGATACAAATTTAAAATTCAGAAATTAGTTGTATTTTTATACATAATAACAAACTATCAGAAAGAGAAATTAAATGAACATTTTCATTTACAATTGCATCAAAAAGAATAAAATACCAAGAAATAAATTTAAAGCAGGAGGTAAAAATCTGTACCTGAAAAACTGTAAGATTTGAAGAAAGAAATTGATGACACAAATGAATGGAAAGGTATACCGTGTTCATGGATAAAAAGAATTAATATTGTTAAAAATTCACACAACCCAAAGCAACCTAGATGCAATGCTCTCTCTATCAAACTATTAATGACACTTTTTTTTTTTTTACAGAACTAGAGTACGTTATAACATTTATATGAAACTACAAAAGGCCTGAAATAACTATGACAGTCTTAAGAAAGAATAACAAAAATGCAGGTATTATGCTAACTCACATCGAACTACACTATAGGCTATAGTAGTTAAAACAGTATGGTACTGGCATAAAAGCAGTCACATAGATCAATGGAACACAATAGGGGGCCTAGAAATAAACCCATGTCTATATGGTCACTTATTCTACAACAAAGAGGGCAAGACTATACAATAGGGTCAAAACAGTCTATTTAATAAATGGTGTTGAGAAAGTCGACCAACACATGCCAAGAAAAAAAAATTCTACTATTTTTTATACTATGTACATAAACAAACTCAAAATGGATTAGAGACATAAATGTAAATTCTGAAACCACAAAATTCCTAGAAGAAAACATAGGAAATAACATTTTTGACATTGGTCTTAGCAATAATTTTTTGGTTATGTCTCCTAAGGCAAAGACAATAAAAACAAAAACAGACAAATGGGACTAAATGAAAGTAAAAATCTTATACACCACAGAGGAACCCATCAATAAAACAAAAAGGCAACCATTGAATGGGAGAAGGTATTTACAATAATATACTTAATAAGGGATTAATATTCAAATACAAAAAACTCACACAGCTCAACATTAAAAACAAAAAAACAAAAACAAAACAAGCAATCTGATGAAAAAATGGGCAGAGGACCTGAGTGGACATTTCTCCAAAGAGGACATATAGACGGCCAACAGGCATATGAAAAGATGCTCAACATCACTAATCATCAGGGAGATGTAAATTAAAACTATAATGAAATATCACCTCATACCCTTCAGAATGGCTATCATCAATAAATCAACAAACCACAAGTGTTGACAAGGGTGTGGAGAAAAGGGAACACTCATGCCGTTTGTGGTATTGTAAATTGGTGCAGACCCTATGGAAAATAGTATGGAGGTTCCTCCAAAAATTTAAAATAGAACTACCATATGAGCCAGCAACTTTACTTCTGGGTATTTATCCAAAGAAATTTAAAACACGAATTAAAAAATATATATGCACCCCTATGTTTATTGCAGCATTATTTACTATAGCCAGGATATGGAAACAACCTAAATGTCCATCGATAGACACATGGGTAAAGAAGAGGTGGTACGTGTATACAATGGAATATTAGTCATAAAAAAGAAGTATCACCATTTGTGACAACATGGATAGACTCAGGGTATTATGCTAAGTAAAATAAGTCAGACAGGTACAAATACCATATTTTTTCACTTATATGTAGAATCTAAGAAACAAAGTAAGCAAACAAAATAGAAACAACCTTATACATATAAGAAACAAATTGATAGTTGCCTGAAGGGAGGGGGTTGGGGAATGGGTGAAATGGGGATAATGAATTAAGATGTATAATTTGCTAGTGATGAAAGTCATCATAGAGATGTAATATACAGCATAAGGCATATATAATATTGTTAAGAACTATATATATAATATTGTTAAGAACTATGTATGGTGCCAGTTAGGTGTGATAACTTTGTAAGGTACATAAATGTCTAATCACTATATTGTATACATGAAATTAATGTAATATTGTGTTTCAACTGTAATGTAAAAATACTTTTTTTTCAAATAATAAGAGATGGCCTGTCTTCACTAATAATGGCTGCAACTCTTGGCCAGATAGGACAGGCAACATGGGCTCTTTACTGTTCTGTTCTGGATGGTTCATTTTGTTACTTAGGAATTGACTACAGATTGTGAAGAAGTGTTTTTCCTCCTGAAAGTGTTCCAAGTCCTCTCTTTAAGGTTCTCTCTTTGCTTTCTTTTATCTTCTAGATCTAGGCAAAGGCTGAATCAGGAGAATTGCTCTGATAACATATGGTGTCTGTGAAACATCTTCTGTTTTACCATGGAAATAAGGACTCTCTTTGAGCTGCAGTTTGTTTTCTGTCCCTGGAGTTCATGGTAGAAGTAGGAGGAACTCAGTATGTTGTAGGTGGGGTGTTTACTAAAAAATATTTTAATTTTTTTTTAAAAAGTCATGAAGAGACAGAAAAAGGAGTGGGATGCAAGGCCTGCTTAAAAAAGAAAATTTGGTTACTGAGCAGAGACAAATAATAGCTTTTTTCTGACTTCTAAGAATTTATCCCAAAACAATTGGGTGTAAGCACAAACTTGATTACTGTAGCTTTATATTATGTTTTACTAGCTGATAGAACAAATTCCCCAATATCATTCCTTTTTAAAAATGTCAATTATTATGTATTTATTCATTCAGAAAATCTATAACTCTTTGTCATATTCTGTCACTTTCACCATAAGCTATATTTTTATTTAAATTGCATTAAATATACAAATAAATAAAGGAGAATTAAATCTATATAATTTTGAGTTTTTCATCTAAGAATACTGAATTACTTTTTTATCTTTATTATTGAAAGTATTACAGATGTCCCCACATTTTTCTACCTTTGACGCCCCCCCACTCCACTCTGCACCCCCTGCCAACTGGCTTTCATTAAACTATTATCTGTTTCCATAGGTTAGGCACATATGCATATAAGTTGTTTGGTTAATCTCTCCCCACTCCTTCCCTCTGAGATTTATCAGTCTGTTCTATGCGTCCATGCCTCTGAACCCATTTTGTAAGTTTATTTTGTTTATTAGATTCCACATATAAGTGAGATCATGTGATACTTTTATTTCTCTGGCTGGCTTATTTCTCTTAGCACAATACTCTCCAGTTCCCTCCATGCTGTCTCAAAGGGTAAGAGATCCTTCTTTTTTATAGCTGCATACTATTCCATTGCGCAAATTTACCACAGCTTTTTTATCCACTCATCTACTAATGGACACTTGGGCTGTTTCCAGATCTTAGCTATTGTAAATAGCACTGTTATTCACATACGGGTACATACATTCTTTCTGATTGGTGTTTCAGGATTCTTAGGATATATTCCTAGAAGTGGGATCACTGGGTCAAATAAGAATATTGAATTACTTTTTAACTCAAAGGAAGTACATTAGATGTAGTAATGTTTAATTTAATATTTGTAGTTTGAACTCATTTTTATGCCTATTAAGATAATTTTAAATCTTGTTTTAACTATTTATCTAATATATATTAGGTGTAAAACCTAATCTGTTTAGGTTAACAATATTTTCTGAGGATACCTTTATATGTTCAGCAAAATAATTGTTAAAAATATTAGCAGGGCAGAGCTATGTACACCAAGTCATATGATGTACTAAATTTAACGGCATAGATGTGATCTATTTAAGAGATTTAAATAATCGCTAACTCTCTTTTACATTAAAACCATATGTTTAACATAGAATTTAATTTTAAAAAATATTTACACTCACTCAGCAAGTCTTTGAAGATCTTTATTGTCTCCATATAATTATTTTATATGCTAATGGTTTTTATACCAGTCACATATAAAAGTATTGATTATTTAGGTTAACAATTGGCAGAATGCCGGATAAACAGATTTTCTTCCTAAATACATCATGAAAAATTACTCTTCCCCCACAAACAAACTCCATGTGTCTCTGCTCCCTTTTCAAACTCTCATCCTTACTTGAAGGCTCTAATCAAATGTCTCATATGTGTCTTTTCCTGCTTGTCCAGTTTGTCCACTCTTTGGCACAGTTGCTGAGGCAATGAAAATCAACTTTGACTACTTAGTAAGGACCGTTCAGTCTGGCAATGCAGAAGGGGTGAGAATCACCCTCGCCCTCAACGTTGAATCTGGTGTTCAGTAGCTGAGCTCTAATAGTGCACCAGCTTGCCTTTTCCCCAACTGACTGCATGTGGACCCCATGCCCACAGTTCACAGTCAAGTACTATCTAAAACGAAGTCTTGCCCTGACCATCATACTGATTTGGGTCCTACCCTCACTAACTCTTTTATTTCCGAGAAATTGAAGTCTTTTTTTTTTTTTTTTTTTTTTTTTTATCCTTACCCGAGGACGTTTTTCCATTTTTTGTTCAGACAGAGTGGGAGGGAGAGAAGGAGAAACATCGATGTGAAAGGAACACATGGAGTGGCCGCCACCCACATGACCCAACCAGGGCTGGGGACAAACAGCAACGGAGGCATGCACCCTTAGCGGGAACTGAACCCAGGTCTCTCTGGACCACAGGCCGGTGGGTGCTCTAGCCGCTGAGCCAAACTGGCCAGGGCAGAAGTTGAATTCTATAGTTAATCCCCATTCATGCTGACTGAGACATCACTTAATTTTTTTCTTCTACTTTTACCCCAGGTTCAAGATACTGCTTGCCTGAAGACAGGTATTGCCACTTTCCAGAGTCACATCTTTATGACCCTGCTTTCTAGAATGCACTTTGTGTATTGTCAGCTTGAGTGGAACATCAGTTTGTGAGACCCCAGTGGGCATTGGATTTGATTGTTGGTAATTCTGCTTGGATTCAACTCCAGAGTCATTTCACTTTTAACAGATGCAGAATTGCCTCAGTTCTAAGTATTTGCTTCTTTCTGCCAGCCTACTGTTGAGGTAGCTTCAGGAATTTTATCTGAGATGATGCAGATTGTGAAATTATCATGTCTTCCTGGACAAATATAATTATTAATTATTTTTAATTATTAAATTATCTTTTCGTGTCATTTTAAATTCAATTCCAAACTTCTAAAGGGCAGGAATTATGCCTTATTTTATCCCTTCCATTATTATAACAACAATATTTTTGGGAAAAAGATTTATATACATGATTTGATAAATTCTAGTATACTTATAGGATTGGAGCATAAATTATTTGAAGCAGGACTTGACATTGTATTTTGACTACTTTGGTTATCTTATTTCTAGTATAGTTTCTTGATTATAGTATTCAAATTTTATTTCTTAGTTAATTATATAGATGACATAAAATCCATTGTCAGAAGAAGCATTTTTAAGGATTGTTTAAAATCATAATTATTGTTAGGAAACTTTTGAATGAATTGCTGTGTTAAAATTTCTTTTGAAAATTATTAGCATTCATATATTGTGTCAGGGGGACCTTTCTCACTCTGTGCATCGAATAGTCTTTTCAACACAGCCCCTGAAGGGGTCACTCATGCACAGAACAAATATACTATCAGTGGAGTAGAGTCTTGATCTGAATGTAAAATGTCTGAGTGGTAGTGGAAACATTTTATGTTACTTCCGAGAAACAGAGCCTTTTCTTTTTCTGGAAATAAAGGTTGTTTACCTAATGAACTTATTCAAATTTAGGAATTTAAGTGATATTCTTCTTGTCAATTCTGAAAAGTTTTATTTCTTTGACATTTTCCTAGAAGCTTGTTTTAAGAATAGGAATGAAGCCCAGAGCACATAAGCATTAGAGAAATTAACTTGTACAGGCTTGGAAGGAAATAGGGCAAAGTCTTTTTAGACTTCTACCTTCTATTTTTTCATGAAGAAAGGAATTTTAGGAGCAGGAGTAGGAGGGTTGTAATTGTGTAGTATATATTATTTTCAAACTTAAATTTAATTGTATTTTTATTACCCGAAATATAGCTCAAGGAAGTATCCTTTTACTTTATAGTTTATTACTAATTTCACTCTAGGCAAGAAATATATGAAAAGAAGCATCTCTTGGCAATTAGATATTGTTATGACAAAATCTTTTTATAATAGTGAGATTTTTTTTCATTAAACACGGGACTGATTAATTCACACAAAAGGAGATTACCTTGAGAATTCTCTGTCACTTGTATGATTGCTCTGTAATTTATACTCTTTTAAAAAATCTGTGCCTAAAAATCCTAGTGCAATGAATATATGATAAAAGTTCTTATTGCTTTTGAAATACTTTAACTCCATTTATGACCAAAAAATTAGGTAGAGAGTCCAATTTTTCCACACATCACCGTCTCTAAGTAGGTTTTTTTTTTTTTTTTTAATTTCTAAATTTAAATTATGGTTGACATCTTAAAGTAGATTTATAGAGAAAAGTATGGTCACATTTCTAGGTCCTTATGTTTGACACTTGCATTTTTTAAGCCAGGAATACTCATTGATTACTTAGAAAGTTTTTTTTTTTTTTTTTTATGCTTTGTTAATTTGATAGACCAGGCAATTTATTAGGTGTTTCCTGTTTTTAGCTGTAGTCTGATTCTGAAGGAAATGAGCAGTGTCTGTGGCATAGCAGATGAGTCTGTGTCTGATGAGAGCCATGTGGGCCAAACTCTCATTTTTCATAAGTGCTGTCATTTTACAGATGTATGACCTTTTTCTTCTTTCTTCAGAGGAGGAGGGGCTGGGGTAAGAAGATAATGCACAGGGTTCATTTGAGAAACTCTTGTAGGCAGATACACAAATCATGTCATGTAAACCAGAACAGGCTAAGGAAACCTCACATCTCTTTTCCGAAGACAATAACAGATAGGACAGAGAAAGATGGAGTCAAAGATGATTAGGAAAACAGGGATGGTTAATGGATAACAGCAACGTGGCGCCAAGCTGTTCATTCCATGTCATAAAGATATGAAGCCACACAAACAGGGGCCAGGTGAAAGGTCTCTGAATGCATATCCAATCAATGCAGATGTAGACTTGTGCTTTGAGACTATTTAATGGAGAATAAGAAGAAGCATGGAGACGTTTCTTGTAGCAAAATTAAGCTATTCCTTACTTGCAAGTAACAGCACACCCAGGACTGGCTTCATGGACCCGTGGTGTGGTCTGCCCAGTCACTTATTTAATGCTCCGCTGTTGCCCCTCATTTTTATTTTGCATGGGGTCCGGAAAATTCTGTCGCCAATTCTGAGCATAGCTACTACATTTTAGACCTGTATTTTTTGTGTTTTTAGCATATGACACTTTTACCTTTAAACTCGGAAACGACAGGTTCACATGGTCCTTGAAATCAAGGGTGGTTTAAATGGTCATCCGGTGGTAAGAAGGGAGAGCTCTCTTAGGCTCTTTTCATACCTAACATCAGACCTGGCTTTACTTGCTGTAGGTAAACAAAACCCAGGGGGTGTATTTGAACAAGACCAAAATATGATGGAAAGTTGCGCTCATATCTGGAATACTTTCACATCATAACTCATGTTTAAGATAGAATAAAAAAGATTGTTCTTAGATTGTGTGCTTACGTAGAAACTCTATGCTCTCTAAACTCGATCAACTAACACACACCCATCTAGGAACAAGTTTAGTGATAAAAATGATACATTATTTTAAAATTATAGTTTTATTTTACAGTATGAAAACAACTAGATCAAGCCTAAAATGTTCATACATATGAAGAGACACAATTTCATAGTATCTCCTTATGAAAATAAATCTTTACTATCTCAAGTATTTATTTGTAATAAACTCTCTATACAATTATCATCACACCAATAAAAAGTGTTAAAAAAAACCTTAGTTTTTACTTCAATCTTGCTACATTATTTTCTAATATTGAGCTAGGTTTTTTTTTTTTTTTTTTTTTGTATCTAAACTAGGTCTGACAGTGAGTCACGTTCCTGTATTAAAGAGTCAGCTTCTCATTTTATTTTGGAAAACTGTTTTGTTCAACTTCTTACTTAGTCCTGGGGTAAAATCTCATGAGATGTGAGTGGGACTGAGGAAAGCCCAGTGAAAGATCTCATAGGGGTTATTTGACTTTATTATCAAAGGGAATTCTCTAATCTGAGCTTCTCAAGAGCAGCTTCCACCTCATGTACATGACAACCTGCACCGGGAGCCTTCCCTCATCCCCCTGTCTCTGAGGCGGGAGTTAATGTTTGTTTTGGGGAGAACTACAAAGGGAGAATCTCTTTCACTTTAGTTGATCTTTTTCAAAACGAAGATACCATGCTTTGCAGCTACACAGATTGTATCTAATGATGAATGTAAAGAGTGACTCTAATATCAATTAAATCAACCTTACACATTTATCTTAAAAAACACTCAATCTAAATGATTTCCAGCAGTGTCCAAGTGGACCATTAAATGACAGTTGCTTAGCAATTTCTATTTTACAAATCAATTCCATACTAAATTGAGGTATATGGTAAAAACATCTAATCTATTACATAGTTTAAAAAAATACCCTTCTCCCAACCCAATCTGTTAATTATTGCACAGTCAAGGCTGCAATTAAAGGCTGGAGAGATTTGTCTAGTGAGATAACAGAGAGAAGAAAACAAGGACATGATCTCTCCATGGGACATTACATCACAGTTGATAACTCTCTCATGGATGCTATTGTGTTTGTTCCTTAGCAGAATGTCCTAGTCAATAGATACATAGAAATAAAGAGCAGCTGAGATGAACATCTGCCTGATTATTGGAAAGGAATACACCCTCTAAAAGGCCTGAAAGATTCTCCTTTATCCAAACATATCAAGCACAACTCTTTTCTTTTTAAGTTAATTTCTCAGGAAAATGTTATTAATTGGAATATAACTATCCAATCACTAATTTATTCTAAGATAAGGAATGATAAACTCAAGATTGACTTACTTCTTTTAAGAAAAACTGAGATTTCCTCATAAGACTTAATTTGTCTAATAGACTGAGCTAAGACTGTAGAAAGATGCTTAAGAACCAAGGTAAGTGTCTTATACAATATCCTTTTATTTCCATTACAAATTCAAAGCTTCTAAACTTGCAACTTTAAGGTGACTATCATTTGTTTTAGGCAATGTTTGGAAATTTTTTTCATTGCTTATAAAATATTTGTTCCTTTATTTTTCTTCTTCTCTACTTCAGTTTTAAAAGTCATCTATTTCTGAAAATAATTTTTCCCTCTCTTTACTTTCTCTTTTTAAGTGATAGTCAACTTCTTGTCATAAACTTCTAAAACCAAGATATTTGAAACTAGAGATAAATTAATCTTCTAATTCATTTTTTACTTTTCTTTTGAATTGTCCCTCATTTATCTAATCTTTTTAAAAAGTTTCTTTTGTATAGCTATCTTAGGTACACTTACATGTATCTTTCAGCAACACAATCCATCTCCATACAAGGGGCATTGATAAAATATACCTAGCAATTAAGTTATTTTTCCTTTTCATAGTTATTGTATTACAATATAGCTTCTTACTTGACATTAGAAATAATATATTTTCATCTACTGGTTAAAATCTACATGAATTATATAAAGAACTACGATGATAGATATATCACGGTGGCATTTTGAATTGAGTCTCAGGTTAGGTCAAAAAGATATTTAAAAGATATTTTTGGATAAATATAACTATTATAACTACATACTTACATAGTCTTACAACTTCAGGGAAACATTTTTCTTGCCGTAAAGTTTGAAAATGGCCTAGGAAAAGTATGAAATAGCCACAAAATAAAGTGTTCAGCAGTGGTTGGCAGAGGTTGGGGCTTATGCTTAACTTTCCGCTTGTACTACTATTTTACTATAATTTATTTATGTTGTGACTCTGAATAATGTTTTTCCTTTTGCTAGTTCAAAATAAATGCAAATAATTACACCAGCCATGGAATTTGAATGAAAAAGTTTTATGTGAATTTAAAAACACTGTCTGTGGATTGCAGACTGGTGTAGCCAGTATGGAAAACAATATGGTGTTTCCTCAAAAAATTAAAAATTGATCTCCATTTGGCCCAGTGATACCACTTTGAGGAATATATCCTAAGAAGCCTGAAACACCAATCAGAAAGAATGTATGTACCACTATGTTCATAGCAGCACTATTTACAATTGCTAAGATCTAGAAACAACCCAAGTATCCATCAATATATGAGTGGATAAAAAAGCTGTGATACATTTACACAATGGAATACTATGCAGCTGTAAAAAAGAAAGCTCTCTTATCCTTTGAGATGACATAGAGGGACCTGGAAAGTATTATGCTAAGCGAAATAAGCCAATCAGAGAAAGACAAATACTCCATGATCTCACTTATTTGTAGAATATAATGAACAAAATAGACCCAGAGACATAGAAAGGAGTACAGTTCAGACTGACAAACCTCAGAGGAGGGGGGCAAAGGGGATGGATGAGATAAACAAAGAAGTTATATGCATGTATGTGTAACCAATGGACAATACTTGGCGGGCGGGATGGGGAGGAGGGTTTCTAGGGGGGAACATGGAGAAACATCTGTAACAAAAATAAATTAATAAAAATTGCAAAAATAAATAAATACATAAAAACACTATCTCTGAGGATTATAGGAGAATTGATTCTTCCCAAGATTCACCTTTTCTTTTTTTTTTTTTAATCCTTATCCGAGGACATTTTTCCATTTTCTCTTCAGACAGAGTGGGAGGGAGAGAGAGGAAGAGAGAGAGAGAGAGAGAGAAACATAGATGTGAAAGGGATACATTGAGTGGCTGCCTCCTGCATGACCCAATCAGGGCCGGGGACAAACTGCAACCGAGGTACATGCCCTTATCGGGAACCAAACCCGAGTCTCTCTGGACCGCAGGCTAATGCTCTAATAGCTGAGCCAAACCGGCCAGGGCAGATTCACCTTTTCAATTAAATCATATATATTCATATATATATATCATATATATGAATATATATGATATATATATATGAAACCTGAAAAGGGTTCTCCTTCTAGTGTGGAATCTTCTTGTGCCATTTTCATATGACCCACTTAATCTTGCATTTATATTGAATCTTCGGACAGATGGAAAATTCTAATTTATGGCTTACATTGCAATGCACACAGATTCTGAGTATTAGGAAGCTCCATGTTATGATTATAATAGAGTACATGCCAGCTTTTCCTTCTTAACAACTACAATGACATGATCTAATAAGATGTTGAGAGTTGAGTCCCCATTTTGTGTAATGTCTACTAGGCAGCCGTTCTGAGTTGAAATAATTTAGCAAACTATGCATTGAAGGGTAATATGTATAAACTATAATATTTAGGCTCCTTTGCAGGAAATGGAAAAGAAAATACGAAATAGTATGACTTTTTTTTCTTAACCGCAGCATTGTAAAATTTAATATTCAAGAAAATATGCAAATTAGAAAATAACATCCTAGGAATTGGTCAGTCAAGACATCTTCTGATTAAACGACTTATTTGATGTTATTCAGAGACCCCCATATTCTTTCTCTCTCTGGCACACTTGTTTTCCTTCTTATCCTCTCAAGCCTAAGGCATTTCATTTGCATCCTATCTGCATTTTGTTCTCCATGGGGGTGTGGGGAAAGCAAGGAGTTAAGAGAAAGAAAAAGAAAGCAGTTCCAGATATCTAGCAGTAACCAATTCCTTGGTGTTAGCCTGTGCTTTTGAATATTTTATAATTTACAAACTGGAAACACATTATGCTCTGCTTTTCAAATAGGCTGTGTCACATGCCTTTTCTAAACCTTTTAAGACATAAAACTTGTGACTGGTATAAAATATATATGCATCCTCTATGTTCACATATCTCCTGCAGTGCTACACTGGGGGACTGGACGCACTGAGGCGGTCAGGAGGAGGACTGAAGTGCTCGCTAATCACTACTAACACAGGCAAAACTGACTTTTAACTTTTCACGTCTAAGGAAAAAAATATATATGTTGATACCTTAAAAATATTAAGAGAGTGCATGCTAGCTAAAGAAGTCTTTTTCCTGACTCCTTAATCATCAACTGGACACATAGTTTGAGAGTGCTACTGAGAGATTTATTGAACCTCATTGAATTAAGGTTAACTCATCAATTCTGAACAGGAATAGAGTTGAAGCTGATTCCTAATAGCTTCTGGAATGTAAAGAAATGCTGACCTTTAGTCTAGATGTCAATGGAAGCAAAGTCAAGAGCAAGAGTTTTGGTAAGAAATTTATATATTGCTGATAAGAGGTGGAAATTGTCTCTGCTTCATATACTGGAATCTAGAGGTGGTGTTTCTACTTCTGCTTTTGTAAGATCAGGACCAGTCACTTAACCTCCCTGTCTTTTATTTGCTTTGCTTGCATGAGAATTTATGTTGGCAAGTTGCTTTTCTGGAGATAAAAATGAAAGGTATATTAATGCAGCATATTAACCAATTGTTGCATATAAAATAAATGATTTCAATTTGCTGAAAGAAAAATGTCAAGTTAGCTGAAGACTGGGTCTGGAAACAGAGGGAACACTGAAGAGAAGGGCAGAGCCTGGCTGCTCTTTGAAAATGGTGGCCGTGTGCCATGCGGATTCCAGACAACTGCCCAAGAGCCAGGCAGTACAGGGATCCTGTAGAACTTCAGCTCTTGAATCCTGCAGTGATAAGGCTGGCACGCTGGATTAACAACCCTGTCAAGGGTAACCCTCTGAAGTGCTTATTTGTTTAGAAGAAGAACCTCATTCATCATCAGGGAGTGATAGAAATGGGGGCTTTCTGACACTATATGTGTAGGCTACCTGGATGTATGGGCTCCTTTGGCACCATAAAAAGAAAGAGAAGGAGAAAAGACACTGTTGCTATTCAGTTTCAACACAGTATTAATATGAAATGTATTATATGTATTAAAAAATGCCCCTTTTTTTTAACGATGCCAATTTTATTTTATAAATTTTATCTATAAATCTTTTTTGGGGAAAAATTGATCTTAAATAAAAATCAGAAATGATAATCCTAGTTATGTTGTTAACTAATTTAAAGACACTCCAAAGAAAAAAGTAACACTTTCATAAGATCTGAAATTAGAATTGCTGTTGTCTTTCGTTATTTCATTATAATAGTTTTTGAAATCTGTTTTATTAGTCAATTGTTTTTCTAGTCAAGCAAGTGTATCTAGTATTTATTTGCTATAATAAATAGATTATAAACCCAAATAAGTTTTCTTTTTAAAAATGCTATAGCTGAAATAGTAATTAAAAATAAAGGTTTGGGAATAATTCAAGGTTTTTTTGATAGTCTAGAATTTATAATATAAAAGTAGCAAAAGCTGAAAAGCAAATATTATCTGTGGAAATTAATAAAAATAAATGATGTAAAAATTGAGTGCCAAGAGCAAAAATAAGAATGTAATTACTTGTTAGGTAGATAAATTTTAGGTACTATAATATATCAGTTATGATTGATGATTAAAACAAAATTATGTGATTTTGAGTGTACATATAATTAAGAAGAAAATTCCAATTTCATTTAAAACAAAAATGACATTTAAATTACTAATTTGTATTTATATAGTATATAATTCACAACTAGTACATAATTCACAACTAGTAAATAGTGATATAAGCAAGAATACATATATAGATAAAACCTATAATATACAAAGCATATCTGTATATTCTCATAACTATTATTTATTGAAAATTATTTGCTAATAATAATCTCCTATATCATTTCTGCAAGTAGATATTGTGTTCTCAGTTTATAGAAGAGGATGATGAAGTTTAGGGAGGTTAAGTAACTTGTCCAAGGTCACACAGCTAGAATGTAGAAAAACCAGGATTCAAAGGCAGATACATTGGGGAGAGTATCAAAACACGAGGCTGGAAAATTGTAATCTTTGCCCAATTCTTGTCAAGTCTTCTGACTGAAAGACTCACCATAAATCAAGCTTCCAAGTCACAAAAAATTTTGACTTCTCCTCCTTCCCCCTCAAGACACTGACGAAGGTCTGCCTAGGTTGCCTTCTCCCTCACGGAAGTAAACAACAAACTCAGTTGTATGTTATCCACAAGTTGTGTTAATATTTGGCGAGTCAGCATTTGAGAATAATAACTACTATTTACATAGCACTTAGTATGTGCCAGGTAGTGTGTGTATATGGATAGAAACACACACATCACTTAATCCTCGTAACAACCGTATGAATCAGGCATTAATATTATCCCCATATCACACATGAGGGAATGGGGCCCAAAGAGGTGTTAAGTAGCTTGCTCAGATGACACAGCTTCTTAAGTGGCATTCTAAACTGCCTCTTGGAGTATGTCACCACCAAAGAAATGTGTCTTCAGGAGACTCTGCAGTCACGACTGTTAAAGTGAAGCTTGTGGAACTGTGGTAGCAAACATAGGGAGATAGTTGTTAATTGGGTTCATGCTTCAAATTAGACTAGGAGCCATCATTGTCCACAGGGGGTACCAGCCTTGCATGTGAGTAAGTCAGGCTGAAGGAATTAGTGTGGTATATCCATTGAGATGGAAAAATTATTCTACTGTATGTCTCAGTGAAATATGATTAGCATTGATAACAGTCCTCAAGAGATGGTTTCCCACACCAATTCTATCCACAACTGCAGAAGATTCTACCATGCTCGCTTCTGAGTGAAGTTACTCCTGGTAAGAGTACTAAAGGCACAGAGAAAAGAAGCTACAGATAAAAGCTCACTCTTCATACTTTTGAGTTATAGATCACACTCACTGCTGTAATAATAAAAAATCATGATGATTCATTCATTGGAAGATGGCTGGAGTAAATTTTATCCTGATATTCTATGAATTCTCTATCAATAAACTTCTAGGTAAATGGCCCTGGTTACATTCCTCTACCATTGCCTATCTTACCCAATGTTCTCTGACAGTAGAACATCCTTGGCTCTCCGAACTCATCAAGTTCCTGAATTTGGATAGCAGGGGACACCTAGATGTTTCTTAGTTCTCTCTCTAACAAATGTATTTCCCTCCAACCTTTCCATCTTGCTTCTTGCTTTTCATGATACTATCACAATTGTACATTAGGCTCCTTTAGATGCTGCCTGGGTTGATGTGTTTTGTGACCTCATCATCTAGGAAGTGAGCCTCTGTTGACTTGCTATTTGATGAAATGTTTCCCAAGAATAACACTCCTAGGATCATTTAGTGTTCTGGGAAGTAGGAGCAAGGAGTTCTGATACCCTTTAGGAATTAGTATAAAAGAAAATACAGGATAAAATATAAAACATTTAAATAATGCCCTGGCCAGTTTGGCTCAGTGGTTAGAGTGTTGGCCAGCGGACTGGAGAGTTCCAGTTTTCATTCCTGCTAAGGGCATGTACCTCTGCTGCAGTTTGTCCCCAGCCCAGTTGGGATCGTGTGGGTGGCAGCCACTCAATGTGTCTCTCTCACATCGATGTTTCTCTCTCTCTCCTTCCCTTCCTCCCACTCTGATGATAAATGCAAAAAAAAAAAAAAAAAAAAAAAGTCCTCTGGTGAGGATAGGTTAAAAAAAAATTTAAATACTTCTTAAATAACTTATCCTACATGGCTATCAAGTGAACTACCTCAATAGAATTATAATTGTTTTTGTTATATATATGCATGTATAACATATTTCCATGTTATATTCTAACACAAAATAGCATATTACTCTTTTTGAGCATTCCCCTGCTCAAACTCCTTCTCTACCTGTAAATAAAATCTGAAATATGTTCTGGATCTCATGGCCCACATCTGAGGTTATCATGCTCTCCTGCTGTACTTTTCTAGAGCACAGAACATCAAACATGAACACGCATCGAACCACCTGGGGATCTAGTGAAAAGGCAGTCTGATCAGGCAGGAAGAGCTCCAAGACCTGCACCTCTCACAGCGCACACGTGGGGCTGCCGCCGCTGCCGGCTGGAGCGCACTTTGCAGTGAGAAGGCTCTAAATTCCGAGCCGAGCCGTGTTACATCTGCAAACAGCCCCTGGCTCTACTCGGTACCCCTTTTAACAGTCTTTGCTTTCGCAGCCCACTTGTCTTAGTTCATGCTCTTTCACGGTTTTCTCTCTTCTCTGAGATCTGTTTTATATACAGAAATGTATGTGAAGGTGAGAATTGTACAGACACATCGTTACGCACTTCAAAAATCACGTCTTCACGCCCTTGCTCTGTCAAGAATTCCGAGGACACGGAAAGACTCCGTGACTTTCTGAATAGGGTCATGCGACAGGGACACAGTGCAAGGCACTGGAAGGACAGGAACAGATGGGTCAAGTCTTTGGCTAAAATAACACTTCCCAGGAAAATGAGAGCCCTGGCCCATGTGGTTCGGCTGGTTGGGCGTCATCAAACCCTAAATCGGCTTTTAAGATTGTTGCTGAACTCCGAGGCCCTGCCGCAGGATTCTGGGCACATCCCGAGATTACAAATATGGCCCAGGCTATGTGAAAATAAACCAACAAAAGGTTTAAAAACGGACAGCACTTTCTTTGCCTAAGTTTAATTTTTTTTGTGTGTGAGAATTAAGGTCAAGTGTGGTCTTCAAACGATGGCATATGACCTTCATATTTTATACAATGCTAAATATTTAAAAATCAAGTAATGGAACAAAAGCTACATTTTCTATTTCATTTCTTTTTAAAGTTCACTGTTGACATATTATGTAGGACTTAAAATTTTGATATCTGCTTGATATTCTTGTTTCTCTTTTATCCTTTCAGAAACACACACTTATGAAATACAGCTGACCTTTGAACAACAGGGTCTGAACTCCACTGGTCCACTTCTACACAGATTTTTCTCAATAAATATGTATAGTCCTGTAAATGTATTTTCTCCTTATAATCTCATTTTTTAGCTTACTTTATTGTCAGACTATAGTATATAATATATCAAACTACAAAATATGTAAATTGACTTTATGTTATCAGTAAGGTTTTTGGCCAACAGTAGACTATTAGTAATTAAGTTTTGGGGAGAGTCAAAGTTATGTGTAGATTTCCAACGATGCAGGAGTGGGCTCTCCTCACTGGGGTGTTTTTAAAAGTCAACTGTATTTGTGTGTGTGTGTGCTTTTTAATGAAAAGAACTGTGTCACGTTGAGAGTATTTTTCTTACTTTTATAATGACAGAAAAGCAATATTATTGCCCCCATAAGAAGTTCCCAAATTTAAAATGCAAATCCCAGCCCAGGCCAATTTGGCTCAGCGGTTAGAGCGTTGGCCTGCAGACCAGTGAGTCACGGGTTTGATTCTGGTCAATGACAGGGATCTCGGTTGTGGTTCCTCCCCAGCCCTGGTCCACGTCCTGAGGGAGTCAACCAGTCGATGTGTCTCTTTCACATCAATGTCTCTATCTCTTCCTGTCTTTCTCTCCCTTTTACCTCTCTCCCTCCCTCCCACTCTTTTTAAAGATAAATATCCTGGGGTGAGGATTAAAATAAATAAATGAATAAACAAACAAGCAAATAAAGAAATAAAATGCAAATCACAGTAATTGTAGAGTGAAGCCAGAAATCTGTACTTTTATCAAGCTCCCTAGGTAATTTTGATGCAAACTTAAAATAAGCTGTATATTTCTTGTTGAATAAAGCTTCCTTTTCATTTAAACAATTCTGATCTAAAATAAAAGGAGTGAAAGGTAAACTAATGAGGCTCAGAGTTTGGGAGGACATTGGGGTGGTGTCTCAGTGATGAAAGGAGTCACCCAGATGGCTCGTGGACCATCAGCTTCAGTGGTCCCACCAGCACAGGGCCGGGGCTTGGTGGGAGCAGATCAGTGCAGGAAGATTCAAGGGAAGAGGGAAATTGGGAGTTCTGATGAGTGATTTTGAAAGGAAGGAATGATTTGAGTAGAGGCCACATGGTTTAACTTACAATGAACCTGCAGGATTTTAAAATTGCATGCTGGATTTCCTCATAAGCATCCATCAATCTTAGGGAACAGGAGGCTCTGCTCTTTGGTATGCAATCTTTTGGGAGTTTTTTTTTTTTCATTCAATACAAATACCTAGAAAATATACATTGGAGCTGAGAATTTAAAAATGCAGAGGAATAAAAAAAACAACTTTCAATAATTTAATAAAAAGCACATGGGCAAACATGAACTCCAGTCACTTTCTATTTAAATTATGAAACCACTGCGTTTGCTTTCAGGATGATTAGCAGTGTCCCTTGGCATTCTCTCTCTCTCTCTCTCCTAAAAAAAACAAAAAAACCTGCATGTCATTTCAGAATGAAGTGATAGCAATTATTCTCAGGGACCCAAACAAGCAGGAGCACTCCCAGGAAGAATGACGTGTGGTACAGAGTGAAATTGGGATTGCCACCTGAAGCTCATGCTTAAGCACTTGTCTTTTCCAAGACACAGTTAGTTGGGGCAGGGGGTGGGGTGGATATGAACTCACAGAGATATAAAAGTATTATTTTGCTGTTTTTTTTTGAATTAATAAAATACACAAAATCTCTGGTTTGTCTTGTTTGGAAGCTTAGCAAATTTTGTAGGATTAAGTGGCTTTCCTCTTCTGTGAAGGGTCTGATGTAAACCCTTGTACCCAGGCTTAAAGTCTTAGGGCTGTTAGAAGTTTCCATCAGTCAGTCTGTATGTCAGTGGATAAAGTCAGTTGCTGATCTAACCTATTCATTGCTCTTTGGAAAAATGCATCAAACTACCGAAGTATTTTTTAATGATGAAGGAGGACTGAGGAAATGAAGGCCTGTCAGATGATAAAATGTGCTTTCTAACTGGTAACATTTTAGAGCAACGTATTACCACAATGTTTTCCAAGTAATTTTAAGTGTCGTATTTGATGAAGTGGTGAAAAAAAGAGATCAGTTGTCTGTGGTCATCTATCTTTAGTTACTTCCATGAACTGAAAGTATCTCTCATTTTCATGGTTAGAAAAGTCTGTGTTCTATGTATGTATATTCTTCTCAAAAGAATTGATTGCGCATATTCGATACCAGAAAATTAAGTGACAGGACCTACTTTCCCCATCCCCTGCTTTGTTCTCTTTTATTTTAATTTTTTATTTCTTAATTTGTTTTTGTTACAGATGTTTCTCATTTCCCCCCCATTGACACCCTCTTCCCCTTCCCCGCCACTCCATCCCCAGCTTTGTTGTCTGTGACCATTGGTCATGCGTACATGTTGTATTGTTCTCTTTTATTTTAATTGGATGTACATTTATAACACTTGAAGTAATTTCATGATACCAACATTGTGCATAGATGGACGTGTGCACTGTTAATAGTTACTTGACCCTGCCAGCTGCACTGCATTTTGCACTCAGTGAAATGTTAGCAAAGGGGCAGACAGGGTAGAATACAGATAAAACACCACATCTGGCCTTGGCTGTGGCCCTCCAGGGGTTTATGTAGTATATTTGAAAACATATGATTGTAGATCTTAATAAGTTTGGTTGAAGGCATACAAGTATACATATGCTTTGCACGCTGGTGAATTCCTAATAGGCTGCTCTTAGAGTTTATGTCAGGAAGTTCACCAAAGGAATGTGCTAATGGTTTAACAATGTTGTTAAAATTATTGGGTTAATTTTCAGTTTAGTCAGACCAGCAAACTTTCTGTGAAGCATTTTCATCAACGTTAGCACGTTCAGTTTCAATAACGGGGTTCCCAAAAGACTGGTCAGCTTCCATTTGTTACCCCATTTTTACCATTTGTTACCCCATGTTTGTAAAGTTATAGTATATTACATTTATCAGATATTCTCAAAGGACAATTATGACTATAGAAAATTAGTTGATTAATAGGTATCTAAGGAGAATTTTGACATTTTCCTTCAGTTTGAACAACTGCATCCCAGAACTAAATTAGTCTGTGTCTGCATGGCCAGGAAGACAAATGCTAATATTATTCACATTTCCAAATGTTATTATTCATTCACATTTTCAACCATCATAACTATTTTTGACATGAAAGCATATTGAAATAAAGTCTTGTTATGGGCTTTAGAATAATACAAGTTTTTATATATGAGCAAAATGTAATAATAGAAAATGACAAACTTGGCTTTTCAAGTGAAACGTGTTGATTAGAAGAAATTCCATCACTTTGACAAATACAAAACAGATAAATGGTGGTTTGTGCAAGTCTAAAATTTTCTTAAGCCAAATCCTGAGAATAAGTCAGTTACTAAGAGTTTCAGTCTGAAACTTTCAGAAGGGTATCAACTCCGATCGGGCCACTTGGATACTGTGAAAGTGGCTAGCACTTCTTAGAAGAGGGGCTCATTCATGTGTAGCATATGGATCAATGTTTGCTTCATTATATGAGCATTTTTTCCTTTTAAAACCTGGTATTAATTTTCTGCTGCTACTTTCTATCTCAGTTTATATGATTTTTGGAGTTGGGATATTGTATCTGCTTTCTTCCTTCCTGCTTCTCAAACCCCTAACCCAGATGTTGAAAAAAAATAACACATTTATTTGAATGTAGAAAAGCCCATTTACTTTGGCTTTAAAAAGAGTTTGTTAGTAAAGTACAGGAAAAAAAAAACTTTATTCCAACTTATAAACATTTTAAAGTTTTAGATGACTATAAAATTCACCTTAACAAAGTTAAAAAAAATACTAAATATTAGCCTAGATTCTAACTCACTGTTCTATCATAGTAGATAGGAGACATTTCCTCATTTAGATTTTAAACAGTGCTTTGACAATTGGTTGCCCATCACTATAGTCATATGACTTGACTTAATGGTCTAGGCATCAGGGGTATTCCTCATTGCATCATGTCTGTAATCCAAAAAATCAAGCCAGTGAAAGTTAGCTTGGTTAATTTTTGTAGCTGACACTATTAGTAGAATGCAGAGTTTATCATTTGGGAGGAAGGCAAAATAATGACAGCTAGAAAACAAACATTAAACTCACACAGCACAAAAACAAGCAAAATAAAGCATTGGTTAATCACATAAGAAACTAACTTCATGAAATAGCCCTGAAGAAGGATAACTGTGCTGTGCTTTGGAAGAGTTTGGACCATCCTGTTTGTGCTGGTAGGTACTTACTAACTTTCACCCTAACGTTTTCCCAGCACTTTTCATTTTAATCAGTAATATTTAAGTGAAGCGTATCTTTTGTGGATAGAATAACTACTGAAGGTTTAAAATATATTTAGTTATGCTAAATTCCATAAAATATGTGGGAGGGCATTGGATCTTGACCAACATAAAAATCTAAATGCTTTATAATAGAGGTTATTCCTAATACGCTATTCTATTATAAACCAACAAATATTTTCCAGACTAAACTAGAACTTCATCTGCTTACTGTTACTTACCATAAAACTGACTTTTGCTTAAAGCATCTGAGTTATTACAAAGCTATCTATTACAAAAGGAAAAAATTTAAAATATATGAACAACTGCCAAAAATATTCTTGCAGCTTTGGCTGTCTGCATAAAAAAGATGCCTTGATTTTGAAATTTCATTAACCTTTTCACAATAAAATTTTGTTATTAAAATGCTAAGTAGAAGCAATAGTGTTATATTTTTTAAGTTTACTACCTAAATGCCATTAACATAATATAGTAATTGTAACCTCCCAATGATAAAATATTTTATAGATGGTTTTAATTTTTTCTCCCAAATATCAAGATTTAGGAGGGAATTAGGATCTCACCTCACATGATATAGTTTTAGTTGAGTAAAGTACCTGATTTCCAGCCTCAATTTTAAAATTTTTGAACAGGGGACTAGTAATATGTAATATTTATTAACTGCTTATTCTGTACAAATACTGTTTTAAGTCCTTTGTTGACTTTTCACAATACAATGAAGTCAGCATATTAGTTCCCATTTTACAGATGAGGAACTTGAGGCAAGAAAAGTAGTCTGTCCAAGTTCATACAATAAATAAATGGCAGCATCAGGATCTGAACCCAGGAATACAGTAAATGTGTTCTTAATCATTTTATCCCTCTGCGTTAGTTATTCTGCGCATGAATTAAGGGTTAGGATAGATGCTCCCGTAAGTAGTAGGCACTTCATATTTATATACAGGTTCAGCAAAATCTACCTGCTTCCATAATTTTCTTGAGCACTCTAGACTTAGATTAAAAATAATGACTTATAATAATAATCCTGGTAAATTTTAAAGATGTGTAACAGTTGAAATCCTTGCAAATAAACTGAAATTTAAATTTATTTTCATTTGACACAATTTACTTCAGGCTTTCAGGTTCTGGACCTCCATTAATATGTGTAGAAATAGTCAACTGAAAAAAAAGATGTTGAAAAAGAAAATATGAATTTAGTTGTGAATTGTGTATAAGGATATTAACATTTAATTGATGTCAGTCATCCTTGGGTTGATATAAAACCAGGCACATATCAACAGTAGGCATGCACGGTGGCCAGATATTAAGATGTTGGTTTAATAGCTTATTATTGAACACCATATGAATGTACACATTTTTAAGTCTCTGACATAGGTACTTTATAATATTTTGCATTTTATAGTTACTTTGATAAGAAATACCAATACATTTTACCTTAAATTATTAATTCCTCAAATGGAAAATTGTTTTTGGAAGAAATTACTTGATACACATGGATCCCAGTATTAAATTCCTAAGATGATACTGAGAATAAAAAAATTCTTATTTATTCCTTCTCTCATTTTTAGAAAGCATATGAATAAGAGAGAATCTGTGTCTCAATGTGGGATCGAGGAAATAGAAATTGAGACAACAAGACAGATAAAGCCCTTACTTTTTTAGTGAAACTTCAATTTCCCTCGTGGTGATCTTTTAAGGTAGTTAACTCGTGTTACATTCTTCAAATAAACACCTAAAATTATAATATCCTAATATAACTATCACTTCACATGTGCTATGTTTGATCTTGTCTGACTTTCTTTGCCTAAATTGTATATATTTTTTCTGACAAAGATGGATGAGAAATTATAGTAGGGATAAGAAATTTATTTTAAACTGTATTCAGGGGAGCACCTTATTTACATTTTGAAACAGGCAAACATTTATTTATGTGCTTCTTTACACCACATTATATTTTTATCTTTCTTTTCTCATTGCTTGTCTGCTCTTTCTGGTTCCCATTGTTCTTGAGATACATAGAAGTCTATTATTAGCTATGAAGGATTTTAAAAAATTGTTTCGATAGACCTAACATAAAATTCACCACTTTAACCATTTTAATTGTACACATAAGTGGCATTAAATACTTTTACATTGTTGTGTAACCATCATCACTATTTCTAGAACTTTTCTTCATCCCAAACAAGAACTCTGTTTAAACAATAAACTCCCCCAGGTCTTCCTTCTTCCAGTCCCCAGTAGCCTCTATTCTGCTTTCTGTGGCTATGAATTTGCTGATTCTAAGTATTTTATAAAAGTGGAATCATACAATGTTTTTTTTTGTGTGTGTCTGGGTTATTTCACTAAGCATAATGTTTTCAAGGTTCATCTGTGCTGTAGCATGTATCAGAATTTCATTTCTTTTTAAGGGTGAATAATATTCCATTGTATGCATATACCACATTTTGTTCTCCATTTACCTGTTGATGGACACTTAGGCCATTTCCACCCTTAACTGTTGTAAATAATGCTGCTGTGAACATCTGTGTAAAAGTATCTATTTGAGTCCCTGCTTCCAGGGATTCAAGGAGTTGAATTGCTGGATTATATATATGGTAACTCTACACATACATTTTTGAGGAATAACCAAACTGTTTTCCACAGAAGCTGTGCCATTTTACATTCCCACCCACAATGCATAAGTGTTCCAATTTTTCATCAACACTTGTTTTCTGGATTTTTGTTTTGTTTTATATTGGCTACCCTAGCAGGTGTGAAGTTGTATCTCATTGTGGTTTTGATTTGTGTTTTCTTAATGACTGGAGATATTGCTTGTGAAGGATTTAAGTGTTTTGACCAAACTATAATAAACTTTCCAAGAGCTGTGCTAATAATTCACCTGTTACACCTTCTCAAATTATTAAATACCAAAAATTAAATAAAACTTCCATCAGAACCGAAAGGAGTAACTGTATGAGAGGCAACACAAAATTACATAAGAATATGATTTATCAGTAAGCAGACAGTGAATTTAAATTTACTTCCTCACTTTTAAGCAGTAAGATCTTGGGAAAATTTCTGTAAAGTGGAAAACAATGATTGCTTATGGAATATTATAAGGTTTACATGAAACTGTGCACCTATATTTGTTTTCTGCAGCATCCTCAGCACCTATGCATCTATAACTGTGCCTGGAATATGGTAGGAGTTTAATAAATAATTGCTGAATGAATGAATAATGCTTATAACTCAATTTATTATACCTATTCTTCTTATTAAATTATTAGGAACATGAGCTCTTCTATTTAAACAAATTTAAATGGCAGATTTCAATTTGTTCATTTTATAATTTTAAACATATCGAGTATATTTGTAATATACTTATATGCATATATATAAATATATTATATTTACAATGAAATATTAAATTTCAAAACTTCTCACAGAGCAACTACTGAGTAGCTGACAAAAAAGGAACCTATTTCAGTTCATACTTCTTAGGTTTTAAAATGATTTGGGATATTTCTTAAATAAGGATTTGAATGTTTTCCAGTAATCAAGATAGTGTATACTCAAATAAGAGTTACTAGAAATGTTTTGGGGTTTATCGAAGTGAATTGATCTGGGAGTTGCCATCTCAGTATCAACTATTTATTTTTAGAAGGTAAGTTTGTTTAAATATCTGCACATGTGATATGTAGAGACATGCTAGATCACTGCCTTTTCCCACTTTTTAGACGTAGTTTTAGCAGTTCTTTTGTGTTTGTTTGAATTATACTATTCATGTTCTTTTAAATTCACTCAAAGTGTTTTTATACCGTATCATGAAAATGATGAAAACCAATCAATATAGGGTGTCCCCAGAAATGGATACACAACTTTGAATAATTATACAGCCAGTGTTTAGTCAAATATATTTCATTTTCAAAATGTAATAGAATCTACAAACACCCTGTATACATTTTTTGGGGGGACACACTCTATAGTACAAATAATATAACCTTCTTGTGACTTTTTTCATTTGTTTAAACAACATAAATGAGAAACAACAGTATATACTTATTTACGTTTTAGACAGGTAAAAAAAAATAGCTCTCATGCAGTTAATTTACACAGCCTTAGAAAAATCATCTTTAAAGTTTCCTGCTTAAAATAAAAAAAAAATCTCTTGCTAGATTCTCTGTTACACAAAATTAACAACGCTATAACCATTCATCTTACATTAAATGAATTCCTAATGATTCCTTTTTACAAAAGGCTGATTTATTCTATGGGATGATCTCATAAAGAATTTTCATATTTACTGTCTGTGGCTTTTCATCTTAGTTTGAATTATATTTGGAAAATTGCATTTGCCAGTCATTTCTTTTGTCTCTCTCTCTCTAGATGGCAGCATTTGCCTTGTAGACTATTTCCCTTTTCTTTTCTAGACCACCTTCGCCAAGAAGGTGCTATACCTGGGGAATAAGCATACATGCTGACTGATGATTACCTGACTAAGTGAGTAAATAAATGACTGCATGGCTTGTTGATAAAAGTTAAGGTTATTATTCTGCTAATCCTATTTGTGTTTTCTTAAGAAAAATTTTGTATTTTACTAAAATTAATTCATGCACACTTAGGGGTAAGCATTTCAAATGAAATGGGTAAATCTCATATCTGAAGTGTGTACCCCTTCCTCACATGTTTACCTGGGATTCTGGGATTCTTCCACCTTACAATCATATTATTGAACTCTTTACTAACCTAAACAGAACTCAAATAGCTCACAAACTATAAAAATGTTTTTAGTTTTCTAGCCAAAGTAATCTGTGAAAAATATATATCCACTTGATACATGGAAATAGAAATAAAAGCCCCAAACTTTTGAAGTTTGCACATCTCTAGTGTAGATTGGCGATAGGAAATGTGATGACACAGCATAGGATTTAAAAATAGCTGAAATATGCCACATTCAGGGCTGCTTTCCGGGCCATCTGACCTGTGCAGCTGCATTGGATCTACGCTTAGGAAGACCCTGAACTTGGTTTAATGCTCTATTGTAACATCATAGAAATTCTCAATACTTTTTGAAGAAGAGGCCCCATATTTTTATTTTGCACCAGGCCCCATAAATTATGCAGTTATTCCTGTTGCATTTCTACTAATGGCAAGTATCTTAAATTGACAATACTCACATAATGAATGATAACAGAAATTCCTATGTAGTTAATGAATTATGAGGTAAACCAAATGATAACTAGGGCCTCCAGTTATAATAGAAAGCATTTGCTTAGGTTTTTTGAATGTTTAAAATTATAATTTTGCAAAATTAGTAGCAAGATTTTCTAAATTCAAGTCAAGAGTGGGGAAAATAATGATCGATGAAAATAGTATTTGTTTTTACTTTAAAAAATAATGAATATATTTCAACACATTTGTTTCTGTGGTTCCAATAGGAATTCAGGTATCAAGTAGCACATATAACAGCCACATGCAGATTTCTGGTCAAGAGGGCAGAGTGGGTAAACTCTATGTTCGCCTCTTCCTACAATCACATCAAAGTTACAACTAAATTATAGAATAACCATAATTGAGAACCAGCTGAAGACTAGCTGAACAAAATTCTTGTAACTAAGGATATAAAAAAAAAATCGCCACATAAAGACCGGTAGAAAGGGTAGGGATATGGAATAGGCAGGTCCCACACCCATGGTGTGGTGATTAAGAATCAGGAGAGATAATTTTGGCTGAAGAGGTTCCCCATGAGGAACACACCAAGCTGCCCAGCTCAGTGTAACAGTGCTGGGAAGAGGAGTCCTCAAAACATCTGGCAGTGAAAACCAGCAGGGATTATATCCAGGAAAGACACAGAGCTGCAGAAGACTGAAACACTTTGCTCTTAAAGGGCTCATGCACAGATTCAGTTGCTCACAACTCATTTACTATAAGCTCCAGTGCAGAGGCACTGCTCAAACAACTCCAAGGACAGAAGGGGAGGAACTAAACTAACTTCAGGGTGAGGACTGGAAGGCGGGGGGTTGGAGCAACTCTCTCTGGGATTGGAAGCAAAAGCAGATGCCACTGTTCCTTTGTTGAGCCCTCCTCCCATTCATCTGGCCTGGCACAAGTGGACACCAAATCTGTGCTATCCATTAACCTTGTTAATACTCTCCTCCCTGCACTGGTGATTACCTGAGACTTTGCTCCACTCAACTCATTTGCTTGGTCCCAGCCTCTTTTTGCAACTCCTATACACAAGCAGCCTACCTTAAATCTCACTGAGGACTTTTCCAAAATCTCTCATAAGACTACAAACCTCAAACAAGCAGTGGCAGGCCTTGGCATTCTTGTAGCTTTTGCTAAATGGCTCCAAGCCCAGCATAAGTGGTGAATGGTTTCAACTTGCATTATAACTTCCATCAGGTGACCCTGAGTTGTGGCTTAAAATGTAACTTTAACTAAGTGGCCCCAAGCTTGGCAAAAGTGGCAACTGGCCTCAGTGCACATTGTGTTGCTCACCCAATTGTCTAGAGATTGGAAAAAGTGGCAGTCAGCATCAGCTCAGAGCACAGCCTCTACCGAGAACATTCTGAGGTCAGCACAAATGGCAATAAACTGCAGAAAATTTTATAGTTTCTACCATGTGGCCCCAAGCCCAGCAACAAGTGGACACTCACCTTGGCCTTCACCAGAGCCCCTTCCAAGAGGCTCTAGAAACAACACACCTGATGACTGGCTTCAGACCACAGCAGAGTACCACCCAATCTCCTCCACAAATGACATACTGAAAGGCATACTCGACTAGCAGGAGGGTTTGCAAAAGTTACTCACCCTCCATGGAGTCAACCCCTGCATAACAGCTTGTCCATGAGAGTCATGGCTAGTCCTCACAGTCAGCAAACCTGAGAGTCAACCACACCCACTGATGTCCAACAAAAATTGAGGCTCAATGATAGCAGGAGGGTGCAAACAACCAGCACAGGGAACACCACAGGAGCACCTATTTTAAGTGATCAGGGAGACTGTTCCACTGGGTCCTGCAGGACACCTTCTATATCAGGCCACTCTTTCAAGACTGGGAGCATAGCAGATCTATCTAATACATAATACCAAAAAAAAAAAAGTCAGCCAAAATGAGGAGCAAGTAAACAAGCCCCAAATGTCAAAATAACATAAAATTACAGAAAAGGAACTAAAAAAAATGGAAACAAACAATCTATTGGATATAGAGTTCAAAACACTAGTTATAAGGATGTTCAGTGAACTTTGTGGAAGAATGGATTAACTTAGAGAGTACTTTATAAAACATAAAAAAGGAAATAAAAACATCAAAAAGAACGAGTCAGCAATGAAGAATGAAATAAATTTAATAAACTGTACACCAGAGGTAGTCAAGAGCAGAGTAGATGAAGCAGAGGATCAAACCAGCAATTGAGAAGACAAGATAGTGGAAAACAACCAATTGGACAGAATAAAATAAAAAATGAGGATAGTTAAAGGGACTTCTGAGATAACATCAAGTATGCCAACAGTCATATCATAGGGTACCAAAAGGACAAGAGAGAGAGAAAGAGATTGAAAACCTCTTTGAGAAAATAATGACTAAAAACTTCCCTAACCTGGCAAAGAAAATAGACATACAAGGTCAAAAAGTGCCGAGAGTCCCCCAAAAGAAGAATGCAAAGAGGCCCAAATTAAGACACAAAATAATTAAAATGGCAAAGGTTAAAAACAAAGAAAGAATCTTAACAGTAGCAAAAGCAAAAGGAGAGCAGTTTGTTACCTACAAAGAAGCTCCCATAGAATTGTTAGCTGATTTCTCAAAAGACACTTTGCAGACCAGAAGGGAATGACACAAAATATTTAAAATGATGAATGGCAAAAATCTATAACCAAGATTACTCTACCCAGCAAGCTATCTTTTAAAATTTAAGAAGAGATAAGGAGCTTCCCAGACAAGAAAAAGCTAAGAATTAATCACCACTAAACCAGAATTACAATAAATGTTAAAGGGCCTTCTTTAAGTAGAAAAATAAAGATTGAATCTATAGGGTGTCCCCCACCAAAAATGTATACACAAAAAAGGGTAATTATAAAGTGAGTGTCTATTAAAATACATTTTATTTTCAAAATGTAATAGAATCTACAGACACCCTGTATACATTTTTTGGGTACACCCTGTATAAATAAGAAGATATAGTAAAGAAAAAAATTCTCACTGATAATAGCAAATACTTAGTAAAAGCAGTGGATCAACCAACTAATATAACAGAACAAATGCAAAAACAATCAGGAAACCATGAATAAAATGGCAATAACTACATATCTATCAATAACTATTTTAAATGTAAATACATAAATGCTCAAAATACTCAGTGTGGCTAAATTAATAAAAACAATACTCATACATATGCTGCATACAAGATATACACTTCAGATTGAAAGGCACACACAAACAAAGGATGGAAAAAGGTATTTTATACAAATGGAAATGAAAAATTGTTGTGTTAGCAATACTTATGTCAGACAAAATAGACTTTTAAATAAAGGCTGTAACAAGAGACAAAGAAGGGTATTGTATAATGCTAAAGGAATCCATCCAACAAGAAGACATAATTCTTGTAAACATCTATTATGCTTCCATTTTAGGTGCACCTAAATATATAAAGCATATATTGACAGACATAAAGTGAAAGACAATAATACAGTAATGGTAGAAAATTTTAACAGTCTGTTGACTTCAATGAAAAATATTTTACATAGAAAATCAACAAGAAAACAGTAGCTTCAAATGAACATTAGACAAGATAGATTTGATATCTTTAAGCCATTTCCCCCAATCAGCAGAATATGCATTGTTTTCAATGCACCTGGGACATTTTCAAGGATAGACCATATGTTAGGCCACAAAGCACATTTCAATAAATTTAAAAAAATTAAAATCACTTCAAGCACAATCTCTGATCACAACAGTATGAAACTAAAAATCAATTACAAGAAGAAAACTGAAACACACACAAACACATGGAGGCTAAGTAACATACTATTAAACAGTGAATGAGCTAACAATGAAATGAAAGAAGAAATAAGAAAGTACCTTGAAACAAATTAAAAGGAAAACACAATAGCCCCAGATCTATGGGACACAGCCAAAGCAGTTCTAAGAGGAAAATTCATAGCAATACAGGTCCACATTAAGAAACAAAAAACAAAATAAACTCAACTGAACAATTTAATCATACATGCAAAGGAACTAGAAAAAGAACAAACAAAGCCCTGAGTGTGTAAAAGGAAGGAAATAATAAAATCAGAGCAGAAATAAATAAAATAGAGTCTAAGATAAAAAAGATCAATGAAACCAAGAACTATGTCTTTTAAAAGATAAACAAAATTGATAAAATTCTAGCCTGACTCATCAAGAAAAAAAACAAGGGAAGGCCTAAACAAATACAAGCAGAATTTAATAAGGAGAAGTGACAACTGAAATCACAGAAATACAAAGGACTATAAGGAAATATTATCGACAATTATATGCCATCAAATTGAACAACCTAGAAGAAATGAATAAAGTTCTAGAAACATACAATCTTTCAAGACTGAATCAGAGAGAAACAGAAAATCTGAACAGCCCGGTAATTACCAACAAAATAGAATCTGTAATAAAAATACTCCCAACAAACAAAAGTCCTGGATGAGATGGCTTCCCAGGTGAATTCTACCAAACATTGAAAGAAGAAGCAATACTTGTTCTTCTCGCTCTGGCCGGTTTGGCTCAGCGGTTAGAGCATCAGCCTGTGGTCCCGAGAGACCTGGGTTTGGTTCCCGCTAAGGGCATGTACCTTGGTTGCAGTTTGTCCCTGGCCCTGGTTCGTCGTGAGGGTGGCAGCCACTCAATGTGTCCTTTTCACATCGATGTTTTTTTCTCTCTCTCTCTCTCTCTCTTCCTCTCTCTCCCTCCCACTCTACCTGAACAAAAAAATGTCCTCAGGTGAGGCTAAAAAAAAACAAAACTTGTTCTTCTCAAACTATTAAAAAAAATTATTTTTAAGAAAAGGGAAGTCTCCCAAACTAATTTTATGAGACATGCATCACCCTGATACCAAAAACAAACACACTACAAAAAAAAAAAAAAAAATTATAGGCCAATATCTCTGATGAACATAGATGTAGAAAAGCCTCAACAATATATAGGCAAACCAAACTCAATAATACATTGAAAAGATCATATACCATGACCAAATGGGATTTATTTTTTGGGATGTAAGTTTGGTTCAGTATCCACAAATCAATATGATAGACCACTTAACAAAATCAAGGATACAGCTCTTGGGAGGAGGGTGTTGAGGGTTGGGGGTGGGAAAAAAATTGAACAAAAATGATAACATAAAGAGAAAAAAACTCATGGACACGGACAACAGTGTGCTAATTACTGTGGATGGGGTGGGGGAGGTGAAGGAGGGTATGAGGGGATAAATGGTGTTAAAAGGAGACTTGATTTGGGATGGTGAACATGCAATACAGCTTATACAGATGATGTGTTGTAGAACTGTGCACTTGAAACCTGTGTAATTTTTTAAACTAGTGCCACCCCAATAAATTTGATAAGGACAGAAAAAAAAATGAAGGATAAAAATCATATGATCATTATCAATAGATGCAGAAAAATCTTTTGACAAAATCCCAAATTCATTTATGATAAAAACTTTATGATACAAACCTCGACATAATACAACTACCATATGACATTCATAGCTAATATTTACTCAATTATAAAAGATGAAAACTCTTTCTTTAAGATCAGAAAGAAGACAAGGATGTCTACTTTTACCGCTTCTATTCAACAAAGTATTGGAAGTCCCAGCCACAGCAATTAGGCAAAAAAATAAATAAAATGCATCCAAATTGCAAAGGAAGTAGTAAAAATGTTATTTTTTGCAGATAACACAACACTATATAAGGAGAACCCTAAACATGTCACCAAAAACACTATTTAAACTAATAGATGAATTCAGTAAAGTAGCAGGATACAAATTCATAAATTGGTTGAAAACTTATACACCAATAACAAACAATCAGAAGAGAAATTAAGAAAATCTCATTTACAATTACATCAAAAAGGATAAGCGCTGGCCGGTTTGGCTCAGCAGTTAGAGTGTTGGCCTGTGGTCCAGAGAGATCCGGGTTCGGTTCCCGCTAAAGGCACGTACCTAGGTTGCAGTTTGTCCCCGGCTCTGGTTGGTCGTGCAGGTGGCAGCCACTTGATGTGTCCCTTTCACGTTGATTTTTTTTTCTCTCTCTCTCCTCCTCTCTCCCTCCCACTCTATCTGAACAAAAAATGGAAAAATGTCCTTGAGTGAGGATAAAAAAAAAGGTAAAATACCTAGGAATAAATTTAACCAAGGGGTAAGAGACTGGTACTAAAAAAACTAAAACATTGCAGATAGTAATTTATAAAGGCACAAATAAATGGAAGGCTTTTGGTGCTCATGAATAGGAAGAATTAACATAGTTAAGATGTGCTTACTACCCAAGACAATCTACAAATTTAGTGCTATCCCTATCAAAATACCAATGGCATTTTTCACAGAATTAGGACAAATAATTTTAAAAAATATTTGTGAAATCACAAAAGACCCCGAATAGCCAAAACAGTCTTCAGAAAGAAGAACACACTTGGATGTATCACACCACTTAACATCAAAATGTACTACAAAGCTAGAGTAAGCAAACAGCATGCTGCTGACATAAAAGCAGACATATAGATTAACGGAACACGATAGAGATCCCCCAAATAAGTCTAGGCAAGTATGAACAATTATTCTGTCACTAAGGGTGCAAGAATATACAATAGGGTAAAGAGAGTACCTTCAAAATGATGTTGGGAAAACTAGACAGATATATGCAAAAAATAAAATTAGACCATTCTGTTACATCATATACAAAAAACAAAAACAAAAACAAAGCCCCCCCCCCAACAAAAAACCTCAAAAGGATTAGAGACTTAAATGTAAGCCCTGAAAACAAAACACCTAGAAGAAAATTTAGGCAATAAAATTTTTGACATTTGTCTTAACAATACTTTTTTTGGGATATGTCTGCTAGGACAAGAAATAAAAACAAAACTAAATGGAAGTACATGAAAGTAAAAGCCATCAACAAAATGCAAAGGCAAACATTAAATGGGAGAAGGTATTTGCAAAAGCTGTATCCAATAAGGGATTAATAGTAAAAATATGTACAGAACTCATATAGCTCAACATCAAAAACAAACGAACTAAAAATTGGGCAGAGGATATGGACAAAGCCGACATACAAATGGCCAATAGACACGTGAAAAGAGATGCTCAGCATTACTAATCGACAGAGAAATGCAAATTAAACCTACCATGAGAAATCACCTCACACCTGTCAGAATGGATATAAATAAACAAACAACAATGAATCAATAAACAGCAATGTTGGTGAGGATATAGAGAAAAGGGAACTCTCATGCCCTGTAGGTGGGATTGCAAATTAGTGCAGCCTTTATGGAAACAGTAAGAGCTTCTTCAAAAAATTTAAAATACAACTACCATATGACTCAGCAATTCTACTTCTGGGTATTAATTAAAAGAAATCTAGAACACCAATTTGAAATACATATGCACTCCTATGTTCATTGCAGCACTATTTATAATAGCCAAGATATGAAGGTGTTCATTGATAGACAAATGAATAAAGAAGTGGTACATACATAAAATAGAATATTACTCAGCCACAAAAAATAATGAAATCTTGCTATTATCAAAAACATCGATGAACCTAGAGGCTATTATGCTAAGTGAAATAAGTCAGACAGGGAATAACAAATGCCGCATGATTTCACTTACATGTGGAATCTAAAAAACAAAATAAATACAAACAAAACAGAAATAAACTCATAAATACAGAGAACAAATTGATAGTTGCCAGATGGAAGGAGAGGTTGGGGTGATGGGTGAAATGTGAAAGGGATTAAGGAGTATAAATTGCCAGTTATAAAAATAGTCATGAGGATGTAAAGTACACCATAGGGAATATATTCAATAATAGCAAAGTAATAGCTATGTATGTTATCAGATGTGTACAAAACTTACTGGGGTGATCATTTCATAAGGTGTGTATACATGTCGAATCAACTATGTTGTATGCCTGAAACTAATATAATATTGTAAGTGAACTGAAATTTAAAAATTAATAAGAAAAACAAAACACTAACTCAAAAAGATGAAAATAAATAAAAGAAGGAAGACAGAACTGAATGTACTTCATTTATGTTCTTTTTTTTTTGGGTATGTGCCCCTAGCGAGAACTAAACCTGGGACTCTCTGGTCCGCAGGCCAACGCTCCAACTGCTGAGCCAAACTGTCCAGGGCCATTTATGTTCTTTTTGATAAACCATCTTATAAACTGTTAATATGGTTTGGAAAATGCAGTGAGGATATGGTGCTGCTACGATAAAAAAGACAACCAGTAACCAGTTTTAACTGTGAAGGACAATAGAGAAGAAAAATAAATCAGGAGACTGAGAGTTTATTTTTCCCCACTAGCTTCTTAAGAAAAAAAAGAAAAGAACTAACTTACAGCTACTCTGGAAAAAAAAACCCATGCTCATTTTCATCTTGAAGTTGTAATGTAACACAGAACATGCAGTGATGTATTACTGCTTGAACAAAATAATTGTCTCAACTATTATACCTTGAGAATTCAGTTTACTTCATTGACATCTAATTAAATATCTTTTAACTGTGGTAGACTTTTCGGATGTTGTACAAATAAAGTGCATATAAGCAACCCAATAACCCCCTTCCCTCAAGAAAAAGATGCAAATAATGTCCAGCTTCCTATTTATCATATCGGTATGTTCCTAGATACCAGGGCATAAAACAGAATGGTCCTAGAAAATCACGTGGTCTTTACAGATGCTTGTCTACAGGAGAACTTAAGAAAAATGAGAAGAAAAGCAGGATGAGTGGTAAGGATGGAAGGGAATAAAAGAAATATAAAAGGAAATTTTCTATGTGTACATAGGCCATGGGATTAGTAGGAATAAGAGAGAATTAGATTTACAGTAGTGCAGAAAGGTATTTTAAAATTTACTCCTAATTATTGGAGCTGAATAGAATCTCCTCCAAACTGGTAGATTATGTGGTTAAAAAAGAATATAGGGGAATTTTCCATACAAATGTTGCTGACTGCGGAGAAATAAGATTCATGCAGGCTTCCTCTGGTTTTAAAACTAAAGACAGCTTCAGTCCTCTGTGTCAGGGACTAGGGTACAATATGCCCAGTTTTTATTGTTAAGTGACTTAGGCTGTGTTTTTTATTATTATTTTTTAAATATGTTTTTATTGATTTCAAAGAGAGGAAGGGAGAGGGAGAGAGAGATAGAAACAACAAAGAGAGAAACACTGATTGGCTGCCTCCTGCACTCTCCCTACTGGGGATTGAGCCTGTAACCTGGGCATGTGCCCTGACCAGGAATTGAACTGATGATCTTCTGGTGCATGGGATGACGCTCAAACAACTGAGCCACACTGGCTGGACTGGTTCTGTTTTTAAAGGTAAAATTTTTCATTCTCCAAGTCAGTGACAAACCTTGGACTTATTCCTAAAAATAAGGAGCAATAATAGTGTTTCTCATACATAGTTATGCATATATGACTTATTCAGTGAAAAAATATTATGTCCCAAGGCTTTTAAATACTCAAAATATGAAGTGAATATTAACTTATAAGATTGCAATGAAGACACCAAAGGGAGAAAATTGTATTTTGTGCTAAGAAGAAAATGATAACTTTTATGAGTGTTTTCTGACTATATGTTTGGATAGAGATAAGAGAGTGTGTGTATCTCTGTTAGTATTAGAATAACTCAAGGAGATAAACAAAGTTATCTAAATAAACAAGTTATAATTCTATTTCATGACAACATTTATAGGAACTGTCATCCCCCCTTCCCTCCAAGATGATAGAACATCAAGCAATACATGGACACCAAAATAAATTGCATATCCTAGATACGCATGAAAAGGAAAAGCATCGTAGCATAATCAGGGACATATGCATCACACACAGTTTCTTTCTGAGCTATAACCCTGTCTCTTTTTTTCTCCTGTTGGGAAGATACATCTGTTTCTGCTCCCTCATTTGATATGATCCAGTAAAATCCAAGCTTTGGAGACACTTGTTTGAAATGTCAATGATTACCTGATTTCTCAGTGCATAAATTTAACTTCAATCCTTCTTGGGCAGATATTACTAGCGAGGTTACTCAGGCTATGGCATCACCTGCTCTTTGCTTCTCTCCAGAAGGAGACTCTTCAACCTACCACTCCAAGACTGTCAAGACTGATGTCAATTGTTATCCTGGATCTACATGGTGGAGAAATATACACTGTTTAAAGAGAAAAAACAATTCCTGTGGAGGTTTGTAGTATTTCTGAATATCAGAATTGTAAACACTGAATTCTAAACTCAAAATTAGATTCCAAAACATGATGCTGTAAAAGATTCAACTGAAATCCGGAAGCCAGTCTCTGTCAGATTTCCTCTGTTAACATCTAAATTTGGTAGTGAACACCATTTGGATAGCCCACTCCCTCCTCAACACATACATACACACTTTTTTAAAATTTACCATGTCTACTTTTTAAAAAAGATTTTACACATTTTGCATTTTTTAACAGATCAAACCACATGCATAATAATATTTCTAAAATGTTCTAAAACTAAAACTAAAACTATTTTAGTTTTAGAACATTTGCCCTACTTGCCAACAGGGTATAATATCAGTTATCTGAGGGTAAATTCTCTTATTGTAAGGTATTTTTTTTTTTTGGTGTAGTGGGAATGAAGATGTTTTTGCTTGTTTTGCTGAACTAAGAGTGACTGAATAAACAGGCTACCTGGATACATAAAAAACAAAAACAAAGAAAAAATTCCCCAAAAACATGTTTTAGACTTTCAGCAGGGCTAGCTTTATACTTATGCAGTTTTATAGGGCTCTGAACTCAGTGGGGTTTCCCATTTAGTTTATACTCCACTGTTGTTGCCTTGGAATTCTTCTTCTTTGTTTAATCCTCACCTAAGGAAATTTTTGCATTTATCTTCAGATAGAGTGGGAGGGAAAGAGGAAGAGAGAGAGAAAGAAACATGACGTGAGAGAGACACATTGACTGGTTGCCACCCACATGACCTCAATCGGGGCCAGGGACAAACTGCAACGGAGGTATATACCCTTAGCAGGAACTGAACCCAGGTCTCTCTGGTTTGCCGGCTGACATTCTAACCATTGAGCCAAACAGGCCAGGGCATGGAATTCTTGATAGTTCTTAATAAGTTTTGAAGAAGGGACTTAAGATTTTCATTTTTCCCTAGTACCCACATATTACATAGTTGGTCTTAACTTTCAGTAATAATTTCTATCAGAGTCTAGGCTGCTAGGTACATTGCTACTGGTAGAGGGAGCTGGTTTATTGTCTATAATGACATACTAGAGACTCAATAAAGTCCCCAGTATGTCTGAAAGAATACAGGTGAATGAAGGGTGAATGAATACAGGTGTCTGATGATTGTAAGTACTTGTTTATAAAGAATAACCATACCAAAAAGCCACCCACTTTATTGTTGTTAATGTAATTGGTTTTTATAATGGCATCAGCAAATAAAGGGATGCTTATTATTAAAATAAAAGAATAATCATACACTTTGTTTTAAAACAAAATCTATAACAAGTGACAAAGAAGAACCTACAACTTCACTTCTGGGTGTTTATCCAAAGAAACCAAAAAAAAAACTAAATTAAAAAACGTAGACAAACATATGTTTATTGCAGAATTATTTACATTGCCAAGATATAGAAGCAGCATGAGTATCCATCAATAGATAAATGGATAAAGAAGATGTGGTGCATATATATAATGCAATATTACTCAGCCATAAAAAAGAATGAAATTTTGCCATTGCAACAACATGGATGGACCTATAAGATATTATGCTAAGTGAAATGAGTCAGGAAGAGAAAGACAAATGCCAGATGATTTTACTTATATGTGATACCTGCAAAATAAAATAAATGAACAAGCAGAACAGTAATGGACTCATAGATACAGAAAACATTTTGACAGTTGCCAGATGGGAAGGGGGTTGAAAGGATGGGTGAAAAAGGTGAAAGGATTTTGAAGCACGAATTTATAGTTACAGAATAGTGATGGGGATGTAAAGTACAGCATAGGGAATATAGTCAATAATACTGTAATAACCATATATGATGTCAGATGGGTACTGGTTTATTGGGGTGATCACTTCATAAGTTAACTAAATGTCTAATCAGTGGGTTGCACACCTAAAACTAATATAATATTGTCATCAGCTGTAATTAAAAAAAAATAGCCCTGTCCAGTGTGGCTGTTGGTTGGAGTGCCGTCCAATACACCAAAAGGTGATGGGTTTGATTCCTGGTTAGGGCACATACCTAGGTTGTGGGTTCAATCCTCTGTCGTGCAGGAGGCAACTGATAAGTTTCTCTCTCACACTGATGTTTCTCTCTCTCCCTCTTTTGCTCTCTCTTTCTAAAAGAATAATAAAAGAGATCCTTAGGTGAAGATTAAAGTTTTTTTTAAAAAGCCATAAAAGAATAACCATACACTGTTTTCCAATGACATTAATTGTAAAAACAAAGATTTTTTTCTTATCCAGTGGTTCTCAACCTTCCTAATGCCTTGACACTTTAATATAGCTCCTCATGTTGTGGTGACCCCCAATCATAAAATTATTTTTGTTGCTATAATTTTAACCGTAATTTTGCTACTGTTATGTCTCAGGCAACCCACAGGTTGAGAACCGCTATTATAGACCATCTGTAAGTGCACAAATTGAATTCTTTTGTGAAGAAGAGTTTAAATTTAGGAATTGGCCTTGTTCTTCACTGATGCTCTGGGATCTGCTTATAGCTTTTCCTTCATATTCTGTCTTCATAAAAATTGAAAATTAAACATAGGTTTAAAGCCCCAGCTTCCTTGCCTTCTGGGAATTTAAGGTTGTGTTAAAAAAATGAGCACCGAAGTTTTTTTTTTTTTTTTTTAACTTACCTTATAGTGTTCTAGAAAACATACAGTTTCCAATTGAGGTCTTTTCCTATCTGTGTTTTTACAATGAATTTTTATTCAATATTAGTGAACTTTTTCTGTACTTTTTACCTGAAGCCACTGCCTCTTCTGACTATCAGAATATCTTGTTGTTGATCATCCATTTGTTATGACTTGGCCTTGGATAGTGGTAGCAAGGGCCAGCCAAGAGGAGACCTGGGTAAGAACCCAGACATACCTGGTCAGACGGCAGGGATCTGAAATGGCAAATGTCAATTGTTTTCAGGCTGACTCTGTTGGTCTAGCAATCTAATAACTCATCATCTAAATATTAAAGATAATCAGCATGAGAAAGGAACAGGCGAAATGTAAGTACCATTGGCAAAATAATCAGATTTAGTCTGAGACTTATGATGTCTATTCAAGAAAGTCAAAGGTAGGTAATTGATGGAATTCAGAGATAAGAGGGAATTCCACTACAAGAGACAGAGAAGGCAAAGCAGGAACCAATTATTGAGTAAAGGACAAAAGATAATAGGGTGCTGTGGCCCCAGCTGGATTCTCTCGATACTGAAATAGGAAGTTACTAATGCCGGGATCATGAAAAAGTAAAATTTGCTATACATTGTACAGAGTTGCTGGTGCTTGTAAAACTTCTCTGGAAGCCTCTTGAGAAGATGTGGAGGCGGGAGGAGCATCAGCTGGAGCTACAGAATTTTATTATCTAGTTGGTGTGGACTAGCCATTTGCTCAAAATGTAGTACTATTAAAAAAGATGATAAACTATTCAGAGAAGTAAGAGAATGTGTTTACATCTTCCTGTTCAATGAACGCTTTTTGGAGCAGTTATGTTTATTGTTATAATGGTCCTGTGAGTAAGGATTGTAAAGTTTTTTTAGAACAACAGAGAATCTATTTCAACCCTGACCATGGGCACAGTGATGGATTTACTCTCTGACTGCAATAAAGCCAGGCTTTCGACACTTTATTGTGGTAGCAGGAGTGTTTGGCTTTGTGTTCCGCAGAGTGGCATTGTGCCATTACTTTATATCCCCCAAAATAGCACTTCTAATACCCACGCCTCCCTCCAGTGCTCTTGCACTGGTTCAAGGCTGAGAAGCAGTGGCCCAGTGCCAGCTCTCATTAAGCAGTAAGACACTCCAGGCTGTACATTTCTGAGGATTACTGCATATCTGCCTTAAGTGTGTCACTTACTCAAGAGGGGCAATCATCCTTTATAAAATGCATTCTCTGAAGTGACTTATTGCCTTTGGAAGGGGAACTTTATGAGCTAGAAAGAAGAAAGGAGGAGAGGTATTTCTCAAGAGTTGATGGCAATCTACGTGTGGCTTTCTTATTCCTTTGAACAGGGGAAGCAATTTTCATCTGATAACATCATAGTCAGCAATGAGACATTCTATCTAGGCCAGGTCCAACCACAGACACAAGCTTGTCCAAATGTCTTCTCCCTGCAGGTCAGTACCACAATGGGTATGGTTTTAATCCAAGGTACTTTTGCCAATGTATGAAAGTTTCCTCATCAGACAAGTTTTAAGGTGAAAAACGCAAGAGTTACAGAGTGAGTTCTGATCAAATGAAGACAGTCAAATGTAGTTTTGTATATCTAAGCGGCAGGCAGTATAAAGCATTGGTGATAAAGCCAGTCTCTCAAGCCCGACTGCTTTGTTGGAATGCCAACCTTGAAACTTTAGCTGTATGACCCTGAGGAAGTTACAGTAATTCTCTAGTCCTCATTTTTCTCATCTGTGAAATGTGTAGGGCTGTTTTAAGGATTAAATGTAATGATATATGTAAAGTAATTAAATATTGTCTGACCCACAGGAATACACAAAAAATATATCTCTTGATGTTTTGAAAATAATGATCATATTTATTCATTATCCTCAAAAGATGCCAAACTCAGAAGTACTCTATCCCACTCTTAACTGTGTCAATTGGAAAAAGTTGATTTCTCTAGGTTTCGACATCCACATCTATAAAATGGTCCAAAATGTAGGCATTTGATGGCCCTCGTCATCCCTTTCTCTGGCATTCACACCTGTGCAGTGCCCTTCCCTGAAGTGTGGGCTGGACTAAAATGTTACTTCTGAGACTAAGTCATTCTGTCCTGGAAGCCCTTTCTAGCTCTCTTTCTCAAAGTACCAGCTACCATGTCATAAGGACACACTCCGGCAGCTTATGGAGAGGCCCGTATGGTAAAAACCCAAGACCTGCCAGGGGTAACATGAATAAACCTGAAAGGAAATGACCAGCCCCTGACAAGCCTGGGATGACTGGAGACACAGCCAACAGCTTGACTGCAACCTCCAGAGAGATGCAGACCAGAGGCACCAGAAAAGCTGCACCTACACTTCTCATTACAGAGACTGAGATGATGGACAATTCTTATTTTTAGCCACTACATTTTGCAATAATTTGTTATGCAGCAATAGACCACTAATACAGTCAATAAGATAACATATGTAGAAGGTACTGGAAAAGCACAGAATGTTTGTGAAATTGAGGCATTAATAGCTGCTTAAAGAAGCTAAGTAATATATACAAAGACTATTAAATTAGATTCCTTGATTGTTTTCTGCATATGCATTTTTATCATTCATTAATGTATATATGTATATATAATATATACGAGAGAGCAAGTTAGAGAGAGAGAAAAAGAGAGAGAGAGAACAGACTCATCTTTGTGCCTGGCGCAATTATCAGAGTGGTAGTATAGCAGCAAAGAACACAGACTAATATCCTGTGGGTTTTTTGTTGTTGTTGTTTGTTTGTTTTTTTGAAGCTTATATGTGGATAAATACATTTAAAATGGATATATTATATTTTGGTAGGTGTTTATGACAAAACTTAAGCAAGATAGGGGATAAGGAGTGCTCACATACAAGTTGTATGTTTTGTGTTTTTTATAGTTTTAAAAAGTGTAGTTAGGAAAAGATGCCATTAGAAAGTGATATTTAAATCCAGCTCTAAAAGAGCAGAAGGAGCAAGTCATGAGGATACTGAGGGAAGGATGTTCCAGGCAGAGGCAATGACAGGTGCTCAGCCCTGAGGCTGGGGCCGTCCTGATCTTCAGGAATATCAGGAGATGAGGGTGAAGAGGGGCAGCGAGTCAGTACAGACTCCTTAAAGAACACAGGCTTGAGCCCTGGCCGGTTTGGCTCAGCGGTTAGAGCGTCGGCCTGCGGTCCGGAGAGACCCGGGTTCGGTTCCCGCTAAGGGCATGTACTTCGGTTGTAGTTTGTCCCTGGCCCTGGTTGGTTGTGCGGGTGGCAGCCACTCGATGTGTCCCTTCACGTCGATGTTTCTGTCTCTCTCTCCCTTCCTCTCTCTTCCTCCCACTCTATCTGTAAAAAAAAAAAAAAAAAAAAATCCTTGGGTGAGGATAAAAATAAAATAAAATAAAATAAAAAAAGAACACAGGCTTGACTCCGAGTAAGGTGGGAAATCATGAAGGGTTCTGAGTAGGTGATAGTATGATCTGATTCCAGTTTTGCAGGTTCTGTGGCTGCTGAATGGAAAATATGCTTGGGGGAAGGGGAGGGGAGGGGAGTGGTAGCAAGTAGGACAGTTATTGACATTAGTGTATTAAGAGTAATAAAATGTGATTTAACTTTATGGTAACTGGATAAAAGTTACCTATAGTGTTCTTTCATTTACATTTATTAACTTTGTTAAGTTCTCATGAGAAAGGTAATGTATTTAAGTACTAAGGCAGAGATAAAAAGTGTTATTTTACTCATGGCATTTGATAACTCTTAGCCTTAGAAATAAGATTATGAATATATATCTAAGCAACTCCTAAATGATTCTACTACATATATGCAGGGTGGGGCAAGAATAGGTTTACAGTTGTGAGTACACAAAACACAGCTTATTCTTGTATTATTATTTATTAACTATTGTGTTATTTTCCATACAAACAATGGTAAATCTACTTTTTTCCCAACCCTGTATACATATGTGTATGTATATATGTGTGTATATGTGCAAATATATTGTATTTACTAATACATGTGTATAGTTATAAAGATTATACCCATGTAATATACATGTGAATATTTGTGTAATTGTATGCATGCAGGATAAGATAAAGTTTGCAAAGGTGATGAAGTGTTACTAACTGGTAAATCCAGGTAAAGGGTATGAGTGCTTATTTACTACTCTTGCATTTTTTTTTGGTATATCTGAAAATTTTCAAAATAAATTGTAGAGAAAAAATGTATCAGGATTGCATGTTCGTTCAAAACAGATTTTTTAAATAATGAGTACATAGATATACCATGGCAAAATTAAGAAGAAATGAGATTGTGACCTTGAGTTCCTGTCTTGAGTGTTTATACACTAATCAGTCTAATCTAAACAGTATACAGTGAAATCTAATTATGGATGCAGAGGGCTCTGGCCATTTTCTAGCTGATTATTTTGTAACAACGCTCATAAACACTTGTAAGACACCTTATTTCTTTGTTAAAATAATGAAATACTTCCAAAAACTTGCTAAGGAGAAGTGGGAAGGTTTAAATGAACAGATAGAGGGTGTCGTGGTAGAAAAATGACTCATTTATCTATTACAAATGGGTTTATAGTTGCGACTATGTAAAACACGGTTTATATTTGTATTATTATTTATTAATGACTATATCATTTTTTATACAAACAACTATAAACCCATTATTGCTTCTGTGTGCACTGCCCAGAGAAGTAAGTCCATAGATGTGCTTTAAACAGAATACATTGATCACCTCAGAAACACACAGCCAACTAAACAGTCAACATGGACAATAAAACTTGAGAAATATGATGCATGAACATTGTTATTGGTCTGCCACCAATACACATTTTGTCTATTAAATATGGCTTTGAAGCATTTTTAAAAAGTGTTATTTCAGTTTTATTAAAAAAGTAAAAGCAAAGGGAACAACTAGAAGATAAGGAACAAAACAAAAAAAAGTTTTTTTTCAGGTCACAAAAAGACAATTTTCATCTCAAAATAAACTAAAGCAAGATGTTTTTTGCTATGATAACCCAAAAGTTGTAGTAAGACACTCCTGTGTCTTTGTAGCCCTCTCTGCTATTTTGAATCAGCTGTTAAAATGTCACTTCTCTTTCTGTGGGGAAAAAAAGTAATTTGCTTTAAGACATCTTCTTAGAAATATACACACAACTGAAATGCCTGTTCAGAGAGGAAAATACTGAAACAAACTTATGTAGAAATTGAAGTTCTCCAAGGATCACACATTTTGTTTAGATGCCAGATGGAGACGGAGACATGGGATGGGGTGAGATGAACCAGTTTGTATTGCTGGTGTGAGGGGTCATGGTGAGTTGTGGGCCTGTGAGTGGTGGGCATGGAGACATAGCAGTGTCCTAGAAAGCTTTGTTTACATTTCTGAGGCTAGGGCTTACTTTTAAGAGAACAAGCAATAAAAGATAATGTTTAGTTTCATAAGGTTGAGCCATGTGGAAGACTTTTACATTTCAGAATCGGGGTATCATTTTGGATTTGTTCTTTCCTTCTCCATTCTGCTCCCACTTCCTCAACTGAGGCCTTGCCCCCTCATGATTGGATTGCTACTATGGCCTCTTTCCCCTCACCCCTTCTTCAAGCTTTTCTCCTTTAATTCCACCTAAATGCAGCTGCTAAATCAATTTCACTAAAATGCTGCTGTCATCACATTAGTCCTTTGATATGGCAGGAAGAACAGAGCAGGGGGAGATAAACTGGGAGAGCCTAGACCCTGGTCCTGCCTGGGCCACTGTCAGCGGGGTGACTTTGGATGTGTCCCGGAGTCTCCTTTTACTTCCAGGCAAAATTAAACCAATGGAATCATAAAGTTCTCTCCAACTCTAAGATCCCATACACACGTGATAAAAAGTCTACTCGTATCTATGAGTTTATACAAAATCTTACCTATATAAACCCGCCTCTATCCTCTGCATCCTTCCTCAGCTGAGTGACCCATACATTTAGCAATCATGACACCTGTGGGCAGAGAGAAGTTAATCCTCTGAAATGTTATTCACATGTGCCCAGTTGGATCCACCTCACGACTCATTTTTTTGAAGCTTTCCCAGATGTCTCCAGTTTATACATTACAGTTCAAGCTTTGTTCTCTCCTTTATCTCACGACTTAGCTCTTTCTTATGGACCATCTAAATAATGGTGCCAACATTAGCTAAAATTTATCAAATACTTATCAAGTATCAGGCAAAACATTAAGCACTTTGTTTTTCTTATCTCATTTATTTATTCAACAAAAACTTTACAGGTAAGGAAACTAAATATAAGGAAAATAGGAAAATGTTCAGACATTACCGTGCAGTAGATAATGGAGTCCTAGTTCCTAACAAGATCTGCCCAACTGCTGAATCCATCTTCTTAACCACCAGACTACACCATTGACAGTGATGTTGTCTCTGTTCTGTTTGTCTTTTTTCCTATTGTAGATTAGATTAAAATATATTGTCAGAAACTCTTATCTTGCACATTTTGTTGATTATAATGCAAACCTGGTATGTGACAGGTGCACATAATAGAAGTTTTCAGTAAGAAGTTAGTGATTAATTTAATAGAGAGTAGGCAGCATTTTTCTCGGAGATGGGCAGCTTCTAATTAGGTTGTAAAAATGTAGTAGATCTATGTGTTTTTATGAGGACAGTAGTTTATAAGACATACATTAAAAATCTAGAATATTGGGATATAACAAGGTATATTTTCATATTTTTAAAACTTGAAGATAATCTATTTCCATATTTATACATTTCAAAATTAGAAATTAAAAGGAACCTTTAATAAATGTGTATACATTTATAAAAATATATTTCAATTAACATGGAAAGAAGTGAGAAGTCTATATACTATTGGGTGCTTTTGATGGGTGAGATTAGAGGAAAGGAAGCGGCTTGACTTCTCTTTATATCTCTCTACTGTTTAATTTGACATGAGGAACGTGTAAAATTTTTAGAATTTGAGAACAAAGTAGAAAAAATAAAATTTAAAACTCGGACAGCAAATTATTTTTTAGGTTCATTTGGGGTATTTTTTCAGGATTATTGTTGATTTGTTTGTCACATGAAAGATTTGATAGTAATCTGTTAATTCAAAAGGATAGTTATATAAAAATATTTATAGATTCTTTTACCTATTGTTTTTCACTAACAAAGAATGCAAAAACAAAACCAGTATTTGAAGACAAGAGCTAAAAATTTTAGATGCAATATTCTCAAACATTGGCTGTAAAATCCCCATAATTGGCGTGACCCTTGGAGAATGTCATTGGATATTTGACGAAACAGGGCATGAACTCTGTCCTGCCATCTGGGGGGCCTGTAATATACTACACTGAGTGACGCCTGGGAATTTTAAACTACCAGATAGTTCTTATCTAACAAACTCAGGGAGAAAGGCATTTGTCCACTTTAATGACTTCTGTTAGCAGATTTATGCCACTTAGATCAATATATTTCCATCTTCCTACCCCCTAAACTCTACTTCTTAGTTTAAAAAAAAGCGAAAGAAAGAAAAAAGAAAAAATGTATCTGATTCCAATTTTCATAATTGAAAGAAACAACATGTTTTAATAATAATTTTCTAGAAAACCACTCTGGTTCATATTCTTTGCTACAATATTTTAAAACTTGCCTACCTACACAAAGATGCAAGCACTTAGAAAACTACTGAGTTTCTTTGCAGAACTAAACATATATTTTAAGGAAACAAGTAAAATTAAATTGAAATACGAACTCAACGAATGAGATGCTTTATTAAAAACACTTCAATCAGAAATCATTTATTCTAAACAGCTTTTCTAAATGGTCATTGTTTTAGTAATTATGGGACCATTATCCTTTCTCTTACATCAGTCTTGAGTCAAGATCAATGAAAAGAATAAATGTCTTTTTTATAAAGATAGATACTGTTGGAGGAAGAATGATTTTTAAAAATTGCCTATTGTAACCAAAGGTTTGCTCTTTGATTAAAAGTATCTCTAAAACAAATAACCTGCATGCGTATATATGTGTAACTAATGCAATTAATCTTCATGTTGGATTAACTTGATAAAACATTGAACTAATTTGTTATTAAAAGATTACAAGTAACATTTTGCTGTGAAGGCTGCAACATGCCTCATGTCAACACAGTAATGACAGAATTAACCTCCCAAGCTCTCTTCAGTTGAGGAATTTCTGAGCAGTGCTTAGATGATCTACAATGACTGGTACACAAAAGGCCCAATGATGCTGTTTCTCAGCCAGCTGAACGGACTCCATAGCTCAGAACTGTGAAAAGGGAAAATGTATTCAAAGACATTCTAGAAATGTCCAGCTTCTGGTTGGCAAATAAATGTTTCAACTTACTAGTAAAATAAGTTGTTTGGAAGTACCTAAGACATTTTTATTTTAAGTACAAAATTGTCATTTATAAACATTGTATAATTGTCAGACATTTTGCTTTTAAATGTAAAGACTTGAAGGTAGGAAAATTTTCCCTTGTTGTTTAATTTTCTTTTTGTGAGTTTCTTTATGGTTTTCTGAAAATCAATAAAGAATTTTTACTGACTGGTTAGTGGGTAGACATAATGGTGTGTGCCTTCTTTTTCTCATTGGGCTAACTGCATGATACATAAAGTGCCAGTTTATGGTTAACCCTCAATTACTTTGGCAATTAGAAATTAATTTGCATAAGAAATGAAATACATAAATGATTCAAAGGGATTTTTTTAAAAAAGGCTATTGTGAAAGAGAAAGAAAAGCAGCATTAGTGTAACCTGTAATTATTGGGTAGAATAGAATAAAAAGTGACTAATGAGGCCTACATTTATGAATTGATCATATCTTCCTTTAATAAAGTTCCTAATTATCAGAATTCTCATTTTCCTATTCTGTGTAAGTGCACTAAATATTTACATGGAAGATACATAGGAAAAACCCTGTTCTGTCCATTTATAAATTAGAGAAACTCCATATATCTGAGTAGGTGAAAGAAGACTATCTCAGCCTGGATCAGCCTTATATGGAGGCATAATGATGATGTTCAGAGTGGGTTTTGTGTTTCTAGGTCAAGACTTTATTATATCAAATGTTAACCAATCTCTAATATTTCTACCACTGGATCTTCCTTCTGAGTTTCAGTAATTGAAAATCTTTATGTGAAGGACAGATACGGCATACTTTTGCACATTATATGACCAACTAAGAAAATCATTGTCAATATTTCTTAAAGAATATACATTTTAGCTCTGGCCGGTTTGGCTCAACAGTGAGAGCACTGGCCCGCAGATGGAAGGGTTGCAGGTTCAATCCCTGACCTGTCTGGGTCATGCCAGAGGCAACTGATTACGTGTCTCTCTCATGTCGATGTTTCTCTCTCAATCTCTCTCCCACCCTTCCAGTCTATCTAAAAATTAATGGAAAAATACCCTCGAGTAAGAATTAAAAACAACAACAAAAATAACAAAAAGAATACACATTTTAAAAAGAAATACATTTCCTAATATAGTTGATGAATTTTCTATGGAAAACAATATGTTACTTTAAAATATGAGAAACACTAAAATATATAGGCCAAATCATGCACTCATTATGTATTGCTTTTTCCTAATAGTAGAAAAGTCTTATCATCAATTAAGTCTCTATATATTAGGCAATAGATATAATGGCTTATATGGGTTATTCAATATACAGGGTGAGGCAAAGTAGGTTTACAGTTGTAAATACAGGAAACAGTTTATTCTTGTATTATTGTTTATTAATTATTGTATTATTTTCCATCTGAACAACTGCAAACCTACATTTACTCCACTCTGTATGTGTGTATATGTACCAAAAATACTTCAATAATATTTGTTACATGGTTCTGATTCACTATGGATAGAGAGCTGCAGAAACTACTCTTTCAGCAATTTCTTGCCTGCTATTCTTTCTGCACCATTACTCATTTCCTTTCCTTGTTCAGTGGTGTTTTCATTTATGGGTAACTCAAAACCTTTTTGGAGTTTACATGGCTCTGCCATTTTATCTCTGCAAATATTTAAGCACATTGAACAAACTTCATTGTTTTTCATAAATAGAAACTCAGAAAGAAAAGAAAAAACAACAGAAGAAATTGCTGTTTTGTCAGTGATTCCGTTAGTCCACTCCATTGAATGTGGCATATGTGACAGGTGATACTTCAGATGTTTTTGTAGATAGAAAGACTCTTAGCTGCTCTTGCCTTTCAGCAGGTCAAAAAAAAATTAATGGCTAAAAAAGATGGTAATCTTTCTGTCAATGCATGTAATTGTAGCCACAAAATGATTAGTGCTTATAGTAAAAAAAGAATAGCAAGCACAAAATTATAATTTGTACTTATGCAAAGTTCTACTTTTGTACAGAGTGTAAAATTACTAGTGTGACAAAGGGCAGAAAATTTTAGTTTTTTCCTGATAAAACTTGTTTCCTATATACTACTAATATTTTTAAATTTAGCAGACTTTATTGGATAAGTGTTTCAGACATCTGTACTAGCTACACAGGATAAAGACCAATAACTGTGATAATAGCAAATTGACTTTTTCTGTCCATATCTCCTTGACCTATTTAAGCATTTGAGATTCTAGACTTGTGCCTCTTTTTAAAAACTTTCTTTCTTCAGTTTCCTGGTGCATTCATATTCCAATTCTCTTCAAATGTTGGTGACTTCCTGCTTTCTTTCCTTGGATCCTCTTCTGTTCACATTCTCTTACTTCTTCTGTTCTAGGTCCACTTGCACTTCTCCCTTGGTGAGCTCATGTGTTCTCTTGATATCAACAATCAAATTTGGGCCAGTGGAATCAATAATTAACTTTGTGTTCTTCCCCACATTCCATTTCAACATTTTCAAATGCTTTCAGGCATTTCTGCTGGGCTCAGAAAAATTGGTTACTAGAGACAGAGATGGGCTCAGGCACAGGGTTCCCCCTCTACCACATCTGTTCCCAGGGCAATGTCTACCTTGAGCAGACAGAGGCATTTTTTTGTGGGAACATCTGATGGCTAATGGGATTCTTAGATTTTACAGGGCAACCCATCAGCCAACCACATTTTCGTGCTTACTGTCATCCTCAGCAAACAATCAAAACCAAGATTCACACCTTTCTGCTAGACATTCCCTTGTCCAAGCAATTCTTCTTCTTCTTCAAGGATATAAAGTCAATAATAAGGAATGCATAGAGGAGGAAATGATTTCAAGTACATATAATTTTTTTCTGTTATAAACATTTAAAGTGAGAATGTTTTCAAAATCAAGGTGATTACATGTTGAAATGTTTGATAAGATATATGCTAGGGGTAAATAATTAAAATAAAATATTAGCAAATAACTGTGCTGTGCATATAAGTAAAAATATAAATAACAGAAACTCAGCTTTTTGTTCTTAGTTTCTGGTTCTATGCCTGCTCCAATAGTTGGGTATTCAGCAAAGGTCTAATGGAGTGGATGTGTTGAATTGAAAGGACTTGGTGAACTTTATCTTCTGTTATTTTCCAGATGCAATTTTAAACATCTTTGCATGATTCCTTATAAAGCAGTCCATAATTAATGGACAAATGAAACGATTTTAAATGTGATGATAGGAATTTTCCATTTCTAGGAAGAGGCAATAAAGAATGAAGGCTTGACTTAGCTCATATAACTTGCTGTTTCTCATATTCCAAATAAATTAATATATTGTTTTCTATAGAAAACTCCACCAAACGTCATAGGATATTTATTTCCTTTTAAAATGCACTTCTTCTAAGAAATGTTGACAATGGTTTGCTTAGCTTGGTTGTAACATGAGCCAAAACTCTCCTCTGGAAGTCACTCCCATAAGAAGAATCCACAGTGTGTTACAGAACTTGCAAAAAATCATAACACATGTGTGTTCCACATGAAGGTTTTTGATTGCTGAAACCCAGTGATTATTTCTACGGAGTGGGATTGTAATTTTTTTTCTAATCTCTCAAATAATTGATTTTTTTTGAAAATAGTATTTATTACTTTTGAAGTTAAAACTAATGATGACATTTGCATGACAGCTTTGAATGGCTGACACCGGTAGCACAGGTCTTAAATCTTTTCCAGCATAAAGTGGCAGTTCCACTTTTTTTTTTTTTTTTTTCATTCTTCTCCTGAGTCAAAATGTAGTTCAAGGTACCTGCTCACTACCACAGCTTCAGGGGCCTTTGAAGTGGGTCCCAAGGTGTTTCCATCAATTGACCAGACCTATGAGGATCTCATCATTTCTGTATCTATCGATTCCTCTGGGTGGGGCCTATGACATCTCACTTGAGGATATATTGCTTTATACAATTATAAATTATTTCACCATTAATTCATTTTTTAAAAATTTAATCTGGCCCTGGCCGGTTTGGCTCAGTGGTTGGAGTGTTGGCCTGCGGTACAGAGAGACCCGGGTTCAGTTCCCTCTAAGGGCACGTACCTCGGTTGCAGTTTGTCCCCGGCCCTGGTTGGTCGTGCAGGTGGCAGCCACTCGATGTGTCCCTTCACATCGATGTTTCTCTCTCTCTCTCTTCCTCTCTCTCCCTCCCGCTCTATCTGAACAAAAAATGGAAAAATGTCTTCGGGTGAGGATAAAAAAAAAAAAAATTTAATCTGTAAATTCCCTTAAGTCTGTAAACTGTAGTGAGAGTAATATGGTAAAATGACTTAACATAAGCCAGATTATTTCTCTCTGCTCAAATACTTTCAACATTTTACCCATTCATTTGAGTAAAAACCCAAGATCATTTATAAGTATACAATTTCTAATCTAGGGCATATCCAAAAGAATTGAAAACAAGAGCTCAAACAGGTACTTGTACACTGATGTTCACAGCAGCATTACTCGTAATGTCCAAAAGTGAAATCAAGCTAGTTCCTCATTAACACAAAGAAAGTGTATTATATACATACAATGGAATATTATTCAGCCTTAAAAAGGTATGAAGTAGTGACCCATGCTACAACATGAATGAACCTTGAACACTTGCTAAGTGAGATAAGCCAATCACAAAGACAAATACTGTATGATTTTGTCCTGGCCAGTTTGGCTCAGCAGTGAGAACATCGGCCCCAAGACCAAAGAGTTGCAGGTTGATTCTGGTCAAGGGCACGTACCTCTGTTGCGGTTGGGTCTCTGGTCCTGGTTGAAATTGTGCGGGAGGCAACCAGTTGATGTGTCCCTCTCACAATGATATTTCTCTCTCTCTCCCCCCTCTATCTAAATGTAAATGAAAAAAAAAATCTTCAGGTGAGGATTAAAAAAATACTGTATGATTTCATTTATATAAAATATCTAGAAGAGTCAAATTGATAGAGAAAGAAAAAAAGAGTTGTCACCAATGGCTGGGGGAAGGTGCGTGGTTGAGGAGTTATTATTTAATGGGGACAGAGTGTCCTTTTGGAATGATGAAGATGTTCTGGAGATGGATAATTGTGATGGTTGCACAACAATGTGAATGTACTTAATGCCATTGAACTGTACACTTAAAAAAATGATTAAAATGGCAAAGTTTATGTCTCTCTTTCTCTCTCTCTCTCTCTCTCTCTATATATATATATATATATATATATATATTTATCTTCACCCAAGGACATTTTTCCATTTTTTGTTCAGCTAGAGTGGGAGGAAGAGAGAGGAAGAGAGAGAGAGAGAGAGAGACATCGACGTGAAAGGGACACATCGAGTGGCTGCCACCCGCACGACCAACCAGGGCTGGGGACAAACTGCAACCAAGGTACGTGCCCTTAGCGGGAACTGAACCTGGGTCTCTCCAGACCACAGGCTGATGCTCTAACCACTGAACCAAACCAGCCAGGGCTATGTTATAAAATATTTTAAAGAATATAACAAAAATTACACAAGTAGCTATTGCTATATTTCACATATTGCTCTCGAGTTATGTCTGCAGCTCTGAAGTATTATTTGTCAAGTATTTCCTCTGGCTCTATTTTCCGGAAATATAAGTTCTGAACTCTGATTGTAGGAGAAGTAGAATAAAAGAAAAACAAAGTCATGAGTTAAAAAAATTTAATGGTGGCAATACAGTAATTGAAGTTCAATGTTTGCATTTCATGTCTGTGGAGCACAGAGCTGGGCATTTTCATTTATTCACTTATTCACTGTGCCTGTCCTCTTTTATGTTCTGAAGTTTCAATAGTAAAAATGAGACAGATAGGCCCGGCTGGTGTGGCTCCTCTGGTTGAGCATCGTCCCATGCACCAGGAGCTCCCCTGTTCGATTCCCAGTCAGGGCAAGTTCCCAGGTTGTGGGCTCAATCCCCGGGGTGGGGGGGGGTGGCATTTGGGAGGCTTTCAATGGATGTTTCATATCTATGTTTCTGTCTCTTTCTCCTTCTTCCTTCCTTTTTCTGCAATCAATAACTACATAAACACACACACACACACACACGCACACACACACACACACACACAGAGGTAAGACCTCTAACCTTATGGATAAGTTTAGGTACTAATAAGTGCTGTGAAGAGAGGTAAAGCAGGGCACAGTGATGGGGTATATGTGGTCTTATTAAGACGGATAGTGATAGGAAGAGGTGAAAAAAGAATCATGATAGTGTAACTTATCTCTTATACTACATATTGCTTCTATAGGTCCCGATTATGATGGTGATTATCCTTAAAATCCAGTTAGGACTACATTACTAAAGGGAAACACAGACACAAACACACACCACAAACACACAGACACAGACACACACACAGATTCTTTTGTTTACTTGGGTCTTTTTTTTAATTTTAATTTTGATTCTTTATTGATTTTAGAGAAAGAGACAGGTGGAGGGAGAGAGAGAGAGAGAGAAACATCGACGAGAGAGAAAATCGACTGGCTGCCTCCTGTATGTCCCCCACTGGGGATCTGGCCCACAACCTGGGCATGTGGCTCAACTGGGATATTTGGGTCTTTGAAAAGATGGCTTTGCTCGTGTGCCTTTAAAAAAGTGGTAAAACTTACACATCAGTTCATGTATAAGCATTGCATTATCTCAATTTCCCACACCTGTTACTGTGTCGCTCTGCCAAGTCTCCTTTAGGAATAGTGACAAGAAGGAAAATAGTATTTTTGCACAGTGTATGTGTATGTTTTCCTAAGTTGGTCTTTTTATGATTCACTCCCTGAAGTATTTATTGCATTTTGTTGTATGTTAGAGCCTGAGATTGTTCTGGTTGGAGTATATTCCTTTTTAAAAACTTTGTATACCCCCAAACACTTTCTTCAGTCTCTAAAATACAGTGTTTCCTTAGTAAATATTTCTCAAACTGAACTGAATTCATGGTTTGAATGTTTTGTTTTAGGTAGTGTTGATTAGAATTTCATGATTGTGTTTTTATTGCTAAGAGTCTTAGTAACTTTTTCCCTTTGGGATTGTTATAGTAATACACAGTAGCATTTTCAGGATGTACAGCCTATAGAAGTTTAGAAGTTAACACGTATCCGATAAAAGCCTGTGGACACTCTGCTCCTTTACATTTTTTTTTTTTTTTTTTTTTGGTATGTGCCCCTAGCGGGAACCAAACCCAGGACTCTCTGGTCCGCAGGCCAACGCTCCAACCACTGAGCCAAACTGGCCAGGGCTCCTTTACATTGTTAATGAATGAACAGAGCTGTCTCCTGGCTTGTGAGTGAGTGCTGGCTGTGTGCTCTCTCTGGAGTTTTGCAGCCTCATCTTTTCTGCCTGGGTGGAATTACAAGCCTCTTCAAAGGTGGGGCACAGAGATAGATTTGGATGTTTGGTTGTCACATTTTTATTTCTTGTATTTTGGGTAAAATTTCAAGAAAGTTCTGATAACACTTCTGATCAAAGAATAGATTCCTTTACCTCAAGTGCATGTCTTTTTTCCCTCCTTTATTTTTTTAATCCTCACCTGAGAATATTTTTACATTTTATCTTCAGACAGAGTGGGAGGAAGAGAAAGAGAAGCATTGATGTGAGAGAGACACATTGACTGGCTGCCACCTGCATGTGCCCTTGGCCGGAATCCAACCCAGGACTCTTTGGTCTGCTGGCCAATGCTGTAACTTCTGAGCCAACTGGTCAGGGCTCTCCTTAATTTTTTTAAAAAATATTTTTATTGATTTTTTAGAGAGAAAGGGAGGGGGGGAGAGAGAGAGAAACATCGATGTGAGAGAGAAACATTGATCAGCTGCCTCCTACATGCCCCCTACCAGGGATCAAGCCTGAAACCTGGGCATGTGCCCTGACCAGGAATCAAACTGGGATTTCTCAGTCCATGGGATGATGCTCAATCTGCTGAGCCACACTGGTTGGGCTCCCTTTATTTTATTTTATATTTTATTTTATTTTGATATTTATCCCTCTTATACCCTCTTCCACTTCTACCAACCCCCTCCCCATTGCAGTCAACACACTGTTGAGTTTTTCATGCAGTCGACTGGCTTATTCAGGGATTAAATAATTTTAATAGTAGAATTGGACAGAAAATGATTTTAAGATCACTCAGATTCTTCCGTGTAATCATTTCAAAATTTCTATTGTGAAGATTTTGGAAGGTATGCAGTCGGCCCGCATTGGCTCTCACCACGAACAGCAAAGTGGTGAGGGAGGACTGGAAACAAAGAATCCTACTTCGCGGAAATTCATTTATCCTCGTAAAGTCTGGAACTGATTGACCACGATAAACGAGGGCCGACTGTATCTAGCTGCATTCATTAGACTTTACATTATATAACGATTTTGAAAGTTTAAAAATTTTCCTCTGATACTATCAGTTAGAAAAAAAAATGTTCCTGCCTATTTCTTGAATGCCAGAATTCCCAGTATTTTATCCTTAGCCTTCTTAAACCATTGGCCATACCACATATTACTTAATTCAATAAGTTCCTACTATTCATGCTAAGGGGCCCATTTTCTTGATCCTTGTGGTTTTGCCCAGTCCTTGGGTCCATCTTTTTTGCACTTTCTTTCCACCAGACTGGACTCTGACTGGTATCCTGAATTGCTCTCTCATAAACATCCTTGATCCCTGTACATGCCTACTCATCTGCTACTTACAAAATCTTAGCCCTGGAATATGGCCACACTCCGCTTTTTCTGCTCCCATGTCCAGGCAGGGGAACCTACTGAGAACATCACATAATCTTGGACACTGACCATTACAAAAATATGGTTCCCAATTTGACCAGTCATTGTAACTCTTTAACATCTTTTCCCAGTTCTTTCAATGAATAATTTAAACATTGTCCCATTTCTCACCTGACCTGTTCAACCTTTTACTCCTGTAAGCTAGTGACCTTTGATTTATTGAGAAAATTGTGCGTTCACAACTATGTTGCAAACTCTTTTTATAATGTGTCCTTCTACCTGTAGGCTATCTATAGACAGACCGGCCTCAAAAATATTGTCCTTGAAGTCAGAAGATGTATTCATCTGCCTTGTTCTTGGATTCATAATCTCCCCATTTTTCTGGACTTTACCATTCAAGGCTATATCTCCACCTTCTACTCACCCTCTCTAAAGGTTCCTTCTCATAAGCATACAGGGATGCTTAAGTCTCTCACATTCTTATAAAATGCCCTTTAACCCTGGGGTCTCTCCAGTTATTATTAATCTTTCTTCTCATTTTCTCTTCCAAATTTTATGAAACAAATTTTTTCTTTCTTACTTTAATTTTTCAGTTCTCTAAAATGTAATTTCATCATTAAATACTATATTGAAATTTATTTTACTAACGTAACATATCTACTTTAATTTTCCAAACTCAATGGTCATTTTTCATCCTTGTATTACTAGATTGGGTCTTGGACATAAAAAGACATTATGTAATTCTTGAATTGCTTTGACTTATAGTGAGATTTTATTTTCTGCAAGAAAATTCACAACCATTTAAATATCTCTGTCTACAATGTGATGTTCTGATTTATGTTTGCAAAGATACACAATGAAATAATCTACAACAAAAACTACAAAATGAATTAATCCAAGAGAGCTGCCATTTTTTAAAGATTAATGAAGTAATGCAATGCCTTCACTCCATTAGGAAACAGTAATTTGGTTTAAGAAGTTCAGAGACTCTTTAAATGCATCAAGGGTAGGGTTTCTCTTCCCACCTCTTTATCTTTTTTCATTGCATACTTATAGTTCATCCAAGCCTATGACACATATGGATTATCAGTTACAGAAAATACAGTTGTTGACTTGAAATATTTGATAGTATTCTTATCTTTGAGAAAATGAGAAAGGCTAGTTACCTAGGCAAAATTCTATATTGTAGGTGGCTTCATAGGAATGAAAATAATTATCACCCATATAACATCTCTAAAATCTCTCCTTATCCAGTTAATTTTTTGATACATTTGAAATTGTAAATATTTGGAGTTTTTATATAACACCATTTGTTTGTTTTTATACTGTCTCTTCTGTGTACATAACATGAATGGCAGTTAAATAAAGTTCTCTTATTGTATAAATATACTTTGGGGATAATGTTTTCACAAGCTTTTTTTTATTTAGAAATGTTTTCTAAGTAGTTATATTATTCATGGAATTATTTTCATTATTATTTCACTATTTAACATGAATACATTTATTTTAATTTATATTATTGCTTATATTTCTTCAGAAACAAGGAAAAAATCAAGTTTCTTTATTTTCACAACTAAATTCATGACTGACATACTTGTTCTGAGATTAAAAAAATAAATAAATCCAGCATTATGGAACTTTCTACCCAGGTGCTAGTGCAAAGAAGCCTAATGCCCTATGATTTGAAGGTGTGAGAAGAGATTAATGTCTTCATCCCTGGGAAAGCAGGGTGTACTCCCAGCAAAGGGCAGCTTTCTCTGTTAAACCAGTGTGCAAAGAAATATTATCATTGTCTTTGTGTACTATAATATGAAAATAATTAGGAAGCACTACTTTATAGTAAAGAGAATTTATCTTGATATTTATGGAGAAGAACAAAATCCCGTTTTTTCTTTATGCTGCTGTTTATATTACTAAAGAATAATGGGGGAAAAAAGGTTATTTTTATTAGAAACCAAGAGATCGAAATTGTTTTTAATATTTATTAACTGGTAATGAAAAAGTTATATATCTATGTGTGCAAGTAGTTTGATGTTTACTTTCAAAGTGAAAATAAGTACATCAGTGATTGCTTTTTTACAGCAGTGCATTGTATAATGATGCCCTATGGTTGAACTGTCTTAAAAGTAAACTTGCGTGTATATTAATACACATAGACTAGCTTAATTAACTTTAGTTAAAAAAAAAATGGCATTGCTTCAGGCTAACAAAGAGCTTTTTTCATTTATTATAATGTAAAATAACCAGTCTGAGTCTATGGTTTTCAGTCATTATTATTCTTTTTTGCTTCATGTATTAACATTATCCAGTAGAACAATATTGGATACAAAATAAATGTAGTAATAGATATTCTTTGCTTCTTGTAGAGCAAAGTGAATTCAATATGTTTTTGCATCAAATATATTTTTTATTGATTTATTTATCTATTCATTAAATATTTATTGACTGCCTATTGTGGGGCAGATGCAGTCAGATGTCAGAGCAATAGACTCAAGATAGAATTGTTCTCAAGCTAAAACATGCTGATTTGTAAGTATGGGTTCTTTCTTTTTGTAATGATATACACACAACTACCCGGCCTGAATTTATCCTGAGGAATTGGGACTTAATTTATACCCTTTCCGGTGTAGAAAAAACAAAACTTACTTAGAAAAGAGAGACTTTGCTATTGAAATCATAGTAGAGAGTGTAAACAAGAATCTTGTTATATGACTGTTAAGAGTATGAATTCTGGCCTTTGAGCCCCCAAAATACTCTATTTTTGAAATTATTGTAAAAAGTTGTAATACTAATTCAGCTATAAGCCCAGATATCTGAATATTCTGATTTTTTTATGTTTTGTAAACATTTATAAACTATTTCTTAGTTTCAAGTGAGTCTAAGCAGAGAGTTTCTTTTGATGATAAGGTCATTTAACTTTAAGAAATGCTAAAGCAGATTATGAAACTTGTAAGAAAACACAGAACACATTATTTTAGAATGTTAGATTTGTTTGTATAGGGAAATTGTGTCAGCACCGCTACTTCACAACTATTTTTAAAGAATTTCAGTATCTCCTTTATTGGAAAAAAAATGTAAGTCCTTTCCACATTTTTTAAGTACTTGAGAATTCATATCTACTAATTACTTTAAACTGATACTCAAGTCTTTTAGTGGAAAACAACAGCAGCCCATATCACATTTCATCATAATAAAGGTATTAATGCTATCATGATTACTTATTTAATTTTGGCGTTGATATTACTAAGTAGTATCATTGTCTTAGAATTTATTACAGGGGGAAGGAAGCAAGCACACATAATTTGGCTGTCTCACCAACAGGGAAGTTTCCTTTCATCTTGGGGGTGGGTTGCGGAGAGTGCGGGGGAGACAAAGTAGTGTTAGGAGAATACAATCTTGGTCTTCCTTACAAGTGGGGAGGGATTATTTTATGAATCCAATTTCATATCTATCTTGCCATCTGTCACCAGAAAGAAGAGATATAGGGACCGTGGCAAACTCATGTTAAAAAGGCTGGGATAACAAAGAGAAAAGTTAATGGACATGGATTGATAAATTATTAATGATTTTTTCTTGTCATTTCTTGAAAAATGAAAGCTATGCACGCGGCCTTTCTCCCCAAACAGATTGCGTTTTATTCCTTTGCAGTTTGTCCATCAGCCTTCACTCTGACAACATAATCCAGAACTAATCCAGAGCATTCAGTTTTCCTTGTTGGCTCTCAGGCAGCCTGCTTAGACAAATCCTGCTACCTGTCAGGCCTCCTGTGGGTGCCAAACCGGCTGCCAGGTTAACCTCTGGGGAAGCAGGAAGACCTGCTGATTTAACCCCAACTTCCCTTCCCATAATCCACAGTAAATAGGGAAGATGTGAACAGGCTAACTGTTTTAATCAGGCCTGGGTCCCTAAAAATCTGTTTCATTCACAGCCTTAAGAACTCAGGATATAAACATCCCTATGTATAATCACATGGCAATTCCTCCAAAATGTGAGTCTAAAGAAGCAGATGGATCGGATACACTGAAAAGTATTAATCTTCTAAAGTAGTCTGTGAGAATATAGACACCTCTGCACTGAGCCACATCGTTGCTTATAAATACGTCCTCATTGTCAGGATGAGGTCAAAACTGATGGGGGGCAGAAAAAGGGAGGTTATTATAAAGATTCACACTTTGCTCATTTCTAATATGCTCACTATTATTTATCTTCTCTTTATCCTTGCCTCCCCCAATGCATGTATATGCACACACGTTAATTCTTGCTACATGACAGTGAATTTGAATATTGTTTACAGATTGGTCTCAAATGATTCCAACATGAGCAAATAACTAGACAAAGTTTTCAAACGAGTAAATATAAAGTAACGTTGCATGGCATTTAAATGACTCACGTTGAGTTGATCAAGAATAAAAGTGGAGCACAGTGAAGTAAAAAGCCTTTAAAAAATACTCACTCTTTATTCAAAAAGAGCAATAACATATCACCTTCTTCTTGTTGGAATTCAAGGCACAACAGTCTGTTCCTGCAGCATCAACCATCCACAGCAGAAAAGAAACAAAAACGAAAACTTCATGAGCTCAGTGTTCCAAGGCACACTTAAAAGTTCCACTAAGTTGAGCCTTCTGAGCAACGTAATGATATGTGACTCAGCTCTTTCAATATTAGGAAAGTAAGTGTCCAGGTTAACGGGGAGGAAGGAAGCACAGACCAGTCCCTGGGGAGAGAAGCAGCGCTCTACTACACACAAGTGGTCGGAATCTCTGTAATCTAATGAGGATCTTCAGTTTTCCTCCATGTAATTGCAGGAATTTCTTTAAGAGCAAAGTGGACAAACTTTGCCTCCGCCCTATTTATTCCTTCCCACAGGGCAGAAGATGACAGATGAGGCAGGTTCATTATGCAAAATAAACCCAGATAATGCCTTAATGAAGTGTGAGTGTACTTGTACACACGTAAACACACACACATCACCCAGTTGCTGACCTAACCAATTTTGAAATAAAAAAATTTATTTCTAGCTAATCATTGTGATGATAGATGATGTACTGTTGTATAAATAATTATATCTTAAAATTTATGTAGTAGAAATGAAAACCTGCATTTTGCTTTTGAATACCTAATAGTTTTAAAAAACAAATCTTTTATTTTTCATTCTATTCAATAGGTAATATGTTTGTATTTAATTGAAAATTACTTTTAACTTTTTTGTTATTAAACTATTTTTAATTTATTTTTATTAGCATCCTTTTCACCTCCCTCATTCCGTGGCCCATGTTTTTTCTTTTCTTTTCCTTCTTTATATTTCTATTTGTTTTGTCGTAAAGTTTACTGGTGTGTCAGACAGCAATTTATCACAAAGCAGCTGACTTTACTGGTTAAGGTGAGAATAGGGATTAATTGTCAAACAATACCATGTAAGGTAAACCTTGCTTTAAAACACACCAAATCTTTTATGTTCTGTTTGATAACGAGGCAGTCACTAAACTGAAATTTGGAAATACAATTTGAAATAAAAAAAAAAAAGACAAAATAAAATTGAAAAATGTGGCCAGGAATAAACATCTACAAAGTCTTCCATAATATTATATTGATTACTATTTAAAATGTGTCTGAAAGACAACTTATTACAGCACTCACTAGGTTCTGTGATAAAATACACTGGGGCCATCATGATGGGATTGTGCAGCAACGGTAACGGAGTCATTCACCAGAGGCCAGAAAACAAGGACAGGGTGGGGTTATAGGAAAGTGATTAATCTGGGATGTAGCTCTGAGTGGTAAAGTGACAAGAGAGAGGGTGGCGTGAACCTTTTGGGAGAAAAGGAACTCAAAGAATGTGTGTAAATGACTCGAAAAGAGAAGAGAAATATAGAATAAAAAAGAAAAAAGAGGCAAGAAAGAAGCCTGTGGCAAGAAGTTTCCATACAGATGCACTGTATATGAACCGAAAGAATCATGGAACTTTTAGTAAATAGTGCTACTTGGCAATGCAATCATTGTGCCATATTTGAATAATTAAACAAGCGTATCCTTAGGAAAGATGCATACATGCAGCACACAAGAAAAATCCCTGAAGGGTTATGCCAAGGCACAGAGAGAGGCTGAGTGTGAACCACTGAGCGGGGCTGGCTAGGTTGAAACTCAGCTTCACCACCCACTCGCTGGAGAAGCAGGGAGACACTTATTTCCCGTGCTTTATTCTCCTTTTCCTTAATATGAGATTGCCTATTCCATAATGTTCAGATTTATTTAAAATAATTTATATGTAGTGCTTAAAATGGAGTCTGGCATAGAGAAGAAGCTCAACACAGTTTAGCCATTACTCCTGAGTACAGATGTACTTCACTTCCCGTGTAAGAAACTCTTCAGTCAGGAATCAGAGGTTGGTGTTTTGTTAATGAAATACTGAGTTGTTCAAGATTCATATTAGACGGAATATGTAGAATCTCTATATGAGAATTTTATCCAGAGCTTTAGAGCTTTTGAAAAAAGCTCTGATCCTTTGAGATACTGAGTAAATTGATTTAAAAACACTCATATACTACTTTGACCTGAGATTTTTCAGGGCTTAAGTGGACCTACTTCTTGTTTGTATTTGACTTATTTACTCAGTGAAAAGCACACTATTTTCAGAACGGTTGTAAGAAAAGTGCCAGGATGCACGGTTAAACTGTATATTAAACAGAAATACAAAAAAAAATCTATAGCCAACACTGAGAATTGCAGCTTTACGGGGTTTCTGTCCGGTTTTTATGATATAAGGCAACTTCAGCCTGAGCAGGCATGCTGCTTAGGACACACGGACTGCTATGCAATTGATCAATATATTGTCAACAAATGCTGAAAATGTTTGGTCATATTTGATCATCTTCCTCTCTAAAGTGCCAGCTGTAAGACGCTATCATGTTATTGATCATTTTCTTATCAGCTATGCACATTATGGTATGTTTGTAGTTGGAACATAATCTAAACAGTACTGGCCTAATTCATTGACCTTTGAAATCTGGGTCTAAATGGCAGTAACACAAGAAGACGGATCACACTTACAGAAGTCTAACTTGGTCTCGCTGTCTGGTGAAATTTGAAATGATCACAGCCCAGAAAGTAAGCTGGAGAGTACAATTTACCCAAGGGAAAAAAGGGTGTTGAAACTGATAGATGAGAATAAAATTTGAACTTTGAATTTTGAATTCAATTATTTTTCAGAAAAGAAGAATTATATTCATTTATTAGAACTAATATGAGGAGACAAAACTCTGTCAGAATTTTGCCTCTTTCAGCCAAGGGAAAATGGGATGACCCTAGAATGGTCTGAATTAAATATTTGTCTGATACTTGCAACACATTATTCAGTGCACACATAAATCTTTTTACTAAATGAATTCTAAGTTCACATTTAAAAATAGAAAATAGAAAAATAATCACAAATTAAAAACAAAAGAGACAAAAGTCTAAGTCAAGTAGGTCCAATGAACTAATGGCAACCTGAATGAACAGATTTCTATATTCTGTACCAGCCCTCAACAGCCGGACACATATCTTCCAATTTGACTTTATTAATTTTAATGAGATCACACAGTACTTCATGTAATAGGCTTTTAAAATTTATCCTAACATGATTACCTTTTATTACCTAAGAGTATCCTTTTGTATAAATACACTAACAAATATTTAACAAGTCCCCTTGTGAAGCATAAGATTGTTTTCAAGTTTTCACTATTTTGACCATTTGGATGCACAATGTTTTTGCATCATTTCACACTTAATAATTCCTTAGGATGAATTCTTAGGAATGCAATGAATAGGTTAGATTAGTATCTACTTTGGAACTTCAATATGTATTGCTATATGAACTTTTAAAAAGTGTATCAATTTATACTTTATATAAATGCATATATTTTATATATACTTGTTCCTGCTATGATTATTAGCTTCCATATCAATTATTTTTATTCTTTTTGTTGTTGTTGTTTTTTTAACTGGACAGATGTAAAAAAAATACATACCTTATTTTAATTTTCTCTTGTTTGACTATGAGAGTGAACAACTTTTTAGGTTTATTGGCCATTCTATTACCTTTTCTGATTCCTCTGTTTGCCCTTGCCTTCTTCCCAATGAGTTGTGAAGCTTTTTCTTATTTATATCTGAGCTATTTATTTCAATTTTACTTATATAAAATTGTATTTTTATATAGTAAATATAGTTTCATTATATATTGTATTTTCCCTTTTTGTATTTCAATTTTTACTGTATTTTTTATTTCTAGGTTTATTTCTTTATGATCAGAGAATACAAACTGAGTAATTTCTGCTTTTTGGATTCTGTCGCAGTTTTCTTTGTGACCTAGTATACAATTTTTAAAAATAAATCTTTCATGAGAACTTAGAAAAAAAAAGTTCCCTGTTATAGATTGAATTCAATATATTGATCTTACATTACTGTACTTTACTCTGTTTTTATTTATTTAATCTGACAGAGATGAAGTGGTAAATTCTTCCACTAAAATTATATATCTAAAAATCTCTAAAAATCTTTAAAAGAGTTCTAATCATGTTTGTGTTACATATTTTGATATTGTTATTAATTACTGAAAGTTTATGCCTATGATACTTTTATTTAGAAATCTTACTGCTTTTATCTTAAAATAACCCTTTTAGACTAATGTAGTATTTAAAAAATTATTTTTTATTGATATTTTTGCTGGATTAGCAATTATCAACCTTTTTCATATCATGGCACACCTAAACTTATCAAAAAATATATTTTGCTGATTTGACAAAAAAATAAGTATAATTTTTATTGATTTACACATGCACACACAAAATATTAATTACCTACCCTTTTTGTTCCAAAGTGACTATTTACAAAGTCAGGTGCCTATACTTGTATATAAGGATTTCTGGTACCAAGAATTAACCAATCAGATGACCAATAAGAGGCTCTACTATTATGTGGCCTATATATTTATGATTCAAGACAAGGCATTCACACTGGATGGCTATTATTGTGTTGGCTGTTATTTAATTATTTGACAATATAAGGGAAAAGAAGTCAGTGCACCTGACTAAATAGTCAGGTATCACACTTTCTAAAAATTCTTGCAGCACACTGGTTGAAAATTGCTGTGCCAGAGCTTTGAAAAACCTGAACTCTCCCAATACCATTTGTTAGGAGTACTTTTTTTTTGCTTAGTATTTCTTTATATATCTTCTTAAGTAAGGCAGAGTTTTAGTGGTTTGCAGGTGGCTCTCTCGGTCAGATTTTCACCGATGTGTGAATCAGAGTAACTTAAAAAAATGCATTTGACCCCCTTTACCTCAAATATATGGTAACAAAAGAAACTAGACTTTTGGTGGTGAGCACACAATACAGTATCAAGATATCAAATTAAAAAGTTATACACCTGAAATTTAAATAATGTTATTAATCAATGTTACCTCAATAAGTTAAAAAAATATACATTTGAAACTATTTTTTCATGTGTTAGATAATGTTACATAGCATTGGCATTTTCTGTTCCTTATGAGATAAAAGTAGTTATTTTGATCTGAAACTATTTGAGGGTATAATCTCTGATACACTTTCAATTTCTTTAAGTTCTCTACCTTTTGAGTCAGCTTTCAAAGTATATATATAAAGTTATGTAAAATTTCAATTTGATTAGTACTACTGCAATACATAGACTACTGACTAAAAATCTTTTTCGTTGTTAAATATCTTTTCTCCTTCTGATATTTGGTTGATTGTATATACTCTTCCTTCTAATTTCATTTACTTGAAGTCAATCTCTTTTATTGTCAATATATTAGCCTTAATTACTCTAATGTTATTACCATTTTGGTTTAAAATTCACTATGCTATTATTTTTAAAACTTTATTCCTCCTGATTGAGGCTTCACACATTCTATTATGAATCCTGATATTGGCACTTGCTAGCTGTGGAATTTGGCAAAACTTACTTCAATTTTAGGAGCTGCTGCCTTTTCCAATGTGCAAAATTCAAACAATATCTGTCTCATGAAGTCAGAGTTCAAAGTAAAAGCTATTGTAAAGGGTTTAATAGAGAGTACAAGCAAGGTGGTTGCTAAAAAAGAAGCTCCTGTTGATATTATTATGTTATATACAATAATTATATTTTAAGTTAAGTGCTTGGTTCATTTGTTTTTATTTCATTATGATTACTCTTAAAGTTATGCACTTGTCTTAATTAAGCTTTTATTATATCTCACAATTGTTGAAATGCACTGCTTTCAATTTTATTGTTTTCTGAATTGTTTACTATGGCTTTTAAAATGTATTATTTAATTCAATAATGCTTTAGATAAGCTTTTTAAAATGCCAAGAGGTCTCTTTTCCACTTAACATTTTTCATTAATTTTTGTTTTTTGTTGTATTGTCTGATACAGATAATGGGGTTTATGCAATTTCTGGTTGGGATTTACTGAGATTTTCTAACAAATACACACACACACACATATATATATATACATATATATATATATACACACACACACACACACATATATATATATATACATATATATATATATACACACACACACACTGTGTATATATTCATATTATAATACTTTGAAAATGTCCAATGGATAAAGGTAAATAAAAGTTAGGCTCTGTAGGGTACATAGTTATAATATTATAACGTAATAACAATGTGATAATTTTCTTTGTCCTTATATATTAATTTGCTCTGTCACATATTTAAAGAGAAATAAAGTTTCCCACAGTAGTCACTCATGACAGTTCTCATTATATTTATAACACTTAACTTATCTCAAAATGGTAAGTTTCCTTCATGTTATTAAGGCAGACTTAAAATTATGTTATAATTTTGAAAGGTAAATCTTGTAATTAAATAAATTTCTTGTACTTTTGACAACTTGCTTGGACTTTCTGGTCTATCCCCTCTTTAAAACAGGTTACCTGATCTTCAATTTCATGTCCCAAATGCAAATTCTAGGACAATTGAAGAATTCCACTCAATATCCTGTTGCATTAAATTTATGTGCTGCTACAAATTTTATTTTTTCTCTTTGTCTTCCTTTGGTACCCTATGAGAATTTGAGAGAGGCCAGTTCAGAGTGAGACAAAAATAAAATAGGCAAACAAAAGCAACTTGAAACTAGAGGTGGGTTTGTTTCTTTATTAATTGATCAAATAATTAATCCATCTATCCAAAAACATTTATTTCCTAAAAGCAAGGCATGGTGGGTCATACACCTAGAGCTATAAAGGTATTTAAAAATTAATATCAGTTGGTTTCTTTTTAAAACTGAAAACTGTAAAATGAATTCTCCACTGAGAGACTGAGGTATTTTGGATCTAAAAGTGGAAAATAAGATTTATGTAGTGGCGAAAGTTAGTCTCCTCATTTTAATAAAATGGAACTTTCTCCAAGTCAGTTCTATTCATATTTTTTATGGGTCACAGCAACACCATGTATTCAATTATTAATTTAGCCAGTAATTAATCCATTCATCCAAAAACATGTATCTACAAAAAGCACAGCATGATGGGTCCCGCACCTAGAGCTGTGAAGGTTGTTTGAAGATCAATATGGCAGTAGTTTTGCACTTAAAGAATTTGTCATATTGTGAGGAGACAATACACGGTCACTGTTAAGTAAATATAGATATGGAAATTTTTTTATTTTCTTAGCATCTGGTATAAGACTTTATTTTATGAAAAGATTTCCATCACCATGTCACTCGATAATGTTTTTGATAACAATTTGGTGAGTTCATATCTGGACAAAGGCTGAACCTCCAAGGTCTGGCTATGAGCTGGGTCCCAGGCTTCCCAAGGAGGAGAAAGATGTCTATTCAGGGCAGGGACGTTTGGCCGGTGCAGAGACCTCTCTGTGTGGCTGAGCACTCACTGTGCAGAGAGAGCATAAGGTGTCCCGGGCAGACCTGCTGAGACGGGGACTTGAAGACAAGAAAGAGCTAACAGGGATTTGAAAAAGACTTTGAATTTTTTAGATTTTGTAATGTCAAATACCTGTCATAAAAGTAATAAAATTTTGTGTAAAAACATCTTTGTTTCTTATCAATTAATTTGTTAAATGGATTTTGGGGGAAATGTTGAAAAGTGTCGAGTTTCACATACACGTTGGTGCCGACTGGCCTGTGAAAACAGAAAAAGTTGCGTAGATTTTTGGAAACCAAAGAAAAAGAGGACAGTTGACATTTGGGTAACAGCAAGATTTTCAGTGTGGTGTAACTTATCCATGAAATTACACCTTTTGCCATGGGAGTTTAGAAAACTGAAAGATTATTTCTCACTGTGTAATTATAAGATCCATTGAGACAATAGCATTTGAAACAGCTTTGGTTAGAAAGTGGGACTTAAAATGTTTTTGAATGTTATTTTGCTTAGCAAATAATATAATAAAATAATAGCAATAGTGATATGCTCCTTGTCAAATTGCCAGGTATATTAAGGTAATCCTTATGAAAACTTAGGGTTTGTTTCAATAAACAAAAGCATTATAAAAGTTCTCTAGAATAATAAACATAGGAGCAAATACTCAAAAAAATTCAGTGATTAAAACAAAAAGCAGATGAATAACTTAGACATTTCTTTTTTTTTTTTTAATCTTCATCTGAGGACATTTTTTTTTTTGCATTCATCTTCAGATAGAGTGAGAGGGAGAGAGGGGTGAGGAGAGAGAGAGAAACATGGATGTGAGAGAGACACATCAACTGATCACCATCCACACAACCCCAACCAGGGCCGGGGACAAACTGCAACCGACATACGTGCCCTTAGCGGGAACCAACCTGGGACTCTCTGGTCAGTGGGCTGACGCTCTAACCACTGAGCCAAACCTGCCAGGGCTAGATATTTCTTTTAAAACAACAATACCACCATTCAGTTGTGATGTTGAGAATAGGCAGACCAATGCTCTCAAATTTCTTGAAATACATTAATTTGGCCAAAGAAGACATTAGAATTAAATTGTGAAGGGAAAAAAAAAATTCAATAAATAGTATTAGCTGGCCATTTTGAAAAAAAAAATCTAATTCATAACATTTCACATCTTACATAAAAAATTATGTCAAGTCAAAAAATGGTTCAAAAATACAGAAACACCTAAAAATGAATAAAACGTAATAACTATTAATTTTTTATTTTGAGGGGAAATTCTAGAAGCAGCTGAAGTCACCTTAGACTTGAATGTCTATAATTTATATAAATAAGATTGATATACATCAATAAGGTGTACATAAACAGGAAAAATGAATAATTTGAAGGAAGGACAGTCCATTTTGGATTGCAGCCATTGAGGAAAGCGCCTGAGGACCAACACTGGTATTTAAGGGAAGGAAATGATCTGTTCAGAGTAGGGAAAATGGACAGGAGGGAGGGTGTGAAGTGTCTGGCGTTATGCAGGCAGAGAGAGCCGACTGGCCTGTGGGAAACAGTGTGCTGCTGGGAAGAACTAACAGGTCAGATTAGGAAAGGCCTTGAGAATCAATCTCAAGAGTGTGCCCTGATGCTATGAAGTCATTTAGAAGGTGTTGCTGGAAACTAGGTATGACATAAAGATGGAGAAACCTTGATTTATTTTTGTTTTCAGTTCTTTTCTTTCTATTTGGTCACCTGGTGTTTTGCCTTTTCAATATAAATCTCCAGAAAGGAAAAGACAAATGTTTCTTTCCATGAAAATCTCTTTGTGACCCCTTGTTCTGAGTGGGAAAGGCAGGATCTACTCCCAGCAGTTAAATCCACGTTAGAGCCAAGTGACTCGAGATGACAAGCACTGGCATAATTGTTTTGTGCCATTCAGCACCATCTATTTCTGATTGAGTGCATTGTCAGCGAATGATTCCAGCACTGCACAAGATAAGGTTTGTCTTGCCACAGTCTGTGGTTTCTGAACTAGTAAGACCTTCTCCACTGTAATGACATATGGGGTAGCACTGCATGTACACCTTTGTTGATTACAGTGCTCTGTCTCATCTGTGCTCTTGCATCCATGACTGTGACTCTAGGTCTGATAACTCAACTTGTTCATGACAGTTGCAACAAAGTGGTGATGGTAAGATCTTGGATCAATTTTTATAGAAGGATTTGCTAAATTTTAGAAATGATCAATATAAATGGCTAATAGGTATAGCTATGTATGTAAATATAATAGCTAAACTACTAATTTACATCGTCTTATCATTTAGTTTTTAGAATAACCCATGGAGTGAAGTGTCCCTGCCACACAGATGAGGAAAATGAGGCTGTGGAGGTTAACTTGGCAGAATCACAGAACCGGCTCGTGGCAGAGCCAGCATTTGAACCCAGACAGTGGAGCTCTAAATGCCTGGCTCTGAGCCTCTGCATCGTATTGCATCCACCATTCACCATGTGTCGAATTTTCCTATTTGTTAAGATTCAGTTAAATTTTACCTTCTCTCCAATGACTTCTCCAAACCCTTATCGATTTGCTCACTGTGCTCTCTAGGATCTTGGTAAATTTTACTTGTACTTTTACTACCAAGTGTCCTATCACAATGTAATCTGTTGTGTAGGTTTAAAACAAGGATTGCAAATTGCAGACTGAATTGGGCCAATAAACCACTATGATAAATTGGCATGATGTTTTTAAAAATAATTTACTTTGAGCGCCTCTGCAGGGGGCAGGTGCTCTCCGAGTATTGAGAGTTCCCATCATGCCCGAATGTCTTACACTTAGCGAGTTCCTGTTGTATTTCTTGCCTGTTCTCTCAAAAGCATTTGCAGCTGAGTTTTATGTCTTATGTAGTTGACCCTCTGCCTATTCTCCCTTCTCTTCTTCCTCCTTCACCCCTCCCCACTAAATTAAAAGCTCTCTGAAGTCAGACCCTAGGTTTTTTTCACCTTTGACTTCATCACCATGTTCCACAGTGCCTGACATATAGTAAACAGTCAATAAAAAATGAATTTAGAAATATCTTGGCTTGTTTTCCTCAATACTTGGGATTATATAAAACTTCTGTAAAAATAGAAGTGCTCTAAAAGTTTCAAAACATTTCTGAAAGGACATTATTGTCATTAACCTTGACATAAATCATTTTTAAATGGCTTAAATGGCACTTGTAGATCATTCCCTTAGAACTAGCTTTTGTGTAAAAACACATAAACATTTTAAAAAGAACCCTGCCCCTCAGAAAAATGTTTAAATTTAGCCAAATATCTAAATTTGACAAAATAGCTATTTGAGGCACAGTATTATTTTCAGAGCATTTTATGAGTCTAGATATGGTCACAATAGTTGTAAGTCATTATTTCCTATTGGACAGCATGTTATCTTTCTACCCTATAGTAACACTCAACTTGGAAAACAACCTACACTAACTAATACCCATATGTTATCTGTAAATTACAAATCAAGCCAACTCTTTAAAAATACCATGCAATAATTTTCACCTGTTTTTCTTTATTGGAGTCAAAACCCACATTTTAAATTTGGAAGTTGTTAACATCCCTCCAACTCCCTTGTTTTGATATGAGAAGCAGAATCAGAAAATATTATATTGTTAAATTACTTGAAATTATTTTTTTGAAGAAAACTCAGCCCTAAGGTCAATATTTACAACATTCTAACAATAATTCTGTTCTGAAATAGATTCACTAAATAGATTATGTTCATGACCCAGTTGTATTGGAATACAAAACTACCTCAGTTAAACTAAACATATTTTGAATGTGTTACTTCTAATAACTACTATTTGATTCAAATTATTATTTAGTTATTGGGATAAAACTGCATTTTTCAAGACACAAAGGCAATATACTGAAAAAGAAGAAATAGAAATGCTATGTGCATCGGAATTGAATATGGGCAGTAATGTTTAACGAAATATCATTACATATAATGTGGAATCAAGAATTTATTTTTTCTCCATGACGACCATTAACAGTGTCTGGTACTACCAGTTTCGTTTCCTGTAAACATTTCACAAGATACTCTACAAAAGATGATCTCACTTCTGTGGGGATGCAGCCAAGGTCTTTAGTTCTAAAAGGAAGAATGTACATTTCTATGGTCTATATTTTGGACATATTTTTAACAGTTTAAGTTTAAATTAAACCTATTTTATTGTGCTCATGGATAGAAATGAATCATAATTTTTCTTTAAATCTTGGGCAAAACATTTAAAATGTATAAAATGAAAGCTACACCGTGCTTGTCATGCATGGCTAGAAGCGGCAACCACTTCAGCCTTTGGAACACACTGTGATGGGTGTTAATGTGGACTACATTTAAATATTATGCTGGAAGATTAATTATAAAGGATTATTAGCAGATAATAAAAGGACTACCATGAAATAGGGTCACGCAAAGTGGAATATTATTAGCTGTCTAATCTGCAAGTCACAGCTCCTTCTCAGGTTGACATCTTTCTTCGGTGTGAACTGTGTAGATTGGTTTTACAAGGGCAACCAGTTTTGTCTGTTTCTATATTGCTGTTTTTTTTTTTTCCCCATGGTAATTTGCTTGGTTGGGTTTTTCCTAGTAATGTTCCATGATCCTTAGAAGTTGAGCTTCATGATGTTGTGTCTCAAAAGCTGCTTGTGGACTTATTGTATTGGCTAACAAGTATGGGTTGATAAAAGATAAGCAGGATATAAGATGAGCAGATCTCTATTTTATTTCTTTGGCAAAGATAAAAAAAATGAAATGAATGCATTCTTAAAAGCACTTGTGATTCTCATTTAAAATCTTGCAAATTTAGCAGTAAAACTGCAATTAGCCAAAGAATCAGTGCTGCCTGTTACACTTTTCAACAGATGATAGGAGTAGTCAGGCATAAGCAAGTCTGTCTTTCATAATATGGGTGCAACATTGTCTTAAAATAGCACTTATGTTGACTTTTGTCACGTTAACTGTGGGAACTTGGAGGGAAATACATTTAGGTACTTGAAGACTATAAGTTAAAAGATAAGGCCAACTGATACTGTGAACAGCGTGCCTGAGAGGTAAATTGCATAGAGAAACTAAACATGACAGGTTTAGATAAAACACTTATTATGATTAATACCAGAAGTAGTAACAAGCTCATTTCTTTCTGTAGTCCCAGGAAACCTCACTTTTACCTGATAATGTTTATGGCTCCAGCTCACTCACCCAATGTCCCACACTTTCTTAATGGCAGGTTACTAATCTGTGAAGCATTGAGACTCTAGGAATTCTTGCTTCTCTGATTTTCACCTTTCTGTAGAAGATTTACAAATCATTACTGTCAAATTCCCACATTGAGAGCTTAAAGGCAGTAGGCCAGAGGTCCAATACTCACTGAAGCAAACCAAGGCTTAATATCATTTGTTTCCTTAAATATAGTAAGATGTCATTTGCTGTTGGTCTTTGGAGTGTGTACAGGAGTAAAGTAAAGCCATTTCACCTGGGTTATTGCAAAGGGGAACAAATAAAGTAGACTAATCAAATCAAAATTTGGGAACTTACTTGGGGCATATATGAGAGGTAGGAAGAGATGCAAACTCACAGACTATTAACATCCACAGAAGGCAATCTAAATTGCTCTTATTTATATCGTACATATTTACATCTACATCTTCTTAGAACTGTAGATTTCTGAAGCTGGAAGAAAATGCAAAGGTCTTATAATCAGACCAACTACAAGTCTATTACATCTCTGACATTTTCACCCATGAGGAGCTCATTATCACTTGAGGAAGCACTTTGATTTTCCAAACATTTTTCTTTTTCTTTTTTTTTTTTTTATCCTCACCCAAGGACATTTTTTGTTCAAATAGAGAGGGAGGGAGAGAGAGGAAGACAGAGAGAGAGAAACATCGACGTGAAGGGACACATCGAGTGGCTGCCACCCGCACGACCAACCAGGGCCGGGGACAAACTGCAACCGAGGTACGTGCCCTTAGCGGGAACCGAACCCGGGTCTCTCGGGACCGCAGGCCGACGCTCTAACCGCTGAGCCAAACCGGCCAGGGCCCAAACGTTTTTCTTATTCATATCTAATGAGTATTGATCTGACATCTATCTGTTGCTGTATAACTTTGGCCTGCTTGGTCTAGTTTGGCATCTTGGAATTTTCCAAAGAAAAGTAGAATTCATCTTTGAGAAGGTACCTCTTCAAAACCTATCAATTTCTCTAAGCTATATTTTATACTTGTGGAAATTTCTAGTTCCTTCAACCATTCCTCAAATAAAATGGTCCTTGGACAAATTATTTAAGAACATACACCATTATTTTAGCATCCTGCTTAATAGGAGGGTGGCTGGGAGGAAAAAGAAGAAACATTTGTAACAAAAATAAATGAATCAAAAAAAAAAAAAAAAAAAAAGAAAAGAAAAGAAAACATGTTCCAACAAACCGTGACTAAAAAAATACAACATTCAAAGTGCAGTGGAAAGTATACTTTACCTAATAAATTCTATATTGTTTATAGGTAGTCATTTCTCTACATAATCAAGTAGAGAGCCATTAAAGAAGCCCTAATACTTAAAAAAAACAACAACATATATTAAGATCTTCTGCTGTTAGAGTGGATCTCCATTTGAATTGTTGAATTAAAAAATATGCCTAAGACTTTCAAATTAACCTCATTATTATAACCAATAGCCCAAATGTTCCATCTGAATGGGATCTTATTTAAAGTCTTTCCTCCAAGTTCATTTTAATGTATAAATGAACAGTTTTTGTAATTATATACCTACATCATTTAACCAAGTACACATTACACACCTTGGCACGTACATAGCTGACACTCAGTGAACACCTGCATGCAAACGTCATGAGAATAAGGCGAACTTATTGGTCTTTATGTATTTTTAGTTCTTAGGAAAGTATTGGCACACAGTAAACACTTGTTGAATAAATGAACACACAAACAGATGCATGGAAATCTGTCATGTCATTAAGGCTGAATGTGAGAATAGAGACTCGTAAATGGTGTTACAGGTAAAAGGAGGTACGACCTAGAAAGTAGATGTGCCCATGTAGGTAGGTGTAATCTCTCCTGTTCCCAGTGACATTAAATTCACTTGAAAGATGGGAGCCCATAGAGATGGTTAGCAGAAAGTCAAGAGCAACTTGTTGTTTTTCTCTTTATTTCCTTTCTCTCTACCACGGCATGAAAGAGGCCAAATGTCTTAACTCTCTTCATAATTTCTACTGGTCAAAAGTGGAAGGAAAGTTCTCATGTAACCAGCAGGGAATGAAGTTTCAGAGAAAGCTGGCAGACATTAGACCATTTTATTTGGATTTCACCAGCTTTCCATTTATATTCTCTTTCTGTTCCAGGATCCAATCCAAATACCACACTGCATTTAGTCATTATTTCCCTGTAGTCTCTGGTCAGTGTCAGTTTCTCAGTATTTCCTTACTTTCATGATCCTGACATACCTGAGGAGTACTGGTCAGGTATTTTGGAGACTGTCTTTCAGTGTGCATTTGTCTAATTTTTTTTTAATGACTACACTGGGATTTTATTCTACTTTAATCTGAACATTTTAATGTTTTTGGCCATATACATATATATATATATTTCTTCCCCACAATAGGCTTATTCTTTCTTCCCTATATATTTTTTTCTTTTCTTAATTAAAACACAGCAAATAATACTCAGTCACTTAACCAAAGAAAAGAACCTAACATCAAAACAACACACAACTTTGTACTCCACATTCCACAATTATGTATTTTTTTTTTTTATAACATTTTGCAGATGACTCAGTTCTGCTTGTATTTCTACTGTTATGTTCTTTGGTATTTAAGAGTCTCAGGTCATGAAGTAGACTAATCAAATCAATATTTTAGAACTTATTTGGGGCAAATATGAGAGTCTCCTTCCAACTTCTGTTCACAATGACACGAGTGTATGCAAATTGATTTCTTTAGCTGTCTCTTGTAGTTTATTTTTATGCCTTTGTATGTTTATAAATTTTCATCTTCATTAACCACTTACTGTTTTAGAATTTCTAGTTTTATTTACCATTTAGTCAATGAAAGAATATTCAGTTTTAAATAACAAGACACATTATTTACTATAGCTAGCATTTTTTTCCTTCAGTTAGATGAATTCTGAGATGAGAAGCTCTCTTTGGAACATTCTTATTCGTTTCATTTTATTCTTCTGTTCTTCATTATATTCATTTCTTCATTCACCAAACAACTATCAGGTGACAGCTGTGAGTACAGTATGCCCTAAGAGCTATCAGGATACAAAAATGAATCAACTATGTATCAAACTAAAAACAGTTGCAGTATACAAATGGAGATTAAATATAAGCAAAAATAAATGTGATAAAGTACACAACATGATGATTACTCTCATTACCAGTGTATATGAAGCATTGTAAAACTTATAATGGGCATACACATCATTGAAGACTATGATGTTTGAGGTGGTCTGCGAATGCTTGGACACAGAAGAAGAAAACTGAATTCCAGATCAAAGTAGCAGCAAAGGAAAATAATAGGAGTGTGAAAATCTTCCCTTTATTCAGAGAATAACAAAATGTTCATTTGGGCTGGATTGTACGGTGACTAAAAAGTAGTAACAATGTCACTAGTGACTAGGGACATGCAAATTAAAATCACAATGAGATAACACCTTATACCTATAAGAATGATTCATTATCAAAAAGACACGAGATAACGAATGCTGGCATGAATTTGGGGAAAAGGGAGCCCTTGTGAATTGGTGGGATCATAAATTGGTGCATTCACTATGAAAAACAGTATGGAGGATCTTAAAAAATTAAAACTAGAACTATCATGTAATCTAACATTTCCACTTTTGGGAATATGTCTAAAGAAAACAAAAACAGTAATCTCAAAAGATATCTGCACCCCACATTCACAGCAGTAGTATTTATAATAAGACATGGAAATAATCACAGTGTCCATTGATGAATGGCTAAAGTTGTGAGATATATATATATATATATATATATATATGAATATTATTCAGCCATAGAAATGAGAAAATTTTACCATTTGCAACAACATGGATAGACCTTAAAGACATTATACTAAGGAAAATAAATCAGACAGAGAAAAAAAAAATATGCTTTTACTTATATATGGAATTTGAAAACAACAACAACAACAACAACAAAAAACCCCTCAAACTCATAGAAAAAAAGAGATCAGACTTGTGATTACCAGAGGCAGAGGATTGGGGGAAGGGGAGTTGAAAGAAGATGGTCAGAAGATACAAACTTCCAATTATAAGATAAAGAAGGGCTGGGGATATAATGTGCAATGTGATGACTATAGTTAACACTCCTGTAAGCTATAGAAGAGAGTGTTTAGGAGAGTGGATCCTAAGAGTTCTTATTACAAAGATACTTTTTTCCCCTCTTTTCATTATATCTATACAAGAAAATGGATGTTGACTGAGTGGTAATTATTTCACAGCATACATAGAGCAGACCATCATGTTGTATACCTTAAGCTTGTCCAATGATCTATGTCAATTATTTCTCAGCAAAGCTGGAAAAAAACAAGTAGCAGAAAACAGCTTGTAAAAAGTATTTTGTGATGAGATGAGAGATATGTCCTAATGTTTAGGATAAGAATTTTGGGTTTTGCATTGATGACAGATAATAGAGAAACACTGGTAATTTATACCTGGAGAGTGTCATAATCAGAAGCTAAAATGGATTATAAAATGGAGACTCTGGATCCTGGAAGGAGTTGAAATGCTTTTGGGGAGAGAGAAGCCATCAGCCTGTAAGTTAGGTTATTTTGGTTAGGTAGCAATAATGCTCAGAAACACAGAATTGTTTATGAGTTGTAGAGTAGGGGATGGATTCAAGAGATGTAAGAGATGAGGGGCGAGAATTATCAACAAAGCAAATAACATGCAGCATATATATAACAACACGGGTATGATGATGTTATAGGATTAAGATAGTGGTTGATAAATATCATTCCCTGAGATACTGAGGCATGCCCCCAATCCAATGGGTGCTGATACCTCTGTCCACATCTAGGACACCCTCAACCAACAGCTAAAGGAGCAACAGCTAGAACATAGAGAACACAGCTAACTGACTCATGGAACCTGTTCCGTACTGCTTATGAAATAGTGTGAATATCATCCTTGGCATGTATTGTTTAGTAACATTGAGTTCAAAATATGATTTCTCCACTCTTGCCTCCTTAATTTTCTTAGAAATAAAATTGTCAGTAAGTCAAAGCAAGGCAAGTCAAGGCAAGGATATATCAGATGTTCTGCTTTTAGCAGAATGAGATTTCTACGTGACATGACGAGGTTGACATTTTCAGTTACAAATATACCATGGCTATGTGTCAGCTTTGTCATTGTGATTAGGAAAATATCAATTATATTTTCTATCCAGTTAAATCTGTTGATAACTGTAGCAGTTTAGTCCTCATAATATTTAATTTTTGTCCTAGCTATGACGTCCTTTTGTTTTTTTAATAAAAAAATTTAGAAAAAACACTGTATATCAAAATTATTATAATACATAGATTAAAAAACCCACCTAGCTACATTATTTGTTGTTACTTAAGTTATTATAATTCTCAGAAGATAATTCGAATTAGATTATTTAAACCCAAGCATTGATTTTTTTCCCCTGCTTTTTAAATAATCTTACACATATTTGTTATTTTTGGGGTCCCAGTTATTCCTGTGAAATATGAATGGTTATTATCTGTTAGATCAATGTAGAAAGTAGCATTTGAACAGGAGAGAAAAGTAGAAAGCACTAATAATTCAATAGGCTCTAGGTTCTTCTGTTTCAATCTTTTGGGAAATCTCTATTTTCTAAAATAATGTGTATTAAATTTTCATATCCATGATTAAGTATGCAATGTCTAATCTAGTTTACTCTTCCTCAGAGCTCAAATGCAACACATAAGAAAGTAGTAAACACAAGATAACACCTACTTGTGAAGTGATGTATACAAGAGCCATTCATAGTTGTTGAATGAATTTATCATTCATGTTTTGTGAAAACTGTGTTTTAAAAGCTTTTAATGTAATTTTACTTATTTGCAAGGAGCAATTAAAATTATTATTTTTATTGTAAAATATAGATATAGACAAATGATTGTGTTTTGTTTTAGTTTAATTGAATTAAAAATGTATATTAAATTTCTGCCATGTTCAAGGCACAGTTCAGGCACTTCAGAGATGGTGAAGATGTAGATGTATTACCTGATGTGAACATAACACAGGGAAAAGAGAAATACACAAAAAGTTCAGTACAAGATAAATGTGGACTTGAGATGCATACACAAAATTACACTGGGAATTCAAAAAGGAAGAACTTCCATACATTTGGAGGGATGATACAGACAACATCTAACATGTTTTGAGCAATTATTATGGGCTAGGCATTTTGCAAAATACATCACAGGGATTATATCATTTTCTGCTGACAATACTTTCATGAGATGGGTACAACCATGTCTCTTTTTTTAAAATGAGTAAACTGAATCTTGGAGAAATTAAGTAACTTGTCTAAGGTTGCCAGTTTAGTAAGCAGAGAAATTTAAATTTAAACTTAGATGATATGATTTCAAAGCCCAATCTATTTGCCAATGTATTCTCTTACTTTGATTCGAGTTTAAGAAGGAGCTATAATTGAGAAAAGTCAGGGTCTATGACTCTATTTCTATTAAGGTTCTTCAAATGCCAGGACTGTCGTGTAAGCAAACTATCTGAATAAGATGAAGTATATTAGAGAAATAAGATATTTGCTTGTTTATTTATTTTGCATCAGAAATGAGCTTTAGAAAATTGACAGTTGACTGGTAGAGCTAGAATAAAAACAATATTTCCTAGCACTGTATCTATTAAGCTAAATATCCAGAAATCTGGAGGCAGAATGAAATCTGAAAACAGAATGACTCTGAAAACTATTTTGATGATATTGAGTTGGACAGTAGAGTGCAGTACTTTATATGTCTCAAAAAATGGTGTTATTGATAAGTACCACATGTAAAAAATAGTAAAAAGGAGGCTTGGGGTGGTTTTAATTTTAGTTCCTTCTCTAGAAGCGTTGTAAATTATATTGTGGTTTAAAAGAACATAGAACTAACTTATGTGAAAGTAGTATAAATATAACAATTCATCAAATTTTTTGTGAGATGACTTAGTATAAAAACCAAATGGGAAATAATTTAATTAGAAAAACAAATATTGTTAAAAGAATAATTAAAAAACACTAATATAAAAACTTCTTTAGATTGTATTAATTAGAGAGAAGAAAAGTAGTTTAATCTCCTATGTTAAACTGTTAATAATTTATGCAATGGTTATTAATTAAGTATTGTCTATATGTTCGGAACTATTTTAGGCACTGGAGGGAGATTAGCAAATGATACAAAGTCTCTGCTCTCCTGAAGTTTATATAAATAAATAAATATTAATGACCATAAATAAATATAGAACAATCATGCTAGGTGGTGATAAGTGTTATGGAGAAAATTATACAGAGGTAAGTGTAATGAAGAGTGACTTTTTAAAATATATGAGGGGAGGGTTTTTGAAATTCTAAGTTGACATGTGATCATGCTATTTATCGCTTCCATGTCTTCACACATTCCATGATAAGATATTCCACTAAGAAACCACCAGGATCAGAGGCCATGGAGAGCCCTTTGCATTCGGGGCATGGGATTGTGTGATTTCACAGTTATTATGTCACTAACACTGTCAGATTGGTTGTATCTAGATCAAATGAGCTACAGTGCATTAAAACCCTCCATTTTATGGTGGTGAAGATATTTATAAATTTATTAGTCCATTAGTTTTTTAGTGAAGGACTAAAATGTTACTATCCAGAGAAAGCACTTTAAGTGACAGCAGGAGGAAGTGAGATTAATATGTAGAGTCATCAAGCAGAAAGAAACTTGAAGAAAAAGTGAGCAGAAGCTTAGGATGAATATTAGTAAAGTTAGAAATAATTGAGTTAATGTTTTTATTTACTTAAGGCTAACTTCATTTTTCTGGTGGCAAGAGATTTCCTGTAATCATTGTCATTTTGAAGAGATTGACCAGATCCTTGAAATCTATAGAATATAAAAATATAAATATATCATCATATATGTGCATAAATAATGAAATAATTTATCCAACGGAGCTACTGAAGGAAAAAAGAGCAAAAGAGAAAGACCAGATTTTATAGATAGGATGGGATTCTTATTGAAGGTGGACATAAAATCAATTGGGTGGAAAAATAGAATAGCTGAAAGGTTTTTATGGCAGGAATATTTTAAAAGTTAGTATTTATTTAAGGAATGTAATATACATAATTGAAAATTTTCCACTATGAAGAACAATATGAAAATTCCTCAAAAAATTAAAATAGGATAGCTGCCAGGTGACCTAGCGATTCCACTTCTGGGTATTCATTAAAAAAACAAACAAACAGAAACACTAATTCAAAAAGACTTATGCACTCCTATATTCATTGCAACATTATTTACAAATGCCAAGATATGGAAGCAATGTAGGCATATATAGATAGATAAATGGAAAAAGAAGACATAATATATATAATGGAATATTATTCAGCAATAAAAAAGAAGAAAATCTTGCAATTTGCAACAACATGGATGGACCTAGATGGTATTATGCTAAGTTATATAAGTCACACAAAGACAGATACCATATTATTAACTTATATGTGAAATATAAAAAAATATTCCACGCAAATGAATACAGAACAATACAAAACAGAATCGTAGATACAGAGAACAAACTGATGGTTGTCAGAGGGGAGAAAGTGGGGAGTATAGGTGAATTTTTTAAAAAAAGTATAATATAAAAACATTTTACCAAAATAAAAGAATAAATTGTACGGTTCTGATCTCATGTATGTTTCTCATCAGAGTATGTAAATTAATTAGAGAAAATAAAAAAGTATAATTATGAATGGGTAGTGCCTCATAGCAAGTTATTGACCAGATGTTGGGCATGTATGTGAGCGTTGTTGGTGACAGTCTCAGTGACACAAAGCCTAATGAGCTCTGGGTTATCTCATCGGTTGTTCTGGCAAGAGCTCTTAGATGATTTTTGGGCAACCTACATGTACAAGAGCCAACAGAGCAAAAAGAAACAATTGAGGTTGAATTCTTAAAATAAATTTAATTGCTAAATAAAATACAGTATCTGCAACTACACATGAGTTTTTGTTTTATTATTAATATCTTAGTATCTATAAATAAAATTTTAGAAATATCATATTATAATAACACATTTTTAGAAAAAAAAATGTTCTGTAAGATGCTCAGAAAACTGGATTGCTTTCATTATTTGGTTTTGTAAGCCATTTGCCTGCAAAAATAGTCTTATTTCAGCATACCTGTCATCACTGTACTCTTTAAAGGAGGAAACATTTATATTACAAATGAAATAAAAAATTGTTTGGCATAAAAACTATTCCTCAAACCATTTAGTTGAAATAAAATTTTTATCAACTCTTTTTTTCTTCTGGGCAATAACTATAGGGGATATATTTTATTTAGAAAATAACTATTCGTATTAAAATAAGTTGCTTGGTTGAGCCGATTTTGGTTTACAACTGTGATGGTAAATCCACACATTCTTCACCTGTTTAGTCCAGTGGGACAGTGGTCTCCAAAGGTGGCGTGCAGCCCCTACGGATGTATACCATGGTCCACTGGGGTGGGAGAGGCCACAGTTATAAATTTTATTTATGTTGATTTTTAACTAAATGAGAAAAGAATTAAATTTAATAATATTTAATATGTGTTCTAACACTTCAACTCTCCCCGTGTCTGATCTTCACACACGCCACTTGAAGTGTTTTAAAGGAAGGTTGGGTGTCTTAACAGTGGCACACTTGCATGTTCTTTCACTATTGGCTTATTGTGAGGTAATGTAGTTTATGTGTAATAAGTAATCATTGGTTATGTTATGACAAAACCAAGGTAAAACAGTGTCTGACATTAAAAATCTTTTGTTTCACACATAAATTCATTGGTTATCTCATGAATGGTCCAAGATGAATTATACACATTCTTTTTATAGTTAAAGTAAAATTGATTCCATTTTTCAGACATTTTCTGTGATACCAAGTGGATGATGATCCTGTGCTACCAAATTGGTGTTATCAGAATATTATACAGGATAAAGCTAATGGTTTAAGGGATTAAGTGCTGTTCAAAGTACATTTATTATTATTGTGAAGTACTTTAAAATTTGATTTAAAAAATCTAATCCTTGTGTAATTTTATTGTAAAAAATACGTTTATCATCCTGTGAAAACCTTCAGAATTGCATACTTTTTGATTTTAAGTTTGAAGTATAAATTTTAAACTTCTCTAAATGTCTTCCAAATAAGAGTTTTGATAGATTTTAATTATGTGTTAAAAATATAAAGAGGTGATTAGGTAATGTTAGCAGCATTGGTAGCATGAGAAGACCTCCAGATCTCTCCCCTTGATGTTACAACAAGTTGGAGAGTAATAATTTAGCAAAGAATTCTTTGTTCAATGCACAAGCATGTCTGATAGATCCGAACATTGAAACATCTGAAGGTGGGTGTATGGGAAGGAACAGGGGAGATGCGAGTAGAGGAGGAATGGAGACAAAAGCCACATACAGTATGGCACTGGTTGCAGCCCCAGTAGACATGCTAGCAGTGAAAGGTCGGGGTGCAATACCACTGGGCAAACCAAAGGGGCAGAGGCAGCAATCAGGCCTGGGTGGCCAGCACACACTGAGGCTGGTCCCAGGGCCGGGGCAGAGAAGAAGTGCAGAGGATCACAGAGTTCTACAGCCCACCAGCAGCAAACGAAGGATTTGGCAGACATGGGGACCTGCCCACCCCATTCCCACATGGCCTATTCAGCAGGAAAAAATCCTCATTCAGCAGATCACAAAAGGGCTAATAAACTTCTAAACTTAGTTGTCTGTACTCATTGTGGCTGAAGAGAACAGACACACAGACACAGAACCTGCTTTGCCCCACCCAGTCCTCCCTCAGCCATCACAGGGCAGCCCGGTGAAGGCAGCTGGGTCAGCTCAGACAGAGCAGCTCTGCCGATGACTTCTGGCTATTAGAAGGCAGTGCTGGAAACACACAGTCCAGGAGACTATAGCCCACCATTTCCAATCCACAGGGCTGGTGCCCTAAGACACGGTGACTGGGACATAAAGAGAATGCCCACCTACCTCTTCGGGTAATACAGGGCATTTTCCACAGCTGAGGGGACACTCACTCAAAAAGATCCTGGCATACTTGGTGGTGCAGGTAAAAGAAAATTGAAACTTGTGCTTCAGCACCACTGACTGGAAAACAAACCAATGGAGACTTCTTATCAATCTTCCAAACCAATGAAGTCAAATACTTGAAAAAAAAGATTTCATTTCCACAAGTGCCCAGACAGAGAAATAATTCATCAAGACCAATGAAAAACCAAAGTAACAAAGGAATTCAGAAAGGAATTACATAAAGTTAATAACAACAACAACAACAACAACAAAAAATCGAGAAATAAGGCACATAACATCATAGAGAAAATGGAGGGGGAAAAAACATAGAATATGTACTCCCAAACTGAAATAACAGACAGAAACACAAGGGAGGTGGGGGAGAACAACAGAGACACAGAGTTACAAAAACAAAACAAAACAAAACAAAACAAAAAACATAAAATAAAATTACTATATGAAATCCTCATATATCAATAGTCATCCTAAATGTAAATAAACTGAACTCACAAGTTAAAAGACACGAAGTAGTGGGATGGATCAAAAACAAAACCCTACTATATGCTTCCTTCAGGAGACACATCTCAAGTGCAAAGACAAAAATAGACTCAGAGTGAACGGGTAGAAAATGACACTCCAAACAAATAGCATTTAAGAGAAAAGCAGATAGAGCCATATGTCTATCTGACAAAATAGATGTCAAGATAAAAAAGGAAATAAGAGACCAAGATGAACTTTCATAATGATAAAAAGAACAATACATTAAGAAGACATAACACATTAATATATACGAACCCAACCTGGGAGCAGCAAAGTATATAAAGCAACTACTAACAGAACTAAAGGGAGAAAGTGACAAAATCCTATTATAGTAAGGACCTACCTAAATTCCCCATTGACAGCAATTGATAGATCATTCAAACATAAAACCAATATGGAAATGTCAGCCTTAAATGACAGATCTTTTCATTCTAGAACACCAAAATATACATTCTTCTGTAGTGCACATTTAACATTCTCAAGAATAGATCGTATGTTGAGGCACAAAACTAGACTCAACAAAATTATGAAGATTGAAATTATAGCAAGCACACTACTTTGCAATTGAAAATCTACTGCAAAAAGAAGCAGGAAAACCCAAAAGTATGTGGAGATTAAACAACATTTCTCTAAACAATGACTGGGTCAAAAAAAAAAAAATCAAAAGATACATAAAGACAAAAGAAATTAAAATATCACGTATCAAAATTTTTGTGATACTGCAAAAGCAGTAATAAGGGAACTTTATAGCATTTTATAGAATCTTATAGCAAGAAAATTACAATCTAACATTTCACTTTATAGAACTAGGAAAAAAAGAACAAATAAAACTTAAAGTCAGTAGAAAGAAGGAAATAAAAAAAATAGAGCAGGATTAAATAAAAGAGAGAAAATAAGACAAAAGAAAAAAATTAATGCAACAAAAAGCTGGTTCTTTGAAAAGGTTGATAAAATTGACAAACCTCTGGCGAGACTCATGAAGGAAAAAAGAAAAAAGACTCAACCAAAATCAGAAATCAAAAAGGAGAGGTTACAATTGACACCACAGAAATATGAAGGACTATACAAAATATTATGAAAGGCTATACGTCACCAAATTTGATAACCTAGAAAAAATGGACAAGTTCTTAGAAATTTAATGAGGCTAGCATTTCCCTGATGCCAAAAACTGGAAGAACAACACAAGAAAGGAAAATTATAGACCTACTGCTCTGATGAATAGAGATGCAAAAATCCTAGACAAAATAGGAGCAAATTGAATATAACAATACATTAAAAACATAGTACATCATGATCAAGTGTTGTAAGAATGGCTCAACATAAGCAAATTAATCAAGATACACCATATTAATAAAATAAAGGATACAAATAATATAATCATATTAATAGATTCAGAAAAGCATATGATGAGATACAACATCCATTTATGATTAAAACACTCAATAAAATGGGTATAGAAGGAAAGCACTTCAACATAATAAAGGCCACATATGACAGGCCTTCAGCCAATATCATACTCAGTGGTGGAAAACTGAAAGTTTTGCCTCTCAAGATGAGTAACAAGACAAGGATGTCCACTCTCACCACTTTTATTCAACATAGTACTGGAAATCATAGCCAAAGCAATCAGACAAAATAAATAAATAAAATGCATTTATATTGGGATTGAAGAAAAAAAATCGTCACTTGTTTGCAGATGACATGATTATATAAAAACTGTAAAGACACCACCAAAAATCTATCAGAAACAATAACCAAATACAGTAAAGTGGAAGAATATAAAATCAATGTACAAAATCTATTGCATTCCTATATATTAACAATGAAATATCAGGAAAGAAAAGAAAAAAAAAAAAGAAATTTCATTTTAAATTGCAATAAGAATAAAATACCTAAGAATAAACTTAACAAAGATTGCGGAGGACCTATATACTGAAAACTAGAAGACATTGTTTAAAGAAATTGCAAAAAGATACAAAGAAATGGAAAGATATTTCATGTTCATAGGTTGGAATAATCAATATAGTTAAAATGGCCATATTACCTAGCAATGTACAACTTTAATAAAAATCCCCATCAAAATCCCAGCAGCATTTTTCAAAGAAATATAGAACAAAAATCATAGAATTTGTATGGAACCACAAAAGACCACAAATTGCCAAAGCAACCCCAAGAGAAAAGAACAAAGCTGGAGGTATCACACTCCCTGACTTTAAATTATATTACAAAGCTACAATAAAAAAAATATATATATATACATATATATGTATGTATATACACATATATACTAAAAGAAAACATTTTCCACATAGATGGTGCAGTATACATCAATAATGTGTTCTTTTATATGGCTGGATAATATTCCATTGAATGTGTATGTTAAAATTTGTTTATCCATTCACTCATTGATGGACATTTGGGCTGTTGCTGCCTTTTGGCTATTAGGAATAGTCTTGTTGCCATCTTCATGTACCTATGTTTGAGTACATTTAATTCTTGTGGGCATATACCCGCCTGTGGAATTGCAGGATTATGTTATAACTCTATATGAAATTTTAGAGAAATTGCCAAACTGTTTTCCACAGTAATGGTATCATTTTACATTACCAGCAGCAATATATGAGGGCTCCAAATTCAATGAGTATATTTTAAAAAGTATATGCATATACTTGCACTAGTGGTGCCTTCCTAAATGGTTTTTACTGACTAGGAATGAGAATCTGAAATGTCTGGAGCCCAGGCCAACGAAAGCACTTTTGCTCCTTTTAGGTGAGTACGTGACTGTGGTATGTTTGGGGATGATGTAGGGCTAGAACATGGTGGAGCGGGAAGCTGGGTCTGACCCTGTTTGGCCTCAGCTTCTCCATCTGTAAATGAGGAGTTCCTACAATGAGACTGTAGGATGCCCCTAGGAGCTCAGTAGGCTGTTGGTCATTTGTTATTCCTCAGGCTCTATTCTGATGAGTTTTTACATTTTATCCCTGAGAGAAGTGGAAACAAGTCACAATGTGACTTATTGTAAACAGTGAGCAAATTATATGTAATATTTGCTTCTCTCCTTCTCAGTCCACTGGTCTGTGTTGCAATTACTGTAGGTGTCTTTGTTGTTGTAACACCAATCATTACAGCATAGAAAAGCTACCTTGTGTAGAGCACAGTATTTACAAACTTAATCTTACTTCTTATTTAAGTCTCATCAGAACCTTGAATAAGTAGGCATTACAGTCTCTCTTTTATCAAGAAGAAATCTGAAGCTAATAGATTAACAAACTCACATGAAGTGCCCATCAGTAGATGAGTGGATAAAAAAGCTGTGATACATTTACACAATGGAATGCTATGTGGCTGTAAAAAAGAAGGATCTCATCCTTGGTGACAGCACGGATGGACCTGGAGAGTATTATGCTAAGAGAAATAAGCCAGTCAGAAAAAGACAAATATCACATGATCTCACTTGTATGTAGAATCTAAGAACGAAATAAGTACATAGGTATGGCTGCATGGAATAGACGGACGGATCTCAGAGGTGTGTGTGGGGACAGGAAGAGATTAACCAAAGAATTTATATGCATATAAGCATAGCCCATGGACACAGATAATAGTGTGGTGAAGGCCTGGGGTGGGGCTGGGGCTGCGTGGAAAGGGGCAAAGGTTGGAGGAGGGAAATGGGGACATCTGTAATACTGCCAACAACAACAACAAAAGAACAAATTGAAAGAGCTTAGATTAGAACTCAGTTTTATCTGATGTTAACATAACTGCTCTTCCTGTTGCATTTTTGCTAGAGAGAAAAATTGTTTTCATGTGTCTTCTGAATGTCTCACCTAAACATTTTACTCAGCAGCTCTCTGGCCTTGGCTTGATTTAGCTTTTTTTACACATAGGCACTGCTAATTTATAACACATCACTAGCCGCACAAATAAGAGATTCTTTTCAGAAAACCAATAATACCAATGCCTGAAATGATCCTAGGGAAGCTAAGGAGACCCAGTCCCTCTGCCCTGCTTCTTCCCTGAGATGGGTAGGTGAGGATTTGTTTATTGCTTTTCATTAAGCCCATACTTTGCTAAGATTGTATTTTTGCCTCTGGTCCAGAAAAACTGACTTGTTTTAAGCTAGTAAATCTCAGGAGCCTGAGCCCAAATCCCAAGACTAATAATTTTGTATTATACAGGAGCCAGGCTCTTACAACATAACCATTCTACATTTCTCACACTGCATTCAATCAAAGAATTTACAAAGATCAGGAAACCCTACGGGAAGTTCTGGAAATACAAACTGAAGGGAGGAATAGTAAAACCCTGTTGTAAAATCATCTTGATCAAGAAAGGTGTCAAAGCGGTAAGAATACCACAGTTTCTGGCTTTAGAATTCTGAGTTTTAATATTTAATAGTATGGCTATGCAGAATAAGTATATATTGTACCACAATGCTGCTATCCAAGCATTGTGCACATTGTGAGTGGTAAGGAGAAAACTCACGTTCAGGAATTCTGTAAGTCAGGGAATGGGCCCCAACAAAACTGGTTCACTTATCAAGTCACTGTTGTAATTTAACTAGGGGACTCTTTTCTCCTATTGAATGTAAGTTCCTGAAACAAAGACCACTTATTATTTGTCTTTTCATCTCTGATGCCCAGCACTGCATGTGGCAGTTAGGAATTATTCAATAAAAGTGTGAGGAAGTAATAGATAAAGAAGCAACGATAAAGTTGTCCCTTTTTACACATGTTTTAATAATTTTGCTTTAGATTTAGATTTTTAATAGGTAAAAGGATTTTTCAGACTGGTACAAATATAGCAACAGATTTTTAAGTTTGAGAAGAAGGAAGCTCTAGAAAGATGGGAGGCATGCACAGGTGACTTTTCTGCTAGCCATCGCCCTTTTGATGGCTTCTCAGTTCCACTGTCTTTCACGCTGCTCCCCACCTACCCTGCTCCTGGAATGGACTGCAGTCATTCACTGGTTCAATGGCTTCCCTTGTCCCTGACGTCAGGCAGGATTAGACCAAAACATCCATAAACAAGAGACCAGAGGGCAAGTAAAGAGTGAATCTAGTTATTTATTCTCTTTACTTCCTCGCCGCTGGGTCCCAGTGGGCTGACTAAGCGTATTTTAGGTGGACTTAGCCAGGCCTGTCTCTGCCTCCAGGTTCCCACACTATTCCTTCCATTCCCCTTTTCAAGGCCCTGGATTTTATGTGCTGCAAAGGATACAATCATTAGTGTTTAGTCTTGTTTTCACAATTTTCACTAACATGTTTATTATTTTTGAATTTTATGAATATAATTCTCTAGGAATTTTTTTTTTTTGCATTTATTTTCAGGTAGAGTGGGAGGGAGAGAGGTGGGAAGAGAGAGAGAAACATCCATGCGAGAGAAACACATCAAGTGGTTGCCACCCACACAACCCCAACTGGGGGTCAGGGACAAACTGCAACTGAGGTAGGTGCCCTTAGCAGGAACCAAACCTGGGATTCTCTGGTCTGCGGGCTGGCGCTCAAACTTAATTGCCCTCCGGTCTCTTGTTTATGAATGCTGAGCCAAACCAGCCAGGGCTCTCTAGGAATTCTTTAAATTTCTTTACTATTTATGTTTCTTCAGGAAAAAATAACATGGTTACTGCTAATCTGAAACCCTCAAATACACATTTCACTTTCATGTTTCTGCATGCCCACAAGGCAATGTTTGGAATGTAAGGTTTGTTTGGAATACAATAATCTGTCAGTAGAAGAGACTGCTTATTTTTTGCACAATGCTATTGTCCAAATGAAGTAGAAACATAATATAATAACTATGAATCCAAAGTTATTCAGTTTAGTTAGAAATTCCAGGCCATGGGATTCTGCAGTCAAACTGCCTGGTTTCCACATCTTGACTCCCCTGCTCATTTTTAAAAATTGACTTAACTACCTCAGCTTTCTCATCCACAATATGTAAATTAGAATAACACATTTATTGTGCATTGGTAAGATTGACTGTAACGCACTCAGCCTAGTTTCTGGCAAGGGGTAAACACCTGATGTGTGTTCCCTGTTATTATTTGCAGCAGCATCCTGTCATCATTAGGGACTGTCAATGATCTATAATTTGCCAAGAACCCCAATTTTCAAAATATTTCTATGCAAATCTTCCTAAAATGCATCCCATTATTCTCCATATTCCTTAGATAAAGGCTACCTTGTCTTGGTGACAAGGTTTATTTCAATAGACATTAATTGTTATTGATTTATGATACCATCAGAAAATATAAAATGTTTTGTTTTGTTCAGTTCTTTACTAACTGCCAAAAAAGAGAGTGAAATTGCTCTATAAACAAAACAGTGTTAAACATCAACTTTAAAATCACTTCTGGGTGCCCTATGAATTATACAGACTATCCATAAGTGCCATGGAGTGTTATGGATTTGCATGATTCAAGACGGATTCGTAGATAGAATTTCAGCCAGACCTTGAAAAATAGACTTGTGTTTACTAATCCTCAGATGAAGTGAATCCATACACACCATCAGTTCACGCAGATTCAGTTGAATATCCCCCAACGGTCACCTGGGGATAAACCTATCATGCCAGAGAAATGGACACTAGGAGAGCTTCCTAACAATACCAAACATAGATTGTGCTTTTGAATAAAGTACTTTAGGTGCATATTCCTGCCATCAACCTTCTCCGACTCCAAGGAAAGTAAGTATTTTCCTTTTCTCCCATCTTTGAGGGCAATACTATGATGTACTAGAGAAGAAAAAGAGGAAGCAACACAAGACATGTCAAACACACCATAGGACTGTTTACTCGCAGGATGTCTCAGTTCTCTGCTTTGTCAGTGTATATTTAAAATGGATCCTGTGTTTAAAGGTGAAGGGATGTTAAGATAACTCTGTCTTCTTAAATATTTCTGTTTTGCAAGGAGCAGAAACAGAGGAGTTAAGCTAAAAATCCAAACATAAAATGAGCTTCATAAATGATTCAAAGACTTGCTGGGGGGCAGAGCCCAAAATAAGGAAAGACAGGATGAAGAAGAAGAAGGAGGAGAAGCAATAGAAGGAAGAGGAGGGGAAGAAAAAAGAAGGAGGAGGATGAGGAGGAGGAGGAGGAGGAGGAGGAGGAGGAGGAGGAGAGGAAGGAGGAGGAGAAGGAGAAGAGGAAGAGGAAGAAGAAGAAGAGCCATGGAAGATCACAGAAGAAGGGAAGGAGAGAGGTAGAAGAGCACAAAGCCTTCCCCTTCAATGAATCACCTGTGGCCAAACAGCCGTGCTCTTCGCTGTGATGATGGGCGATTACAAACTTCCTGTGGGTAGTTTTGGAAAACCTCTAAAAATCATTTTTTCTAAATTCAGATTAGGTTGACTATAAGAAGATTGACATGTCTGTATCAAAAAAGTTTTCAGGGATATGAAGATTTAAAAACACTTAAAACAATCCCTACAGAGCAAGCAAGAAAATATCTTCAGCAGATCTTAATAAGGAACAGATTACTTAGGAATAGATATAGTTTAATTTATTACAATTATTCTAAAATTATTTGCTTAGCAAACTTAAGCAATACACATGAAGGCAGGCATAAATTTCTTTCAAGTATTTGATGTATTGTTTGTCTCAGCATATCTGTTGCTTACATTTTTTTAAAATGTAATTTTATATTTTAAATCAATTTCTATTTCCCTCTCTTATTCTTTCTCATCCGCCCCCCACCCCCCCCACCCCCCACCCCGGTGCCTATGTAGTAATGTAAGAGTTACAGAGTCTGGTTGTAAAATAAAGTGATGCAAATTCACATTTAACCTTGGCATACTTATCCTATATGTGTCTTTTGACAAGTCACTTAGTTTTACTGGGTCTTTGAAGAAAAATTCAATGTGCTTGTATATAGTAGTGCTGAGCACAGTACAAAGCACATAGATAGGGTAGAATATATAGAGTCTAGTACTTTTTAATTCTCCAAATGATATTTATAATTATGTTGACAGTTATACTACTACATGTTTGTTATGCAAGCAATTTTGTATTTATTATTTTATTTTCAATGTTGCAGTTTGGTAATGGTGATGACAATGATAATTTTCTGTGTATGGGTGAGAAAATTGAGCCTCAGAGATTTTGTCAGCTACTAAATAGAAGAATTGAGGTATAAAATTAGGCTATCTAATTCCAAGTAACTGAGACGATTTCCCTCTTTGTTGTATAGAGTGAACAGGATGGGAAAGGAGAAAGAAGAGAATGATTAAAAAACTTTTTATGTTTTGAGCTAATTTCCTCGATTTTGTTTTCCTGTGGTTAAAATATTTTGTTCGCATCACAAAGGGCTCACGGAAGTGTGGCAGGAAGAAATATTCACGTGTTGAGTATGTAGGAAAGCACACAGGGGGAAATGAGCAGGCATCTTCATTGTACCACTTTAAGGAATGAGGCTTTTTACTGCTGCCCAGAGAGTTCTTAAAACACAGGGATATACTGTATAAAATCTAATTTAAAGGAGCTATCCAGTCCCCCTGAGATAAGCAAATGGCTATAGGGATTTTAGCGAGCTTAGAAGGCGAAGCCAGGACACTTTCAGCCTCATTTATATCCTTGAAGGGAACTGTGCAATAGGGTATTTATTTGGCTTTATTTCTGCTGGCAGAAAAAAAGAAAAAGAAACATTATCAGCTCGAAAGGATTTTTCAGGTCTGAAGAATTAACCACTGAAAAGAAAGACAATTTTATTAAAACTTTTTTACTTTAACCATCTATAAAGAATTGATGTGAGCAATACATTCCAAGAGGTTTTACATTAGGTAGCAGAATCATTCATCTTTACAAAATCAGCCAGTTACAGTGTCAAACACTAAACTCCTTGGGAAAAATAATTCTATATTCCTTCTGGTTGAGTATTTCTATACTGAGAACAAGAGTAAAATCATGCCATCAGTTAGAAAAAACAAAAGGCTTTTTTTTTTTTTTTTTTTACTTCAAACACACAGTATCATCTATCCTTTATGTTTTCATCTGCCTTGAGTATTTTTAGTTTATTTTTTAGAAAAGAAGAAATACATTCTTCATTATTGTCTTTTATTTACCAGTTTTCAAATAAATTAGTTGTCTGGCATCTTCCAAAAATGACCAATGCTTATGAATTTTAACAGGCAATCTTTTGCAGTTGTTATCGTAATGGATATCATTCATATCGCCAAGTCTTTAGTCAGTGGAAGCCTCTTATGGCTCCTGAGTCATTTGGACACGCCCTCAGTAGGTTTTGGTAGCTTTCTTACCCTGGTACCAGGCTCATCCTTTGCATTTTCCACTCCAGGAGTGAAGCAGCCCTTGTTCTTTTTAGTGGGCAATGGTTTTAGGTGCCAAAATTGAGTGCTAGAGAAATCAAACTTTCTGTAAGACCTAACAGCATAGCTTATCTCAGCATCCTTTTTTTTTTTTTTAAGCCTTACCTGAGGATATTTTTTCATTTATCTCCAGATAGAGTGGGAGGGGCAGAGAGAGAGGGAAAGAGAGAGAGAGAAAGAGAGAGAGAGAGAGACATCCAGGTGAGAGAGATACATCGATTGATTGCCTCCCACACGACCCTGACCGGGGCCAGGAATGAACCGCAACCGAGGTACATGCTCTTGACTGGAATTGAACCCACGACTCTTTGGTCTTCGGGCCAACACTCTAACTACTGAGCAAAACCTTCCAGGGCTCACTATTCTTTATATTAATGTAATTAACTATATATCAGTACCAAAGCAGACTAATTTACACCAATAGTTTTGTAATATTTTTATTTATGTGTACCTATAAGTAAAATATTCTCATGATATGCTCATCACAGGTACATTTGTTCATTTATTAACTATGTACAGGTATTATTATATTAATGTATATTGTCAAAAGTTAGTCAAAAGTGGAAATAGGGCTTTCATAAATATATTTTTCAAAATATATTTTTCCTCACACTACAGTGTGTTATGTTGGGAGAAGGGGAGGGGTGGGGTACCCTCCAGTCCAGAGAACACTGAGCTAGACTATGAAGATCAAACATTACATATTGTATTTTATGTAATACTTTATACATTTACCTGATTGGTGGACAATTTCCTCTTATTTAGTTTTGAAAATAAATTCAAGATATAGTGATGATTCTTTGTTGGATAAAAATGTAAAGTGCTTGAGATTTAGAAGAAGCAGATTCTGAATGTTTCTGTTCAGCAATTTCTTTTGACTCATAGAGTCATCAAAACTCCTCAGTCTGGCTGGCATTTTTACTGTTTTGCTCAAATACTCTTTTGCAAATAAATAAAAAGCCCTTATCTGCTAGTCTGTACTTAATTGGCACTGCTAAATATATAAATAGAATACTCTCACTCCTTTAAATACTAGTGCTTACCTTCTGTTGAAATCAATGGTTTTTAGAGTCCTGGGAGTTTGATAAAATGCATCTTGATCAGAATTGACATTTGACATTTTGGGAATGCTGAATTTTTATTTATGATGATAGATGTAATGTTTATGAAAGATAGTGTTTGGGGCTTTATTTTAAGATGGCATCTATTCTATTATAGTAATAATATAAAATCTCATTGCCTGAGTGTGTCCTGTCAACTATTAGGTGACTAAAACTATTTTTTTTTTTTTACTAGGTCTTGAAGCACATACCTTGTCACTCTTCAGAAATGAGTTATGTAGTTCATGCTTTAAGAGGCATACTCTTGCCCTGGCTGGTGCAGCTCAGTGGTTAGATTGCCAGCCCACACACCGAAGGGTGGAGGGTTCGATTCCCCATCAAGGGCCTTACCTGGGTTGTAGGTTTGATCCCTGGCCCTTGTTGGGGCATGTGTGGGAAGCATCCAATGGATGTGTCTCTCTCATGTTGATGTTTCTCTCTCTTTCTTCTCTCTCCCTCCCTCCCTCCCTTCCACTCTCTCTAAAAAAGTCAATGGAAAAATATCTTTAGGTGAGGATTAGCAAAAAATAAACTAACAAAAGAAGCATACTCTTTATATCAAATGTAAAACATTACTAAGGTTAAGAATCATTCTTGCTATATTTTAAAATAACCCTATTTAAAAAAATATTTTTTTTTTCTTTATTGCTTTTAGAGAGAGAGCAAGGGAGAAGAAGAGAGAGATAGAAACATTGATGAGAGAGAACACTGATTGGCTGCCTCCTGCATGCCCCTACTGGGGATCAGGCCACAACCTGGGCATATGCCCTGACCGGGAATCAAACTAGTGACATCTTGGTGCATGGGTTGACGCTTAACCACTGAGCCACACTGGCCGGACATAAAATAATCCTATTGATTTAACTCTGGAGCTAATATGCATCATTCACATTTTTTCCCGAGTTTCATCTTTGTGTATGGTTCAAAGCTGTGAAACTGTAAAGAACCAAGTCATAATATTTCATTCCAGATTTTATGGGCCAGATGGTCTTTAATGCAACTAATGAACTCTGCTGTTGCAGTATGAAAGTGTCTATAGAGAACAAATTAATGAATGACCTGCACAAGAAATTTTCAACCTTTTTCATTTTACGGCACAATTAAATTGATTCCTAAACTTCTGTGGCACACCAAAATATAGATTATATTTTTTACTGATCTGAAAAACAACAGGTATACTTTTGATTCATTTACACCGATGACTATTGTTGTGCTGGCTGTTGTCATTTTTAAAAATCTGATCATCTAAGGGAATAGAGGTCAGTGCCCCTGACTTAGTCAGGTGCTGCATGTTTTAAAATTTCTTGTGGCACATCAGTGTGCTGCAGCACACTGGTTGAAAATTCCTGAATAGACTGTGTTCAAATTAAACTTTATTTATGAACACTGAATTTGAATTTCATATAATTTTCATTTTCACAGATGCTTTAAAAAAAAAAAAATTAAATAGGTGGTGGTCTGGATTTGACCTGTGGGCCATAGTTGGTTTATGCCTGCCGTAGTCTACAAAACACAGTCCACAGGCTGAATATTCTATGTGGTTATTAATTTGAGGAAGCCAAAGGAAGCTGAAATTTTAAGTCCTTTAGAATAGGGGAACCCCTCTCAGTTGTAATCACTCGATGTTTGTTGTGCGTTGGTTTAATATCATTTCAAATCTACTTGTTTATGACTTAAGCTAGACTGTTTTGATTCACTTATATATGACAAAAGACAAGAAATGTTTTTCAAAGTAAAGTTTTCTTTAGATTGCTTTTTTTAAACTCTATTTTTATTGTTGACATGATGATAGATGTCCCCAGTTCCCACCCTTTGCCCACCTCCACCCAGACCCCACCTCTTCCCTCTGGTCGTCACCACACTGAATCAAGTGACCTGTGTCCGAATGTTATCACCATATCTGTTGCCATTGATAAGCGCCCAGCAAACCAGCTGCTGAAGGGCCCTGTTGGGGGCTTATTAATGAGAATATTGGAGAAGCAACTATGACAAGGGGACATCTAGACTATAAATACTAAGTGTTTGTGAGAGTTTCTATCTGGGAAAAGATCATTTTGCTGACCTAAACTGAACTTGAGACATTTGTTCCTGTGGTGGGCACGGTGACTCTTGGGCCAGTAGTGGTGCTAAACCGTATAGTGCTCCCTGGAGGAATAGCCTGCCTATGAACACAGGCTCCTCTGTTTCCCGGGCACTGTGCTCTAGCAGCAATGGACTTGGTGTGTGTGTGTGTGTGTGTGTGTGTGTGTGTGTGTGTGTGCTGGCTGCTGGAAGTCAGCTCGAGATTGATCAAGCTGTCTTTCCAAGAAACCAAACCCACACGAAAAGATACACCTCAGTTGAATTTGAACTTTATTCCTTTATCCCCCCTTGCCTGGAATAATAGTGTGATTAATGTGCACATTTTTGAGTATATTATTTCTTTATTGGCATATTAAGACATATTATCCTGTGTGCTATTGACTTGTGGAATTATTATAATTTCCACAGCAAACCTATGTTAAATCAATGGCTGGCAAAGAGAAAACTAGTTTCTGAGTATAACTTTGCCACCTCTCCCCAAACAAAAGCAAAACAATGTGTTGCGGGTGGAAATGAGGTGCTTGCAGTGTTGTGAGAAAAGCATTCGGGGGACCATGCATGGGAGGATGAGGTGGAGTGGTAAGGTTTATTAGAGTTGAAATAAAAGACTGCCCTTGGGTTCCAGGTGTCTCATCCACAGCCAGGTGGATCAGCTCCATCCTGCAGTGGAAGAAGTCCAGCCTTGCCTTCAAGCCCAGAAAAAGTGCCAGGGTCCAGAAATTCTGTGCCATCAATTCAGTCAATGCCAAAGCTTAGTCCAGTTCAGCCTCTGTCCCCATCTGGCCAGCTTAGTCTTTGTTCCTGGCTGCACTCCGACTGGCGCTCACTGCTGCATCCAGGCCCATGCTTGGAGCAGTGCTTGGGCCCATGAAGCCACCTGGTCCGCTGGCTGCCGGGCCCATGTGGCTGCTATGGAGAGCGAATGCCCAAACCAACGCATGCTACTGAGAGAAAGGCCTTCATTAAGCTTCAATTATATTATCTGCAGCTTTCAAACTGATCAATCTCTTTCTCAGTCCTTGGCGGGTTTGTGCTGGGCCCACCCCCTAACCAATCCATTTCCTAGATCATCTGGGGTTCTGTGGTCCTTATCCAATTCATCTTTTTCTCAGATTAGACACCTCCCTCTTAGGGTTGCGATGTTGGTTCTTACTGTGCCTGCCTCAGAGTAGAAGGCCTTTCCCCCATAATCCCGCCACCAGCTGGAGGAGATTAAGTCCCGTAATGCGCGGTTCCCTGCGGAGCCCGTGAATGCTGTTGATTCCCAGTGAATAAGGCTAAATGTCTGATTCAACTCCTTAGTTTATTAGAATTAATGTCCGATTCCCTTTACTCTTTCTTTATTTATAAATTAACTAGCTGTCTACTCTAACAAATGGTCAAGTTAAAGTGTCTAAAGATTTTAGAAAATACAGAATTTAATTTTTTTCTGACCTCAACTGTATTATTAATATTTTCTCTATAATTTCCTTGACTTGAAGGGACTTTTTTCCCTTTACTTACATGCATTAAGTAAATTATAAGATTAGAGTCATGCATGAAAATCAATTGAAATGGTCAGTGAGGCTAATTTTATTATTTCCCAGGCATGAAATAAAGTAGATCATATCCTGAAATTGATAGTAATAATGCACAACTTAATAGCAACTTATTTTTGTTTACTTTATCTAATTTGTCTCTGAGAACAGATTGGGAAGCAGGTGTGATTGTTACTCCATTTACAGAGAAGAAAATAGTAGGAGAAATTTGAAAAATCACATAGTTTAAAGAGTTTTGAACCAGGCCTTGAACCACTTCTCTCTGGAATTCCAACCCTGGTCTCCTGGCTGTAGTAACTATACGTGTTTGTGTACACACACACACACACATTCTAAACAATAATCTAAATGACACCAATTTCAAATGGAGCCAGAATGTCCATACCATTGAAATGGCCTTAAATGTCATATGCTTCAAATCTTCAGAATGTTAAAACGGCAAGATAGCCTTTGGAGAGGGCTGAATCAACCTTGTGCCTTCCAAAAACTATGTACAAAGATAAGAAGGCAGACATTATGAATACTGGATTGATGACTATGGAACTGAAAATTAAAAACATTGTTTAGAATGAGCATCACTATGTTTTGTTATCTGTACCAATAGCATTCCTTCTATTGATGTCATTGTTCCCCTTTCCCTTCTCATATATACCCACTGCCTTTGGCTGCTGGTTGGAACATTATTTAGGCTTCTGCCCAAATTAATGATTCCTGAATAGCTATTCTTATTGATTTCAAATAAATGCTTTTTTGCCTCTCACTTTGAAGAACCTTTTTATTTTTGGGTTAACAACATAACCAACATATTTACCAATTTAAGTCTTTACCTACCTTTTATTTCTTTTCTTTTCTTTTCTTTTTTCTTTTTTTATTGATTAATTTTTGTTACAGATGATTCTCCTTTTCTTCCCCCCACTGATTCCCCCGTCCCCCTCCCTTCCCTGCCCCTCCCCCAGATTGTTGTCCATGTCCACTGTTCATGCATACATGCGTATAAGTTCTGTGGTTCATCCCTCCCCCACCTCCCCACTCCTTAGGGGATTGTCAGTCTGTACCCCGCTTCCGCGTCTCTGGGACTACCCCATTCCTCAAACTGTTATGTTCATTATATTCCACAAATAAGTGAGATCATATGAAATTTGTCTTTCTCTGTTTGGCTTGTTTCACTTAGGATGATACTTTCCAGGTCCCTCCATGTCGTCTCAAAGGATAAGAGATCTTTCTTTCTTACCGCTGCGTAGTACTCCATTGTGTATATGTACCACAGTTTTTTGATCCATTCGTCTACTGATGGGCACATGGGCTGTTTCCAGATCTTAGCGATTGTAAATAGTGCTGCTACAAAGATGGGGGTACATATATTTTTTCTTATTGGTGTTTTATGCTTCTTAGGGTATATTTAAGTCTTTACCTACCTTTTATTTATTTTAAAATAAACATTGCAGATGATTGATTATACAAATGTGAAACTGACCATTTAGATAACAGTTATTTCTTCAGTGATTTTAAGAACATCTGCTGAGAACTTCATACGTATAATTCAGAATCTTAAGTCAATGTTTGAGTCATCATCAATGCTAAAACTAGGATCCTCAAAGTTTACCTAAAAAAACAAACAAACAAACAAAAACAAAAACCTTTTATTTATCTTTCCTCTCTTCTTCTTTTTTCGGTTTAGAAGAAATTTTTCTGAAGAAAAACCAAGCAGTGTTGAGATGGAGCTGAACAGATCACATTGAAGGAAAACTGAGAAAGGTGAGATACAAATATTTGTTTCTTTCCTTCAGGAATTCAAAGGCAGCACACCAGAAAATTATTTAACACGGCTAATTTTGATAACTTCTCATTTTATATTGATTTAAGGGAAATGAATTATTTTGAACTTTATATTGCTATGAAATTCACTAACAACCTTATGATGTATGCTTTATGGCAACAATTTTCAAACTGTTTGCCGTGACACTTGAGTGGGTCAAGAAATCAATATGATAAATGTGGTCAGCTTAAAGAATGACAGAATAAAAAGTGTGAGAGCACCCTGCATGAAATAAGGGTGAAACTTTCAGCTGTGGGTCTTTGGTGGTGTCTCTGTGAATGTACTTTCTGGGTTCCACTGTGAAATGAATTTCCTACTGTGAATCATGGTTACAGACCTTTGGCAGCCCTGTTTCGTGGTGAGGGTAACGCCCTTGCACGCACGCTGCCTATACTTTGCTGTCCCCATCCACATTCACACTTCAGCTCTGATTGCTAAGTTATTGAGAACTTGGTTTACAGTGCAAATGATTTAAAATGTGTTTGACTTCTCTTGTCATCAGTACATTTAGCTGTGCTAAGCAAGAACGTTCCAGATCCAGAGGTCTGGATAAAGTTGTTTTATTTTATTATTATTATTTAAATCTTCTACTTAGGAATATGTTCAACCTTTCTACTTGTCTAAGTAATACGTTTTTTTTTTCTTTATTACAATTTTTTTTTTTTTAATTTTGACATTATTTCAGGAGTTCCCTCCCTCCGCCCCACCTTTGCCCACCTCCACCCAGTGTATGGGCAGATGCTTGGAGAAGTCATGGGAATAAAGAGGGGAAACAGAAAAAATAAAAAATAAAAAAAAAAACAGACAAAAACACACATAGATACAGAGTCAGAAACTATCACACAAAAAACACACTTTAGAGCTTTTAAATTACTAGAAGGATATATAATTAACAGGAAAAAATTAAATATATTTTTTGTTTTTTTTTTAATCCTTATCCGAGGACATTTTTCCATTTTTTGTTCAAGTAGAGTGGGAGGGAGGGAGGGAAGGAGAGAGAGAGAGAGAGAGAGAGAGAGAGAGAGAAACATCGACGTGAAAAGGACACAATGAGTGGCTGCCACCTGCATGACCAACCAGGGCCAGGGACAAACTGCAACCGAGGTAGGTATGCACCCCTAGCAGGAACCGAACTGGGGTCTCTTGGGACAGCAGGCTGATGCTCTAATCGCTGAGCCAAACTGACCGGGGCTAAATATATTTTTTTCAATAGGCAATGCATTTATTTCCATGTAAAACTCTGAGCCAGTTGTTTCAAAACTTTTGGCTTTTAGAGACCAGCAAAAATAAAATAAAACTGGGGATTCAAATAGCATTGTGATATTTTAGTTTTATCATGGTAAAGAACAAAATTAAATAGCTATCATTCTTTATGAACATCTTTTGATTATATAAAGGATATTTTAACAATGGAAAAGCAGAAATTACAAATAAATAAATAAATTTTATTTGAAATTCATTCTGTTGTTCTTTACTGCCATTTCACCAAACACTGAAGAAAACTTGAGTTTCATTCGGTAACCACTATTCTAAATTTCTTTCCAATACTGTGGAGAGGGAGTGTCTGCCAGTATGCCAGTCTACCAATTTTTCTATTCAAAAGAGGAAACATAAGACTTTGGGAACATGTGGAAATACTAAATTAAAGCTATACATTAACTGGCTTTTTAGCATTTGAGAGAAAGGGTAGTCCTCAAGTAGATCCGTATTTAAAGAGAGTGGAAAAAAGAGAGAGAAAGAGAGTAAAAAACAGTGTGATGGCTGTTGGCTGGCTGGCTGGTTTTCTACAGGCTCTGTTGCTCTATTCCATTTTTTTCAAATGAGCGCCAAGGCATTTCCCTGATTTTTGAACATAGTTTCATGAAAATGTTAGACTCTTAAAATGATTTATATCAGAGAAGGCAGATTAAAAAATCTCATTCATAACATTTATTGTATTCTATTAACTCACCTATAAATTTGCCTGTCAACATCTCAAGATAACTGACATAATTAGAATTACTCTCTCAACACTTTAAAAACAATCTTTTTCTAACATCATTTTTATGATCTTTTTGATTAGCACTGTCACATATACTGAAGAAAATATTCACAATGAGGTGTTTTAGATTGTTATTTGCTTTGGTATATGTAATCACTCAAAAATATTTGTTCTAGTCTGTCTTTTTTCTTCACTCAATTATCCGTGAATTAATATCTACCACAGAGTTTTAAATCTTCTTATTTTACCCTTTAATTTGGAAGATTATTATTCTATGAAAATTTTTAAAAATGCAATTCACATTCAGTGATTTTATTGGAAACAGTATATAAAACATTCAGCAACATGTCAGCAGCAACACCATGATTCTTCAGATCCTTTCCTTAAATCTTTGGAAAGTCAATGAGTGGGCTTATTTGATTAGTATTATCTTGGTGTTCAGTAACATCACATCTGCAATCTCTCTGAAGATTGCAGGCCCCACCAAACAGATTTCAAAACACTGTGCAACTGCCCAAGTAGGATGGCACGGCCCTTGCCAATCTCACTCTGGTGTGTTGATGCATGCATCCCAAATTCTCATAACATGTCCTCATTCCAGCACTCACTACCTCTGAGATCATCCACAGGGTGATGAGCATTTTTTTCTAGATCTTTCAAAGACCTGTATCTACCTTCTTCCAGTAAATGGAGTTGGGGCTGGGAAGGTTTGTCTGCAGATGTTTCAATGTAACTGTCATTCTAAGAAAAACCTGTCCTAGATTTTCAGCAATTATTCTAAACCTAGCTCAGTCATTGGCAATTGTTACTCTCATATTGTTCTTACATTGTTAGTGATAAATTTGAAAGAAAACCCTGGGAGCCTAACCACAAGTTTGTCTGTTAAGCTTTAAAAATTACTTTTTTTCCCCCACTGCTGGTGGGAATGTAGACTGTAGGCCTCTATGGAAAACAGTCTTGTCGTTCCTCAAAAAATTAAGAATAGAGTTACCATACGACCTAGCAATCCCTCTCCTTGGCATCTACCTGAAAAACTCAAAAACATATATTCACAAAGACATATACACCCATATGTTTGTTGAAGCATTATTCATGGTGGCCAAGACATGGAGACAGCCAAAGTGTCCTTCAATAGAGGATTGGATAAAGAAGATGTGCTACATATATACAATGGAATACTACTCAGCCATAAGAATAGACGAAAAGACTGCCATTTGCAACAACATGGATGAATCTCGAGCATATTATGCTAAGTGAAATAAGTCAGTCAGTTAAAGCTAAAAACCAACTGATTTCATTCCTATGTGAGATATAAAACTGAAACTCATGGCCACAGACAACAGTTGTGGTGGCTACCAGAGGGAAAAAAGTGGGGGTGGTGGGAGGTGAACATGGTCAAATATATGGTTATGGAAGACGGTTTGATTTTGGGTGGTGGGCATGCGGTGCAGTAGATATTGTATCATAGAAATGTACACCTGAAATCTATATGACCTTATTAACCAATGTTGCTCCAATACATTTAATTTTAAAAAGTGAAACAAAACAAAACAAAAAAACATGTATCAGAAATTAAGAAAAAAAAGGAACAGAAAGAAAATACAGTGCAGTTCACATTCTTTACAACTATACATGTGGCCCTAGACAGGGGATTGGTTAAAAAAAAATTGTGGTACATTCACAAAGTGGACTCCTGTGTAATTAATAAAAAGAATGACTTAATATGAAAAAAGGTGACTTTTAACATATAGTGTATCTTAATTTAAATCCAAATGGTATCAGTTGTAGATTACATTTCTTTCCCTTACACATTTATCCTACCAAGCTGTCCTTAGAGGAAAATGACTAGGTCCAGACCTCCTCACTGGCCATCTTAATGGTGTTTGAGTTTGAAAAGTTAGTGATTATGCATGAAAGGTGGTCTGGCAGCTATGCATCTACAAAGAACAAGTAGTTTATAAAAGCTGTGGTCATATGCTCTTCTTTCACCCCATTTTCTAATCAGTCATTTTTATTTATTTTTCTCATATACAATCACAGAAATCCTAATTTCTGCTAAGAAATCAGTATGGTCTTAATGGAGTAAAGGAATTTTGGGATAACTTAATGACTAGAAGTCCTACAGTAAAAAGCATATTAAAAATCATTATACACACTTTGTAAACATCTTTAGTTTAATTTAAGAACATGAAGGTTAAGAATGGTAAGACATAGTATGTCTACCTTAGGCATCTAAATTAAATCTCTTGGTTACTTTGGTCAGATTGATTAATGTCTCTAACTGAAGATTTTTTAAATTTAAAAATATTAACAGTAAAAATTGTGTATAGTTAACTTACTGATTTCTCTATCAAAAAGTACTGAGGGCCTCTAATCACTAGACTTTAAGATGGTCCTAGAGATACACATGGGAGTAAGAAGTAGTCCCTTCCTCAAGGCCAGTAACTTTAGTGATAGGTATGGATATCAGACATTATAGAGGCATTGGTATGATGACATAACCTGAACAAGGAGGTTCAAATATCAGGGAAGTTTATTTTACTTTTGGAATTTCCTGAAATTGCTTCCCTTTGCCAACTGCTACTCATTGATCTTACTTTTTTTTTTTTCAAAGTAGATCAAAGTGCCTGCATTAAATGTGGTGTTACTGTTCTCAACATTAGCAGAAAATCTCATCCTGTGTAAAATGTAGTGAAAATAATGCTGACCTAGAAGCCAGTAATTTTTCTATGCCAAGTTACTCACCTATAAGACAGAAATGATATTTCCTAAGTCATGAAATTCTTGAAGGATCAAATGAGATATTATGTAAAAACAATAAAAAATGATACAACTATACAGTAAAGGTCTTAGTTTGAGACTATTAAACAAGGTGGTTAAATCTTAGGAAATAGAGAATTTAGATCGTGAAATTTGATCAGTGATGGAAATTATTCTGATTGTTGTGATTTTCCTTTTATATGAAAAATGAAGTGTTTGAATTTTAGGATATTAACATTTATGTCACTGTTCAAACTTCTTTTATCTTATCCATTTTACCACTTTGTTCTATATAGGAAAATGTCCTTATTTTATCATAATGTCCTTATTTGATCAAAATGTCCTTATTTTATCAAAGGCTTTATAATAATGGGGAAGGACCACTGGACTAAGAACTAATTGGTGTTACTTTGCCTGGTTTTTGATTTACTTTTCTACAGAAAATAGGAATAATAATTACTGCTGTATTTACTTTGTTTTTTGTTTTTTTACTTAATTTATTTTTTCTTTTTTATTGAACTTATTGGGGGTGACATTGATTAATAAAATTATGTAAGTTTCAGGGGTACAATTCTGTAATACATCATCTGTATATGGTATTGTGTGTTCATCACCACAAGTCAAGTCTCCTTCCATCACCATTTATCCCCCCTATACCCTCTTCTACCTCCCCATACTCCCTGGTAAGGTAATCACCTTACTGTTGCCTGTATCGATGAGCATTGTTTTTTTGGTTTTTTTTTTTTTGCTTAACTCTTTTGCTTTTTGTACCCAGCCCTGTAACTCCCCTCCCCTCTGACAGCTGGGGGTCTGTTCTCTATCTACCAGTCTATCTCTATTTTGCTTCTTACTTCATTAGATTCCACATATGTGTGAAATCATATGGTACTTGTGTTTCTCTAATTGGCTTTTTTCAATTGTATAATGTTCTCCATGTCTAGCTATGCTGTTCTAAAGGATAGTATTTTCTTCTTTTTTATGAGCAAGTAGTATTCCATTGAGTAAATGAACCACAGCTTTTTCATCCACTCACCCACTGATAAAAACTTGGGCTGCTTCCAAATCTTGGCTATTATAGATAATGTTACAATGAACATAGGGTGCATATATTCTTTAGAATTAGTATTTTGGGTTTCTTTTGATATATTCCCAGAAGTAGAACTGTTGGATCATAAGACAGTTCCATTTTTAATTTTTTGAGGTAACTCTATACTGCTTTCCACAGTGACTGTACCAAGCTACATTCCCACCAGCAGTGCATTAGGGTTCCCTTTTCTCTACATCCTCACCAACACTTGTTTGTTGATTTATTGATGGTAGCCATTTTGACAGGTATGAGGTAATATTTCATTTTGGTTTTAATTTGCAATGATGACATTGATCATCGTTTCATAAGTCTCTTGGCCATCTGTATGTCCTCTTTGGAGAAGTGTCTATTCATGTGCTTTACTTATTTTTTAATTAAGATTGTTTTTATTTTTGTTTTTGGTGTTGAGTTATATATGTTCTTTATAAATTTTGGATATTAACCCCTTATCAAATGTATCATTGGCAAGTATGTTCTCTTATTTATGTGGACCCTGCTAAGGGACATAAAGGCCATGTGTTTGAAATGAATTAATTGTGAACGTGGCACATGCTCTGGTCAGAAACAAATAAACACTTTCTGTAGTGTCAGAAATTGTGGAATCTAGATATCCTGGATTATACTTGAACAAAAATATTTTATGAGGAATCAGAAACAAAATGAAACTAGAATCAAACATATAAAGAGCTATATAGCTGCATTTCTGGGCATAAAACAATTGCTTGCTATATGTCAAGAGTAGTTCTCAACCTGTGGGTCGTGACCACTTTGGGGGTTGAACAACCCTTTCACAGGGTCACCTAAGATGTAACAGTAGCAAAATTACAGTTATGATGTAGCAACAAAATTAATTTTATGGTTGGGGGTCACCACAACATGAGGAACTGTATTAAAGGGTCACAGCATTAGGAATGTTGAGAACCACTGAATATGATAATGCCACAAATGCAATCTCACAGAAGAAAAAAGGCATCGAATAACTGAGTCCTTTGAAATGTAAACTAAACACCTTCTCTTCTCAAAGCAGTTGGTGAATCCTCATTACGCAGTAGTTCCATAGATCTTCATTGTAGGACACTAAACTACCTTCTAATACAATCTTTTTCTAGAACCTGTTTTATATTATTGATTGCACTCTGAAATAATTATGTGAAGTTATTAATTTGTTCTTGGTTGGTCTTGTTCTCTCTATCCATCATGCCCAGAATAGTGTCAGGTACTTAGGAGAAATGTTTAATTACCTGTTGAATGATTCAGTGAGAAAATGAACTCATAACTCAACAACAATTTCACCTATGGCAGATTTAACAGCCTTTAATGTTTGCTTGTATACACATTTGCTTGTGTGTACAGCTCTCCTATTTCTTGTAATGTTTTTGAGGAAAGAGTTGGTAATCTATTCATCCTATATTTCTATGCTACTCTTAGCATTGTGTTTTGTACTTGGTAAAAATTGTAATAAAAGGTTGTTGAACACAGGAATATCAATACATTTGTTTAAATATAATTTGAACATTCCTCTTGGAATATAAATGTATACACAGTGATAAAATGTTAATGAAATATATTTAATCATCATTCCTTTGAAAAAAATTTTTTTTTCTTTATCGATTTTATATAGAGAGAAAGGAGGAGAGAGAGAGAAACATTGATGAGAGAGAGCATTGATTGGCTGCCTCCTATATGCCCCCCTACCCCCCCACTGGGGATTTGGTCCACAACCTGGGCAGGTGCCCTGACTGGGATTCGAACCAGCGACTTCTGGGTTATGGGTCAGCATTCAATCACTAAGCCACACCAGCCGGGTGATGATTCCTTTTTAAAATACTTCTCTAGGAAAATTCAGGTAAATATGACTTGTATTATTATTATTTTGAACTTTAGGTATCATTTTTATAAATTTAATGCTTTTTAAAAAATGTTTCAGTTCTAAGCACTTGAGCTCAAAGTCACTTTTTAAGTTTACTAAAGTTGGTTGTTTATTAATTTCTAAGAAAAAACAGAATACAGAAGTGGATAATTTATGAACAAGCTATCAGGGGACAAAAAATGAAAGGATAATCTAAGACTTAGGTGGGGTTGTACATAGTGTGCCCCAATTTTCCTCCTCTCAAGTTTCTCCAACAGTCTAATTTCAATTTAACATGTTCCCTCACTGTCATTTGGAACTTATTGAGCATGCCATACTTTGCTGAAATGAATAATCATAAAAAACTACATATTTCTTTCACTCTGTGTAACTATAAGCTTAAATATAAATTTTCTTTCTATAGGCATTTTATTCAACAAACAGTTTAATGATCACACATTTATTTCTATGAGACATTTTTTTTTTCAGTTGATAATACAAACTAGTTTAAAGAGCATATGTAATTCTTAGTTTAATGATAGTGTTTTTGCATTATGATGCTATGGCATAGAATACTTAAAGAAAAGATCAACAATCCCAAATTACATTAAATAAGTACATAGTAAAGAAATTAAATTTTACTTCTGAAGATCTCCATAATGAAATTGTGAAATATCAGGAGAGTAAGGATAATAGCTCTAATGAGTAACAAGGAAGCTTTATGTAGATGACAGGGAAAAAAAGTACTTTTATAATTAAAAAATTTAAAATAATCTGTAGTGTTTGAAAGTGTGTGTATATGCCCTTATGAGGAACAAAGAAGAAATAAACAAAAAAAGTGGTTATAAAATTTTCTTAATTGCTTTGCAATAAAAAAATTGTGATGTAAATCTAAGCTAAGTGATTTTAAACTCAGCTTCTCACAAGGAAAGGAAAGAAGTTGAACTTGAGGTTTTAAAATTAGAAGATTGTAGTTAAATAGGTCCAAGTCCTTTGGGTGAGCAAATTTAAGAAAATCTTGTCCCAGTCTTTCATATAAAGCCCAGTAGTAAAAAAAAAAGAATATTTTCTCTCTTACTGACCCTCCTTTGGTCATTTCCTTATTCATTAACTTTTTTTTTTTTTTGCTAGAATATGGTAGATTTTAGTGTATTCTTTCTTTAGAGAACATTGAATATCAGCATTATACATGATAAAAGATGATAAATTACCTTGTTAAGTGATCTCCGTTTTGATAAATTAACTCATGGTGGTAAGTAAACAGTGAGTCATTACTTTCTTTTGAAGCCATTGTGATAGCCAAGACCCCAAGGAGCCTAATGTCATCTAGTAATCAATTTCAAAGGTTGTGAGAGAGTGGTGAGAGAAAATATGAGGCCATTTGACTCACCAGGATAGCCACAAAGGTGTGGTTTCATGGTTTTATTTCAACTTTCACATTTATTTTTCTTAAAACTAAAAAATAGTTCAGAAAACAAATCTATTTTATTTCTATTTATGCATGAACTCTAGAGCAAGACTATACTTTCTACAGAGAGCTGGGTTTCTATGTAATGGCTATTTCTATGTAATGTCTGTGACGTGAACATTTTATTTATGATTACTTTTTCTAATGTTTTGTTGCACTAATTTTGTTTCTGGGTTCCTTAACCTTCCATACATCAGGAATCTGGTTTCTTTGCTTTTATCTTTGACCATCCTTCCATGCTACAATTTCTTTTCAGTAGAGCGGCCACATGATCTGTAAAACATAAGCAAGATCATATCGCTCCTCTGCTAAAACCCCAATGTCCTTCCTTAAAAGGGTCTGCAAGGCCCTATTATTTTTAATATTAGTTTGATATGGGTAGTCAGAATTAATTGAGGCTTCCTTTTTGGCAGCTACATGATCAATTTCTGAAATAAAATATGTGCTTACAAGAATGTGCATTCTGTACCTGTTGAAAACATAATTCTACAGATATGTGTTAGATCAAAATTGTTGATTGTGTTGTTTAAATCTACATCCTTGCTAATATTCTGTATGTTTGATAGATCAGTTTCAGAGACAAACATATGCAAATCTCCTAAAGTGTTGTGGATTTTTAAATTTTTCTTTGTTGTTTTAGATTTTTGCACCTTAGAGGGGTTGAGGTTATATTTCTAGATATTTTCATACTTATGATTGTTATATCTTTTGAGGTCATTGTTTCTTTTATCAATGAAGAAGGCCACCTTTTCTCTCCATTAATCCTTTTTTTTTATCATTATCTCTATCAATGCATTATCTTGATTAATATCTATCACCCCATCCCCCATCATTTTATATGAACATTTCTGTGTCATCATGCTTGAAACCTGTCTCTGGTAAAGGTGATATTCCAAGTATTCCAATCTCAGAATCTTTACTTTAAAAATTTATTTTTATTGAGTGTAATGGTTAATGTGTTTGATAATAATCCCATCATTTTACAATATGTTTTTCCTGAAATTTTATTGATTGCTATTGTTTTCATCTCTCTTACTTTTTGTGAATTGGTCTCCTTCACCCCATGCATGTGATTTTCAAGTTTAAACAACTTATATCTTTATGGTCTACAGCTACTTACACATTTAATTGAATAATATCTAAAATTAATCAGTATCTCAATCTTCCTACTGATTTTATTACTTTATTTACTTAAACATTTTAATAATACTTATTTTTTATCTCATTTTGAAATTACCCTACTATTTTGAATGTGAGAGTTCTTGTTTCTGAAACTACCTTTGTCATGGTAGCTTCTCCCTCTTTTTAATTAAAAATTTTAATTGTACATTCTTCTTCCATTGTCAAACTGTGGGAGTCCTGTGCATGACCTAGGTGGTGGAGGCAGCAACTTCTCCCCAAGTTTATTTCTTTAATATCTCCACAAGTTTAAATGGTCTTGACCTTCTCCTTCTCCTTTCTCCTCCTCCTCCTCCTCCTCCTCCTCCTCCTCCTCCTCCTCCTCCTCCTTCTCCTTCTTCCCCTTCCCCTTCTTCTTCTTCCTCTTGACACAGGTTTATCTACCTTATGAGTAAGTGTCAATTCTCGTTCTACATTTTTGTGAGGGTGGACATTCTTTTTCAACTCATAGCCCATAATATGTGACTGACAGTTGTGTTACATTTTCATGCCAATGTGTATTTTCTTTTCAATTCACTAACTCTAGTTCTCTTTTCATGAAAGAGACAACTTCTTTCTGATTCCTGGATTTGTGCATACATTTTGGCTTCTATGTTCTGTCTTTTTACTTTGTACAAGATCTGCAGTACTGGCTCTTGTCCTTTCTTACTTATGAAAACCTCAGACTATATTTGTAATGTAGTACCAAAATCTTGTGCACATACACTTATGTAGTTTGGAATGCATATGTGTCTTTTGTTTCTCTATCATCTATCTATCTATCTATCTATCTATCTATCTATCTATCTATCATCTGTCTATCTATCTATCATCTATCTATCTATCTATCATCTGTCTATCGATCATCTATCATCATCTCTCTATCATCTATCTATCGATCTAATCTATCATCTATCTATCTATCTATCTATCATCTATCATTTATCTATCAAATGTGGATATTGATAATGTTAGAATTTTGTCCTTATATATACTTCTGTACATATTTTGTCAGCACAACTACAAATCTTGATTTCCTTATTCTTGCCTCAAATAATTTTATTTCCATTTAAATTTTTTTTTGTCTTTATCTCATTTAATATTTTGAAGGAAAATATTTTATTTCTGAATTTTAAAGACTTATTATTATTTACAGAGAACATTGTTGCCTGTTAACATGGTTGGTATTTAAACTTATGGTCGCAAGAATTCTGGTGAGCTCCAGTTGATTAGGAAGAGACCATAGGCGCATGCACACACACACACAGAGTATAAGATCAAATGAAGTTCCAAACTTAATTAGAAAAAGACGTAAGTTCTTCTTCAAATCAGTAAGTTTACAGAGAGTAGAAATTCATGGGACAAATCTCACCCAAGCTTTCCTGGTTCACAGGGCAGTGGCAGTGAGTTAAAACTTCCAGGTTTGAGGTAATCAGTTCTCGACCATTTATACTCACCATTCAAAGTGCCTACTCTAGCAAACCAAGTATGTCTATTTCAGGGAATGTTTACACACATTGGATTTTCCTAGTTCTTGCACCAAACTCAGTTTTAGTATGGCCACATGCTCCCTTGAAAAGATATAAGAATCTATTCACAGGTGTTCTGAATGTCTCAGCCTTCAGCTTGCCACTGTCTTGGAAAACCTGTTTCTCCACAGATCACTGATAATCCTGATTTCATTATGATTTTATCTGGATCGTTCTGATAATGAGTTTGGTCCAAATCCATTTCCTATAGTACAATTCAATCAGCAAATATTATTGAGCACTGACTATTCACGCAGAATGTAGGTGCTGGGGAAGTAGTGGAAGAGACATTATTTTGTTTTGGCTGGAGTTCACGGTCTAGTGAGTTCCCATGATTGTGTATTTTTCTCACTTTTGTTTATTTTTGTCGCTGTTACTATTATTGTAACTGTCCTACAAATACTTACTGGGATATCTACATCGATAAACAATGAAATCTACATGATGGCTGGTATTAGACCCACTATTTTGCAACTGTCATGTACTCAGCTCATGCTGCTCAGTCCGGCGCATTCCACCATAAGGGAGACACAGACTGCCATTTATTCAGAAATGACCAGAGTGTTGGTGTTGGGGATACTTGAAAACACATTATGTGAAAAATAGGATTGGAGAAATAAAATTGCTTATAATAAAGTTGGGAAGAGTTGTATGCCACAATTCATTCCTACCATTTTCATACAACATAATGGCATTCAGAGTAAAAAGTCTGTCGTTCTATATTTCTATCATTGTGAATGTCACATTAACTATTCTACCAGAGCCATGCACATGGCTCTACTACAGTTACAGGCTCTCTATAGCTATAGTAGGAATCGGGCCCCTCCGTTGCTTATTATTCACCAAAATACCAATGCCAATGGAAGGCTTAAGTCTTGTTTACACAGAGGGATGCTAACTAAAGCTATCATTGTATACTACAGTAGGCACTTCACATTTGTTTCTGGTAAAATTGAAATGTGAATGGTCTTTAATTTATTTATTTACCAAGGAATAAATTATGGCTTTTCACAGTGAAAAGAAACTCTTTCCATCTGTCTGTTCTGAAAACCGTGTTGTGCCACACGCATGGGGCTCTTGTGAGCCACAGACTGAGTCACATTTCTTTCTCCTAACTGAAACAAGCTTGTAGAAAGTTAACCATCAGAAAGTTAAGTATTTGTTAAGGGTTCTACACACGGAAAATATGAACATAAATTAGTTTTCCTTTTCTTGAAAATACAGTCTCTCTGTAAAATGGTAGGACACCAATATAAAAATGATTTCAGTGCATAATAAATTCACAGCTCTCTACAATTTGGGGAAAGCAGGGATAAAATATTGGAACGCTGGCCTGTTATCAAATTTAAATCGTTACCAGACAAGATCAGGCTAAAGCCCAAATACTGTGGTTTTGAGCTATCTGAATCTATTCCAAATTACTCTTGGACAACATCAGACAGGTTTACATTCATTGATCTTGTATAAGAAATTACTCTTAGCTTGTACTGGTTCCATCTGTTCTAAGCTGCAAGTGAACATGTCCTACTTGTGTCTGCAGCCCCAGGAAAGGTGATTCACAGCTGCACATGGGATCACTTGCTGGTAAAGGGTCACTGAAATTCTGTTCCAGCTTTAGTCTTAGATTTAACCGCTTTCTTAGAGAACTGAAGAGAGAAGCATAGGGGAAAGGAAAGAATGCTTTATCCCTCAAAGAAAAAAAAAATATTCAGATTCTTTCTTCCTCTTTTTCCCTGAAGTATTAAAACTTTCATAGACCATTTTATACTTTACTTCAAGGTTAACTTCAAAACATCTATGGACACATCTTGTTTTATCCTCTTGGGTCTGTCATTTTAGGGGAATAATGTTCATGCCAGTTGTAGTGGAGAAGATGAAGACAGGGTTTTGTTGTAAGATGTAAAGTCTGAGACACTGCAGCACTTCCATAATCGTCTCTTTAAAAAAATATTTTCTTGTCCGGCTGGTGTGGCTCAGTGGTTGAGCATCGACCCATGCACTAAGAGGTTATCGGTTCGATTCCCGGTCAGGGCACATGCCCAGGTTTTGGGCCTGATCCCCAGTGGGGGGCATGCAGGAGGCGGCCAATCAATGTTCTTTCTCGTCAATGTTTCTATCTCTCTCTTCCTCTCCCTTCCTCTCTCTCTAAAAAAAATAAAAAAAAATTTTTTTTTATTGATTTTAGAGAGGAAAAGAGAGACAGAGATGGAAACATCAATAAGAGAACATCGATTGGATGCCTCCTGCATGCCCCCCACAGGGCATCAGGCCCACAACCTAGGCATGTGCCCTGACCAGGAATTGGGCAACCTCTTGGTGCATGTGTCAACGCTCAACCACTGAGCCACACTGGCCAGACAAAATCATCTCTTTTCAATGGAAACTATTCATAATCTCCTCCTTTCACTCTTTTTTTTTTTTTTTTATCCTCACCCGAGGACATTTTTCCATTTTTTGTACAGATAGAGCGGGAGGGAGAGAGAGGAAGGGAAAGAGAGAGAGAAACATCGATGTGAAGGGACACATCGAGTGGCTGCCACCCGCACGACCAACCAGGGCCGGGGACAAACTGCAACCGAAGTACGTGCCCTTAGCGGGAACCGAACCCGGGTCTCTGCGGACCGCAGGCTGACGCTCTAACCGCTGAGCCAAACTGGCCAGGGCTCCTCCTTTCACTCTTAACTTCCCTTTCTCCTCTTCCCATCAACGCTTTCCAAGAAAAATTTACATAGTTGGCTTAGGTAAAATACACATTCAGAAGTCCTTGATTTACAAATAATGCCTGGAATGTATTGAGCACTTGTGCCACAATAACATGTAATTAACATATTGGAAAGTTTTTAAAAAATGTGCACTCCCCCCAGAATCACCATATTCTACTTTGCAAATGCACTTTTACCAAATAATTAAAAATGCCTGTAAATTTTTTTCATATAAAGTGATATACAAATGTATATTTCTGTGTACTGTGCACTTGTATATGTCTCACAAAACTTTTAATTTCCTGTAAACCTTTTTACTGATGGGAAGTCTAAGCAAAATAGGACAAACTTTCCCAGTTTTGAAATTTCATTTCATTTTTTTTTTTTTCTCACAATGGCAAGTTTGCTTCATTTTTATTTTCTCATTTGCTCCCATTTTTCTCTCCTTCGAGTGCCCCAGGCTTGCCAGAAAACAAGATGCAGTTCCCCGTGCTCCTCCGGATGGGTGTGGGCAGGTGGAGGGCGTGTGCTCTGGCCAGTGGACTGCAAAGCACACTTGTTCTATAGCAGCTTCTAGGGAGTTGTTTGTGAGAGATGAACTTAGTCTCTCGCTCTCTCTTTCCTCTTATTTTGCCGCGGGAAGAATGGGCAGAGGCCATCTTGGGCCGTAAACATGAGGCCACCCCAAGAGTGTTAGAGCAGTGACCGTAGACACCCCTGAGGGCTGCATCGCTCACAACTCCAGTGGGCATCGATTCACATTACAGTCTCTGTGAGCATGTCTCTTGGAGTTTGGTAATACAGCAGCTTTAGGAGCTGGGTCCTGGAACTTTTTTGGGGAGTTATTATACTATTCCTCTTGCCCCCAGAATTCATATGTGTGAGAAACAAACTTCTAGTTATGGACATTGTGAATTTAGCTATTTGTATATATTATAGCTGACTCTAATACTGTATACGCTCTCTGAAATAAGTTTACAGTCTAGTTGGAAAATGATATGCATAGATAAGATGATATACAACAATTATCAGGTTATGGGATGAAAGGTATAAATATAACATTTAATTATCATAAATTAGCAGAGGCTATCGTACCTTAAAAAAAATACACACAAGGTGAGAATTTCATAACAAATGACCTAACGGCAAAAAGTAAAATATGTTGGTGATGGAAAGCAGATGAAGAGACTAAAATAAAGAAATAGAATTGAACACTAATGAGACATGAAGTGGTTGACACATGAGAAACTGAGATACAGAAGCCTGCAATGAGGATGTGTATAGGACTAGTATTGTGCAGTATAAGATCATGCGTTGATTTTTGACTTATATTCAAGAATCATTAATGTGTAGTTGTCCTTTCATTAAACCTCTTTGATGACTCAAAGTAAATAGTTCATATTTTTCATAATCTAAATGAGTCTAATATTCCACTTAAAATGATAAAGACTTATGTTAAGGGCCTTCATGTATTTTTTTTCTTAATATGAAAATAATACAAGGCCACTTTGGAAAATTATAAAATAAAATCACCAGCTTGTAGATGATAGTAATTTGTCCTTTTGCAAAATATGTTTTTATTGGTTTTTTAGAGAGAGAGGAAGGGAGAAAGGGATAGAAACATTGATGATAGAGAGAAACATGATTGGCTGCTTCCTGCACACTCCCCACTTGGGATCGAGCCTGCAACCCAGGCATGTGCCCTGACTAGGAATCCGCTGGGACCTCTCAGTCCTAGGGATGCAGCTCAATCCACTGAGCCACACCGGCCAGGCAGTGATCTGTCTTTTTAATATTTTATAATTTTCCAAAGTGGCCTTGTATTATTTTCATATTAAGAAAAAAATAGCCCTGGCTGGTTTGGCTCAGCGGTTAGAGCGTCGGCCTGCGGTCCAGAGAGACCCGGGTTCGGTTCCCGCTAAGGGCACATACCTCGGTTGCAGTTTGTCCCCGGCCCTGGTCGGTCGTGCGGGTGGCAGCCACTGGATGTGTTCCTTTCACGTCGATGTTTCTCTTTCTTTCTGTTTCTCTCTCTCCCTCCCGCTCTGCCTGAACAAAAAATGGAAAAAATGTCCTCGGGTGAGGATAAAAAAAAAAAAAAAAAAAAAAAAAGAAAGAAAAAAATACATGAAGGCCCTTAACATAGTCTTTATCATTTTAAGTAGAATATTAGACTCATTTAGATTATGCAAAATATGAACTATTTACTTTGAGTCATCAAAGAGGTTTAATTGCAAGGGATTATATGATGGCCTGGTAATTCCCCATAGTAATTCATGGCCACATTTAAAATTTTTCATTGTTGGGAAAGTTTTTCATGTACTTAAACGATGTGATTTGGGCCAATTATTCTTGGTTGTCCTTAATATAGATGCAGTTTCATGCTTTGTGCAAATAAGGACAATCTTCATTTTAAAAGGGAATTCAATTATACAACAGTAAAAGTAACATCTTTAAATTACAGAGCTTTACACATTTTAATAGACTACAATATGTGTATTTTACTTAATTTTTACAACAATCTGTGATAGAGGTATTCTTATTACCGTAAGTAATAGCTTAATAACACCTCTCCTAAAAACTGCTGAATTGAGAATTAAATTTAGCTCTTATAATGTCAAGTCCCAGGGCTCTGGGTGTGAATCTAGGTTTTATGATGTATGATCCCTAAATTATACAAGAAGGAGGTCTCTTCATGGAAAATAATAAAACTTTAAAAATCCAAAATTAGAGTTACAAGTGAGTGATTATTTAGAATACAAAAAACACACAACAGGGAGTAAAAAATTTAAAAAACCTAAGAAATAAAACATTTGTAAATACATATAAAATGTAATACTTTTATTAATTGCCTGACACATTCTTGTAATAGTTATTATCCTAACTCTTTTGGTTGTGGGAATTACTCTGCATACTCTTTGATTAACTCTTTATAGCACAATGATTTTATAATTTTTTTTACGTAGAATAATAAGTGAATTTATCTTCTGGATAGCTAATAAAATTTATTTTATTGCTGAATCTAGAAAACTTTCAGCTTCACAAGTCATATTTTAGTAATCTCAAGTAAGTTTTTAGGCGCATTCTCTAATATGGCTAAACTATCAGCTTTCATGTTTGATCTATAAGATTTCAAGGCATTCCAAGGTTACATATGCATTAACAACTTTTTTTTCCACTATGTCCTTATTGTAAAGAATTATTGTGAGTTTTGTTATTTTGTTCATGTCAGTATTTTGTGTAAATCAGCAATAATTGTAAGTCTTTACCAATATATTTATAAGATTTACTCTTCTTCTCTAATTTAATTTTTAAATAAACTATTTATTACTTCTTTTAAAAATGTATCTCTTCCTTTTAGTGAATTGTTGCTTTTAGCATGGTCCAATTTTTTTGTCATAATTTACTTTTCAAAGTCAGAATAAATTCTATTGTTTTTCTAGCTCATTTTATTTTGTTTTATATCTACTAATTTTGAATCAGATTTTCTTTAGTTGTTGTCATGAATAAGTTTAAAAATGCATAAAAAAGTTACCCTTTATTTGTGTCCAGATCAGGAATCTTCAGCTGCATAATAATATAAGCAAACACTGATCCTCTATGCATTGCTTCATCAGTGAATGTGTGAGGAACTTTGTTGCTGAACGTTTGTTTCTTCACAGTGAATTTGCTGTGGCTGTAGCAATGTTGTCTGTCTTTTCATCTGGAACCTTCAGACTTCATCAGGCCACGATGAGTCAGATACACTTAGACATGATCCAATATGTTGGCATGCAGAAAGCGGGTGATTTCACTCACAAACATGCATTGAAACAGTACTGCTGAGCTTTTGTTCTATAAACACAGGGTTTCTGATAAAATTCTAGTATAATTTCCATACAGAAATAAAGTATTTGGTACAAATAAAATAGTTGGTATCATGAACTATTGAGTGTATTTCTTTCCCGATGAGGGAGAACTTACATTTTGTCTAAGCATTGATGAGAATCCTTCACTTACAACTTTACATATTTAGTGATTGGAAAACTGTTCTAAGGCTAGTTTATTGCTCCATTACTTCCTTTTCCTCCCTCCCTCCCTTCCTCCCTCCCTCCCTCCCTCCCTCCCACCTTCCCTCCTCCCTTCCTCCCTCCCTTCTCTGCTATCCACGTATTCCAGTCCTAGGCTTTCAAAAACATGATCACGTCATGGTACCACCCCTGCCTCTGTCAATGGCTGGTAGGAGGACTTGTGGGAGATAGTCTATAGTTAGCAATAACGTAACTACACACAGAAATCACTGCAAATCCCCAAACTATTCTCCAGTAAATCTAAACTATATGTTTCTTCAAATAATTTCCCCTTTAGTGATTCTCAAAAAGATTCCTGGCTACTTGAAGTTGCTTGGAATGAGAAGATACAAATGAAGGGGAAGTTGGAATAGAAGGAGGTTGATTTCTTTTACAAAATATTTATCTTTAGAACATTTTGCAAACCAACCTAAGGTTCAGGGGCCTGGAAGAGGCTGGTGAAATGAGGAATGCTGATGTTTCAAAAGCTTTGCAGCAAACTTGCCTCTATGCAGTGCTACCATTTTAAAGATGTAGATTTTGCGTCATGTTGTAATACTTGACTTTCCATTGGCAGAAAAAAATAAAATCGGGCTTATGTCTGAGGTTACTTTTAAATCCCAATTTCATCTGTAATTTGTCAGCTGGTTGGTCATTCTTTATGGGTCTTATTTATGTGCTCAGTTCTGTTTTGTTTTATCATGGTCTACATGCCAGCCACAATTTGCCATGTATTGGAATGATTTGTTGTTTGCTAATACTTTCCAATAGTTAATGGCCATGCTCTGCTTCTATACCTTACTTACAGTTTTAGTGACTTCCTCCTGCTTACTTTATTATGTGTGCCAAGAGGGAACCCTATGAATATTTGTTTTCCTTGTATTCTCTGCTCATTTCTTCTAAGGTTGGGTGATTTTGCAGTGAACAAGAAAAAGTGTTGGTAAGTGTCCTGATTGTCATACAGTTTTCTGTTGGTAAGTCTGTGCTATTGAAATCATCATATTTTCATATTAGATTTCACTGAGTTGAATGAGTTACATGCAGCAAGTCCATACGTACCCTCACTATAATCATGTTTTCTTTTGTCTAAAACAATGCTATACATTTTGTTAGCTAAATTCCAAAAGAATTAATATCTTGTTCTTAATCTAATGCCCTCTTTTTGTGCTTATTGGAAATACCAACTGCATTACTTTTCTTAGTGTAGCATAGGAATAAAAATGTATTTTCTTGATTGAACATTTTAATTTTAATAGTTATTGCAAGCTGTGCTTGACAAGAAGAGTGCCACTAGGTTAAGAATTCCCTACATCGACTGGTACCATGACCCCAAATTTTGCACATTTTTTATGCTGAAAAAAAAACCCCATGATTTAGTTTATAATACTTGGTGATGATTTATGATAAGGGCTGGGTGTTTATTTTACCTTTGTCAGGGTTCTCTTAGGTCAATAATTAACATGTTTGCCAAATGCTATAGAATCCTCTGATGAATGTACTCAGTCTTTTAACTGAGATGACCCAAGGATATGTTGTATTTTAACCTCCACATGACTGCTACATTCACTTTTTTCAAACATTTTATTTGTCATTTATCACATTCAGTGCTCTCCCATTCTTTTCATCCTTCTTGTTTTATTGATGAATAATGAGTATGTTAACACTGCTTATCTTGACTCAGGCAAATGAAGAGTGACTTGCCTAAGAGTCTCTAGCCTGAATCAACTGGATGATTTCTGTATGTTTGCTTCCAGTTTTAAACTATAATTGCTTATACCTAACAGTAGCTATAAAATACACATTTATGGGAAGGCTTTAATCTCATAGTAAACGAAAGTAATCTTATTCTGTGATATGACTATGAATGAAATCACAGTTTACAATGGCTAGTCTGATGCCCATGCAAAACCAAATGGGTTTGAGATGCAAGAAAATTCAGAAGAGATCACTCAGTAAGCTTCTCGTCTCATAAGTCATTTTTTTCCCCCAAATCAGTCATTGCTATGGTGAATATTCTTAAAATATATTCATTTTTTATAATTTTAATAGGTTAGCTAATTTGGTAAAAACATATTTTTCTTAGAGAGATAATTATATGGAGGAGTAAATATCAAACTTATAGTTGATGTGATAAACCACATCAGCATAAGAAAAAGGAGAGTTAAGGAATAACCTCCAAATTCATTTGGAGGATGCTGAGTAACATGATGTGGATATATAGGAGTTCTCATATAGAAAAGTATGTGTTACATAAAGGCGTATGGTAAATATTTCTCCGTCTTTCTGTGTGTGTGTGTGTGTGTGTGTGTGTGTGTATGTATGATGTGTATATATATATATATACACAAACACATACATATATAAATATCAGAATAGCATAGATTGTTGTGAAATAACTATAAAAATATGCAGTCAATATTTTTTCTGTAATTTTAAGCAAGCACTCTTATTATCTCTTAATATTCATATACATGGGTATATAACAAATATACATATGTATATGTTATATGATATGTGCGAACACACACACAAATATTCTTCCTTCATTAGCTAAACTTTTTTTAACATATATGGTTGACCAAGATTCAACTCTGGCCACTTTAACACTGTAACACTTTTTAATTCCAGCACATTCCTGAAATTGCTAAATTCATCTCTTACAAGAAAATAAGATTCTCCTTGCATCTTGCTTTTTAAATCTTCATGCTGCATTCATTTTTTTTCTAAATAAGATTTCAAGTAAGAGGTATATTTTTAAGTTTTATCTTCTATTTACAAACTAAAGACTGTAATTCTGCTTGGTCACACTGGATTGATGTTTCTTTACCACCAAACATATTTCTGAAGCAGATTCAGCCACACATACTATTATTTTCCTTTATTTATCACTGTTTACAGAAGAAAGTACTAACTGAAATGAGAATGCATTTTTATGAATTAACTTTATCTTTAATAGCCAAGTTTAATTGCAAATAGTTTATATAGCATTTGCTGTTAAACATCACAATTTTACTTCCTCTATCAGACACAGTAAAATGCACATAAAGTATATAAAGTGAAAAAACAAAAATATAGTCTGAAGAATGAAGAACTGAATGAGAAAATGCTTCACATTTACTAAGAAACAATAACTAGGTCTGCTTATGGTATGTCTTTGTTAAATAAGGTATTTGTTCTTTGCATAATCCAGATTTTTTTTTTTTTCAAGCGATGCCATTACAAATAAGTAGGAGTGAATACAACATAACTTGGCCACTAATTGTATGTAGAGAAAATCAATCCTCCTGCATAAATTAAAATGTTCCTACTATCTCTAGAAGTTCTGGCTCTAAATTATGAGATTAATTTTTCTCAAAGGATCTGTGCTATATTTGTACTTACATGAAGATACCAATAAGAGTATAAGTCCTTCTTCAAAATGCAAATTCTCAAAATACTTTTCTCTTGCTTTTAGGCCCAATAAAAAAAATGTTTTGAGTTTAAAACAGCAGAAATAATTGCAGAAAAGATTTGTGATTCCTTTAAACTTTTTTTTCTAGTTCTCCTAAATGCCATTTCAATTCATTCTTTTGCAAAACTACAGAAATGTTGGTACTGTCGAGGCAATTGAAATGCCATTAATCAGGTGAGTCCCTCAAACTGCTGAGTTTAAAATTTTTCATATGTATTTCTGATTCTCTGGGTCAATGTAATAAACGGAATTTGGCCTTAACATTAGGGTATCATGTGGTAAAAATAGTGCAATAAAAACTTGGTAGTGGGGGTGTCTTGCTTTTACTACCTCTTAGTTGTTTGATTCAACGCTGATAACTTTGGCCCACTGAATTTCAATTTTCTCACTTCAAAAATAAATACAATAGTGCCTAATTCACAGGATGGTTGACAAAAATAAAATAATACATGTAAATTATTTTATATATGTTATTTAAAAATTTTTTATATAGCAATACATTTAGGCATCATTGTTATTTATTCTCAATAACTAAGTAATAACCCAACTCTGGCTTCTCTCTCATGTCTATACAAATAGTGAATATAAGTAATTGTGTGACTAAACATTCAGTTGGACACTGTTTAACAGGGGTTGAGAACACAGTGGGGAGATATGATTGCTATATTCAAAGGAGCACCTCACACACATTAGTACTCACAGCTAGTGAGGAAACAATAAAGATAGATGCTGAAGGCTCTTTTCTAAGGGGTTAAGCTGGAAAGAAGAGAATATGTACACAGACAAGAAAAGACACTTCTGCTGGGGGAGTCATGAAAACCACAAACCTGGCTTTACTTTATCAATTCATGTTGAAAATTATTATTAGTGCTAATAGTTCCATGAAAGCCGTTCAAGATATTTCATGAACAAGTACAACTGTTTGGCACACCATAGGTATTAATAAATGTTTGATAGTTACTGATATAAAAACAGCAGTAACCAACCTTAAGCAGCCCTCTTTGGTCGTATTTCAAAACTATAAATCTTTCTTGGGAGTCATGTTATATAATATTATAAGAAATCAAACACTAGCAATTTTAAAAAGAAAGAAACTTAAAGGGTAAGTAGATTACTTTTATCATTTTTTCCAGTTTCTCAGTTAGAGCTTGGTTGATAATTGAAAATACAGAGAGACACTCTGGCAGAGTCTTTTAAATCAATTTGTAATTTCAGCACTATATTATACAATTAATCCTAAAAGCAGTACAGCTGCTTGAATGACTTTGAGATAACTTTACAAAAAAGAAAAAAGAGAAAAGAAAGAAGAAAAATAATAACTAACAAAACAGAGAAAAGAATGATTTTATTTGTTTACATGATTGTGTATGAGATGATAAAACACTTCAATGACTGTTACTATTCAGTAGAGGTGAAACATGTATCTTAAAAATTTCCTAAAGTATGTCTGTAAAAATGTTTTTGAAATGTCTGTTTATCCATTTGCAAAATTCTCTATTAACATTTATGCTTATTGCTTTTGATGCCCTTTACAGATGGTAATCAATTATCAGATAATTTCACAAAGGGCTTTTGAGTCTGTTGATTCTTTAGCTGCAATGATATTTATTTTTTCTTCCCACAATTCAGTGTGGTTCATTAGAACCTGGTAGTCAATCATTTCTTTCTCTTCAGTAACATTAATGACTATTGCTTATCTAAAGATAAGTCACCCATAAGAAAAATAAGAACATTGTTTTACAAAGAGCTTTTCTTTTGCAGATATTAATTTCCATCAATAATAACATTATTAAACAAAACTTCTACACAAATCACTGTCTTTGGAGCTATAAGAAATACACATATGGACAATAATGAGCTTTATCTAGTTGAGGAATATGACAATTAAATAACTGGTTAAGGGTAACTTCCATTTCTTAGATGCTTATAAATAAAGGGCAATTTGTGAGATTTAGGCAGGAAAAGATTTAGTATCTTTTATCTGTCTGCATATTTTAGCATGACTCAAACAAGTTATTTTTCAAAAACTTTCATGTGTTAAATAGCAAAACAAAGGCACAACATTTGTGGGAGCTCAGAGAAACCAAAGATTACATCTTGTTGATGGTGGAGAGAGTCAAAAACACTTCATGGGACAGACACTGAGCTCCAGACTTCCATTTGCTACCTACTTGATATCTTCTACTGGATGTTGATTAGGAATTTTTAATTTATGTCTAAAATCGAAGTCTAACCCTAACATTTTTCAATTTAAGATAAATAGTATCAACATCTCCCTAGCTATTAGAGTTCCAAAAAGGTGATATCATTTTTCTTATTCCTTTCCCCATACCCCCGCTCCAGCATCACCTATCCAGTCTCTGACCGACAGTTCTCATGATTGCTACCACCCCAATCGTGCTAACATGATCTCAGTTTCAGAGCTCCAACAGCCGTTCTCCTGCTTAAGACTTTTTAAAAATATATCTTTATTGTTTTAAGTATTACAGATGTCCCTCCTTCCCCCCACCATTGATATCCTCCTTCCTGCTTCCCTCCCCATCTTCACCACATTGTGTCTGAATCCATAGTAATGTTATGACTATATACATGTAAGTTCTTTGGTTTATCTCTTCTTGCCACCTCTTCCCTCTGAGGTTTGTCCGTCTGTTCCCTATTTCCATGTCTCTAGATATATTTTGTTCATCAGCTTATTTTCATTATATTTCACAAATAAATGAGATTATGTAATACTTGTCTTTCTCTGACTTTCAACGGCTTCCCTTATGTTTTAGAATGCCCTTGTTTGGGCTATTTGCACAGATAGTCTCTTCTTATCTTTCAGATTTCAACTAAGACGCCATCTGACCAGCAAGGTCTCTTCTCCAGTTGCGTTGTCTCTCTTACCCTCTTTGGTATTTCTATATACAGCATTGCCTGAAACCTGTATTTGTCTTATATAACTCATCTAGGTCTGATACCTGTGTCGGGACAGTGGGAAGGGAGGACCATTGAGTAGGAAGGGTCTCAAATTGTCCAGGCAAATTAAGAGATCTTGAGCCAGAAATACCATTTGGAAGAATACAGAATTTTACAGAAACAGGCCTTCTTTGGTGTCCTAACCATCCTCAGCCATTGGATAGTAGTATACTGTGGGAAATGTGGCCTCCATGCAAACATGGTGGTGGCAGAAGAGGCTGTCCACACAGCAAGAGACATGAGCTCTACATGGTGCACTTTCATGACTACCACATAGGTTGAGTATACATCTCTGACTTTCCCCCCATCACTACATTCTTACTACCTCTTTTGAGTGGGGAAGGGGTGGGCTGGGACTTGAGAATGAGTACAAGACTTTGTGCTATGCCAGATTCCGGGGGGTGAGTGTATGTACAGGGCTTTGCATGAACTAGTGTGAACCGCTAGTGGAAGGATGGGCCTACATTATAGGACCTAGGGACCTCACTGCCTATAAAGGAATAGCAGGGACTAATGTACTAAATGGCTGAGAATTTTCTACTCAGGGATTAGAAGAGCACTAATTAGAGTCCATGAAGAAGAGCGGTTCCTTTTTGGTGCGTTAGCATCAAACTGAAGGCATGAAAGTCATCAAATTGCTGACTGACAAGAGCAGAGGCAGTAGCATTTCTCATTAGAAGTGGGTTTGCGGTGTCTCAAAGTACCATGACAGCTTACACTTAAATTTCTTGGAACAGATGGCCTTAGAGAGGCTGTATAGGGTGATGCTGAAGCAAGGAGCATGCAGAAACTTCTAAATCTTTTCCATGCCATATAAAAGCCAAGGACACTTGAAAGGCTAGTCAGGCTTGGTTTCTGTCTAACCACACTGTGCAGCTGTTATAACTTTGCTGCAGGTTTCCAAACAGAAAAGGCAATTCACCCAGAAGAACACTTAAGGGTGTTCAGCATCCAGACAGAGAAAGAATAAGCAGAACCTCAAGAGGAATACCAGAAAGACCTTTGGTTTTTCTACAGAAACATTTAGTGTCAGAAAATTGGTACATAGGTGGCAATTTTAACAGCAATAATTAAAAAATAAGATAATTTAAGGAGATTCAAAAGCAGGAATAAAAACGACCTTGAATTAAAATTAATGATTTGTTTTTAGATTCTAAATTTCAATAGATAAATTCAGGGATGATCACACTTGAACTTCAGCTCTTAATGATCGAGTTTTGCCATTGAAACTCTTTCGCTTTTATCAATCATGACTTATGGCTGCTGCATTTCCTGGATGTTTCATGTTTTAAACTATGTCTGTTGCCTTTTTATTTGAATAAAATAAATAAAATTCTTGGCTGGGTGTTATGTTCTTGCATCACACTGGTCCACGTTGTGCAATTGTTTTCTGGCATTGCACATATCTATGGAGAAATATGAGTCTTACTTGATTTTTCCATATAGATGAATTGTTTTCTCTATCTAAATGCTTGAATAATTCTGTCTTCTTCACTAAAGTTTTATGGCTAAACTAGGACTGAATATTTTGTCTCAAATGTTTCTTAGCTGTAAATTAATATATATATATATTTTTATTTCAGGTTCATACAAAAAACATCAAACACAACTTCTGGTCCATTTGTTTGGCAGCCATTCTGGCAGGTGTGAGGTGATACCTCATTGTTGTTTTAATTTGCATCTCTCTGATGATTAGTGACATTGAGCATATTTTTCTGATGTCTCTTGGCCATTTGTATGGAGAGGTGTCTATTTAGGTCCTCTGCCCATTTTTTAATTGGATTCCTTGTCTTCCTTTTGTTGAGTTGTATGAGTACTTTATATATTTTGGAAATTAACCCTTTATCTGATGTATCATTGGTAATTATGCTCTCCCATATAGTGGGTTCCATTTCCATTTTGATGCTTGTTTCCTTTGCTGTGCAGAAGCCTTTTAGTTTGCTGTAGTCCCATTTATTCATGTTTTCTTTGTTTCTCTTGCTTTATGTGTTGCATCAGTGAAAATTCTGCTGCGTGTGATGCCTGAAATTTTTGCTGCCTACATTTTCTTCTAGGATTTTCATGGATTCACGAGTCACATTTAAGTCTTTTATCCATTTTGAGTTTATTCTTGTGTAAGTTGATGGTCTAGTTTCATTTTTCTGCATGTAGCTGTCCAATTTTCCCAGCACCATTTATTAAAGAGGCTGTCTTTACTACATTGTAAGCTCTTGCCACCTTTGTCAAATATTAATTGAGCATAATGCCTTGTGTCAATTTCTGGGTTCTCTGTTCTGTTCCATTGATCTATATGCCTATGGTATTGTGATCCCTCCTACTTTGTTCTTTTTCAAGACTGCTATGGCTATTCGGGGTCTTTTTTTGTTTCCATATAAATTTTTGGAGTATTTGTTCTAATTCTGTGAAATATGTTGTTGGTATTTTAATGGAGATTGTATTGAATCTGTAGATTGTTTTGGGTAGTATAGACATTTTAAAGATGTTAATTCCTCCAATCCATGAACAAGATATACGTTTCCACTTTTTTATATCTTCCTCTATTTATTTTTTCAATGTCCTGTAGTGTTCTGTAAAAAGGTCCCATTTCTTTGGTTAAGTTTATTCCTAGGTATCTAATTTGTTTGCTGTAATGATAAATGGGATTTTTTAAAGTTTCTCTTTCTGTGAGTTCATCATTGGTGTATAAGAATGCCGACAATTTCTTGAAGTTAATTTTGTATTCTGCTACTTTGCCAAATTCATTTATTAAAACTAGTAGATTTTTGATGGAGTCTTTAGGGTTTTCTATGTATAATATCATGTCATCTGCAAATATTGACAGTTTCACTTCCTCCTTTTCAATTTGAATCCCTTTTATTTTTTCTTCGTATCTAATTGCTGTGGCTAAGACTTCTAGTACTATGTTAAATAAGAGTGGTAAAAGTGGGCATCCTTGTGTTTTTCCTGTTCTTATGGGAAATGCTTTTAGTTTTTGCCCATTAGGTATGATGTTGGCTGTAGGTTTTTCATATATGACCTTTATTATGTAGAGATATGATCCCTTTATTCCCACATGCTGAACATTTTTATCAGAAATGGGTGCTGGATTTTGTCGAATGCTTTTTCAGCATCTATTGATATGAGCATAAGGTTTTAATCTTTAATTTTGTTTATGTGGTGTATCACATTTATTGATTTGCAAATATTGTTCCAGCCTTGAAGCCCTAGGATAAATCCCACTCTGTCATGGCGAGTATAATTTTTAATGTATTGCTGGATCCAATTTGCTAATATTTTGTTCAGGATTTTGGCATCTATGTTCATCAGGGATATTGGCCTGTAGTTTTCTTTCTTTGTAGTGTATTTATCTGGTTTTGGAATTAGAATTATGCTGATCTCATAAAACAAGTTTGGACGTCTTCCTTCTTAAATTTTTTGCAGTAGTTTGAGGAGAATGGGTATTAGTTCTTCTTTGAATGTTTGGTCAAACTCCCTTGTGAAGCCGTCTGGGCCCAGGCTTTTGTTTGCTGGGAGACTCTTGATTACCTCTTCAGCTTCCTTAGTTGTTGTTGGTCTGTTCAAGTTTTTTGTCTCTTCCTGGTTCAGTTTTAAAAGACTGTGTGATTTTAGAAATTTGTCCATTTTGCCTAGATTGTCGAATTTGTTGGCATATAATTGTTCATAGTATTTTTTAATGATCCTTTGTATTTCTGTGGTGTCAGTTGTTACTTCTCTTTTGATTCTGACTTTGTTTATTTGGGTTCTCTTTTTGTTTCTTGGCTAGTTTGGCTAAGGGTTCATCAATCTTCTTTATCTTTTCAAAGAACCAGCTCTTTGTTTCATTGACCTTTTGAATTTTTTTTTTTTAGTCTCTAGTTCATTTATTTCTTCTCTGACTTTTACTATTTCTTTCCTTCTACTTTACTCTGAGTTTTTCTTTTTGTTTACTTTCTAGTTCTTTAAGTTGTAGGGTTATATAGTCAATTAGAAGTTTTTTCTTGTTTCTTGAGATAGGCCTGTAGTGCTATGAATTTCCCTCTCAGGACTGTTTTTGCTGTATCTCAGAGATTTTTGTTGTTGTTTGTTCATTTTTATTGGTTTCCAGGAAGTTTTTTATTTCTGCCTTGATCTCCTTGGTAACTTATTCATTGTTTAATAACATGCTATTTAGCCTCCATGTGTTTGAATGTTTTTGAGTGTTTTTATTGTAATTGTGTCACAATATTTTTAAGCAGTGGATTTATTTTACAATGTGAAAGAGGCATTTTGATGTACAATATAAGATTGTTAATTATAGGGAGCTAGCAAAGATCATCTTGAAGTGATTTTGCAGGGTTATTACTTTGGCTCTGTGTCAGAGATAGTAATATTCACAATTTTCTATCAATTTGCTTATATTTCTCAGTCTTCTTGCAGGTAGGCAAGGCATATGACTAATTTTTGCCAATGGTATTTTGTGAGGAGAAAATGGCACTTGTTATTCTGAACCAAGGCTATGAAAACCACATGTGTGATTCTCTAGTCTCTTTTTTTTCCCTTGCTATGGTGACTAAGAAGTCCACATCTCCTGATGGTACAGCACAAGGTAGTGACACTTCTATTATCTCCATCATCCTGGTCTTTGAGTGACTATATTTAACAGAGTACTTCTGTCTCCCATGTGATATTGTGATTTATAATAAGAAATATATATTTAGTCTTTGTCCATGATTCTGGCTTAGAGTTCCTAAAACTCTTAGAATTTCTGTGATGAGAGCAACAAAGTTGTCTTTTGTTATGTCAATGAGGCGACTTTTGGCCTAAGGATGGGGGTTCTCATTGCCAAGAGAACCAACCTAATGATTAGAGTATTAGAACTTTCAGTCTTATGCCCCCCACCTCTAGAGAAGGCAAGAGACTCGAGATTGAATCAAGGCCAGTGGCCAGTTCATCATGACTATATAAAGAAGTCTTCATAGAAACCCAAAGGACAGAGTTGGGAGAACTGGGTTGGTGAACATGTGGAGATTCAGGAGACTTGTCCTCAGAGAGTATGAAAACTCTGTACTCCTTCTCACATACCTTACCCTATGTATGTCTTCATCTGGCTGTGGAATCATATCTATTTAATAGCCCTTATAATAAATCAATAATCTAAATAATAACTGGTTCTCTGAGCTCTGTGAGTCACTTTAGCAAATTAGTCAAATCCAAGGAAGAGGTTGTTTGGACCTTTGCTGTATAGCTGGTTGGTCAGAAGTATAAGAGATAACTTAGGCTAGCAATTGGTGTCTGAACTCTGTGTGTGTGTGTGCCAGGGGGAGGGGTGGTGGTGGGTGGTTTTTGTTTGTCAATAAAAGCTACATGAGCAGAAGTGGGGCAAAAAGAAAGCAACTGATACACATTTAATCCCTGTGGTCCAGCCTCAATTCTTACATGTTTTCCTTTCATTAATTTTTTCTCCAACACCCCCGTCCACCCTGTCTTTTTGTTGTTGTTGTTGTTAAGATGGAACTCTGGCCTCTCCAATATTCTTCTTGAAAGAATAACTTCTACTTTCCCTGTGAACCCCTCATTCAGATAGTCTGGGTGGAAGTTTCCTTTAGTCTATTTTTTTTTCTTCCACACAATTACATATACTTTTCATTTTTCAGACATGTGTTAATATCTTAACAGGTATCTGCTGACCAAGAATTTAATCTAGGGTTCATATTCAGAATACTTAAAACCCATATGGCATAGGAAATGTGAGCCAAGGAACTGATATCAGTGTTAAACAACTGTGACAAAGAACTGAATGACAGCCTGGGCTTGCTCCTCTTTGTTCTAAGTTGTACCATTGTGAGGGGTCTGGGGAAAGAGGAAGTGTGGCCAAGGCAGGCCATTTCCTCAGAAACTCCTTTTACTAAACTGCCCTTAGCTTCCACGCACGTAGCCTACTCTTTTACACTCACTGTTTCATTTATTCAAGAACTTTTTTGGGAAGTTTGCTTACCTCATTACACAGTGTCTTTTAATGAAGACATAGGGGTTTATTTCTTAATTTTTATACTATGGACTTCTGAGGAGTCTGAGAAATACTTCTTTTTAAACTTTATGACAACTGTACTGACTTGATTAGGTTCCCATTTTGAAATGGCTATCAACAAACTCAGCTGAATTTGTTGGCTATTTCCCAGTAGGTATTTTATACGTTAATCTTACTCCCGGTTTCATCTTAGTTATCTTTAACATGTTTTCATATTGTTCCCATTTTCTCATTCACTTTTATTAATGGTACAGTATTTAATAGGTTTTAGTATTCTGAAGTTGTATAAAATCCTTTCTGGGCAAACAAAACTAAATTCTATTTTTACTAAAGGCTACTAGAGTAATATTTTCCCTTGTTCCGCATCATTGTAAAGTTGAACTGGTTGGAGACAACTATATTAGCAACCCTTACTAGCATGTTTTCCTTGCTACTTGTGGAGAGAAATGTTTTTATTTCAGGAAAGAGTCCCAAAATAGTCCATCCACTAGTCTTTATGTATAGATGATAGTCTCAGGGATAACAAGAGTGTTTTCATCCATTAAAGCATCAGAAAGCAAGGGTCAACTAAGTGTGAGTTACAAAGAAGATTTGTTTTGCTTCTAAAATAAAGGAAGAATAAAGAGAGAGAAGAAAGGGAAAGAAAAGAGAAGAACCATTAAAACGGTGGATGGCTGCATGCCCTGTGATAGGCTTCACCAAGCGCCCCTCTAAAATCAGTAATATCAAAAAGGATTGTTTTCTTGTGCCCACTAACAGAGAGCCTGGCTTTTATGGCAAGGTTCATGTGATGACAGAACCAAACAGCTGGAGGGAATCAACAAGGCCAAAGGCCGGTGGAGCAGAGGACAATGGTCCTCTATTAATTAGCTGAAATCTGGAGAGTGACTTAGAACTATAGATCAAAACATAACAAAACAAAATAAAAAACTGACGAGGTGCTTGTGGAGACCTCTGGCTTGTACAGGAGCTACACTTGTATATTAAATAATTAAATGCAAATATTTTTGCAGTTTACTGTGTATTTTATAGCCTTGAGTTCAATTATATTGGTGGTGGGTCAACATAATACATTTTATATTTTTAGCGTGCTCTAGTTGTTTCAATTTATTTATTATGTATGTTGAGTTTTAAACATTTTATTTTTGTCTTCTTCAAATTTTACAACCTTTTATTAAACAGGAAGTGCAGAAGATCTGGTAATATGTAACCTATTTTGGATTATTTTATCCAACAGTTATTAAGAAAATTAATAGTATGCTTACAAAAAAGTAGATTCTTTGTTATTTTTCTTAAACGAAATAAATAGATGCTAATGATTTTAATAGAGGTTAAATTACTGAATGAAATCAGATCTTACTGTTCTCAAGTTTTATTCTAATATCAATAATTCTAATCAACTCCTTACCACCCAAAATATCATGGCAACACAACAAACACAGATGACACACTCAACTGTGTTGATAGATACAGGGACATATAAATTTTCCTCAAATATTTATTAGGTGCCTCTATGTTCCAGGTACTTTCTTTTTTGTTTTTTTAACCTTACCCGAGGACATTTTTCCATTTTTTTGTTCAGATAGAGTGTGAGGGAGAGAGAAAGGGTGAGAGAAGCATCAACCTGAAAGGGACACAACGAGTGGCTGCCTCCTGCACGACCCAACCTGGGCCCGGGACAAACTGCAACCGAGGTACATGCCCTTAGTGGGAACCGAACTGGGGTCTCTCTGGACTGCAGGCCGACGCTCTAACCGCTGAGCAAAACCGTCCAGGGCATCCAGGTACCTTCTAAGCACTACGAATAAAACAGCAAATAAACCTATATGCCTGTCCTCGTGGAGTCTGTATTCTTGTGAGGGGAGACAGGCAATAAACATAGTAAATAATAAATGTATACAGATTGTGAAAAGTTCTTAGAAGAAAAATGAAAATGGAGAAAGTGGATACAGAAGGATGTGAGGCTTACATATTTAAATATGTAAGAAGACGTCACAGAAAAGGCAACATCTGCTCATTGTGTTTGTTTGTTTATTGTTTGTTTGTGTGTGTGTGTGTGTGTGTGTGTGTGTGTGTATGTAATTGCATATTTATGAAACTCCGATAATCCAGAGAACTCGGAAAGTTCTGTTTGCAGATGACAACATGCTTTCCCATCAACTATGCCTACTTATTTCTGCTGCTTTTATTGTCTACTATAGTAAGGGTGCTGGCTTCTTCTTGACTACCTAAAGGGCTTATTACACCATTCATACTGAAGAAATGCACATAATTAATCTTTTATAGAAAAAGAAAAGGCCATGAATAACAACAAGTATTTCCTCGTATCCTCACATGGTTTTCAGGAGGTCAATAAGAAATCCAAACAGAAGAGACAGATTTATAAAATTAGCATTGGCCAAAAAAAAAGTCAAAGGAGACTAATTTTTTCACTGTCAAAAGTAACTGAGAGTTAAAAAAAATAATGCTTTGATTATTAAGAACCTTCTGTATTACAGGGGCTGAAAACAAGCTAGTTGTAGCTAATGGTATTATTAGCAAGACACTTCTTTGATAGTCTTGCTAGTTAAGGCTGTAAAAAGAACAACAGATGAGGTGCAGTGCTTATACGTTAGCAACAGCTTGGAAAGTATTGTCAATAAATGCTCCAGTTTGAAAGACGGCCAAGTGATATAATGTGATAATATTGTACAACTGAAGCAACATTTCAATATCTAATCTTGGGATTAGAGGAGATCTGAGGTTCATATCACTGAAGCCATGTCTGGGTGGAATTTATAGCTCTTCTCCATTGATATTAATAATAGTGACAGATTAGTGGAGACACACTTTGATAGAGTTTACTAACATGTCTATGATAAAGTGTGAACACTTATTTTTTGTATGAGGAAAAAAAAAGACCCACTTCACAAAAGTGGTGCAATAGAAATTAAAGCATATGGTTTCCTGTAACATTTGGCATAACTGTTTCCAAAGACCTAGTTCTTTGATTATGGCTTTTGGTGAATTCATTTAAGAAAAATTTGGCTCCATACCAGCATTTCCCTATACAACAATAACTGCATACATGAGTTATTTACTAATCCAGCCTTTCATAGTTGGCGTAATGTTGAGGCAATTTGCATGTAGTTCATAACAGGCAGACAGGAAACCCCATGGAAGTACGTAACCACTTCACAAATAGCTGGCCAAGAAACTAGGAGGGAAGGTGAGGAGGTGTCCAAGGGAGGAAGAAGAGGATGAGTGAAAAAGGGGAGCGAGGAGAGGAATGGAGTGTGAGAAAGGATATAAATTGGAAACAGAAGCTTGAATGAGAAAATGCTATTTTAGAAAGTAATCTTTTGAGTTCTCTTTTTTAAGTCGTGCCTAGAAGCTGTCCAAACTACAGCCAAATAATAAGATTATATCTGATTTCCCGACCCTAGCACTGTCAGGCTTGGTTAATGTGATGTCTACAATGTATTTGGTGTGGTTACTTTTTGTTTTATAGCAGCAGCAGGAATCTTCCACATTCAACATAAATTGTTTACAGGTTTTGTTTTTTCATTGTCAAATTTGCATGGAATTTCAAAGTGAACATTTTTACTTTATAATATGCTTTTTTTTTAAAGCCCAGCTGATAAATACAACTCCTCCAACAGAAATGAAAACAACTATATACAACCACTAATAATCTTTCATGAGAGCTATTGGAGATTTCATGTTTTCCAGTAATTTTACATAAACATGAGAGAAACTTGGTTAATTTTTCTATTAAGGGTACAGCACTGCATTATTTTAATAATATTAATAATTGACAACAATAATAACAATAATAATAAAGCCAATACCAAAAAGAGAATAAGGTTATACTTGGAAAGTTTAATTTGATGCCTTCTTATTTTTAAAACTATTTCCTGTCCTTCATTTTATCTCAGGAAATGTATATTCATAGATTCAAAACACATAGGTATTAGAAGAAGAAAACAGATTTGGGCTAAGGCATATGACATTGACATTAGTTTTCAAGCTAAAGATTTCACTGTCTCTTTTTTATTCTCTTCTATTGTGGAAAATCTTTTTATTTTCTAAGAATGATTACAGGACATGTTAGTAAATATTGGTGACTTCTAAATGGTCTTTGCCTCAATATGTCACTATTATTAATAGTTCTAGCAGTTGTTGGTTTGATAGGTCCACAAAGGAATGAATCGCTCATTTTAGGGGCCTACTCTTAGGAATGGCAACTAAGACTAAGTCCTGTGTTGAACACAATTGGAGAATATAAAGTTCACCCTCGTGAAATGAAGTTTTAGTAAGTATGTTTTGATTTAATCCTAAATGCCTTAAAACAAATTCTCTAAAAATTACACTTGCATTTGGGTGTATACTCACAGTCTGAATTTGCTTGCACTGACTGACATCCAATGTAGTGCCACATTGTAACAATGTCAGTTACATTTGCTGTTATTCTTGCTGTTGTACAGAACACATTTTGATAAAAAGCAATGAGAAAAATAAAAGAATCCAGTGATAAAGTCTTCCTGGGATTATTATACGTGTTCATGGTCTTAGTGCAAATTCCAATGATCATCTAGAGTGTTCTGGCAGGATTTTAATGAATTAGCCTCCACTTTACTTTTCTCAAATAAAGACTCTTGGAACTAGAATCTTCTAGCTTGTAAATTGCAGTATTTCTTTCTGTTTTTTTTTGGCCAATAAGCATGTGGAAGGCCTTAAAGAGACACATTTATTTCATTTGTGAGATATTAAATGCAGATTTAGAGCTCTTCTCTCACACACTACTGTTGGCTCTCTTCAGAATGATCCTGTGGTGGTGCTGGGCCCCAGGAAGCTTTATAACATGTGCTGGCAATCTTGCAAACCAAATTTAGAGTCCCTTAGATTCAATATCAGGATATTTATTAGGAATAATGCTTGCCTTGAGCTCTTTCTGTGGGTTGATGGTAAACCACTGGCAGTGCTTCTAGGGTGAGTTTTTCTTGTTTATTCCTGATGATGTTTAATGCAAAGCTAATCCACTTTCTAGGACATCCCGCTAAGGACAAGTCCCTCTGTGAAAAGCTAGCCGTCTTAACTGTGTTTTCCAATTCAGCTGTAGAATTAGGGTCCATATTTTCTTGGTAGCTTTTAATTATACTAATGAAAATAATCTTGAGACGATAGGAAAAAGATGAAATGGAAGAGTAGTTTGTTCTTGTTATTTATGACATCTCGCTGTACTGTGTTTTAAATGTACACAATTTGTCCTGAATTATTCTTTGAAACAATTCCTACTATATTTAGCTTCGAGTTGATCATAATTCAAAAACTGCAAAAACAGAGGATCTTTGTTGTCTAACAATATTGATTTACTATTTTCATTCAATGTGTTTAATGTGCTGACAAATGTTTAACAACTGTCTCTCCAGAAAAAGACAAAACAAAACATATTTTGTATTATTTGTGTATATTCCGGGTATAAATTCTCCCATTATGATTATTTCCAACCTAACCGCCTGATGTCAACTGGCTTTGCTATTTCTAAAAATTTAACAATAGGTTCTATCAATGGCTGGCTTCCACACAGCACTGGAAAAAATAACATGTTATATATAAACCTTCTATGTTTTTAAGAAAAATCTGTCCCTAATTAAAGGACTGAGAAGTATGCCAACCTTCAAGAAAACATAACAATGCTCTCTACAAGAGTAGAGTGTTTGGTATGATCAACTCTTTGAGTTATGAAACTGGGGAACTGGGAGGACTTTGGAGAACCTCTGGTTCCATATATTTGTATTAAAGAAACTGACACCCAGAAAAGATAGATTAATTTTTTGCAAGGATACAACAGAAACAATAGGACTTAAACTACATCTGTTGTGCCTCAGCTCAGCATTCTTTTCATTACCTTATCTTTGTTTCTTAATTATTGTCTTATAGAGATAATTCTGAATTGTCTGGATTTTCCTTGGTCTTGATATAATCAACTGTTAATTCTCAGGAGGGCTAAGCCATGGGTCAGTGATGATTTCTCACATCTTAGTGAATATAAGCAGTGATTGTGCAATCTAAAGTAAATCCTGCAGAAGGATTATGTGCCCTTATAGCTATGATATTTCTAGCTTACTTCAGACCTCAGCCAAACATGCAAATGAAAGGCATATCTTTTAATCCAGTTTTTATCTTTCATAAGTTTTATCCAGAAAGTCATCCTGATATTTTTGCTGTGAAGCCCCTACCCACTATCTGCCCTTAGCTGTTGTTACCCTGTATACATCTTCCATGACAAGCTAACTAGATTATTTACTTTTAAGATAGTCTTCATCACAATACTTCTCTGTTTTAAATGAACAGCAACAACAGCACAAAACAAAACCAAAACCAAAAACTATTGCTTTTCATCCAACCCAATAAATCCAAGCTGCTTACCTGAAACTGCTGATGACAAGGATCAACCACGCTTTGCTCACCTCTATCCTTAGTGCCACCATGGTGGCTGGTCCAGGCCCATGTTAACAATCACCTTACACATGTTGTCTTATATACTCACACGTGCTCCATATGTGGGCACTACTGGGATCTTCACTTTACACCTGAAGAAATAAATGCAAATGACTTTCCCAAGGACTCCTAGCCAGGAGTAGCAATGCCTGCATCTGTAGTCAGGTTCTCAGACTGTCCTTGAACCACCACACCATATAACCTTGTTAAACATTTTTGTCAGCCTGACCTAGTATGGAGTGTTCTCCTTGGTTAGGTAGAGTCCATCTCCCTAGGTTTCCCCTCTCTAATCCTGTGGGTAAAGTGATTTCAGTCACCCTAGTCCTTTCATTATGATCCAAACTGGCTCTATAAATCCTCTCTGTTTTTGCTGAAATGGTTTCCCTTGCCCTTCTCATTCAAATTCCCCTTAGGAGAAATTAAATTATGCTTGGTCACCGTCTTTAACAACATCCTGACCTTTCATCAGGCTATTCAGGAACTACCTCAATTTCTTCTCAGAGCCTTCTCTTCTCCTGAACTCCAGACACCGCTTTGGGTTTCTGGTTGTCTTTTCAGGATGTCAGGCCCCCCAAGGCAGCTGTCACTTTGAATGGGATGATGCGTATGTGTCTCTCTCTATATGCAATGCCATAATCAGTTTTAAATGTGTATTTGGTGTAAGTTGATGATAATTTTATTCATCAGTTATGCTGATATTTGCAGGCGTTTCACTGCCCCTAGAAAGTGAGATACTGAAAAAGGGCACACATTTCATAATGCCTTGGCCAAGTTGGATGAGGTCTGAGAGAGACCATAAGGAACAATTCACCTATGAAGAGAAAACTATCCTAAGGACACAGACTATTTCAGAGCAAAGCAACAGTGGTAGAAACTGTTGGGATTAGAGTGGATAACAAGTTAACTGGGAATCCGTAGTGCACCTTTATGAACGCTGCACACGTGAAAACCCAACATACAAGAAGTCTGTGCTCATCCTCTTACAATTTTGCATAGGTCAGGCTTTCTTAGAAATAATTCCCTCAATTCTGAATTGTTTTCTTTCCACGGAAATGATGAGGAAGGGACTGTTAACAGAAGGCTTTTAGATGATATATTTCAAAGACAATAGAAAAGAAAAGAACATATACATATTTCATTTTCTGCCATTTGAAAATCATTTAACCCATAGCCTTGATTTTGCAAAGAACTGCTCTCAAACCAAACCAGCATTGGTGTTACCTTTGTCTACAGTTTTTTTTTTTTTTTTTCTTTTCACAGTTCACAAACTTCTTTGTCAACACTGTTGGCTGTACAAACCTGATGGCTAGGAACTTCCACACAAGACTTCATCTCACTCTGTATGGCCATACTCCATTCTCTGTCCAAAGGATGGGACGCCTGAGACAGCAAAAGGCAACAATGAAGGCCCAGGGAGCTCCTTGGCTGAAAACTATGTTTATGTGTCACCTTAAGGAAACCCTTGTCCTTTGTTTTTGAATTGTTCAATTAAGTTGTTTTTAGCCCCCCTGCAATGAGTACACTTAATGAAAAATGATTTACTGTGGAATGGTTACCTTTTTTGTCTTAAGAGGAACCCTGGTTGGGTTGCATGATGGTGATAATTAATACTATTTTGGATGCTTAGGGATTTCTTCAATTTCACTTTTTCTAGTATGACTTGTTATTTCATACAGTTCTATAATAAACATGTAACTAACATTTATGAATTTGGCAACGTTAGAGGCACTTCACACTCATTTCATCTGGCAACAAGCTTTTGAAGTGGTATTATCATACTTATTTTGGCAGGTGAGGAGACAGGAGTGAAGTATCTATCCAATGACAAACAGCTAATAAATGCCTGATTTGATACTCTTTCTATTCTATTACTGAGCTTGCATAACCTTCTCTTTGACCAGGTCAGAGAATTTGATCACAAATGCTCTGATTTTTTTTTTTCCACAAGTGAAGACTCATAGTGAAAACTGTCAGCGAAGAAATTTGTTTCACATGCTTGCATTGATAACAGAAAGAGTCCAAATAAAACAAAAATAACAACAGCTACAGTCAGAGAAAGACAAATACCATATGATCTCACTAATACATGGAATCTAATGAACAAAATAAACCAACGAACAAAAACAAACCAGAAGCTTGGGTGCATGGAACAGACTGATAGCTGTCAGTGGGGCAGAGGGGGTGTTGGGGGGAATAAATAAAGAAGGTGAATGGACTGGCCAAAGCACATCTATTCACACCCCATGGACACAGACCATAGTTTGGTAAAGGCCAAGAGAGGAGAGGCAGGGGTGGACGGAGGTGGGCGAAGGGTGGGAAATGGGGGACATTAGCAATAGCGTCAACATTAAAAATTTTAATTAAAAAAAATAAAACAGCCACAATGTGTCTTATAATTTACTAAAATAGAAAATGGGAGATGCTTATGAAAATAGGAAGATAAAGTATGTCTATTATGGAGGCACTTATTAGGAAAACGTAATATAAAGTTACAGGGAGGAATCTTTTTAGAAATCACATCTGATAATTCAAATTAGCAAACATTTTTGTTCCATAGGTACTATTATTAGCATTGTTACAACCATAACTTGTAGTTTTACCATTTTCCTTGTCATCATTTCCTTTTTCCATTAGGGATCGGGAGCTTCCTTAAAAAGCACATTGTTTCACTCCCATAGGCCTTATGGTAGAGCAACTTTATATTAACTCTCCCTAAATGGCTATCCCTTGACATACTAATTTTTCACAGGCTAAAACTGAAGACTGTTAAAAGTAAATGCATTCCTTCCAGGCTCCAATGTTGGACTCATGCTCAGATGACCCTTTGACATTTTACAGGCATTGATGAGGGGCTGTCCCCTCTCTGCAAATAATCTAAATTCAATCCCAGTGAATGGAGGCGAACCCTAGATAAGCAGGGAAAATGTGTTTACAGACATGTTCAGGTCATTCAAGCTGTATTACTGAAGGCTGAACACTTATACTTTTAGAAGTGGGAGGCAGAGAGGAAAGGACTAGTTAAATATTTCTTAAAAATTCTCACATATAAATGATCCCTTAGATACCTTATGAGGTTAATAAAGTGCAGAGCATATTTGTTTCTTGTTAGGTAATAATGAAATTCATATTAACAGAGGTGGGATAACATTAGATTGTACCAAATAAGATTCTCCTTTCACGTTCTAGATTCTGGCAAATGTTTAAGAAATAAACATTTTGTTTAAAACACATGACTACACTAGACAGTTGTTTTGGATTTGTTTAAAAATTCATAGTCATTTTTTAAATAAAGGAGTATAATGATTTCCATGTCAATGCAAAAATTTAATTCTTTACAATTTATGCGCTAAGGGATTTGGTTTAACTGTTTATACATCTAGGACACTGCAGTTCTTTATCACAGCATTAGTGGGGGATTTGATCATTCTGGTGGTATTGCAGGTTCAAAATGCCAGGTAAAGTATAACTTTTCTAAAGTAGAAAAACAAGAACTATATACACATATAAACATTTAATTGCTTTTTAACAATTTATTTTAGGTAGCTAAATAGCCAGCCAGAAACTTTTCCTAGAATGTAACTTCCACTAGGATGAGGATTTTTGTCACTTTAGGTCATTGCTTTATTCCTAATGCCTGACATGTGGTTGATGCTTAGTCAATATTTTTGAATGAATAAAAATTCAGTTGAGGAGCATTTTATTCAACATATTCTAGGGAAAAAGTATGCCTTTTTGAGGACTTGCTCAACTAGACAATCGGTACAACCTCTTTTATATATTGATGCACAAGACTCTAGTAAATAAATGCCATTATACATTTAATCAGAAGTAACGTTGTATCCATTGGGAAATTTTTTGATTATGATTTGGCTTCCCATGTTGATTGCCTATGGGTTAAAAAGTACTATAATGTGAGGAAACCATTGTCCCTACCTTCAAAACCATTATTCTCTTATAAAAACATTAGTAGTATACTAATTAACATTAGTAGTATAGTTAGCTGTTTCTAGAGCTTGGTAACGTTAGTCTATATGTGGAGCAGTGCAATATACTAAGTACTGCATAGGGGTGGAAAACAAATAGACTACTGACCTGCAAAGAGGAAGTTGGATTGAGGCACACAGGAGATGTCATCCTAAATAAATTATATACTATAAATACATATCGGTGCACTTGTGTGCTGCAAAATGTGTTTATGTGAGTCGAGGAATAATAGACGTAAAGATAAGGAAGGCTCCCTGGAAGAAGATAATAAAATAGACTGGCCTCTAAGAACAAAGAGAACATTACAGGTAGTGAAAATGCTATGGATACAAGATCCAAAATGAAAGAGGTCTGTGAAGGATAAGTCAAATAGATGTTAGGAAAAATTAGGTACAAGGTAAATGTGACAGATATAATAAACACACTTATCAAAAGTAGAAGGCAATGGGTAGAGAGCTTTAAATAGCAACTATGATTACAGTGATTTTGAAGGTTAATATGTAGTTTTATAATTAATACTCGGTGTTTTAGCTTTTCGTTGATACATAGCAAATCACCTAACCACAAGTGGTTTAAAATAGGAACATTTCATTATTTCTCATGTTTCTGTTGATCGATTAAGGCTCAGCTAGATCTAGGTTCTGCTGGTCTCACTTGGGGTCACTCCTGTGGTTGTGGTCCACCGGGGGCCAAGACTAGAACATCCGAGATGGCTTCCAGCACCATGGGAGGGATGACTGGGAAGTTGGCTTCAACTGGGATGATAAGATGACTGGATCTCTTTATTTTCTTATGTGGTCTCCAAGGCCCAGGCTCTCTTTATGGTCTTTCCACATGGCTTCTCACATGATCTTTCTCTATCAAGTTAGATGGACTTCTTACATGGTGGCTCAAGGGCTCCCAAAAATGTCTGAGAAGAAGCTGCCAGGTGTTTTTAAGGCTTTGGCCCAACATTAGAATGGTGTTACTTCTACCACATTCTATTGGTCAAAGGCAGTTACCAGGTAAAGCCAGTATTCAATGTGGAAGCAGATTACATGAAGACAAAAATGTTGGAGGCTCATTGCTCATTGGGGGTCATCTTTGAAAACTAATCATCAAGGTTGGGTTTGCTGAAGTTGAAAGTCTGTGAGCCTGCCCTGTTTCAGAAAGTGATGCACATTGTAGATGATGTGAGTGAAATTTCCTGGGGATAGGAAGCATGTGACCACCCACACTGACCACATCATGAATGTGCCTCCCAACACTGTGCAATGTGACCAATGGGTAATGTCAGATTTATGATCCATTACTTCAGACCTGGCATTTTAGCCAACATTTTATAAATCAACATCTAGGCATTCATCTTTTTTCTCTTATTTTGTTATTTATGTCTTTGTTTATACTAATATATGATATAGAAACTTTAAAGATGTTTTTTCATCTAAGTATATACTTTATACTTTGATTGATTGATCTGCCAAGGAGTTATACATAGTTTAGTGTCAAGAGTGCTAGACTTTAAGCCAGAAGAATAGGGCTTAATCCCTGGATGCATACTGTAATTAATTGTGCTACTGTACACAATCACTTAATTCCTCTAAATTTGAATATAGCTGTGTAACCTCAAAAGGTCATTTGGTGCCATTAATATGTTTCCTTTTCTATAAAACAGGGATAATGATCCTGTTCTCAGAGTTCTGTGAATATGAAATGAATATGCAAATTTGTATATGCTAAGTAGTTCCATGTAATTACATTTACACAAATACCAGGTAGGGTTAATGATAACTGAGAAAACCTATACCTGAATTGATGTTTTATAGTTAATGTTAGAAACCACTTCAATCATATCATCTGATCAATATAATGAAACAGACTTTACCCAATTAATTTTAGCTACCAAAAATGTCTTTACTAATTTGTTTATCATTCCTTTAAAAAATGTTTTCCTTATGCACCTATTGCATTCCAGATATTATACTGGGCCAGCAGAGCCCAATAGCTTTTGGTGTCGATAAGAATGTTTTTCGTCTGTACGGTTCTGGGGAGCACTCATCGGCTGCATCCAGTGATTGCCTACTTGAGCGTGGCTCCTGCAACCGAACTAAATTGAGTGTTTTTAATTTAAATTAATTTAAAAATTTAAATTTAGGTAACCATATGTGACTGGCAACTACTGATATTTCTAGATACCGTCATTGTATCGCGCTATCCTCCAGATCCTGATTTTCTTTTGGGAAACAGTGCATTTGGAGTCACTCATCTTTTGTTGGTGATAGATCTCGTTTGTCCATACTCTTTGATAGTGTCCCTTGTTAGTTAAGGGCACACTGTCTCATGGCGACTGACAAATGGTAGAGAGGCCATTTTACTTAAAGGAGTGATGGTAATAACTACTCTCTCTGAGTATGTGGGAAACAGGAGTTGGAGTCCGATTTTCCTCAAATACCAGCCAATATAAAAACAAACAAACTAACAAACTAACGGAATGCTTAATGGGTGACTCATAGTTTGAGAAAAAGAAATAACATAATGGGTAGCAAAGGAGACATTGTAAGTGGGAAGAGCTCAGTGGCTTCTTAAAAACACAGAGTGTCTTACATAATGTAATTTTTTGGCAAAATTCAAAATTTATTTTGTAATGTTTTTTAATTTAATTCTGAACCTTAGGAAAATTCAATACATATGTTTCTGATCAGTGTAGGCATAACTCATCAAAATGTGTTTGGTAAGAATTGTGTTAAGGCAGTTCCAGAAATCCTCTGACTCTTTTAAATGAGGAGAAAGACTTCTTCAGTTTTACATAAAACTTCTGTCTGTCCAGCAGTGTTTTAGCAGAAGCTCATGCCGTCCAGCAGGCCGGCTGAATGCTGAGGCCATTCCCCCTTCCATAGCTTATATACTAAGATATTATTATTTAGGAAGATGTTATCTTTATACATGCAGTAGAGGACTCAAAAGGGCCAAACATCGCCTAGCTCTTTTCTGCCAATGTTAAAAATTAAGAAACTGCCTCAGAGAACAAAGGCAACGTGTGCAAAGTCTTTAACTTAGTTTATGACAGATCTGGAACTCCAACTCAGGTCACCTGGTTGCTACTTATGGATAATGATCAACACAGCGCACAGGTCCATCCTCATTTATTAGAAGTCAATAGATTAGAAAATAATTTTTGTGTTACTAAGAGCATATAAAGGCATCTGCAAATTTACATAACTTTTCCTCTGATGATACATGATTTATTAACATTTCAATTAAATACGTGTCCAAATTATCATTAAAAAATTGTATTTGAATTGACATAAAAATAAAGAAATTACGCTGAACATCTAATAGGCAATTCCTCTTGGTAGTCAGCTATTTTCAAATCAAAGGTAAATGAAAAGTAGATAAAGATTTTACCTAATCACTTTCCAGAGGAAAAGAAGTGGAGCCATATTCTATAGGATTTGTTAACACCGGGGCTTATAGGGCGATGTGACATAATCCCAGGGATGACTTTTGTTTCACTTCACATCTGATGCCATGAGATCCCATGGCCTTTTTTGTTTTTTGTTCTAGGGATTTTAGAGAAGAGGTGTCACTTAAACTCTTAAGTGCTATCAGTTTGTCTGGGGAATGTCTGTCTGAAGGAATCTTCCTGTCTCTAAATTCTTGTCTGTTGCTGTCATCAGTTCAATAGCATTTTAGTTCCCCTCTAAAAATTTATAAGCTAGCAAAAGCCTGAAGCTGGGAAGATAAAAAAAAAATGCCTATTGTGTTATCTATCATTTGCCTGTTTCAGAGATATTTACACATGAAGGCTTTTTGTACAGCATCTAGTCAAGCTCCTGACAATTTACAAATGCCTTCCTAGATAGATTGAAAAATTGACTCTAAGAAGACTGAGAGTTTGGGGAATAGAGTTGGGAGATTTGGGGTACAACCCTCTGTGTGTGTTTGATTCATGCAGTGAGATTCTGAGTGTCAGGACCTTGGTTCCAGTCCACAATCTTCTACATATTCTGTGACTCTGAACATCATTCAATCTCCTGAGCTCATTCCAGTTTCTCAGTTTTTAAAGAGAAAAAAGCAATTCCACAAAAATCTGGGTGCTATTCATAGTAGTCAACATACTACAGTGGAAAATCTCTATAGCGTAATTCATTTAACATCAGATGTCATTACAAGGAAAACATTGAATTTAATCTTACTCAGAAAGTATAGTTATCAAGAATTAAAAGATGAGGTTTCTAAATATTTTCACAATATAAAAATAGGAAGAACCAAAGATGTTACAGATAGAATTAATGTAAAAAATCATCTTATAAAGGAGAGATGGAATAGAAAAGACTACTATGGGAAAACAAAAATCTTCAAATAATAATAAAAGTAGGCACATTTTCTTTTATTTTAATAAAAAAGATGTGATGTTTAAGGAAAGAAGAAAATATCAGTATAACCAAAATATTATACTCAGATTTGTATAAATTACCATCAATGTACTGTACTAAGTAAAATTTCTCTGTGATAATTATAAAATGCAAAAAGTTTTAAAATAAGTGTGCTCTATTTACCACTATTGCTAATATAATCAAACATCTAGAGATTATATATGTAGTTTTGTAGTTATAGTAAGTCATATGTTAAAATCAATCAATTTATAGATTATTTCTGGGTGGTAAACTTTCCATTATAGATGTGGCCGAGTAGGTCAGCTTTAATCCAAATTTGTCTTCTTGTTTATGCATGTTGCTGAGTATTCATGTTTTTTTCAAAAACTAGAGAACTGTTTTTGTACCTTTGGTAACTTTATTGCCATGATTGGATTTGCTATAACCTCAGCACTAAAAAAGAATAGACTTCAATATATGCATAGCCCAGGGGGACACAGGCAACAGCGTAGTGAGGGCCAGAGGGAGGGTCTCAATGGAGGTGGGCAAAGGTAGAGGGGGGCAGAAAATGAGGGGCATATGTAATAATGTCCAATAAAATAGCTTGCATGTGTAAATGGCCTGATAATGTACTATTTTTATTTCATAGTCACATTTAACAATAACTAGCCTTTGGAGAACTTTTCATTATGTGGTTTCTGTCGAGCTACATGTGATTTAGTGACAATGACTTTCTTTGTAGTGATTACAGATTTAAAGGATTACTGAATCCTTCAAATTTAAAACAACAGAATATCTTAGAGAAAATTATGTTCAACTTTTATTTACTTCCTAAATCATGCATTAATGTGATGTTTGGAAAAATGAACCAAATATTCCAGTGCTGAACCAGAGCCATCTAGAATGTGAGTTAGAAAGTGAAAACTAATTGCCAACATGTCCTGGAGATGATCTGTTATATACAAATGCACTTGTAAGTAAGGTACATTAAAAGTGGGAGTGTGATGTGGAGCTACATCTGGTTAGGAAATAAACTTACTTTTTGCATGCATGACATGATCTTACATAGATTAAAAAAATTAATATATTTAAAATACATAAGACAGTGTCAAGCACACAGCGAGAGCTTCAGAGTGTTTCCCTCCTCCTCCTCCCCCTTCTACAACTCCTCCTTCTTCTCCTCCTCCTCCTCCTCCTCCTCATCATCATAGTCATCATCACCATCGTTGTTATTCACACTCCCTTTTTCTGGTCTCTTTGGCCTATAAACTAAACTTAGATTTCCTGGCTCAACTATTTTAAGAACTGTCTTAAATTGTTCTTTGTTCTTTTTTTCCTTTTGTTATTCCACCCCAGACATGAGACAATGCCAAGCCCAGAGATAATTAAATCCTTCTCTTCCTCCAGAATTAGAAGGTGCTGATGGAGAAAAATGATCACTTCTGTTATTTGAATTTTGCGCATCTGAAACGGAGTCTTAGGACTATTCAGCAGTCCTCTTATCTCTAGTCAAAAACTTTCTCTATTTCTCAAAGAGGAAATTTCAAGTCTTTATCCTTTCCTTCAAACCTCTATCCCAACTTGGTTTTTCCTCGCTCTTTAGACTTCATTTCAGTCTGCTATTAAAAAAAGCAAAATGATTAAACTCACATCACACACCCGGGCTCATGCACATACACACATGCACACACACAATGTTAAAATTTCTCATCTTCTTTCTTCCCTGGATCAAAATAACTTCTGTCCTCAACTTGTTTGTTTTCCTTTCTTTACTGCTTTAGGTAACTAAGTATTTATATTCTGTTTTGGGTTCTCTCTTACTATACTCTTTTTTTTTTATTTTATCAATTTTAAATATTTTTACTGATTTTTTATTTATTAATTTGTTTTTGTTACAGATGTTTCTCATGTTCCCCCATTGACACCCTCCTCCCCTTCCCCCGTGCCCCATCCTCAGCTTTGTTGTCTATGTTCATTGGCCAAGCATACATGCTTGTAAGTTTTGTGGTTTATCTATCCCCTCCCAATGCTCCCTCCTCTGAAGCTTGTCAGTCTGTACCCCACCTCTATGTCTGTAGGTTAATTTTGTTCAGCAGTTTGTTTAGTTCATTATATTCCACAAATAAGTGAAATCATATGATATTTGTCTTCCTCTGCTTGACTTATTTCGCTTAGCATAATACTCTCCAGGTCCTTCCATGCCATCTCAAAGGATAAAAGATCTTTCTTTTTTATAGCTGCATAGTATTCCATTGTGTACATGTACCATAGCTTTTTAATCCATTCATCTACTGATGGACACTTGGGTTGGTTCCAGATCTTAGCTATTGTAAATAGTGCTGCTATGAACATAGGGGTACATATATTCTTTCTGATTGGCGTTTCACTCAACGAGAGGAAGACAAAGAACCCAATTAAAAAATGGGCAGAGGAACTAAATAGACACCTCTCCAAACAGGACATACAAATGGCTAAGAGACATATGAAGAAATGTTCAACATCACTAATCATCAGAGAGATGCAAATTAAAACAACTGTGAGGTATCACCTCACACCTGTCAGAATGGCCGCCATCAACAAATCATCAAACAACAAGAATTGGCGAGGGTGTGGAGAAAAGGGGACTCTGGTACACTGCTGGTGGAAATGTAGACTGGTGCAGCCACTGTGAAAAACACTATGGTGTTACCTTAAAAAGTTAAAAATTGAACTGCCATTTGACCCAGTGATCTCACTTCTAGGAATATACTCTCTTGCTATACTCTTAATCAAGGCCAGTTTCATCTTTCACAAATCTTGTTCTGTCTATCACTCCCTATATAAAACATTAAAAAATATATCCCACTTCCTCTTGCTTTTTCCTCTTACACATTAAAAATGTCTATCCTCATCTTTAAAAAAATTTAAACCCCTTTTCTCTTAAGCTAACCCAATATATTTCTACTTTTAAAAATGTATTTTTATTGTTGAGAGTATTACAGATATCCTTATTTTTTCCTCCATTGCTTGCCTCCTCCTGGCTCCTGGCCCACACCAGGCCTTCACCACACTACTGTCTGTGTCCATGGGCTATGCATATGTACATATAAATTCTTTGGTTAATCTCTTCCTGCTCCCCTTTCCTCTGAGATCTGTCAGTCTGTTTCCCACTTCCATGTCTCTGAATCTATTTTGTTCATCAGTTTATTATTCATTAGATTCCCCATATAAGTGAGATCATGTGATATTTGCCTTTCTCTGACTGGCTTATTTCACTTAGCATAATAATCTCCAGGAGGCAAATTAAAGCTACAATGAGGTATCACTCTCACATCTGCCAGAATGGCTACCATCCATAAATCAACAAACAAGTGCTGGTGGGAATGCAGACTGGTGTAGCCACTGTGGAAAACAGTATGGAGTTTCCTCAAAAAATTAAAAATGGAACTGCTATTTGCCTCAGCAATCCCACTTCTGGGAATATATTTTAAGAATCCCAAAATACCAATCAGAAAAATATATGCACCCCTAGACTCATAGCAGCATTATTTACAATAGCTAAAATCTGGAAGCAGCCTAAGTGCCCCAGTAGGTAAGTAGATAAAAAACTGTGTAACATTTGTACAACAGAATATTATGCAGCTCTAAAAAGAAGAAACTCTTACCCAATATATTTCTTCACTGACAACTTATTCATAAGAATTTGAAATTTTTGCTTGTACTACTTAACCTACCATTGATTTACACCCCACAGTCTCCAAAAGGGTAATAATGCAGAAGAACATCTCTGCTTCCTGATCAATGGCTTTTTCCAGCCATTGTTCTGATAAATCTGTCTGAAGTGATTAGCACTGACGAGTGCTTCTGCTTTCTTGAAGTCATTCTCCTTGGAATCCTGTGACTTTCTTCCTTGCTGTGTCTCCTCCCCTTTTTTAACCTCTGTCTTTGAATGTCCTCATTTTTTTTAGAACTTCCTTTTTTTTGTGTGCCTCTTACGTGTACCCAATCTCCCAAAGGTCAATCTTTAGCTTTTTTTTGTTACTTCGTATACTCTCCCAAATGAGGGATCTTTTTTTCTTCATTTACTCTTGTGGCTTGAACTTTCACACATTTTTATAAAGAATAAATATATAGTACGTCCATCTTACACATACTTACAACCATCTTACATACATTACATATACTTAGAATATACATCCTAATTATGTGATGGAAGTACTATGAACTCTAGCCATATCATTTATTTTATCATATGAACCTATAAAGTAGGTGAAATGATCATATTTAGGGCTCCGTGGATAATAAGTAATAAAATTGAAATGTAAAACTAGGTAGTCTAACATGAGTTAAAATACTTAACCACCTGTATTATATTAGCATAATCTCTGTTTATGGCTCAGTTCTCTCACTTTCTGTATATAAATTAATTAATTATAAATAAAAATATTAAAGAGCTGAGGTTGGGTATTTTGCAAAACTAGAAATACAAATCCAGAGATGAAATATAAATATCAATATATGTGGCTGATGGTAGGGTTTGAAGAGATAATGAGATGAGGGTATAATAATTAATAAAGATTTGTGCCAGCACAATAGTATACCAAAAGGCAAGAAAATTCCAATGACCTATATAAGCACTACTCAACTACTTCAATGGAATCTCTCTTCATGTGGCTTGTGAAGAAGATATGAGTCAACCAAGTCATTTACCACAGTGTATCTGTATAAATCGATTCTGCTTCATTGGGTAGACAACCATGTATTATGACTCTAATCTACAAGGAATATGTACTTTGTAAACTATGCTTTAGGAAGACAGATACATGTTCCCTTTCTTAACTTTATTTAAGTGTAATTTAAATAAGTCCTGATTTTAGTGACAGAACATTCTTCTTGCTAACAAAAGTGAAATTTCAGAATATCACGTTAGAAGAAAGTTAAGCACTATCTGGGGATGTACAAACAATTCTTTGCTGAGTCCCCAAAAAATGAGATTTCAGAAACAATTCTCTACTTTTTATGTAAACTATTTACAATGATGATTACATGTGCCATTTTGAAAAATAGAGTGTGCACAATTTGCACTCAGTTAAATTATTGATTGCTGTATAATTTCCCCTATATGAGATTTGAACTTAATCTACCTATGGAGTAGGTTATTCATGCTCAAAAGCCCATCTGTAGAGAGCAAAGTGGAGTACTTCTTGAAGCACTAACAGCCCAGCTCATGGAGGATGAAAGGGAAAAGAAAAAATGACAAAGGCTTTAAAATATTTGTAGGAAGAAAACAGAGGACAAAGCTCATCTCAAAATTTCAGAAAACCAGGAAGATGCTGCTACCTAAAAGGCTTCTACAAATAGGGTATTTTTGTTTCTTGACTTCAATATGAGATAATTATTTTTGGATTTTAAGCATTACTGGAGCCTTAGGGTCTCTTAGTATGCTTTTCTTAAATAGCACTTTGCTATCTGTCCTTTGTAACTGCAGGGTGCCACATGTCACTTTGAGTTGTAAACCTGATTTACTCTTCAGGATTTTGTTTTTCTCTTCTAACAAGACACTGCTAATGGTTATGTGCTCTTGTAAGACATGATAACTTGACTCTTTTTCAGAGGTAAATTAATTTATATGGGAACGTTTTCATCGTCTAGCATATATCTCCTATCAAAAAATACAAATGTGGCCTGAGCTGCATTTCACCATGTGGAAACAGACTTCAGATGACAGTCATGTTATATTAGAGACACTAGAAAGAGGCACAGCCACCTACCCCGAAACTCCATGTGACAAGATCGTTCATCACTTCCTCTATGCTAAACTTTTCCTATTGGGAGGAAGGCTGACAGGCGCTCTTAATATCACTGGGCTCTTTTAAGCTAGAGAGAAGTACAGTTTGAATTTTGTTTACAAATTTGGGACCAACTTAGCTTTAGTTTGTGATGTGTGTGTAGTGAGGGCACTTCCATACCAACATTTGTATGGAAAATGCCCAGGGGAATTAATGTTTCTGATACATATCTCCAAAAGACGAAGCAATTGAATGTAGAACCACTTTTATAATAGTATTGGTCTATCTAATTTCCAAAACATATTGCCCTTGAACAAACATCACTTCAAAAGGGCCAGTCCAGAAACCGGCAATATTTTTGTTAGGTGCTTATTGTAGATGGAAAAAAAATCTGTCCGGAAAAATAATCTGTCCAGAAATAGTGGTATATGAGTTATTTTTTGGAAAAAAAAATAGAGATCATTTTAAACTGACAATTGGTTCAGATTTTCTAACCTGAATGTGGAAAGCTGCACATTCATTCTAACCTCTTGAAAAGTGAGGGTCTCATTTGAGGCTCAAAGTGATTAAAATATTGTGAGTTTGGAATTATGAAAAATAAGATTTGCCCAGAGTGCCTCTAAAAACTGTCTTATTTTTTATGTCTCTGTAGAAAAATACTGTAGGAAAGTATTGCACTATGAGGATGCCCCAGGCAGGACAGTGAGGCCTCTTAGCAGACAGCCAGACAGCTTACCTTGCCATCATACCCTCTGGACTATGATGGCCAAGGGCATCGTTTTCCCTGGAATTTATGTGGTCAAATATTTAAAGTTGATCTTTTCTGCTTTTCACTTAAGCAAATTAAACTGAACAGACTTTAACAATAATATTTTGACAGAAACTAAATGGTAGAAAATATCTGGTCACATATAATATAGTTTAGTACATATTTGTGTGAAACTGTATGGATGTCTCATTTACTCAGGAGCAACAGGAAGAGGTATTTCATTAACTGACATTTTCCTAATCACTGAATCTTACAACTTTGTGTGTCAAACAACTTCATTTAAAATTTTACATTATTTGCGATTGAATTTTTATAAAATACATTGTACATGTCTATGCTAACACACAGGCTATAGCGTTATATTTGATCTTTTCTTGATTACTCATGTTCAACATTCTAAGTGAACATCCATTTCTGGGTTGTAATGGATTCCAATGTGTTCCATGTTCTGTCACCTTTCTTGATATCAGCCTGTCAATTGTCACTTCATTGCTGTCAGAGTAACTGCCTCTAAATTTCTATTCTCACCTCCCAAACCTTCATTCTGTTTGTTATAATTTTTTGAGTGTTTGAAAGTCATGTAACAAAATCTTAAAAGATATCTGATTATAAAATAAATAAATGATCATAATAGAAATAAGAGTAATAGTGGTAAAAGCAGGAAATAATAGTTTTATGATTAACATTTGCTTTGATATAATTTGATATATTTACTGTGCATATAAAATTTACTTAAAAGTCACCAAGTTAGGTCTCTGAATAAAAGTTGGAAGAACACAGTTTGGTGACATTGTCCTTTTGACTTGGGTCAGATTTCTGGAGAATTGGAGTCAGCGTGCTGAGTGGGCAGGCAAGTCAAGGAAACCTTCAGTTCCATCTACGAGAGAGTATTTTTGAACATCAGTCAGAAATCAGTAATAACAGAAGCAGGCAGGATGAAAGAACTATTACTCAATGTGGTAGTCAGGCAAGACTTGTGAGTTGGTTGGTTTTCTTCTGAGTTGGAGCCAGACAGAAATATATCATGAATTATTTATAAAGACATTTTTTTCTCTTAATTTTAAATACCGTATACTTTAGGATCCTTTGGTTTTAGAAAAAAGGTTGATTCTTTACCAACTTTACAAAGGAACAAAAGTGTTTTTCCAGGTTTATTGAGATATAATTGACATGGCATTGTATAGTTTAAGTTGATGATTTAATTTTAACATGTTAACTTTAACAAGATGATTTGATATATTTGATATACTTATACATTGGGACTTGACTACCATATTAAGGTTAGTTAACACACCTATCACCTTACATAATAAAAAATTTATTTGACAGAAATAAGCTTCACATTTGTAAAAATACAATTTATTTGGAGAACTATATTAATGTATATTTTTTTGACAGTTTAGAATTCCAGTGAAAATTATGGATCAGAAATAGTTGGAAATAATAAATGTACATTTATGGATTTAAAAATGACATTAAATGATGGCATTGGCATTCCTGTCTTCATTATTGTTAAATACAGTTTTTCAGGATTCAGATTATATGTCTGATCGATTCACAAAATTCTGGAGTTGAAAGCATCATAAGAACTTTCCCAGACTACTATTTTTTATAGTTCCATGGAATGGGACCTACCCTTTGAGATACTGCACGCGCGCGCGCACACACACACACACACACACACACACACACTGTTCCTTTTCAAATAACTTAGAAAACATTGCAAACTGTACCTCCCGTCTTGGAGAGTCATGATAAATTCTGCAATAAATAAAATCTGCTTAACGATGTTTTAAACAAACATTTCCAAAGTGTATTTGAACACTGGACACTTTGTTTGGTTTAGGACTTAAAATCTTATGTGGAACTACTTAATCCCTTTTTTTACACATTACACATTTCACCCAGAGAAAGTTTGTAAGGGTACAGTAATAGCAGACCCAGAATAAAAATCTAGACTCTGTAACTACTGCACTGGTGCTCTTCCCACCCCAGGCTACTTTCCCTTGCTAGTTTCTCTTCTTCCGACTTGCCAGTTCTGCACTCTTCGGTTTCCTTGCATCTAGAGCCCCCTTTTCCTCTCTTGTTTGGGAATCCCCACCCTTTTAAACTCCCTCCTTACTCACAGCTCCATATGTCTCCTCCATGTCTAGCTCTAGCTCTGCCTTCTCACCTAAAGTGTCACTTCAGAATCAGGCACCTGTTGGACTCATTTCGGATACATCTTGCCTTTGCTCCACACTCAACATGTCTAAAACCAATGTCATCTTCCTAGCAAACTGAGTGTCCATTCAAATGTCTTTAAGGTGACAAAACTCTTGCAATCTTGAAGGTCTTTCCTGGAGTCAATTCAAAAGTATATCGCCTGGCTGGTGTGGTCTAGTGGGCTGGTTTGATTCTCCGTCAGGGCACATTCTGGGTTGTGGGCTTGATCCCCAGTAGGGGGCATGCAAGAGGCAGCAGATAGATCTGTTTCTCTCTCACACTGATGTTTCTATCTCTCTCTCCCTTCCTCTCACTCTAAAAAAAATCAGTAAAATATATTTTAAAAAGTATTTATATGTTCTGTTATTTAGATCCAGTCAGAGCCCTGGCTGGTTTGGCTCAGTGGTTGGAGTGTCAGCCTGCTAACCAGAGAGTCCTGGGTTCAGTTCCTGCTAGGGGCATGTACAAAAATAAATAAATAAATAAATAAGATCCAGTCAGATCTTAATTTCTCAAAAAATATTGCTCTTAAAGATTATCTTAATTCACTCTCTTCTCTCCATTCAAGACTTTCATCTATACCTGCAATACTATAAATTTTATAGTTCTTATCTCATACCAATCTTTTTCCATTTTGTCATAATTTATGTCTGACTCCCAGGCTATTCACTCAAAAGCAAGTGTCATCTTATTACTTCCATGCCCAACAGCTTTTAGTAAGTTAATATTTCTATCTATTTTCAAGGCTCCATAACCTGGCTTCTTACCATCTGGCCAATACACATGACTTTGGACTTCACATTTCAGGGAATACTATGTTGTTAGTAGGTCCATTGCCCTCTCTGGTGATGGAATATAAACTACGAACAGGAACGGGGCTGGTGAGAGGCTGATGTAGTGATACCTGGACACCTGGACTTGATTCAAGTAGGAGATTGCACTGTAGGAGTTTCATCTGATAGGCTGTCATCATAGTTTCTGAGCAATGAAAACGGGGGAAATTAATGGAGTGTGTTTTATTTCCTTTCCCTCATAGCCATACTCTTCAAATGCAGCAAAATTGATGGATGAGAGGCTACTGAGTAACTGAATAGCCTGATGAAGGCCAGTTAGAAGGAATGGGGAAAGTAAAGGGAGGATATATTAGATTTATTATTTCCTTAGAGAAAGCATCAGAAGATTGACAAACAGAGGAGTCTGAAGTCAGGATACAGGGAGGATGAAAGCCATGGTTGCGTCTCCATTGGGGTGTGATCTGTCATGGTGTTCTTTCCAAGACCACTTCTGTTCCAAATGCCAATGTAGACTCTCCCTCATGTTGGCTCACTATATCTCATCAGTTCAAATAAAATAGAGACTTACGCTTTCCAAGGCTAAGAGACACATAACACATGTAATACATGCATTCTTCGGAAGTGGGGGTGCTGCCTGAGGAGGCTGTTCCTTTCCACAGCCTTACCCGGGATTTCTCTCGCTGACTGGACTCCTCTGACTGCCAGCTGGGAACCATGGAGTCTTGGTTCCAGAACCCCTTCCCATTTGATTGATCATGATAGGATGTTCTGTAAAATTTTCTTAAATATATAAAGTAGTTTTGCATGTTAACTTAACAAAGTGCCAAATAATAATAAAAATGATGTGCACAGCATGGTGTGAATATATGGACCAATGGCCTTTCGGTATGTAGAGGAAGCATAGAAACTGGCCTCCTTGAACTCCTTTCGTTGGCTCAGAAATTTGAGGGACTCTTAGCGAGCCTGTTCTAAAATGTGTCAGTCCTGTTAGTTCTTCTGAGATGTGAGAACAGATGATTATATACTTTCAACCTCTTAGATTTAGTGGTTTGCTTCAGTCTGGAAAGATGATTAATTTTCCTATATAGAGATGCTTTTTTCTTTTTTCATTTAAAAAAGTTATCTCGGCTTCTATATTTTGATGTAGACTATGACATTTTCAAAAAAGTCAGCGAGTGCTTGATAAAAAACAGGTTTCTTCTTAACATCGTCAAGACAGAGAAAAAAAAGCATAAACATCACTCCCTTGCTGGTACAGATAACAAAAATTGATGGTACGAGTAGAGAAGAGACCATTTGACTCCATTTTGTGGATTTTTTTTTGGAAAGAAGCACTTTTAAATAAATCACTTTATAGGGATTTGAGCAAAATTGTCAGTCTCTGGCCTTCAGGACTAAGGGAAGGGCAGTAAGTGAAGTTATTTACTGACAGAATTCTAGGTAGAAACAACTGAGCTCTCAGCATTTTATCCTAAATGCTATCCTTTCTTGCTTTCCTTCTCCCTCTTTCAGACTTCACCTCCTCTCTCCCTCCCCTTCCTTACCTCCCTTCCATTCCTCTTCCTCACATGTGCATTTAATACATATTAGCTTTTGTTTTTTAATTTTGGTGTTTCACATTTGCAGAACTATTTGGGAAAAGTAAAGAACCATTTTTAAAAATTCCCTCCTACACCAGTAGTGCACCCTCCCTGACCCGCCCCCGCTGCCAAAAACCCCAAGAGATAAACATGCCTTGTTATTTCTATCGATGGGATTGACACTCAAATCCACAATTTCATTAAATAAAAAAGCAAGCTACCCTTTGACAGTGGTAATAAAAGAAAGCTGGATACTGGTGCAAACTTTATATGTATATCTATATCAAATAACCTGTGTATTTAATCTATGCAGACAGAGCAAGCTATCGTGCACCACCTGAAATCCAATTACGAGGAAAGCAAATTGCCCATAAAATGTAGTAATGCTGTGAGAGTGGGAGGAGCTACTTGCTCCCTGTGCTCTAGTATAAGATTTGCTACCCTAACAATTGCTTCTATTTTTGGTCTCCTCAAGCAGCTAAGAATAAAATACCTTATATTGGTCTGTGTGCATTTCGATAGTTGGTGATACCAAATCCAATTATCCTCAGCTGTGTGACCAAGGAGCTGTTTATATCTGTGAGTAGTCCCTCACAGGCAAAAGAGGAGCGACACTGAAACTATTTTCCAAAAGGCAGGAACAGGAGGGAGTGGGGAGAAACCTGAAGGAGAGGGCATAGCAAGAGGGCTACCACATTAAAGCAAAACAGGACAGGATAGGAGGGAAGAAAACGAGGCTGATGCTGAGCTAGCATTGAATGAGAGGATTTCGAAGCTGGCATCAATTACAAATACCTTTTACCCAAGGCCATGCCACAGCCTGCTGGGCTGATCAAAATCCTCTAGTTATAAGCTAAACATTTTCGTGGGTCTCAAAATGGACAGAAATTTTTACTTGTGATTTTCAACCTGACACCACTGAAGCCACATGAGAACTTTTTATAACGCTGATGCTCAGGTTCTAATCCAAACTGATTGTCAGACTCACTTTTCATGTTTAAAAGATTCCCAGGCAATTTTAATGTGCAGCCAGAGTTGAGGACCACTTAGCAAGGATGCAGAAAAGGCAATGCAAATGTCCTTAGTGAGCAGAAATTTTCAAGCCTGTACATTTGTAATATTAGGGCTGAAATAACCTCTATTAAGGTGATTTCTTACCTGTGTACTCCACTTTGCCCTGCATTTTGTTTCCAGCTTTATTGAGGTATCATGAAAAATAAAATTTAAAATATTTAAAGTGTACATCACAGTGATTTGATATACATACTGTTTCCCAAATATATTTTATCAAAGAAATATTTTGCAGGGAGGGACAGTGTCTACCTACTTTTGCATTCCATAAAATGCACTTTGGAACCTATCTGTTTAATCTCCACTCCACCCATAACACCTTTCCTCCCGCATTTTTATCCCACAGCTTCTGATATTGACTGGCAAAAGTTATTGACTGGTTCTGCTTATAATTCTGAATATCAATGAAATATTACCAGTATAGGAATTTATGTAAATATATAGACTTGACAGTTCATAAGTGAGCATGGTCTTTGCCCAGTGGGCTATTGATAGCTTTCTAAAGCCACGGATACAACCCTGCTTTCAATTGAGAAAGGCTGTGATTCACGGCACCCTCCCCAGATGTCAACCGTGAGACCGGAGACCAGGCAAAAAAGTATATGTGGGTTCTCGGACCATTACCTATTCATTCCTTTCTCAGGTGGAGTAAACCCCATGAAGGAGAGTGTTCAGTTGTGTGCACGGAGATCAAAATTGCTCAAAGAGCTTAAATTCCATGATGACAAATTCCTATGGAAAGAGGAAGTCACTCGCAAGGAATATTCCTTGGTCAGTCTCTGACTTCTTTCCTTTCTGAAGTCCTTAACAACTATTTCTCTTTTTCTTTGACCGCTTTCCTTTACTCTTCTCCTTCTTGTCCACAACCCCACCAATAATTTCCATGCCATTCTCTTTTGTATTTAAATCTTTATGATTTAGTTCCATTTCATGAGCTAACAAGTTTTATTGGCCTAAGTGGCCATAGAGTAGCCTACTAATTCATCAGCCCTACTCACTGAAAAAGGTTTTCTATAACAAAACTGTAGGTATTTAAAATTAATTAAGCTAAAATATTCTAAATATAAAAGCCACTTTGTTCTTACAAAGTGACTTAGTAACTTTACTACGTTGCAGTTATATTTTAAGTGCTTTTAGAATTGTTTTGGTTATTTTATTGCAGAACAAATCTGTAAAATTATGACATCATAATTCCAAACAGATTTTTCTCAAATAAAGGAGTAAAGAGATAATGAAAAAACAGTAAAGTTTTGAAAATCTATTTAGAAAATTTTCTTGGACACTATTTAAGGTTTTCTTTACAGATACTTGTAGATATTACAGATACTTTTCCAACTACCAAGCTCAATAAGACAGCCTCTTGAGGCCCCCCCAAAATGGATTGCATTTTATTACCCTTTGGGGTTTTTTCATCCTTTCATCTTTGTAAGGTGAATAAATTGTTTTCTATATGACATTCAATCAGTAGATCCTTTCTCTAGAGATTCAGACCTTTTTTTTTTTGCTCTTTGTAGCCATATTATTAAATCCTATAATATTTTCCAGAAGAATAGGCTTTTAATATAGCCTCAATGGACTCAAATGTTAGGAATATATATGAAAATCAGGAAAGTCAAGATTTTTGCTTATCTCATTGGTGAATTGTTGTTTGGGAAGATATTTTCTTAATATACTTTCTTGAATTTAAGTCCTTTATATTCTTAAAAGAAATTTTAGATTATTCATCTCATGAGACTCTCTCCTGTGGCCAGGACTTGGCTACTTCTGGAAGCTATTACTTACAAAGAGGGAAAATGTGTTTATGAGGATTACTTCCATTAACACAAAGTATCATGAGAGAATTAAAACCAGAATTCATAACTTGAATGCTAGTTTTTTGTATTCAGAGTCACAGTCACTCTTATGAGTAGCCAAAGGGACAGTAATACGAAAGAGCAAGGAAGGATTAATAGAAGTAAAGAATGAAAGATAGAGACAAAGCATCCTCACAGCTTAGCTTTAGGGTGAAAAAAAAAATGGTTTTTAAAAATGGAAATAAAACTGTCATGATAATGAGTCTAAAGAAATATTTTATTGTGTTTTTTTTGTTTGTTTTTAAGAAAATTTTTGTGGTTTTATTGTATCATGAGGCATTGAAACATCTGCACAAATCAATATCTGGGTAGTGAGGCAGCTGCTTTCTCCTTTACTTCTTTGGGTTACTAGAGCAACTTGTCAGTAGATTAAAAAACAAAACAAAAACAACCCTTTTTCATTACTTAAGTCTTTCCAAGGCATGCGCTGGGACAACAAAAACTTCCCCTGTCAGATATAACCAGCCTAGCATCCAAACATCACTAGGTAGCAGCAGCACACTGCGCCCACTCCTACCACGGCCCTGCTCATTTGTGCATGATATTTGGAGCATCTGGAGGAGTGTGAATGGTATCGGGAAGAGGAGGGAGAAGGAAACAGCGTGAGCGCCTGGCTGGGAGGAGGTCAGCCAAAGTTGTGCAGGGCAAGCCTGAACAGGTCATTGGTGCAAACCCAAGCATGTTGATGTTCTTTAATAGGAACATCTGGTGGAACCCCATGATGGGGTCTTCGTCAGCCTTAAGCTGGCCCACAACCAAGCTGATGATGCAGCTATCTGGCGTGGCTGGTGGTCCTGTCCGTGATGCTGTGCTGGATTTCCTGGAATGGAAGGCTAGACACCATCTCCACAACGGCAGCTTGCCCCTGGCATCGCTCTCCTTCCCCTGTAAGGCCTGGCGCGTCAATGTCAGTTGTGTCTCATTGGGTTCTGTCATTATCAAATAACTGGTAGTAATGTTGAATGAAGCTGGATCCAGTCTGTTCCCAAATTGGCGTGTCTCCCGTTCTGGAGCATCACCCAGCCTCGTTGAGACCCAAGGGGCTGGCACGATGGTGGCGGCGGCGGCGGCGGCGGCGGCGGCGGCGGCGGCGGCGGCGGCGGCGGCAACCCAGCGTGGTCTCGAAAGAAATATGTTAAAATAAGCAAAATGACATAAACATGTTCATAATGAAATACTGTTCGGTGATACGTGCTCTCATTAACAAGTTTCATCAGATCTGTAATATCGATGTCTTCTTCCTTTCTCTTCATTTTCTCTTTCTTTTACTCTTCTTCCTTTCTTTTCTCTTTCTTTCCTTCTTACTTTTTCATAATGTATGATGTAAAGTTGGTCAAGACAGAAAATTAAAACTGCTACATCTATTGAGAATTAATACTATTTAAAGCTAAAGTAGAAATATCAGATTGTTACTAACTTAATGCTATTCTTGTCGACAAAGGGATCGGGAAAGATATTTTTTCCTCATCATTCCACAATGTCAGCAGTAAGTCCATTTGGCATTAGCTATTATCAGAAAGTAATTCAAGAAGAAATTTACTAGTGCCTACTAGTTCTCCTGGATAGAAAATCTCATCTTCCCAATTTGCCCTCTGGCCTAAAATACAAGATTTTTCAAGTTCCAGATCAGTAGATAATGCCTACATTTTATTCTCGTGAATCGTAGCATGCTCTCTGGCCCTCTAGGTCTGATTACACTTCATGAAGGATTTTAATCAAAGGTGTCCCTCATTGGCTATTAGATGCTATTTAGATTATGAGGCTAATCTTAGGGAAGTCCACTCCAACCTAATATACTCTCTCTCCTTCCTCCTACATTCCTCCGTATTCTGCCTCATTAGATTTCTTAATCAAAGTGGCTGTATTAACCCATGTATGTATGTTTTCCATGATATCCAGAAGTCCTTGGATTAATATGATTGCTATGTTAGAAGATATATTTTCATGAAGAGAGTTTTTTTGTTGTTGTTGTTGCTATTTGTGTGTCTGCTGATTTTCACATCAGTGATGAAACAGGCTTGGGTGTTTCACAGTCATGCATACGTTAAAAGGGATAGATTTAATAAGGCGATGAGCACAGTATTTGGTAAATATGGTATCTGGGATACCGCTTTATCTCTTTAAGCGGAAAGTACTGATTTTCATAATTTACTGACCACAGCTGGATGATTCTATTTATCATGTGTAGGGTAGGGATTTTGAATTACACAAGGTAGGCATACATTTTGTGTTTAGAGAGAGAGCTATATATCAGAGTTTGAAGTCTCATAGACTTAAAGAATCTCATGTTTGAGATGTTTAAAGGCCCCTCTTTCAACCTAGTATTTAATGCTTAAATCAACTCAAATTCCAATAGCTACCATCTGCTGGGCTCCATAATACGTGCTTTAAACACATGTTCACATTTACTCTTTCTATCAAGAATGGATTATTGAAAAAGAATCTACAACTCAAAAAAGTTAAATGACTTGCACAAGGATACATAGTTAGTTAGCAAGTTGTGGATTCAAGATTTGAACTTATATCTGTATGGCTCCATGAGCTATGTTCTTTATCTTGCCACCAGATTGTTTGAGTCTGTAACACAACCTACAGTGAAGAATTTGAGAAGACTATGCTTTCTGGTCAGCTAATTTAGATACTGTGTGAACCTGTTCTCTAACTATCATTGGGAGCAGTGTCTCTCTTAGTATCTCAAATGTGAAGCCCATACCTCTATAAATATTATTTTCTACAGATAGATGACACTGATGTTGCTGGGATTTATGTTTGTAAATCCAAATCCATCTTTTTTTCTCCCGCTAAAGAGGGGAAATTGTCTCCACAAGAGATAATATTACCTGATGAGGAGAAATATCAGATTGTCTTCAAAATATGAAAAGCTTGAGATACACCATTTCTTTCAGCAAAGGAAAAAAAACATACTTTAGAAACAACTCACAACTGGCCTGTACCAGTTCTTAGTGGTTTATGGGACACTATATGCATAATGCCTGAAACACTGTGTTCTGACAATAGAACAAGAACCTAAGCCCAAATATCTGAAAAAAGTGCTTTTAAAAGTTTAGTATTAATCTACAAGGATTTATTAATAAACTGAAAATCCATAAAATCTATTTCTGGCTGTTTCAATTTTAAAATGTATATTTAATATTTATTGGGTAAGCACTTGTTAATGCTAAAAACTGTTCTAAGCACCTTACATGCCTTATCTCATTTGACACTAATAACCTAATCAGGCATGTACTGTTTTTATCTTTATTTGATAGAAGAGGAATATGTTGCAGAGAAAAATTAAGTACTTTGCTTCTGTTCACTGAGCTGGTAAGTGGAAGAGCCAGGATTCAAGCCTGAGCAGTCAGAAACAGATGGAAACAGAAGAGGTAAAAAACGTAGAATGTGAGTGGTACTGGAGAAGTCATTTGCCTAGCTATTGACAATGCCAAGTGGTCCTTCCACCTGGCACTATCCTGGGAGCACGATCTCAAAGCAGAAATATTACACACACACACACACACACACACACACACACACACACACACACACGTTTTGGAAACAGTTAATATGAATGCAGTCATCTAAGCCTTTCTCGGAATGTCTGTCTCAAGAAGACTGTGGAGTTTTCCACTTTGTCCTACCGCCAAGTTCCAACCAAAAAAATCTATATGACTAATGACAATGCAAGAGGCAAAGAGCAGCTCTATTTTCAGATTCCAGATGGAGTTTATGATGTTGTCAGCCAGAAAGTCATTTGACTTACAGCCTCAGTAGACTCAATATGGTTGCTTTTCTGAGACATAATATATGTGGATTGCAATAGCATAATTTAGGTTTTGAAATATATTACTGTATTTAAATATTTAGCAGAATGTTTGAAATGGAAAAATTCAGTAATAAACAGTTCTTAATAATAATGTTGATGGTAAAATAATAATAACAAAAGGAAGATACCTGAATTCAGACCTGGGCTTAAATCATGGTGTAGGTTATTGGACATGAACATTCATTAGGAAACATTTTATACCTCAGTTGCCTTCTATAGAAAGGGGGGATAATAACCTTTAGGTACTTTGGGATTAGACAAATTAATACAAATAAAGCAATTAAAACAGTGCTCGACAACAGGAAGTAATTTTAACTTAGCTCTTAAAAATTCCTTTGGCCCTCCTTGGCAGGTGTGGCTTGGTTGGTTGAAGCATTTTTCCATACACCAAAAGGTGGAGGGTTCGATTCCCAGTCAGGGCATATGTTTGGGTTATGGGTTTGATGCCTTGTTGGGGTGCGTGTGGGGGGCTATGGAGTGATGTTTCACTCTCACATTGATGTTTCTCTCTTTCTCCCTTCCTCTCTCTAAAATCAATGAGAGCATGTCCTTGGGTAAGGCTTAAAAAAATCATTTAGATGATTTTAGATTGAATTAAAATAAATATTTTGCCTTCTCACCCACCTCCTTCTTTTTCTTTAATGTATGGTGACTCTGTTTAAGTTTTTTCCATGAACTCATCTAATATCTGTTATATATGGTTATAGGTGTGTACTTTTTGGGCTATTTCTTCATGCTTACTATCAGATTCATTGATAAGATGGTTCCTTTTGTTTCATAAAACAATACTTCTTTCAAGGGGTAAAATTTTTCTAAAAATAATATGTTAAAAAGATCAAATTGAGTATTTTCTAACAGGTTTAACTTCAGCAATATTTCTATAAAATAAGTCCTTTCCCTCATCTTTTCAACAGCCGTGTTTGAACGTGGAAAGCTAGGAGACAAAGTCTATTGTCAGAATGTCTGAGTTTTATTCTTGTTCATTCACAATTACTCTGTCTTTGAGACAATTAATTACTTAATCAATTATAATTCTTCATCTGTATAATCTGTATCTATTTTAAATACTTTATATATATATCAAATATATAAATGTAATTAAATTGATAATGATAATTATTATATAATCTCATGTATTTTTGCATTGATCTTTGATTGATTGGCATTTTAACATTTAGAAAGAGCTAGGACTAATAAGAAAGGTATAGTAGTAAGGTTAAATTCATGTTCTATAATTTATAATGGATTAAGAACCATAAAGTTAGAGAAGTATTATAAAATATATAGAATTTGTCATACCAATTTCAAAAAGCACAGGCGCTAGTGCCTAGACAGGCACAGATGAGTGTCTCTGTATTTTTACCTTCCCGAACAAGAAAAATATAAGTAATTTGCCTCAAATACCATGAATTTATTATGGTTAGTATGGACTTCAAATATGAGATCATATCACTGGCTCTCAGGAAGACATGAAGACAGATGACTGTGCACAACACACGGATTCTGTTCAATGTAAGGAACTTTTTTATAGCGTTCTGCTCATTTTTTTCCACAAAATTCAAACCTTAAGATTTCTTTTGATGAAGTGCTATTATTTCAAAGAGGAGATAATATAACAGAGCCAGGACTAGCAAAGGGTTTGGCTGCAGAAAGAAGAGGCCTCCAGTGTCAGTACTTTCACTGACCAGTTATGACCTTAGTTAACTTCTTACTTCTCTAAGCTTTGATTTTTTTTCATCTATAAGTCAGGATCACTAGCAGTATTTCACCGGCATGTTGTGAAGCATACATGAGACAATGCATTTAAACACATGTAACACAAACATTTACTAAACATACAGAATTCTTTGCTATTATAAGGATTTGAACCTTTGTCTATTAGAAAACTGTTGCGTATAAAACACAAATAGCATATTTTGTGTAATGTGTGGTTCAGCCAGTAGGATTAGGCTGGCTGGTCTGAGGCATGCTTTTGTAAGGCACCAAAAACAACTCAAAGAACTAGGGCCATGGAGAGTCAGTGTGTGACCCAATCCTCACCCCCCCTCCCACCCCCACCCTGGTCTTGCAGCTTAGAGTAGAAACACCTGGAGAGTTGGAGCAGCCTTTCTTTCAGGTAATCACATCAGGCACAGAAAAAAAAAAAAGCTTTTCAGATTTATACCCTCCAAGGAGGTTAACTAGAGCAGAGTTTTCTGAGTGCAAGCTGGTGATTGGGAGATGGACAGGATAGAGCTCCCTCTAGGTAGAGGCTGGCATGAGCACACATATGAAGAGAAGAGGATTGAGAATATGCCATAGGCTAGAACCTCTGGTTATTAGGACTCTCCCAAAGTTTCTGAGCATCCAGAAGGCCCTTCCTGGGAAATGGCAGGATGGATTCCATTCAAATACACAATGTGCTTTTTCTTCCCTAGTTCAAATAAAGAAGAGAGGGCATAATCTTGGGACAAAGTAGCTCAGGTGGGGTCCCTTCTGATTTTTCTTTGTATCTTCAAGATAATGTCTGGTACTAGGAGAGTTTCTGACAAAATATTCAGAAATTGTTGCATTGTTTGGAATGGATTAACTCTTTTCCCAGCTCCACTGCTACTAGTTTTATAGAGAATCAGAGGTATCTCTGTTTTTCCCTTTTCTTATTGAATTTATGAGTTTCACACTGGTTAACAAAATTATACAGGTTTAGGTGCACAATTCTACAACACATCATCTGTGCACTGTCACCCCAGTCAAGTCTCCGTCCATCACCATTTATCCCCGCTACACTCTTCTGTACCTCTCTGACCCTGACAATCACCACACTGTTGTCCATGCCCATGACTTTTTTCTCTCTCTTTCTTTCTTTGTGTCCCAATTCCTCCACCCCTCCCCTGTACCTAGCCCTTCCACCCCCCCACCCTGATAGGTATCTCTTTAATTTTTAGTTAACTTATGTCAAAAGAGATTGACAATAGTATCTACCTTGAAATCTTTCTTTGAGGATACAATAAGATAATACATGTGAACTCTCTTTATGAACTCTAAGTTGCTATCAGATATTAAAATGAAAGATAAGAGCTATTTCCATAATGTTATTTCTCAAGTCATTCCAGGCACTAAGATTTTAGTGTTAGTCTACTCAGTGACACTGAAAAATGTAATTTATTTATTTTAATTAATTATTTTTGTTACAGATGTTTCTCCATTTCCCCCCACTGATTTACCCCCCTCCTTCCCTCCCCGCCCTGTCCCCAGCTTTGTTGTCCATGTTCATTGTTCATGCACACATGCATATAAGTTTATCTCTCCCCCACCACCTCCTCTTCTGGCGATTGTCAGTCTGTACCCCACTTCCACGTCTCTGGGACTGCCCCATTCCTCAGACTGTTATGTTCATTATATTCCACAGATAAGTGAGATCATATGATACTTGTCTTTCTCTGCTTGGCTTGTTTAACTTAGGATAATACTTTCCAGGTCCCTCCATGTCGTCTCAAAGGATAAGAGATCTTTCTTTCTTACCGCTGCATAGTACTCCATTATGTGTATGTACCACTGCTTTTTTATCCATTCGTCTACTGATGGATATTTGGGATGTTTCCAGATCTTAGCTCTTGTAAATATTGCTGCTATGAACATGGAAGTACATATATTCTTTCTGATTGGTGTTTCAGGCTTCTTAGGGTATATTCCTAGAAGTGGGATCACTGGGTCAAATGGCAGTTCAATTTTTAATTTTTTGAGGTAACGCCATATTGTTTTCTATAATGGCTGTACCAGATAAATGCAATTTAATAAAAGCATTTTCTCCATGTAGTTCAGAAATATAATTTCATTGTTAAAAAAATGTGGCTCATGAAAATTTTTATTCTTACTGAATTGGATCACATGCCAAAACGTGTACTGCCTCTTGGCTGGTCTAATCCAATTTTATAATTTATGCACATTTCTATAAGGGTTACATCTTCAGGTCACGAGAAAGATAGTGTGACTTACTAATGTGTCTATGATTGAGTTGGCCGATTCCTATAACAAACAATACCAAAATTTTAGTGATTTCACATAGTGAAACATATTTTTCTTTCCTATAACAGTCTAACATGGATGTTTCAAAAAGTTTTTCTGGTGGGCGTGCCCAGATGATGATTCAGGGACTTAGGCTCCTTCCATAGTAGCTTACTATCCTCTAAGGCCTTGGAGTCATCTTGAAGGAAATAGAGAGAGCATGGGAGATGTTGGTGAGAAGGTTTATGGGCTGTGCCTGAGGTCAAATTCCATTGACTAAAACTTAGTCATGTGATCCCACCTAACATGGACATGAAGCTTGGGAATGTGGTCTAGCTGCATGTTCAAGAGAAAAGACAAAAGGAATATATTTGTCTTTGCAGCAGGGATATTTCTATACATACATATATATACACATATATATTTATACATACACACACACACACATATATAAATGAATATTATGATTGTGTCTCTTTGTGATGTTAATTCAAAAAGTGTGACAAAAAGTAAATGATCACATCCTTTCTGAATCTCCTTTGGTGTGTGTATGTGTAAAGTAAAAACCTGGCCAAACCGTGTTTTAAGTACACAAAAAAGTTACTTTCAGAAAAACTTTTCTTAGCAACTTGTCCTCATATTGTAGTATTCATTATATACATCTATCTTTTCATTTTTATCTATTATTTTTCCATGAAGATAGCTTTATTGTATGTGAATATATATGTATTTATTTTTCATACACTTAACCTGAATCACTTTTCTTCAAATTTTCTGAGACATATTTCCCCAATGCAAAACATAATCTTGAAAACTGATACTCCTTGAAAAATGATTTGCAATAAAGGTACTTTTCAATTTTAATTCAAGTGTTAAGTCTAAATATCACAATTCGCCATTTGATAAATTAACTTTACAGCAATTTGGAAGCCAAAAAGCCTGAAGGTGAGAAAGTATGTTGCTAAAATCACCCTAGACCTCAGGGGACATTCTTACTAAGAAGTGATTTGAATGAAAATAATCAGGTTATAAATTATGGTTATTTGTGAACATTTCATTTCTAAAATAACATCATGTTCATCATGCTTTGCACACGTGAGATGCATTGATCCTCAAAGAGCTTGCTTTTAGAGCACCCAGAACTTACCCTGAATGAAGAGGAGACATAACTATATAAATATACTCAGCCCTGCAAGAGATTTAGACAGAATATTATCAGAGATCAGAGAAAGCACATAGTTTGGAAATTAGGGATAGCTTCAAATAAGAATTGGCATTGCAATTAGTTTTTGAAGATACAACTTGGTGACAAAATGAGGAAATACAATTTTTGCTAGAGGAATAATTCAGTCAAGAAACATATAAAATTAGAAGAAAAGTTGAGAATCAATGGAACTATGCTATTAAATATGCCTCCCCACATAGAAGGCGTAGAGAGGATTATGAACGAATAGGGTTGGAAGGTAGCTGGGAATGGAAAAGACTGAAATCATTGGCAAAAAGCAGTGAAGAGTTAATTCATTGAGAAAAGGTATCACATTTCTGCCAAAAAACACTTTAGGAAAGGGCGAGAGATAGAGAGACAGATAGAGACAGAGACAGAGAGAGAGATAGAAAGAGAGAGGGAGAAGAGAGAGAAACATAAATATTGAACAGCCTCATACTAAGTGTGAGCTTTCCAGCGTTTACCGTAATTTCTTCTATATCGCCAATATAATCTTGGTGTCTTTAGATTTTGAAGTTAACGGGCCCTCCCTTATATTGCTCTACTCTAAAGAAGAGCAGAAACTCATTTATTTCAAAATATGACCAGTGCAGCAATTCCCGATTGAGGAAGCTAGGAAGGAAGATGAGGGAAAGCTTCAGAAAATTTGATATTAAAAAAAAAAAAATAAGTCAGATTGAGCATTTCACATAAGAAATTTTAACATTTTAAACAAAATCTTGTCCCGCCATGAATAGATTAACTGTGTTAAGCTCTATGTGTACACATTAGCATTTTAGAAGAGAATATGCTACATGGCATTACAATGTTATTTATTGTGACAGGAAAGTGGAGTTTAAACAGTTCAGTTGCTACTTCACCCCAGTCTTGACTGCGCCTAACTAGTAAGAAGGATCAAATATTTGTCTGATGAACAAATGAAAGTTTAATTGGAATCAAAAGTACATCTTGTGTAATTCCTATTCAGTTTTTTAAAAGTGTCAATAAATATTTTTGAAATTAAACCTGTCTGAACATTTGGAGTTTCAATGTTACTCTTCTTGTATTTTCGAAAACCTTTGAAAGATAGATATTACAGGTTTCAAGCTAAACATTTTGATTTCTTGGTTGCTATTCTTTACTTGCCATTACTCTTTAAAAATTTACTGGCTTCAAAAGAAGCAAATATGTACAAGAAACTGGATTCCTAAAAGGTCAATACTAACATAGAGTTAATGAATACTTGTCTATCTTCAGACCACGTTTACCTCTTTCCTGTCCAACCCCCAGCTCCCAACACAGATGTATAATACTGATTTTCAGTATTACATGAATGCTCATTTAAAAAAAAAAAATTGATATAAACACAAACATAAGGAAACAACTCAGGAAACTTTCTTCTATTATGTTATATCATTCCTGATGGGCTTGTTCAAGCTACATGTTCATGTTGTGGAGCAGGTAAGAAGACAATTTTGCATATTTTCAATAGTTTGAATAACAAATTTTTCTTTCTTGCTGTGTAGGACATTAATAACCATTTAACTTCTTGAGTAAAAAGTATAATTTTTGCAAGTTAATATTATCTATACACATACAACATTCATGTTTCAGCTTTATGGTTCACCATCTAAGTATCTTTTAAGTATAATTTGGAAGTAATGTCATAAATATAGGCTAAAAATGCTTTTAATACCAACATGACTAGTTTATTCATTCTAAACTGGAAGCAAAACAGCAAATAAACTCTTTGCTGTTCAATAACTGGTTTATTTTACACAGATGGGTCTTTTAAGAAATCGTAAGACCATGACTAAATATTTATGAAGGAAATATTTTCCAACCTTGTTATACTTTTAAATTAAAATGCAGTAGTGCTTTTTAACATAGTATTTAAATATAATTAGCCAAGATAAATTACAAGAGGTTTGCAAAGTGGGCTTCATAAACATCTTATTTGCAAGTGAGTATGTCTAACACAATATTATGAGATCTCTAGAGATGTTTTGTTACCAGTGGAAATTATAACAGATAATTTCTTATTTATAATGAATACTTACATATTTACAATAACATTTAAAGTAATTTTATTACCAATCACTCTGAATTAAAAGGTGTCATGTTTGGAAGGGTTCTTCAAAAGAACTGAGAAGCCTGCAGAAATGGAAATTAGAATTATTGGTGAAAAATCATAAGGAAAACACGTTTATTAACCATATCATTCAGTCAGTATAAGCCCTGTCCCCAAAACCTTTTAAATAGACTTTTGTCACCTACTGTAAAAGTATTTTACAATAAAATGAAATACCTGCATTGTTTTCCTATGAATGTCACAGTTTATTCATTGCATCTTAAGTTTCTGGAAAATGTAGAGTTATGGGGAATTTTAGAGAAGAGTGATTTTTCAGAGAAATGTGATTTATCAGCCTCACATTTTTATGGGGAAAAAAGTAGGGCATCTATTTAATTTTTTAATTCAAAAAAATTAAAATTAGTTGTATTATAAAAGTTCTGCTATGCCCTTCATTGTGACTGGTGAAAACACACGCTATGATTGCGTTTGGAATTCAGTGCTTGCAAATTTCTTTTCGAAATCTGCACTTTTACCAGGGAGTCCAGCAGAGGGCATCAGGTATTATTTCAAATCCAGAAAAGTCTTTTTTCTCCTAGTTGCCTTTGGTTTCCTTAAGTCATGCAGGGGCTCCCTCTGCTGTCCCTTTACTCCAGACAGCAGAAAGACTGCACTGACCTCAAACGTCACAAATTTTGTGCAATTATATTCTAAAGATTATTGCATGCTGTTGTAGTTGCAGATCTATTCAACTTCACTATCCACAGGATTACAAGAAAAGATAGCAAACAAGTTGAGTAAGGCTTAGTTAAATACTTCTGTAAATAAATGCTGATGAATGTTATTTCTTCTTAGATGACTAGGCAGGCAAATAAAAAATTCAAATGGTACTTGGATATTATACAGGAAGAAGGAAGAATGACACACAGACATTGAACTGTGATTAATTGTGATGAATTAAAGCATCAAATTAACTGTGTAAATGTCTCTAGGTGAGTGCACAAATGTGTATGTTTGTGTGTGTGTGTGTATATATGTGTGTATGTGTGGGCACGTGTGCGTATTTGGTGTAGAAAAGAGGGAGAGGAAATAGAGACACTACCTACCTGACCCTGCAACTATTTTTTACCTAAGTTATTTCTCATTATAGTATTTTCATTTTAAATAAAGCCAGATAATAGGTTTTGGCAAACTTAGTTTGTCCACTTACTTAACAGAATAAAAATGAATGAGATCATGTGTTTCTGCACGTACAAAAAAAATACACATTGAGGCAATTGTCTTGAAAACTGTTTTTTTCTAAAATCACTTTGAAACTCAATGGAAGGGTAATTGACACAAAAAAAGTCTTTCTTAGCTTGCTATGTATCTTGCTACATACTGGATGCTGTCCAACTTCTGTAGCAAAGCAACTAACAAATTAGTGAAATAACATTGGTTTCAATTTTAAATAAGTACTCTAATGCTTTACTTTCCTACCTGGGTTTGCCTTAATTTTATGTATTAATAAATGAAATTGTGTTGATCTTTCATACATCAAGCAAAACACAAGCCACAGTTTCAAACAAAATCATGAAAATTATTGGAATTTTAAAATCTATCTGCTCCTTTTTAGTAATGGAATATTCGAGCTTTAATATCATAACAATGAAATAGCTCTTTCTACTAATGGAACGAGTGAGTTTTCTAATTGTTAATAATAAATAATCATTATATGTGGTATATTAGTTAGGTGAATAAATGGTGAGGCAGAAGAGAAAAATGATCTTTTGGAATATAATGAGAAACAGATATGTGAGTTCTGTTGGGCTATTTCAACCTCTACCAATGATGGGGTTCTTGTGTTTTAAATAATTTTTTTGTGATATTTCTCCTGTGGGGTTGGAATAACATATTTAATGTTGTCTGACTATTTCAAGTTGCTATCTTAACTATAGATAATCTTTGTACCACCGATGCTGCTACATTTGTGCAGTAATTTTGGGATCAAAATTTGGAAAAAAATTATAGAACCCTTATCATTAAAATGTTTTCGTTTCATTTTTGCAATCAAATAAAGCCATTAGCTTACAATCAGAGAATATTTTAAAACAAACTCAGTGAAAACATAATGCAACAGGAAATAAAATTACAATGTAGGGAAATAACTTTTGGCTTGAATTAGTCCACTTGCCTCATGACTGTTCCAGGTTTTGGGGACTGGCTGGAGGGCAGCAAATAAAATGCTGAACTTTAATGAGTCATGCAATTTTAGGTGTAGCAGAAACAAGTCCTAGAATAGATCTTTGCTTGTGGTATATTTCAAAAGATGAGTTTCTCCCCCACCACACCTTCCCCCGACCCCAATTTGGAAAAAATTTTATCTAGGAAATTATATTTTTGAAAGTATTTTTTCTTTTTCCATATAGTTTAGTTCCCAAGCAATGTGAAAAATTTAGATCACTATCTCACCTTTACATCCTCCTCCTTGTCCTTAGAATTGATGGGAAACCTTTCTCACCTTGATTGTTTAAATCCTATCTTTTATTCTTACCATCGCTCGTCTCTAAAAGCAGTTGATGAGGCCATATCGAGGAAGCACGAAGCCAATGGCAAACTCAGTACTTTATTTAATATTATGACTAAAATCACATTTTTTTTTTCAGAAATAAGAAATTTCACCTCTTTATTCAAAGTCTAATACAACATCACTATAGAGATTGGTCCAAGAGGTGTACATAATTTCTAGGTGGTTTTTATATCAAAATGTTTGCCCAGATAGATTTATCATAAATGTAGGATTTGCCATGTCTATGTCTATGAGATGATTTTTTTTCTTTTGAATTTCTACCATTAAAAAAAACAAATGACTCAGATTCACAGGCCAGCCTTCCTCACTGGAACTAATCCCTCCAGATCTGCCGAGCTCTTCAGGCTCTGCTTCCTGCCTGGGCCCGCCTATGCGCAGTGAAGGCAGAACAAAAACAAAAGAAAAATTCGGCAAAGATCCTTTTCATTATTTTTTTTTTTGTTAGGAATCCCAAAACTTGTTGTCAAATTATTTGAACTTCAAAGTGGCTCCCTGTCTCTCTATCATTGTCTGTGTGGAAAATCCTGTTCATTCATAGTCTTCATAAACAAGGGCCCAGGTTTTTCAGGGAGCTTTTCAAATAACCACTGTGCATCCCGCAATGAGCCGGCATTACAAGTTTGTAAAACTCAAGCATTCTCCCTGGGGTAAGAGTGACTTACAAAAATACCATGAAATCTCAAGGGATTTTTTTTTTTTTTTTTTAAGAAAAGCCTATAAAATAATCTCCTTAAAATATGAGAGTTTTTTCTCCCCTCTATTTATTTTTAAGATAAGAGGAATTAGGACTGTAGATAATTTATATGGATCAAAGTGGGTTGGTTTAGTTATCAGTTGTAAGGTTTTACTTGAATCTTTTACAAAAAGATTTTAGGTTAAGTCTTGTTGGGTCTCTGTTTTGCAACCCTAAGCTCTGTGTTATTTATAATATTTTAACAGGGATTAGTGGAAGGGAGGTAAAGTAATAAACTTCCACATTTAAATAGCGTTTCTGGCAAATTTTAGTTAAAATATCACAGACTTTATTTACAGAGACGGAGTGCACTGATAGAGTGTCAATCTGCCAGGACTCAGAGTCCTGTCTCTTCTGGATGTTTGTCCATGGGAGACATTTCACAATGCAGAACCTCCTAGACACTGGGCCCCTCTGACCTAACTTAATTTTCCTAGTTCTTAAATAGACCACCATTGAATAACAAGAAATTTTAGAAATTGGGCTAAAAGATAGTCAAGTATTATATGACGCCACCATTTTGTAATACTAAATTCTCTGGAAGAGATCAGCCAATATCTTCTTGAGGGCAATACATTACCTTTGAAGATGTTCAGAGAGGCGGACTGTAGAACTCCCTTCCTTACTATGACATGATATTTGGTTCTATAATAAACACATATGTTTTGAACAAAATCAATTTATTCTGTATGTACTTTTCTCCCTCTGAGATGATCCCTCTTATAAAAGTTTCTGAGTCATTGAGTTTTTATTTTAATTTTTTACTCTAGCTATATTTATGAGGTGACTCGAACAACTGATTTCTAGTGGAAATTTAAGTCTTATTTTTTCTATATTAGGAGCTGGGCCTGTCTTGTAGGAATTCATTTTATGAATAGTTTGGCCTGGATGGCTTTATTTCCCATAGAAGAATGTAACTGTTGCTCAACTGATAGACTCTGACCTATGAGAATAGCATAGTTCTGTAGTTTATGTGTATAACCAGAATCATATAATCACATAGGACTACATGCTACCCACTGGATATCTATATATCTTTATATGTCTTCTAGAATAGGTATCAATCGTGGTCCATCCGGACACCAACCTAACCTTCTTTATATTATTTATACTGGACTTTGCTCCATAAGTAACTTGGTATACTTGACAATAAATGTGGGCATCTCAAAAGTATATTTGAATATATATCGAAGTTTCAGGAAATAAGGCAAAAAAGAAAAATGAGAGTGTAACATTCTGGAGATGAAATGTTATACCTTGGCTCAGCACACAGAATGTACTCAATAATTATTTGTTGGAAAAAATGAATGAACAGGAAAATTATAAATGTAAGAGCAAGATTCAAAGGCAGTATGTATTTTGGTTTCTGAGTAAGCCAAAACACACTCAAAATGGAAAAACTAATAAAACCAGACTTTCATTTTTCAAAGTTTTTCCTCTCTAGATGAGAAGTGTGGTAACTGAGGGGAGAATAGGAAGTGAGTTATTCTACGCTGTGCATGGAGAATATTTTCTCTTCATTTCTAAGAAGCTCTCTAGTACTTTTCAGAATTCAAATGAGAGAACATAGCTATTATAGGAAATGAAAAAAGTACCATGTCTTATCAGTTTTCCGATGGCCTGGTTTGTCAAATAATGTTCCAGCTGTGGATTTCTTAATAACTTCTTAAAATTAAATATACAGAACCTGGAAAAGATTTATTTTCTGGATAGAAAAAAGAAATAGAAAATACCAGAATTACATACATGTCACTTTGAATCCATGTAAGAATTGTCATAGTAAGTTTACTAGCCCAATATTCTTCCTGTGACAGGTTTGCTGTGTAGAGCAAAAGCTATTTATCTTCCTTGATATCAACCTCAAAATTTAGAGATAGGAAAAAGAAACCCTAAGTCTGTGACTAAACTTTTGTGATTCTGTTATCCATAAATGAACATAAACTTAAAAGTTTTCAATTTTAGGAAAGGTATTTTCAAATACATTAGTCTTTTCAAGCCCTAGATTATGATTAAGAAATTCCCATTTATTCATATGTACTCACACTGCATACACACAACGCAATATAGATGGAGTGTGTCTCTGGGAGTTTATATATTCATATACTATTATGGCTTTTTGCATATATAAGGTAACTGGACATAATCCTACATGCATGTGCATGAACTCATGGGTGTATACTATTGCAGACACACCCACACACTTTCCCAATTGTCATCTTCAACCTTGCACATAACTATTTCCCAACCCACATGGCCTCAAGCATAAACATAGTTTTCCTCCTATGTTTATTGATTTACTCTTCATCAGATAAACACAATCCTTTGACCATGACCTACCATCTTATCCTGTCTTCCTTAGCCAACCAAAGGAACTGTGACTGCCTAAGGTTCCTATCAGGGTAACATATACATCGGGGGTAGAGTTAGGGACTTGTACAAGGGTAGCTGGCCTGACATTTCTGAGAGATCCAGTGAATATCTGAAGCCAACAGATGTTACTCTGCATGTTTTAAGCTCAATGACCTTCCTCCATGTAAAGATTATAATGTTTCATTTCTCAGTAAACTGAAGTGAAAACCTACTATTTGAGAAAGAATACCATTTCTTCTGGGAAAACAGATCAATTCTAGTTCTCTAGTTTCTATACTTAACAGTAAGTGCATTTTTCTTATGCTTTATTTCAAAGGCATTCTTTACACAAATGAGTTTAGATGCTTGGTAAACTTGAACAGGGCAGCCTGAGTCTGTAAGAACGTTGACAAGTGCAGGTTTTCACACAGAGGTCATGAGCATTCTTTTCATGCATTGTATTAAGTTAATAATGAGAAATATGGTTGAAAAAATATATATATACCGTTGACAACTACAATGTCTCTTGTCTATACTACAGATTATGTGGCTAGGCTGAAAACTATTGCATGCAAAGGTTGCCCAGCACCAAATGGCTTTTCTGGGCACCGTGACACTATGAATTATCATATATTTATAGCAAAAAGTAAAACTTTTAAATCAAAAGGGAAAATTTTCCTTTGCAGTAGAAGAAAGTTCTGACATATAACTTTTATACTGTTGACTAGAAAAAAATGCCTTAGCTATTGGCATTACCATGTCTAAAGCCTTGCTCCCTAGCGTGATGTCTTTTTTCAGGACACTGGTCTATACTCCTTTCTCTGAGTCTCTCCATTTTTGGTATGAATTTCCAGGAGGAAAACCCTACTGCTCCTCCAAATTTCTGGCTTTTATGCTAAAATATTGTTTTTGTCTACTATAAGTATTGGTAATTACAATAATCACCATAGGGAAAATATTTCACTATCGATTTCTTTGGCATGAGAGTTGCAAAACGAGTCAGATGCTTCGTTTCTGTGCACTCGACCGGAAAAAGTGGGGACTGAGCGAAGGTCACAGGAGTGTCTTTTATGGAGAAGATCTATTTGTTGCCCACGTTATTAGTCTTTTGTATTACATACTAAAGCACCCCGGTTAGATTCCGAATGTGCAGCAAATTTGTACAAACTCACCGTGTTTTTCTTCCCAGGCTGTGCTACCTCTTCTTTCCCCCCTTGCCTGACAACATGTTGCCATGCTATAAAAGCCCTAATGCCCATTTCCAACGATTAGCTGTACATCAGCATTACCACCACAAATCCACAAGTTTCACATCAAGCATTAAATGGGATGAATATTGATCTGCTAAAGAGGATTTATTTATTTCTAGCTCTATCCAAAGATCAACTGCTAGCAGCTTTTGGGGGATCTGCGCAGCTCTCACAGCACAAAGCTACTGCATACATGACACTGGACTTGACATTTCAGTTCTGGAAGAAAACCAAACAGTAAATTCAGTGCAATAATCCTAGATAAATGAGATGATCACTGGAAAAGCTGAGATAGTTAAGTGGTCTATCAGAGAAGTCCAACGGATGGTATTGAACAGTTGCTACATAGAATCCTCACTCATGTCAATATGGTCCAAAACACCATCATATCAGATGCCAATATAATCACATTAAAACAAACTCTACCTCCTGCTTTGATTTCTCTGCCTGTGTATCTTGCTGGCTTTATAAGTGATTGTAAATAATGCGCAATGTGACAAAGGCTGTAGCCTAAAGGGTATGTACAATAATTATTTTTAATATGTGTAAGCTGCATTATAATGTAGCATGACATATATGAAATGCATGAAATTGAATTGTGTAGATAGCGTGCAGGAAGCAGCTCCGTGTTCTTACTGGGAGCACCAGGGATGAAGGGGCAGATCTGTACAACTTAAAGTCAGTCAGCTTAAAGAAACAAGGAAGATCAAATTCTGTCATAAATTTTCTAAGACGTGTAGAGTCTCTTTCTCCCCCTCTCAGTGTGTCATACCTGTCCTCTGTAGACCGTCCCGGTACTGCACTCACTATAAACTCACAACTGAACACTGGCTGAACCAAATACATCTTTGGCCTTTGCATGAATTCAATGTCTCTGAGACAGGTGTCCTTAACTTGAACACAACCATAAATGTACTTCTCCCCATATGAGTATTTAAAACAATATTTCCCCCCTAAATCTTTGATTACCAGAAAATGTGAAAATTTGCCTCTGTTCAGTTCATTTGAATGAGTTAATAGAATGTGACTAAACAACATTGTCTAATTTTTTCTCATCAAAACTACAAAATATATGATCATTAAAACAAACTTTTAAAAAATTAAGTTTATCGAGGTGACATTGATTAATAAGATCATATAGGTCTCAAGTGTATATTTTTGTGATACGTGACCTACATATTGCATTGTGTCTCTAAACATGAAAAATGTTTACATTAATTAATCAATGTAATTGGGCCAACTCATTATATAAATTCAGATTGGTCTAACCCATCACATAAATTCAGCAAGCTCCGTGTTATACATACAAAACTACTTTACAATTTACACTGATGTAGTAAAAATGGTCATTTACATGTCATTTTATATCTCTTTAATCATATTAAAACACATCAACTGGGAAATAGTCCATTTTACTTGGCATGTAGGGACATGATCTTAAAGGAAATGGAGGAGATCGAGAGGGGTAAAATCTTAGCTTTTCATCTACCCTCCATTGCATTATAATGCTTGCTGTTTAGTTCTTTATATTTGTTTTAATTGTTAAACTTCTCAAACTGTAGAGTGAGAAAATCTAAACATCTGAAGAAATAAAAAGTAAGGAAAGAAGTGGAGCGAGCTGTGATTTGCATTTCTAAGATACCCGAAGCAGTATCTCACTTTGTAACTTTACCCTTCTGGAAAGAAAAATACTTCTATATTAATCACAATGCTTCTGGAAGCTGAAAAATTATGCTTTGTTGTGGATATTTGAAACGTGTGGTAGCAGATGTCCCTGGAAAAGGTACCACTTAGCTTAATTAGGGTTTGCCTACAGACCTGAGAGTCTAGATTGCCAAGGCCAAATGATGTTTATCAGTTTAAACAGTGTCACTGAAAAAAAGAGAAACTGGAATAAACGTTGCATACTTACTTTCTTCACTCTCTGATTGTGTAGTTCATTAAAATCCATGCTACTCACCCAGAAAATGGGCATCATAGAAAATGATTTTAAAAATGATTTTTAAAAAGATATAAACTGCATGGGAGACTAATTTGGGGTTAGTTTCTGAAAATTTTTTTTCAATTATGCTGTTTGAAGTATTTTTAAAAACTGGAAATTTTGTACTTTTAATTTTTTTTTAAAGGAAAACAAAAAATTTAGTAACAATATTATATACCAGTTAATATTTTTTGTTGTTGTTTTTCCCCCTGAGGAAGTGAATTTTCTGCATTTCTGAATCATATGCCTTTTGGGCAGGAAAACGATGTGTTCCCTAAAAGGAAAGTCGGGGGAGGAGTCATGACACAAAATTGTGATCCTGTATTTAGGACATTTCTCAAACCATTGATCCTAAACTGAAAAAGTCTTGAGAGATTCGAGGCATCCATGAATTCGTAAACTATGGATCTGTATTTTTAATGTAACCTGTAATAGATACTTTTCAGAGTTCTCTGTGCATGAACTCGTTCTCTTGAATGATCTCATCTGTCCTCCTCAATGTCTCATCTTCCTTCTAAGCATCTCTTTGGCAGTTTTTGTGAAATAATACTCAGTATACATGAAAATATCTATAACAATTGGGTACTTGATGAGAACAAGACTCTGATGTCAACTAACTAACCATTTATCTTTGTTGTGCGTAAAACTTATCAATAGACACATAGTGGGCACTCAATAAGTGCTTTTAAAAAAAATTTTTTTTTAAACTAAATTGAAAACTCCTTTTTTACCTCGATTTACTTAAACAGGACTTCAATGGACTGTGCCTTACAATCATTATGAATCAATTAATTAAGAGGAAATCAAGCTATTCTAAAAATTACTGAATGCATTTATAGATGGCTTCCACAAAAAATACATACATTTAATAATCCACATTCTTGAGATTCTAAAATCCTTTTACATGTGTCTTAGTAGGCATGATTGCAGTATACCTGGAGCAGTCATACCAAAGCTAAGACTGCAGAATATTGCCTCATTCTTCTTAGACATAAGGCTGTTCTGGAACAATAACTCCTTTCTTCAGAAACACTTCATAACATATGCCACACTGAAGTGGACTGCAGTGACTGTGGTTAGGGGAACATGGCAAGGTTTCAGATAGGAAGGAAAGCATCCCTCTCTCTCCACACTTTTAAAAAATATGATCAGTCACACCTTTTCCCTCTCTGTTGGATGTGTAAGACAATATCCATTGTCTTCGTTGTTGTTGTAGGTAGACCAAGGCTATTTAGCTAATGCTGCTTTTGTCTTGATTGTTTATGCCAGCTAGGAGCAAACAGGATTCAAAGGTGCAAAAGGCCACCTTTCAAGTCATTGTGTGGAGAGCTGCACTAGAAAATCAAATTGAATTACTTAATCAAATGTCTCAGTGTAAAAGGAGTGTGGAAGCACTGTTTTGTGGTACCTTATTTCAGAGACAGATCTGCTTAGATCTCTGCTGCCGTTTTTCCAATTTCCTAACAAGAGTAAATTGGTTTTGCTCACATTATTGCTCTTTCTCACGTTTCAGTTGGTCTTACCAGAGAAAATGGTTCAATGCTGTAGCAATGATTTGGAGAATACCAATCCCTTGATTTTTGACAACAGGTTTTTATTTCTTTCTTCTCATCTATTGTTCTAGAGGCTTTTTCTTCTTTTTATAAATGGACTAGAACAAAGGACTATTGTTCTTAACATTCACTGCATTTGCTAGTAATATACATGGGAAAATATAACAGGAAGGGTTTTCATTTCCAGTTACATATTATACTACTGCCTAATAAAAGTGCTAGCAGCATAAAATGATGCAATAAACCTCTCTAACAGTAGCTGATTTGTATGCAACAATGACCATAAGGGTAACTCTTCAGCAAACCTGAATCTCATATATAATGCATAGCAGTTAATAAATCATAGTAAAATCAGATGGCTTAGAGCCAACAATACCTAACTAGTAATGGAAAGGGTGGAAAGATTTATAGAGAGACAGATTCCGTCTGGATTTTGCTTTTAAGATGCTCACCAGCGGCAGGGGAGTACCTTACATGGCTTCTCACTAAACGTGTATATGTATTCTTTTGATTCATTCCATCTTTTTTCTGAGGGTCTTACAGAAAGCAGCCACCCTTTTTTCTTCTACCACCAGGTGGAGTGGTTTGTACTAAACATTAAAGATTTTACACTTCAAAACTAAGAAAAGCCGGTTGGGGAGAATGTGTTCTCTTTGAACCTTTAGTTATTTACATAACACGTTTTAAATAAGATGTTTCCCTCAAACAAATACATGCAGATACATAAAATATACCTTGAAATAGTTGCTCAAAAATCTAACTTTTTCTATAAATGGCATTTCACATACCTTGACAGCGAAGCAGGGTTAGGTTTTTGCTTTATACTTTTCGAACAAAGTGCGTTTAGATGTGCTCATTGTATCTTATTGTCAGCGTTTTACTGGCTGTACCATGTGAACCTTAAAAACACAGAAATTGCAAATTTGTCACATGTCAAGAGAAAGAATATTGAAGACAACATGTGCCATACAGATCTGAGAGAATCATTCGCTTCAAATCTGTTTTTGGTTATTAGTAGGTCTTGGCCAATTTCCGGTGCTGACATGGGCTATTGAGATGTGTGGCAAACATGTCACCTCAGAGTTAGAAATATTTGAACCTCCTGAATTATGACCTTTTACAAATTCTTAACATTAAAAATAATGAAGACAAATTGCTGAAGTAGGTAGTAGAACGTATTAATGCCTTTGTTTGGTGGCCTGCATAATTTTCCATCTTGTGCAGACTCAAGTCTTTATTTTAGATTGATTTACATTTACTGCTGGATTTTGATTAAGTGTGGAAAAGAGATCATTTTCCTGAATGTCATAGTACTAATGTGCTTATTTTCACTAAAAAAACAATATTCATTGCAGTGCCTCTTTATTGATGTATATTAGGGGTACAATAGATAGAGCATAAAAACAACACCTTTTCCTTGCCCAGAGCAGTAGGGTTATTTGCCTTCAATTATGATAGCCACAAGATGGCAGTAATTCCTTATTAAATGGTCAATCACCTCTTTTGGACTAACTCCTGGTTAGAGAGAAGTAGGAAAATTAAGAGAAGGACCTACTAGGATTAAGGGTGAAAATAAAATGCTGTGTAAGTTGAAAATAATAGGATCTAAAGTAGAGTGAAATTAGTTTTATCCTGATGTCTTTCAGTTTTCAGGTGGCAGAAATTTCAGGTGAAATGATGTCAATGTCAATTTGAATGATCTAGGAAGCATAATTATGAGATGGCTACTTTGGAAGAATCTGGGCTGCGCCTAGTTTTATTTCTCTATATAGTAATTAATTTTCCAATGACTCTACTTAGGCTTGTTTTGGCAGCTTTAATTATTGGCTCTCATGCGATGGTACTACTGTAATGCACAGAGATTATAGGCAGTAGTTAAATAGAGATATTTCACTGTAAAACATTCATATGTCCCTGCAATAAAATATTAATTCAAAACAAAATAACTAGAGACAAACATGTGTAATTAGGTGCCCCAAAAGTGTGCTTGCAGCAGCACCCTCTAAACTTGAAGGGTACAGAACAGCCCGTATTTCAAGATAGTAGTGGTGTAAACAGGAGCAAAGCAAGTCTGAAAATAGTATATTTTTATCTATTTATTCTCTAGAAATGGTTCCAATTGATAATGAGTGAGCTTTATTTTTGTAAATGTTAGCCAACATGAATAAGATACTTAGAAATTGAAGATTTAGAAATAAACATTGTTCATAAAAATATCGTTTAATTATGCAAATCAGATATAAAGCTAGCGGAAGTAGTGGATCAGAAAGTTATTTGTCACATAGATCCAAAATGTTGAATATGGTTAAAGTCTAAATATAAATGCCCCATACAATTGATGTTTTTAGTATCAAATGCATAGGATTAAATTTTCCACATTTGATCAAAAGGAACTTTATTCATTTATTTTGTCAGTATGCGCAAAGCCTATTTCAACTCTATTTTGTAAGAATACTCTCTAATTACCTGCTCTATATTATAATCCTGATTATAGTGGTTCAAGACTGTGATGAATTTTCTTTGTGTCTACCCATTATAAGTGAAGAGTTGCCCTGGCCTGTTTGGCTCAATGGTTAGAGAATCAGCCTGTGGTCCAGAGAGATGTGGGTTCGGTTCCTGCTAAGGGCATGTACCTCAGTTGCAGTTTGTTTCACGTTGATGTTTCTCTCTCTCTCCCTCCCACTCTATCTGAACAAAAAATGAAAAAAATGTCCTCGGGTGAAAGTAAAAATAAATAAATAAAATAAGTGAAGAGTCAAGAGAGTTATATGGATACTTAAACCTTAAAATGTTATTACTAGTGATATCTAAATAATTAGAACAAAAGCATGCTTGAAAAATAATGCTTAATGTTTTTATTATATTTGTTCGTATTATATATTTTTCTTGCATAGATCCTGTGATTGAAAAAATATTTATTTTTATTCTCACGGATTCTGAATTATCTAAAATGGCCATTTGTTCAAGATCAATTTAATAAATTTAGTTGAATTTAACATATATTTTCAAATGTCTCCATGTATATTAAATCCATTAGAATATAGACTCTAAGCTGGAATTAAAGCAGATACATAGTTATCATAGCAAGAGAACTGGGAATTGGGGTCATGTTTTCTTCATGCAGATAAACCCTGTTTGAAAGGAGAGAGACCATATTTAGAGAAAGAGAGGAAGAGGGTGGTTGAGAAAACCTGTTTGTTTTATGTGTTTGTTTATAAGCTTTGATTTATTCATGATATAACAGTATTATAACATATAACTGAATGTTCTGTACCAAAAATAAATAAATTTCTCCTGAGCAGTGGACACTTCTGAAGCCATGAAACTTTCAAACAGGAGAGAATAAAGACTCATCATCTGGTTGTTGTTGTTTTTTTTTTCTCAAAAATCTTTCTAAGTTATAATCATCAAAGCCTTTAAAAAATATGGTTAGATTTTAACATGGAAGACTATGGATATTTACTAATCAACTAGAAACTAATTTCAAATATTCAAATTTATTACCTATTATAGTATAAAAGTTGCATAGCATGTAGTTCTACAAAGTTAACCCTTGCATTCAAGTGTTAGTAACAAAGTGCAATACTTTCCATTACATGTGTAAAATTTAAATCAATCCATTTAGTATTAAAGTATTTAAATATAATAAGCAGGATCATGGCTGAATAAGAGATTCCTCATGTGTGTATCCTCCTTCAACCACAGTGATTTTGCATCTATCCTCAGACAAAAGTGCCCTTTTGGGAGCTGTGGGATCCAGCAGCATACGTCAAGGGTCCTGGGAGGAGTCATAGCCACCCATGAGTTGGGTCTTGGACAATTACCCATAGATGAGAGAGCTTTTGTGAAAGTCCAGGTTTCCAGTGGAGAAGTTCTAGCACATTATTGAAGCAAAAAAATACAAATTTGAACACATCACAGAGAACAGTTAGTAAAGGTGACTGCTATTTCAAATACAAAGAAAGTAATGCAAAACTTCAAGAAACATGACATCACCAAAGGATTACAATAATCTTTCAGTGAACAATACCAAAGACATGAAGTTCTGTGATTTATCTGTGAAATAAATCAAAATAGTGTTTTATGGAAACTCAATGAGCTATAAGAAAATATAGAAATCTCAAAAAGAAAAGCACGTAAAGTGATGGATATATTAATTAACTAGATAGGGGGAATCCTTTCACAATGTATACATATATTAAATTGCACCCAGCTGGTGTGGCTTAGTTGGCTGAACATTGTCCCATGCACCAGGAGGTTGCCAGTTCTATTTCTTGTCAGGGCACATGGCCGGGTTGCAGGCTCAATCCCCAGTGTGGGGCATACAGGAGGCAGCCCATTGATGTTTCTCATCGATGTTCCTATCTCTTTGTTCTTCTCTCTAAATTCCTCTGAAATCAAAAACATGTATTTTTAAAAATTGTCACAATGTACACTTCAAAAATAGTACAGTTTGATATGACAATTATGTCACAATAAAGCTGAATTTTAAAAAGAGCAACTGAAAAAAAGAAATATTGGAAAAAAAATACCAAACTCCAAATCAGGGAAACAATGTATGAACAAATGAGAAGTTAAACAAATAGAAATAAAATATAATGAAACAAAAATGGTGAAGCTGAAAAATATAATAAATGAAATGAAAAATGCAATAGAGAGCATCAACAGCAGAATGGATCAAAGAGAAAGAAAAAGCATCTGTTAGTGAGAAGTGAAAACTTTGAAATTGAGTACAAAGAAAAATAGTGAAAAAGAGTAAAGAAAACCCACATAATCTATGAGATACCAAAACAAACAAACAAAAAAGAAAGAAAAACGAAAATCATTTGCAAATTATTAGCATTTTAGGATAAAGGAGGGAGAAATTATTTGAAGAAATAATGTCTGAAAACTTTCCAAATCTGGAAGAGATTTGGACATCTAAGTTCATGATGCTCATAGATAACAAAACAAACTTAAAAAAACTTAGAAATCCACTCCCAAACACACTATAATAAAATGATAAAGAATCAAAGAGAAGGAGAGAATCTGAAAAACAGCAAGAGAAAAAAAAATTTTGTAACCTCAGTAAGCTGTTATTTGTCAGCAAAAATCTTACTGACCATGAGACAGTGGGATGATATACAAGGTGGGGCAAAAGTAGGTTCACGGCTGTTTGTATGGAAAATAATGCAATAATTAATAAATAATAATACAAGAATAAACCCTGTGTTTTGTGTATTCACAACTGCAAACCTACTTTTGCCCCACCCTGCATTCAAAGTGCTGGAAAAACAAAAACCAAACAACCAACCATACAAGCAAACAAAACACCTGCCAACAAAGAATGAATACTCTAGCAAAGTTAGAGTGTCTACTATCAAAAAGATAAGAGACAACAAATGTGGAGAAAACAGAACCCCTGTGCACTATTCGTAGGAATGTAAATTGGTATAACCATATGGAAAACAGTATGCAGGTTCTTCAAAAATTAAAAATAGTGCTACCAAAGGGTAAGAGAGGCTTCTTTTTTACAGCTGCACAGAATTCCATGGTGTAAATGGACTAGAGCTTTTTTATCTGCTCATCTACTGATGGGCACTTGGGTTTTTCCAGATCTTAGCTATTGTAAACAGTGCTACTATAAACATTAGGGTGCATATATTCTTTCTGATCGGTGTTTCGAGATTCTTAGGATATATTCCCAGAAGGAGGATTACTGGGTTAAATGGCAGTTTCATTTTAAATTTTTTGACAAAACACTTGTTTTCCACAGTGGCTGCCCCAGTCCGCATTCCCACCAGCAGTGTACTGAGATTCCCTTTTCTCCACATCTTCGCCAACACTTGTTTTTGTTGATTTATTGATGGTAGCCATTCTGGCAGGTGTAAGGTGATACCTCATTGTGGTCTTAATTTGTGTCTCTCTGATAATTAGTGATGTTGAACATTTTTTCATATGTCTATTGGCTATCTGTATGTCCTTTTTGGAGAAGAGTCTATTCAGGTCCTTTGCCCATTTTTTAATTGGATTGTTTTACTTCATTTTGTTGAGTTGTATGAGTTCTTATGTATTTTGGAAATTAATCCCTGATCAGATGTATTATTAGTGGATATGTTCTCCAATACCATGTGTTCCCTTTTAATTTTGGTGATGGTTTCTTTTTCTGTGCAGAAGATTTTTAGTTTGATGTAGTCTCATTTGCTTATTTTTTCCCTTAGTTTCTCTTACCCTAGGAGATGTATTGGTGAAAATCATGCTCTGTGAAATGTCTGTGATTTTACTTTGTAATAGCATGGATAGACCTGGAGACCATTATGCTAAGTGAAATAAGTTAGTCAGAGAAAAACAATTTTCACATGATCTCACTTACATGTGGAATCTCATGAACAAAATAAACTAACAGACAAAATAGGTCCAGAGGCAGGGATGCATGGAACAGACTGACAGACCTCAGAGGGGAGGGGCCTGCTGAGGATGGGAAGACTAACCAAAGAGTGTCTATGCACATACGCATAGCCCATGGACACAGACAATAGTGTGAATGTCTGGAGTGTGGTGAGGGGCTGGGTGAAGGGGGAAAGTGAAGGGGAAATAGGGGACATCTGTAATAATGTTATCAATAAAAAATAAACTTGAAAACAATAGTACTACCACATGATCTAGCAATCTCACTCCTGGGAATATAGTCAAAGGAAATGAAACCATCATCTCAAGGAGATATATGCACCCCCATCTTCATTGCAGAATTATTTGCAGTAGCCAAAATATCAACCTAACTGTTCATCTCAGAGGAAATAGATAAAGAAGATGTGGGGTATACAGTATACAAAGTAATATTATTCAGCCATGAGAAAGGAGAAAATCATGATATTTGTGACAATATGGATGGAACTTGAGAGTATTATGCTAAATGAAATAAATTAGAAAGAGAAGGATAATACATGTCAATTATGTCAATAAAATTAGATTAAAAAATAAAATGGTCAGTAATAAAAAGACTATTAATTCAAATAGCTCAAAGATTGGAGGTTTATAAAAAATACATTATTTTGTTAATGATGTAGAGAGAATGACTAGACTTGTAGTTTTAATGTATTTACTTCATTTTGGAAAAATTCACATTGCCAGTGGAAAATTGGAAAGCCTGTGTAAAATATGACAATTTTATTTATCTTGTCAAGAACGCCAATAGCATTTAGTTACAGAGAATGACTGTTTTCTTTAACTTGTTCTAACTACACAAAATTTAAGAGAAGCTTTTTTTATTTAAAGCTGGAATTCTAATAATTATTTGATTAAAAGAAGATGCAAATATCCCATTAATCTGGGCCTTAAATATTTATCCTACAATTATCTGAATATTTAAGTGGAAGTATTATTTTGACTTAAATTAGCAACATGATTGTGTTGTTTCTTCACTTACTTTAAGTGCTAGTTATATAATCATTTCACACACAATCGAGCCAGCCACTCATTTGATTTTCCATGGCTAATGAATCGTAGCTCAGTTGCCACCTAGAAACCCAAACACTTACAAAGATTTGCTATGCAAATGCACATGACTAATAAAGATATAATCCCTATTATAAATTCTATCTCTTTATTAGTACAAAGGACCTTAAATAAGATAATATGATTGCAATTCTTTGTTGAGCTTAGATATATTGGATTCAGAGTCACTTGGTAATATGCAATGAGCAACATCCTGGTGGTCTCACAGGGTGTCAAACGTATGTAGTGTCCAGTAATACAGCTTCATTCAAAAAATTTTTGCTAAAGTATTAATTTCAATGAATGCTTTTTGGTTCTCAAAAAAAAAAAAAAAGATTCATTCATGTGTTAAAAGACGTGTAAGTTGTTTCCATATCTTGGCTATTGTGAGTAATGCTGCAATGAACATGAGTATGCAGATATCTTGTTGAGATAGTGAGTTAAATTCCTTCGTATGCACAGGAGTGGGATTGCTGAATCATATACTTTAATATTTAATATTTTGAGGACCCAACATATTATTTTACATAGTGGCTGTGCCATTTTACATCCCCACCAATTATGTGTGTGTGTATGTATGTATGTATGTATGTATATATATACACACATACAGTGAAATATTATTCAGCCATAAAAATGTAATTCTGCTGTTTGTGACAACATTAATGAATTTTCAGGGTGTAAACCAGAAAAAGTAAGACAAATGCCATATGGTATCACACACATGTGTAATCTAGAAAAGAGAGAGAGAGAGAGCGCGAGCTAATTCTATAAAAATAGATTAGAATGCAAGTTACCAGGGCCTGGGAGGAGAGAAAAGCAAGATCATGTAGATCAAAGGGTACAAATTTTCAGTTATGAGAAAAATAAAATTTTGAGGATCTTATATGTGCATGATGACTATAGTTAATAATACAGTATTGTATATTTCAGGGTCAGCATCTCTTTTTATGAACACATAATTCCACAGAAAAAATTTAAATAATTTTAGTATTACAATATCTAATATTTTGAAAATTTTTTCTCCGCTTAGAAAAAATAATTGCCCATTAGAAAATTCCCCCAATACATGTTTTCTGTAACTATGTATTTTTTTGACGATCTTATTCAATAGGTAATAATATTTACTTTAGTTGAACCCTTCTATTATTCGTTTACTTGATAGTTGTTGAGAATAGGTCTTAAGCATTCTCACCCCACCTCCACATGAGTTATCAATGTTAACTATGAAAGGTATCAATTATCTTGATCTTTTTATGTTACAATGGTAAATGGGATTGTTTTTTTAGTTTCCTTTTCTGAGAGTTCATTATTGGTGTATAAAAATGCCATTGATTTTTGGATGTTAATTTTGTATCCTGCTACTTTGCTGAAATCATTTATTAAATACTAGTTTAATAATTTTTGCATCCTTGAAAAGAGAGAAAATGATAATTGCTGTAATCTTTCTGTAAATTGATGTCCTAAATATCCTTGGAGAGTTTATGAATGAAACTATGTTCACTGCCTATCTACTTCTATAGTCTATAGTTACATTTGAACTACTACAAAATGCCCTTCCAATCTTTGTAACACTTGACCAGTTCTTCATTACCATGTTATCAAATGTGGTTTCTAGTTCTTAATCATTCTCTGCATTATTTGTATCTCTACAAAAGAACTTTAAATGATTGCAAAGCATACCTACACATTAAATCATTTTAATTACATGTGAATAGTCTTTAATGGTTAATAATATTACATAATTTCTATATTGATTTATGTTGAGATAATTCATGTTGAAATATGATTAATATTCTTTGTCGAGCAAAGTGATAAAACCAATTAATTTATATTATTAAATACTGACCTTGCATTTTAGAGTTAAATGATCATATATTTATACATTTATTTGAATAATAAATATATATTCATTCCAGACTGTAATTTAGAATCCTGCACGAGGCAATGGTAAACAAGAAAAACTGAGTTTTTGTGCACATACAGCTGATCAACTACTAGGTCTAGAAAACTCATAGATAATTAAGCAAACAGTTAGAATGAAATCTATGTGTTTGATAGGATATGATGACTACTATTCACATCTTTCTGTAGTTTGAAATCAATAATAAAATAAATGGATGGCTTTTCTGAATTGTTAGATGTCCAAATTTCAGTATAATAATACTTCAAGTTTTAAATTAGTTCTCAACTGACAGATAACTTTAGACAATCTTGGAAATGCAATCTTCTAAATTTTTTCTTTCCTGAACCATGTCAATTTTTCCTAATGGTAAAAAGCTTCAGGATCATCTTTTATTTTATATTTTATAGCTTGGTATATATTTTTAAAATGAGCTTTTATATAAGGTTATCATTCTCTGTAACTCACTATTAAATTATTCATTCAAGACCTAATTCAAAAGATGTCTCTTTCAAAACTCCCTCTTTGTCATCCAAAGCACATTTTTAATTCTAGAAGCTCTCACCTCTGTGTAAATGTCATTTGTATAATCTATGATGCATTGTGACCTGTGTATACATTTGTCATAACTGTCACTTTATTTTATAACCTTCAAAGACAAAAACTGAATTTCTTGTCTAGTGTGTGAATGTCCCTTAAATTTGGATCAAGGGCTGAAATATATGATTGCAGTATAGTAATTTCTTAATGATGAAAAATTTTCACAAGGTCTAGAATTGCTCCCAGATCATTTGACCAGTTAATGACATTACTGACATTTGTTTATGATGTTCTATATTACAGATTTGGGCACCGTGGTTTTTTCCATTTTTATAATATTCTCCACTTCTTTCTTTGTAAATTTCTTGAAGGCAAAGACAGTGTCTCATTCAGCTTCACAACATCTAACATAGTGCTCTCCACATAGGAGGCATTCAATAGCTATCTGTCAAATTAATTAATAAAATAGCATTGTATTAGTCAGTAACATCTGCTCTAACAAAATATTGTAGACTGTGCAGTTTAAACAATAGAAATTTGTTCTGGAGGCTGAAATTCTGAGATTAGGGGACCAGCATGGTTTGTTTCTAATGAATGCTCTCTTCCTGGTTTGCAGATGGCTGCTTTCTTGCTGTTCCCTTACATGGCGGTGAAAGAAGAGAGCTCTGGTGTCTCTTCTTTTTCATATTAGGGCACCAATCCTATTGGATTAGGATCCTACTCTTAGGACCTCATTAAACCTTATCATTTATTCACATCCCCTAACTGCAAAGATGGTCACATTAAGGATTAAGGTTTCAACGTATGAATGGGGGGCGGGGGTGGGGGGTGGGCACAAACAGTCCATAACAATTTTTAACATAATCATTAAAAATATACAGTGCATATATGAACTTACCATCATGAACTCTATAATAAATTGCAAAGTAAGTGCCAATCTTATTTCTTTACTGAGTCCATGGCAATTTGGAAAAAAAGAGAAAAACACACCTACAAGGTTGTATATGTGCATGTGTAATACAATTCTTGTTTTCTTTCTCTAATTAGTAATCTTTTTCAGAATTTCTCTCTTATCCCTTTTTGGGCATCTTCAAATAATCCCAAATTTGAAAAAGGAGCACCCTCAAGTTCTTCTTTCTCTAACCCTCATAGCTAAATAGTCACCAAGTCCAGTAACTACTTACTGCATGCCTCCTGGATCTCTTTTTCCTGTTTATTTTCATGGCAACTGACTCAGTCAGGTACTTCATTTATATTTGATTAAGAGACTACTACAAATGACTACGTGCTGGTCACCCTAGCTTGAGGGCGGTCATGAGCGCTGCAGGAGAATGCTGACCCTAGAGCGGCTGACTGGGTTCAAGGCCCAGTTTTGCCTTTCAATGGCTGTGATACCTTTTCAAATATAGAGTATAATTATTTTCTTAGATAATTTATAATAATTATATTAAATATACTTTAGTAATTATGAAATAAAATAATACTCTCATGTAGCAAGCTCTTAATACATTTTTCATGCTTTCCTTCCTTTTTCTGGTCTCTATCTTCTATATTCTCCTTAATGTATAAATGCCCTTGAAGCTAATATCAGTACATATTGTTCTCCTGCCACAAATTATATACTCGTGAGTTATATGTCATGATGGTGGGCTAATAAGTCATGCCAGTGAGAAAATATGATATCTTCGTAGTTTAGATATATAAAAATATGCCATTAGTACTTAGAAGGAAATAGCAAAAAGTTATATATGTGTGTGTGGATATATATACCTATATACATACACATATATGTCAGAGTTCTTGTTAATTTGAGGGAAAAATAATATATGCATATGTAAATTAATTTAGCAGACATTTATTGCGTACCTTCCATGTGCCACATGCTCTCCTACAGCTATTAATAAGACAAGAAATGTTTCTATTCTAAGTGAATAGACTAGTAAACGTAGAACCACGGTGCAATGTGTTAAATGACAAAATAAGTTCATTAACACTGTGCCTAGGGAGTAACAAAGACATTCTCAGAGAAGTTGCCATATGATCTTTAGTAAAAGATGTGTAATTGTTCAACAGACAAAAAAGATATATCAGTAAATAAGTAAAAAAACAAATTGGTTAGAATGTCAGAATATTTGATTGCAAAGATCATTTTATTCTAGTGTTTGTCATGCAATTTATATTCAATCAATTTGTTTGTCACCATTTGAATGAACCAGATGCCTGCGTGTATTGAGAATAAAATTAGACTGATTTGGTAGTGTTAGGTATTAAATATTATGCTACAAAAGGGTCTTATTCCCAATCTAGAAAGAAGGAAGATTTCTAGGCCCTGTAAAAAAATATGAAAGCATTCTATGCTTAGTTTTAACCAAGTCAGAGTTTTCAGGAGATGATTTAACTTTAATTACAAAACTCACAATACATTATCAAAGTTTTTCCAAGTGTTATCAGCTACATTTTTATTAAATCCTCACAACTGTTTGAAGTAGGTAGGATTTTGATTTATTTCTTTATTTCATAGACGAAATTATTGAGACACAAAGGTTGTTTAGTGAGAGTCATTTCAAATACCATGTCTGGTATTTCTCTTACAAGTCCATGTATAATCATGTCTGTATCTTACTTTTCTTCAGAATGATCTTATATGTGAAAATACCTTGTGTTAAGTAATTTTTACTCTATTATAACTAGATCATCTTGGATATCTTCTAAGACTTGCCTGCTCTGTATTGGATCCCATTGCAATTGTGAGGACTAGTATATTTTCTCTTTTTTTTTTTTTATCCTCACCCGAGAATATTTTTCCATTTTTTGTACAGATAGAGTGGGAGGGAGAGAGAGGAAGGGAGAGAGAGAGAGAAACATCGATGTGAAGGGACACATCGAGTGGTTGCCACCCGCACGACCAACCAGGACCGGGGACAAACTGCAACCGAAGTACGTGCCCTTAGTGGGAACCGAACCCGGGTCTCTCCGGACCACAGGCTGACGCTCTAACCGCTGAGCCAAACTGGCCAGGGCAGGACTAGTATATTTTCATTTAAAATGTTGTGACACTATTTTCCCAAGTAACATCACTGTCAAAAGTATATTTAAACATTCACTAGATTTCTATTGCAAATGACAAAGATCCATGCCCAGTGTCAGTAAAAGATAACGTTAGAAAGCAATAAAAACTAAAGCACTTTATAATAGTGTTGGGGGCTTCTAATTTGGAATTGCTTATAAAAAGTAATAGATTACATTGTGTGTCTAGGGGTTAATGCATTACAGTCATTACATAAGCAAACATTAAAAACTAAAATATAAAGAATCATATCTATAGGTCACAGGGTTAGCAAAATAAATGCTGTTCGATTTCAGAATTTGTAGGTAGCTGATCATGTCAGCAGATTGTGTTAATTTATTTATGTTCATCATCCTTAAGGTGCAAAGTTTTGCAGCCTTTCAAAATACTAAATGTTTTAATATACCTTCATGATATTTTTGTTTTTGTTGCTTCTAGAATTTTAAAGCACTAGTTACGTTAAAAAAATGATGTGTCAGTTTCCTGTTCTAAACCTTAAGGAAAAGGACAGGAAGACAAAAAAAAAGGTAAGGTAGCAGGTGTACTCAGGGCATTTAGACATAGTAGACAGTGTTTAAAAGCCCACACATAGAGCAACTTGCTGTTGGTTCAAAGAGTAAGTAAGTAAATGACTAGCAGCTTGGGACCTTTTATGGCAGAACAATGTGCGGATAAGCTGAGGGCATTAGTCTCTGAAAGAAAGCTGGCCCATTACTAGTAATTATAGTTAATCAGCAACAATTGTCTTGACCAAGATATAGATCAACACGAGCACTAACCTAAAGGACTAATGAGGGTAATGGAGGATGAAGAAAGCCTGATGGAGCTCAGTAAGGCGTTGAATAACCTAGCAGTTGATTCCATCTTCATTCACCCTCCACCTGTTGTTTCAATCCAGAAGGCACTAGCTTTGTTGAAATCAGGGAACACAGATATAATTCTCAGCATAGACATTGGAAAGTGGTTAATGCTTAGCACAAGGAGTAATTTATAATTTATATAGCTCACACCGCATTAGCATGGTGGGAATATCTTTTAATCTTTGTACTCAACATGTGGGCTGAGGACCAACCAAATTGGCATCCCCTGGCATCTTGTTAGATATGCCCACCCTCAAGTCCCATCTGAGACCTACTGAACCCAAATCTGCATGTTGATAAGATCCCCAGGTGATTCTTATGCACTTTAAAGTCTGAATAATGGTGGTTTTCTAAATTGCGGCATGCCTTGGCCCTAATTGTCATGTTGCCTCTTAGTAGTTCTCCAGGTACAGTTTCCTAGAGAGGGACACACTGAGATAATTTGCACTGCAGTTTACAATAAAAGTATTAGATTTGAGAAGAAAAAAGCTATTTTTCTAGTGTTTCTTCAGTCTACGATAGCACTAACGCTCACAAAAGGAAAGGTGAAAGGTTTCCTCTGGGAAGGAAGGGCTAGGCCAACCTGTATAAACAGTGCCTTCCACTGAATTAAAAAACACTTCTGTTTGTGTTGCAACTGTCTCTCAAGAAGCCAATGCACTTTTCACAGATAATTTATTTTCACAGCTCCTAGTTCCCCTCTCATCTAGTGAGGAGAGGCCATCTGAATCCGAGAAAGTTATGTGATTTGAGCAACCCCATTCAGTGGAGTTGTGAGAATAAAAATAAAATTCATAATTTCTGGTCATTTCATGCAATGCATTATAAACGTAATATGACTGTTAAGGTCTATTCTAATGTGTTAGACATTGGCTTTCACTGGATGAATTTAATACCAAATTCTTGAAATTGTGCATATTTTCGTTTTGGATCCCAGGTATTTGTATTGCACACTTAAATTAATTTTGAGGAACATTCTTAACAAGTTCAAGATATTTATGTACTTATTCGGATAACTCCAACCACCAAAGGAACGGAGAAAGTGAGCTCACACACATTAGGACTCTGCTATATTACAGTTACTTTACAATTGTTTTCTCATTTATTTCTAAAAACACTACAAAGAACATATTATCCTTTTTTATTCACATGGAAACTGAGGCTAAGAAAGTCTAACTAAATTATCTAATTAAAGTAGCCAATGGAAGAGGCTAACTGTAAATCACGTCTGTTTGACAGGAAAACCACCTCTGGTGAACACCCTGCATTTATTTACTCCTATGGCTTGATGAGAATTTCTGGAATATTACATGCCTTTGGAATGTGGTTACTTGTTATCTGAGCAAAACTAAAAAGTACCAGAAGTCTTTATTGTTTATCGCTCCCAAGAATAAGAATCACCTTATTAATCTAATTTGTTTAGTTTGCATGACTTTTCCTGCTCTTGTCAAGCTTGATCATTTGCTGTAAAGTTCCGCAGAGTTTGTAATCCCGGGGCCTCCTCTCTGCAGCTCTGGATTCCCTGTTTCCTGGATCTCACGTTTCTCTCTTTCTTGGCTGACCCATCATGTTGCTAAAATACAACCTATAGTAGTTTCCTAAGAAATGATTTGGGGGAGGCTCATGTTCTGAATCTGCGTATGTCTGAAATGTCAGCATTCAGGGTGGTGTTCTAGTTATGCATTTTTGTATAACATATCACCCTGAAATTCAGTGGCATAACGTAACAACCATTTTATTATGTTCAGAAATTGTGTGGGTCAGGAATTTGGGCAGGGCACAGTGGGGATGACATATCTCAGCTCCAAAATGTCTAGGGCTTGAGCTGGGAAGATTTAAATGGCTGGGAAAAAGTCAAATGGCTGCACTGGAATCATTGGGAGCTTCTTTCTTCCCAGACTGGGCACTAGGCCGGGTTCAGCTGAGACTGCAGACTGGAGTGGCCACAGTGTGACCTCCCCATGAAGCTGGGCTTCCTTACAGCATCAGCGAATTCAACGTTTTAAAAATCATGTTTTAAAACCTTCTGAGCCACTATAAAAGTCTCGATTTAAAGATCATTTTTCCCATTTGAAACTTGAAGCTACTAGTGGGAATATCTAACCTGGAAACTACTGATTTTCAGTTTTATCTTTTTTGCATTTGCTTTTGCACTTATTGTTTGCTTTTCTCTTTGCCTAATTTCTTAATTTTTTTTTTTTCTATTGGCTGTAGAATGGCTTTTAAAACTTGACCTGATGTTTTCATCTTTTCCCTCATTTTTGTTATTTTGCTCAGCTTTCTAGATTTTTTCAACTTTATCTTATATATTTATTTTTAATTTTAAAATGCAGGAATTACATTTTGTTCTATTACTATATTTTTTTATAGAATTCTAATTCTGGATTATAGATTCAATATCTTTCCTTATTTATCTGACAGTATTCGTTTTTTATGCTATCTACATTATCCTTATTTTATCTAAATTGTTTTCTTTTTCATTTCTTTTAGTCTCTCTGCTTGACCCTGAACAACTTTCCCAAAGCCCCGATAATCTTTTACCCTTCAAAGGGTGACATGAAAAGACGAAGATAATTTGTGCATGTTTGAGGTAGTGGTTGTGGTGTATTTGATTCTAGAGGCAAATTCTAGAGTTTTCACAGAATTATGCCAGATATTGGTCATTAGTTTTTCCAGTGAAGAATCCACCACTCTCTTGTATTAGAAATGTATGCCCAGAGAGCAGTGTTCTGGGAGCTGTGCAGAGTACGGTGGCTGGGAGGCTCACCACTCAAGTGTAGCCTCTATTTAATCCCATTGTTTTTATTCTGGGACCTGACTCCTTCCCTTCATTGTATCTGGTATGTCTCTAAGTTCACTTTTCCAGCAAGTTAAGTTAAAGTTAAGAGCATTAGTGACATTGGGGGACAGAGATTTGTTATTGTATATAATAGTCCTCCTAATTAAGGCTTCCAACCAACCTCCTGTTTTGAACTTCCATGTATCCATAGTCTTTTATGTTATTTAGTTGCTCTAAGAAATAAAGCTTTTAAGAGCTCATTGAAGATTTGCTCATTTCTCTTTATTATCTCCATGTATTTCAGCTTTATCTATTCTACCATGTAACTTACCTCTCCTGGGTCCACTTTCCAGCTTTAAAATAATAAGTTGAACATTTACCTGCTTATAATCACCTCCCTCATTTTCTTTGTCCTTTTGGTTTAGGTCTTTTTTTTTTTTTTACTTACTGTTATTATTTTATGTAGTCAGTGGAAGAGAAACACAATTTTGCTCTATGATTTGGTCTAAATATTATAATTATCTCAAATCTCATCAGCTGAACACAATCAAGGTTCATTGCTACATTTCTCACAGGTAAATTAATCACAGTCGAATGGGGTATGGTGGTGGAGATCAAGGGGATATTTCTCACCCTGTGGTATTTGGGAATCCAACCTCCTGTCAACTTGATGCTCCACCATCCTCCATGGTCTTGGCAGTCTCCTGGATCCTCTACACATTAGGGAAAGAGCCCACACAGGATCAGATAACTTCCGAATGAGGAATTACATATGACATTTGCATAAGTGGCTATGACTAAATTCAAGGGTGTCTCAAAAGAGTAGTCTGGCTCTTTGACAGTAAATAGGAGGATATAAGTTTGATGAGCATCTAACTTTCACTGCTGAACATGTATTTTCTACCTGCCATTTAATCAGAAGTCTGTAATATAGTTCCTTTCCAAAACGTTCTCATCAGGTAAATACATAGAAGAAGAGTTTCAATCTTTTCTGCATGTAATTTGTCATTTAGGATATATATATGTAAAATCTAATTTATAACCAACATGTTTAAAACTTAATGTAAAACCTAATAAATATTTTCTTAATTTAATTGAAAAAGAGAAAGCTAATTTTAATTTCAAATCATATAAACATAATTTCCCTATCTATAAAATACATGTGGATCTTAGAACCCTTTTACTTCCATGCTCTTTAAGAGTATATTGAAAAACTTTTCCATCTAGGGTATTCTCTAGGTATGTTGGAAGAAAGGAACTATGAAAATGTAAAAGAACAAAACCTTTAATAAGGGGAGAAATTAAACAAACAAACAAACAAACACAAATTTGTTATTTTTCAATAATTTAATTTTAAATTATGGTTTGTACTACATAAACCTTAGACTGGGTTACCTGGATGACTAATTCATCTGCCATTTCGCCCATAGCTAGTTCTCCAGCTTTAATTGACTATACGTATTAATGTCAAGTACTATAATAAAATTTTTTTCTAGATAAGTGGGTGTGACTCCCTTGTATCTTTGTGAGTAGTGCATTCTGCAAATATTAAAGGCTCATTCTATAAAAACCATGTTCATACATGTCTGACTACAGAAGTTTAGTGTTATGTAACCAAAGTTGGTAATCTGTTCATATGAACAACATTTTATTTAATTTTTTTTGTTTTAACACCTCCAGCTTATTTTATTTATTTAATTTTATTTTTTTGTTAATTAATTAATTAATTTTTGTTACAGATGTTTCTCTTTTTTTCCTCCACTGATAAGGCCGTACTCCACCCTCCCTGCCCTGTCCCCAGCTTTGTTGTCCATGTTCATTATTCCTGCACACATGCATATAAGTTCTGTGGTTTATTTCTCCCCCCCCAAACCCTCTTCTGGGGATTGTCAGTCTGTACCCCACTTCCATATCTCTGGGAATACCCCATTCCTCAAACTGTTATGTTCATTATATGCCACAAATAAGTGAGATCAGGTGATATTTGTCTTTCTTTGTTTGGCTTGTTTCACTTAGGATAATACTTTCCAGGTCCCTCCATGTCATCTCAGAGGATAAAAGGTCTTTCTTTCTTACAGCTGCATAGTACTCCATTGTGTATATGTACTACTGCTTTTTTATCCATTTGTTTACTGATGGACATCTGGGCTGTTTCCAGACCTTAGCTATTATAAATAGTGCTGCTATGAACATGGGGATACATATATTCTTTCTGATTGGTGTTTCAGGCTTTGTAGGGTATATTCCTAGAAGTGGGATCACTGGGTCAAATGAAGTTCAATTATAAATTTTTTGAGGTAACACCATATTGTTTTTCATAGTGGCTGCACCAGTCTGTATTCCCGCCAGCAGTGTACTAGAGTCCCCCTTTCTCCACACCCTCACCAACACTTGTTGTTTGATGATTGGTTGATGGCAGCCATTTTGACAGGTGTGAGGTGATACCTCATAATTGTTTTAATTTGCATCTCTCTGATGATTAGTGATGTTGAGTATTTCTTCATATGTCTCTTAGCCATTTGTATGTCCTGTTTGGAGAGGTGTCTATTTAGTTCCTCTGCCCATTGTTTGATTGGGTTCTTTGTCTTCCTTTTGTTGAGTTGTATGAGCACTCTCTATATATTGGTTGAAAGATTTTTTCCATCCCTCCACTTTCAACCTTTGTGAGTCTTTTGTTGTGAGGTGGGTCTCTTGCAAACAACATATATGTGAGTAATGCTTTCTTATCCAGTCAGCTACTCTGTGTCTTTTTATAGGAGCATTCAAACCATTCACATTTAAGGTGATAACTGATATGTACTTATTATTTCATTTTTGTTTAGTGTGGTTATATTTTTCTTCCTATTTCTTCTACTAATTACAGAAGTCCTTTTAGCATATGTTGCAGTGCTGGTTTGGTGTTAATATATTCCCTTAGCTTTTTTTTTTTGCCTGGAAAGCTCTTTATTTGACCTTCTAGTTTGAATGATAGCCTTGCTGGATAGAGTAGTCCTGGATTCAGATCCTTGTTTTTCATGACCTTGATTACTTCATGCCATTCCCTTCTGGCCTGTAGTGTTTGTGTTGAGAAGTCAGCTGAAAGCCTTATGGGGTTTCCTTTGTAGGTAACCTGTTGCTTATCTCTTGCTGCCTTTAGGATTCTCTCTTTGTCTTGAATTTTTTTTGGCATTTTAATTACTATGTGTCTTGGTATGGGCCTGTTTGGGTTCTTACTTGGGGCTCTCTGTGCTTCTTGAACTTAAATGCCTTCTTCTTTCACCATGTTAGGAAATTTTCTGTCACTATTTCTTCAAATATATTCTCTTGCCCATTTTCTTTCTCTTCGGGGATTCCTATCATGTGAATGTTATAATGTTTCCAGTTGTCCCACAGTTCTCTTAAGCTATCTTCCTGTTTTTAATTGTTTTTTCCTTTTGGTTTTCTGATTGGTTGATTTTTTTTCTACCCTGTCTTCTAATTCACTGACTGGTCCTCAGCTTCCTCTACTCTGCTGGTTAGTTCTTCCAATGTGTTCTTTATTTCTGCTATGTCATTCTTCATTTCCACTTGGTTGGTTTTCAGTGTTTCTATATTTTTACTCATGGTTCTGATGCCCTTACTCATGCTGTTGAGCTTCCTGAAAATCATGGCTCTGAACTCTACCTCTGATAATTTGCTTAACTACATTTCATTGATCTCATCTTCAATAGAGTTTTCTTATTCTTTCATTTGGGAATTTTTTCTTTGCTTCACCATTTTGGCTATCTCAGTGGGTTTTGGAGCCTTCCAATTTTTTTCTGTAGGTGTTGGTGTTCTGCTGTTTGTGGCTCCCTCTACTTGGTTTGAATAGGCCTGGGCAGGCCCACGTTAAACACCACTGTCAAATCTTACTTTCCTAGGTAGATTTGCAAGCCCAGAAATAGTTCATTTATCCTCTAGCTTTTTTCTGGAGGCTAGTAGTCTCAGTTACTCAGAGCCTTGGAATGTAGCCTATGGTGTTCTGCATAAGAGGATTTCCAGAGGGTGGGATAGATGCTGGTTGTTAATGAGCCTCAATTTGCATTTCTTTGCCTCACCTGGGGAAGGCTGAACCTGGGGGGGGGGGAGGGCAGGAAGCTGCTACTTTTCCCCACAGCTCTGGGTAGGAGCACACTGGCCACTGTCAGCAAAAACTCTGAGTGCCCTTCAAATCCCTGGTGTCCCCACAGAGTTCCAGCCCAGTTTGCCCTCCCTCTGCCGTAGCCCCCAGGTGAGTGGCTGTGGCTATTTTAGTGCTCTGTCCCGGCTCTGTGCTGTGGAGCGGGTTTGGTCTTTATTCCCCAGGGGCGTTGCTCACAGCTAAGACTGCTGCTGTCCATGGGCTCCCAGCCCATTATCCTCTTGCGCCTCCACAGATCCTACCAGTGTCCCTGGTTATATGGTTCTGTCCTGCTGCTTTTCTGTTGCTTTTTTCCAAGGATTTGTTTTTATTTTTAGTTGTAATTCCTGTTTCTCATGGGAGATCTTCTGTGTAGCTTCCATTCTCTCCACCTCCGTTTTCACATCCTCTATACCTATCTTGTCTGCAGCTGGGTCCCACAGACCTCTTCGGATCCCCTGTACCATGCAGGTCCACTGGCAGGCAGCTGGATCACACCAGTCCCCCTTGGGCTTGGGCTTCCCACCACTCTTGTGAGCTGCTGGACCGCACAGGCCCCTTTGGTGCCCCAGGTCCCACCATGGTGGCTGGGGAGTGCTGCTGACCCGTGGGGCTCAACTCCTGCTCAGCTTTTGCTGTAGATTTTGGGGATGGGTCTCAGCTGCTGGTCTGTGCTTCTGTTGCCTGAGGATGGATGTCTGCTCCCCAGCCTCTGTTGCTGGGGGTATCTTGACTGTGATTGGGCTGCTACTATGGGAGATGGTGCTGGGCTCCTGGCTGTCCACGCCTTCTACTACTGGCACTTTGGAATCTCCACTACTGTGCACTGGTCTGTGTTGTCACACTGGTTCTATGGAGCCAGGTGCGCAGGTGGGCTCAGGTTGCTGGGCCCTAGCCGCTCCCACTGCCTCCTCCCAGGGAAGACCTGGGATCTTCCAAAATGGTGGGACCTCCTCACGAAGCAGAGAGAAGCACCCTGAAGGGCCGCTTACCGAGGTAGCCGGCTGCTCCTGTCCACAGCACAGGAATGTTCTGCTCCATGGCTCTGCACTGCTCAGGTTTGGTCGTCCACCTTCACGTCCACTCTCACTCTCTAACATATTGACCCTCCCTCAGGTCCTGCCTGCCACTATCTTATGAACAACATTTTTGTTGTTGTTGTTGTTCAGACAGAGTGGGAGGGAGAGAGAAGAAGAGAGAGAGAGAGAAACATCGATGTGAAAGGGACACATCGAGTGGCTCCACCCACACGACCCAACCAGGGCCAGGGACAAACTGCAACCGAGGTCCGTGCCCTTAGCGGGAACGGAACCCAGGTCTATCTGGACGGCAGGCCGACGCTCTAACCGCTGAGCCAAACCAGCCAGGGCATGAACAACATTTTAAATGACCTACTTTTCTTGTGCATGATGAACCACCTTCACTCAGTGCCAATATCTCTCCGTGACAGTAAGTTGAATGTTTAAATAGACAATAACCATTTTGTTTTCACTTGTCAGTTATCAGATTGTTCCAAGAAATACAGCCCAGTGGCATAGGAGGTCAGATATGTTGGAAACCTATCCTACTTACTATGCAGGTAAATTCTGAAGGTATATCCAGGTGCAGTCAGCTGCATATAAATATTGTTAGTTTTTAATCATTAAAGTTTATGCACATTTTGTATTACACTCAATAATATATTTTTTGTTTTAAATATTATTTTTCTCTAAAACTTTCCCATTAAGTTTATGCTCAAGGAAATGCCATTTTTATTCCTGTGACCACATTTTGTATTTCATCCAGGTTGGAAAAAGTAGCAGTGAAAATGAATTACAAATATTAGAGCTCCCTTCCCCTCTTGAGGAGGAGTGGTGAATACCTATGGCTTTTCCCTTTAACTCTGTGCAGCTACTATTTATTTGCTGTGCCAGTTGACTTTTATACATATTTAGTGACTGAAGTAAAAAATTTAGATACTAACCCAGTTATTTGTCTTATCTTTCTATTATATCATCTGGAACAGCATTACTTTATATCTTTTCCTTTCTACTAGACGAGATCACAATTATTGTATGAACATGTGAATCCTACTGAAATATGTAAGTGGGTAGGGAAAAGCCGATTGGCTAATTGCCTAGGCACTAAATTATGGGGGATTTTGAAAAATGTCACCATCATCATTATGTTTACAAGAAAAGGTAATTGAGTTGAAATGTTTTATCTTTTAATCCTCTTCAACTATAGGCCACATTCTACTAGATAAGTCACTGTGGGATTAAATACCAGCTCTCAAATAATATAATATTATTTAATAATTAAAGTCCAATTAAAGAAATATTTGCAGAAATTTGTCAAACCCTTTAAAAATGTATAGACATAGAACATTTTATGTTAAATTTTCTATTGGCAGTTTAAAAACTGGGTGGATCTGCGTACGGCTTTTCTATCACCCTTTTTCAAATTTTACTCTTACTTAAGAAATATTTTCTTTCTAAAGATTCTTCATGAGTGTTTTTATTTTTTTTGCTAATGTTTTCTCAGTTCCTCCTCAAACTTTTCAATCATTTACTCCTAGCATCTTTAGAATCTCCTTCCCAATATTTCTTACCCCTGATTTATTTGTGCCAGATCTCCCCTAAAAATAACATTGTTCTTTTTAGTTTGAATCTTACAAACTCTCTTTGAACTACAAAAATGATAATTTTGTATGGTTCAATTTAAACTTGACAACACTCTCCTACAGGCTCCATCCATGTAATGTCAGATTTCTCAAACATGGCATTTCATTTACCACAATTCAATGTATTATCAATTCCTAATCTCTTTTATCTCAAATGTACTTCACCTGTATCCCAAAGTCTATCAACATTCCTGAGTTACCAAATAAATGACCTCTTCTGAATTCTCTTCCTTTTTCTTCTTTACACATTGAACACATTGGCATTGCTTAGAATCCCCCTAATCCTCGGATGTTTTCATAACTGCATTTTTTCCTGCTTTCTGACCTCTTTTCTTTATGTCTCCCCACAGCTCCTCCTCTGGCTTTATGTTAACTCTTGGTCTGCCCCAGGTTAGTCTTTGGGCCCAGTTTCTCCTGGCTTTATTTTCTTTGGAGACTTCCACTTATATTCATTGTATTGATGATGATTATGGGCTATTTTGTGTCTCCTATAACTCCTATGTTGAGGCCCTACCTACAAGTACCTCAGAATGTTACTGTATTTGCAAAGTCTTTAAAAGAGGTGATAAAGTTAATATAAAACTGTCAATTTAACTTGACTGGTGTCCATTAAAAGGAAGACATTTAGACCTACAAAGTGACATAAGGGATCTACATGCACAGAGAAAGACACATTGAAGAAGGCAGACATCTCCAAGCCCCATCTGTGAGCCAAGGAGAGAGGCTACAGTGGACATCAAACCTGCTGACACATTGATCTTGGATGTCCAGCCTCCAGAATTGTGAGAAAACAAATATCCTTTGTTTAAGACCCACCCAACCCAATTAAAAAAAAATCCTCACTTGAGGATGTGTTTCTTGATTTTAGAGAGAGAGGAAGGGAGATGAGATGAGAGAGAGAGAGAGAGAGAGAGAGAGAGAGAGAGAGAGAGAGAGAAAACACTGATGTGCAAGAGAAACATCGATGGATTGCCTCTCATATGCACCTGTACTGGGGATCAAACCCCCAACCTAGATATGTGCCCTGACTGAGAATCAAACCTGCAGCCTTTTGGTGTATTTGGGATGACAATCAAATTTAATAAACCACCTGGCCAGGGATGACAGATGTTTTGTAATAAACAAATGATTCAAATAAGTTTGGGGAACTTTATAGATGTAAATTCACTCTACTGAGGTTACAATGCACATAAAATATTAAAGACACAGACATTCTGTAATAAGGACATTTTTGACTTGATGCTTCTCAAATTTATACTCTTTTGACCATGACAACTTTTTCTTTGTATATCTTGCTCTGTAACTGATAACATATTATAGAACATACTTTGAAAAATATTAGTCTATATCTCCCACTCTAACCTCAGATGATATTTCCAGATATATATTTCCACTTGTCTAATTGTCATTTTTATTGCATATCATTATTTTCTCTTGAAACTTGCTGTTCATTTTGTTTTCTCTATGTAGTATGTGAACTGTACTACATGACTCAAATTCACAATGTTCTTTTGCTCTTACAACTACCCTTGTGATAAAGAATCTTTTGTCTTCCTTTATTATCACTATTTTATCACAAACTTTTTAGCTTAACATTTGAGGTCCCTTTGAATCTGATTCCAACATATATTTTTCTATATTAATCCTCTGTTATAGCTCTCTGGTCTGTCCAGGGTCATCTGAAACTTCTTTAATTCTGCTAGGTTCCACAAACATTCACTGAGTATCAATTAGATTGAGAGTCTGTGAGTATCTACTATATGTCAAATTCTGTGCTAGTTCTGCCAATTCTACACACTCTCTACCTCCTCTTGCCTTTAGACATTTGTCCCTTTCCAATAGTAGGATATAATTTAACAGTAATTGTGAGTCATTCATTTATCTCCCAATTACTGAGAGTTAATACTTGGTCAATTTACTGGGAATATAGCAGAAAATAAAAGGTACTAGTAGGAGAAAAAAAAACAAATAAAAATAAAACAAATGCATGTTTCAGACCTTCATATATGTTATGAAAAAATATATTAGAGAATATCAGCTGGAGAGAAGAAAATGATAAGCTGAAACCTGAGAATTATCCTGGGAAAATCTAGAGCAAGAGAACTGTCAGTAGAGGGAATACTTGCAAAGGTCCTGAGGCATAGTAGAACTTGAATTTTTATACTGAGAAGGGGAAAACCATATGTGAAAGATGGAAAACTGTTCTAAATTCTTGAGCAGAGTTTATCTAACCTTCCAAATCCAAGTCACCCCCAAGGCAAGGGTGGAGGTTTGGGGGAGAGGAAAATGTGGAATGGACCTATTTCAAGAGGAAGTCAGCACAGGTTCCTTTTACTGCATGAGTCGCAGGCTAGTATGAAGAGAAGAATTTATCCAAAGAATAAAGGAAGTGAAATAAAACCATGAAGGCATAGAAAATACTAATCACTTATGCGTGGTTCACCTAGGATCCTCCTCTACTTCAGGGATTATCTTTTTTTTTATTGATTTCAGAGAGAGAGGAAGGGAGAGGGAGAGAGAGAGAGAAACATTGATGAGAGAGAACATTGATTGGCTGCCTCCTGCCTGCTCCCCACTGGGGATTGGGCCCACAACCTGGGACTGAGCAGTGATCAGGAATTGAACCAGTGACCTCTTGGTGCATGGCTTGGTACTCAACCACTGAGCCACACCGGGCGGGCGCAGGAATGATCTTTTTTTACCTAAACCCCAGTAGACTACATAACCAACCAATCAGGAGGTTGTAGAATAGAGTATCTATCTCAGATGTAATCATTGCTCCTCAAATACAGTGTAATTAACTTCAGATGTGTAAGAGTGGTACAATCTGGGTTTATCTTGCTCCTTCACTCACTAGCTGGGGATATTGGGCTGGTTACTGCTCACTGCATTGTGGGGATACTAATTATATATCCTCACGGTGTTGATGTGTGCATTATCTGAAAACAGTGCCCTAGTATATAATGATTGCTCAACAAATGATTTGCTATAATTATTATTACTATACATTGCTTGTTTGAACACAAAATAAAATATATCATGGAATTATATAATTTAATATGTATCTTTCAAGCACTAAGAACAACAGCTGTGGCTTGTGATTTGAATGTCCTGTATTTGTAAAGATAATTGCATTTATTTTGAAATTGCTGGAATATTTTTCTAAATGACAAAGATCTCTTGGATTCCTGCAGCATGGATTGAAAGAATAGGAGATGAAATCTAGCCTTATAATGCCATATGAAAATTAGCCAGTATTTACTCCCAATTCAATATGATGGTATCATATGACTTGTGTTACCAGAAATAAATAGTAAAAGGAGCCAGTAAATAAAATAAATCTTTAAAAAGAGATGTTCCTGAAACATAAGTGCCAATGCTGGTATACTAGTTGTTTAGTTCAGAAAATCCTAGTGTGCTCATTTGAAATATCAGCTAAGAAGGGCTCATTTTGCAGAATATTTCACAACTCGCAATGAAAAACATCAATTAATTAGATTTCTCACTTTAAGACTACTAAAAAAAATAAATAAATAATAGTCCTAATTCTTTTTTGTGAGGATTTATTCATTTCTCATTATTGTTGCCTTTTCAACCTCTGGAGTAATTTCTAAACTAAGTAAAGATGTAACAAATAAAACCTGATTCAGTGTTTATGGAAATACTAGTGACATGCAGCTAAATTATATAGCCTAATTATCTTTAATTAGATATATATTAAGAAACTGATAAGAGTCCAAATTTAAAAAGTATATGATTCATGCAAAATTATTTCTTATGTAGAGAATTTTCACATTTTAGAAAGAATAACTTGAGGGTTTTTAAATGCTAATCTCATCTTCTGCTTTTAGAACATTATTCAACTTAGATACATTAAACTTATACATGTATTTTTAAAACACAACTTCTGTGAAAAGTGACTCATAGAAAGTATATGAATCTTTGATCATACACATATTTTGTTTTTTAACAAAGCAATTTCTACTATTTACATTTTTTCCTTTAATTGTATCTTAGGCTTCTTTATGGGCATTTGAGTTATTTACTCAAATAAATCTTAAATTGCTAAGAGTAAAAAGTACATTTTCTTATATTTTTTCAACATAGCATATCATTAATTGAGATAAATAGGTATCAATAAATGATATTAATTTACTATAAAGAAATTAATTTACTGTAAAGATATGGGCTTTTTTTTTTTTTTTTTATCCTCACCAGAGGATATTTTTTCCATTTTTTGTACAGATAGAGTGGGAGGGAGAGAGAGGAAGGGAGAGAGAGAGACAAACATCTATGTGAAGGGACACATCGAGTGGCTGCCACCCGCACGACCAACCAGGGCCGGGGACAAACTGCAACCGGAGTACGTGCCCTTAGCGGGAACCGAACCCGGGTCTCTCCAGACCGCAGGCCGACGCTCTAACCGCTGAGCCAAACTGGCCAAGGCAACATATGGGCTTTTTAAATTTCACCCTATTTTTAAATTGATTATTTGGAGATAGTTTGATATTCTGAAATTTAAAAGCATTTAGATAATATCTTTTAATCTTAAGGCTCTGTAAAACTAATTTCTCTACTGTCCAGTTTTGTATACATTATTATAAAAGATATATTTCAAATGTAGTGTTTTATTTTTTGCTTTAGTTCCATTCACTTAAAACAGAAACAAAAACCTAATTTTTACAACTCGGCATTGAATCTAGGTTTCTTAACACAATCTCTATAAATTTCTCTCCCCTGACTTTTTTGTTTTCTTAAAGAAGTGGAGAGACTTTAATCAATTCTTATGTGTTCATAAATGCCAAGTACTTCTCTCCTTTACTAATATGTCCTATAATCCTTTAAATGAATTGTGGGCTCAAGCTGTCTTGGTTTTTATCTGAACTCTCCTTGGCAGCCAATGAGACCAATTTACAAGACTCCAATTTACAAATAAATCAGGATGCCACAGAGTATAGTTAATAATTACTGATCTCTCTCTCTCCCTCTCCCTCTGTCAATACCACACTCTATGCTGGATCTATTTTTTCTAATTGAATAAAGGATATACATGCTATTTTCCAGGATAAATATTTTAAATATCTTAATATCATAAGACATTAAATTAAGTCCTATTGTTTTGGTCTCCAATATGGGAAACAAATCTTTGAGGATATATGAGGGCAGAGGAAGGGATGGATGTCAGCAGTGATGTGGTGGAACTGTTGGCATGCCAAGCTCGATAATAAAAGAGGAAACAATTTAAAGTTATAGTTTGGATAACGGAACTAACATTTTATTGTTTTAATAGATGTCCCTTCTTTTCCCCCCTTGACATCCTCCAGCCTGCTCCCCCCGCCCCCCCTTCACTGCACCGTTGTCTGTGTCCATTGGTTGTGCTATATGCATATACGTTCTTTGATTTATCTCTGCCCACCATTCCCCACCCCCTTCTCTTGGAGGTTTGTCAGTCTGTTCCCTACTTCCAAGTCTCTGGATCTATTTTTTTTTCGTCAGCTTTGTTTATTATATTCCACTAATAAGTGAGATAATGTGGTATTTGTGTAGGAGGAACTAGCTTTTTAAAGATGGATAGAGTCAACGTAGAGTCAGAGGAGAAAGCTAACTCCTAATTAAATAGAATTATTGCAGTAGTAACCAACTTTTAGAGCATACACCGTTTATTGTATTTTTAAAAAAATATGCTTGCAAAATATTAAACACCTTTTCCTAAAGATTTTCAGTTCGCTTAAATTTAAAAATTAAATTGAAATAGAAAAATGGATGCTCTCACTGGTATGTTCTAACTTAAGCCTGAGAGACATTTTGAAAATATTTAGCTATAACTGAAAGTGTAGAGATATTTTTCCTGATGTAATCTTATGGTTCAGCAACTTCTTTGAAATAAAGATTTTCTTACTCATAACAGTTTAGAAGTTCTATGTATATTTCAGCATTATTCATGGTGGCCAAGACATGGAAACAACCGAAGTGTCTTTCCATAGGTGATTGGACAAAAAAGATGTGGTCCATGTAAACAGTGGAATATTGTTCCGCCATAAAAAAAAAAAAAAAAATGTATTACTGCCATTTGTGACAACATGGGTGGATCTTGAGAATATCATGCTAAGTGACATACATCAGAAACGGTTAAGAACCATATGATTTCACTCATATGTGGGATATGAAACTGAAAGCAACAAATGAACAAATGAGGAGAAGAAACAAACAAAAACTTTAAGACACGGACAACAGCATGGTGGTTACCAGACAGAAGGGGGTTGAGGACAGTAAAGGATAAAGGGGGTCAAATATATGGTGATGGAAGATTTGACTTTAAGTTGTGGGTACACAATGCAATAGACAGATGATGTGTTATAGAACTGTGCACTTAAAACTTTTATAACCTCATTAACCAATGTCACTTCAATAAATTTAATTTTAAAAGCTTATATTTCAGTTTGAAATGTAGCAACATGGAATCCTTTCTACAAGAGTTTATTTAAAATAAAAACATTTAAATTTTATGTAGATTTCAAATTTCAAAGTTGTGTTATTCATGCTTATAGATCCAAATTAACATCAAAATATTGGATAATCCTGCTCTTGAGTAATATATTTGTATTTCTAGATTGTGACAATATCCATTGTGCACAAAGAGGTTATGGCTTTCTATATACAAAATATGTGTGTCTGAAAAACTTAGTATTTAATTACAATATTAGTAAACCAATTCATGCAGAAAGTTTGAACCATACCTAAAGGTATTTTATATCTAAAAAATATTTTTAAAATTTTAAGCTGAATCTATAGAAAGAATTCTTGAATGAGATATTAATAGAAAATAACTGTACATTTCACAAACATATTTCAAAAAAATATATATGTAAAGTGCATTTTACTTGACATTTATATTATTTCATTCTGACGCTGAAGTTATGTATTTGCAAAATGCTTTAGAATGCTTATTGGTTAAAAAGCATGTAACCATAAAAGACTGTAGAAAGCACTGAACAGGAATTGGGAATACGTAAGAGATAATCTTTTTGAAAACTGTTCACTTCTCTATCACCTGACAATTCCAACAAGAAATTTCCCTTCTGATTAAAAATGTTCCATTAAATTGGATATAATTAACATGTAAATGTGTCATATAGGTGAGAAAAATTCAATGGAGAAAATCTAACAGATTTTCAATCTTGAAAAAATATTATGTACAATATTTATTAAGGTTTCATAATATATTTTCTCTTATTTTTAAATATTTTATGACAACCTCTTTTTTTTTTTTTAACCTGAGATGCTGCAAAATGTAAGAAAAAACTTTAATCTGAGATTTTCTATTTTGCTACTTTGCCAATGATACATTTTACTTGAGTAGTTGTTTACTTGGACATTCTTTTAAAAAGCATAGATCTAATCTGTTTTTAATTTTTCTATTTTTTAATTAAATTTATTGGGGTGACATTGATTAATAAAATTATATAGGTTTCAAGTGTATAGTTCTATGATACATCATCTGTGTATTTCATTGTGTGCTGCTTACCACCCAAAGTCAAATTTTCTTCTCTCCAAATAAGTTATATATAAAAAATAAGTGGGCAAAACTTTAGAAGTCAATTAGCCATTTCATTGCATTTAGTGGTTCTAAATTTTCAGAATTACAAATTTGAATTAGAGTATAATAATTTTCTGAGTGATTTCTTTGAGATAACCTTTGAGTTTAAATTTACATTCAAATGCAGTTGCAAAGTAACTCTTCTTTCCTCCTGCTAGCAGGAAAATGTCTTCTTTTCCACAAACAGTTGTATTTAGTTCTCATCATGAAAATTTCCATTTTGAGACTATCCTGCTACAAGTTCCTGGTGTGTCCTCTGAAGTGCAATTTCTATAAGACTTGTAATTTGAAACATTTAGAAACAATGATTATCACACAACATATTGATAACTAATGAATAAATTTAATGTTGTTTTTATAAAATACATGTATGACATACTCTAATTTTTTTTTATCCTCACCCAAGGACATTTTTCCATTTTTTTGTTCAGAGAGAGAGAGAGAGAGAGAGAGAGAGAGAGAGAGAGAGAAAGAAACATCGAGGTGAAAGGGACACATTGAGTGGCTGCCTCCTGCACGACCCAACCAGGGCCGGGGACAAACTGCAACCAAGGTACATGCCCTTAGTGGGAACTGAACCCAGGTCTCTCTGGACCGCAGGCCAACACTCTAACCGCTGAACCTAACCAGGCAGGGCAAATACTCCTATTTTAATCTTCTTGTATTTGTGAATAGAAACATAAATGATTTATTTTAAATTTATTTTTTATTGTTGAAAGTAATACAGATCTCCCCCTTTTTTTCCCATTGACCCCCGTCCTCCCTGCTCCCACCCCCACCTGCTTTCCCCAACCTAATGTCTGTGTTGGTTGTGCTTATATGCTTATACATTCTTTGGTTTATCTCTTCCCACCCCTCCCACTCTCCATCCCTCTGAGGTTTGTTAATCTGTTCCCTACTTCTATGACTCTGGATCTCTTTTGGCCGACAGCTTATTTTGTTGAGGTAGAAGCAAGAGCAGAGAAAGACATGAGATCACTGGAAGAATTTATTCCCTCTGTTTAAGAATTTTGTTGATGAGTTCTTTATATAACACACTGATTTCATGAGCATGAAAAAGAGAATCACAGGGGAAAAAACAGAACATTATTAAGTGAAAGAGGCTATAGGACCAAGTTTCAAAGATTAATGTATATATTCTGGCTAGTTCTCCATTTTCTGAGAAGCGTGATCTACAGTTTTCAACACCTGTTGGGTGGGGATGAGATGGAGAAGAAGGTGGGGTGTTGTAGCTTGCATTCTATATAGTGCCTGGATTTTCCTACACATTGAGACAAGTTTTCCAAATCACTTTATATCCCTGTACTAACTCACTATCACATATTTTCTCTTATTAGAACTTTGCAGGTAAGTCCTCAAAATCCTAGGCAAGAATTTTCCTCAGTTGTGTGACACATTCTATCTTTCTAACTCTTGAAACAAGAACTGTTTTGTGTGATATGACTTTGGATTAATCAAATCTTTCAGAAGTTATCATGATAAATGGAATTGTTTTATTCCAGATGTGTTACCCAAGTGATCATACACCATAATAATATTAATTCAGCAAAAGTTTCCAGCAAAGACCAAGAGTAATCATGTCAGTTTTGCTTTTACTGGTAAACAGGAATACTCATTTTAAATTAACTTAAGCCACTCAGTGAAAAGCTATTCAGGTATATCTTGACTGACTTAGTACAACAGTAGTAAATCGAGAAAGTGATCACCAAGTCAGCTCTTGAAATCGACATAATGAATTCCCTTTCAAGCTGGTGACTCAGACAACTGCACACCATGATTGGGATGTCAGGAACATTCACTTTAATACTCCTAACTATAGGTTTGGAGAGCAGTCTGTAATTAAGGGGCAGGTGACTGAGAATCATTGATAAATCCAAACAACCCCTTCATTCAGAACCTAGTGGTATGGAAACCATTTACACAAATAACCTCTAACTGCTCTTAATTGATGTGCAAGTGTATAATTTATACTATTTTCCTCTGGACCTGCTCAACCAAAGCACTCATTTCCTGTTCAGTAGTGGTGTTTGGTGAGAGATTTAAGACACTGGTGAAACATATCCTGCTGTTGATATTGAAAATATTGACTGGTCTTTCAAAACCAATCCCATGCAATGATGCAAAAAAAAAGGAAAACAAAAACCCATGTCCAGCTCTAAGTATATCTTTCTGAAATAATTTGTGAAGCAAGGTGAGAAATAAAAAATATATAAATGGTTAAATAAATAGATGTTTTTCTCTTGCATAATAGTAGCCTCTCTCTTCCTCTCTCTCTCTGGAAAAGTTCACCTAAAAGCTTTTTGCATAACTCACTTTTATGTATTTATGTCGCTGAAATTCATACTACATGAAAGTAATTATTCCATAGATATGTACTTCCTTTTAGTTGCTTCTTTTATTCCTATTCTTTCCAAATTGTTTCCCTTTATTTTTTTAAATGTTTTTTCTTTATTGATTTTTAGAGAGAGAGGAAAGGAGAGGGAGAGAGACATAGAAACATCGATGAGAGAGAACATCGATTGGCCGCCTCCTGCATGTCCCCCACTGGGAATTTGGCCCACAACCTGGGCATGTACCCTGACTGGGAATTGAACCGGTGACCACTTGGTACATGAGTCTATGCTCAACTACTGAGCTACACCGACCGGGCTGTCCCTCTTTATTTTATTTCTCCCTTTGTTATTATTTGATAAATCACTTGATATTTTATTATTTTTTAAAAGTTACACATATTTTGTGGGAAATTCATAAATTAACATGTCCCACATCACAGTGAATATTTTTCCAGGTAGCTAGTTCCTTTCTTTCTCAGAATGATTCCGTACAATGCTCAAGAGAACATAGTCAGTGTAAAGACTGGGCTCTCAATTTTCCTCACAAGGTTAAAACTAAAACAAACAAACAAAAAGGAGTGAATATGTATAAGATTTGGAGCATTTACTACCTATGTACATATTTTTTTAAAAGGAAAACTAAGAAGAAACTGAAATGTAAAATTTCACAGTAAAGCTCAACGATAAATAACAGACGCAGCATGAAGTAGAAAGGCAACAGCAGTGCTTCAAACCTCCCGTTTCCTCATTTCCATGCTTGTCTCACGATGGAGGAGTATTTAGCTCCCTGCTTGTTGAAGATAAGAGCCCTAGATTTAAAACAGATGTTTTTCTTTTTTAATCAGCATAAAGCTTCACAGCTTGCCACACCCTGGGAAGGAAAAGTAGTCTAGTTTTCCCATCAACCTGAAAGAATTGAGATGATGGCATGATTGTGGTAGAAATATCACTTGGCAGTTTAAATACACATTTTGGTAACCCGCTCCCATGAGTGTGGATTTAATTAGTCAATTAGCAAATGAAGTCACACTGTTTGCATTAGTTTAATGTAATTTCACCAGAAATTCCACTGGTGTTGTGTTAATCAGTATTTTCTTCCTATTTTGGTTTTTCAAGGATGGAATAATACTGGTTGTATTTCTGAATAAATATGTTGAGTATAGACATATGAGTAAGAAAAACACAATAAATAAAATATCTGGGAGCAAAAGCACAAGAAAATTAAGATTCAGAATATGTAATTACATTAAATGAACCTGTCAAAACATACTCTGCCACATATACTAAAATTACATAAAGGCTGAGTGTATAATTTCTATTGCTGAGGTTCTTTTATTTCTGTCACTTTTCACCTCGTCAAACACATTCACTTATGATCATAATACAATCTTTTTATTCAGAAGATGTAAATACTTAATTTAATAAATGAAAAGTTTAAATGTAATTGGTACATAATTCGCATCTACCTACCTAAGTATATCAAAAGTAATATTCTCTAATTTTATTACAGAATAAGCCTCCAGAGGGGAACTATCCCTAACATCCATTATTTGAGAGAGTACTCTTTTTGTAGCTTTCAGTGCTCATGGGAATCAAATCTGAAGGTCATATTTACCTACAGGCTGCAGAGTGTGTTGAAATCATCCCATGCCAGGGCATAAACCAAGACTGTCATGGCACGGGGACCGAATGTGGCCACAGCTTGCTGGGCCAGCCCTTTGCCTCATGGTACCTCAGGTTAAAGTGTGCTTTAAATCAATGATGGGATGATTGTGGTGTCTCAATTTTGAACCAGTTAATATTTGCCCGCATCTTTGAAAACTAGCAATCGAAACATCATACATTGGCAGTGACTTGGATGAGTTACAAATTGGAAAGAAAGGGCTCCTGGGAGGCGGTGCTAGGAGATGTGCAGGAGGAGCAGTTCCAGAAGTTTAAACAGCAGGGCGTGTCCAAAGCTGATTCAGTCACTGTGAGCAATCAGGGGTCAAGACACCTGTTCTAAGGGACTCCAACAATTCTCTCCTACTTTTACTTATGTTAGCTAGGCGTATTTTCTCTAATTCTATTGATAACAGAGCATGAGCTATTTTTAAATGGTTTTCCTTCCAAACTTAAGAGCTCAGAACCAGGAGAACAGGAGACAGGTTTCCTGCTGTTATAATGGCAGGAGATATAGTTATGAGTTTCACCCACAAAACAGGCATAAAATATTATATTACTTCAAAAATTACTTATATCTGCTGTGTAAGCCAGATGCCCTCCTTAGGTCTCTGACAGATACACACTGTACGATTCCTATCATTCAGACCAAGTTAATATTTGATATAAATGGCAAATTACTTATTTCTTTCTGAAGCATTAAAACATCAAAACTGACTTCCCTTGATTCTAAATATTTGGATTTATAAACTTTTGAAACTTACAAAGATTTATCTGGGTTCTAAAACCTAGATAGAAAAATATTTCAAATACTATCATTATGAAAACATATCTATATATATAAATAAAATATCGATTTAAATACAAGTTAATTTTTGAATCTATTATATATCAAAGGAAAATTATTTTGATAGTTTCAGAAAGTAAAAAAATTTCAAAATACTGAATATTTATGCAAACATATTTTACTTTGTTCATAATTAGTAAAATAAAACATAATTTTGTCCTTTTTAAAAAAATGTCAGCTAGTGCTCAGAACACCCCCACTTTTCTTGAATTTATTGTGAGGTAAACTCAGTTCATAGTCAGGAAGAAATGTTGGAAAATAAATCAGAGTTAAAAAGGAGCTTAATTGTAATATAATTTTTCTAAATATAATTGTTAGACCTAATTTTATCAAATTCTCTTGGGCTTGAAGATAGAAAGAATTTTATTCTTGTCAGATTGTATCTTCTTCAGTCCTCTCCTGCAAATGTGTTGAAGGATATTTCTTTATAAACACAATGGATTGAATATATGTATTTATCTGCTTCCTAAAACACCACCAAACATAAAAAAATATTCAAGAGCCACAATTATATGAGAGCAGAAGGAATGATAATCTAAGTGTTATCTGTGAAACTAGGGCAATTTACTTGGAAGAACCCCTGAAATAGCTGACACAGGGAGGAACCAGGGAGCCACGGGACTAGAAATAGGTGGTCAGGTTGAAGTCTGTAGCTAGCGTAGTCCCCCTTCTCCTCTCTGCTCACCCAAGCTGCTACCCACCCACACTGACCTACTCACAAACCCCCACACAGCAAGCCAAGTGTTTCTTCTCTGAAGATTAGGACACAGGTATAGTTGAAGGCAGGGTAAGGCACAGAGCTGACACCACGAGGATTAGATAAAAGCCTGAATCTGGAGAAGTCAGAAATTTCCAGTCTGCTCTCTCCCCGTCTTGTTTTCAGGACAGCAACCGGGCATATATTTCATGAGGCCAGAAAGCCGAACATTCTTTTCTAAAGAAATGGAGTGCCTCTGAGACATATCTAGACAGTTTGACATTGGGGGAACCCCACTGTAGAGCTAGCCATCAAACACTATTCAGAGATGGGCATGGATCAACAACTCCCTTTTCTTTACTATAGAGAATTTCAGTAGGCTTCACTCTTCATTATAAGTGGAGAATCAAAATCTTGAGATACTCAGGAAAGCCTCCAAAAGAAGAGACCAAAACAAGTATATATATGTATGTATGTATATATATGTATATGTATATATATATATGTATATATGTGTATATATATAGAGAGAGAGACATTAGAGATAAAATAATAAAAAATATTAAGTGTTAAAATAATGAACTAGATAAGAGATGAAATTGTAGTAATAGAACATAGACCAGGTAGTTATAAGGAAAAAATAAAGCACCTCTGTGTTTCTCCTGAGACCCAAAAGTCTTAATACTTAAAAGGAAGAAAAGAAAATTGAAATTAAGAAGTACATAGAAGGTTCAGAAGGTATAGGAGAATAATTATCCCAGAAAGTAGAACAAAATGACACACAGATAAAAAGTGAAAAACAATGTATTAAAGAAAACTTTGAGGATCAATTCATATGGTGCAGAATCTGATTAATAGGAGATCTGAAATAAAAGAACAGTATACAGAACAAGGAGTCCTGAAACCAAGAAAATGGCTAATGGGTCACTCACAGAAGCTTCAGAGCAGTGGCCCAGAATAAGAAACCATGTAGAATAGAGCAGGAGGAGAGGTTGGGGTGGGGTTTCTAGCTTAAAAACACACGTGAATTGATACATTATCTGAAGTAATTGAACATTGGAGAAACAGAGCATATAGCAAAAAATGTCATGGATTATTGGAATACATGGGAAAACCAGGTATCTAACCTATAAAACCAAGCAAATGAAGAAGAAATGAGCTCAGGAAAATAATTATAGGAGAAAGAAAATGTAATTTATGACATAATATTTGGCTTAACAGTATACAATAGTAATATTATAAAATTTAAACAAAAATTATGAAATAAGTATATTGGACAAATAAAGAAAAAACCAGAAGAGGTGATGATAAATAATCTTGCTAAAATTACACACACACACACGCACACACACACACACAAACACACAGAGGAAGCTGGTACAAAAGTGGCAAACACAAATGCCTAATCCAAAAGACATGCTCCAATGGCCCAAGAACAAGGTTTGCATAATCATTTGTAACAATGGACTGTCTATGATGCAGAGGAACTGGTGATCAATGGGAAGACCTATTTCTTTTTTTTTATAGTTGTTAATCCTCACCTGAGGATATTTTTCCATTGATTTTTTTTTTTTAGATAGGGTGGAAGAAAGGGAGAAAAAGAGAAAGAAACATTAATGTGTGTGTGAGAGAGATATCGATTGGTTGCCTCCTGCTCAACCCCAACTAGGGCAGGGGATTGAAAGTATAACCTAAGCACGTGCTCTTGACAGGGAATCGAACTCACGACCCCTCGTTCCACTAGTTGAGGCTCTAACTGCTGAGCCAAACCAGCCAGGACTCATTTCCTACTTTTGTTTTAGCAGTTTATTCTTAGGAGGAAGTTGTTTTTAAAGCAAGATGTACTCTGCAGTAGTTCCATCTCCTTCCCATTTTATGTCAAATACCTTCTCACTTAGTCAAATCTTTCGTACTTCAACTTTTTAAGAAGAACACAATTATTACCGAAAATCTTTAATACATAGTTGGCTTTTCTTTGATCATCTAAACTGATTTAAATTTACATAATCACAAAAGGAATATTCAAAACTCTCAACTCAGTGAGAACTTTTCTATTTTGCCTCTTGGGAATATGTGCATATTTCTGTTATATTTATCCTACTGATTATATTTATATGGCAGGAACTATTCACTTTTGTATTTTTATAATATGTCACATTGACTGAAACAGGAACTAGTAAACAAATATATGACATAAAATGAACTACTTTTATAGAAGTATATATATTTTAATATCAAAAGTATGATAATTAGAAATCTAACTTACAAACTGAAATTTAAAAAATTACAGGATCACATAACAAATCAAATAATCTGAGGTTTGCCATGTTTTTATTGCATAGTAAAATGTTTTCTGTGTTTTAAGCTCATTGTTCAGTCAGGTATAATACTTATCCAATGTAATACTGTTAATATTGTACATAATAGCATATGGGTTCTCTCTAGAACTAAAATATTACATAAAAATGTAAGATTTAACTGTCCTGCTATCATCATTTGTTTAATGGAGATGTAGGAAATCAGTTTGTGGGCACAGGAATAAACACAAAAACCACAAAAACATACAATTTAATGTGGGCTTTAATATTACTTTGACAAATATTATGAAATAAGCAATATAAAATAGTTTGTAATTATAATTATTGAAAAGAAGATATTAAAATATATTTACATAAGTCTGTAAACACACTGTAGCTTGTACACTGTTGTCGCAGCTAGTACTCACAGCTAGACAGTGTGAGGGTCAATCTGACCCATGGATATGCCAACTGCAAGCAAGGCTCAACTACTATAGGAGGATACACCTAAATCACAAAAGGGACATTCCTGGAGCACCTGGCTCAGGGGATCAGGTAGACCAGTGGTTCTCAACCTGTGGGTCATGACGCCTTTGGGGGTTGAACGACCTTTTCACAGGGGTCACCTATGACCATTGAAAAACACATATTTCTGATGGCGATTCATAACAGTAGCAAAATTACAGTTATGAAGTAGCAACAAAAATAATTTTATGGTTGGGGGCCACCACAACATGAGGAACTGTATTAAAAGGTTATGGCATTAGGAAGGTTGAGAACCACTGAGGTAGATTGTATCATTGGTTCCCACACATCACCAATTATATAAGACCATCCTACAAAGACTGGGAAGCACAACAGATCCATCTAACACATAGAAACAAAGACAGAGAGACAGCCATAATGGGGAGACAAAGAAACATGTCCCAAATGAAAGAATAAGAGAAATGTCCAAAAAAGATACTAAATGAAATGGAGGCAGCAAACTACCAGCTACAGGAATCAAAACAATGATTATGAGGATGCCCAAGAAACTTAGTGAGAACTTCATCAGTAAAAAAGAATATAGAAACAGACAGAAAACCCCCCAAAATAGTCAGAAATAAAGAATATAATAACTGCAATGAAGTATACACTGAGAGGAATCAACAGTGGATTTAGAGAAGCAGAGAGTTGAGTCAGTTATTTGGAAGACAAGGAAGCAGAAAACACCCAAGAAGAACAGCAAAAAGAAAACAAACAAACAAACAAACAATGAGAATAGTTTAAGGGACCTATGGGACAATATCAAGCATAACTGCATCTGCATTATGTACCAGAAGGAGAAAAGAGAGAACAAGAGATTGAAAATCTATATGAATAATAACGACGGAATACTTCCTTAACCTGGTTAAGGAAAAAGACACAACAGCTCAGAAAGCCCAGAGGGTCCCAAACAAGAGGAACCCAAAGAGGCGTACACCAAGATACATAGTATTTAAAATGGCAAAAATAAAGACAAAGAGGAAAATCTTAATGTCAGCAAAAGAAAAACAGTTACCTAGAAGGGATCTCTCACAAGACTGGCAGCTGATTTCTCAGCAGAAACATTTCAAGTTAGAAAAAATTTGCATGAAATATTCAAAGTTAAAAAAATAAGGACCTACAACCAAGGCAGGAACCAAAGCTATCAGTTCAAATTAAGAGCAAAATAAAGGGCTTCCTAAGCAAGAAAAATGTGAAAGGAGCTCATCACCACCATACCAGTATTACAAGACATATTAAAGGAACTTCTTTAACAGGAAGAAGAAACATAAGTATGAATAATAAAATGCCAATAACTATGTACCTATAATCACTTTAAATGTACATAGTTTAATTGCTGTAATTATAAAACATAGAGAGCTAAATAGATAAAAAAGAAAGATTCATGTATATGCTGTCTATAAGAGACACACTTCAGGTGAAAAGACACAAACTGAAAGTAAAGGGATGGAAAAAGGTATTTTATACAACTGGAATTTAAAAAATAAGTGGGGATAATAGTATTTATATCAGACAAAATAAAGTTTAAAATAAAGGCTATAATAAGAGACTAATAAAGGCAAACATAATGTAAAGGAATTTATTCAACAAGAGAAAATAACACTTTTAAACATTTATGCACCCAACATAAGCATTTAAATAAAGCAAATCTTGACAAACATACAGGGAGAGATAGACAGTAATACAGTTATAGGACTTGATTATTCCATTGACGATAATGGGTAGATCTTCCAGACAGAAAATCGACAAGGAAACAGTGGCCTTAAATAACATATTAGACCAGATGCATTATATATATATATATTTAGAGCATTTTAATCTAAAGCAGCAGAATATACCTTCCCCCCTCCAAGTGCACATGAAACATTTCCAGATTAGACCACATGTTAGGCAAATAAAAAAGTCTCAATAAATTTAGAAAGATTGAAATTGTATCAAGCCTCTTCTTTGACCACAATAGTATGATAATAGAAACCAACCTTAAGAAAAAAATAAAAAACACACAAACACATGTAGGATAAATAACATCTTACCTCACAATGATAGGGTTAACAATGTGATTAAGGAAAAAAATCAAAAGATACTTTGAGACAAATGAAAATGAAAACAAAAACAATCCAAATCTATGGGATACAGCAAAAGTTATTTTAAGAGGAAAATTCATAGCAATACAAAACTACATTAAGAAACAGTCTTAAATAAACAATCTAACCCTATACCTAAAGGAACTAGAAAAAGAAGAGCAAAGCTCTAAGTGAGTAGAGAAAGGAAATAATAAAGATCAGAACTGAAAGAAACAGAATAGAGTCTAAAAAGACATCTAAAAGACCAATGAAACCAAGAGCTGGTTCTGCGAAAAGAGAAATAGTATCAATAAACCTTTAACCAGAGAGAATAACCCCCCCAAAAATAAAAGCAAAAATGAAAGACAAGAAACGACAACTGACACAACAGAAATACAAAGAATTATAAGAAAATACTATGAACAATTATATGCCAACAAATTGGATATCAGGAAGAAATGAATAAATTTCTAGAAACATACAATCTTATAAGATCGAATCAAGAAAAAACAGAAATTTCTTTTCTTATAGATTTCAATTACTGAATTCAAAGCAGTAATTAAAAACAAAATAAAAATTCCCAATAAACAAATGTCCTTGACCAGAGGGCTTCACAGGAGAATGTTATCAAACATTCAAAGAATTAACATCTATCTTTCTCAAACAATTCCAAAAAATTCAAGAGGACTCCTAAGTTCATTCTATGAGGCCAACATTATCCTGACTCCAAAACCAGGTAAAAACATTACAAAGAAAGAAAATTATAGGGAATATCCCCAATGAACATAGTTGCAAAAATCCTCAACAAAATATTAAAAAACTGAATTCAGCAATACATTAAAATGGTAATACTCCATAATCAAGTGGGATTTATTCCTGGGATGCAAGGCTGTTTCAGTATCTACAAATCAATTAATGGGATATACCACATAAACAAAATGAAGGATACAAATTATATGATCATATAAATAGATGCAGAAATAGCATTTGACAACATATAGCACCAATTTATTATAGTATCTTTCAGGTATGTGGGAATAGGGAAGACATACCTCAAGTTAATAATGGCTACATATGACAAACCCACAGCCAACATCATTCTCAATGGGGAAAAAGTAAAAGCGTTTTCCTTAAGTCAAGAACAAGATTAGAGGTGTCTGTTTTTACTACTGTTATTCAACAGAGTATTGGAAATCCTAGCAAAGCAATCAGACAACAATAAGAAATAAAAGGCATCTAAATTGTAAGGGAAGAAGTAAAACTGTCATGATTTGCAGATGATATGATTATACATATAGAGAACCCTAAAGATTCCACCAAAAACTGCTAAACTTGATGAGTTCAGTAAAAAAGCAGAAAACAAAATAAATATTTAGAAATTTGTTGCCCTTTTATACACCAATAATGAATTATCAGAAAGAGAAGATATCTATATATCTATATATCTATATATCTATATATCTCATACAATTTTATAACAAAAAAACTTAGGAATAAATTTAGCCAAGGAGGTAAAAAGGCCTGTACTTAGAAAATTATAAGATACTGAAGAAAGAAATGAAAGAAGATACAGCCCTGGCCGGTTTGGCTCAGCGCTTAGAGCGTAGGCCTTCGGTCCTGAGAGACCTGGGTTCGGTTCCCGCGAAGGGCATGTACCTCAGTTGCAGTTTGTCCCCGGCCCTGGTTGGGTTGTGAGGGTGGCAACCACTCGATGTGTCCCTTTCACGTCGATGTTTCTCTCTCTCTCTCTCTCTCTCTCTCCCACTCTATCTGAACAAAATATCAAAAAATAACAACAACAAAAAAAACATTTAAAAAAAAAAAGAAGATACAAATAAATTATATATATATATATAGTGCTCATCAATAGAAAGAATTGACATCATTTAAATGTTTGTACTTCACGAAAAAATGGTGGCGGAGTGAATGGAAGCTACACAGATCATCTCCCAGGACCAAACTGGAATTACAATGAAAATAAAGACAAACCGACAAACCGTCAGGAAAAGGCAACCAGAAAGCAGCTTGGAGGACCCCATAACCAGGGACACTGACTCAATCCTGGTAGGCTTGTGAAGATGCGAGAGGGGGCTGGGAGCCTATGGTCCCCAGTGCACTGGGCTGGGACCAGTGGTGGCCTTGGCTGGGAGCTGCAGCCTCTGCTGGGAGCTGTGACCTACGCTGGAAGCTGCGCCCTTGGCTAGGAGCTGCTGCAGCCTCAGCCAGGAGCAACTGCCTTAGCTTGGAGTGGCGCCCTCGGGTTAAAGTTCTAAGTGGCTCCACAGTGCAGAGCCTGGACAGAGGCTAAATTAGCAGCAGCCACTCACCTTGGGCTCTGGCAGAGGGAAGGCAGACTGGACTGGAACTGTGTGGGGACACTCGGGATTTGGAGGGTGCTCAGAGCTTTTGCTGAGTTGCAGACATCCAGGACTGTGGTCATCTTACTCCTTCCCAGGGCCCTGGGAGGAGGCATCGGCCCCTCCCTCGGAGATTCAACCCCACACGGTGGCCATTGACATGCTAATTGAGGCCCATTAACAACCAGCATATGCCCCTCCCTCCCCACCCTCGGGAAATCCCCTTACACTGAGTACCTGAGGGAGTTTTTTATTCAACTTAGAAACCAAGGTTCTTCAGGTGATGGCTACTAATAGCCTCCAGGCAAAAAAGCTAGAAGATAACTACCATTCACTGGGCTAGCAACTCTAAGCAGGAAAGTAAGACTTGACAGTGGTGTTTAACGTGGGTTCTCCCTGCCTCATCCAAACCCAGGAGAGGGAGCCACAAAGAGCAGAACACCAACACACAAAGGGAAAATTTGGCAGGCTCCAAAGACCACTGTGATAGACAAAATGGTGACCCACGGAAACAAAAGCTAAATGAAAGAATAAGAGACCTCTACTGAAGATGAGATAAATGAGGTGCAGTTAAGCAAGTTAACAGAACTAGAATTCAGAGCCATGATCTTGAGGAAGCTCAAGAGCATGTGTAAGGACATGAGCACATGAGTAAACACATAGTAATGTTGAAAATCTACTAGTTGGAAATTAAAAACCACCAAGAAGAAATGAAGAACGACATATCAGAAACAAAAAACACACTGGAAAGTCTAAATAGCAGAGTAGAGGAAGCTGAGAACTGGATCAGTGAATTAGAAGATAGGATAGAAAAAATCAACCAATCAGAAAACCAAAAGGAAAAAATAATTAAAAAACAGGAAAACAGCTTAAGAGAACTGTGGGAAAACTGGAAACATAATAACATTCACATCATAGGAGTCCCCGAAGAAGAAGAAAATGAGCAAGGGTTAGAGAATATATTTGAAAAAATAGTGACAGAAAACTACCCTAATTTGGTGAAGGGAGAAGGCATTCAAGTTCAAGAAGCACAGAGAGCCCCAAGTAAGAAGAACCCAAACAGGCCCACAGCAAGACACATAGTAATTAAAATGCCAAAAATTAAAGACAAAGAGAGAATCCTAAAGGCAGCAAGAGAAGCAACAGGTTACCTACAAAGGAAACCCCATAAGGCTCTCAGATGACTTCTCAACAGAAACACTGCAGGCCAGAAGGGAATGGCGTGAGGTAATCAAGGTCATAAAAAACAAGAATCTGAATCTAAGACTACTCAACCCAGCAAGGCTGTCATTCAAAATAGAAGGTCAAATAAAGAGCTTCCCAGACAAAAAAAGGCTAAGGGAATATATTAGCACCAAACCAGCACTGCAAGAAATGTTAAAAGGACTGCTGTAATTAGCAGGAGAAATAGGAAGAAAATGGCAATAAATAAGTACATATCAATAATCACCTTAAATGTAAATGGATTGAATGCTCCAATCAAAAGACACAAAGTAGCTGATTGGATAAGAAAGCATGACTCATCTTTGTGTTGTTTACAAGAGACCCACCTCACAACAAAAGACTCACATAGGTTGAAAGAGAAGGGATGGAAAACATCTTCCAAGCAATGGAAAGGAAAAAAAAGCTGAAATAGCAATACTCATATCAAATAAAATAGATTTCAAAATTAAGGCCATAAATAGAGACAAATAAGGCCACTACATAATATTGAAAGATCTATCCAACAGGAGGATATAACCTTAGTAAACATATATGCACCCAATATAGGAGCACCAACATATGTTAAAAATCTTCTGGAGGACTTCAAAGGAGAAATCGATAGCAATACAATTATAGCAGGGGACTTCAACACCCCACTGACATCACTGGATAAATCCTCTAGACAAAAAATTAGCAAGGAAACAGAGACTTTAAATGAAGCACTAGACCAAATGGATTTAATAGATATCTACAGAGAATTACACCCCAAAACTGTAGAATTCACATTCTTCTCAAGTGCACATGGGACATTCTCAACGATAGACCACATGTTAGAACCCAAACTAAGTCTCTACAAGTTCAAGAAGACTGAAATCATATCAAGCATCTTCTCAGATCACAATGGGAGAAAACTAGAAATCAATTGCAACAAGAACATGCAATGACATTTGAACACATGGAAGCTAAATAGCATGTTATTAAACAGTGAATGGGTTACCATGAAGATCAAGGAAGAAATTAAAAACTTTCTGAAACCAATGAAAATGAACACACAAAAACACAAAATCTATGGGATGCAGTGAAAGCAGTTCTGAGAGGGAAGTTCATAGCACTACAGGCCTACCTCAAAAAACAAGAAAAATCTCTAATAGACTACCTAACCTCACAACTTAAAGAACTGGAGAGCAAACAAAAAGAAAACTCCAGAGCAAGTAGAAGGAAGGAAATAGTAAATATCAGAGCAGAAATAAACAACATAGAGTCCAACAAAAAAACAATTTAAAGGATCAATGAAACGAAGAGTAGGTTTTTCAAAAAGATAAACAAGATTGATGGACCCTTAGCTAGACTCACCAAGAAACAAATAGAGAGAACCCAAATATACAAAATCAGAAATGAAAGAGGAGAGAAGTAACAACTGACACCACAGAAACACAAAAGATCATTAACTACTATTAGGAACAATTATATGGTAACAAATTTGACAATCTAAGCGAAATAAACAAATTTCTAGAAACACATAGTCTCCCAAAACTGGACCAGGAAGAGATAGAAAACTTGAACAGACCAGTAACAACAGAAGAAATTGTAGATGTAATCAAGAGTCTCCCAGCAAACAAATGCACAGGCGCGGATGGCTTTAGGTGGAGTTTTACCAAGCATTCAAAGAAGAACTAACACCTATTCTCCTCAAACTATTTCAAAAAATTCAAGAAGAAGGAAGACTTCCAAACTCGTTTAATGAAGCCAGCATAATTCTAATGCCAAAACCAGAAAAAGACACTACAAAGAAAGAAAACTACAGGCCAATACCCCTGATTAACATAGATGCCAAAATCCTGAACAAAATACTAGCAAATTGGATCCAGCAACACACCAAAAAAATTATTGACCATGACCAAGTGGGATTCATCCCAAGGATGCAAGGCTGGTACGATATTCACAAGTCAATAAATGTGATACACCACATAAATAAAATGAAGAATAAAAACCACTTGATCATATCAATAGATGCCGAAAAAGCCTTCGACAAAATCCAGCATCCATTTCTGATAAAAACACTCAGCAATGTGGAAATAGAAGGATCATATCTTGACATAATAAAGGCCATATATGAAAGACCTACAGCCAACATCATATTCAATGGGCAAAAACTAAAAGCATTTCCCTTAAGAACAGGTACAAGGCAAGGATGCCCGCTTTCGCCACTCTTATTTTACATAGTATTGGAAGTCTTAGCCACAGCAATCAGACAGGAAGAAATAATAAAAGGGATACAAATTAGAAAGGAGGAAGTGAAACTGTCATTATTTGCAGATGGCATGATACTATACATAGAAAACCCCCAAGACTCCAACAAAAATTTACTAGACTTAATAAATGAATTTGGCAAAGTAGCAGGATACAAAATTAACATCAAGAAATCGGTGCCATTCTTATACACCAATGTGAACTCACAGAAAGAGAAACTAAGAAAACATCCCATTTACCATTGTGGCAAAAAAATTAAGATACCTAGGAATGAACTTAAGCAAAGAAATAAAGGATCTATTCACAGAGAACTACAGGTCATTGAAAAAAGAAATAGAGGAAGATATAAAAAAGTGGAAGCACATACCCTGTTCATGGATTGGAAGAATTAACATCATTAAAATGTCCATACTACCCAAAGCAATCTATAGATTCAATGCAATCCCCATCAAAATACCAACGGCATACTTCACAGAATTAGACCAAATACTTCAAAAGTTCATATGGAATCAAAAAACACCTTGAATAGCCACAGAAATCTTGAAAACGAAGAACAAAGTTGGAGGGATCTCATTACCTCATTTCAGATTATACTACAAAGCCTCTGTAATCAAAACAGCCTGGTACTGGCACAAGAATAGGCAGATAGACCAGTGGAACAGAAGAGAGTACCCAGAAATGGACCCAAGGCAATATGCTCAATTAATATTTGACAATGGTGGTAAGAGCATACAGTGGAGTAAAAACAGCCTCTTTAATAAATGGTGTTGAGAAAATTGGACATCTACATGCAAAAAAACATGATAGTAGACCATCAACTTACAACCTACACAAGAATAAACTCAAAATGGATAAAAGACTTAAATGTGACTCATGAACCCATAAAAATCCTAGAAGAAACTGTAGACACCAAAGTTTCAGACATCATACGCAGCAGAATTTTCACTGATATATCACCTGAGGCAATAGAAACAGAGGAGAAAATGAACACATGAGACTACATCAAACTCAAAAGCTTCTGCACAGCGAAAGATACAATCATCAAAACAGAAAGGTTACCCACTGTATCCGAGAGCATAATTGCCAATGATATATCAGATAAGGGGTTAATTTCCAAAATATATAGGGTGCTCATACAACTCAACTCTATGGGAAGACATAGAACCCAATTAAAAACTGGACAGAGGAACTAAATAGACACCTCTCCAAACAGGACATACAAATGGCTAAGAGACATATGATGAAATGCTCAACATCACTTATCATCAGAGAGATGCAAATTAAAACAACAATGAGGTATCACCTCACACCTGTCAGAATGGCCGCCATCAACAAATTATCAAACAAGTGTTGGCGAGAGTGTGGAGAAAACAGGACTCTAGTACACTGCTGGCGGAATGCAAACTGGTGCAGCCACTATGGAAAACAATATGGTGTTACCTCAAAAAATTAAAAATTGAACTTCCACTTGATCCAGTGATCCCCCTTCTAGGAATATACCCTAAGAATCCTGAAACACCAATCAGAAAGAATATACATACCCCCATTTACAATAGCTAAGATCTGGAAACAGCCCAAGTATCCATCAGTAGACGAATGGATAAAAAAGCAGTGGTACATGCACACAATGGAGTACTATGCAGCTGTAAGAAAGAAAGATCTCTTATCCTTTGAGACTACATGGAGTGACCTGGAAATTATTATCCTAAGCAAAACAAAACAAACAGAGAAAGACAAGTATCATATGATGTCACTTATTTGTGGAATATATTGAACATAACAGTCTGAGGAATGGGGTAGTCCCAGAGATGAGGAAGTGGGGTACAGACTGACAATCCCCAGAAGAGGGTGTGGTTGGGGAGAGATAAACCACAGAACTTATATGCATGTATGCATGAACAATGGACATGGATAACAAAGCTGGGGACAAGGCTGGGAGGAAGGGGGAGGAGGGAATCAGTGGGGGGAAAAGGAGAAATATCTGTAACAAAAATAAATAAATTAATTAAAAAAAATGTTTATACTAAGCAATGCTATCTATAGATTTAATGCAATCTCTATCAAAATAACAAGTGTTTTATACAGATTAGAATAAATAGTTCAAAAAGTTTTATGGAACCACAAAATACTTCAAATAACCACAGCAATCTTGAAAAAAATGAAAAAAAGTTTCTGGTATGATGCTACCAAATATTGAACTATAATGCTAGGCTGTTTTATTGAAAACAGCACAGTGCTGCATAAAAGCAGATGCATAAATCAATGAAACAGAATAGAGAGTCCAGAAATAAACCTACATCTACACTGTCAATTAATATATAACAAAGGAGGAAAGAACACAACAATGGGCTAAAAACACTTCATTAAATAAATGGTGTTTGGAAAACTGGACAGAATATGCAAAAAATAAAAAAGAAAGAAAGAAACTAGACCACCTTCTTACACCATATCCAATAATACACTCAATATGAATTAAAGATGTAAACTTAAGATTTGAAACTATAAAAGTCCTGGAAGAAACATAGGTATTAAATCTCTGATATTCCTAGTAACAATATTTTTTTTCTGCTATATCTCTTTAGGAAATGGAAACAAAAGAAATAAGAATTAAACAGGACTACATCAACCAAAAATTTTTGCACATCAAAGAGAACTATCAACAAAACAAAAAACAACCTACTGAATAGGAGAGAATATTCACAAATAATATATCTATTAAAGGGTTAATATGCAAAATTGATAAAGACCTCATACAATTCAACTCCAGGAAAACTAACAATCCAATTGAAAAATGGAAAGAGGACATGAATATATACTTCTTCAAAGAGAATATACAGATGGCCAATAGACATATGAAAGGATGCTTAATCATCAGAGAAATGCATATCAAAATCACAATAATATACCATCTTATACCTGTCAGAATGGTTATCATCAGTTAATCAACAAGCAACAAGTGTTGGTAAGGATGTGCAGAAAAGGGAACCCTTGTTTACTGTTGGTGGGAATGCAAATTGATACAGCCACTATGGACAAATATATGGAGGTTCCTCAAAAAATTAAAAATAGAACTGCCTTATGACCCAGCAATTTCGCTTATGGGTGTTTATCTGAAGAAAGCGACAATAATTTGCAAATATATATGCACCCCTATGTTCATTGCAGCATTGTGCATAAGAGCCAAGATACGGAAGCAAGTATATCCAATGATAGGTGAATGGATAAGGAAGAAGTGGTACATGTATATAATAGAATACATTCAGCCATAAAAGGAAGGACATCTTGCTTAGACCTAGAGAGTATTATGATAAGTAAAATTAGTCTGACAGGGAAAGACAAATACCACATGTTTTCACTTATATAGGGAATCTAAAACAAACAAACAACAAACAAATAAACAGAATAAAACAGAAGTAAACTCATAGATACAGAGAACAAACTGGTGGTTGCCAGAAGGAAGGAGGGTGGAGTTTGCGTGGAAAATTGAAGGGGATTAAGAAGTACAAACTTCCAGTTATAAAATAAGTCATGGGGATGTAATGTAAGCATAGGGAATAGAGTCAATAATATCATAACTATGCACAATGACAGGTGGTTACTAGACATTGTGGGGATCACTTTGTAAGGCATAAAAATGTTGAATCACTATGTTATACACCTAAAACAATATAATAGTGTATGTTGTACATCAACTATAATTAAAAAATAATTTTCAAAACATTTTTTAAGAAGAGTATATTGAAATATTGAACATTGTTTCTTCTTATATAAATTAAGATACAGAGTGAGCATTTTTCTATACCTTAGTGAACTGTCATACTCCTTTCTAAGTTTATCAGCTTCCAATACTTTATGCTTTGCACTTTCAACGCCATACAATTCCTCTGAGAGTTCCATCAATGTGAAGCTTTTTACCAGTATCACTTTCTCCAGGATGTTGTCATTGTTTTCATCAGAACTAGTTTTCCTATTTACGTTGGTACTTTTGCCTTCACTACTTTATGTAGTTTCCTGAACAGCAGCGATGTCAACATGCTTGCTATTTTTCTATAAATCCATTTACATTCGACTTGGATTTCACTTCCAGTATTATAAGTTTTGTTTCCTTGCTGTAGTTTTACCTTTATTAACCAATGTCTTATTTTGATTATCCTTTTTACTTTTACTTTTCCTTTGTAAAATGGAATGTGGGTTTGTCACTGGGAGACAAAGGGGCAACGTAGCCACACACTTTCCTGTTTGAATATGACCTGAATAACAGATGCTCAGTGGCCAAGCCCTGGCAGACTTGAAACAAAGTGACATGCTTGGTCATTGATCATGATGGACATCTGTTATTACATAGTGATTTGTGAACTGAAGATCTAGCAGTGAAGTTTATACTTTTTGCAATTACTCACAGTTAATATACCATGGTAACTGAAATTTGAACTATGTTGTAGAAGAACAGATACTATTTAGCTACACTCTGGTAACAGACATTCATGTATGTTGGAACCATAGGAAGTAAGGACTGGATTTTTATTGTATTTATACTATCTACCTAGTTACCTTGCCACTTTTTTATAAAAAGATGAAACTTTTACCAGTAAATTATATTTATTTGCTATTTGGATGATACTCACAGGAACAGATTTATAACTCAAGAGATTAACATTTTTTATTAATATGAGAAATGGATTGTAAGGTTAATAGATTTTGACATTGTATCCTAATTCTGAAAGTGTCAAAACAATGTTTCCTTTACTATATCAAGGTTTTTTCTAATCCCTTTTAATTTATCACAGTATAAAAAAGATATCCACATTTAGCCATTTAGAGTTTGATAGGAAAGAGTTTCAATTTTCTCTTTAGTCTTAATTTAGCCTTTATTTCTTTTTTAAAGTTAAATTTATTGGGATGACATTGGTTAATAAAATTATATAGGTTTCAAGTGTATGATTCTATGATACATCTGTATATTGCATTGTGTGCCCACCACCCTAAGTCAAATCTTTTTCCATCACCATGTATTTGACCCCTTTTTCCCTTTACTACCCCCTCCCTACTCTTTCCCTCTGGTAACCAGCATACTGTTGTCTGTGTCTAGGATTTTTGTTTATTTTTCTTGTTTGTTTGTTGCTTTTAGTTTTATATTGCACATATGAGTGAAATCATATGGTCCTTGACATGTTCTCTGTGACTTATTTTGCTTAGCATGATATTCTCAAGATCCATCCATGTTGTCACAAATAGCTGTAATGGAATATTTCTCAGTCATAAGTTTCAACTTTAAGTTAATGCTGTGCCAGGAATTTTATTACTCTCCTAGAAGAGAGAATTCTCCCTTCTGAAATTCAAGGGATAAAAGAAGTTACTTAACATAAAATTAGACCTTCAGTTCCTCCTTTAAAGGACAAGTGGTCCTTATTGAATTGTGGATATGGTTTAGATTGTACTATATGAGGTTTTAAGAAAGAGCCTGAACTTATGTAATGAAATGAGAAAGGTTCTGATGCAGTAGAAAGGAAGTTAAACAACAGTAATGGCAACAAGTTTGGCAGAAATGAATTTAAATTAGTATATTGGCACTAGTTTTGTGAGTTACAGGTTATGTTCCAAGAACTTTCATTTTCAGTGGGAGAACTACACCACCATGATTTTGCAAGTTTCTTTCATTCAAACATTGGAGACCACTAGAGAGGAGTATGAGACATTGCAAATCTTCGTTACTCCATTCATAGATATTAGGTGTCCTTTTTGGGAAAATACGTGAAACTGTTCTGATTAGGAAGTAGGCTTCCTTTGCCTTATAGAGCTCTTTTCAGTGCCGGTGACCCAGCATTCTCTTTCATTTCCTGTTTTCATGCTATATACTTTCCTGAATACTTTTGCTATATTATTCACCTTGCAATGACTCTTGAGAAACAATTTTGTCCATTCTCTGGTTCAGAGTCCCCAAAATTCTGTATTTAAAAGTTATTTTTATCTCTTCCCCTTATACCCATTTCTCCCAGGTGAGTCTTTCTAATCATCATATACATATTGATATATTCATTAAATACCTAGTTTTTAGACCTACTTTGGGGATTCGCCATATATAAGTTGATTATATTTTCTTAGGCCATTACTGGTATTTCAGGCACTTTCTTTGCATTAGAAATTTAGGATTATTTCTCAAAACAGAAATCTAAACCAGTTATTCTCCTATTTGGCTTTATTATGTGCTGTCATCATTACCAAATTCATTCCTTATATTATATAGAGAATGGGATGACATTTTATCATTTACCATTTAAACCTCTATGCAGTACTCTCCCAGAACAGATATATAACATTGACAGAAAAAATAATACATATTTCTAAATATCCCCCAAAAGATCTCTCTCTATATATACATCTACTATTAGTATTCTGGAAAAATGCTTATATGTTTAGAATTGAAAAAAATTAGAAGGAAATATTTGCTAACATATTCTTATAAATATATTATTTTGTCAACAGTCAAAACAAATAACTGACATGCACCATTGAGATCACATAGCAACTATGCAAGGTTAGGAATCTAATAGAAATAATTATTTTTTGGAAAGATAAAATTGAAATTTTTGTGATTTAAGTATTTTTTTACTTCAAGATTAGTTTTTGTGGTAGTTTTCTTCTCCTCTTTAGACCTGATAAGTGCAAAAACTTCTCAGAATGTGAATATGCTTGGCAACTTCTTAGTTGTACCTTTTGGGAAAATGAGTATCGTCACACATAGGAAGCAGACATTGTTCATGAATCAACCAGACTATATGTATTTAAAAATCACAATTACAACAGAATAGTAATTTCAAAATTGAGACTTTTGAACCCAGTACTTAAGAGGACTGACAATGTTCATTTCCTTCCTATTGAAATGTTTCTGCCTGGAATCAAGCTACCATTTTATGAGAAAGACCAAGAGGTCATGTGAAGAGGGTACAGCCAAGAACTAAGACCCTCAGCCAATAGCTGCAGCTGATCTTTTAAGCATCTGTCAGCCATGTGAATGAGGCCATTTAGAGATAATAGGCATCCAAAGCCCTGGCCAACTCTATGTTAAGCAGATTTGTCTAATCAAATCCAAGAATTGTGAACATTTATAAGTTATTTCAAGCCAACACATTTTGGGATGATTGGTTATGCAGCAATAGGTAACCAAAGCAAGAATAAAAAATTTAAAAATTAGAATATTATTTTTAATTGAATTTCTAGTCACCTCAATAGAGATAAAACAGATATAGGAAATAAAATATTAGAGAGGAAGAAACAAATTGTCTGTATTTGGAGATTATTTTTTTGCATGCCCAGACAAATGCAACATAAAACATACCATTTTGAAATGTACATATAACTGTGGATTTCAAGAGGAAATGAAAAGAATCAGATCAGATATAGTAAATATCTGAATAAATATAAAATACCACTTTTTATAGATAAGCCCTATATTCACAAAGTTATTTTTAAAACCCTGCATTTACAAAATAATTATAAAGAACATTAATAGTGGCTATATTTATAATAGTCCAAACTGGAAAAGCCTAGTTGTTCACCAATTGGAAAGAAGAACCAAACACTGTGATAAATTTATGCAATGGAATACTATTCATCAATAAAAAAGAATAAATTGATAACATGTAATAGAATAGACCAAACTCAAAAATCATTATGCAAGTGAAGGAAGTCTTACACAAAGTGTATATATTGTATGCATTCATTTATATTAAGATCCAGAACCAGCAAAACTAACCTGTGGTGGAACTATCAGAACAGTATTTGTCACAGAGTGAAGGTTTAAGTGGGGATGGGGATGAAGACAATTCTCTATATCTTGAGAAGGGTTTTGGTTACCCAAGTATATACATTTGTCAAAGGCATATGATTAAGATTTGTACATTTTATTGTAAATTTTATATGAAAATAGTTTAGACAATTATTAAACTCTAAGTAATGATACATGTGTTGCATCATTTATCAGCAAGTGAACAAAAGTTTGCAATTTATTTAAAATGCATTCAAATAAGGTGGATGAATAGAAAGGTAGAGGGATGGCCAGAACATGTGCAGTAAAATGGGGAAATCTGGGTGGTGAATATATGGTGTTCACTGTAAAATTTTTAAACTTAATTTCATGTTTGAAAATTTTTATAATAAATTCTTGGGGAAAATATGCTATGAAAGAAATTCTTATACACTGCTGGTTAGAATGTAAATTTGTACAACTTCCTTAAAAACAATCTGTGGATATAGTTATAATATTCATATTTTGATATAATAATTGTACTACAAGGAATAGTCCAATAAAATAATACAAAAACTAAAAAAAGCTACACATTCATATTGATGCTTTAGGAAAAATATTTAATGTCTAATTTACAAATGGGCAAGTAATTTTGAGAACCTTTTATTTAGAGTTGTTTTAGATACACAGAAAAGTTGGAAACAGTAGAGTTCCAGTGTAATCTGCACTCAGTTTCCCTATTGCGAATAACATGCATCATTATAATATATTTGTGTTCAACTAATATACTGAAAATGTATAATTTATTTAGATTTTCTTAGGTTTCAGCCACTTGATAGGGTGAAATTATTTACAGCCACGAAAATGATCTTAAACAGCTTTAAACAACAGAGTAAAATGCTTGTGATACAATATTAATGGCAAACTCAACAGGATTATTATTAGTTAAAGCACAAGGTGAATAGATTTTTAATATTTTAAATAAAAAATGGTAGTCTTTTTCTCTGTCTTCCTTTTTCTGCCTCTTCACCTCCTCCCTCCCAACTTTTCTCTTTTTTCTTTCTTCTTCATTTCTTTCTGTTTAAATCTTTGCTATACAAATATACATTTTTCATCTTTTGAACGGGATGAAAATGTAGAGCTCTATTTAAATCACATTTAATTAAGATTGGCTTTTTAATTGAATTTGAAATATAGACCTTGGTACAGATACCTAAACAATAAGCCAGCAACGTATTTCCAAAGAAAATATTTAATGTAAAGTAACTGTCATATACATTTTCTCTACCCAGTGATGCTAATGCAAAATACTGTAATAGACTTCACCTGGTACAAAACCCATACAATGTGTTCAACACAAGAAAACAGAATGTAGGCTGACACATAATGACACCCATCAAAATGTTGGAGAAAACTGGAAACAGATACTGTGTTGGGGAGTAGTGGCTGTTCTTATGTTATATGGTGTGATTGAAAAGGTTACTCAAAATAGTATGTGGAGCTCTTTTGCTCCAGGATCATGACTGCCATACTCATGATTTATATAAACATGTGGCATTCTATAATGCTCCTCCTCCATAAAAATCATCCTTAGCCAGCTGGGTGATGTTAAGTAGGAACTAATCATAAACATCTGGTTAGTTTACATACATGTTGCTTTTATTCCCAGATTTTCACTAAATGAAGTATCTGTCCACTTTCATTCAAATTATTTTAGCTTTATTTTCTCATAGCAAAAAAGGAAAACTATATATTTTTTGTAGTATTCTTAGCCCTAACATTCTTTAGTTTGCTTACATTTTGGACTGGCTCTTAGAATTAAAAACAAAACAAAACAAAAAACTTGTTTCTGTTTGAAATATATAGCCTCTTTCTTAACATTCTATGAAAATCTGTATAATTTTCTATTCAACTTAGCAATATAGTTTTTACTTATGACATAGTATTCCATTAAAGAAACAATCGTTTGTTTTTTTTTTTAAATCAGTCTTGTGTAAACCTTTTCTCCCAGGAAAATAGCTAAAATGCTTTGTATAACACTTAGATACTTAATTTGTGAATAAAAACAAACACTTCCCACCTAATCATTCATTGGCTATTCTTTCTCTCCTGTTCTGCAGCTTCCTGTGTTTCCTGCTCTCTCTCTCGAATTCTTCTGCAGAGTTCTGCAGCATATTGCACCTTTTATTAAAAGTTTCTCATACTAAGCTACTTCTTAATATTTGTAAATCTCTAATTATATTATTTATCTCTTCTGTCTATTTGCACCACACCTTTGCAAAGGAAGTGTGCTACCACGAAAAGCTGGAAAATTTGACTATCAAAAATATTTTCTCTTTGAAATTCTGATTTTATTCATATTGCTTAACACAATCCTAACAAAAAGTACATACCGGGGGATAAATTAGCTCTCAGCTCAGGTTGCGGCATCTCCACAATCCACAAATGTTGATGTTCTTTACAGAAAAAGAATACTGGCATGATCTTTCATGTGACCCTTTCCCTCATGTCCATTTTCTCCTCTGTCTGTTCTGATTAATTATCAGAATTCCACATATAACTTATTCTAATGAAAAACTGCACCTAAACTCCTCAGCTTTCCCCTCCATATATGCCAGGAGCCAGATTGACTTTTGTGTTGTTTTGTTTGGCTTTTGTGAGTGTTCTGTTTTAACTTTCCCGATAGATTTTTAAATGAACTGAGAGCACAGACGGTTTTTTACTGAGAAAATACTCTGCCCAAAAGCTGCTTCATAAACACATGGGCCCATGTTATAATGTGCTTCTATATAGAGATATAAGCTCTTGTCTTTTCTTTATTTAAGCTAATTTTATATTATTCAGCTTTCAGTACAATTATGTTATCAAACTATCACAGCAATGACTGTCCTCAGCAGGCAATCATAGAGACTGCAATATTTCAGAACTGGGTTGAATATTTTTGCAAATCAATAGAATATTAACTATGTGAAGTTATATGTTAAATTTTATTTTAAATATTAAAAATTACTTCACCAACATAATATACACCACAGATATTCTTAGAGAATTTAGAACTAAATAACCTGCAGTATTAAAAAAAAAAAAAAGAGGTAAAGTTGATTAATATCTCTGTTTATGAGGGAATGATTAGCACCAAATACTGCATTAAACACTTTGGAATATTATCATATTCCATCCTAATATTGGTTATTGTTTTTAATTTACACATAAGGAAACTGAAACTCAGGAATTTAAAAAATTTTTCTAAGTTTATCTGGCAAAGAATTGGCTGAGTCAGAGTTTGAACCTAGGTCTGTGTGAATTCAATTCTTGTACCTAATGTGCCTAAACAAATACAAACTTAAAATTCAAATTTCAAATATTTGTATAGTAGTTAAAAATGAATTTCCCTTCTTCTTTAGTTATTTCTGTTGTGTTTTATTTATACTGACAATGTAATATTAAATATCTAGTCTTTTGCCAGCCTATTATTTTTCTGTTAGAAAATGTCTATGTGTTTTTCTTAGGATTATTCAAAAGATAATCTTAAGGCTATTACTTAAGGATGCCATTCAATAATAGGAAAATTGCAAAGTTACTTGACAATTGGGATGCATCCTGCTATATTATATAGAATAACTTCCTAAGAACAATGGCAACCTCAAATTCACTAGAAATTGATGTTTGTTCTGATAAATCTGAGAAAGGCAATTCTACCACTAAATTCACCTAAGCCACATTTGAGGCACTCTGAATAGATATTTCCAAAGTGAATTCATAGGACCTCTGAAAGTATGGGATACATTTTGTCTTGTACTATTTCTTTATCAAGTAGTACTTTATATTCATGGTGGCTGAATGCTGAGATTGAAGCAAAATTACTTTCTTTTCTTAGTAGGACATGGAAATGGTAAATCAGTTTATCTTTATGTTTCTGTAGTGTGTGTCTCCAAAACTGTATTGCAAGTCATCTTTACACCTTAAATTGTACACTAGAAACCCCAGGGTTGAGAAATAGAGATGGCAGTGGGAAACAGAGGCAGACAGTGGCTGGGAAAGAAAGCAGAGCCCAAATAGTGAAAAACATTTCTCATTTTTTTCCCAGACTAGAAAAAAATCCTTCTACAGAACATCCAAAGTTCTATCTTAATCAAATGCAAACTACAGCACTATATCATTGTATTTCAGAAAGATACTAGTTGTACATTTCTTCAAAACTATGATTTCATGGAATTTAATTGGTAGTTTTGCCTCAGAATCTTTGCACCATATGAAATTTCCTCAGGAAATATGTGATTTGTTAGGGAAGATTAGACATGGATACAAATAACCACAAATAAAGGCAGAAAATAGTGAGCTATGCAACAGTTACACAAGAGCTTTAGATGAAAAGTTGAGTAAGGTTCATAAGAGGAGATGATTTTTGAGATAAACCTCAAAGAATAGAAGGAGTTTATCTAGGTATATGTGGAATGGAAGATATTCTTGGCATGTGAGATACAATGGGATGATGTCCAAAAATAGATGAACACTTGGGCATGTTTGGTGATGAGCAAACATTACAATAAAACTGAAATGATAGAGTTAAGTCAGAGTGATGTGTATGTCTTGTAGAGCTGCCTCTGAAGAGACTGCCAAAGTCTTCCTTTTCCTAACACACCCCAGGAGAAAACTGTCAGGCTGGCCATGTTACCTGTGCCCTTTTACCCATACAATGTGTGCATATGTACATGTGTGAGGACAAAGTACAGTAAAATTCAGCATCCACCTTTTGTCTGAAAAAGTCATCAGAATGAAGAGCAGTCACTTGAAGTAGCAATTGGAATAATGGTCATTCATCAGTCCTCTGCCATGGTGAATACAGGGTGGCTTGGCTGCAGTCCTCCTAGTATCTCCACTGACAAAAAGGTAGGAACACCAAGGCACACCTCCAGCCCTGATTTGGGACTCTTTTGGTCTGACAGGACTGAAGGGTGGCTCTGGTTTTCTCTGTATGAGAATGAGCTAGAAAGGCCTCATGACCTAAAAGAAGCAACAAAGACCCTGGTGTCCCAGCCTCCTGGCCTTTTCAACTTTTCTCCAAGGCTCTCACTAAAGAAAAGTAGCCAGGCAGTAGCCTGAGACTTTTCCAGGACCCTCCTGCCTCCCACCAAATTGAACAGTTAACATCCTATGGGTATAATCACACCACTACTTCCCATGTTAACATTCTCCTCCTCACCTGCTGTCTTGAGTTTGTGAGTGCACAAAAAGTGGGTAAATCTTCTCTGAATAGTGAGTCCTGTGACCTATGCATGTTGGGAGTACAAAATATTGGATATGAACTCTGCTGTGTGACCTTGGCAAGCCTCAGTTTTCTTATATGTAAGATGGAGACAATTTAAGTACTTACTGTATGGGGTTGCTGTAAATGACAAAGGCTCAAACTTATTGTTCAGATTAACAAAAACATCAAATTTAAGATGGAAGAAACTTTAGAATAAGGTTGAGGAAGAGGTAGATGTGTAGATGATGTGTCGTTTAGGTTTTGCTGAATTTAAGTTATTGGCAATAAAACTTAGTGGAGATGTCTTGCAAACAATTATAAATGCAATTGGGACTGAATTTGAGAAAATTGACATAAAATGTGTTTGTTATTTTGAAAGGAAATTGACAAAGAGATATGAAAATATCTAAGGAACTTCCAGTCAAGAGAGCAAAATAGATAAATGTGCTTACCACCTTACATGATCACATCAGAATTACAACTAAATTATAGAACAATCATTGTTGATAACCACATGCAGATGGGCTGAATGGAATTCCAATAACTAAGGATAGTCCCCATAATATCTGGCCATGAAAACCAAGGGGGATTGCATCTGAATGAGATGGAGGGTAAATGAAGTCTCAGGCATTCCTCTTGAGAGAACTGCATGTGGATTTGCTTACATAAAATCAATTGTTTTGGGTTCCAGCTTAGGGGCAGCAGCTCAAAAAGTCCCAGGGGCATAGAGGAAGGAACTGAATTGATTAGTTTCAGGGTGAGGGCTGGGATGGTAAGGGTCAGGACGGTTCTCTCTGGGGACAGAAGTGCTGGAAGATATCATTGTTAGTCTGTTAAGTGCTCATCCCATTCAGCCGACACAGGTGGGCATCAAATTTGTGCTCTTTATTAACCTGGTTAACAAATTTGACCCCGTACTGGTGTTTCCTTTAGACCTGGTCCCACCCAACTCACATGCTTGTTTGAATCCCTTCAAGTGGCTTTTCTATACAAGTGGCCTGCCTTGGCTTGGGTTGTGGATTTTTCTAAAATCTCTCAAAGGCCCACAAACCCCAAAAAAGCAGCAGCTGGTCTTGGTGTGCCCTGTATTTCTTGCTAAGCAGCCCCAAGCTCAGCACAAGTGGCAACCAGTTCCAACTTGCATTAACTTCCATCAAGTGGCCCCATGCCTGGCATATGCTGTGCCCATATGGGTTTGTTTGAAATGTATCTGTAAATAAATGGCTATAAATGTAGCACAAGTGTCATCTGATCTCATCTCACATCATAGTGCTCACCAAAGGGTCCCAAGTTTGGCACTAGTGGCAGCTAGCCTCAGTTCATAGCATAGCATCTCTCAAGCACCTCTAAGCCTAGCATAAACAACAACCAGTCTCAGATCACTTCGTAGCTCCTACCTGGCAGTCCCAAACTACGCACAAGTGGCAGCTGAACTTAGCCTGCACTGGAGCCACTCCCAAAAGACTACAGAACTACACACCCAGTGGCCAAATACAGACCACACCAGAACACCTCTGAACAAGTGGTACATCCAAAGGGTACACTTGGCTTCCACTGGATTCCTCCTGATAAAATGATACCCGCTTCATGGGGTCAACTCCCACAAACTGTTTGTGTACTGTAGTCATAGCCAGTCTTCCAGACAGTCATCCTGAGGGTCATCTCACCTACTGACAGGACAAGAGCAATCAAATTTCAACTACAAATAGAGTGTACACACAACACACACAAAGGACACCTCTGGAGCACTTGGCTCAGGTGACCAGGGAGGCTGTGCCCCTGGGCCTCACAAGATACCTAATACACAAGACCAATTAGCCAAGACTGGGAGGCATAGCAGAGCTAACTAGTGCATAGAAACAAACACAAGAAGTCAGCCAAAAATGAGGAGACAAGTGTTCCAAATGAAAGATCTGGACAAAATTCAAGGAAAAAAAAAACTAAAGAAAATGGAAGCAAGGAATCTACTAGATACAGAGTTCACCACTAGTTATAAAGATAATTATTGAACTTGGGGGAAGCAAAATGAACTCAGTGAGAACTCCAATAAACAGATAGAAAACATATAAAAGAACCAGTTAGGAAAGAATAATACCATAACTGTAATGAACAATACATTAGAGAGAATCAATAGTAGATTAGATAAAGCAGACGTATGACTCAGTGAGATTTCTAGAAGACAAGGTAGCAATCAGTAGAGGAAAAACAATTCAAAAATGAGGATAGATTATAGTTTAAGGGTCCTCTGCGACAACATCAAGCCTGCCAACATTTGCATTATAGGGGTACCAGAAGGAGAAAAGAGACAGCAAAGAATAGAAAACCTATTTAAATAAATAATGACTGAAAACGTCCTTATGCTGCTGAAGGAAATAAACATCCAATTTCAGGGAGCACAGAGAGTCCCAAACAAGATGAATCCAAAGACGTACAAGACACACTATAATTAAAAGAGAGAATCTTAAAAGTAGCAAGAGAAAAGTAGCTAATTACATACCAGGGAGCTCCCATAAGACTGTCAGCTGATTTCTCAACAGAAACTTTGCAGACCAGAAGGGATTGGCATATCATATTCAAAGTGATGAAAAGCAAAGACCTACAACCATGATTACTCTACCCAACAAGGTTGTCATTTAGAATAAATAATGCGATAAAGAATTATCCAGACAAGAGAAAGGTAAAAGATTAATCACCACTAAACTGGACTGCAAGTAAAGTTAAGGGGAATTTTTTCTTTCTTTCTTTTAAATTTTTTAAATTTATTTGAACCAAACTCAGGACCTATGCCTGTGAGCATGATCTCAAAAATTCCACAAATAACTGGTTGGTGGCTTCTTTTATGCATTTGAAATTAAGGAGGGAATGCACTTAGAAATAAGAAAAAGCAAGGCAGGGATTGTATTACAGAATACTTAACATGGTTATATGCTCTCTTGCGGGTTAATGCCTTTTTAGAGTATTACTTCTGGCTTTCCAAAGGGTTGTTTACCTAGATGCATAAGAACAATGGACAAGGCTAGCTTAAAACCTTTCATTAAAGAAGTTATAAGCCAGAGATGTAACCACCCTCTATGACTTATCCAGTTAGAAACTTATGATCAGATCACCCTGTGAGATTACTTGTTTTCCCAAAGAAACTTCTTTAAGTAGAAATGTAAGAATAAAAGTTATGAATAACAAAATATAGAAAAGAAAAATATTTGTCACGGACAAAAGCAAACACTTAGTAAAAGCAGTGGATCAACCAGCTATAATGCTAGTACAAGTTTAAAAGGCAAAAGTAGGAAGATCATGTGAAATTACAACTATAAATTAAGAAATGCACATAAACACAAAAACAAAGGAAGTAAAAAATAATAAAAAAAATTAATGTGTAGGGGGTGAGTGAAAATTGTAGTGATTTTAGAATTGTGTTTGAACTTAAAATAGACTGAAATAAACATAGCTTGGTATATAAGAAGCACATAGTAACCACAAACCCAAAACCTACATGTTATATACAAAAAATAAAGAAAAGAAATCTAAACACAATACTATAGAAAGTCATTAACATACAAGAGAAAAGAACAAGATCAGAAAAGAACTAGAAATATAGTCAGAAAATAATTAATAAAATGGTAATAACTACATGCCTATCAATAATTGCTTTAAATGTAAATGGACTAAATGCTCCAAACAAAAGACATAGGGTGGCTAAATGGATTAAAAAACAAGACCCAGATATATGATGCCTTTAAGAGATCCACTTCAGATGGAAAGACACAAACAGACTGAAAGTAAAGGATGGAAAAAGATTTTATCTAAATGCAAATGAAAAAATAAGGTGGGTTAGCAATACTTACATCAGACAAAACAGACATTAAAACAAGCAAGGGCTGTATCAAGAGACAAGGGGATTTCATAATGATAAAGGGATCAATCCAACAAGAAGTCATAACTACAGTAAACAACTATGCACCAAACTAGGAGTAAGAACATATATAAAACAAATATTGACATATATAAAGAAAGAAATTAACAGTACTACAGTCACAGAAAATGACTTTAATACCTCTTTGACATCAATGGAGAGATTATCCAGACAGAAAATAAATAAGGGAACAGTATCCTTAAATGACACATTAGGCCAGATTAACTTAATTGATATTTTTAGGGCATTTTATCCCAAAGCAGCTGAATATACCGTTTTCAAGTGGACATAAAACCTTTCTTTAGGATAGACCACATGTTTGGGCATGAAATAAGTTTAGTCTCAGAAAATATGATTAAAATCATATCAAGAATCTTCTCTCATCATAATGATATGTAACTAGAAATTAACTATAAGAAGAAAACTGAAAAAAAAAATAACCCACTTGGAGGCTGAATAACATGCTACTATTAATGAATTAATGAGATCAAGAAATAAATCAAAAGATACTTTGGGTAAATGAAAATAAAAACATAATGACCCTAAATCTATGAGACACAGATAAAACAGTTCTAAGAGGAAATTTTATAGTAATACAAGTCTATTTCAAGAAACAAAATATACTCTAACCTTACATCTAAAGAAAATAGAATAAAAAGAACAACCAAGCCCTGGCCAGTTTGGCTCAGTGATTAGAGCGTTGGCCTGTGGACCAGAGAAACCTGGGTTCGGTTTCTGTAAGGGCATATACCTCAGTTGCAGTTTGTCCTCAGCCCTGGTTGGAGTCGTGTGGCTTGCAGTCAGTCGATGTGTCTCTCTCACATCAATGTTTCTCTCTCTCTCTCTCTTCCTCCTTTTCTCTCTCCCACTCTATCTGAAGATAAATGCAAAAAAGGTCCTTGGGTGAGGATAAAAAACAAAAAAAAACAAAAACAAACAAACAAAAAAAACCAAAACTTAAAGTGAGTAGAAGGAAGGCAATAATAAACAAAATAAAGTCCAAAATAACAATTAAAAAATTAATGAAACTAAGAGCTGCATCTTTTTAAAGATAAACTAAACCAATAAATCTTTAGCCAGACTTATTAAGAAAAAAAGGGGGTCCACATAAATAAAATAATAAATGAAAGAGAAGTAACAGCCAACACAAAGTAATACAAAGAATTAGCAGAAAATACTACAAAAAAGTATATGCCAACAAATAAAGCAATGTGGAATAAATGGATAAATTCTTGGACACACATAGTCCTCTAAGGTTAAATTAGGAAGAAACAAAAAGCAAACAGAGACAGAACTACTAATGAAATCAAAGTAGTAATAAAAAAATGAAAAAAACTCTCAACAAAACAAAGCTTTAGACTAAATTGCTTCAGAAGTGAATTTAACCAAACATTAAAATAAGAATTAATACTTATCCTTCTCACACTATTAAAAAAAAAAATTAAAGGGTGGAGAAGGCTCCTGTTACCCTGATACCAAAACCAAACAAAGACACTACAAACAACAATGATAAACCTATATATTTAATAAATATTGTTGCAAAAATCCTCAACATTATTAGCAAACCAAAAAATACATTAAAAAGTTCATACATCATGATCAAGTGGAATTTATTCCTGGGATACAATTTTTGTACAATATACACATATCTATTAATGTGATAAACTACATAAACAAATCAAAGATAAAATAATATTATCATATCAATAGATGTAGAAAAAACATTTGACAAAATCTAACATCCTTTTAGGATAAAAATTCTCAGCAAAGTGGAAATAGAGTGAACATTACTCAACATAATAAAAGCCATATATGATAAACGCATACACATATACACATACTTAATGGTGAAAAGCTGAAAGCCTTTTCTTTAAGAACAGAAACAAGACAGTTCACATTCTCCATTTTTTATTAATTAATTAAATTAGTTAATTAGTTAAATCAATTAATTAAAAGGTGTTTCTCCTTTTTCCCCCAGACACCCTTCTCCCTCCCTCCCCCCACCACACAAGCATTGTTGTCTATGACCATTGGTTATGTATATAATGAACTATCAAAAAAAGAAATTAAAAACCCTAATCCCATTTATTATTCTACCAAAAAGAATAAAATATATAGAAATAAATTTAATCACAGATGTAAAAGACCTATACTTGACGAATTATAAGACATCACAGAAATAAATTGGAAAAGATACAAATGAATAGAAAGATATACCATGATCACGGATAAGCATGAACATCATTAAAATGTCCCTACTATCAATGACATTTTTACACAACTAGATCAAATAATCTTAAATCCACATAGAACTACAAAATAGACAAAGCTATTAAGAGAAAGAAGAACAAAATTGGGGGTATCACATTACCCAATATCAAATTATATTACAGGGCTATAGTAATCGAAGCAACATAATACTGCCATAAAACCAGAAACATTGATCAATGGAACAAAATAGAGATCCCAGAAATTAACCACACCTATATAGTGAGTTAATCTATGATAATGGAGACAAGACTATACATAGGGTAAAGACAGTTGCTCCAATAAATGGAGTTGGGGAAACTGGACATACACATGCAAAAGGATGAAACTGGATCATTTTCTTACACCATATACAAAGATAAACTCAAAATGCACTAAAGACTTAAGTATAAGATCTGAAACCATAAAAGTTTTAGAAGAAAACATAAACAGTAAATTCTTTGACATTGCTGTTAGTAATATTTGTTTTTTAAAAAAATCTCACCCAAGGATATTTTTTCCATTTATCTTCAGATAGAGTGGGAGGAAGAGAGAGAGAAACATTGACAATAGAGACACATTGATTGGTTGACTCGCACTTGACCCGGACCAGGGCCAGGACCAAACTGCAACTGAGGTACATGCCTTTGACCAGAATCAAACCCAAGACTCTATGGTCCGTGGGCTGAAGCTCTAACTACTGAACAAAACCGGCCACGGCCTTACTAATATTTTTTGACATTCTCAATCAAGGGAAACAAATTCAACTACATCAAACTAAAAAGTTTTGCACTGCAAAGGAAACCACCAACAAAATGAAAAGACAACCTATTGACAAAGATATTAGCTAATGATACATCCAATAAGGTATTGATATCCAAAATGTATAAGAAATTCATACAACTTAACACACACAAAAATTCTGATTAAAAACAATCTGGTTAAAAAATGGGAAAAGGACCTGAACAGACATTTATTCAAAGAGGGCATATCTATGGCCAATAGACATATAAAAAGATGCTCCACATTACTAATTATTAGAAAATGCAATTTAAAACCCCAATGAGATATCACCTCATACCTGTCAGAATGTCTATCATCAATAAATCAACAAACAACAAATGTTGGCAAGAATGTGGGGAAAAAATGGAACCCTTGTACCCTGTTGGTAAATTGGTGCAGCCACTATGCAAAACAGTATGGTATTTTCTCAAAAAAATTAAAAATAGAATTACTTTATGACTCAGAAATTTCACTTTTGAGTATATTTATATGTACAAATCCAAAACAGTAATGGAAAAAGTACATTCATACCTATGTTCATTGAAGTATTTATAATAGTCAAGATATGTAAACTACCTAAGTGCCCATTGATAGACATATGGATAAAGAAGATATGGTACAGATATACAATGGATTATTACTCAGCCATAGAAAATGAAATCTTGCCATCTGTGATGACATGGATAGATCTAGAGTGTATTATGATAAATGAAGTATGTCAAACAGAAAAAGACAAATACTATATAATTTCTCTTATATGTGAAACCTAACAGTCAATGAACGAAAAAACATAAACAAACTCATAAATACAGAGAAAAAACTGATGGTTGCCAGATGGGTAGGAGTTTGAGGGGGCTGGGCAAAAAAGGTGAAGGGATTAGGAAGTACAAACTGGCAGTTATAAAAATAGTCTCAGGAATGTAAAGTACAGCATAGGGAATCTAGTCAATAATATTATAACTATATGGTGCCAGATGAGTACCAGACGTATTAAGGTGATCACTTCATAAATTATATAAATGTCTTATCACTGTTTTATACCTGAAATTAATATAATATTGTATGTCAACTACAATTGAAAAAATAAAAAAGGATACCTAAGCAGAAAGTGAGTTGAGAAAAGATGTATTTCTAGATGAATGTCACACCTGGAATTCCTAAGAATTCAGTTGTCATGAAGGCAAATTTGGAGTCCTGCCTACTAAAAACTGATTTATATCATCACTCAATGACTTTTAACAGATTTCTGTCGGTGTTGAACAGATTATGTTTAATATTTGATAAATACCCACTAGAATTGAAACTTCACTTTCAAGAAACTTACATGAAGTTTGAGATTTAGTTGGGGAGATAGACATGAAGAGCTGATTTCAGTGCAGTAAGGAAGAACATTTGGTGATTGATGAATGTGCTGTGTGAGCTCCCAGGTCTCAGATTTCTTAAAGAAAGTGATACACCCAATTCCAGTCTTAAAGCATGCCTAGAAGTTTGCCAGATAAAGACAGGGGGAAGAATGTATCCAATATATGGCAGAATATGCATCAAGTGTGAAAAATGCAGAGCAGTGTGTATTTTAAAAGTCCACTTAAAATATTCTTTCTTATATCAGATGATAATGACCAAAAGCTTATTTGACAGAGAACATTTTGTCAAACAGAACATTTAGTTTGCCCTTTTTACCAATAAATTTATTGTTGAGGTTTGGGTATGCATATATACGAAGCAAACTGGGTTGTTTAAGAAAGCTATCTGGGTCTCTTTCTTTTAATTACTTATCACTTAAAAACAATTCTCTATGTTATTAAAATCATGTTTCAAGTATACTATTTACTAACTTCTCCTGGAAGAAACACAGTTAATAAACTGTATGAAATGGTTTTGTATACAGAAGAGGATAAACCGATCAAAATTCAGTAGAGACAAGATAGAGAAAAATAATTTCTTCATGTAGAACACTTAATTTTAAATGTTAGCAATATAAATTTTTTCCAGAGAGTTGTACATTCTGATTGCAAATTATTTAAGGGAGATCTGAATCTATTTTTGATAAATGGTGGTTACTTATAACTCATGATTTCTGTCCTCTGAATTGTAAATATGACAAATATTATAGTAGTAGAAGAAAGCACAAGTATAGACCTATTAATATTTTTGAGAGTAGAGTCATTTATTAGATTCATTCATAGAGTCATTCCTTCATTCAACAAATAGTTATAGAGCATCTTCAATGTGCTAAATAGCTATGTATTCGTGAACAAGAGACATATTCCCTTTTCTCAACAAGTCAACGCTATCTAATGATGTAAGCCCTTTCAATTCTCCCTAGAGAATCTCAGGGTTGGTGCACATCACAGTTAATGAGAAACAAAATAAGCCTAGGACATATTTCTCTAGTATCTAAGGAGTATGAAGAAATGTCATCAACTGTAATCAAATTATAAAATTGGGGAGCGTTGTCCTAGAGGTCATTTCAAAAAGCTTATAAAACTCAGGTAGCAAGAAATCCCTACCCACTCCAAAACCAAAAACAATCCTGTACACTAACATCAGAAAACTTTTTCTGTGAAGGATGAAGTAATCAATGTTTTTGATTTTGTGGGTCATACAGTCTCTGTAGAAATCATTTGACTCTGCTCTTTAGTGCAAATGCAACTATAGACAGTATGTAAACAAATGGGATGATTGTGTTTTAGTAAAAAAGTTATTTACATAAGCAAGTTTTGAGCCAGATGGGACTTTTATCATTTAAACTTAAATAAAAACTAAATAAAAATAAAAACTCAGTTCATGAGTCTCACTAACCATATGTCAAGCACTCAGTAGCTACATGTGACTCATGACCACCAGACTGGATGGTGCAGATTACAGAACATTTTGGCATTGCAGGACAGCATTGCTCTAGACATTCCCTGTAGCATCTGACTATCCTCTCCTAGACATATAAAGATAAGGAAGAGGTGGCTGGGTTTGATCTTCCTGAAACTTTCAAGAGAAATAGAGCAAAACATGTGACTAGGAAGTTCTAAGAAGTTTTATGAAGATAATATATATTGCCAGTAGGATGTCATCATAATCTTAACACAGATATCCACACATTGAGAATCAGTGTATTAAACATTTCCACTCATCAACTTTAGTGTATTAACCCACATAGCATTACATTTGTAAAAGTTGACCGAATAGCTACAAACTCTATAAAACTACGTATCCCAGAAAAAATGTAGTTTCTCAGTACACATGCATTTTTTTTTTTCCACTAAAAATGATTGAAAGTGTCAGGGGCATTCATATCTTCATTTATTTCTGCTGGCTCTTATTAGTCAACGAGACAAAGCCTATGTGAATTTTTCTCTAAGTTCAAGCATTTGTCAAGAAAGCGTTATAAAATAGTTCAAGTCTTCTAGACAAATAGATGAATCATCTAGATAAATATAAGATAAGGAAAGAGTACACTTGGCCCTAAGGTTGGAAAGAAATAAAAAAGCAATCTAACAGTACAATAAAAGAAAGTGAACAAGCATTCCATCACTTTGTTTTAACTAATACTTGAAGAGTTTTAATAATTAGGTTAAATTAATGAAGCTGTGAAATTTGAATACAATGGAGAACCATGTAAAATTGTCTTATTGGAATGAATGATTCAAAAAAATGAATCTTCCTTAGTCATTTATGAAGAAGTTGGATATTATCACATGTGATGATAACTTGGCAAACATCTGTGGCTCTAAGTCTAAGGTTTCATAAAGACAAGATTTTTTTTTCCTCTCCAGAAGTGGTAATAATTACTTTAAGCATTTTTTTTTTTTTTTGGCAAAGATTTACATGCTTAGGCCACAGTACTGTGTGTGTTAGCCGGTTTGTTTTGTATCTTTCTTCAGTATTTTGCAAACTTTGATGACCCTTTCATCATTTACAGAGTGTGTGAAAGAAGTTTCCCCTAATAGTAGGTACTTTGATTTGCTTGCTCTTGGCTTTCATTGATTATATATTAAATTTCAGTTTTTAAATTTTCTAGAAACAATCAGGAGTTTCTCTTTAATATCTATATGCATTTTAATATTCAGTAGCACTGGGAAAAGGAGTCATATTTCAATAAGATCCTTTGTGTTCATAGGTTTGAGTATTTAAAATAAAACTTTCTACTTCTATTTTCTACAAATAGAAACCTCTCCTGTGGCAAACTTTCCCTTATCTATGAGTTTCAATTTGATGGTAGATCAATAAGGATCTTGGCATCTCTTCCCACTGTTGTTATTAACCTGCAGAAACAGGTAAATATGGGGCTTTCCTGTAGCACCAAAGCAGAACTCAGAGGCAGAGAACAATAGACCATAAAAGGAAAAGCACAGTTCATTGCAGAAATTGAGTTTATCTACCACTGATAGACTGTACTAACCACAAGGGGATTTAAACCAAATGTCCAAAGGAGTCTCAAAATGTCGAACCTGATACTTACATCATGAGCTGTTCTCTTGTGTTTATCCGATGTGCTGCTTACACTGACCCCTGGATATTAGAAGGACCCTATGCCCTGTGGAAGCCTTTCCGTACGCTTCCATTATTAAATGAGTTTGTTTAGCTCTGACTTCAATTGTGATAGTAAATAGTATTTCCTACGTAAAGGGAGGATGAACTCTGGGGAAGGGGGGACACAGTTAGCACACTTAATGTCTCCAGTGGCTTTCCAGTTTGGGACTGAAGTATGAATGTCATAAGAACTTACATATGTGTTGGACGTACGTTTTAAAACTCTCTTGGTCATCATTTCAACAGCACGTTTTATTTTACTGTTGCCTTTTGATTTTAGCAAATTCTGTGGAGCCTATTTCATAGATTTTTCATTTGTTTTCTCTTTAAAAGTCATTTCTTCCAGGAGAAATCCTCAGACACGTGGAAAATTTGTATTCAATTCAAGCTCCAAGCTTTGTGTGGAGCAACACTTAAGAGACCACTCAGAAGCTTCAGACCTTGAAAACGCTGTGGTCCGCTTGCTTAGCCAGATGGGCTGCATGAAGCATGATACACCTGGGCTCTGCCATCTGCGCCGATTGCCTTTTAACTTCTGAGTGCAATTCAAGGTGATCATTTTAATCTCTAAGGCCCTGTATGGCTTGGGACCTGGTTATCTGATAAATTGCCTTTTTCCCTGGGCATGGCAATTAATGTCAGCCAGAGTGTTGCCACTAACAGTTCTCTTGTTAAACTGAGGGACTGAAGGCAGGAGAGTGTGTGAGAGTGAGATACACCCCTAAGTGTGTAAGACACGTGTCACTGGTACTTCCTAGCAATTTTCAGGTGAGCGAGCACATATATATATATATATATATATATAGAGAGAGAGAGAGAGAGAGAGAGAGAGAGAGAGAGAGAGAGAGAGATCTCTCTCTCTCTCGCTCTCTCTCTCTCTATATATAGATAGATAGATGATAGATAGATAGATGATAGATAGATAGATAGATAGATAGATAGATAGATAGATAGATCTATATATATGCACTTATATTTTGGGGTCAAAGTTTATAACTGGCAGTCTACTTTTTTGATAATCACTTTTTAAATTATTGTATTTCCAGGACTTCACACTTATACATATTTAAAAAAATGGTTAACATTTTTCTTTGATAATATATCCTTAACTCTTCAGTGGATGAATAGAAATTTTTAAAGAAAAAGCTCCTGCATTACTTGCATTCTCAGAAACATAAATCATGACTAGATTCAATGAAAAGGTGAGGTATTCCTAAAAGAAACACACTAGTTCAATAAACATTCATCATTGTCTCACTATGTGCCAAGTACTTTTATTCCAGATATAAAAGAAGCTTTTATAATGAAAGAAATGGATCATGGTTTAAGAAAAACTGGTACATAAAGTCAGTTTGCTGATTTCTTATATACAAAATTATAAATGACATTTGATGAAATTATTGGTGTTTTCTAGTCATACAAGTTTTAGTACATAAAATTCTGAACACGAATATCAATGCACATTATTTCACATTAGTGTTAAGATTTATACGTGAGTCAGTAGTATTTGTACAAATCTGTCCAATTCTAGTTACCTTCACATAAAAAGGAATGCATTGAAAAAATATGAATAGCTTATTGAATCAGCAAAAGTAAATAATCTATTTTAAGAAGAACAGGAATCTGGTAAAATCTCAAGATGTAGGAAAAGACTATGGGAAACACTTTCAGGATCCTTTTCTCAGAATGAACCCATTTCCATTGTTTCGGTCACTGCATCTGTCTACTTAAGATTCAGATATGGGGGAGGAAAGCAAAAAAAGAAACCAAACATGTTTTACAGAATGCAAAAACAAGGTGGATTTGTCCATTTAAAACTTGGCAGCAGGGAGCTTCCTCTAATAGGTTTATCTGTCTACTCCCATCATGGCAACTTGCTCTACTTGTCTCCCACTACAGGCTGAGCTCCAGACTAACCTTTAGAATAAATGTTGCCTCTAGTTTGGAGAGGTATTGAATTTCTTACTCAGTATCCCAACCTTGCTGCCATGGTCCCCATAATCAGACTTCTGACTCATATACGTTCTCAGGAGCAGAGCCTTCTGCTCTAGCCCCAGGTCTCTCAGTGGTTCAGGATCTGACCGTTATTATTGAACCCCCTCAGACTCACAGCCCTCTTGTAGCACCTCTGTGAATGATCTCATTGACCTTTCTTCCCGCTGTCCTACTTCTGCTTAAAGGACAGCATGGAGTTGAGCTCTGCTTTGACTCTGGTTAACAGAACTTACTACCTTGTCCCCCTAACTCTTGCCTAGCTAGTCCAAGGGAAACAATCCAATTTTAAATCCAATCTTTGGACTCTCACAGCTAATTTTTTCTTTGGGTATGTGTGTGTGTTGTTTTCTTTTTCTACACTGAGTTCTTACTGTCATATATGTTTTTAGTAAATTTAACCATTTAGTTACCCAGGGCCCAAGGCTTTACTAGTCCTTTGAAGTCTCTCTGGACACATGGTTCTTTTCTTCCCTGGTGTGACTTTCTCTTTCTCCATAAGTACCAGTTATGATACTTCTAAAAATAGTGAACTCATGCTTTATTTTAGAACTCACTAATTAAACCAACAGTTCTTATGACGCATCTTGGACATATACATTTTAGTAATGAAAAGGATGAATTCAAACTTTTCATTTGCTTATAGTCTAGTGGAATAAATAACACGCACACTGAACAGGGAGCCTATAGAAACAGTGCAAAGTTACAGAAGATTTAGTGTCTAAATAAGAGATAGAAAAAAATATTACAGAGGTTCAGAGAAAGAAAATGTTATATGGACATGCACAGAGAGGGAGGGAAGAAATGAGAATTGATCTTGAAGCAAAAGTGAGGATAGAACCTGGATATAATTCAGAGAGAGTAGGGGGAGGGTTTCCTGAAAAATATTTACCCTAAAGGGTTTATTTCCTTTGTTCAGAGGAAAATCATGAAATTGGCTAGAGTCAAGAGCTAAATATTGGAAGAACAGGTGGAAGATAAATTTTCAAACAGAAAGTGGCATCAGATTTTGAAGACTCTGTTCTTTGAATTTTTCCCCCAAAGGCAGTGTAGTCTTGGTAGTTTTCTGAACAAGACAAAATTCTGATATACTAATTTTTTTTTTTTTTTAAGCTTGGCACTAGAGAGTAGAAAGAAAAGAAAGCCAAGCAAATTTGTGTGTGTGTGTGTTTTCTTATACAGGATTGAAGAGACGTGCACATTTTATGTTTTCTTATTAAAAAACGAGACCTACATAAAAATATAGAAATGTATAAAGAAAAAAATCGATGGTTATACTTTTAGATCTTAGAGATAGGTCTTGTTAATAAACACAACTGTTTCAATTCAGCTTATTTTATAATTTACAATACTGGAATATTTCTTTATATAAAGTTACTTCTTTTTACTATTGCACCATGAGAATCTTCTTATTTTCTTTAGGGGTTTGAGATATTTAACTCCTTCATGTAAAACAGTCCATTTCTCTTAAGAATATACAACTTTATAAATATCTAGCAAACTCTTTACCTGATATATGCATCATATAGAGTCCTATTTTTTCTTGTTTTTGTTTATATTTGTAGCATTATTAAATCAAGGTGAAAAATTAGTTGCATTTTACCAGTAACTAATCTAATACAATAGGGCCAATGAATTGTGCACTTTAAACACTGAATTTTATAGGACATAAATTTTATCTCAATAAAACTATTATAAAACATTCCAATGGACTTTCTTTTTGTTTTAAATCTAGTCCTATTGCAACAATCAATTTCTGTAAGATAAAATATTTATAAATAAAAATTTTCTACAAAAAGTTTCAGTTGCATTGGGGCTCTTAAAATCTGGGCTTTATTCAGACTTCGGTCTTTTTGTTTTTCAGTATAGATTACTAAACGATTTCTGACAACATTTTCTGTTGGGATCATGGAATTTAAATATGTGTTCTAATATTACATGTACTAAAGTCAGAATCAAAAGAAAACATTCTAGTTACATGCTGTGTGACTATGTAAATCATCTTTTGAGATTCCACTCTTTAAACTAAAAAAATGGAGGGCTTTCTTTATAAAACATTCCTTGATTTTTATCAATTCTCCATTTGACTTTACATTTCTTGAGAGGTACCTGCCTAAATGAATGATAATAAATACTTATAAATATGATCAAGCCAATGTTAAAGTCAAAATTGCCCATAAAGCCATGGCCGGTTTGGAGTGTTGGCCTGCGGACCAGAGAGTCCCGGGTTTGGTTCCCACTAGGGGCACATACCAAAAGAAAAAAATTGCCCATAAAAATGAAAAGAAGTGCCCTGGCCGGTTTGGTTCAGCGGTTAGAGCGTCGGCCTGCGGTCCAGAGAGACCCGGGTTCGGTTCCCGCTAAGGGCACGTACCTCGGTAGCAGTTTGTCCCCGGCCCTGGTGGGTCGTGTGGGTGACAGCCACTCGATGTGCCTCTTTCACGTCGATGTTTCTCTCTCTCTCTCTCCCTCCCACTCTCTCTGTACAAAAAATGGAAAAATGTCCTCGGGTGAGGATAAAAAAAAAAAAAAAATGAAAAGAAGCTAAGCTAATGACTGCTAAAAAACAAAATAGAATATGTTAAATCTGTATCTATGGAATAATTTATTAAACTGGTGTGTCATAAAGTTTGAAATTCATTCATATTAAGATGTTCAATTTTAGAAAGCAGTTACATCTTAATTCCTATAAGTTCAAAAGGAATAATAAAAACATAGAAGGGACTATCTTCCTTGGACCTGTTAAAAAACAAAACAAAACTGAGACCAGATGACACCCCTGATATCTGCCTTCCAATTCTGTAAAAACAATTGGATGTTTGAATTTTCAAGAGATCTGAAAGACTATGTAGTCAATGCTTTATTTTGGAGTTGAGATTACTAATGCCTAGAAATCATAGAGTACAAAAATCTAGGGTTCTCACATCCTTTATTATCCTTTCCACTATACTGTGTTATTTAAAATCCAGATTTAGAATTAATTTCACTGGAATGAACCATGGCATGAATTAATTCCCCAACTTTAGTCCTCATAAAAGGAATGTATGCTTTTGAAAATAGTGCTATTAAAAGAATGTAAGTTTTCATTAAAAAAAGTTTTGGGTACACTGAAACTGTATCAGGTCTGCTGGCACCTGTTCCTGTCTCACAAATTGCATGTGAGTAATAGTTGGGTGGTCCTGTTACCCAACCTCCTGATACCCAGGAGAAGTGTGAACATCGGTGTGCAACAATGATGTTGTGAACTATTTGATTATTCACATTCATCTCATCTGCAAGACAATTTACCAAACATCAATTATTGGAAATTATTAAATTTTGTCATTTTTAAATGAGATCTTATTTTATATAAAAAACAATGGTTTCAAATTGTACTTGTCTGCTCTCTGCTATATTTCATTAATATTCAGGCTACATGTAATGTGTACAAATATATGCACACATATATAAATAAATACACATTTGAATGAAGGAATAACTCCAGTAGTATTGGTATTGTAAAATGACATATAGGATATTTTTAAGTTGGAATTCATAATGTAACACAGGAGATCAAATTTCTCTAGGAAAACTATTTGTTTGACAATAGCATAGAACTGCAAAAATTCTTCTTGTTAACAAATAATTACTAATTTCCATAAATGGAAATAATTTAGGACCATAGGAGTTGGATCTGTTAATAATCAACTTCAATTTTAAGGAAATTTTATTATTTTAGAAGTATTAAAACATGTAATGACTACATTAATTTTATTTAATTTAATGACTCTCCTCTATAAATTCTCTTTCCTAAGATAATGATTTTTATCATTGTCCCTGCTTTTCTCTTCCTTTTCTTATTTTTCTACTCCCTTCTCTTCCTGTCATAGCATTTACTCTTATAGTTATTAGATCTTAAGTTGTAATTAGAACCATGTTTTTTATTTCAAAAATCTAGAAGATGATTCTGATAATAGTAAATAATTAGTTTAAAATGTACCCATATAAATGTTATTCGTAAAAGAACTAAGTTTATTTTTTTAGGCCCATTAATACGAAATGTAATCTATTGATTACTGAGTCATATGACATCTTAGTTTAGTGTGTCATCTGGCCCATGATGTTATTATACAGGTGTTTTCTTGGAATTTCAATTGTCTGTCTTTTCTCTTGTTTATGCATAGCAAAATTTAGCTGTATCCCACTATTGTGAACACAGATCTCTTTAATTATACCAGGTCCTAATTGGAATCCACTTTCTTCTGAGGGCCTTCACCTCACAGCCTTCGATTTTCTGATTTAGTACTGATGAGACTTCACCCTCTGGACCTGCTACAATTGGTCATCTGCATCTCACCTACTGGGGAGTCAGAAAATACTATCTGAAATGATGGACCAAGAAATAGAGGTTCAATACATTATTTAAGGTAATAAATACTAAAATAAAAAGTAAAAAGTTATCTGTATACATATTTTAAAATAAGGGACATAGTGGTGTAAAATAATAAAATCCACAATTTTTTAAATGGAGGTGGAAGTGTTGATAATATCTTTAATTGGTATATTTATAAATTAAGGTATAAGCATATTTAAAAAAAAATTTTAAATAAACACTGAAAAAGAAGAAAAACCCAGAATGTGTTAAACATGGCTTTGTCTAGAAAAAGGACTAAGAGTGTAGAAGAGAGACTTTTACTTTCCATTGTCTAAACATCTATGTTTGGAACTTTGTTACTTTCCATCTATGTGCTCTTATAGTAACAATAAAAGATAAGAGATAACCACTTTGGGAAGAAAATAAAGTATTTTTTTTCATGACCTAAATCTAAAATATCTAAAATTAGTTAATATTTTTTAGTAAAGTGCAAATAAAAGAATACATATTTTAAAAATTAGAGTTCATATTATTTTATATTAAGAAAGTATTTACTGAGGGCTACCTATGTGACCAGGACTATATTTGGTGTTAGGAAAACAATGAACTATAAAAATGTGTCCCTGTCCCTCATAGACATAGAAAGTTAGACAAGAGGCATATAAGCTACCTTGGGTTTAAAAAAAAAAAAAAAAAGGTATTTTGAAAATATCTAAAAGAAAAATTATCCTAGATTTGAGAAGGCAAGACGTCTTCACAGGAACAAGACTTCTAAGCTAAAGGTTATAGAAAGACACATGATACTCAGAAAGATACCTCTCACATACCTCCCCCCTTGTCTGTTTGTGTGTGTGCGATCAATATTTTATTATTTTTATTTTAATTGAATTTATTGGCGTGACATTGGTTCACATAATCATACAGATTTCAAGTGTACAACTTAGTAAAACATCACCTGCACCCTGCATTGTGTTCCTATCACCCCAAACAAAGTCTCTTTCTGTCCTCATTTTCCTCCCCTTTTGCCCATTTCCACCTTCCATCTCCTTTCCCTCTGGCCATCACCACACTGCTGTCTGTGGGTGATGCATATGTGTTACTTGGCTAATCCTTAAATTTTCTTTTATCCAGTCCCCTAGACCCCTCCCCTCTGACAGTTGTCAGTCTATTTCATGTATCCATGCCTGTGTTTCTATTTTGTTCTTCAGTTTATTTTGTTCATTAGATTCCACATATAAGTGAGATCATATGGTATTTGTTTTTCCATGACTGGCTAATTTCACTTAGCATAATACTTTCCAGGTCCATTTATGCTATTGCAAAATGTAAGATTTCCTTCTTTTTTGTGGCTATGTAGTATTCCATTGTGTAAATGTACCACAGCTTTTTTATCCAGTCATCTACTGATGGACACCTGGGCTGTCATTGCATTGTCTTGTCCAATTTTGTCAACTAAGTATCAGAAAAAATATTTATCTTTTTCTCTCCAAAATAAAACCAAACCAACAAAACCCACACACAAGTAAACACACTAATAAAAGTCTTCTAATTTTACATTGAAGAATAATCTGATTTACTCTTCTAAAGCATCAAATGATGACTCCATGTAGCCCTAACAATGAAAAAGTTATAGTGCTACATCCATACGCCATTTCTAATTTCCAATGAAAATGCTATTATTGACCATAATATGCTATGTAGCAAACCACCACAGGATCTCAGCAACCTACAATATTCAACATTTATTTAGGTGTTTATTCAGACGGCTGGAGTCAGCTGACCTAAGCCTGACACAGCTGTATGACTCTGCTAATCTCGAGCTTGGGTGACAGAGAGGGCTCTCCATGTTAGTTGTTTGGCTAGGTTTAGGGTGTTTCTCATGTGACCTCTAGAACCCACAATCTAGCCTGGCATATTGTTTTTAAGATGACGGCAGAGATCTCAAAAAGATGAAATATACAATGGCTCTCAGAGCAAAGGGTATGGATACAGGGAAGAGTAGAATTGAAGCAGTCGATGCAAGTATACAAACGCTAAAACACAATGATGAGAATGTCCTACACAATGTTTCCACTATACTCATTCCATAGATTTTTTTTAAATCCTCACCTGAGGACACTTGTACATTCATTTTCAGACAGAGTGGGAGGGAGAGATGGAGAAAGAGAGAGAGAGAGAAACATCGATGTGAGAGAGACATATCTACTGGTTGTCACCCACACAACCCCAACCGGGGCCAGGGACAAACTGTAACGAGATACGTTTCCTTAGCAGTAACTTAACCCTGGCCTCTCTGGTCCACAGGTCAATGCTCTAACCCCTGAGCCAAACTGGCCAGGGCTTCATAGCTTTATTGAAATAACGAACTTCAGAATCCCTTGTTTTCTTAGGGGTCCTAAGCATGTGCTAAATTTGCCTAATGGATTATGCTGCCCTGCCACTCTTAGGAGATTTTAATTTTAACTGATATTACATAGATAAATGCACCAATAACCATAGATCTGACTCAACTCCCAAACAAAATGGATAAAAGAATAATATTGAGTATCATATCACAGGTATACTAATAAGATGCACATTTATTGACTATGCGGTATAACTTTTGCAAGTCACATAAAATATTGTTTTTGATTTATATATAAAATGGGATAATACCTGCTAGTGATTGTGGCATAAACATATAAAGTAATTCACCTAACAGAATTCCTGATAGATAGTAGGTGTTCGGCTAATTTTTGTTGTCACACTGCTGTTGAGCTCTAGTTTTGTGGGATCTGGGGCAGACTGTTTAGGCTGTCTTAGCTTTAGTTTTCTCATCTATGAAACTGAGATAAGAATAATGCCGATCTTGTGAGAGGTTAGGATGATAAAGGGGTTAGAAGAGTGCCTGGAACACACTAAGCACTCATTAAATGTTATTTCTTATTATTGTCACTTATTATAATCATTTTATTATTTATATTATTATTGAAATAGACTGAACATGGTGTATGGTGACTATATAATCAACAAGAATAATTAGAATCTCCTTAAATATAAATCTTCAATAAATTTCACATAAAATACTAAGTTGCCTTTATGGTAGGTATTAAAACGTGCAAAATTATTTATTGTTTTATTTCTCAAAATGAGTTAGTCAGTAAATTGCTTAATAAAAACAAAAGAGTTACTATATTGTCTCTAAATATTACATACTTTCTAGAGGCAGATAATATAGATACATGTTTGAAACATTAATTAAAACAGTCATAAAATTAATCCTAAAATAATAGTTATTTATTAAGTTCTCTAGAAATTAAAGAAGAGAGAACAGTAGGTGGAGTACCAGGAATTATACCCTTGAGAAGCTCTGGGGTTTTCATCATTGAGATCTGACCCATAATGACGGATGACAACATCATGCTCCTCACTAGTGCCTTGCAGATGGTGGAACTAGTTCCAACTTATTTTAATCTCTTTCTTAAATTAACAAATATATACATATATGTATGTACATGCACATGAATATAAAATTTAAACAGCTAACAAAACACCTTATATCTGCTATTCATCTAAGATGTGAGGTATAATTTTCCAAAGAATTATCCTACAAAATCATTTCATCTTGCAGATCAAATCGAAAGCTTTGTTCTCTCAACTTCCCAAATCACATAGACACACACACATATTCTCCCCAACTTTTAGTAATGTTCATTAACATTAGTTTGGTGACTGATACTAGCTTTCTCTCACATATAGTATATATGTATAATCTATATTGGCAGTGTATAAGCCTATATTTTATATGACTGAGAAAGGATGATGTCAGACAAAAGTAAAACATAATTATGAATCACAAGTGACATTTACTCTGTTATCTTATTATGATTTGTTAGGTGCTTTATGCATAAAGCTGATGATAGAAGAGATGCAGACCTGGCAAGCTCAGAAAAGTCAGAGATATCTTCCCATATTTTCCCCACACTATGTAATCTATGTTTACATAATTCATTTTCATTTGAGAGGGATAGTGACTCCCATCCTTCCTTCTCTTTTTCTCTTTGGTTTAAACATTGTTAAGGCCTTTGTAATTAATAAGAAAATGTAGCTCAGCTAAACTTAAAATTGTGTTATTTTAACAGTGAGATGAGTATAATACTGCTTTGAATATATATTGTACTCATAAAATATTAATTTTTATTTACTACAAAAGTTTTAATTTTGCTTCATTATAAAATCATGAAGCAAAAATGTTAATTCTTTTTTTTTTTTTTAATCCTCACCCGAGGACATTTTTTTTCCATTTTTGTTCAGATAGAGTGGGGGGGAGAGAGAGGAAGAGAGAGAGTGAGAGAAACATCGATGTGAAAGGGACACATCGAGTGGCTGCCACCCGCATGACCAATCAGGGCCGGGGACAAACTGCAACTGAGGTACATGCCCTTAGCGGGAACCGAACCCTGGTCTCTCTGGACTGAAGGCCGACGCTCTAACCGCTGAGCCAAACCAGCCAGGGCAAAATGTTATTCTTTATATTAATAAATGTGAATTAATCTTTGTGGAAATTAAAATTGAATGTATCTTTTAAATCTTGTTAATATATTTGATAATTTGTATAAAAACTTATGATTTATTTGCGTGGCCGGTGTGGCTCAGTGGTTGAGCGTCAACCCATGCCCCAAGAGGTCGCTGGTTCGATTCCCAGTCAGGGCACATGCCCAGGTTGTGGGCTAAATCTCCAGTGGGGGGCATGCAGGAGGCGGCCAATTGATGTTCTCTCTCATCAATGTTTCTATCTCTCATTCCCTTTCCCTCTTCTCTGTCTAAAAAATCAATAAAGAAAAAAAAAAATTTTTTTAAATAAAATGAGAAACACTTATGATTTTACTAAAAACTGTATTTGTGTTTTTTTTTTAAACTAAGTTAACATGATTATTAAGGAATATATGAATTGTTCTATATTTTCAGGACTGCATAGTAAATTGATGGTTACTATTGGTGATATATGTTATATAACTTACTATATATTAATGCATTACATTTAAAAAATATTTTCTGTTTAAAATGCACACATAATACAGTTATAACTAATTCAATTAAAATTATTTTCTCTATTATGACAATTCACATTATGCAAGGAAGTGATTTTAATAATTCTGCTCATATATATTGTATGAATATGTGTTTATATGTGTGTATACATGTGTATATGTATGTATATATGTATATGTTATATAGGAACAATCACAGATAAAAGACAAGTCTAATGAAGATAAAAAATAATAATTTTCTACAAATGTAGCTGTATTATAAAGAGAAAATACAAATTTTATTTATATATTATATACAGTGGTTGGCAAAAGTAGGTTTACAGTTATAAATCAAATAATTAATAAACAATAGTATGAGAATAAACTGTTTCGCGTTCTCATAACTGTAAACTTACTTATATTACTTATGTAGTAAATATTATTATTTAATAATAATATAGACATATATATATATCTGTAGAAATGTGCCAACAGCATTTGCAAGTTATTCACCTCAGAAATGATCATCTGTAGGCATGTTTTCAAAGCTTTATTAGTTATACAGATGAATAAAAATCATTTAGCCACTTTACTCCTTTACTCCTCTTGTCTTAAATATTTTACATCAGACTTAAATATCCACTAGTTTTCACATATTTGCATGTTAAAACTTTTCATACTATGTATGTTCTTGAAATTACTTAGGAAATGCACCCATCAGATAGTATTACCTGCAACCCGTGCTAGAATATGTTACATTTGAGACATATCAGTTCACTTATGCTTCCCCACTTTTCTCCTCTAAATTTATTTCTAGATATATATTCAGTTGAAATATACAACTTTCATTTTATTTCTTTTACTCTGGTAAGACTCATTCTAGGAGGATGAGAATGGCAAGGCATTGTCCTGTAATGACCTCTTAGTAGTCCTGAGCATGTCCTGGGGAGGTAATGGTCCAGGCTGACCCAAGACTTACAATGTTTCCTTATTTCCCATTTCTATTTTCATATTTCCAGTTAACCTGGCACTTTCAAGGCTGTCTATCAGTCAGATAAAATGATCTTGGTATTTAACAGTTTGAGCATGCTTTGCATGCTCTTAGTTATCTCTGAGAACATTGTGCATATATTATATTCTGGTGAATGTTTCCAAAAATACATTTTAATCTAAAGTATAATGTAACTGTTAAGATGGTTATTACAACAAAAGATTGCATTATTTTGCCAGCTTCATTCAGTGTTTTTACCATAATATCATAAAATGAGAATTGCTGTCTGCAATTCAGTTTCTTATGTCTTTGTCATTGAACTACATGGAAGGTCTTTGCAAATCTGTGCTAATTTCCATGGTCAAAGTATTTTGTTGGAAGAAAAATCTGTGATTTATTCTCTTGCATTTTTAGTGAAGAAGTTCAAATCTGTTTTGTTTAAGTGGAGAAGTAGATGCAGGACTTCTGGACACCTGTAGGGTTTGAACCTTTAAGATATTAGTAACTTCTGAGCATTGCCAAAAATCCTAGGGTGTAGTACAGGGTTAAAGGCATGGATGCTGTTAAGAAAATGTATCTTTTAAGCAGAGGTGTTTTAAAATTGGGACACACTTTGAAATTGCTGATACTTCTCTTTTTGAATAGCAGCTAGCTTAGACCCCTGAGCATGAAAGGGCCTCAGTTATAACCAGATCCCTAGGGTACGGGAGGAAGAGACACAGAAGCTCAAAACTCGGTGAGTTTTCCTGGAGCTCTAATAATATCAAATCATCCTCACTTTTCAAACTATCTGGATTGCTTAAGTTCCTGTCCTTGGACTTTCTATGTCACAGTAGACAACAGTGAAAACCAATAACCCAGCATCCATGGACAATTTCTTTGTCTAGAGCCCCATCTGCTTGTAAAATCTTTCTTATTCCGTGGAGAAAGACCAGAACCATGGATCCAAATTCACGGGTTAGGTAGCACAAATAGCTCTTCAGTTGCATTGTCTCCATAAACTGCAACCGATTAATTTTGTGTTTGTGTGATTTATTTGCAGTGACCTTTTAACATCATCAGGTGCCCTCATGAGAAAATGAGGAGAAAGCAAGAAGAAAAATGTAGAAATCCATGTGAAGAATCAGAAGGGAATGAAGGAACAGAAAGTTCTGACTTCATGAGTTCGAAATCAAGATAGATTACAATCCATCCTAGAGGAAACACTTTGGAGAATGGATCCAAACAGAGTAACTCAGAATGCCAAGAGATATGTCAAAATATTTTTTAAAAAGGATAATAACAGTGTGTGCATCAAGAAAATAAGAACCAGAAGTCTTTGGGACAGTGAAGAAATTCAGCTAACAAGTTCAAAGGGAAAAAGGTAATACATTTAGTTTAGTGATAAGTTCTAGTACAATATTTGCCATAAATTTAAAAGTAAATTCTGTAAATAATGTTATCTGGGTATTTAAGGGAAGAAAGCTTAGAAATTTCTGGCTCTGGATAATCTATTTGAAAACCTCACATGGAAGTTATGAAGGGGACTGCTAAGTTTCATAAAGTGATAAAAATGTAAAACTTGGATAGGGAATGGCATGTAGGGTGGGAGTAGGGCCAAGTTATGACCTTCAACTTTGAAAAATAAAGCCCTGAAGTTTCTCACTTTTATAGTCAATCCCCATTATCTAGACTCTAGCACTTGTATTGCAAATGCTCCTATGCTTGCCTGTGCCCTCCATCTGAATGTGAAAGGCAGAGCTTCTGTTCCTATTCTATCCCCAGCACTGGGCAGGCCTTCAGGAAGCATTAATGAACGGATAAGTGAATAAATTAATTAAGCTTAAAAGATATGTCTTTACAATGGAGGAGACATTTTGTCCATGTACTCGGGTTAACCATCATCTGCACAGAACAGACCTATCCTTGGCATCCTTATCTCTCACAGAGTAAAAGTGTGATTTGGAGATGGCTTGTGAACCTATCTTCAGGGTATAGGTGTTTCTACAGTTAAGGAATGACTGGTGGCTTGCCTTTTACACTTTATGAATATTTGTCTAAACTAGGATTGCTCTCATCTGAGAAGGCATCCACCTATTGAATCTTAGGGTCAGGGTGCCACCTAGTTTCAAACCATGACACCCCTCTAAGCTTCTCATGTTTTTATGTTATTTATATTTTCTGAGCTTTCTGCTCCTACCTGTTTTTTTTTTTTTTAAAATTGAATTTACCGGGGTCACATTGGTTAATAAATTATATGGGTTTCAAGTGTGCAATCTATAATACATCATCTGTATGTTGTATTGTGTGTTCACCACCCAAAGTTATGTCCTGTCACCATTTATCCCCTCTTTACCCTCTTCTACCTGCCCCAACCCCATTTCCTTTTAGTAATCACCATTCTATTGTTTGTATCTATGAGTTTTTTTTCCCCCCTTTACTGATTTTAATGAGAGAGAGAGGGAGTGAGAGGGAGAGAGAGATAGAAACACTGATGAGAGAAAACATTGGTTGGCCGCCTCCTGCATGCCCCCCACTGGGGATTGGGCCCACAACCTGGGCATGTGTCCTGACCGGGAATCGAACTGGCGACCTCTTGGTGCATGGGTCGATGCTCAACCACTGAGCCACACCGGCTGGACAGAGTTTATTTTTCTTTTTTGCTTAATCCCTTCACCTGTTTCACCCAGCCCTCCAATGCCCTCTCCCCTTTGACAGCTGTCAGTCTATTCTCTGTACCCATGAGTCTGTTTCTTTTTGTTTATTAGATTCCACATATAAATTAAATAGTTAAAAAGAGAAGGAAATCTCACTCTTTGCAACAGAATAGATGAACCTAAAGGGAACCTAAAGGGTATCATGCTAAGTGAAATAAGCCATTAAGAGACAGATAAACACCACCTGTGCTTTTTCTGACTGCACATGTACGCCTGACTTAATGCTCAGCCATTTAGCCATATTTAGCATTTGGTTTCATAAAATAAAAATAGACTCTATTTTACATCATACATAGATCAGTGTCAGATGAAAGATTAAGATATTGAACTTTTAGAAAACAATGTGAGAACAATTTTTTATCTTGAAAGTAGAGAGGACTTTATAAAAAGTCATAAACCATAAAACCGATAAATTAAACTCTATTAAATTTATGACATCTTCATAAAAGATATATAAAGAAAGTGGTGGTGCTGGTTGAGGTTGGGGATACGCAAGGCAAAAATCACAAGCTGAGAGAAGATATTTGCAACATTCAAATCCAATAAGATTTAGTATCCTGCAAATTTAAACACTAGCACAGATAGAGAAGAATTACGAACATAAACAAATAGAAAAATAGGCAAAATAAATGATTGAGGATATTATAGGAAGCAGTACGTTAGTGTCCAGGGATAGTTGAGAAGGTACTCAACTTTATTGGTAAACAGGACAGTGTGAGGATGAAGAGAACGGAGAAGTTGCCTGGGTTGATTTTTCTTTTTTTCTTTTTTCCAGTCATGAATTCTACCACAGAAGAAACCAACCCAGAAAGATATGACCTTGGAACTGGAGGACCTTGAGTATTTCAGGAAAAATGAGAAATTAAGAGGATAACAATTTTGAGTAACTAAAATTGCAGAAAGGGGGACAAAATTTGCTATGGCCGCTAAATCCACCCCCCTACCTGGGTACAAATTACTTTTGTTACTGTAGAATTGATTACAGATAGAAGTTGAACTTTATAAAGTGGGAGATACATAGTTGCCATATCTATAATTCTTTGATTTATAGTTGCAGTCTTTCAAAAAATTACACTATTTTTTTATAGTTTCTAAATTTTTATCTTTTATATGAAAAATTTTAGTTCTTTTACTCAATAACCTCCATGAAAATATTTCTGACAATGAATTCTACGGGCTTAGGCAATGTTTCTCAACTAATACACTACTCATCCCATTAATTTAGGAAAATTCCATGGAGATTTTATGTGCTTCTCAAGGTCATGTCCTGGGTTTCTGCACAAAGACCTCATATCTGAAGTATTTTTGACGTCTTTTTCTATAACCCTTCCATTTTTTCATTTAATCAACCATTGTTTATCAATTCCCTGATATGTATTCTGGGATAAAGGAAATTCAATTAAATAAGACCACTATTCCACTCTCATGGAGCTTACAATGTAGCTGGGAAGACAAAGAGTTACATTAATGGTGATAGTAGTGTGATGAGTGAAAGGATCAAGATACCTCAAGGTTCGGTGGGGCACAGTCTCCTAAACTGAGCAGTTGAGGAAGACTTCTGAGACTGTAGAGACTGTGCTTATGATAGGATTTAAAGTTCAATCAGACTAATTAATTGGATACAAGTGGCAAAAACTTGAAACAAATTCTGGTTAAGTAATATGGTGACTATGTTGGCTCACATGAATGGCAAATCCAAGGGTAAAACTGACTTTCAATGAAATCATGTTATAGAAAAAATCTGTCCTTTTTTCGATACCTTTGGTTTTACCCCCTTAGATTTCTTTTTTATTGGTTTAATTTTCAGGCAAACACTCTTTTGTGGAGCAAGATGAATACTAGCAGCCCCGCCTTTCACTGTAGCTGATCATCAACCCCAAAGACAATATTTTCTTTCCAATCAATCTAGCAAATATTATGAGTTTGCTGCTTGCTGGTGTGAATCAAATGAATATCCTTTTCTTTTTTGACTTTTTAGACAGAGGAAGGGAGAAGGAGAGGGAGATAGAAACATTGATGAGAGAGAACATCGATTGGCCGCCTCCTGCATGCCCCCCACTGGGGGTTGGGCCCACAACCTGGGCATGTGCCCTGACTGGGAATTGAACTGGCAACCTCTTGGTGCATGGGTGGACGCTCAACCACTGAGCCACACTGGCCAGGCAGAATATCCTTTTGTTACCCACTTACCAGAGACAGGGAATGTAAACCTTGGAGCACACTTAGTTTTCAGGTGTGAAGGACTGAATTAACCACACCTAAACCACGTGGATGGAAAGAGGGAGACACTATTTCCCAAAGGAAAATTAAATGTTGTTTCTAGAGGGGTATGAATAGGGGCTGACAGAGAAAAACAACAACAAAACCCAAAACAGGCACAACAGATATCTGCTGTGGAGAAAGATGGGAAGAACATTCTATGCAAAGAAGTAAGCACATAAAAATAATAGAAATAAGATATTCCATAATTTGGGGGAACTGCAATAGTTAAAAATGTTTGGAGCAAAGATTATGAAGTGATGGCAGAGGTTAAGAGAATTGTTTGTTAGAAATACCTGAAAAGGTTGCCTATTGTGAACATTTCCTCCTTTCTCCACACCTGGGCAGGAGTCCTGACTGGGAACTGTCCAGTCTTGTAACATGGTGTACAGTCTAGTTTCCAGTTCCAGGAAATGGTGTGAACACTGCTTCCGTTTTGCTGCTGTTCAGGAATGTGCAGATGGGCGCGACTTCTTCTCATTTGTAATTTAAATTGTGAGAATAGCAATATTTTCTCCACCATGGATCTCAATGTAATAAAGAAAAGCATTTTAGTTTTTTAAATATGCTCTGTATTTCTTTTTCTTTTTTCTTTTTTTCTTTCTCTGTTTGGCTTTTGGGAAAACAATACTTGTTACTTTCTGAATCTGATATTTGTAAACCTAGCACACCACATAACCTATCCACAAATTAATCCCTTCATTTTTCAGGTATTTTTCAGCTGTGGTCTTTGTTTGCCTTGTAATGCAGTCATGTCTGTACATTTCTGTTTTGGATATTAACCTTTAAGATGACAAGATAACTGTGGTTTTCAAAAATCTTTTTGTGTCTTTTTGCAAAAGCCACTAATTTTATTGTGCACAGTCTGTCCTCAAAACATTTTGTTTCAATTGGGTTAAATTGAATTTTATCCTGCAAAAAAATTTATGAAATAACTTGTGATTATAAAGCCTGATATAACATCATTCAGACTCCTACATTATAGCAAGTATTGTATTTTTGTCTTTCATCCCTTTTTGTATCTGTATTTAATTATTTATTTTCAAAATATTGCAAGAAACTTAAGATCACATAATATTGGACTGGAGAAAATGATCTCCATTAAAAATGTCAATAGATTAAAAAGAAAGAATAGGAAATGGCAGAAAACACTTCTACAAGTTAGCAGCCTCAGGAGAAATTAGAAAATCAAACTATAAGCAAAAAATCACACAGCATCATATTAAATAAAGAATAATGGAATTATGATAGTATTATTGTGCATAGTTATGAATCATATTGTAAAAGTGAGAAAGCTTTATCATAACAATGAAAATGTAGGTAAAACTGAGTAATTGGAAATTCAGGAATTGACTCATTTAAATTTAGAATAGCAGAGTTCTTTCTCTTTGTAGCACCAAAACTTTGAAAACTGCAACTTACTGTCATACAATTTTATTTAAAATGTTAACAGAATTCCTTGCTTTAAAAAATGTGTACCACAGAGTCTCACTTTATATTGAACATTCTTTGTAACGTAAAAAGTTATAAGGCAGAAATTAGCATAGTCAAAATTATTCTTGAATGTCCACTGAAGATAAAATATAGTATACATGGCCAACTATATATTCTTATTGGAAAGTTATTTATTATATCTTTATTATGTCAAGCCAGTCAATTTGAAGTGGCTTTTAGGTGCTTTGGCTTATATTTTAATTTCCTGATATACAAAAAACAAAAAACATCAAAAGCACATCATGAGAAACTCATACTGTGAAAGACACAAGAGACACAGGACAAATATAACTGATTAAAGAAATGGCAAATTTATCTCTTTCACATAACCTTTACCCTTGGATATAGTCTCATTTAGTAGAATGTCAGGTAGTATAGCATACATTATTTAAAGTTTCCTTATATCTATATATTTCTATCTTTACCTCAAAACCAGATAAATTCATGAGTACATATACAGTAATAAAGCATATATAACAAATATCATTTAACAATTTTTTGGAGATCCAGACAAAGTTATGGTTATAAAGAACACATGAATATTCTGTAATTCAGGACTTATTCCTTGACCTTCTCTCTCCTCTTTATCTGTTCTCTCTGCTTGGTGAACTCGGATAATTTTTTCTACCTTAAGTTATCGGGCTTTAACTCTCTCTTTCCGGGGTCCAGAAAAAAGAATTGAAAAAGCCATCCTTGACTACTTTTTCCTCTCATCACAAATTCAATTTGTTAAGAATTTTCAAGGGCCCAAACTCCAGGATTCAACTACTTTTCACTACCTCCACAATTAAAAATCTGATATAAATAATTAATTTATTGACATTAATTAATCATATTATTATTCTTATTTTTTTGCCTTCTGCTACCAAGCTATCAGTTGACATTTAGTGCTGCTAGTAATATATAGCCTCTCCTTTATGTTTTTTATTTCTTTTTTGTTTTTTTAGATTTTTATTTTTATTTATTTTTTAGAGAGAGGAAGAGAGAGATAGAAATATCGATGTGAGAGAGAAACGTTGATCAGCTGTTTCCTGCACACCCCCTACTGAGGATCAAGCCTGTAACCCAGGCATGTGCCCTGACTGGAATCCAACCACGACCTCTCAGTCCATGGGACTGGCACTCAAACCACCAGCTAGGTGCCTTTTTTTTTTTTTAATTCTTGTGGCTGGTATCATTAAGCTTATTAGAATTGAATGTGATAGGAGAATGTGAGGTGTGTGTGTGTGTGTGTGTGTGTGTGTGTGTGTGTGTAGGCAATGCATGGTTTTATCTTTTTGGATTCTTAACAGAAGTTTTTGCTTACATTTTGATTTTTGTTTATATTTCAGATGGCAGGCATGCTCAGATAGTTGAGTTCTGATGAGACTGGTATTACTGATCCAATGAAACTGATACTCAAATTGTTGTCTTTTCTCAAATTATTAATGGTTCCTTAACTTGAAAAATGTTTTCACTCTGACTCTGATCTTTATCACTCCGATCTTTGTGAATTTTCCCTCAATAGAACATTATCCATGTCCCCAAAATGTTTTATATTGTCAACTTTTCCTTTAGTTCCTTGAGTTTGCTTTTTCAGGAGATTTCAGATATTTAAAAGATATCTAGTTCAAAATCGTTTAGATAGCACATTATTTTCAAAGAAAAAATAACCTGAAACTCTGGCACCACTTTTGCAAGTGAATATAAAAATTGTGGACCTGCTAATGCTTCAAGGTCAAATTTTTTATTTTAAAATTGTGACTGTGCCCTGGCTGGTTTGCATCAGTGGTTAGAGCTTTGGCCCATGGACCAGAGAGTCCCGGGTTTGGTTCCTCCTAAGGGCATGTGCCTTGGTTGCAGTTTGTCCCCGGCCCTGGTTGGGGTCATGTGGAAGTCGATGTGTCTCTCTCTCTCTCACATCAATATTTCTCTCTTCTTCCCTCCTTCTCTCCCTCCCGCTCTATCTGAAGATAAATGTAAAAAAAATGTCCTTGGGTGAGAATAAAAAGAAAATTGTGACTCAATTTTGTCAGATAATTCCAATTAAGATTTTTACTTATCAGAGAGGAGGCATGTTGCCATGGTGGAAGTTAGCACTTGGATTATTAAGTAGGACAATGTGAGAAAAACAAGAAAATATCTTTTGTGTATTTTAACATAATATTATCTATATTTAGAGATCACATGAAGATCAATCAATTTAGATTCTCCAGAAAATAATTTAGAAAAACTGAAAATCAATTAGATAGTTAAACTACAGAAAGTTTTCATCTAACAAATTACTTTTCAGAGTTTGACTACGGAAGTTCAATGATGTGTAGAGAGGGACTTATACGAGATTACTGCTGTTAGCTTCTGAAATGCATGTAACGCAATCTAATACTGTGTTGAGGATCAATGTATTTATTTGCCTAGCATATGCACCCTGCTGGAGAGAAAGCAACCTTCAGATCAGTGGCAAGATCACAGTTCCTGGGCAACGGTTCCATCACGGACCTGCTCTTTGCTTTGACTGGGTACCGAGACAAGAAGTATTTATATTTTCATACACAGTAAAACAAGCCTATCATTGGACAGAAGACTTCAATAGCAATAAATCTGGTGGTATAATTTGAAAATTAGCATTATTGATCGTTAAAGAAATTCAGTAGTATCAAGGTAAAAAATGATTTTACTGATACTGTGCATTCATAAATGATTGCTCTGTAGGCAGAAAGGGATCCAACTTAGGTGATTAAAATATTTCGTTATAGTCTAAGTGATTATGTCTCCCCTTTTCTAACCTATTTATTAGGCTCAGTGCAGTGAGAAGATTGCGTGGTGGTAGTTACTGGAATGGTTCAAATAGCTTTTCAATTGGAAAGCATATTACGGCTTCTGTTAAATAGGAACATGAATAGTTGGGAATGCTTTGGATTAATGTCTAATTTCCTCTATTTGCCTTTCTTCTTATAGCTGGACAACTATTGTAGTCTCATAATTTTGAATCATCACCCATGAGTCTTAGGTCTTTAGAATGAGCTTTCTGAGTCCTTGTTATTAGTTAGCAAATTTAAAGAACAAGGTGCATTGGCCAAATCTCCATATACAAACCAAGTGGAAATTAAATAATCTAATGTAACAAAAGAACAAAATGAAATTATTTCTCACAGTATCCTTTGTTTGTCTATTCTTAACCACCATCTTAGAGAAGTGCAAATTAAAAGTTGAAATGATTTATTTCGGAAACTAAATAAATAGAGCACGCTGCTGCTTTTTCATTTCATTGTGTACCTTCACTTCTGGTATTTTTTTCCTCCCTCTAAAGCGCTATTTCAACAAGGCCATGTAAATGTCTATAATTGCGAGAGAAAATGTTAATATAACATTTACACAGTTCAACAGCTTCAAAGCTGTTTCATTGACTATGCTTAAAACGAAACTTAACACAGAGGCCCCAAGTCCACATAAATGCTAGTTTAGTGGGACATTCTGTGACAGAGCCTTCAAAACAGAAACAAAAAGGAAGGGAAATCAAACAGCCCCATCCTCCAGCCTAATTCAAGCCATTTAGAAGCACTGTCTTTAAGCCAAGGATTACCAGTGATACTATCTACATCAGCTTTGCTGTTCAGGAAGAAGTGTCCCTCTTATTGAAGAAAAAAAAAAAATAAGAAAGAGAAAAAAAAAAATGGAGGGAGAATATAGTTTAGAGCCAAGTAATTCAGGCTTGCATAAATCTTTAATGGGTTCTGTCTTCATGTGATTGGCTCTGTGTTCTTTTCTCTGCCCAGGGGAAACACTGTATGTCTTAGAGGAGAATAATAGTAACTCCATCTTGTGTGTTATATGATATCTTCAAGTAATCCCGAGGATTTTGGTTTTGTCTGCCGTAAACAAAAGGCCACCCATACATAATGTGTCTGGGCTATTCCAGACTCCTCACCTTAGCAGGTGACACCCATAAGATGGACGTGGGTGATTAAGCCCATATGTAGCTGGAGGCAGTTTTGCTCCCAAGACAACTCAGAAAATGTAAAAACAAATGGCATATTTCTCTTCTTATAAGAACAAAGTGCAACCAGCACTCTGCAGTTGTGTCAATTTTCTGGGCTTTTCTTAGGAGTAAGAATGAAATGCCAAATGATATGCTTTGCTTTGTGAGCTGATGAAGTAAATGCCATGATGTAGATTCATCTGTTGAAAAATACATGGGTAATTCTAAGCCCTCTCTGTCAAACACAAAAGCAAAAGAGAAATTAAAGAATGAAAGCATCCATTATTTACATGTAAAGACTTTTCAACAAAAATTAATAAAAATTACATAGAAAAGTCCATTTTGTCTATTTTATCATCATCTTTTTACATTTTTCTGAGTTAGTTTCTGAACTAAATTTCCTGTTGGATTAATTGATTGATATGCTAACTGATGGATTGATTCACCCAACAAATGTGTACCTATTACATATAAGAGACTTTCTTCCACTTGGATAATATGAGAAAGCTTATGCTTTTAGATGTACTTACTACACAAGCTAACTTGGTAAACTTTTAAATTTGAAAGAGGGTCAGACCTGAATCTGCTCCATTTCTTTATCTTTGATACAATGTCATTCTCAGCAATTTCATATTTACTAATAACATTGCATTTACAGAGCATGCCTTTATGTCATGACTCATTTAAAACATACCAACAAACGAAGGGGAAATTCTAAGATGATTGAATAAAATAAATTATTTAAAAAGCTAGATCTATAACAAAACTTATTTTGAATTTAAGGCCAAAAATGCATGGTTTCTGTTTTTTGATAAAACAACAAATTGTCTCTAGGATACGTTCAATTTTATGCATAACTGCAAGTTTATTTTATTTCAGATTCCCAGGAAAAGTTTCTATGTGAGGTAGAAAGGAAATATACATTATCAAATACCAATTTTCAGTGAAGAGGTATACTATTTTGAGTTAAAGCAATGAATTCATATATTTTAACAAAGATAAGATATTCACCAATGAACATAATAATTCTAATATGGAAAGTTTGCTGCAATGGCTAATATGGGGTGGAAAGTATATAAATGAGAGAGCAAGTGGTTGATAAAAGAAAATATAGATCCGCAGAGATACTGTTCATATTATTTTAGCATGGATTTAAAGCACCCATTTCACAATAGATTTCTGAGCATGGGGAATACCTTTACACCATGCTGTCCTAGTTACCATAATTATATTGATAATGCTTTCTTAGATTACACATTCTGAGCTGACAAAAGGGAAGGCCAATTCAACAGATGAAGTTGTTGCTTTCTCTTGCTCATACTCTCACATGTAAATTTTACAAAAACAAATTTTTAAAAATCCAAAAAGGGGTGAGCAACACCAGTGTGGCCCAATCATATTATAATTCCATGGCTAACATGTTAATACATTTTATATGACCCTTAATTAGATATGAAAATGTATAGAAACTCTAACATATGTTAGTCGTTCAATAGCAATTAAATGCTTCAAACTCAGATTATATAATTCAGTATTTAATGAAAAATGTTTAAGCAATTAGAAATTCAGTGCATATATCCTAGATCTTGACTTCTTTAACTGATCAATAACATGTTAAAAAACAATGCCATACCTATTATCTGACTAGCTTAGTTGATTTATAATACATTAAACTATTTTATTCTGTTATTATCTTACTTTGTTTAATTAATATGAATTGGCCTTAGCATTCACTCTGAATAACTTTAGCATAAGAAGATAAGATTCGACATATGGCTTCACATCAATAGTGAATGTACTAATTGCTGACTAAGAAACATGCTTCTTAAAGATATAGTTTTGCAGGCACAGGTATGGCCTGATGCCCAGCTTAAAGTTTCAGCATGATCCATGTTCTCCTAGACTCTGCTGTCGCTCCCTCATTCATTCCATTCTACAACTCATCTTTAAATTTATTTATATTTTCTGCCTGTGTTACTGTCCAGGACTGTTAGTTTAATACAGTTTATATATAAGATTATATCACTCACCTTGAAATGGATGTCCCTTCATCCAAGTGTAGTTTATAAATATATTTTCAGCATTAATTTTATGGTTTTAATCATTGATAAAAATAAGATTACAGGTAAACCAAAACACTCATTTGTCCTACATATGTATTATGCAAAATATGTGAAACTTAATTAATTATATATGTAATAAATAAGGGCATTTTGATCACTTGAGAAATTATTATGTCTTCACTTTGAAAAGTAGATTTTGAAGATACCAAGTCAAGATATGAATTCATTTTATTGTTATTCAATAAATATACAAATGGCTAAAAGTGCATTTTAGGATTAAATAATACATTTAGCTTTGCTTTCAAAACAGAATGTAGGGGCATAATTCACATCTTCTCATTATTATTTCTCCACATCATCCTTTCATTGAGATGCACTAAAAACTAATGTCTACTACTCATTAAAATCGAATACTTCTCAGACAGTCTACTAGACATGTTGATCAAAATAAATGTTATCATGTTTTGAATACTTACTTTTTTTGATAGATATTAACAAATAAATTTCAAGATTTCAGGCATATATCACAATAATATTTTTTTTCTTTCTCATATCATAAGTCAATCTAGATGTGCCTGCTGAGCGTGTGGCTTTCTTACTAGTGGTGATGCAGGCTTGCAAGCATCTAGCGATGGAAGGCTCCAACAATTCTCTAGGCTATGATTTCTTGGTACTCTGCACCTAGCCAGAGCAAAGAGAGAGGATGAAAAAGAACACTAGTCTTCTTAAAAGCTCTCATTACTTTTGCTCTTTCTCTACAGCAAGATCTAGTGCCAGGATCTCCCTGGATGTGAGGCATTTTGAAATTAGAGTTCCTGGCTGATAGCTGCCTCCCAAAGACAATTGTCCACTATTGATATTTGGAGCAGCTCTCTGTTTTTGGCACATAAGACATGGTGCTGGGAACTCTATATTTATTATGTGTTTTGTGCTCTCACAATTTCAACTTGGTATTATTATTATTTCTCATTTTATAAATGAGAAAACAGGCTCAGAGAAGTTGATTATTTGCACAAATAAAAATTGAACCCACTGTAAAAAAATTTTTTGAGCCCAAATTTGCTTAACTAAAAAAGAAATCAAGCTCAGTAATCAAGCTACTCAGTAACTCCTTGCAAACACATGAGTCCTTACTGACTGGCACCATCTCTTCTTGCAAATGTTACTGCGGATTTCTATCAACTAACATTAGCATTTGTTAGACATTTTATAACTTTGCATTACAAAAGTGAGATATCTCTTATAAACCGAATGAAAACGTTACCAAATTATAATAGATATAATTATTACCAATAATAATATCAGTAACCAACATTAATGGAATGTTAACTTTTTCATGTATTTGAACTCTTTTATTTATTTGTTCTAAATGTTATCGTCATAACAGTGTATGATGTAGGTATAATGTGATGCACATTTTACAGCTGAGGAAACTAAAGCAAAACCAAATTTACCCAGTTCATAAGTTATAAAGCCATTTGAAACCCTGACTTCATAGCCTACCTTTTAATCATTACACACACTGCCTCTCTGTGTAGTAGCAAATGCCATATATAACACTGCCTGTTCTGAACTGTTCTCCAACACATGTAGAAATGGTCTGAAAACGTATTACCTAACCTGAAAGCTGCTCGGTAACTCCTTGCAAAAACATGAGTCCTCACTGACTGGTTCCCTCTCTTCTTGCAAATATTACCATGGATTTCTAAGAAATAACATTACCATTTGTTAGGCAGAACACTAATGACATTTTATAACTTTGCATTACAAAAGTGAGACACCTATTGCAAACCCAGTGAAAACTAAAGCATGCCACTTCTATCTTCTTTTGATACTGCTCAGCACACTTGGTGTAGCACATATTATTAACATCTTTACAGGCACTCCCTCATTCCATATGGGCAGAAACCTTATCCACAGTCATAGCTTCAGGAAGATAAAGTCAGTTTGGTCTTAACATCCATCAAATATAAGTTCCTTATAATAACTTCTAGGTAAATATTTCTAGTAACAGAACATACCACCTCACAAAATAACCTATAGGTTTCAGTTGGAAGAAAATACTTAGAATCATAAAGTCACAGTAATTTGAACAATCTAATTTTACTCTATACATTTGCTGTGTTATTCTTACACATTGAGATCTACATGGTCAATTCCCATATTTTACATCTGTGAACATGGAGGCCATGACAGTTTAGGAGATTGGTTTACCACAGTATCATGTAGCTAATCTTTCTGAAACTCCTCTCCACTGATTCTAGCCTTGCCCTTGGAATCACTCAAAACTGATTTTTAGCTACATGATACTTTCATATATTTAAAAACACTATCTTGTGTTTTCTACATTTTCTGTCCTCCAAAATAAACAATATAGTTTTCTTCATAATTTCTGATATAATAGTCTTTCAAGTACTGATTTTGGAAAGTTTTTCATTTTTCAATGCCTCATAAGTGCTCTTCCCCATAACCCTGGACTCTGCATGTGGTCTGACCAGTACAAGACACAGGGAAATGATCTCAACTTATTGCTTGCTTCTCTGTTTCTGTTAATTAAATTTAAGATTGAATTAGGTTTTTGGCAGTCACATTACATTACTGACTTACATTGAACTATTCAACTTGCCATTGTAAAGCCTTCCAAGTCTTGAAAATGAGTCAAGGCTGACTACAAAGAAATATAAAGTCAAAGATGCCTTCTTCTCTTTTATTTAATCACCTGTGAAAATTTTGTGTGTCTAAAGGAATATGACAAGAAGTTAGTATGACTGTATTAAATTTCATAGTGATTTTTGCCTCATGATTTTTGTTTGTTGCATATTTTGAGTCATGAATATTAACTCTCTCAGGTTATACCCTCAGAAAATTTGATTCATGCAACTTCTATCTGTTCATTGAAAATGCTGATATAAACAAAAAAACTTGAATAGCACAAAGGGGAAATAATTACTCTGTTCTCAGAGACCATATCACATTTCTATGAATAAGAACTGGGGAAGTTTGATTTCTCATCCCATCTCATGAGATTACTATTGATTCTTACATATGTTTTTTTACCCTATTTGTATGTGTATTATGAACAGTATTCTATTCAATTCTTTGTTGAAATTCAGAGATACTTATGCCATTCTGTGATCTATCTTTTCTAGGAAATGTCATATTAGTTTGGTATACCCTACTTTAGTAAACCGAACCTAGTTTCTAAGGATCATTGCTTCTTCCTTCTTTGTCTTAAAAACTAGTTGTTTTCTATTCTATTATACATTTTTGCTGTTAATGTTAGATTATTCCCTCTTTTGGGAAATGAGAGCAATAAATGTCAGACTTGTGATGTATTTCTAAATTAGCTCTGTTTTTTCAATGGTTATAACTGGATATACTAATGTAGGAGACATGACTGGAGAGGTATTGTTAAAAATAATTAGAAACTAGTATTTTAATTAAATAGTTAAATTAATAATTTTAATATCTTTGATATTTGATTTTATTGAGAATTTGGAACTAGATAATTTCAAATTGTATAAAATTTGATATGTTACTTATAACAATCTGTTTTATAGTAGAAAAAAGAGAAAAATGAGATAATAGAATCATAACAAACACAATAACCCATTAGAAGATTAAAAGAGAAGAGTGCTCAAACTTTTTGGAGCATAGAATGTAGTACAAACTGAGAGTTGGGATGGGAAACCGAACATCTTCCTAGTATAACTCTAATTTAGTGTTCATGCTATAACTTTCTGGTTTGCTTTGTAATATGTGAACAATTCTACAAATTTCTGTGAGGATTTTTAAATTTTTTTATTTTAAATTACCCACTTTTTAATGTAAATGCTTCATATACCAGACAATATTTATTAAAAGATACATATTTCAGGATTCCAAAATGGCAACAGAGTGAATGGAAGCTACACAGACCAGATCCCAGGACCAAACTGGAATTACAACTAAACTAAAGAAACATTTTCAGGAAAAAGAAACAGAAAAGCAGCTGGGAAGGACCCATATAACCAGAGGCAGGAAAGAAGGACACTGAATAGAGCCTGGTAGAATCTGAGGATGCTTGAGAGGGTGGGCTGGGAGCCCACAGACAGCAGCTATTTTAGCTGTGAGCAGCTCCCATGGAGTTAAAATCCCAAGCCAGCTCCACAGCCCAGAGGGCCAGGGCAGAGCACTAAATTAGGTACAACCACTCACCTTGGGCTCTGGCAGGGGGAGGGAGGACTGGACTGGAACTCTGTGAACACTCGGGAGCTTGGAGAGCTGGGAGGGCATTGGGAGTTTTGTGCTGAATTACTCTCTCAAAGGACAGTAACTATTTTACTCAAAGAGCCTTTTCCCAGAGCCCCAGGAAGAAAAAACAGCCCTTCCCTCAGAAATTTATCTCCATCCAGCTTATCTCCACACAGATGGGCCAGAGAAATGCAAACTGAGGCTCATTAACAGCCAGCATCTGCTCCACCCTCTGGAAATCCTTTTACCTTGAACACCTGAGGGATTTTTTTATTCAGCTGAGGGCTACAACCCAAGATTTCTAAAGTAACTGAGACTAATAGCTTCCAGGCAAAAAACTAGAGGATAACTGAACCTTTCTTGGCTTGAAAATGTACCCAGGAAAGTAAGATGTGACAGTGGCATTTAACATGGGTCCTTCCACACTAATCTAAACCCAGTAGAGGGAGCCACAAACAACAGAACACCAACACTCACAGGGAAAATTGGCAGGCTCTAAAACCCACTGAGATAGCCAAAATGGTGAAACAAAGAAACAAATCCCAAATGAAAGAACAAGAGAACTGTACTGAAGATAAGATAAATAAAATGCAATTAAGCAAGTTATCAGAGGTAGAGTTCAGACATATGATAATGACGAAGCTCAGCAGCATGACTAAAGAGTTCAGCACCATGAGTAAAGATATAGAAACACTGAAGACCAACCAATTGGAAATGAAGAATTACATAGCAGAAATAAAGAACACATTGGAAGGAATAACCAGCGAAGTAGATGAAGCTGAAGATTGGATCAGTGAATTAGAGAGAGGGAAGAAAAAATTACCCAAGCAGAAAACAAAAAAGTAAAAAAAAAAGAAAAAAAATTGAAAAACAGGAAGACAGCTTAAGAGAACTGTGGGACAACTGGAAACGTAATAACATTCAAGTTATAGGAGTTCCAGAAGAAGAAGAAAATAAGCAAGGAATAGAGAATATATATTTGAATAGTGACAGAAAACTTCCCTAACTTGGTGAAGGAAAAAGGCATTCAAGTTCAAGAAGGACAGAGAACTACAAGTAAGAAGAACACAAACAAGCACACACCAAGACACATAATAATTAAAATGTCAAAAATTAAAGACAAAGAAAGAATCCAAAAGGCAGCAAGAGAATAGCAACAGGTTACATACAAGGGAACCCACATAAGGCTATCAGCTGACTTCTCAACAGAAACACTACAGGCCAGAAGGGAATAACATGAAGTAATCAAGGTAATGGAAAACAAGGATCTGAATCCAAGACTACTCTATCCAGCAAGGTTATCATTCAAAATAGAAGGTGAAATAAAAATCTTCCCAGACAAAAAAAAGCTAAGGGACTGTATTAGCACAAAACCAGCACTGCAAGAAATGTTAAAAGGACTATGTAATTAGTAGAAGAAATAGGAAGAAAAATATAACCACAGTAAACAAAAATGGTAATAAATAAGTACATGTCAATAATCACCATAAATGTAAATGTTTTGAACACTCCAAGCAAAAGACACAGAGTAGCTGATTGGATAAGAAAGCATGACTCATATATATGTTGTTCACAAGAGACGCACCCCACAACAAAAGACTCACATAGGCTGAATGTGAAGGGATGGAAATAAATCTTTCAAGCAAATGAAAAGGTAGAAAAAGCTTGGGTACCAAAACTCATATGTGATAAAATAGATTTCAAAATGAAGGCCATGACTAGAGACAAAGAAGGCCACTACATAATATTGAAAGGATCTATCCAACAGGAAGATATAACCTTGGTAAACATATATGCACCCAACATAAGAGCACCAAAATATATTAAAAATCTTCTGGAGGACTTCAAAGGAGAAATTGACAGCAATATAATCATAGCAGGGGACTTCAACACCCCGCTGACATCAATGGATAGGTCCTCTAGACAAAAATTAACAAGGAAACAGAGTCTCTAAATGAAGCACTAGACCAAATGGATTTAATAGATATCTACAGAGAATTACACCCCAAAACTGCAGAATTAACATTCTTCTCAAGTGCACATGGGACATTCTCAAATATAGACCACAAGTTAGGACACAAACTAAATCTCTACAAGTTTAAGAAGATTGAAATCACATCAAGCATCTTCCCAGATCACAATGGCATGAAGCTAGAAATCAATTACAACAAAAACATGCAAAAACATCCAACACATGGAGGCTAAATAGCATGTTATTAAACAATGAATGGCTTACCAAGGAGATCAAGGAAGAAATGAAAAACTTCCTGGACACCATTGAAAATAAACACACAACAACACAAAATTTATGGGAAGTCCTTAGCAGTCCTAAGAGGGAAGTTCATAGAACTATAGGTTTACCTCAAGAAAGAAGAAACATTTCTAATTGACTATATAATCCACAACTTAAAGACCTAGAAAACAAACAAAATAAAATCCCAGTGCAAGTAGAAGGAAAGAAATGGTAAAGATCAGAGCAGAAAAATAAATAAATAAATAAAAGATCAATGATACAAAGACCTGGTTCTTTGAAAAGATAAAGATTGATGGACCCTTAGCTAGACTCACCAAGAAACAAAGAGAGAGAGCCCAAATGAACAAAATCAGAAATGAAAGAGAAGAAATTACTAACAGCACAAAAACATAAACGATTGTTAACAAATACTATGAACAATTATACACCAAACAATTGGACAATCTAGGCAAAATGGACAAATCTATAGAAATACATAGTCTCTCAAAACTGAACTATGAAGAAATAAGAAACTTGAACAGACCAATAACAACCAAGGAAATTGAAGATGTAATCAATAATATTCCACCAACAAAAGCCAAGGCCTGGACAGATACACGGGGGAGTTTTACCAATCATTCAAAGAAGATCTAATACCCATTGTCCTCAAACTAATCCAAAAAACCCAAGAAGAAGATTCCCACACTCATTTTATGAAGCCACCATAATTCTAATTTCACAACCAGATAAAGACATTGCAAAGAAAGAACACTACAGGTCAGTATCCCTAATGAACATAGATGGCAAAATGCTTAACAAAATGTTAGAAAATCGAATCCAGCAATACATTAAAAAATTATTCACTGTTACAAAGTAGAATTCATCCCAGGGAGAGAAGGCTGGTACAATATTTGCAAATCAATAAATGTAATACACCACATAAACAAAATGAAAGATAAAAACCATACGATCATATCAATAGATGCTAAAAAACTCATTCGACAAAATCCAGCACCCATTTCTGATAAAAACGCTCAGCAATGTGAGAATAGAGGGATTATATCTCGACATAATAAAGGCCATACATGAAAAACCTACAGCCAACATCATACTCAAAGGGCAAAAACTACAAGGAATTCCCTTAAGAAAAAGAACAAGACAGGGATGCCCACTTTCACTACTCTTATTTAATGCAGTACTGGACATCTTAGCCACAGCAATCAGACAGGAAAAAATAAAATAAAAGGGATCCAGATTGGAGAATAGAAAGTGAAACTGCCATTATTTGCTGATGACATGATATTGTACATAGAAATTAACATCAAGAAATTGATGGCATTCTTATACACCAATAATGAACTCACAGAAAGAGACACTAAGAAAACAATCCCATTTACCATTGTGGCAAAAAATTAAGATACCTAGAAATAAACTTAACCAAAGAAATAAAGGACTGATTTGCAGAAAACCACAGGACATTGAAAAAATAAAAAATAGACGAAGATATAAAAAAAGTGGAAGCACATGCCCTTGCCGGTTTGTCTCAGTGGTTAGAGTGTTAGCCTATGGTCCAGAGAGACCAGGGTTTGGTTCCCACTAAGGGCATGCACCTCGGTTGCAGTTTGTCCCCGGACCTGGTTGGGTCATCCGGGTGGCAACCACTCGATGTGTCCCTTTCACATCAATGTTTCTCTCTCTCTCCTCCTCTGTCTCCTTCCCACTCTATCTGAACAAAAAACAAAAAAATGTCCTTGGGTAAGGATAAAAAAAAAAAGTGGAAGCACATATCTTGTTCATGGATTGGAAGAATTAACATCATTAAAATGTTCATACTACCCAAAGCAATCTATAGATTCAATGCAATCTCCATCAAAATAACAATGACGTATTTCACAGAATGAGAACAAATACTTCAAAAGTTCACATGGAACCAAAATAGACTCTGAATAGCCACAGCCATCTTGAAACAGAAGAACAAAGTAGGAGAAATCACAGTATCGGATATCAGGTTATACTACAAAGCCATTGTAATCAAAACAGTCTAGTACTTACACAAGAACAGGCATATAGATCAATGGAACAGAACAGAAAACCCTGAAATTGACGCAAGACATTATGCTCAATTAATATTTGACAAAGGTGGCAAGCGTATATAATGGAGTAAAGACAGCCTTTTTAATAAATGGTGCTGGGGAAATTGGACAGCTACATACCAAAAAATGAAGCTAGACAACCAACTTATACTACACACAAGAATAAACACAAAATGCATAAAAAACTTAATTGTGACTCTTGAATCCATGAAAATCCTAAAATAAAATATAGACAACAAAATGTTAGCATCTTACAGGACATAATTTTCACTGATACAATGCCTAAGGCCGGAGAAACAAAGAAAAAAATGAACATACGGGACTATATCAAACTAAAAAGCTTCTGCACAGAAAAAAAAACAAAAACAAAAACAAAAACAACCACCAAAATGGAAAGGGAACCCACTATGTAGAAGAACATGATCGCCAATGATACATCAGATAATGAGTTTATTTCCAAAATATATAGAGTGCTTATACAACTCAACAAAAAGAACACAAAGAACCCAATTAAAAAATGGGCAGAGGACCTATATAGACACCTCTTCAATCTGGACATACAAATTGCCAAGAGACATATGAAAAAAGGCTCAATGTCACTAATCTTTACAGAGAAGCAAATTAAAACAACTATGAGGTATCACCTCACACCTACCAGAGTGGCTACCATCAATAAATCTTATCAAGCAACAAGTGCTGGTGAGGGTGTGGAGAAAAGGGGACTCTAGTACACTGCTGGTGGGAATGCAGACTGGTGCAGCCACTATGGAAAACAATATGGTTTTTCCTCAAAAAATGAATAATTGATCTGCCATTTGACCCACTGATCCCACTTCTAGGAATATACCCTAAGAAGCCTGAGACACAAATGAGAAAGAATATATGTACCCCTATGTTCATAGCAGCACTATTTACAATGGCTAAGATCTGAAAACAGCCCAAGTATTTATTAGTAGATGAGTAAATAAAAAGCTATGGTAAATATACACAATGAAACACTATGCATCTGTAAGAAAAAAAAGATCTCTTATCCTGTGAGATGACATGGAAGGACCTGGAGAGTACTATGCTAAGTGAAATAAGCCAATCAGAGAAAGACAAGTACCACATGATCTCACTTATTTGTGGAATATAATGAACAAAATAAGCTGATGAACAAAATAGACCCAGAGACATGGAAAGGAGTATAGTTCAGACTGACAGACCTCAGAGGACGGGGGCAGGGGGGCTAGATGAGATAAACCAAAGAACTTATATGCATGTATGGGTATCAATGGACATAGACAATAATGCTTGGGGGGTGGCGTGATGGGGAGGAGAATGGTTAGGGGGAAGAAAGGAGAAACATCCAGTAACAAAAATAAATTAATGAAAATTGAAAAAAATTCATATTTCAATCGCTGTCCTAGGCTCTTGTGTCCAATAGTATTGACTGTATATTTCTTTTATTTATTTACTTACTTTATTTTTGTTACAGATGTTTCCCCATTTCCCCCCTCTGATTCCCCCTTCCCCATCCCTCCTTGCACTGTCCGCAGCTTTTTGTCTATGTCCATTGTTCATGTAAACATGCATACAAGTTCTGTGGTTTATCTCTCCCCCACCACCCCCTCTTGTGAGGATTGTCAGTCTGTACCCACTTCCATGTCTCTGGGACTACCCCATTCCTCAGATTGTTATGTTCATTATATTCCACAAATAAGTGAGATCATATAATACTTGTCTTTCTCTGTTTGGCTTGTTTTGCTTAGGATGACACTTTCCAGGTCCCTCCATGTCCTCTCAAAGGATAAGAGATCATTCTTTCTTACAGCTGCATAGTATTCCATTGTGTATATGTACCACTGCTTTTTTATCTAATCTCTCCTGATGAACATTTGGGCTGTTTCCAGATCTTAGCTATTGTAAATTGTGCTGCTAGAAAAATGGGGGTACATATATTCTTTCTGATTGGTGTTTCAGGCTTCTTAGGGTGTATTCCTAGAAGTGGGATCACTGGGTCAAATGGAAGATCAATTTTGAATTTTTTGAGGTAACACCATATTGTTTTCCATAGTGTCTGCACCAGTCTGCATTCCCATCAGCAGTGTACTTCAGTCCCCTTTTCTCCACACCCTCGCCAGCACTTGTTGTTTGATGATTTGTTGATGGCGGCCATTCTGACAGGTGTGAGGTGATACCTCATTGTTGTTTTTTGCATCTCTCTGATGATTAATGATGTTGAGCTTTTCTTCATATGTCTCTTAGCCATTTGTATGTCCTATTTGGAGAGGTGTCTAGTTCCTCTGCCCATTTTTTGATTGGGTTCTTTGTCTTCCTTTTGTTGAGTTGTATGAGCACTCTATATATTTTGGAAATTAAACCCTTATCTGATATATCATTGGCAAGTATACCCTCCCGTACAGTGGGGAGCCTTTCCATTCTGATGATTGTATATTTTGCTATGCAGAAGCTTTTGAGTTTGATGTAGTCCCATGTGTTCATTTTCTCCTTTATTTCTGTTGCCCTAGGTGATGTATCAGTGAAAATTCTGCTGCGTATGATGTTTGAAATTTTGTTGCCTACATTTTCTTCTAGGAATTTTATGGATTCATGAGTCACATTTAAGTCTTTTATCCATTTTGAGTTTATTCTTGTGCAGGGTGTAAGTTGATGATCTAGTTTAATTTTTTTTTTTTTTTTTTTTTTTTGCATGTAGCTGTCCAATTTTCCCAGCACCATTTATTAAAGAGGCTGTCTTTACTCCATTGTATGCTCTTGCCACCTTTGTCAAATATTAATTGAGCATATTGCCTTGGGTCCATTTCTGGGTTCTCTGTTCTGTTTCACTAGTCTATATGCCTGTTCTTGTGCCAGTACCAGGCTGTTTTGATTACAGTGGCTTTGTAGTATGTCCTGAAATCTGGTAATGTGATCCCTTCCACTTTGTTCTTTTTTTCAAGACTGCTCTGGCTATTCGAGGTCTTTTTTGGTTTCATATGTACTTTTGAAGTATTTGTTCTAGTTCTGTGAAGTATGTCGTTGGTATTTTGATGGGTATTGCATTGAATCTATATATTGCTTTGGGTAGTACGAACATTTTAATGATGTTAATTCTTCCAATCCATGAACAAGGTATGTGCTTCCATTTTTTTATATCTTCCTCTATTTCTTTTTTCAACGACCTGTAGTTTTTTGCGAATAGGTCTTTTATTTCTTTGGTTAAGTTTATTCTTAGGTATCGTAATTTTTTTTTTCTGCAATGGTAAATGGGATTGTTTTCTTAGTTTTTTTTTCTGTGAGTTCATCATTGGTGTATAAGAAAGCCACTGATTTCTTGATGTTAAATTTGTATCCTGCTACTTTGCCAAATTCATGTTAAGTCTAGTAGATTTTTGATGGAGTCTTTGGGTTTTCTAGGTATAGTATCATGTCATCTTCACATAATGACAGTTTCACTTCCTCCTTTCCAATTTGGATCCCTTTTATTTTTTCTTCCTGTCTGATTGCTGTGGCTAAGACTTTCAGTACTATGTTAAATAAGAGTGGCAAAAGTGGGCATCCTTGTCTTGTTCTTGTTTTTAAGGGGAATGTTTGTGGTTTTTGCCCATTGAGTATGATGTTGGCTGTAGGTTTTTCATATATGGCCTTTATTATGTCAAGATATGATCCCTTTATTCCCACATTGCTGAGCATTTTTATCAGAAATGGATGCTGGATTTTGTCGAAGGGTTTTTCAGTGTCTATTGATATGATCATGTGGTTTTTATTCTTCGTTTTATTTATGTGGTGTATCGCATTTATTGATTTGTGAATATTGTGGCAGCCTTGCATGCTTGGGATGAATCCTATTTGGTCATAGCGAATAAGTTTTTGGTGTGTTGCTGGATCCGATTTGCTAGTATTTTGTTCAGGATTTTGGCGTCTATGTTCATCAGGGATATTGGCCTGTAGTTTTCTTTCTTTGTAATGTCTTTTTCTGGTTTTGGCATTAGAATTATGCTTGCTTCATTAAATGATTTTGGAAGTCTTCCTTCTTCTTGAATTTTGTATAATAGTTTGAGGAGAATAGGTGTTAGCTCTTTTGTGAATGTTCGGTAAAACTCCCCCATGAAGCCATCTGGGCCTGGGCTTTTGTTTGCTGGGAGAGTGTTGATTACCTCTTCAGTTTCTTCTGTTGTTATTGGTCTGTTCAAGTTTTCTATCTCTTCCTGGTCCAGTTTTGGGAGACTATGTGTTTTTAGAAATTTTTCCATTTAACTTAGATTGTGGATTTTGTTGCCTTATAATTGCATTTCAATGGCCACCCAGTGGGGTTGAATGTCTGAGGGATGGGCTGCCACCTCTCCCCAGTGCCCTGGGAAGGAGTAAGATGACCACCATCTTGCGTGGTCGCAACTCAGCAAAAGCTCTGAGTGCCCTCCAAATCCCGAGTGTCCCCACACAGTTCCAGTCCAGTCCGCCCTCCTCCTGCCCGAGCCCAAGGTGAGTGGCTGCTGCTATTTTAGCCTCTGTCCCGGCTCTGTGCTGTGGAGCCTCCTGGGAGTTTAACCCAAGTGTGCTGCTCACAGCTAAAGCCGCTGTGGACCGTGGGCTCCCAGCCCCCTCTCTCTTCTCCGCAAGCCTACCATGATCGAGTCAGTGTCCCTGGTTATGTGGTCCTCTAAGCTCCTTTTCTGTTGCTTTTTCCTCACAATTTATCTTTATTTTCATTGTAATTCCAGTTTGGTCCTGGGAGATGCTTTGTGTAGCTTCCATTCACTCCATTGCCATTTTCGACTGTATATTTCTTAAAAGAAATAATCAATATGAAGAGATTGTGTCTAAAAAATAATAATACATTTAATTTTCTCTTCATCTTTTCTTATGGAATACAGATGCTGAGATTAAAATTCAGATATTAATTTTTTTTTCTTTATTGATTTTAGGGAGAGAGGAAAGGAGGAGAGATAGAAACATAGAAGAAAGAGAACATCAATTGGCCGCGTCTTTCATGCCCCTACTTCATGTCCCGGGATTGAGCCCCCAACCCGGACATGTGCCCTGACCTGGAACTGAACCAGTGACCTCTTTGTGCATGGGTCAACACTCAACCACTAAGCCACACTGGCCGGGCAAAATTTAGATATTTTAAAAGCAGATAATAGATGTTTCACCATCTTGAAATATTTTACTTAAGCTTAACTTTCAAAACTAATAGTAAAACCTGTTCAGGTCAATATTCAGCAAAGTAGAACATAGGTAAAAAAAAAAATATTTAATTTTAAATGTGGGACAAAAATAGCATTACCAGTGAATTTAAAGCATTTTTAGATTATGTCTAAACTTTTGAATATCTATGTGATAATTTGAATAACAGTATTACCTGTCAACATTGGACATCGTTCTTCCAAATGCAGAAAAGAGACATCTCTGGAGACTGTGACTCCTCCCTCATATTTAATCCTACATCCAGTTGGTCATCAAGATCTGTTCATTTGACCTCTTCAGTGAGTCCTGAGTCTTTGCTTCCCTGTCTTGCAACATCGCCTGTTCATAGATTTTTCTAGAAGCTCATGAAGGTTGTCTGCCTCAGACATCCTCCAGTCCACTCCTTCATGCAGCTGCATTAATCTCAAAATCACAGACACAATCATAACAATTTTTGCTTACATGCATTTGACATCTTACCATTCTCTTTAAAAGAAAGTTCAACAATTCAAAATAGACTGACCATATGATCTACACTTAGATTTCTGGTTATATATACTAAGAATTGAAATCAGGTACTTGGACACATATTTCTATTCCCATGCTTACAGCAACATTATTCACTGTAGCCAAAAGGTGGAAATACCCCTGGTGTCCATCAACAGTTAAATAAATAGCAAAATATGCAATATACATATAATGGAATATTATTCAGTTAAAAAGGAAGGACATTCTGACACATGCTGCAGTATGCATTAACCTAGAAAACATTATGCTAAGTGAAATAAGCCAGTCACAAAAGACAGATGCTGTATATTTATATGTATATGAGGTACTGACAGTAGTCACATTTATAGAAACAAAAAGTAGAATGATGATGTTTGGGCTGGAGGGAGGGAGAAGTGAAGAATTATTGTTTTAATGCTTATGGAGTTTCGTGCCCTCTTCTTCCTTATCCCAACTGTAGCTTCTTCTCCTCCCAAAGTGTTCACTATTCTAATTTCTATCGTATTTTACTTTGGTTAGAAATATTTCCAAGTATACAGTCCTAAACATAATAATATATTCTTGCCCATTTTAACCTGTTATATCTTTTAAGTCTCCTTTAACCTACAGACTTTTATTCTACCTTTTCATTTTTCTTATAATACATCTGTTGAAGAGTCTATCAGTGGTTCTCAACCTTCCTAATGTGACCCTTTAATACAGTTCTTCATGTTGTGGTGACCCCCAACCATTAAATTATTTTTGTTGCTACTTCATAAATGTAAATTTGCTACTGTTATGTCTTAGGCAACTCCTGTGAAAGGGTCATTTGGCCCCCAAAGGGGTTGCAACCCACAGGTTTAATGATTTAAAATATAGAGTTTCCAAAGGTCTAGATTTCCTGGATCTTCACTCATGGTGAAGTTCCATATTCTTTTTTCTCTGTCTGCTTTATTTTCTGAAAAATGGCAGCCACATACAGAGGCATAATCAGACACATGTTAGAGTCTAATGGCAAGACTATGGGTGGTACCATGTTTTCTCATGAGGAGGCATATAATGTCTATTTATTTGGTCCTTTTTTTAAATTAATATTTGCGGATGCCTAATGCCTAATTTATTAATTTGATAGAAGTTGTAAAATGGTCATTTTCTAATTCTGTCATTTTGCCTCCATTTATTAACCAGAACAACTTTATAAGGAGATGCTTCCCTTCATTTACTATTCGGTTAATTAGTGATACAATTCATACATGATAAATATAGGAGAAGTTCTTGTTCTTTATTTTTTTGTTTACTCTGTTTTAAAGATAATTTCTTGCCTATTAACCTCTGAAGGTGACCCATTTAAAAAAAATATATACTTTATGGGTTTTATTCTCTTGTAATTCTGCTCCCATATTGAACTTAGAGTATGTCATCTTTAGCCAGAGAGAGCCTCTTCAAGTTGGCTCTTGAATCCGTTTGACAAGAATTTAGTAGACTTTGATACTTGCCTTGCAATCTGATATGACAAACATTCCACTCTTATCTTGTATATTTTGTGTTCCAGAGGTATAAGCAATAATTTCTCTAAAAAGTTCTGGTTTATTTTAGTGAGTGATATTTAGAGACACAAGCTGCGTACTAGAAATACAGACTGCTACTGAATTTTTCACTGTTTCTAGGCCTCTTTAGCTGATAAAAGTAGTAAATATATGTTTACTTATAATACTGTGTTTAAAGACTAAGTATCTTCTGAGTTATATTTCCAATTCAAATTCAGGGCTATAAAGAAATACTTAAAATACTTTATTATATAGGATATATATCTACATCCTTTTGTGTACACAAAGAATACTAGTTTTGCTATAATTAGAATATCCCATAATCATTTACACATACAATAATGTTAGAACGATGATTTTAGTACCAGAAGCATGAGTTATGATTACTATAGTTAAAAATGTTATATGTGCTATTCTTTTTTTTTTAAGTCTTTATTGTTGGATGTAAAATGTATTACAGATGTTCCACATTTTTCCCCCATTGACCCCCTCCTCCCCACTCCCGCCCCCCTCCCACCTTTTCCCATACTATTGTCTGTGTCCATTGGTTATGCATATAAGTTCTTTGGTTTATTTCTTCCCACCCCCCCAACCCCTTTCCCTTTGAGGTTTGTCAGTCTAGCAATGAATTTGTATTTCTTAATCCCTTCACCTTTTTCACCCATTCCCCCAACCCCCCTCCCAACTGGCAACCAACAAAATGTTCTCTGTATCTATGAGAATGTTTCTGTTCTACCTGTTTATTTTGTTTGTAGATTCCATTGTTGATAGATATGTATTCATTGCCATTTTGTTTGTTCATATATTTTATCTTTTTCTTCAAAAAGACCCTTCATCATTTCATATAATAACGGTTTGGTGGTGATGAACTCCTTTAACTTTTTCTTGTCTGGGAAAGTCTTTATATGGCCTTCGATTCTAAAGGACAGCTTTGCAGGATAGAGTAATCTTGGTTGTAGGTTCTTGTTTTTTATCACTCTGAGTATTTCTTGCCACTCCATTCTGGCCTGCAAAGTTTCTTTTGAGAAATCAGCTGACAGCCTAATGGAAACTCCCTTGTAGGTAACTAGCTGTCTTTCTCTTGCTGCTTTTACGATCCTCTCTTTGTCTTGAACCTTTTGCATTTTGATGATGATGTGTCTTGGTGTGGGCCTCTTGGGGTTCATTTTGTTTGGGATTCTCTGTGCTTCCTGGACTTGTATGTCTGTTTCCTTCACCAAGTTAGGAAAGTTTTCTGCCATTATTGTTTCAAACAGGTTTTCGATTTCTTGTTCTCGCTCTTCTCCTTCTGGCACCCCCAAGATGCGAATGTTGGCACGCTTGAAGTTGTCCCAGAGGCTCCTTACACGATCCTCATTTTTTGGGATTCTTTTTTCTTTTTGCTGTTCTGATTGGGCATTTTTTGCTTCCTTATATTCCAAATCAATGGTTTGCTCCTTGGATTTATGTACTCTATTATTGAAGCCGTGTAAATTATTCTTTATTTCAGTTAATGCCTCCTTCAATTCCAACTGTGTATCCATGATTTCTGACTGGTCCTTTTTGATGCTCTTGAGGCCCTCCCTAAGTTCACTGAGGTTCTCACTAAGTTCATTGAGCATCCTTATAAGCAGTATTTTGAACTCAGCATCTGTTAGGTTGCTTATCTCCATTTCGCTTAGTTCTTTTATTGGGGTTTTGTTCTGTTCTTTCATTTGGGACCTGTTTCTTTGTCTCCTCATTTTGGCTGCCTCCCTGTGTTTGTTTCAGTGTATTACTTAACGAGAGGTATGGGGCTCGCTGAGACCAGATGCTGCTCATTTGAAAGAATTTAGGAAAAACTTGAAGCAGAATCCAAGACAGGCCAATCCTATGGTTAAGCAAGTGGCAACAGCTTGGGTGGGCTTAAAAGTTCGGTGGGGCGGGGTGGGGCCTCAGGGCATCACCAGGGCGGGGCTACCAGTGTGAGCCAGGTTGCTGGAGTCCCAGATATGGCGACTGTCTGCTGCCCCCGGGAAGGGCTCACCAAAGGAACAAAGGCCTCTGACAGCACGTTTCTCCCGGAGAAAGCCCCCTCTCCAGCCCTTGCTCCAGTGCCAATCAGCTCAGTTCTTCCCTGTATGTCTCTGGTGCCTCTCAAGCTGCCTCCCCTCCAAGCTTAGAGGGAGAGAGTCTGATAAGTCCGTGCGCGGGCCCTTTAGGGAGCTGCCTGGGGCTCCAGCCGCTTCAGCTTCCCTGAGCCTCAGTTCCCGCTGGTTTTTCCAGCCAGAAGTTATAGGGACTTCTCTTCCTGGAACTGGAACCCTGAGTGGGGCACCTGATGTGGGACGAGGACCCCTCAGTCCTCAGGAAGGACCTTCCCAGCCGAGGTATCCTCCTGATTTTTATCCGCCACACGTGGGTGTGGGACCAGCCTGTTCCACCACTGCTGTGCCTCCTCCGCCCCTCCTACCAGTCTGGATGTGGCTGCTGCTTTAATTCCATAGTTGTAGGACTTCCATTCAGCTTGATTTCAGGTGGTTTTGAATGATGGTTGTTCTGTAGTTTAGTTGTAACTTTGATGTGGTTGTGGGAGGATGTGAAACTGTGTTTACCTACGCTGCCATCTTGACTGGAAGTCCTATATGTGCTATTCTTTTTTTTTTTTCTTTCTTTCTTTTTTTTTTTTTATCCTCACCCGAGGACATTTTTCCATTTTTTGCACAGATAGAGTGGGAGGGAGAGAGCGGAAGAGAGAGAGAGAGAGGGAAACATCGATGTGAAAGGGACACATCGAGTGGCTGCCACCCACACGACCAACCAGGGCTGGGGACAAACTGCAACCGAGGTACATGCCCTTAGTGGGAACCGAACCCGGGTCTCTCCAGACCGCAGGCGGATGCTCTAACCGCTGAGCCAAACTGGCCAGGGCTATATGTGCTATTCTTATCACTCCCATTATTTTTGCATGTTTGCTTTCAGTTAACATTATCAGATTACATAGCCATTATATTACGAGGTTCTTATTTTTTCGCTCTCATTTAGCTTTAGTTATACAAGTCACTACGCAGTTAAGTCTCACCATCAGTTATAAGTTCTATGTCTCGCTGGACGTTTCATTTGCCTGAAACATGTTCTTTAGTAGAATCCTTAAAAGAACTTAGGAGAAAAATATTCCTGAGTTCTTGCATATTGATAACAGTCTCTGCCTTCTGAAGGTCAATTTTGATGGATATAAAATATTTAACTCACATTAACTTTCCTTGAGCATCTTAAATATGTTACCCTGTTTTCTTCTGGCCTAAAACACTGCTATCAAATGTTTCATAATGGCCTACATAATATGTCATCAGGGAAATGCAAGTGAAAACAAAATTAACTACCTATTAGAATGACCAAAAATTCAGAACATTGACACCACCAAATGCTGGTGAAGATGTGACCAGTAGGAACCCATATTCATTCCTGGAGGGAATGCCAAATAATATAGCCACTTTGGAACACAATTTAACAGTTTCTTACCAATACTATTATTATATGAGTTAATATTTACATTCCTTTGTTCTAAAAGTTTCTTTTCTACCCATAGACAAATAATTCTCCTGTATCTATTTGCCCCCAAAGTAATATACAAATACAATAAATAGCAGTAAAGCATCTAATTAACTATTATTTTATTAGTCTTAGAATTGAGAAAAGTTTTTGAAAGATTAGGATGATGTTTTTTTTGTTTGTTTGCTTTTTGTTTTGGTGTAAAGAACTGTGTGTTATTGCTCCCCTTTCTTTTACCCAAGGAAATAATATATGTGTAAAACTGTCCCATTTACTTAAAGCTTTGACTAATACAATAACAGTATAGCATAAGTTTGTAGTGAGGATGATGGATTTCTGCTGACAAAAAAACATTTTTAAGTAGTAGTGACCATATTTATAAATTTTAGTTAGCAAGCATTTATGGATGAAGTGCTATGTCCATTCTTTATACCCAACATAATAAAAGTTAAAAAGAATAATTAGAATTTTTGTCTTCTAGTAACCCACAAACTGATAAATAAAATTAACATCTATGCAATTTATAATAATGTAATAGAGGATGAAACTTATAAGGATTTTTCAGTGTTTATAAAAACATCTCCCTCAAATATAGTTCAGCTACCTGACTTTCATAGTGCATAGTAAAGCATTAAAACCACCAACTTAGGGTTATTCTAAATTTATTTAATAAATGTGTGCATTTGGACAAACCACCAAAGCATTTAGATAGTTTATGCTCAGTGATTTTATTTGTAAAATACTAGCTCTCACAATTTTTGAAGAGATATCATTTTATACTTCTATGACTTCCTATTAAATATCTAATATGTATAAATGCCTAATAAATAAGTATACAATATAAATATATATATGTTACCCTGACCAATTTTAAGTTACTGACTGCCTGTGTACAGTAATTGACAGAAAGAATGCAAACAATTTATTTTTTTAATTAAAAAATTTTTTAATTGATTTTAGAGAGAGAAGAAGGGAGAGGGAGAGAGAGATAGAAACATCGATGAGAGAGAACATCAACTGGCCTTCTCTTGCATGCCCCCCACTGAGGATTTGGCCCACAACCTGGGCATGTGCCCTGACTGAGAATTGAACTGGTGACCTCTTGGTGTATGGGTTGATGCTCAACCACTGAGTCACACCAGCCGGGCATGTTTTTCTTTATATATAATAATGTCAGAACAATACATTTGCTACTTTGATAATAAATGGGTTTTATAATGTTCTAGCAATTTTACAGTGAATAAAAGTCCATTTGTGTCATGATTATCATCTTGGAAAACTAATGCTTATTCGAATTTACAAATTCCTTTTGTAATCCTTCCTCCTGATTTTTATTCCATTAATTGTTGAGTCCTTTGACTTTATTTAGTTACCTAATTAACCAAATACACCATATCCAAAGGACCTAGAATTCTTTACCCACTAACAATATCTTCTGCCATGAGAGTGTCAATCTGTGACCTGACCAGTGATCTTGGGAGCGTAAGGGATAAAAAAGAGAGTACCCTTGATTAGATCAATCATTTAATCAACAAGTATTAAGAGCTGTGAGGGAGATTAAAAAAAAAACTCAGAAGATAATTGTCTCTGCTATCAAAGAGCTTACAGTCTTATTAGAAATGTAATACGTGCAAGAGGCAATTAGAGAATAAGACAGTATATAAGGAAGTGTTTAATTGGAGTGGGGGTGCAGAGGCAGCTCCTTTTGCTGTAAACTAGTCAGCCCAGATGGGCTCTCAGATCTCGTTCAGAGTCCGATTTCTATGAAAGTAGAATGAGTGCAGGTCTTAAAGAACCAGTTTATGTCTTTGTTAACTAGGTTTCTTTTCTCCAGCTCATCCCATCTCACTCTGAATTTTGAGAAAAGCGATCTT